>NC_141140.1:42728551-43946884 GCF_053477565.2 Lygodium microphyllum | reverse complement strand
TAGCATCCTATAAGATGCCAAAATACTCACTAGTGGGTTGGGATCCCATGATCTTTTAGGAGATAGGTGTTTTTGATTACATGAGTGCTTGAGAAGGCAAAAGGCCAAGTGACCCTATTATATAGGATACCTTTAATGCTGAGCGAAGCTTATCATGGCTCTTGGGGGGCTAATGTGAGATGATGCCTCCCCTGTCCTGTCGGCAAATATGTGAAGTTGTTGCACCCGAGCGTGCACACAACAACCAGGATCGGCAGGTTGCGACAACGGCAGGGCTGTGAGAGAGGAGAGACCGCTGCCTCCCTTTCTTGTTAGCGAATATGTGAAGTCGCCGCGCCCTCCTCTGCCCCTGACCCTGTTCTGCCTCCCTTGTCCTGTCGCCATGGCTGCAGACGACGACACCTCCCAGCATCGCCACAGCCACGAGGAGGAGGACGATGCCCACGTCGACGAGCCCCCCCACAAGGAACTTTAGACACTAAACTAGATGGTAAATAGCTTTATATCTAGTAAATGCACAATTTTTTCTAGTTAGTAACTAGGATTTTTTAAATTGGAACTAGGTTTTTAATTTTACTAGATAGATATAAAGCTATAACTAGTCAAATAAGTGTCTATATGGTAAAGCATGGCAAATTTCTATATATCACCTGATATAGCCATGTTTATTGGACAAAATTATGAAGCTATGGATCATAGGATAATGTGCATGCACAGTAAATCAAAACAAATTTGTATATAACATCTAACATAGTCATGCTTATATAGTCATGTTAAGTAATAACACATCACAATTGATAGGCTTAACCATTAGCCATGTAGTAATCCTCTTGAGTAGCTTGGTACAAGTAAGTTGTTTTGGGTTTCAATAGGCATCCATCTTAAGTAGCAGTTATGCCCTAGAATCTCATGTCAAGAAGCATATTAGACTCAACTTGGGAGTGTATTGTGGTGGTGGTCATGTACCTAAATACCAACCAATTATTTGAAGTCATTTCAATGCATATATTCTATCTTACCAATTTGAGCAACACTCTGATTGGCAATGTTCCAAAGTGGTTGGGTGTTTTGCATAAACTCTAGGTCTAAACATATCTTTCAATAGGATTGAAGGTGAAAAAACAAACTACTGAAATATATTAAAGCAAGAGAAAAACTTAATGACATTGATCAACCTAGCTATAACATACTAGATGCTTGCCTAGGTGTCATAGCAGTTCAAAGCAAGCAGCTTGCCTAGTGTTTTTAGAGTACGTAGCTTGAAATTGATTTGGGCTCTTATCTTGCAATAGTGCTGCTTACTACAGAGGTGCTTGCCAAACTACCGCTTATCAAAGGCAACTAGTGCAGCTACACATGACTTCCCTTGATTTTCATCTTTAGGTTCATTGCTTTTCATTGAAAATTCTTTACAACATAAAAATTTTTGAACAAAAATGATGCCCATAATCTTGGTCATGCAAGGATATAATCCTAGTCATACATGATAGCTTCCTTGTATAAGATGACCATTATCAAGCCATGTGGTTTTGTGATGTTACCCTCGTTATCCCTGTTATGCATGAGAGCCTTCCCTACAAAAGACAATCAAGATCAAGCTAGGTGGTACATACAATGTCTTGATTGTTCCAAGAAGGAAACTAGGCTCAAATAGAGATACTACAATAACCCCTGAAATTCATTTTTCCTTCCAGGCGATAGGCTTCACCCTATGACAAGTTCATGGAAGCTTAGGCAAGTCAAATGGGCCTCATGCTATAGAGAATGGCACCTAGAATAGATTTCTATATGTAAGGTGTACTCCAATAGTTGCTTGGTGCATTAGAAAAGACTATTTGAGTGATTGTGTATGCTAAGTTAAGGTTACATCAATGCAAGTTGATCTTTTAGAGATGCGCATTAGACCTATCCTAGGATTAGCGATGGAGCTCTTCATTAAGAAGTCATTTATCTTCTATGGATGTAGGACTAGCACTAGACATGAGAAGTTTGGGCTCGAATTTTTTGGGATGCATGCCACATAGGAAATGTCACCTCTGATTAGAGATTAGGTATATCTCATAATAAGAGAGTGTAGGGTGTAGATGTAGATGTAGAATAATACAAATAAATAAAAGAACTTTGTTTCTCAACTCTTGACCTTCCTTTGGTATGACTCTTCATTAATATGCACTACGATTCTTTGAGATAAGAAGGGAGCATAAAACCTTAGTAGCTTGTCACGCTAATTTTCATGGATTAACGATTGATTGTATGCAATTTATTGTAAATTTCTTGATTTTGCGAGCTATGAAGCTATGGTGGACTGAAAGGGCCTGGCTTCTTGCGAGTGAGGCTCCATCGCTGCTAACTCCGTACTCTTTCTGGTGCGCTTGCTGCTTGCGCCGGCAGCCTTACACACCTACTTCGTCTCCTGGAACAAGCAGCGCATCCTGTAAGCAGCAGTACAGCTCGACTTACATTGTGTGACATTGCCCGATTATATACGTCTTATTACTCTCTAACTGCTAAAATCATTCTAAGGTATGTGAACGAAGAGTCGAATGGTGCTAATCTCATACCTGTGTGTGTTGCGCTGCAGGTTTCTGGTGGACGGGGTGCCCATCCGCGGCTTCGTCAACAGCGAGGCTGCGGGCATGCCGTACTTGAAGCAGCAGCCCCTCCACGTCTTCTCCAGCATCTGGAACGGCGACAACAGTTGGGCCACGCAAGGCGGCCGTGTTAACATCAACTGGGCACATGCCCCTTTTGTGGCATCCTACCGCAACTTCCAAGTCCGCGCCTGCATCGCCTCCCCGTCCTCTCCCGCTTCCATCTTCTCCTGCGCCTCCGATCCCATGGCTAATTCCACTTAGTAGTGCTAAAGGATTCCCAGGTATGTCCCTCATTATTTTTGCTTAAGTTACAGAGCACATTGATAATTATTTTACCCTAGAAGCTCTCAGTATTGAGATTATGCATTTTACATATCCCTCCTGTGTTGGCATTATCATCATCAAGAGGGCCTAAGATGGAGAGGGCTATTGTTGATCAAATCAGGAGCATTATCTGGAAAGAACATCAGCTTGCACCCAACAATACTACTCCTACTAGCACAGAACCAAGCCCGTCGCAAAATTCATCATCATCTCAATAGGTGTAGGTCATTAATCACAAATATCATATCGCTAATTGAGGGCCAGTTGCCAATATTTGTTTTAATTGTTAGTTTCAGCAAGCTACTTCGATTAGTCCTGATCAAAGCATAAACAGCTCAATATCCACCAGTGGTGGCGTAACTTCCCTATCTAATCAGACAGAGTCCAACAAGGGTACCTGCTAGAATATTATGAATTCCTTTAGTGACAAGTAAGTTCTCGATTGAATATGATTTTGCATATGATTTTGATCTATTCTCTGTGTTACTTCAATTATCTGGTTAATTTAATGGTAACTTGAATGGTTTCTTTTTGCATTCACAGTTCTGCTTTTAATGGCTTTGACCCATGCTTGTTGACTACAGGGAAATTAGAGATGGCACTAGAGACTCCTAGCTCACTCCTGTTACGACACAAGTAAGCTTTTTTTCTAAGGTATTCCAATTCTCTTCCTGTATTCTGCTTGAAGACGATTGAGTTTTTTTTTCTTAGAGAAATGGCCTGTTATTCAGGATGAATGAAAGATGCAGGCAAAATTAATGCATACTCACAGTGATGGAGTGTGTCAAGGAGACATTGATCTTCACAAGTAGGTTGGAACCTACTTATGGCAGAGAACTCTTTAATCTACATTTAGGACTTGGGTTTTGTGTATGATTTTATCTGAGCAGGTACTATCTCCCAGTTACGTGTTTTATTACTCAATATCAGATTCTCTAAGAATCTTCAAAAGCAGGGATTCTTTTCTTTGGGCTCTAGGAGAACCATCCAATGCTAGCCTTTGCAAAGAGGAGAGAGCAGTAGGAAGGATCAAGACAGATCTTTTAACTTCTCCTCCTCCATTCTTTCACAAAGCCAAGAGGACTGCAGTAGAGTTCTCCTTCCCTTTGGTGGACCCAAATGTTAGCAGTTTTACCAGCAAAGGTATGGACCTAGTCTTCCTTATAGCCATCAGGTCCTCTGCACATGGTGCTAATATGGCCAACACTACCAGGGCATCATTAGTTAAGCTTGCATTGCCATCAGTTAAGAGACTGACAAGCTTGCCCCATCAGCTTGTAAATTTTTCAAATTTCCTACAACAATGGAGGGAAGACAATGGCCTTCTTAGCAGACACATAGGGTTGTAACAAAAGGCCAAGACAACCCAAAGTGATCTTCTGGCATTTACTTCTCTTCTTATTCACTGTTTAAGAACATACACTCATGCTCAATACAGCCCATGGAACCTCATTGAAAAGATCACAATCACACCCAAAAGAGCTTGAATGACAACCCCATTCCTTGCAAGCTTGAAATATATTCTGACATCAGCAATTTCTGAGCAGTTGCTCTGCCTCCAGACATCTCAAGGGAAGCAACTTTCTCACTGACTATGGAGAATAATCATGACCTTCTTCAGGCTCATGCTGCAAGTCGAACTGTTGTGTATGCCCATGACATCGCTGTTCGGCTAGCTTCTCAGGAAGCAGGACATGCTGTAAGGTAGCAAGGGATTTCCTTCTGTCTTCCTATATGTCCTTTCTAATTGATCAGTGTTTTGTATTTTTCTCCTGGTAAAAGGCAGAAGGCCTATCTACAGCATGCATCTCGGCCAAAGAAGAGTTTTAAACCTTAAGTCAGTATGCAGCTGCTTAGCCAATTCTATTTAAGCTTGTAGGAAAATTTTGATCTCTCTTAGTATGAATGAAGGACCAAATCAAGGCTCACCACATCAAATACTTTCACGGTTGACAGCATCAAACTTGCTATGAGTTTGTCCTCTTTAACTCTCATCTACATGTCTTTTGTAGCAAGAGTTTGTCCTCTTTAACTCTCACGGTTGACCAACTGGAGGCATATGGTGTGATGTTGATGTGGTAGAGTTCTCTTATTTTGGTATTCTAGCCGCAACCCCTAAGCAAGAGGTATACACAGAGCTGGCTGAAGGTTTAAGGGGCAATGACCCATCCATCGGTCCAGGATCTCAGGTAAAAAGCCAATGAATAACTTCAAAGTTTGAATACAAACTGCTTGTCTTGAAATTTAGTCATTCTATAATTTTACGTTTGTTTTGGAGGTGTGCATCTTACAACCAAGTTTCTAAATTTTATCTCAATATTGAGCACACAAAAACTATTTAACTTACGAAGTTCTTCTTTTGTTAGCACTTTACTCATTCCTTTTCCTTGAGGTACTATAGAGGTCATCCTCAAGTCTTCATCATCTTTCCATAGTCATGGTTGAGAGGGATCCACTTCAGCAAGATATTCAGAGATATAAACAAGGGATGATTGCACTAACCAACCCTCAGCCATGCTTCCCTCAGGCCGTGCTTTTTGCCTCACAAAATCTTTCAAGGTTTTCATGAAGCACTCAAGAAAAAACATCCACCTTACATGAACTGCCCCACAAAGTGCGATCTCATCAATCAAATGTATGAGTAAATGTAATTGAGTAGTCAAAATGGATCGAGGAAAAATTTCCTCCACCAAACAAACCACCTCAACAGATAATACTCGAGCATCTTGCAATGTGTTTGGATCAATTTCCTTCAAGCTCACGTATCTGTCAAGATGTATTTGAGAATTGTTTATTTTTGTGTAGAAATTCAAAGATATATAATGAAAAAATACAATGTATACACACCTCACAAGATCTCCCATCTTGTAAATGATATCACGTTCATATTTGGAGGCACAATGGGATATGCTAGTAGGAAGTACGAACTGAATGTAGACAATATTCATAGATCAAATGATTAGTTGAGGAAAAAGTCATCATACCCCAAAGTTTACATATAGTTACTCCACTAATTACTATATTCATGGTTAGAGATACCCTTACTTGAATCATTTTGTGCCAATCGTGGGACTTCAAACCAGATAGTTGCTCCACACCTCTTTTCTTTTTCTTTATGAAGGCTCCCTTGAGACATCTCATACATCTTGTGGGTGTTCGAAAGCTATATATGTGTTCCTTCACTATTTTTTCCTTGTTCTTTGACAACATCCAAGGTGCATGGGGTAGCTCAATCTTTCCTCTGGGTCCAATGCGTGGCTAGGCTCGTCTCATGCGACCAATGTTACGTAAATCCTCCCTTACATTAACTGAATCATGAGCCCCTATCAAGTGATCCCATAATGTAGATACAACATTTTTGAATATGCGCATGGGGTCCAACAGGTGATTGATCTTGAGTTCAGTCCAGTAGGGAAGACGAAAAAATATAGAGAACCTAACAAACAAACAATATTTTATGTAAACAATTCATCATGCTAAATACTTTAAAGTCAATCGAGAGAAATGCACTTCTTACCGACTCATGCCGAGTGGAGGGTGCCTGTCGGCATTAATCCATCTCTCCTTCCAATCTCGAATGGTTAGAGATTATGGAGTCATTCCATTAGTAGTGAGAACATATTTGGGATGGTCAATAGGAAGAACTCGATGATGATTGTCGTAGATAACCTTCTTTAAACGTGCCGGCCTAGAGGAAACTAGAGAGGGACCACAAATAGGACATGCATGATATCCTGACGTGGTTAAACCTGAAAAAACAAGTGAATTAATAAAATGCAATTGATTCAAGTTTTGAATTTCAAATATAGAGTTATATACATGTACATGAACACTCTCCGTATCCTGGAAAGTCATGCATAGTCCACAACAACATGGCCTTCAATGTGAAATCTCTAGAGGATGCAGATGCACTTGTATCTTGCACCTCAATACCTTCCCATAACATTTCTAACTCTTCAATCAAAGGCTCTAAGTAAATGTCCATGTTTTTTACCTTGTGCTTTCCAGGAATCAGAAGGGACAACATCACATGTCCCTTTTTAATTGCCATGGATGGAGGAATATTATAGTTCACCAATACCACTGGCCATATATTGTATTATGTGCTTTTGATGCCAAATGGATTGATTCCATCCATACCTAAACCAAATCTCAAATTTCTTGGCTCTTCTTTGAAAACGGGCCACAAATTATCTATATGTTGCCATGCGGGTGTGTCTGCAAGGATCCTCCATTTTCCATCACTTGAACAATGACTAGCATGCCATGACATGAGCTTTCCAATAGACTTACACTTGAACATAAGTTTTATACGTGGAACAATCAGAAAATGTCGCAAAACCTTACGAGGCACATTCATTGACTTCATCTCCACTTCGTATCTTGATTCACCACAAACATGACACTCTCGTGCGAACTCATGAATCCCACGAAATAAGACACAATCATTGACACATGCATGGATCTTGACATAATCAAGGCCTCCTAGAGATGTCAAGTAATGTCTTGCTTGCTCTCTCTTAGTTGACAATTTTTTTCCTTTTGGAAGCATTTGTGATAATAACCTACATATATTTTTAAAAGTGAGTTAAAAAACCACCAACATATATTTCTGTCTGATTTCAAAATAGAATTAACAATTAATATTATGATTCATATATAAGCCAAACTGAATTGATACCTACTTCAATAACGCATCCAAACTGACATTACTCCATCCATAAATTGTTTGCAAGTTAAGTATCTCGAGGGACGCACGAAGAACAGAGTACGTACAACCTTCATACAACGGAGTAGATGATGCTACATATAGTGGATCATCTGGCTTCGTAGAGTGACCTTCTCCCTGAATCGGTTCCGAAAATAGATGGTGTACCATGTTGTCCAAAATCTCATCCTCTACGACTTGATGGGGCATTTCATGAGGGCTACTATCATGGTTGTCAGTCTCTACTCTTCTTGAAGACTCTGCCTCCTTGCGTCGACGTTTTGCAGCCTCTAGACGCCCGGGAGGGAGCATCTGAGGATGTGGCACCACATCCTGCTCAACCACAAAAGGGAGTTTCATGTACATTGATATATAATTCCCGTAACATAGACATGCAATCTTAGTGGTAAAAAAAAACAATGAATACCGGTGATTTTTCTCGGTCCCATTCTCCATACAAGCTGAGGTGTGACATTGCAATTCGACGTGCTCGAAAAATACACCCTCGACAACATCATACATGCATTTAAATTTTCGTCGTAGCCAAGCATCTCGATTATGAAGACGCAATGTTTCATCCTCACTTGAGGATATGCTCATTGACTCACCAGCTTGCATCGCACTAGGGGATGACGACGTTGACATGATTAAATCTAATTCATGACAACATCAAAATATTTGTCATTCATATGTATACATAAGATCTTAATTTTAAATACACAAAATCATCATAAATACATTAAAACTTATGATAAGAATTCACTATCAAAACTTATCTTAAAAACAAAAAATTATGATAAATCAAATGCGCGTCTATATCTGCGTTTAACTACACGTCTATATTCGCGTCTATCTGAACAATAGACGCACATATACACGCGAAAATAGATGCATACGTCAAAATTCAAACCATACTTAAATCATTTCTTTTCAAACTGCGCCTTTCCTTTCCTGCATTTTTTGCGGTTCTGAAGCTTGAGTTTAGCCGACATGCAGTCTCTTCATGCCTCACCTCCTCATGACTCACCTCTTCTTTCATTTCAAACACATAAGAAGGGAAAACGGAAAGCCAAGGAGAGGAAGAAAGAGAGAACAAGAAAGAGGAGAACAAGAAGAAGCAGCAAGCAAGCATCAAGGGAGGGTAACTTACCAAGGAGAGGAAGAAGGAGAAGGAAGAAGCGCCACCACCCGCCACACCAAACACCTAAGGAGAGTCTCTCTCTCTCTCTCTCTCTCTCTCTCTCTCTCTCTCTCTCTCTCTCTCTCTCTCTGTTTCTCTCTTTCTCTCTCTGCTCTGTTTGTGTATTTAGGATTCGTGATTCCATTATGTATTGCATTTTGTAAATCGTCAATGGCAGTCGTCGGCCTAAAATCGACCGACCGGGCGCGTCTGATAGCGCGTCTACATCTCAGTGTAGATGCAAACATAGACGCGAAAAATGTTTCCTCTCAGAGTGTCTGAGGACGCGTCTTAGAGTGCGTGTACTGGTGCGTGTGCTCTACAGTGTACACGCGATGATACACTCGCTGCACACAAGGTTGACCTGCAGTCTACACGCGCATTGACCTAGGATTCGCATCTGGAAGCACGTCTGTGCTGCATGTTAGATGCGCAGATAGACGTGCTAGACAGAAGGTTCACTCTGGAGCGCGTCTGAGAGTGTGTCTAACCTGCAATGTAGATGCAGGTATACACGCACCACGTCTCCCAATTCTGATATTAAACAATATATTTTTGCAATGATGAATGTGACCAATCCCATGTTTGTATTTATCAGTTTTCTTGTTTAAGAGAAGCATTAGCACTTAAGTGTTATGCTCAATGTCTAAAGAAAGGTCTTTGAAAATGTAGGTAATATATGATTTTTTGTATGCAAATAAATTTGTCTTTTTCCTGTGTTTTTTTACAGATGTCGTATCCTAGTTCATCTAGCAATGACCCAGATGTGGATCGCATGAATGATACATTGGCCTCCTTTGGAAGGGGGATCAATGCATTTTTTGGAGGTTTTCCTAGTAGGGAAGACTTCATGGGAGAGATGACCAGACACCTTGGCCGCTCTCCCACAGCGGACGAGGTGTTCAGTGTCATGTCTAGGACACCTCTAGCATCTTTGTCTGGCACTACTTCCCAAACTTCACATGCAGGTACTCCACATACAGGTACTCCATTTGCAGGTACTCCACGTGCTCCACCTGCATCGGCTGAAGCACAAGCATCTGCAGAAGCACGTGCATCTGCAGAAGCTCGTGCGTCCAACGAGGCAGAGGGCATTCGACAGAGAGGGAGGAGGGAGAGTCAAGGGGGAGGACGATGGTTGTGTGGGGGTTGCCTAGGAGGTAGCGAGCAATCACCCTCACTAGTAGATCACGTAGAGGAGGTTGTATGCCAGTACTATAGAGTTACAGATGCTGGTGGCATCTTTCATGATGATGAGGGAAGGGATGTAATGTCATACATGAGGAGCATCGTGCATGCGACGTATAAAGATTGTTTCATTTCCTTCAAAAATCAGAAAAGCGGCTTGTGGCAGGAGGTGTTGAGGCCAGTCCATAGGAGGTACCCAAATCCTGAGGGTCAGCGATTCTCGGATGATTGGGGACATACAAAAGTGAGGGATATGCTTCACAACAAAAGATCCCACCTCATGACATGGGCCAGGGACTCACTGCAGAGGCTGGAGGAGGGGCATGGAGCCTACAGCCAACCACCTATGTGCCACCGCGTAGAGTGGAAGAAAGCCAAGAAGAAAGCAGCTGAGAAAGTGAAGAGTCGCCAGCACGCAGAGGCGCGACGGATCCAAATGGAAACAATGGGATCGTCGCATTACGGATGGGGCGGCAGAGAGTCGTGGGAGACAGAGTTTGTAAGTATATTTTGATTTCTAGTTTTTTTAAATTTATATTTCTTTCAATTATTTATATATTTTAGTCTAATATATTGTGACTCATAATTGTTTGTATATCTCTAAATGTTTTGCAGACTACCATCTTGGTAGGACACCTACTCCTAGAGAGGTAGGTTACCATCGAGACCATAACCGCGCAGTGACATGGCTTCACTTTTATGAGGAGGATCTCATCACTGAGGACAAATACAACCGGGCCATGAGGATTCGACAGAGGAGGTATGTTTTTCTTACTTTCCTATTAAAAGTATAACTAATTATAACTTTTTCTCCACCTTGTCTATGTAAGCAACCCTGATCTTTTGTGTGTGTAGGCGAACCCGGATGTGGAGCATAGCAAGGAGGGGGATAGCGACGCTAGTAGCCATGGTGGTAGTAGCGAGGATGTTTCCTCTTCAGATTCGTGGAGGAGCACCATACCTCCTCATGAGGCCTTCTTTTCTTATATATGTATGATATCTCTTTGAGCCTACTGATTGCGGCCACACTTTAGGTCGAAAGCACCGTAAGTTTTTCTCTATATTCAAAAATCGCGTCTAAATGTGCGTCTATAAGGCCTTTTTGTTGTAATGTCACAACTTTCAAGTCTTCCAACCACTTAATCCTTTTTAGGTTGGTCTGTAGATAAGCAAACCGGTGGGCGGCTATATAGTAGATTCCTGAAGACCCCGTCCATCTTCGTTCTATGTATAAAGGTGATGGATTATAAATCTGCTCCAGGATGTTCATCATCCCAATTCTTTGTCTATAAAGCAAAGAATGCATTGCAGTCATAAACATGACTTGAAATACCAAAAACTTGTTCCACGCTTCGTAATTCTGCAAGACAGCATTAAAGGTAAGGAAATGTTTGGACAGCAACAGTTCCTTTACTTCATTTCTTTGAGATTTCATAAAAACAATTCTGTTATTGGTCGGCTCTGATACCAACTGTAATGTGTCCACTTTGTATCATCCAGGACACGTCTTAGTAGTCTATCCGAAAGGATGTCTAGAAAGCTCCGCCCGACACTCCCATGGAATGTTACGGGATTTGCGATCTAGGTCTTCCCGCATCTGCCATGTAGCGGAAGTATCATGGCTGTTCCCACTTAGGATCGACGGGAATTAGGGTTTTCCTGATTGGTCATTACCTAACAACAAGTAGCGTCGGACCCGAGCGAACTACTTTACACAGAAACGCCAGGTCCGAAGCGGATTTACGCTGTACTTGTTCAAGGAGAATGGGAAACGAGAGGTATGCAAAGCTCAACCTCTTTGCCATAAGGCATAGTCCCATTCCGTTTGCCTAAAACAGCGTAAATCGGTTAACACATAACTCTAGGTCATCACTTTCATTATTCGTTTCCTTTGACGATCATCCCGCTGTTCTTCGAGATTTTGAGAAAAGTTCCCAGCTAACCGGGACCACCCAACCGTAAGACGGACCCATGGCCCATCCTCCGCACTTTCCTCGGTTTGTTTTAGTTATGTAATTATCTAACACATTAATTTGACATGTAACAATCAGCTTCTTTAATTAAATCCGTTAAGCACTGGTTCCTTCATGTAATCTTATCACGTGACATAGAAAAACAATATCAAACAAGTTCTTTATTAACATATCATCATTTTTATCTTTGAAATACAAGGAGTTCCGCCCTAGGCTTGTCCATAATCCGCTCGAAGGCTATCCAGTAATCCACAGGGATCATTATTCCAAGCTTCCGCCCGTAAACTAGTATGCGGGCCTCGAGATCCAATCCCGAGTCATGTTAGCCTCTTGTGCA
The DNA here is from genome assembly GCF_053477565.2 of Lygodium microphyllum. Classification (NCBI taxonomy): domain Eukaryota; kingdom Viridiplantae; phylum Streptophyta; class Polypodiopsida; order Schizaeales; family Lygodiaceae; genus Lygodium; species Lygodium microphyllum. The sequence continues at coordinate 43,934,580 of NC_141140.1, read as the reverse complement.
GGACCCGGAAGGCGAGGGATTTACGGCCAGAGCCCCCCCTAGCACCCAAGCGTCCTCCTACTCCAAGTAGAGCTCAACGAAGAGACCTCTCGTGACGGGTTCCGTCCACGTTCCCGGCGCGGTCAACAACCCCCTTGGTTAGGGTCAGGTAGGTAGTCGGGGGTAATTGAAACTGCCTCTCCCTTCAAGCCTTCAACCTGAAGTATAGGTATTTATTTAATTTGTAATTCATAAATTAAACAGTGCTCTAAAATCTCTAGCAAGCACAAACATTTCCATTAATCGACCTTGTTGTTTGGCAAACTGCTAAGGAATGATTCTTTCCTTTCGAATGCATCAGCACTCATTCCAAGGTGTCTTGCAACTTGGCAAGATCCCTTATATTCTGGGTTAGGGCGTACCTTATTAACCCAACTTGGTCAACCCTAAAGTTCATTGGATACTTTAGTTTCCGGTTTTTAATTTTTATTATTTAGAAGGATATCAAAGAATACATCCTTTTGCAAGATAACTTGCGTAAGGATCCGCCATCCTTGTTGAGGGTATTTAACCTTTCTTCTTGTGAATCAGTCACAAGATTATATGACTTCGTACTTGCTACGCAAGTCCTGCATCATAATATACGATGAAATAATCCGTTTTAGTTTCTTTAAGCTGACGTTTGTCGGACCTAGGGTCTCTTTTTAAGAACCTCAGGGACAACCCTAGTTCTTTTACATTTACGAATTTATTGACCTTACAATCAGGGAAGATAGTCAAGTGTTTAAGGTATAAAAGTTTCTTGGCCTTTAAATCATTCCCAAGGCATACTTCACAGCATAGGTATTTCTAAGTTTACCTTAATTCGATTATCTTTTAGAAGGTAATATTGAGATCACCTTGACACGATTTGTTATCCTTGTGACAATTGATTTTTCAGTCCTAAACTTTAATGCTTTGAGGTTAGGCCAATTCAATTAATCTTCCTTTTTCCTTGCAAACGAAACTCATGCCAAATAACAATATTTTCCTTGCTAAGATATGCAATTAGCAATGATAACTTCCTAGAATTCAAGCAACGTAAGAAACCTTTCATGAATTTCATCTTCTACGATGATTCGTTGCAAAAAGGAATAGGGGCTAATGGTGCAAGATGCAGTTTTTATACCTTCAAGATTTAACCAAAATATACTACTATAGTAGGTAGATAATCTTGCTCGTAATTCATTTCAAAGCATGATGTTATTTGAAAGAAACTATGTTTATTATATTATCTTTTTTTTTACATGTTTAATTAAACTAAACTCCTTCATCATAAATAACTAGGACAAAATATATCTTATCCCAACAATTCATCTTGCATGATTAAATTAAAACTGATATAAAACCAAGAAGGAAAAACCTGGTTTTGGGGTGAGATATCCACATGGATACCGGGAGATGACCCTCCCGCAGCTACTCCTTGGACTTTCTTAGCGGCATCGCAGTTCAAACGTGAAGGCAGTTTTTTCCTCTTTCTTTCGGATTTCCACCATCCCTCTTTCGAGGCAAGGAGTCGTTCAAAAGGTTGACCACGAGAATGGATAATAAGACCTCTAAAATCTTAGCTTCTTCGGAGAGGGAAAGGTTTATAAAGCTTAAGAGAAAAAGGGTCTATAGGATATAATCACGGTGAAAAAGGTTATGTGTGAGTGTGGCTACACAAACATCTATGAAAGCCCTTGGGAGATCTTTGAGCACTGGAATGAAAGAACTTAGGGGTTTTTCAAACCCAAAGGAAAAATTTGAAAGATAACACAAGGGTTTATAGTATGGGGGAAAAAGGCATGTAAGTAAAAAGGGGACATGGGGTTTAGAAAGGTCTTAGGGGTGTATTTAAAAAAAAAGAAATATGAGGGGTAAAACACGGGGTTTCAAACACAAGATGGGACTTATGGATTTAGGCACGAGGATTAAGGGTTTTTGAGGTCAAGGGGATTGGGCTAAGGTGGCTTTTGAGGGATGCTAGGGGGGAAAAGGTTTTAATTTCTAGAGTAAGGTGAACTTTAAGGGACTTGGTGGAACTCCACGGGAAAGAGGGCTTAAATGTACCACGGGAAGGGGCTTAAATGTACCCCGAAAATGGGGTTAAATGTACCACGGGAAGAGGGTTAAATGTACCACGGAAAGGGGGTTAAATGTACCACGGGAAGGAGGTTAAATGTATCACGGGAAGGGGGGGCTTGGGAGGAGGCCCTTAGAAGTTAGAAGAAGCTTCTAAATGTGAGAAATGCGGGATCTAGAGCATGGCAAAATCGGAAGCTATGGAGGATGAAATGAGAAGTGTGGACTCATGATGGAGAAGACAAGGACACTGTTTGTTACACAAGTGAATTAGGTTCCAAGATTGAGACTTGGACTCATAAACACAATCTTGTGTATGTGGACAATGACATTGACACTTCACTGAAAAGAAAAGAGTACTATCATTGCATTTTGAAAAGGAAGCAAGTACAATGCTTTATAGGAAAGTAGGAAACTGCAGTAGGCACTATTGTGCATATGGGATAAGTTAGCCTGCATATGCTTGACCTTGAAGCTCCATACAAAGAGGCTGTTTAGTGAGTGTGATTGCTGATTCTCAACACCCCTCCTCAATCACAACTAGAAAAGGCACAAAGTGTGTAGAGGCTGTAATGAGAATCACCTGCAAAGTGTGGGCATACCACAAACATGGCAAAACACTAGAGGCTATCGCAGAAAAGGCTAAGTGTGGGTACCATAAACATGGTGGACATCCAGAGGCTGTAACAGGGGCCTCACAAAGTGTACAGGGACTGTAATGCCAAGTTACATAAGGAGTTTACAAAGCTTATGGCAGGAAGCATTAGGGCAAGGAAATACAAGGCTTTTAAAACAATCTATCAGAATTATGAGAGTACAAGGACTGATGAGTCTTGTCCTTCCGATCCTGGTGGTTTTCATCTTCATCTTCTTCTTCCTTTGCTCCATTTTCTTCTTCTTCTTTGACTGCGACTAGATAGGCCTTTTGGGATCTCTTTCTTGCGTGGCAGAACTTCTCGGTGTGTCCGGTCCTTTTGCAGAAGTCGCAAAAGAGCTGATCCTTCTTGCCTTTGTACCTGTTGCCAACATATAATGCATGCTCATCTCTAGAGGTACTTGGTTCTTCTTTAGTTTTTAGCTTCTTTTCTTCTTCTAACAGTGATGCCTGGATATCAACAAGTTCAGGATTTGGCATGTTGATTAAAGTTGTTGATACATTATTATATTCAGGAGGCAAGCTCTTAAGTAGAACACCGATGCAAACATCTTCATCCATTTTAATGTTGATTCCTGCAAGTTGGGTTAGGAGTCCTTCCATGTAATTAAGATGTGTGGCAAGTGATGTGCTGGACTTCATTTCAAGCCTGAAGAACTCAATTAGGAGACCATACTTTGATGATTTAGATTGTGCACCGAACAGGGTGTCAAGTCTTTTCCATGTATCCTGTGAGGTCTCACAATTATCCACATGGTGGATATAACTGTCGTCTAGCTCCAGTTTGATAATGGCCTGAGCTCTGTCATCATTCTTTTGCCAAGTAGTTGCAAGGTCCGTGTCCTGAGGTTTCTTCTCTTTGCCATTTGTGATGGCCCAGAGACCCTTCTTCATCAGGATGAGCTTGATGCGGGTTTGCCAAGTGTGGAACTTGATTCCTTTGAATTGAGCATTTGGAGAGTCTTTGCCCATGTTAGATTTACGAGAACAGTAGCAAATCAACTTCAGACTTATTAGATTTGAGCAACAGAAGAATTGGTTGAGAGACACAAGTGCTAAAAAACACTAACTGAGTGTCAATGAATACGAAATCTGCAAAAGTCTTTTACTCTTTTAAAATCCAAGTGATCTTCCCCTTCTTGATTTGATGCTGATGCCTTCAGATCTGAGTGACAGTACTTTAATGAACTTCAGAGAGTATTGCTCAGTGATTAAAATCACTGTTGATAACTTCAGTGAGAGAAACAATGAAAAATGTCAGAATTTTGAAGCTTTGGCTATGGTGGAATTAGGGTTTCTGAGACAGGGACCTGGTTTTTTGCTGATTGCAGGAGCTACAGTGGATCATTTTCAAAAATTTTTATATGCCTAGGAAGCTGACTTCATGGGCTACCAAAGCCCTATCATAATCGTCAAGATTGTGGCCTGTATGAAGCACGCAGACACGTCGAACAAAAGCAGGCGCAGTTCTGACAGGATTCTGCGATTTCCGTAATGCTGGAGCCAGGGCGCAGTAATGCAGTCGATTTTTGTGCCAGGATGAAGCGCCTTGAGCACAGAAACAACTCCCTAGAAGAAATCGTGGGCTGAAATGGTCTGGTTGAAGAGTTATGGAAGCTCCAAGTAAGGTAGGTCCTGTCTGGCTATGGCAGACACAGAGCAGAGATTGAGGATTTTCACAATGCTGAGCTCCAGATGGTCCAATCTCCTGGATTGATGTGATACAGGGAAACTTTGTGAGTTGGGGAATACTTTTCCAGAAGGAAGCTCCAAGAGATTTGACCTGTGGAGTGAGATATAAGCAGCTCAATCTGACAGGGTGCTGCTGGCTATGGCTACCATGGAAGCTTCAGTGAGAGTAGAGTTGGGAGATGAAGTCATGAGCTGACATTGAGCTAGACTGAGGTTGAAAGGAATCAAGAGAGGCTAGACAAGCAATGCCATGCCCAGCTGGGCTCTGATACCATGTGAGAAATGCGGGATCTAGAGCATGGCAAAATCGGAAGCTATGGAGGATGAAATGAGAAGTGTGGACTCATGATGGAGAAGACAAGGACACTGTTTGTTACACAAGTGAATTAGGTTCCAAGATTGAGACTTGGACTCATAAACACAATCTTGTGTATGTGGACAATGACATTGACACTTCACTGAAAAGAAAAGAGTACTATCATTGCATTTTGAAAAGGAAGCAAGTACAATGCTTTATAGGAAAGTAGGAAACTGCAGTAGGCACTATTGTGCATATGGGATAAGTTAGCCTGCATATCCTTGACCCTGAAGCTCCATACAAAGAGGCTGTTTAGTGAGTGTGATTGCTGATTCTCAACACTAAAGCTTTTAGCTACTGTCGTGGCAGGGAGATGAGCTAGGATGACGATGGCCAGCATGGCCTGGCGGTCGTGATTTCCAATGGAGCTGGCGGCGGCTCTGCGTACCAGTGGTAGCTCTGGGTATCATCGGCGGCAGCCAACGCACGGTGCCCTCTTGCCCTTCGACTCACGACACAGCCCGCGGCAACCGTTTCTTTCCTCTCCCTACGTGGTTGCCTCCAACCAGCTCACGAACCTCCAGCTTTTCTCCACGACCCTCCCTCTTCTCACCCCTCTAAGGGGGGTATTTATAGGAAGGGATAAGGCCTCCCCTTCCCCCCCACGTGGTGCTCGCATGTAGTCCCTCCCCTCCACCTCTTCACTCTCCCATTTTAGCACCATCCCCTTCCCTCAGCCATGCTTCGGCTGGGGGAAGGTAATAAAAAATTTTGCATTAAATCCAATATTTATCCCTTATCCTCCTCCCAAGAGGAGGTTCTCATGAGAAATACACGGTTTTGTTAAGCTATGTCTCGTTTGGGCTCAGTGGAGAGTGTATTAGATTAACCCGTCCCAAACTACAATGTAACATTGTCATTTCCCCGAGACTTCACATGGCCTTTATAATATTTTTAACAAAAATATTACAGTAACATTACAATACGATTTGTATGGCCCCAACTTCCTTCTAAGGGGTTTATGAATCCCTCTACACAAAGAGATACCTCATTGACATATGAGGAAATGAATATATAAGATAATATCAAAAAGGTGAGATTTCTAACTATCACACATTTTTATGTGACAAAAATTAACTCTAGGGTGCATGGGGTCCCTCAAAGTCCACCGGTGAAATCTTGGCAAAAAATGGTGCCTACAACTATCCTCTTCAACATTTGATGTCCCATACCCCATGGTCAAGTTTTGTTGCATTTTGATAACTCTAGGGTTAACAATGATACCTATAGCTACCCTATCTTAAGTCTAGTTTTTAACACCCTACAATAAACTTTCATCATGTTCCTATAAACCTAGGGTGGTTTCTAATCATGTTCTTTTATTTGATTATGTCATATAAGATATAATATATGTAGATAAGTTTGTATCAAGGCTACGAGGATCCATAGAAGGATTCAACTCTAAAGGATTACATTGGCAACCTTATTGTTGACTTGCTAGCCTTCCACAAGACTGCTTACCACAAGGGGGGATAAAAATCATGGAAATTTGGGCCGTCAGCAAGTTTGGACATCTTCAAGCGATACCTTTGACATCTAGCTTGGAGAAGGTGGCACTAGTAAAGCAATCAAAGATTCTCTAGTTGTTTGATTGATCACGTTGTTAAGCATTTTTGTGAAAATTTAAAACCCCTAGTCAAATTGTAGTTAGGTTTGATTTCTACTAGCTTAGTTGTTTGCGTGACAATTTGTTTTGTTGTTTTGTAATTGGATTTCTTGTATTTGTTTAGCCTAGGATTTGCTTCTGTCATTTTGTTTGATTTGTTGAGTGTGAAACTTGATATCCTTGGTCAAGCTTGGTGTTTTTTTGAACAGGATGAAGCTTGTGTTTGTCAATAGCTACTGAACATTGAGGAGCTAGGTATGTTTTCTTGTCGAGACTCTTACACATCACAGGGATAATGGATTCACGAGCACTTCATATTGCACTTGTTGATGCACTACACTCGGGGGTCATCTCCTGTTCTTATCAAATACTTCCATGCCATGGGTTGGGATTATGCACATTTTGCACCATCATTGAGAACTAGCATGGCATGAGGCCCGCTGCAGCTATATGCAGTACATTTTAGATGCACATGCACATGAGAGAGCACATGTCATTGAGCACGCACATTTCTTACATGCACGATATTTGGGATGCTCATCACAAAGTTAGGAACCTCTGGTTGAGTTTGTAAGGAGGTTGGGTGAGTTAGAGGGTCGTGAGGGATGCCACCAATTGTGAGATGGGTTGTTCTTATCTGGTCAACATCTTGAGGACCATCATTTTCTAGAGTGATTGTGAGATTTTGGATGGGTGGAGCGGAGTATATCATATCTTTTTATGAGAGTTGAGAGGTGAGGATAAGAAATTTTTAATTAATTAAGGAATTTTGTTTACATTTTGCATGACACACGATCACATCTAGATAGACTAGGCACAACCTCTTCAGTGCATTCATAATTTTTGTGTGGAATATTGATTGATTTGTTGCATATCATGGATCCAACTTTGCATATTATTTCAAATCATCAATGATTGGACACGAAGTTCATTTCAAAAAACCATATTCCTGCTATGGCACACTGCATAGAAAACAGGTTCATATCCAGAGAATATTTATTTTGAAAAATCAAGGATAAAAGGAAAAGATCGTACGTTTTACATCGTCCGCGAGTATTTCTTGAAGGAAAAGAGGACATGTGTGGTGAAAGTGTTTGCAATTACAAAGAACAATAGACCAAGGAAGAGAATAAGTCATCCAAGTTAAAAGATGAAGAAAAATGATGTGATTTATGAAAATCAATACTTTTGCTCAGTTTTGATGGATTTTTGTAATTCTGCTCGTGAGGCTTGTCGATCAGATGCATTCCGATCGTTTAGAGTATCCAAACAACTATATTCGGAGTTCAAATGATGAAGTTATGATCCAAACAAGTTGCAAACAGGCATAGAGCAGAAAAAATGAAAATAGTGAAAAGCAGTAGAAAAGTAAAAGCCAAAAGCTAAAAGAAAAAAGCCTAATGTGTGTGAGTATGGATAGAAAACTATATAAGGAGATGAGAATGGAGAGTTAAGGGCCTTCCCCCTCTTATACAATTGTATTTTGTGAGAGAGGAGAGTGGAGGGTCGCATGCTAGAGTGAGCTCTTGTCATGCCAATTTGGAAGTTGGAGCTTTTGGGTGTCAAAGCGCCGAGCATCGGCTCAAAGTTGTTAAGGTATGAAAATATATCTCACTTGGTTTATTTTCGAATTATTGGTATTTTCGTTGTGTTGTGGTTGTGTGATGCTCTACCCACATTCGGGTTTTTAGTTGTTTTGAGCTTCAAGAGGCATTGTGTTTTGTCTTGTTTTTATATGTGGCTTGTGGTGTATAATCGAATATTTGAATTTTTCAAGTTGTGTGGCTTGTGGCTTGAATTTTTATATGTGGCTTGTGGTGTATAATCGAATATTTGAATATTTTTAGAAAAAATAGAGCTGTGTTGTTTGATAGAGAGAGTGATTGACCCTAAGGATAAACTCCAAGTTCTTAGGTATCAATTGCAGGGAGAAGCACGAAATTGGTTGCTTGAATTTAAGATAAACTTGAAATTTAAGAGACAGAAATTAGACTATGAGAATACTAAAAATGCTTTTCTATCTACGTTTTAAAAAAAAGAAAGTCAAAGTGAGATTTGGGCAAAAATAGAAACTTGTGTTCAAAAAGATGATCAATGTGTTGAGGATTTTGCTAGGGAGTTGGAAAGATTGTGGAATCAATGGAGTTTAACATTGTTAGAAGGTGAGATAGCCCCAATTATGTTGAAGATAATGTATTTTGTAAATGGATTAAAATTAGAAGATTGGAGAGTGAAATTAGAGGTAAAAACCCTAAGACTTTTGAGGAAGCAGTGAAGATAGCTCAATATCAAGAGAGGAAGACCAAAATAAAAAAAGAGTTAGGGTTTGATGAACGAAGGGAAAGGTTGAGTTCAAGGTGAGTTGAGGGAAAAGTTTTTAAGGAGAAAAGAGTTAGTTATGCTTATCTTGAGAGAGGTATACTATATTCTCTATTTAGGAGAGATGAGTTGACTTGTGAAAAATCAATTGAAGTACGTGAGGAGAAACTCCCTAGGGTGGTGGAGGAGAAAAATACTTTTTTGATTGATTGGAGTGAAGAGTCTAGGAGTGTGAATTCATACCCATTGACCACAGATGCTTCTAGTTCAGTGATTAGTAATTTAACTAAAGAAGAGGGATCCCGACTGATGATACTTTGGAGCTTGAGGACTATAGAGATGAGCTAGAGATGGATCTGAGTTGTAAAGAAGAAAATGAGAGACCATATTGTTTTAAGGATGAAGAGTTTTCATGTTCTTTGGGAGAGGATGAGAGTCAAGAAAGTTTTGATATTTCTAATGAGGGAAGGTGTGATGAAAGTTTTTATAGTCATGGCAGTGTTGAAGAGAGTAAAGACAATTTAGAGAGTGAGTTTGTTTGCCTTGGTGATAGTATAGATGGATCTGATTTCTTGAAAGATGAAGAGAGAATAGAGGATGATTTTTTGAGTCTTTTGGAAAACTATGAGGGGGAGGGCTTAGAAACTGTAAGTTTTCAAGATGAAGTTAAGGGTTCAAATTATTTGCCTTATGAGTTTGTTGAGATTTGTTGTGAGTTTGATGATCAAGAGAGTATTGAGGTTTTGGGTTCTGACTCTTCGTGTGATTCTGGTATTGGTATTGTTGAGTCAGATGAGTCTTGTGAGTCGGTTCTTGATGGTTTGAGTAGCCCTGGAGAGGCTTTTGTTTTTTGTGTTGATGATGTGGTTTTGAGTAGACCTAACCTCATGCTTCTTGATAGTTGTGTGGATAATTGTTTGGTTGGTTTAGGCAACAATGTCAAAGAGAAAACTTCATTTGATAGTCTTGTAGTTTCTTTGAATTCTCCAAAAGTTTTTGATGAAGTTTGTGATGATTCTAATTGGGGTTTTGAGAATATTGAAAGTGACATTGATGAGGATGTAAGAGAGAATTTGAGTAAGGCTTTAAAAAGAATTGAGAATTTGAGAGAAGTGTGGTTTAAAATCAATAAAATAGAGTTGAAAGGTATTTGTGAGGAGGAAGTTAAGGATTTGGTAGTTGAGGAGTCTTTAGTTGAGGTTTTAGACCCAAAATTGTTGTATTGTGAAGATGTTATTTGTGATGATGTAGAGATGAAAGTTTCTTCAATTTCTTATGAGGTTTCTTGTAAGGATACTATGGAAAGTGTTTACCACTCTTTCTGTGTGAAAGACTTGATGGAGTCTTGTATTGTTGATGATGAAGTGACCCCATTTGTGGTTGTTGTTGGTTCTTGTGGTGTTATGAGTTCGGAGTTGACTCCTTTTGATGTTGTGTTTAATTTGGAGATTGAGTTGGGAGATCCTTACATAATATCTTTAGGAGGAGTTGTAGATGAATTAGTGGATGAATTTGAGATTAGCAACAAAGAAAGGGTCAAAACTTTATTTAGAGACTCTAGAAGTAACATGGTTTTTCCTAGGGAGGATAGGTGGGATATGAACATTTTTTAGTGTGGTTGCGATTTGAGGGGTATGCAGATTTTGGATTATGGATGGGATTTGTGGGATTTGAATATTTTTGAGTGTGGTTATGATTTGAGGGATCTGAAGAACTTGGAGGATGATATATTTTCCTTAGATGGAGAGGATTGTCTCAAGGATTTTGATGATTCTATTGAGAGTGACATTGATGAGGATGTGAGAGAGAATTTGAGTAAGGCTTTAAAAAGGATTGAGAATTTGAGAGAATAGCAGTTTAAAATCAAGAAAATAGAGTTGGAAGAGGTTTGTAAGGAGGTAGTAGGGGATTTGGTAGTTAAGGAGTCTTTGGTTGAGGTTTTAGATCCAAAATTGTTGTATTGTGAAGATGTTATTCGTGATGATGTAGAGGTGAAAGTTTCTTCATTTTCTTGTGAGGTTTCTTGTAAGGATACTATGGAAGGTATTTACCACTCTTTGTGTGTGAAAGACTCGATGGAGTCTTGTATTGTTGATGATGAAGTGACCCCATTTGTGGATGTTGTTGGTTCTTGTGGTGTTATGAGTCTGGAGTTGACTCCTTTTGATGTTGTGTTTGATTTGGATATTGACTTGGGAGATCCTTACATAATATCTTTAGGAGAAGTTGTAGATGAATCAGTGGATGAATTTGAGATTGGCAACAAAGAAAGGGTCAAATCTTTATTTTGAGACTCTAAAAGTAACATGGTTTTTCCTAAGGAGGATGGATGGGATATGAAGATTTTGGATTATGGTTGGGATTTGTGGGATTTGAACATTTTTTAGTGTTGTTATGATTTGATGAATCTGAAGAATTTGGAGGATGATGTATTTTCCTTAGATGGAGAGGATTGTCTCAAGGATTTTGATGAGAATTTCATGGATGAGTTTTGTCTACCTGTAAAGGAGTTGTTTGAGAAAAATGTGACATTTGTGTTTGTTGAGAAGATTCTGGATAGATCGTTGGATTTGATTTTTGATTGGATCATAAATGTTGCATCATTTTATGAAAGCAACTGCTGCACATGAATGTTTGTAGACTAAGGGAAGGGCTAAATATGTCAAGCGTTTTTGTGAAAATTGAAAACGCCTAGTCGAATTGTAGTTAGGTTTGATTTCTGCTAGCTTAGTTGTTTGCGTGACAATTTGTTTTGTTGTTTTGTAATTGGATTTCTTGTATTTGTTTAGCCTAGGATTTGTTTCTGTCATTTTGTTTGATTTTTTGAGTGTGAAACTTGATATCCTTGGTCGAGCTTGGTATTTTTTTGAACAGGATGAAGCTTGTGTTTGTCAATAGCTACTGAACATTGAGGAGCTAGGTATGTTTTCTTGTCGAGACTCTTACATATCGCAGGGATAATGGATTCACGAGCACTTCACATTGCACTTGTTGATGCACTACACTTAGGGGTCATCTCCTATTTCTTATCAAATACTTCCATGCCATGGGTTGTGACTATGCATGTTTTGCACCATCATTCAGCACTAGCACAGCATGAGGTCCGCTGCACCTATATGTAGTATATTTTAGATGCACACACATATGAGAGAGCACCTATCATTGAGCACACATATTTCTTGTATGCATGATATTTGGGATGCTCATCACAAAGTTAGAAACTTATGGTTGAGTGTGTAAGGAGGTTGGGTGAGTTAGAGGGTCGTGAAGGATGCCACCAATTGTGAGATGGGTTGTTCTTATCTGGTCAACATCTTGAGGACCATCATTTTCTAGAGTGATTGTGAGATTTCGGATGGGTGGAGTGGAGTATATTATATCTTTTTATGAGAGTTGAGAGGTAAGGATAAGGAATTTTAAATTAATTAAGAAATTTTGTTTGCATTTTGCATGACGCACGATCACATCTAGATAGGCTAGGCACAACTTCTTCAGTGCATTCATAATTTTTGTGTGAAACATTGATTGATTTGTTGCATATCATGGATCCAACTTTGCATATTATTTCAAATCATGAATGATTGGGCATGGAGTTCATTTCAAAAAACCATATTCCTACTAGGGCACATTGCATAGAAAACAGGTTCATATCCAGATAATATTTATTTTGAAGACTCAAGGATCAAAGGAAAAGATCGTATGTTTTACATCGTCTGCGAGTATTTCCTGAAGGAAAAGAGGATATGTGTGGTAAAAGTGTGTGCAATTACAAAGAACAATAGGCCAAGGAAGGGAATAAGTAATCAAAGTTAAAAGATGGAGAAAAATGATATGATTTATGAAAATCAATATTTTTTCTCAATTTTGATAGATTTTTGTAATTCTACTTGCGCTAGCTTGTCGAGGAGATGTGTTCCAATCGTTTTGAGTACCCGAACGACTATATTCGGAGTTCAAATGACGAAGTTATGATCCAAACAAGTTGCAAACATGCATAGAGCAGAAAAAACGAAAATAATGAAAAGCATTAGAAAAGCAAAAGCCAAAAGCTGAAAGCAAAAAGCCTAATGTGTGTGAGTGTGGATAGAAAACTATATAAGGAGATGAGAATGGAGAGTTAAGGGCCTTCCCCCTCTTATATAATTGTATTTTGTGAGAGAGGAGAGTGGAGGGTCGCATGCTAGAGTGAGCTCTTGTCATGCCAATTTGGAAGTTGGAGCTTTTGGGTGTTAAAGCGCCGAGCATCGGCTCAAGGTTGTTAAGGTATGAAAATATATCTCACTTGGTTTGTTTTCGAGTTATTGGTATTTTCGTTGTGTTGTGGTTGCGTGATGCTCTACCCACATTCGGGTTTTTAGTTGTTTTGAGCTTCAAGAGGCATTGTGTTTTGTCTTGTTTTTAGATGTGGCTTGTGGTATATAATCAAATATTTGAATTTTTCAAGTTGTGTTGTGCATTCAACAAAGTCAATAACCCCAACCGGCACTCCTTAACGTCTCGTTATCGGGTTGTGGAAGAGGCTTGCTCTCGATCACCGCTCGCATAACAACGTTGTGGAATAATGTATGTGCTTGCTACATTAGGCGAGCTTGCAAAAGTACCAGATATGCTTTTCCTAAAGGAAGACCTAAAAGGTGAAGCGTATCATTTATGAAGCAAAGAAGAAACTTCTATTTTATTCAAAAGCTAACTCCTCTTCACTAATAAGAAAGCCAAGGAATGAATGAGACTTCTTGTTGGTTATTACTCTTTGTATTTTTCATCATTATCAACCATTGCATGTATTTTTATTGATGAGTATAAGATACTTTTTTCTACTAAAAAAATATTCATAGGATAAATATCTTGGTTGTGTAAGTGTGATAATAATGTGTGGTATGTTAATAACACATTCATATATGTTAATGTAAATGGATTTAATTATGATAATACATAGTATGTATACAAGCAATCATGTAGAGACGATAACATAACTCATATCCAATTCTATTACTACTTTTTATGTGTACATACATTAACTAAAAAATAAGATTTATACATAATTTTCAAGAAAGAAAGCAAAACAACTTTACCAAATTTAATTGAATTGAGTACATATTGCATGAGATTATATATATATATATATATATTCTAATGTTACAATAGTATAAAAATATTTTGGATTATTACTTCTATATATATACAAAAGCCATTATTAGTTTTTGATGAGTTGGTCTCTCTCATGATCATTGAAGAGATCAATAAGTAGGGTTAATCATTTGAAAGAAGTGGTAAACATGTTTAAGAATTTTACTCAAGTTTAGGAAGGTGATGTGGTAGATCATTTTCAAGAGACCATGGTATGGGACATGATGGTGAAAACTAGTAGAACAAGTTGAATCAATAGTTTGGTGAAATGCATGTTCAAAAGGCTATGAGAAATTTTGAGGTATGAGGAGCTCTAGAGAAGGAGGTGGATGGCATAATATAGGTTCTAGTAATTTTGGTATTGTTTGTCATTATTGTATCAAAATATGTCATATTGAAGCCTATTGTTATACTAAAAAGAATTATATCAGTGATAAATTGCAGCAAGGAAATTATGCATTGTATTGTTATGTAGCATAAGATAAATATTGTTATAGAAAAGGAGACACATGATGATATATGGTATGTTGATTTAGATGCATCTAATCATATGCATAGTCATGCTAAATGGTTTGGAGAGATACAAGATTTACAAAATATAGGTTATATACAAAAGGGATGATGATTCATGCTGCCCAATTTCACATATTGAAAATTTTCTCTTGTCCTTGCACGATGGTCAAATAAAGAGTTTGTTATTGTATTATATATGCTATCTATCACAAAGAATTTAGTGTTTATTTGTCAAATGGTAGAGCAAGGGTTGGAGGTTCAATTTAATACAAGAGGGTGCTTTGTGGAAGATTTTAATGTTAAGTATAGGTTGGTTGCAAAAGGAAGAGAGTTGGCTACATGTTCACTCTAAATACTAGAATTTCTAAAACGACTATTGTTAAATATGCTAAAGAGAAACGAAATGTTGTAGAAATTAAAATATGGCACAAACACATTGGACATGCAAATGTGTAAAGGCTAAAAATAATGCAATCCAAAGGGTTGGTTACAAGGTTTCCTACTTTTAGAGTTGCAAAATTTCATAAAGTGTGTGAAGCATATCAGTTTGATAAGTAGACAAGGAAATCTTTTTTGTATGATAACGATGTGAGTGCAAATATACTTGATGTTGTGCATACATATGTTTGAAAACCTACAAAAAACCTATCTCTTATTAGAAACAAATATTTTATCACATTTAGTGATGATTATTCAGGAAAGCTATGGGTATATTTCATGAAGAAAAAGAGTGATGTATTTGATCACTTTCACAATCTCAAGGCTATTGTTCAAAAGGAAACACACTTAAAAGTTAAGTTCTTGAGTTTAGATGGAGGGGGAGAGCACCTCTCTAATAAGTTAAGTAAATTCTTGAGGTCTCATGGGATAAAGAGATGATGTTAAGCAAGCGGTGATCAAGAACAAGCCTCTCTTACAACCCGATAACGGGACGTTAAGGAGTGTTGGGGATAATGTATTGACTTGATTGACAAATAACTCTAAATGAAATTTTTTACTTTTTAATGAGCACTACAATACCCACACACAAATCGAAATAACTAACAATGCCTCTTGTAACCTCGAATGCATCTAAAATCAACTTTAGAGTAGAGCATCAATAGCTTCCAAACATGAAACCTTGACAAAACAAATAATCTCTTCATACCTCTTTAATATTTGATACACTATGCATCAACTCAGTAGTGTCCCAAACTTTGCAAGATTTGACCAACTTCTTCACAAAAAAAAACCATACTCAAGTATGGGACCCTCCTCTTACATGTTAACAAGTTGCATACATAGGGAGAAGTCCCTTGCTCTCACTCACTCCTCCTCCTTTATATAGGATTTATTCACATTAAACTTGTTTAGTTTCTTTCTGAAAAGCCTAAGGCTTTCCACATCATTTTTTCTAAGCTTTATAAGTTTTAAATGTTCGTGAATGATGCTTTTGAGGCCATTAATCTTTGTGCCATAATCTTCCACACTCTATCAAAATAGACAGGAATGACACAATGTTAGTTCATTGACAAAACTTGAAGCCTTACAATTCTGAAAATGCCAACAGGCTGCCAGGAATATGGAATAAATATTGCCTTCCACTCAGGCATTGATGACCATTCCTTTGTCTTCTATAAACACAATGCTTACTATGCCATCATAATCTGATCATAGCAAGGCTTGTGATCAAATGGAAATGCTACCATTGATTCCAAATCGTAGGCTTGGCATTCGTGTTTAGTCAAAGCAGGCCTTTTGTTAACCATGACAATCCCCTCCTTTTCATCGAATTTAGTAATTCTTTCTGCTTTCCATTCTTATCAAACTCTTCTGTATTTCTCGTTCCCAATTTCTCACAAGATTTGTTGTTATTACTATCAACACTCTTCTTTCTTAAATTCAATACAACTCCCTCTAATAATTGCAAACCCTTACATGTTAATTCCTCCAAATGATCTTGAGAGGTTCTTGGTGGCCATTAATATCCATATTCTACTTGCTTTTAGATAATTTAGTGTAGCAGTTAGTGATAATATTTTCACTCCAAGCAAAGGCTTGACATCGACTCTTGTTGCCAAGACATCACCATCCAAGGAAATCTCACTTTTGGATGGCATAATGCCTTGGAACTCCATCTATATTTTAGCACAAATGAGAACATAACTACCACTTCCACTAAACATAAATTGTTCACATAAGCTCCATTACAACATCTCCATCAATTGAAATGTGAACCACTTTGATGATGGTCCAATCAAATCAAAAATACTGCTTGACACCATTGATTGTCTTTGGTAAACTATAATTTGTATGCTTCTATCCTTAGTATTGTATGTTTCTGCCTCACAAAGTTTCCATTCTTCATCATGCCTTGACACATCAAATTTGAAACCCAATTCTAAAAATTTAGCATCTTGCTCAAAGCTATTTATGACTTTCCTTCCTTAGAAAATCTTCTTTTGCAAGATCATAAAATTCAATTTCATATAAAAGTTACCAATGTAACCATGTCTAATAAAAAATCGAAGAAGTCTCCTCCAAGATCAAAAGTTCAGCTCAAATTACTTCCTCCCTTGGGTCTTCAGACACTCAAATTTTCCATATGTACGTGGTTTCATTTATGCAATGTGTCCCAGAGAACATGCTTTGAAAAATGTACGCCATGCCCAATCATTCATATGAATTGAAGAAGGCATGCAAATTGGATCTATGCGATGTAAACAAACAAGTGATGCTCCATACAAAAAAAATGAATGCATTGGAAAAATTGTGCCTAGCCTATCTACAAGTGCTCATGTGTCATGAAAAATGCAAACACAATTCCTTGATTAAATTACGATCCTTGACCTCACCTTTCAACACTTAGAAAAAAAATCTTTCAACTCCACTTCTCCCACCCAAAATCTCACGGTCGCTCAATAAAATAATGGTCCTCATGATGTTGACAAAAAAAACAACCCATCTTACAACTGGTGTCATCCTTTACAACCCTTAAACTCACCCAACCACTTTTCCCACTCAACTAGAGGTTCCTAACTTGGTGATAAATATCCCAATTCTTATGCATGCAAGAAATTGTGCATGTTCATTGAATGGTGCTTTCTCAAGTGCGCATGCAACTCAGATTTATTGCATATAGCTCTAGCAAGTCTCATGCTGTGTTAGTGCTCAAAGATGGTGCAAAATGTGCACCAACCCGATCCATGGCATAGAAGAATTTGATAAGAATAGGAGACAACCCTCGAGTGTAGTGCATCACACAAGTGCAATGTGAAGTGCTCGTGAACCCATCATTTCTTGTGATGTGCAAAAGTCTCAGGAAAAAAATAGATGTTTTAACATGTTCGGAAACTACTAGGTAAACTCTAGCTCCAATCTATCCAAAAAATACCAATCTTGATCAAGGCTATCAAGTTTCCACACTGAAAAAATCAAACAAAAAGACAAAAACAAATTCTAAGCTAGGAAAACATAGAAAATCCAACTATGAAATGACAAAAAAATCAGTCACATAGACAACTAAGCTATCAACACTCCATCTTATCTATAGTTTTTCTAGTGTTTTTTAGTTTTCGCAAAAATGCTTGACAATGCTTTACTTGTAGATACACCCACAGTAAAATGGCGTTGCAGAAAAAGAAAAAAGGCATATTCATGACTTTCTAATCAGACCTCAGATCGCCAAGCTTCAAAAAGGAAAGTTGTAGCTCTCTTTATAATCTAAAATTCTTCAGAACAACTTAGAGTCAAATACCTTGATCTGCGTTTCTGAAACAGCTCTGCATAGTTTGCAGTCATAAATTCTTGCATGCTTTATGCAACAAACACAACCTCTCTGTTCCAAAAGCGTGATCTTGCATTGATAAAGAGTCGCGAAAGCTTTGAACTTTACAAACTCTGATCCATTATATTCTTGGCTACAAATCCTTTTAGATTTTCTAATAACCTGAGCTTGTGCATTCAACATTCGACCATAATACATATTCCCTATTACATACCTAGTTCCAGATGTAGAGACCTTTCACTTTCATTCTTCTCTACTGGCGGGGAGCCTCATTCAATGACTAGCAAACATCACTCTCATCATGAAGAAGAACAGCCCTCTGTTGTCTTTCACTCATATCCATACACTAGAACTGATCGCAAACTCTTTGCCCCACAAAGCACTAGAAGAAAACAAGACAAAAAAGAGACTCTTATGACCAAAAACTGAGATCTGAGAACTCGCATCAGCCCATTGACTTTAGTAGCTCTGCCATCCTGTTTCTTAGCTCCAATAACTTCAACTTCACCATCTCTTTCTTCTGTCAATTTGTTCTTCTTCTTCTGAGCTTCAGATTTCTCCCTTCTTCAACTTGCAAGATTCTTCTTCTCACTTCCTCTCTCTCTCCCACTTGTTGCGTTGTATTGTGTCCAACACTTCTCTTCTCTTTTTCCCCAAAAAGAACTACTCACATTTTTTCTTTTTCCCTTAATTTTTTAAGTTGCCCCTTGCTTCCCCTTAATTGCTAGATGGCAAACATGCCCCTTGCCACATAAAATTCCACTCGGGGACTCAAAATCGGAAATGAGAACAATTTTTTTCTCTTCCTGCATGAAGCGCATGTCTCAAAACTGAAATATCTCAACCACGTGTCAAACATGCATGATACCACTTGGGATTTTCGTTTATCAGCCCGACTCCCGCTATGGGTGTGTTAGAAAGACAAAAAAATGATATTTAGATGTGTTACCCCACTTGACTTCATGAAGGATCATGTCCCCGATCGCTCATTTTCAGTCACCAACGTGGTGTATTATTGTATGAAAACTGAAGTAAATGCAAATGTGTATCCCATGTTTGTGGTTTCGAAATTGTGTATGCACGTAAAAGATCTAAAATTGTACTATTAGTAGCTTCTGTTTTCCCATTTGTTTTAGGATGAAATGTAGATGAAACATCAATCTTTGTACCTAAATTAGCAAACAAAGTAGTCCAAAAAATATTGCAGAACCTAGAATCACGGTCAAAAATTATAACTTTTGGCAAACCATGGTTAGTGAAAAGAGTTTTCAAAAACAGTTGTGCAGCTTCAGGGCAGTTAATGTTTTCTTGTATGGAATGAAATATGCTTGTTTGCCAAATCGATCTACAATAGTCCAAATCATATCATGATTAGCTTGGGTGTTAGGAAAACTAGTTATAAAATTCATTGAAATATGTTCCCATGTAAAGGCATTCATAAACCATATTGTTTACCATGGTGTCACTTAACTCTTTGACAAAATAAACACTCAGATACAAAGTTAGAAACATCAAATTCCATCTATGGCCAGTAAAAATTTTCAACCAATATATGCAAAGTAGAAATAATACCTATATGGCCTTGATATGGGGGACAATGAGTTTTGTGCAACACAAATGATCTAAATGGAACAATTACACACAACCGTTTCTCATAATTTAACATAAATCTATCAAAATAAGACAATTAATCTATTGGAATCCAGTTATTTGCAACTAATATATTCCAATCATCTTGAAAATTGGGGTCTTGATCATAGGTGTCTTTCATAGGGATAAGGGAATCAAAAGATATAACTGAGATATTATGGATACTTGGTCTTCTACTTAAGGCATCGGGAATAACATTCTCTTTTTCGGGTTGGTATTCGATAAGTGGATGAAAATTTTGAATAAAAGCAGCCCATTTAATATGATGGTCAAAAATATGTGGCTGACTAAGGAGATGTTTGATATTTTGTTGGTTAGTTTTGATCATGAATTCAGATCCCATTAAATAGTGTTTCCATTAATGTAAAGCTTGTACTACAACTAACAATTCCTTATCATAGGTAGAATACTTGAGTTTAGCCAGTTTAAGTTTGCAGCTAGAGTAGGCTATGGGATGTAAATCTTGCAGGATAGCTCCTATTCTAGATCCACTAGCATCAGTGACTACTAGGAAGAATGTTCTATTAAAGTCAGGTATTTGCAAAACAGGGGCATGTGTTAAGGCATGTTTCAATAAATCAAAAGACTTTTGTTGATTATCAGACCAATGATACACAATATCTTTCTTTAATAATTTTGTCAAAGGCACTGTAAGTAATGAAAAATTTCTCACAATTTTTTTATAAAAGCTGGCAAGACCTAAGAAAGAATGTAATTCATGCACATTTTTAGGTATCGACCAATTCAAAATTGCTTCTATATTTTTAGGATCAACTTTAATACCGTCAAATGAAACAATACATCCTAAGTATTCAATGTGGCTTTGGAAAATTTCACTCTTTCCAGGATTAGTATATAATTGATTTTCTTTCAATAATTCAAAAACCAAGGATAAATGTTCATAATGCTCGTTCTCATTCTTACTAAAAACCAATATGTCATCAAAGAAAACAATTACAAAATGCTAATGCTTCAAAAATATGTGATTCATCGTACGACTAAATGTGGCTGGTACATTAGTAAAACCAAAAGGCATAAAAAGGAATTCATAATGACCAAACTGAGTTCTAAATGTAGTTTTGAAAATGTTAGGTGTATCCAGTTGTACTTGATGATATCCATATTTAAGATCTATCTTGCTAAATATTGTGGCCCCTTGTAGTTTATCCATGAGATCATCTACCCTAGGAATCGAATATCTATTCTCGATGGTGATATTGTCTAGGGCATGATAATCAATGCACATCCTATCGGTGCTATTTTTCTTTTTCACTAATAGGACCGGTGCACCGAAAGGAGAACTACTGGGCTTAATGAGTTATCGGGTTAACAATTCTTCAGTTTGGATTTGAATTTCTTTCTATTCAATTTGATTTATATGGTGGTTGAGAACCTAGAATTAATTCTATTTTATGATCTTCAGGATGTATAAGTGGTAAGCCAAGTGGTAAGTCATTAGCAAAACAATTTTTAAATTGTGAAAGAAATTGTGCATACCTAGGATGCATCTGATTTTTCGTAGCTTCAATTTCATTCACCCATATTAAGTATGATTTGATACATTCTCTTAATGCACATTTAGTCTGTGTGTGACTTGTTGAACAGTGCGCGAGGGAGACAAGGAACGGAGGAAGAGAGAGGAAAAGAGAGACATGAGACACCGAAAGTGGAACCCCAGAAGTGTGTCAACTGAGCACACATGATAGGAATATATAGAGGGGACCTGGGGCGCTATATATAGACAGACTATATATAGGAGGAAAAGAGAGACAGGAGACACCAAAAGTGGAACCCCAGAAGTGTGTCAACTGAGCACACATGATAGGAATATATAGAGGGGACCTGGGGCGCTATATATAGACAGACTATATATAGCTAACACCCCTGCTCAAATAAAGGTCCCTTACTGTGGATGAAAAAACCCTTGGCGGCTCAAGGGAAAAACCCACAGCTCTATATAGGCCTACCGTTATATTAATATTCAAAATATAAAATTACAAAGTTGAACTTGCAAGAGCCTATTCATAGGCATCAAAGGAGCTACATCACTCGTGAATTACATCAACAGAGAAGGAGCTGAAATACTCTTGAATTACAACAGCCTATTCAGAGGCATCAAAAGAGCTTTATCACTCCTAAATATACAACATGTGAAATAAGGATAAGCGACATCACTAGAAAAGATAAAATCTCCAAGAAATTCCTTCAACTGAACTTGGGATGTAAGGAATATATCTGTCACATCAAAACTTAAAGAAAAAACGTTACAGTGACATTAGAACAACACAAGGTCTATAGAGACGTTTCGCGAGGCCGCTCTATATACAACATAACACATGTGGGGCCCCATGAACAGAATATAAATAAAACAATTTGTCATCAGCTGGAATGTAGACGCTCATCAGCTGGAATAACGAATGAATGAGGACGATCATCATGAAGCATGGCAATATCAACATCCAAAAGTAATGTTGATGTTGAAATGTAGAGAGAGAGAGAGAAAGAGAAAAAGCTTATCTGCTAAGTGGCTCTCGTAAGCTACCTTTCATTAGTTTGAGTCTCTTTGATAGCAACCTCAATCCAGGACGATCATCATGAAGCATGGCAATATCAACATCCAAAAGTAATGTTGATGTTGAAATGTAGAGAGAGAGAGAGAAAGAGTAGTACGTAACAGATCTCGTTGGACATGTAGATGCCCCTTGTTCAGACCTTACACACACATAATCTACACCGACCTACATGGCATGACACAAACAATGCAAAAGTGTTTCTTTTCTAAAAGAAATAGCCACTAGAGAGTAAAGGAATAGACAACCTTAGGCATGTAAATGTCTGTTATTGTTCCAAACGCCTCAAAGTATTCCTTGAATTCTTCATCCGACACTTTCGAGGGAATCCTTGCAACAAATATTCTAGTTATCTTTTTTGAAGCAGGCTTCATCTCCTCCTTAGGTGTTGCAACTTTAACCTCCAACAATCTTCCATTCAACACATGCTCAGAGGACAAAGCTTTCTCTGCATTTCTGCTGTAGAAAATGTGGCATAGCCAAAACCATGAGATTTGCCAGTTCGTCTCTCCTTCGTAACGACAACATCATCGAGGGCCCCAAAATTTCTCATATACTACCTGAGACCACTCGTATCGACATCCCAAGGAAGGCCGAGCACCACAAGTTTACGGTTGCCGAGCTCCAGGCGAGTGTCACCCATCGTTTCTGTGAGTGCAAAGTCAATTGCAAACCGCTTGAGAGTCTGTATAGTAGACGTGTCCCACTCCTCTCCCTTTCCTCACACTCACACACTCTACCTCTACTTTTCCTTACCCTCATGATCTTCTCCACAGACAGCACAGATCGATGCAGAGAACGAGCGAGAGACAGAGTGACGATGCAGAGAACGAGCGAGAGACAGAGTGAGAGAAGCCTCGCACACACTCACACACTCTGCCTCTGCTTTTCCTTACCCTCACGCTCTTCTCCATAGACAGCACGGATCGATGTAGAGAACGAGCGAGAGATAGAGTGACGATGCAGAGAACGAGCGAGAGACAGAGTGAGAGAAGCCTCGCCCAGAGACAGAGTGAGAGAAGCCTCGCCCCCTTAACGGCCTGCGATGCACCTTGACCTGTCAAGAATATCTGGAAGGCCTGTGCTGCCTCCCCCCTTCGAACTCCTTCCACAACGGCTTTGGCGGTGGATCAGGCCTGTTAGGGTCTGGTTTCTTAAGAGAGAGCACCTCACGGCGAGAGCCACCGGGTCATGACGCAGACGGTGACCTCCTGGCTTGGTTGGAAGATCTGTCGGAGCTTCTCGAGGCCGCCAAGAAATCCTAGATCCTGCGCCGGGAGGTAGGCTTCTCTGCCACTGGGCATGGTGACCTAGTATCCGACACTGGGCATGGAGACCCAGGCTTCTTTGCCACATGATGACCTAGTATCCGACTAGCATCGCCTTCCGGATTGTGGCCTGGACAGTCCCTGGATCGCCTGGCTTTAGCATCTTCTCAGGGTCTAGGTCGACCTTCATATCATCGTAGTAGGAGCTGCTGTTGTAGCTGCTACTATAGTTACGGCGATTAGGGTTATCGGTTCCGTATGTCACTGATATGCGCAGGGGTCTGCGGGCCGGAGCTTGGAGGAGGGAAGCATAGACTTAAATTGCCACGGTGAGCGGCCTGAGCCAAGGCGCGACAGGAGTGCCGGAGGGGGAGAAGGGCTTCTCCTGCCCCCTTGTGAAGCAATCTTGCGCACAGGAGAGAGGCTCCGATCCTTACCTGGAGAAGGGCTATGTGCAGGCAACAAGCTACGGTCTTTAGGAGATCGACTACCCGACTAGGCGTTCTTGCCTTATGCTGGTGATGGTGGAGGCAGAGGCAAGATACAAGATACTCTCAGCTACCAGGTTACCATGGCCGACGGCAAGTACAACAAGACAAGATACTCTCAGCTACCCACATGTGCCTGCTCTGATACCATGTTGAATAGTGCGCGAGGGAGACAAGGAACGGAGGAAGAGAGAGGAAAAGAGAGACAGGAGACACCGAAAGTGGAACCCCAGAAGTGTGTCAACTGAGCACACATGATAGGAATATATAGAGGGGACCTGGGGCGCTATATATAGACAGACTATATATAGCTAACATGACCAAGTAATGGAAATTTATCAAAAGTGTGTGTACCATGTAATGTGATTTGTTTCCCATTAGAATGAATCTTCATTGAATGCATGGAATAATCTATATCGGGATTATATTTATGACGCCAAGGTATTCCTAACATAATGTCACTAGATTGCAAAGGTACAACTAAGAAATTTCTACACTCAACATAATCACCAATTTTAATTTCTAAGTCATGAATTTCTTATGTACCATTGTATCTAGTACCTAAGAATGTAGCCTTGATGCGATAATGAGTTGAAACAATATGTAAATTCAATTCTTTGACCAATTTTGCAAAAATAAAATTGTGTGTGCTCTCGTCATCATGTAAAACTCTTTTCTTTACCATGTACAAGACATTTCATCGTTAATAAAGAATGAGGATTTGGCATATCTGGTAAAGTATCTGAAGTAGTATCGATATCGTCATCGTCTTCTATGAAATTTGGCATTTCTTCATGGTCTTCATCTTTAGTCGCTCCCAAGTAGTTGATGTGAACAATTGGCTTTTTAGATTGACAATTCACCGCTAGATGTCCAAGTTGGTGGCACTTGTAGCAGACTATGGGTTTGGCTTTGGAAACATTGTTGGTAGTAGCGGGGAGTTTAGGGATGTTGGAATTTGGCTGGAAAGATGGCTTAGGATTTGGATTTGTGTTTGATGGTAAAGCAAGGGGTCGTGTCCAAGATTTATGGAAAGAAGATGGAACAAAGAAATTTGGATTGAATATTTGAAAATTAGAATTGAATTGCTTTGTACTGAAGTTACCGTTAGTTGGAAATTATTGTGGTTGCTTCTCTCGTCCTCAAATTTTGTCTTCAACATCATGGGCCAAAGAAATCGCATCCTCGAGAGTCATTGGTTTGAACATGTTCACCTCAGCATAAAAGTGACCAAGCAAACCAGACATAAACTTGCACTTGTGGATCACCTCAGGTACATCTTCGAGCATTCGAAGTTGCAATAAGGCATTCCAAAAACTCTCAGTGTATTGTGAAATAGACTCACGATCTCTTTGTTGCAGAAGATACCACTGTTTTATTACTTTTTCATAGAATTGAGGTGGAATAAAATTCTGCAAAAATTTCTTTTGAAAAGCCTCCCAAGTAGTAGGAGAATCAATAATTTTGCAGACAACAGTCCACCATACCGATGCTCTATCCACTAAATGGTTAGTGACACACTTGAGTTTGTCTTTTTCAGCATACTGTTCTTCATGAAAATAATCATCAAATTTAGTGATAAAAGCAAGAACAGTATTTCCGTCATGTAGCCCATTAAAAGTACGGAATTTGAAATTTCTTTTACTTATCTTGGATTCTTTACTAATAGATTGTGCTTCGAGTGTCACATCAATTGTACGTCCTATAACATCTTCAAGTTGCGATCCATCTTATTTGATAGTAGATCATTGATGAGTGGCCATTTGAGCTTGAAAAGTTTGACGTGCTCTTCGTTCCTCTTGAAGATGCATCATAATTTGGTCCAATTTTTACTCCATCGTTGCTTTCGATAAGTCACCTTTGGCCATAAAATCTTCCATATTTTGATCGATCATCCTGTAAAATTTCAAACAACCTCACACACTTGAAATCTTGTTAGCGGGATGAGCGTATCTCAAAGTTGGGTTTACAAGGCTTACTTCTTTTTTTTAAAATATGGCTTTTTGCGATCTTTCTTCTTTTTGCAGATATGGAAATTGATGAAATCCTTCTTCAAAGCAAAAAATATACTTCATGTAAAGTTTGCTTTGCTGGAAACTATCTTTGTCAGAGTGCAGATACGAATAGGGACTTGCTGAAGGTTGAAAGCCGGTTTGAGAATATAGCAATGAAAATGATTGCCATGTAGGAGGTTATTAATAAAAATTCTAAGCTTTAATTAAGCTTAGTATTAAGCTTTTAAACTTAAAGATTATGCAAATTGTTAGCAAATGGCCACGACAAGGGGATGTTGATGTTGCATTCAACATTGTCCAAGATGTGTTGCTGCCACCAGGAATGCTTGGAATTATGGGAATAAGCTTTTTTTTAAAACACTTATTAAGCTTGTAAGCTTAAATTGACTTATCTCTCTTCTCTGCTAATCTGAGGAAACAACATGTTGATGAAGGAGCTTTGGAAGTGGTCCTCCGCCGTCTCAAAGTGGTTCTTCGCAATCCAACATCACAGCAGGGGGTTCTTCACCGCCAGGTGCACGCTGGTATTGGCGGTTCGTCGCAAGACTGATTATAGAGCGCGTTGGTCACAAGAGATTAACCATTATACGATATGGTAATTGATTGGAAGCCCTTGATCTTAGCTTCGCTCTGATATCACTGGTGCGCAAATCGGATGCTGGATGCATACGTAGCAAGCACCCAAAGGTCCCCAAGAACAAAGAACTCTACTTTAAGCTTTAAAAAATAAGAAGATATACTTGCATGATATGAGGCAAAAAGATAAATTGGGTACAATCTCCCCCCATGCCTTGTGTGACGCTTCACAAGGCATATATTTATAAATTTATTCATCTCAAAGCTCAAAAATAGCCTAATTTTACAATAAGCATGCTTTAGCTTTTGTGTTTGCTTTTGTCCAAATAAAGAATAAAGTAGTTGGGTGGCCCAAAATCGAGGCTGTGCCCAAATACAATGTCCAACAATGAAATATTTAAACTATGCGTCCATGCACATACAAAACAATAAATATTTGTCAAGCGCTTCAATAAGTAAGCGCACCTAAATAAATATTAGCACCATATCTTTAATAATAAGTCATGCGGCCATAAAAAATGATAATTTCTTTTAGATAATTTGAATACACGCTATCACCCAATGCTTCCCAATGCCACCACCACCCTCTCTACACATCAGATGAAGCATTGACAATTGTTAGAAAATAATAAAATTAAACCGACAAAAGTGAATACTAGCAGTCTTTAGCTACAAAATAAATAAATAGGTTGGAACTCTGTCCTAACCTTAATTTAATACGAGTGCACTCTAAACTCATAAATGCTCATTAATTTAAATATGTATTTTGTGGAATCACCCACGTGCACACTAAATTAATATGACGCTAAAAAACGAAAGGCGTCCCCATCAACTTCTCGCACAAGGAATCCACCTTATGTACGAGCCCCAGTAAATAAATATAGTTTAATGGAATCCACCGCAAAACCTCATGGAATCCACCATGAAATAAAAACTCACGGAATCCACCGTGGTCTCACAGAATCCACCGTGGAATATGCCTCCTGGCATAATTGATAATATCCTCTCCCATTTACTTCTCTTCCACTTCCGATGTTTTTCTAGTTGGTTTGTCCTACAGGTCCTCCACTTACTCCTCCCCAAGGTCTTTTTTTCAAATCTCCGAATCTCATGTTTTGCATTTGATTTGACAACTAATCCTCAGTCTTTAGTGCTAATTGAGCACTTTGTCTCATTAAAATCGGAAAATTTTATCGATCCCCTTTAAATTTTTTAGCTCTAGTTTCAATATTACGTGTTCTAAATGATTCTCTCTTTCTAATTTTCTCAAAATTTCTCAAAATTTCTATAGCAATCATTATAGTTTCCTCAAATTGAAACAAATAATCTCTTCATACCTCTTTAATATTTGATACACCATACATCAACTTAGCAGCATCCAAAACTTCTTCAAGATTCGACGAACTTCTTCACAAAAGAAAACCCATACTCATGTATGGGACCCTCCTCTCACATGTTAACAAGTTGCATACAAAGGGGGAAGACCCTTTCTCTCACTCACTCCTCCTTTGTATAGGATTTCTTGACATAAAATACATTGAGTTTCTTTTTGAAAAGCCTAAGGCTTTCCAAATCGTTTTTTCTGAGCTATATAAGTTTTAAACATTCTTCCAACTTGAAAACTTTAAAGTTTTTAGCTTCTCTTATCATTTGTTGCCACCCTTCCTACGTTTTCACAATGTCACCATCTCCACGTTCTAAATGATGCTTCCAAGGCTGTTAATCTTTAAGCCATGATCTTTAGCACTTTGCCAAAATAGATGTGATCTACATGATGTTAGTTTGTTGAAAAAAATTGAAGTCTTCCATTTTTGAAAATGCCAATAGGCTGCCAGGAATATGCAATAAATATTGCCTTCCACTCAGGCATTGATGACCCTTTCTTTCTCTTCTATAGACACAATGCTTATTATGCCATCATTATCTACTCATAGTTGGGCTTACAATCAAATGGAAATGCTACCATTGATTCCAAATCGCAGCTTGGAATTTGTGTTTAGTCAAAACAAGCCTTTTGTTGACCATGACGGTCCCCTCCTTTCCTGAATTCAGTAATTCTTTCTGCTTTCCCTTCCTATCAGTCTCTTTTGTATTTCTCATTCCCAATTGCTCACAAGATTTGTTGGTATTACTATCAACACTGTTTTTTCTTGAATTCAATACATCTCCCTCTGATAATTGCAAACCCTAACATGTTAATTCCTCCAAAGAATCTTGAGAGGTGCTTGATCGCCATTAGAATCCATAGTCTACTTGCTTTTGGATAATTTAGTGTAGCGGTTAGTGATAATATTTTTGGTCCAAGCAAAGAATTGACATCGACTCTTGTTGCCAAGTCATCACCATCCAAGGAAATCTCACATTTGGATGGCATAGTCCCATGGAACTCCATATCTATTTTAACACAATCTAGAACATAACTGCCACTTTCACTAAACCAAAATTGTGAAAGTAAGGTCCATTACAACATCTCCATCAATTGGAATGTTAACCACTTTAATGATGGTCCAATCAAAGGAGAAATTCTACTTGTTACCATTGACTGTCTTTGGTAAACTATAATTTTTATGTTTTGATCCTCAATATTGTATGTTTCTTCCTTACAAAGTTTCTCTTCTTCATCATGCCTTGAAACATCAATTATGGAACCCAATTTTGAGAAGTTAGCATCTTGCTCAAATCTATTTATGAGACTTTCCTTCTTTAGAAAGTCTTCTCTTGCACATGAAGATCACAAAAGTCAATTTCATATACAGTAACCAATGCTCGGGTAAGGTACTCATGAATATATGTGTGCATCACGTGGGTTTAAAATAATGTATTTTTAAAATACATTTTTTATACATTTTTTACATATAGAAGGATGCAACATAAAGGGGTTATTTATAGATTGAATAGAATAGGGTTATATTTTATTCAAGAAAAATGCATAGATAAGGATATTTATAAATAGACTTTGAACGCATGTGATGTAGAGGATGTACATATAGTAACTTCCCCGAGAACCAATGTAACCATCTCTAATAAAAAATTGAAGAATTCTTCTCCAAGATCAAAGGTTTAGCTCAATTTACCTCCCCCTTCGGTCTTCAAACACTCAAATTTTCCATTTGTACTTGGATTTGTTTCTATAATGTGTTCTAGAGTACATGCTTTGCAAAATGTATGTCATGCCCAATCATTGATATCAATTGAAGAAGGCATGCAAATTGGATCTATGCGATGCAAACAAACAAGCGATGCTCCATAGAAAAATAGTGAATGCATCAGAGAAATTGTGCCTAGCCTATCTACAAGTGCTCGTGTGACATGCAAAATCCAAACACAATTCCTTGATTAATTTACAATCCTTGACCTCACCTCAACACTTAGGAAAAAAAGCATTGAACTCCACTCCTCCTACCCAAAATCTCACTGTCGCTCAATAAAATAATGGTCTTTAAGATGTTGACTAAGAAAACAACCCATCTCACAACTAGTGGCATCCTTTAGGACCCTTAAACTCACCCAACCACCTTTCCCACTCAACCAGAGGTTCCTAACTTGGTGATGAATATCCCAATGCTTGTGGGTGCAAGAAATTGTGTGTGCTCATTGAATGATACTTTCTCAAGTGCCCGGGCAACAAAGATTTATTGCATATAGCTCCAGCAAAACTCATGTCATGCTCGTGTTTAAAGATGATGCAAAATGTGCATCAACCCAACTCATGGCATAGAATAATTGGATAGGAACATGAGACGACCCTCGAGTGCAATGCATCACACAAGTGCAACGTGAAGTGTTCGTGAGCCCATAATTCCCTGTGATGTGTAAAAGTCTCAACAAAAAAACATTACATGTTTCGACATGTTTGAAAACTAGTGGCAAACTCTAGCTCCACCAATCTATCTTAAAAATACCAATCTCAATCAAGGCTATCAAGTTTCCACACTCAAAAAATCAAACAAAATGACAAAAGAAAATCCTAAGCTAGACAAACACAAAAAATCCAACTACAAAATGACAAAACAAGCAGCCAGGCAAACAACTAAGCTAACAACACTCCATCCTATCTACAATTTTTGTAGGTTTTTTTAGTTTTTGCAAAAACACTTGACAACACTTTACTTGTAGATGCACCCCATAGTAGAATGGGGTTGCAAAAACAAAAGATAGGCATATTGTAGAAGCTGCATGGGTATTGATTGGCTAAAAATAATATAACAAAATATTTTTGGTTTGAAGCTGTTCATATTGTTGTCTAAATTATGAACAAATTTGCCACAACTATAGTTGATTGCATGACCCCTAAAGAATGGTTTATAGGCAAGAAGCTTGATGCCATGGTCCACCTTGCGAAACATCTTTACTTGCCTTCCGAGTGATGGAAGGAATCGAATAAATTTTTAGGTAGTTTCGTATGGTGATAGATCCTTGATTGTGGAGGACCATGTATAAAAAGGGAATACTCTTCTAGACCATGTGATTATGTTTATGTTAAAGTATATCTTGCCATAAGCTTGACACATGAGCAAAAGAATGGTACCAAAGTGTTGAGGAGATGTTGTATACAATATCTCTTGCTCTTCTTGCAAACTTATGTGAGTATAAGGTGTTTAATATTTATAAGATAAGTGAAGACTTTGCTTTATGGATATTTTTGGATGTTATGTCAAGCTAGGAATGAGAGGGGGGGGAGGAACCTAGCTTTGTTGCAAATCACAAAAGAGTTAAGTGATGAAGGGGAGATAAGAGGAAGATAGGAGAAGTTGTAAAGCTTATAGTCCAAAAAAAAAGATTAATTAGGCTCTTCACTTAAAGCTTTCAGTGAAATATTTAGCTTGCATGGACAAAAAGAAAAACAAAGAAGGTGGTGTGCCACCAATGCCAAGGGAAACTCACATTCTTCTTCTCCTTCTTCTTCATCAACGGGATTAGCATAGTCAGATATAGCTCCTCTTGCAATCTTTTTTCTTCATCAAATTACGTCATCATTGAGGGATTCAAGGGCTTTCCTTGTGCCTTGTGATAGTTTCTATGCCTTGAATCCTCTCTTGTGCTTCTACTTGCATTTACACATACAGTGAGTAGCCTTGCTTGATCTTACACCTTCTCCTCCTCTGCCATCCAAGTCCATGGTTTTTGACAATATTTTTGCCACTATATTGGGGAGGTCATACACACTAAGTCCAACTTTTGAAGTAGGCCAATTAGAAATAAGCATGGCATTATTTTAGAATTCACAAGTCATGATAATAATCATTGGCAGACCTTCCTCCTAGTGTTCCTATTCATTGTAGCCATCGTACCCTCCATGATTTTGATAAGAGAGAGACACTTGGTCTCTAAATCTACTAGCATTGCACCACATAGAATACATAAGCCATTACCTCCTAAACCTCTGATTGCGATTGATGGTTGCCATGCAACCCTTAGCCCTGCTTTGCTTAAGACTCTAGAGACTTTAATCCCATTGTCTGCCTTCAAACTAAAAACATTGTAGATGATTTGTTCTAGTGGCAAAAGCTTCAGTTTCTCCACACAACTCTTGCTAGAAGATGCCAATGTGCCATGCACTATTCCCTTTTAGATTCGTGGATGTTTCATATGACACATGAACAAAGTACAAAGTGATTGAGATGGTGTAGTCGAGGAATCAAATTGTCATAAATACCCTTGAATTCAGAGAGAACGAAGAAGACTTGTAACATGAGTTATCTCATGTGATATTATACTATCTTCATAACCTTCACTTCTTTTTCTCAAGTCCTTATTATCCACATACTCTTTATGAGCTTCATCTTGAGCTCCTTAAGCTTTAACATGATGAAGCCCATCCATAAAGATAAATTTATGAAGGTCTAATTTTTGTGCTTACCTAGCATCATAAGTAAGCATATCTCCTTCTTTATTTAAGAAGCTTCTTCATATTTTTTTATAGCTCCATTTCATATCCAAGTTGTCATTATCATGCGCTTAAATCTTATGGAACCTTTATGGAACAACATCTTCAAGACATGATGTCAAATATAAAGCTATCAAAGTTCTTTCGGATTGTCACACTTGAGTTGTTGAAAAGGATTCACCCTTGGGATAAGTGTTGCAACCTTTCCTTCTTACTATGTTCTTGATCCTCTATGGATTTTTGGTTCAACCCAATCCTCCTTTGATACCAATGTGTCACACTTAAAAGTGTTTGATTGTATTGCATATGTTCATGTGTGAGATGAGTTCTGAAAGAAGCTTGATCCAAAGGATGAAAAATATATTTTTATTGGATAATCTTTAGAGTAGAAAGGGTATCATTGTCATAATCTTGTCAAAGGTGAGTTTAGAGTGAGCAAGAATGTTATATTTTATGAGATGAGAAATCGGTATATATCTAGTGAGTGGTACACAGGTCTAGTAGGATAAGATACCATATTAAAAGATTTGTGTTTGAAGGTTATACAACTCACCATTATGATTATATGATAAAGGCAATTGAGGATGTTGAGTCCAATTATTTTGAGGATGTTGTTGGTCATGCTCATTGAAATGCATAACAATGGAGTATGAGATAGTCATGTTAGAAGCCAACAAGACTTGGTATCTAGTACTATTGTGTTGGGTATGAAAGTTATTAGCTACAAGTGGGTGTACAAAATTAAGCATAATGCAAATGCTCAAATATATGGCATATATTATGAAGAGACACTCACTAAGATGGCAACTGTTAGATGTGCGATTGCTTTGCAACAAAGGTTAGAGTTTACATTAAATGGATATAAAGAATGCCTTCTTGCATAGTCAATTACAAGAATAAGTGTACATGGAGCAACTAGCAGGTTATGGGGATTTAGAGCATCCCACTTATGTATGCAAGTTAAAGAAGGCACTCTATGGGTTGAAGCAAGCACCTAGAGCATGGCTTGACAAGATTAGAGAGTATCATTTCCACATTAGCTTTTATGTTCTGATGTTGATCACTTAATTTATGTGAGAAAGGGAGATGCAGGTTTGGTTATCATAGTCATCTATGTGGATGGCTTGATAATTATATGTGGCAATGACAGTGGGATCATAGAAGTCAAGGACCATTTGAAGAAGAAGTTTAAGATGAAGAATTTGGATGAGCAAAGGTACTTCCTTGGTATTGAGGAGATGAGATGTCATGATGGTATATGGCTATTCCAAAAGCAGTATGGCTTGGATATGTTGTCCAATTATGGTACCATAGTATGTAAGTCTCTTTCAGTGCCATTGGAGAAAAATGTGAAGTTGAGTACTGATATTGAAGATGAGATAAATGACCCTATTATGTTCACAAGAATAGTAGGGTTTTTAATTCACACAACTCTTAAAAGGTTAGACTTGAGCTATGTTGTTGGCCTTTTTCCTTAGTTTATGCAGATGCCTAGAAAGCCTCATTTTGATAGAGATAGATGCATATTGAGATACATGATGTACACTTTACATTATGCACTTTTATATGAGACATGTAAGGATATATATGTGTTTAGATACATAGATACAGATTGGGCTAGTAGCATATCTCACAAAAGGTCTACTAGTAGATTCATGTTTTTCCTTGGTAGTGCAGAAGTTACATATAGTAGCAAAAAGCAACGTATAATTGCTTTATTGAGAACATAGGCTGAGTATAGAGGTGCTATTATGGCAGCATGTGATGTGGTATGGTTGCAAAAGTTATTCAGTTGTTTAGGTGTGCAAGGAGATGGTTCGGTTTTCATTCATTGTAGCAGCATGAGTAGCATATAGCTAGCTGAGAACCTAGTGTTCCATGCTAGGACAAAACACATTGAGGTGCATTACCACTTTGTGAGAGAGTAGGTACTTGTAGCTGAAATCAACATGGTATATGTCAGCACACATTATTACATAGCCAACATTTTCACAAATACATTGGATGTAGAGAAGCTTAAAAAATTTCAAAGCTTACTTAGAGTTGCAGAGATAGAATTAAGCTTGAGGGGGAGTGTTGAGATGGCAAGCTTTACATGTGTAGATCTTGATGATGGATCACAAAGCTAGATGGATCTACATGTCTACACTTAGCACATCAATGGTCATTATGATCCTCACATGACCACTGACTTATAATTTATAATATTTAGTTTAATGCACCTACCTATAGCTAACATAGTTATAGCACCAATTAATTAGTATAGTCAATTATGTACTATTTTACTTAGTAGGCCATTTTCCTTTATGTTGTATATTATCTATACTTTTTGTATATTGTATTGGGTGAAAAAGAAGAAGAAGATACTAGCAACAAAATGTTATGGTCTCCATCTTTCTACTGTTGTTCTTAAGTGAGCTTCCTCTTGTGTATATGGTGTGTGTTTGATAGAGTAGCTCAAGAAAGATCCCCTACCAAGTGATTCTTGATATTTTAGTGAAATGAAGTGATTTAATCTCTCTTCTATGAGAGTTGAGCTTCATCCACTACTATGATCGTGCACCACCAAGATATCAATTGGATCATTGGATTGATACCATTCACCCCTCCCTCTTGCTCAATTTTTCTTTGGTATGTACCACGTACTATTCAATGTGAATTTTCCATCCTATTTGATGCTTCTCTTTTTTGCAATGTATGGCCCATGCATCTCAAGGATATGCTACAAGGGCACATGTTACACATGAGTAAAATATGCTCAATAATTTATGTAATTCATATACTTTTAAAGTACTTACTTTGTACCCATGATGTAATGTGTGATAGAGCTTTTACCCCATGCTTCCACCATATTTTTGTCAAAGCTATACACAACATCAATAAGTTGTTGCTTATCTTGATCTCATCAAATACCATCTTTTGAAGCAAGCGCGACAATTTATTAAGACTAATCCAAAGCTTGACTTTGTCCAGTCTTGTTTTCTCAATTACTTCAATTTAGACCTACAAAGTACAATGTTCTTAACCCATTGTAATCTTAGAGCCTATGAACTATGACATTCTCTTCCTCATTAATAGGTGTTGAGAGAAATTTCCTAGCCTTTGCTCCTCTATAGCAATGATTTTTTTGGCAAGTTACCAATTTTTCCTAATATCCTCTCAACTTTTTCAATCATTATTTGATGCTTCTGTAACCCAATTTTTTATTGCACTCATTTCACATTCTTGCACATCACAATGGCTTCTTTTTTTGGTTGCATCATATAAGCAAAGAAAATATACTCATACACAATTTTCTCCATGATTCTAATGAAAGTGTGTAATGAAGAAATATAAACACGGTCCAATGGAATATTGTAGATTGACTTCCAAGTGGGGTCTTCTTTATTGTGCATCAATACAACACTTTTCATCATTTTCAGGTTTTTATTTCTATCCTTTCCTACCACCCTCTCTATCATGTAATATAGGCATGAATGCTTTACATTTGCATAAGTAGAGATTACACATATTTCAATGTCAACTCTGAAGGGAGGTAAGCCTTGAAGTGGAAGCACAAGCAGGAATAATAGCTATGGTGGAAGGAGCAACAGCGAGAGAGACACACACAATGTGGGAACTCCAACAGTCACAATGTGTGACTCACCTTCTCTTTATTCAAATTTCACTAAAAGAATAAAGAATGAAGTGACAATGATGGGCATCCATCGCCTGTAGTGTGCAGGTGTGGTACTGTCGTCAGTGCAATAATACATGGGCGGCTAGGCAAAGGCACCTCTATCCCCAACAACCTCCCACTTAAAGGAGGATCTGCCTCAATGAGAAGTGAAAAGAAAAAAAGAAAAGATAGTACAAGATATACAAAGATACAATAGAATGAGGAAACATGTCATCTCATCCAACCCCCATCAACCTCCTAAGAAAGGCAAAGCACTTTGTGGAAAGACTTTTCATGAGAAAGTATGCAAGATTCAAGTCAGTTGAGATCTTAACAAGGTTAATAGACCTATCCTCAATGACCTCATGAATGAAGTGATACGTCACTTCAAAATGTTATGTCTTTGCATGCGGAAGACCAGATTCTTGGCTAACTGGATAGCACTCATAGAACTCGAATGCAATGTAAGGATAACATTTGCAATATCAAGGTAAGAAACAAAACAACCCAACCAAATGGCCTCCTTGCAAGCATCAGTGGGGCTGCAACATACTTGGCCTTTGTGTAGTAGAATGGACCACGCATTTCTGCACAACCTTGGACATCCATGAAACAACACCTCCAACAAAGTGAACACATAGCAAGAAGTGGACTTCCTACCATCTCCATGGTATGCATAGTCAGAGTCAGTGTATCTCATGACTTCTATATCTTGGCTACCATAACATATACACATATTAGCAATGCCCTTCAGGTACCTCATGATACCCTTCATAGCATCTCAATGCCTCTTGTTGCCAAGTTTAGCCATATAAGTGCCACAACACCAACTAGAAATCCAATATCTGGACGTGTAGCTATCATGGCATATATAAGATTAGGAATCTTGGACATCTGGCTCCTCTTCTCATCTGTCTATGGACAATTAACTTCTGATACCTTCACATGAGAATGAAATGGACATCCAATAGGGTTCACATCCTGCATACAGAAGCGCTCAAGGACTTTATGGATATACTCTTTCTGTGATAGATAGAGTATTCCTCCATGAGACTTGTCATGCGTAATGCACATACCAAGTATATGAGAGGCCTGTCATCTTTCATCTCAAAGCTCTTCTTGAGAGCTAAGCCTTAACAACATCTAGTTCATCATGAGCTTTCCCAGCTAAAAGCATGTTATCCACATAGAGTACCAAAATCAATAATTAATCATCATGGGTTTTCTTCATATACAAGAACGGATCCATAACACTATGTTTGTAGCCTTGTGATAGCATGGATGCATCAATTTTTTGGTACCATTCCCTAGATGCGTGCTTAAAGCCATAAAGACTCTTCCTTGATCTGCATGCTAGGTGTTCCCTACTAGGCTCTATTGTAAAGCATGTAGGTTGCTCCATGTGTAGATCTCATCATGCAAGTCCCCATGTAAGAA
Organism: Lygodium microphyllum; assembly: GCF_053477565.2. NCBI lineage: Eukaryota > Viridiplantae > Streptophyta > Polypodiopsida > Schizaeales > Lygodiaceae > Lygodium > Lygodium microphyllum. The sequence continues at coordinate 43,896,913 of NC_141140.1, read as the reverse complement.
ATCCATCTTGACATCCAACTGATACAAGTCTAAGTCAAGATATGTAGCCAAAGCCAAGACCAAGTGTAGGGTAGTCATCTTAACCACATAATAGAAGACCTCATCAAAGTCAACACCATGCTCCTCCTTAAAATCCTTTGCTACCAGTCTAGCCTTGTATGCCGATCTAGGGTGTCCACATGTACTTTTCAATCTATACATCCACTTCCAAGGCAAAGCTCGCTTGCCACTAGGCAAGGAGACCAAATATTGCGTATGATTCTTATGCAACAAGTCAATCTCAGACTGCAAATTTCTCTCCCAGGAGTCACTATCACCCTTGCACATAGCCTCATCATAGGTGAGAGACTCTCCGATATCTGTAACCAAGACATAACTTATGGAGAGCTCATAACAGTCAAGAGGTTGTTTATCTCTAGTAGAATGCCTCAATGTAGATCCCGGCCATGTGGATCAGCTCTGCTAGTGAAGGCTATCTAGCTGGTTGTGCAGGAGTAGGGGGCTCATCTTGAAAGATAACACTACGTATCTCAACAACTTTTTCAGGTTGCATATGTATATTGTTCTCATGGAACACAAATGACTATGGATCACTTTTTGTGCATGCGGATCCCAAAGACGATATCCCATCTCACCCGCATCTCCATAGCCAAGGAAAATGCATTTCACACTTTTAGGATCTAGCTTGTTGTGTTTGTCCTTGGGTACATGGTAGAAGGCCTCACATCCAAAGACATGCAAATGAGCATATGGGGGAGGCTTTCCTATCCATACCTCCTCTACAACCTAGAAGCCAATACCACTACAAGGTGACCTCTTAACTCGAGGGGGTCACTATGTGCAAAAATTTGTGTCACGTGAGTTCAAAAAAATAAAATATTAAAAAAGATAATCTTACATACTTACATTCACAGAAGGGAATATTTTAAAATGTATAAATTTATTCACATAAGTGATTTTTATATTTCATATATAGATTTCTTACAAAAGGGTGTTATTAATTTCTAAAATTGACCTAAATCTTGTATAAAAGGATATAATGAATCTCAATGACTAAGTGTATTACCCTTGTTTTTGAGGGTGTTATGCCAACTTTTTCAAGTTGCAATCTTATGGAGTCTAAGTAAACACATTTAGTTCAACTTGATAGTGTCAATATATACATGGTGATTTGACTTGCATGTAAACATACATAGAGAGAGTAGCCAAGTGAGTCGGCTTGCTTCTTGTTCTTGTTTGAAGAGGAACTACATTTTGTTATGGATGTGGAGGGAAAGAAACTAGCCATCATTGAGACGGAGGGGACTAAGCTGGACCACGAAATCCAAACTAGAGTTTTGTCGGACACATGTGTTGTTTGAGAGCTAGTGGCAAGGACCATAGTCCCTTTACACATTGGCAAGCATTACATTCTCAAGCCAAGAGGAAGGGCTTTCTTTCACACATGTTTGTTGGAAGTGCCCCTATAAGAAATCATGGACTTACCATGGAAGTTGAAAAGGTATTGAGTTAGTTGTCTAATCACAATGTTATTACATCTAGTGCAATGATTTTGGCTTATATTTAGTAGGAAAAACTAGACAATAGTCTACAATTTTACTTCAAGCATGAGGAAGGTTACAATCAGATCAACAAACATTTATTGAGCTCATTAACTCTTCTCTTCCATTACTTGCATTTTCGTGAAAACACGGTCATTAGAATGGCATATAAGGACCTAGAGTTCGTATGAAAAGAGCACTTGAGATATCTCTTGCAATTGTGGGCCAATTGGACCAACAAGAAGGTAAGCACTTTCAAGCATTGGATCACAATTCACAATGGGAAACTTATGGAATCACATTATTGCAAGGGAAGTTAACTTGTTTAAGGACATGAATGTATGCCCCTATTAATTTCCCTGTAAGCTTAACAATCCAAGATGGGATGGGGTACTAGCTTTTTGGGGTTTGGGGCATGGGCACGGGGGGAAAGCGCATTTTAATTTTGGGGTATAAGGTTTTGACTAAAGCATCTCAAGATTGTGAATGTCAAAGTAAAATTACACACACACACACACACACATGAGAGAGAGAGATAGAGAGAGAGGAGGTGTGTATTTTAGCAGTGCATTTGTCCAAGAGAGCCAATGTAAGAGTTACAAAGAGTTTTCACAGGCACGAATCATGGTGCAGCATCTCACCTACCATCGGTACCACAACTATGCCATCAAGTCAATCAAATGAGCATTGTAAAAATTCCAAGAAGGAGGCATGCTCTTCAATATGCGAAGAAATGTGCCTTTGGTCCCAAGTGTGCTATAATTGGCAAGTGCATACATTAAGTTCCACATTTGCGTCTTGTTATATAGAGGCTCTCGTCTTAGTAAACACATGAAGACAATTAATAGAGCTTATGGCAGTACACTTTCTCTAGAGGCAGTTCAGGAGAGAATTATTCGTGCCTTGCTTATGGAGGAGCAAAAGATTGAGAATAAAATTTTGAAGACACAAAATTCAAAGAAGAATTAGGCCAACAAAGGCTCAATTGCGCATGTGATGGTAGATTGACTCAATTTTTGTAGTTGAATCAAACTTCCAAGCATCAACACATATAGGCATAGCACAAAATCTTACTCTGATCCTACCTCAATTGTGCATCATTAATCAAATGTAAGTTTTAATCTAAGAGCTCTCTTTTGTCTTCAAGTTTTGAAAAAATGTGTTTGATGGATCTGAGAGGTTCACTGTGGAAGATAAATTATGGAATCATGTAAGTGAAAGGAAAGAGAGTATTTTTGAAGATTTCATAAGTGTATATAGTAGGGATAGGTCCCCATTAATATTTTTCCAAACCGTAGAAATAAGGGAGGGGGTGGATATAATCTTGGGAGGGGGATCTAGGCTATGATGATGGGGGTTATGGGCGAATCATTGCATTAAATCCCCCCCCCCCACACACACACTCTCTCTGTCTCTCTCTCTCTCTCTCTCTCTCAACTCATAGTACATGTCTCACTCTCTCTAGACTCTCTCTATCTTCCATGCGTGTGTATTCATCTCTCTAGACTCTCCCTCCCTCCCTCCCTCTTTCTCTCTGCACACAGCCCCTTCCACCATCCATACCCCTTCTCCCCCAGGCAAGGTTTCCTCACCTCTCGATGCTAGACTTGCATCCTTCTCCCTCAATGGATATAGCCGTAATGGCAAAAAACCCTCCCCTTCCATGTACCCGGCCTCGTAGTAGGCCAATCTCTATCGCCACATCAGCGGGCACATCCCAAAGGCATAGTGGGTTGTCGCAATGCGTAGTCACATGGCAATTTGTGCGAGATGGCGATGGGTCTGACGATGATGGCAGTGGCAAGGATGACTAGAAACTTAATGCTAGCGCGGGTTTTAGAAGTCGAATCTTGATGATCGAAGGCCATTTGTGTGCCAGAGTCGATGATGATAGACTGTAGATGAATTGCTTTGATGACCAATTGCGCATTGATTTTATGTCTCAGGGAGTGTGGGTGCTCAAATTTGCCAATGCTAAGGGCTACCACTTCATGGCTAAGGTTCAAAACATCAACTTTGAGAACACATACATGATGGAAGTTACTGAAGAGAACAAGAACAAGGTCTTTGGCAAATATTTAATGGGATGGGTGAAGCCTTACAACGTTTGGGACCACGCACAGTTGCCAATATGGCCCAATTCTATGGCCAGCATGATGTTGGAGGTCATGGCTTCTACCTCTCTACGTATTTCTTGTTTGGCAAAGGAGAGATTTTATTTATGTCCTTGGAATTACTTCTCTCATATGGCTCTCCATTTGTTCAAAAAACTCTTATGGTTGGGTAATGTGTATTCTTACATAGTAACATGATAGCAGGTACATCATGTGTGTAGCTCATGGAAATCAATGAGGATTCTTTGCAGCCAGCTCTCAAGGACTTGGTACACATCTTGGTCATTGATATCCCTTCACTTATTCATTTACATGAAAGGTATCTTCTTTCTTTTATTATTCATTTGCATGACATTTTGTTCATCTAATGACCTACATCATGACTACTTCAAGTATCAACACTTATGTGGGTAGCCTTGACTTGTTGACCCTATTGCCAAGACAGTTGGCATATGAAAAAAAAAACAAAGGTGTTGAATGCGACCAAGCATCATCAAGAACAAGAGCACAAAGCTTGGAAGCTTTGCCTCATGGTTAAAAAGGTGTAGTCAATCGTACTCCGCGGGGGGGGGGGGGGGGGGTTCTATCGGAAGGATTGAAGCTCAGCATATGTGACTATGGATTTCCTACCAAAGTGTACACTTAGGTGGGCTCAAACAAGGAGCCAATTCCACTCTTGGTCAAGAAATATCCCATGGTGAGCCTCGATGTTAATCCTAGCTCCAAAAGTTTGCAACCTGCTAGACCTCAATTGATGTGAAGGAAGGGACATTCCTCTCTAGATCCTTTGCACCTCTATACCTCTATAGATGAGTCTCATTTATCCCATCTCACCACTGTCTCTAACACTCCAGAGTCGTGAGAGATGATTGCATCACTTGCACTAGAAGGTAGCTAAAGGGTCCTTCCTTCAACTCCAGAGGGAGCTTGTAGAGTACAATCCCCAGAAGATGTGCCTCTGGAAGAGCCTATTGTATATATCGAAGCTGATCCTATACCCATGTTACATGAAGCAAGAAGGATTTAACAATATCTTTAGGATTGAACTTCATTTGTTGGAGCTGTCCATAGATAGTCATTGCACCCATGCTTGATGTCTCTCATACAACATCTAAAGCTTATCCCACACCTCTAAAGTGGTTTGATAGGAGGTAACTTTGACACTAATGCGTTTAGCCACATTTGTCCCAATTTGGAGAGTGGAGGTTCAAGGTCCTCTGATTGTATCTATCATCACTAAAACTACTAAAAATATTTTATGAAACCTTAAGAGATAGTTTGTTATTAATCCTATGATAAAACTAGTATTTTGTATCTATTACATAAGGATCTATTAAATTCTTCTATTCAAAAAAGTAAACTTACAGTAAGGGATTTATAAATTATGATATAGAGTCACAGTAGGGTCAAGAGAATGTCACAAAAAATGTTACATAGGGATATATAAAACATGCCATGAACGCACCTTATATGTAGGATTTATAGATAGTGACCCCCCGTGCCTCTTAATGAGATACACGGTAGTAGAGACTGCCTCAACCCTAAAATGCTTTGGTAATCCTACTTGGCTAAGCATACTACGAACGCTATCCTGGATACTCCTATTCATATGCTAATTCATACCATTCTAGGGAGGGGTGTAAGGGGCAGCCAATTGATGCTTAATACCCTGCTCGTCACAAAATTGCTCAAAGGCATGTGAGACACGTACTCAACCCCGTTATCTATCCTAAGGCATTTCCTAGACTGACTCTTTACTAAAGCAAGCCAATGTTGAAAGAGGTCCAAGACATCATATTTCTACTTTATGGGATAAGCCCAAACCTTACATAAATAATTGTCAATAAATGAGACAAAGTACTTCGCACCCCCTAATGACTGACAAGGCATGGGTCCACATACATCTAAATACACAAGAGCTAAAGGCTTACTCATGGATGGAATACCAAACTTTTTATGCAAATTTCTAGTTTTCCTACCATATAAACAATGATCACATGACTCAAAATGCAAGTAGTCAAAAGGTGGAAGTTAGTGCAAAAGGCACTAAGCATTTTCATTCCTTTAAGCAACATATGCCCAAGAAGAGCAGGCCAGAGAGATACATGTGGGATTGAACCCACTGACAAAACATGGTCTATAGTACCATATAAAACTAAGGGGTAGAGGCTGCCAGACTTGGCACCTCTTGCAAGAATAAGCCTGCCATGAGTTATCTTCCATGTAGAATCACCAAAGCATATATGATAACATCATCATCAAGCTACCCAGCAGACATAAGGCTTTTGGTCAAGGCGTGGGTACATGACATATATTATGAAAAACAAAAGTGCTACCATAGGGAAACTGTAAAGTGACATCACTAATGCCAACAATAGCGCAAGTGACCAATCATCACCTAAGTGCACAGTACTAGATACACTACAATAGATATGAAACCACGTCTGATAGGGGGTCAAGCAAAAAGACACACCCAAATCCAAGAGCCAACACTATGCATGAATAGACTAAGCCTCGGTTAGTTGAGAGACATCACATGAAGAGGCTACTAAGATCTCGGCTAAGATGTAGTCACCATCAGACTTCTTAGGCTGCTCCATGACATTTATCTCCTCAATCTTTACTTTGGACTTTGTAGGTATAATGCTGTAATCATTGGATTTCTCTTGCACTTTTTCTTTTCCCTTTTCTTTGTGCTTGTCATCATGCATCTTATGGCACTATGACATATGTGTCTTGCTTTCCCACAATAATGGCATGTAAGATCAGACTTTCGTCCACGGGACTTGCTCCGTCCACTTGACTTTGACCAGGACTTCTGAGAGTCCTTTTCATAAAGATCATTATCTTTCTTGCCACTTTTTCCAACTCTAACAAATAAAGCATGTGAAATGCGGGAAGCATCATTGTTTTTCATGTTAATTTCTTTAGTCAAAAGAGCACTCTCTATATCTTTCAATTTCAGTCCATCAAGTTTGTTGATAGTGGACTTGCATAGTGCATCTAAATTAGCCAAATCATCATCATCATCCGTATATTTGATTTAATACCTTTGTTTCTTGGTGGCTTAATTTGTAGTTTATGCACCAAAACCTGCCATATTTGAGACTTCTAGTAACCATAGTTGGTGCCAACCAACTTGGCAATGTTAAACAAAGTTGTATCTTTGAGATGACTAGCCATAATGAGTCAAGCAGAGGAAAACTATGTAGAAAATAACTTGTTGTAATAAGTAGTAAACAAGCCAAAACCATTACCAAAACAAGCTCAAAATAAGAGAAACTACTAAGTTGACCAGCTATCCACCAAATCCACCAAATAGTACCAAAGTACATCAAAGTGACATGATTAAGCTCACTAAATACATCACAATACACATAAAGCAACGTGTTGTAATAAATCATAGGAGTGAGAAAAAGAGAGTGAACAATGAGCAATTAGTGATTCAAAGTCAAGTATGATTGCCAGGTTAGATTCTGCATGAAGTGGGCATGTAACAAACACTACAACAGCCAATAATCATGAGCCAAATATCCAAATATCTGACAATAGTTTATGTATGCTCAAAGTGAAGACGGATCAAATCATCCCAAAAGCATCCCATGCAAACAAGTATCTATCAAGAGCATAGACATGTAAGAGATCCTAGTCTCATTTACTTAAGAAGCTCAACTACATAAACCACAAGCTTTGCAATATCCAAAGATAGCATGAAGCTCCCACTGCTAGAAAGATTGATGTCAATTGAGAAATCAAGCTCAAAGATAGCATGTGAATGCATAAGGCATCATGGAGCCAATACTGTATATCAATGGAGCATCCAGAGCAAGGGATAGGTCAAGGATCACCTGTAACATCTAGTACATCATGTAATAGTTAATGTCAAATCTTTGACAACTCAAATAAGCATCCAAAAGCTCCAAATTATGCAAATGAATGCCCAAAAAAAGCTCCAAATGGCAATCAAACATAGACAATGTAAGGAGCATGTGTTTTTGACATATGCATCAAAGCATATATTGAAGGGTCAAGCCTAAACCATAGGCATAATTTTTGTTACAAAGCATGCCATTGTAGATCAATATCAATCAAATGCCAACCAAGACTGCGAAGCTCAAAAGGCATTCCTAAGCAATACAAGACATGTTTCAACCTCCGTATACATCCTTGTAGTCATATGAGTCACCCAAAAAGCACATGTGACCAATAGGTGGAACATACACTAACCAAATAGCCTTTAGCCCTGGTTATTACAACAATAAATTCACTATCAAATTTGAGTAAATCAATCCTGAAATGAAGCTCAAAGCCACCTCAGATCATGGGCATATGATATACCAATGTACTAGCATCAATAGTACACATCATGAGTACAGTTAGAGAACACCTGAATCATAGCCAGAAGCAATAGGCACATAGAATCCTTGTTAAAAGATATTTACCACTACTGTATATAGCAATGAATACATTGTCAAACCAAGCTATTTTAGTACCAAAATCAGCTCGAAATCCAACCCATAATGAGCATAGCATTCCCATACATGTAGACATTATTTCAGCATAACCGGGCATCATAAGACCAACAAAGTTGACCATAGAAGCATCAAATAGAGTGCTACCATGTATTTCTAGCTAGCAAACCTCAGCAAAAATAGAGTAAATGAAGTGGTTAAATCAGTCCAAAATTAACTCCCATCAATGGCATAGCATCCTTGAATATATAAGCATCAATAGGGCATCATCCAACCAATAGTAATGAGTATAGACATCAAAGACAAGTGCTACGCTATTTTATTATAGCTTGTGGACTATTATAACAATCCAAAACTTAAGATTAGCACTCAAATGGAATGCCAAGAGTGGAAGGATCAATGCCAAGCATCAAAACCAAGTGTATAAGTGCTTATATAGTTGCCCATTGAAGAAGATATGTTGTAGGATATGAAAAACGTGAGCTACTACAAAAAAAGGCATGTTCCACACAACATGATGTTTCACCAACAAGGTGAGGACTATGGGGGTTGCTCCAACTTACTCAAGAAGGCTCAAAGAGTACCCATGAAGAATGCAACCGATAGGAAGCTCGAACAGAGTGGCTATGGATACCAACAAATAGATGACTAATATAGGTATTCAAATGGAAGTTGAGAGTGTGCTGGACCAAGTTAAAGCTTGCAAAGAAGGCTTTGATACTAGTTGAAGGGAGGTGAGCACTGAAATGGAAGCATGAGTGGGAGCAAGAGCTATGGTAGAAGGAGCAAGAGCAAGAGAGAGAGACACACAATGTGGGAACTCCAACAATCACAATGTGTGAGTGGTCTTCCCTTTATTCAAATTTCACTAAAGGAATAAACAATGAAGTGATAGTGATGGGCACCCACTACCTGCAATGTGTAGGTTCGAGTACTATCAGTGTAGTGATATACGGGCAGCTAGCAAAGACACCTTTACCCCTAACAAACTCAATCACATTCTCCTTCAAAGCCTTGAACTTTGGATTGCTCAAAGTGCATTCCAATATACTTGCCTTTAACAATTCTCTACTAGATAATCTAAGCCAACCCTCATCTAGGTTTCAATTTGGGGCTAATTCCTTTCATGCTTTAATAATATGTTACTTCCACTAGCTACTATTCATAATTAAATCATTGATTGGCTTGTTCTTTCATTTGTAGCCTTGTGTTAGCTTGTTGTTGATATTTCTAAAGTCATCTAATTGTGTCTTTCCCTCCTTCTATGAACTAGCAATTTCATAGGGTAGTATCTTACATTGTGAAAAACTTATTATTTTTTTCAACTATACTCTCATCTAACTACGCCACTTGTCATAGGAGTTGTTATATATGAAGCTCAGGTGTAGTGATCACATCGTGACAATTTTCAAATGGTTTCTTGGCAAGTTGTAAATACTTTGAATGCTTGATCATTGAGCCACTTAGTATAATCAAGCAATCCATTATTATCCTCACATGCATACTTTAGAAAATTTATAGCTCCTAAGAAAGTTGGAGGTTTATTGGTTAGGGGATCAATTGGGGTACATTCCCATATCAAACTATAAGTCCATGCGCATCAGTCCCATTTGCATGTAACTCTATAGAATCACGGGATTGTTACTAGTATGTTGGGTCCTTTTAAACAATGGAGCATATTTGATCTCTATCTCAATATGTAGCTCCTTCTTTCTTATATTTTTTTAAATCATTACTTGTGTCCCGATTGTAGGTATATAAAGTGATTGCACAAAGATGCTTTTATGAGAATATGAGACTTAGTATCTAGAGAGCTCAATTGGAAAGAAGCTAAATAACACATTTATATGTTAATAGGAATATGGCTATTGAGTTCACAATGATAAACTAGAGAGGAACATGTAGAGACACTAAAATAAACACATAAAGAGGTTAATGAAAGTAGTTAACTGGCTTGGTCTTTATATGGAGATATTAGAAATAGGGAGTCTACTTGGTTGTCTCAGGAGATAGAATTGAGATGCATAGAGAGGCACAAGAATGTATCAAGGGAAATGACGTAGCTTGGTGCAATGAGGGCGAATAGATAGACAAAGATAGATAGATTGCACACATTGGTTATGGATGAGTCATTGTAAGCATATATAAAATTAGTTCTTTGTGTTAATGAAGGTTGCATAATCACAAAGAAGAGATCATAATAAAGTCATGAGAGAGTAAAGAAATGGGGAAAAGTGGCTCAAAAAGTAGGGATATCCAAGAGTTTTCGTTTTTTAGAAAGGTTAATTTTACCTCCAAAAACATCTCCAATAAATGGAAAATTTGACCAACATGTTTTTTAAAAAAATCTAGAAGATAAGATTTTCCAAAATATCTTAATAAAAACTTTCAAGCAAAATTTTCACTTTTAAAATTAAAATATCAACAACTTCATATCTACTAATCATTTTGCATTGAAAACCAAGCACCACACTCCTCTAACTAATATTTTGTATCTATGAATCATTTTGCATTCATCATATGCACCATGAAGTTTGTTGCACCCTAAGGAAGAATATAAATTCGTACTTATCCCAAGGGTGTCTTCATGGTAGTGATATCCAAGCTCTCCATTGCCAACTAGAAGTGGTCATACCATGAGTAGAAATCTCTCAAAGGATAAATTTCTCTACTAGTGATGGTTGTTGACTGGCTCTATGTTTGAGATAAATCTAAATTCACCATGATTCTTAACATAGTGAACCATCTATCCAAGTACGATGCTAATGATAGGTTTAAAATCTTCATCAATATCTTCTCACTTAGTAACTCTATGAGATTAGGCAAATAATTGTTGCACGAGAATCAACCTCAAATTTGATGGAACATGAAAAATGGTAAAATATCACCATCAGAGCCACTACATTCAAATCCACACAGCCTATTTCAACTCACTGAAATGAAAAAACCTTCCCATGCATGGACAACATCTGCTCAAAACCTTCCCTTTTTGCAGCTAGGACAAAAGAAATACATTATAGCCAATTTTTATCTATTTAAGTGTTTTAGTGGTAAATTTATACCAATGCCATTTTGATCTCTTACACTTGGCTATTTAGACACTAATTTATATATCTCAGCATGGCCCAGTGCAGTGGCATAGAAAATGGCTTGACCTTGTTTTCTAAACTCTTGTATTTTATTTTTTCACAATTGCATTAGCCAATTCTTTTAGCCATAAACCTTCCTAGTGAGAAAATTCTTCTATGACTTGAAACATGTCCAAAGACAAAACTTGTGGTACATTATTTTCAACCATATTTTCAAACTTTATTACTATTAAAGTTTGAGCCATAGTGTCTATAAAAAAGAGCCCTTCATATAGGCTTCAAATGTCCTCATCTACAACTAATAAAACAAACTTTTAGAGTTCTTTTTTAGACTCACATACATACACTCTTTTAGCCTCGCACATGGAGTCCATCCTCCTATAACATCAGGAATTGTTTGCTATAGAGTTAGTAAAACTAGTAGAAAATACATCTTTTCCCACACTAGAAGAAAAGAGCTTCCTCTAGACAACACTCCTATAGCCCCACATTACATCAGTGCTTGCTAAAAAGCTAGTTCCTTAGATTCATTTTCCTTTGGAGGTAATGGATAATCCCTTAATGTATCTCTATTCCTTGAGTGATTAACACATATAGTGAGAAATTGAGCAGCCCTTTTTCTATCGTTAGTTTTGACTCTAGCATAGGCCAATTTGTCATCCAACACCTTTTTTTCCATACAAACATGTATGATATATGGCTATCTTGAAAGCACAAGATAAGAATGCATGTCATGTACAAAGAAATGCTACTCTTCTTGTATATCACCAATGGTTATGTTAACATTTGGAAATGCTACATAAAGATCTCTCGAGGCTTTGATCAATGGTCAAACAATGCAAGGCATAGAGTCTCAAGCTCCCCAAACATAACTGCAGTTTTTGTTATTGCATGACTTGAATGGCTTTGAATGTAATGGCTTCTAGGAATAAATTTTAAGCCTTGTCATTAGTATGTTGCATATGCAAAAATCTTCTGTGCATAGTGCTACAAATAATTAACTTTTTTGCCAATACATCAACACTTCTACCCCCTTAGCTAGCACATTTATAGCATTAAAAAAACACATATATCTTTCCCATAATCATGATGTATGCCCTCCAAAATGGGCTCTTCTTCCATGTTCACCATAGCATTTGCCAAATCACTAGAATATTGTTGTTTCCTATTTATAATGCCAATAAATTCATTATGAAACTCACACTTTTCAATGTTAAGAACCTTGCCAAGAGTAAATTCCACCTTGCTATCAAGAATACACTCTTCAAGGACCTTCGTTATATTTGTTATTGGCTTAATGTCACACTTTAGCTTGTAACCTATCTATTTACCCTTTTTCTTTCCATCCTCTTTTCCATTCTACTTCTTCCATTATATGCTCAAGAATAGGCTAAATTGAAGCCTTATTTCTATTACTCTTTTTTATGTTCTTAGAGTATCTTCATTCCTCTTTCTCTTATCCTCACAATTATATTTGTGTTTTAAAGCACCAAATAAGCAAACAATGAGAAGGAATCCACTAGTGAGTCCCATCTTATCATGTCATGGATATTTATAATTTCAATAATTAAAATATTTCTTGATATTTTTCCCTTCTCAGTGGCATGCATTGCATGAGACTATATCTTAGCTTTGTGACCAACCACAACATACCCAAAGACTTTCTCTATCTACAATCCAAATGTAGCAACATGCACTTGTTGAGATATCGAGCTCCACTCGTGATACGCCAGGGTGACCGTTGTGTATTTATGTCACCGACTTGTCAGTTGCAGATGCGGTTGGTACACCGCCCCTGAATAATAGCTACATGATAGCTATCCTTATCTACTCTAGTTCGTGGCTCAGTTAGTATGCCACCTTAGTTAGTTGAGTTTGGTTTGAGACCCATATCTAGGGTTCTTCTATTTCTTTGTACTTGAGTTCTTTTGGCTTACACAACTAAGAAGAGGAAAACTGTTTTCAGCCTCCACCCTTGTGTGTCTTCCCCCATTGTGCAAGCAAGAAAGCTTCAAGCGAGACTCCTTCCTTCTCTCCCACAATCTTGACATGGTATCAGAGCCTTGTTCGTGGTAAGGAGCTCAAGAAAGCAAGCCAAGCTCGCGGTGGTCTGGTAAGAGGAGCAGTGTTGCTTTCATTTCCTGTTTTGGGAGCAGATCTCTGCAGGTAGCACAGCCGGAAATTGCAGGAGTGCATTGTCTCAGGTTGAGACGCCCTCGGCGACCTTGTTTTTTTGATTTGAGGCCATTTCGGGGCCTGTTTTGCAGACGGAAGTTTTCTGCACGCACTCAAGAAAAGGCTCGGTTTTATGCTGTGCAGCCACTGTTCTACAGGTCGGTGAATAGTTACAGTAAAAATTGCATTGTATGCTTGTGCGCAGAGACATTGGGAGTTACAGAATCATCCCTGTTGCCTGTTGATGCGAAATCGTCACTAGGAAGTGACTGTGTGGTCAAATACCACTTTCGCCAGATTTGCAGATTCTCCCTTGTGAGGGTGAAGCTGTGGGTTTTGCAGTGACAGAATTTTTTGCAGTCTTTTGTAATGGCATCTGATTCTCTTTCACAGATTGTCACTGAAAAGCTTGACAAGAACAACTTCCAAGCATGGAAGTTTAGAATGACGAATTTCCTTACGAGAAAAGGATATTGGGAATTTGTTGCAGGAAATGAAGAAGAACCAGTTCTTCCTGATGTTCCCAATCAACAACAAATGCAGGCATTCAAAGCATGGCATGAGAGAGCCAGGAAAGTTATGTATTGGTTGTCTATCAGCATTTCAGACTCCATGATTGTGCATATTCAGGATGCAAGTACGCCAAAGGAGGCATGGGATACTCTGTCAAAGATGTATAGCACAAATACGCAAGCCAGGAAAATGCAGCTCAAGCAAGAGTTGCACAATGTGCAAAGAGAAAATATGAGCATCAACGACTACCACATGAAGGTAAAGAAGATTGCAGATGCACTTGCTTCCATTGGGTCACCAGTGGAAGATGATGATTTAGTTTCCGTGACCTTGAATGGTCTAGGAAAGGATTATGCACAGTTTCGGACATCCATTTCAGTTCGTGAAAGATTTCCTGATTTTGAGGAGTTGATTGCTCTTCTAATTTCTGAGGAACAGAGAAATGGTGGTGCATCTTCTTCAGGAGGAACTTCAAAAGAAGCTGTCTTCTACTCAAATGCTGGAAGAGGTAGAGGCAGAGGTAGAGGAGGCCGATTTGGAGGCCGTGGCAGAAATCAGAATATGCAGCAAACTCAAGAAAACCAGTCCTATGGAGGAGGACGTGGTAACTCTAGAGGCAGGGGGAGCCAAAGAGGTCGTGGTGGATGGCAAAGAGGTCAAAATGCAAACAGTAATGTTGAATGCTACTACTGTGGTAAAATGGGTCATATGGCTAAAGACTGCTATAAAAAGCAGAATGACATCATGAATGGAAAACTGCAACAAGGGAATTATGCATCTTCTAGTAGACAGGGTGATGACAGAAATGAGCATTTGTTCATGGTGCAGCACATGAACAATTCTATGACAAGTGCAGAAGAAAGCAATGATGTATGGTATGTTGACTCAGGTGCATCAAACCACATGACAGGTCATGCAGAATGGATGGAGGATGCAAGGAAAATGGAAAAACCAGGATTTGTGGAGACTGGTGATGATACTGCACATCCTATTGTGCAGATTGGAAAAATTCCATTGTCTATGCAGGATGGGAAAAAGAAATACCTGTCCGATGTATTTCATGTCCCGAATATCACCAAGAATCTGGTTTCTGTTGGTCAAATGGTTGAACAGGGCTTGCAGGTCAGATTTAATCCTCATGGATGCTTTGTTGAGGATATGAAAAATAAAGGTCGCTTGATAGCAAAAGGAAAGAAGAAGGGCAGAATGTTTACATTGGATGCAGACATGTCTGAATTGAGTGCAGCAATGTTTGCACATGGGACCGGTGTAGTTGCAGATATTGATATCTGGCATAAACGCATTGGTCATGTTAATGTACAGCGACTTAAATCAATGCAGGCCCAAAATATTGTTGCAGGATTGCCCAAATTCAAGGTTGCAGAAATGCATAAGGTATGTGAAGCCTGTCAGTTTGGAAAACAGGCAAGGAAACCATTTCCTAGACATGTTCAAGAGAGTGAGAAGCCATTGGAATTAATTCACTCTGATGTGTGGACAACTAAAGCTGCATCTCTTGGAGGCTGTCATTATTTTGTCAGTTTTATTGATGACTATAGCAGAAAAGTTTGGGTGTATTTTATGAAAAAGAAAAGTGAAGTTTTTGGGCATTTCAAAACTCTTAAAGCTATGGTTGAAAAAGAAACAGGCTTGCAGATAAAATGCCTAAGGTCAGATGGAGGGGGAGAGTACCTCTCAAATGAGTTTGCAAAGTTCTTGCAGGAGCATGGCATAAAGCAGCAATATTCATGCAGTTATACCCCACAACAAAATGGAATTGCAGAAAGGAAAAACAGGCATATTGGAGAGGTATCTCGTGCCATGCTCAATGAAAAAGACTTGCCAGATTTTTATTGGGCTGAAGCAGTTGCTACAGCAGTCTACATAATGAACAGGACTCCCACTGCAGCAATACATGGAATGACTCCAGAAGAGAGGTATACTGGTAGGAAACCAGATATTTCTCATTTGAAAATTTTTGGCTGCATTGCCTATGTACATGTGCCAGATGAGCTGAGATCCAAGTTGGATCCAAAAGCTGAGAAGTGCATCTTTATTGGTTACTCTCTGCAGCAAAAAGGGTATAGATGCTATAACCCTTCTACTCGTAAGTTTACAGTGAGTAGAGATGTTGTTTTTGATGAGATGAGTAGCTGGTATAAACCAGTAAATGTGATTGATGATGAAGATGCACAAAATGGTAATGCTACACAGAATTCACAGCAGCAGTCACAAAATATTAGTGGACCTGGAGCGTCCTCTAGCAGTGGTTCACATTCTTCGCCATGGACAGGCAGATTGAGATCAGGAGAATCTTCTCAAAGCAATGCAGATAGTGGTATGCAGGTATCACGAAAAGGAAAAGAGAAGGTTGATCAGCCCATGTTTGATGTGAAGGCAGGTCACTCTTATGTGGATGGTGAATCCAGTGGCTCAGAACAGAGCATTGATGATGAGTTGGGTATTCCTTCTATTGTTACACCTGGAGTAAGGAAGACCAGGGATGTTTTGAGAGCACCTGGGAGTGAACCTACTTTGCGCAGGTCTACCAGAGCTAGGTATCCTGTGGATAGGTTGAAATATGATGGATTTACAGCCATTCATTATGCATATATGGTTAAAGTGATACAGGAATCAGAACCCACTTCTTTTGAGGAAGCCATGGGAAAAGAAAAATGGGAGAAAGCCATGGATGAAGAAATGGATGCCTTGGAAGCAAATGCAACATGGGAGTTAGTACCTTTGCCTAAAGGTAAAAATGCAATTGGCTGTAAATGGGTTTATAAGGTGAAGCACAATGCAGATGGTTCTGTGAACAGATACAAGGCAAGATTAGTAGTCAAGGGTTATGCACAAACATATGGCATTGACTATGAAGAAACATTCAGTCCGGTTGCAAGGATGGCAACCGTAAGAGCAGTCATTGCTATGGCTGCATCAAAGGGATGGTCTTTACATCAGATGGATGTAAAGAATGCCTTCTTGCATGGTGATTTGCAAGAAGAGGTCTATATGGAGCAGCCACCAGGTTATGTGCATGCTGTTCATCCTGAGTTTGTTTGCAGGTTGAAGAAAGCCTTGTATGGCTTGAAGCAAGCACCTAGAGCATGGTCTGACAAGATAGGACAGTATCTTGTCACTATTGGCTTTCAGATTTCCAAGGCAGATTTCTCACTTTATGTGAGAAAAACAGAGAAAGGTATTATGCTGCTTGTCATTTATGTTGATGATTTGATTATGACAGGTGACAGTGATGAAGATATCCTTCATGTGAAAATGCTATTGAAGCAGAAGTTTGAGATGAAGGATTTGGGAGAGCTGCGTTATTTCTTGGGCATTGAGGTGATTAGATCACCAAGTGGGATACAGCTCTTGCAGAGGCAGTATGGATTGGACATGCTGTCCAAATATGGGATGACAGGTTGTAAGCCTATTTCAGTTCCTTTGGAGCAAAATGTGAAGCTGAGCACAGATGCAGGTGAGCTTCTAGAAGACCCTACTATGTATAGACGCATAGTAGGAAGTTTGATTTATATGACTATTACCAGGCCAGATTTGAGCTATGCTGTTGGATTGGTAAGTCAGTTTATGCAGGCTCCAAGGAAACCACATTTGGATGCGGCTAGACGCATACTTAGGTATGTGAAGTCCACATTGCAGTATGGACTATTTTATGAGACTGGGGTTCAGATACAGTTGCATGGATACACTGATGCTGATTGGGCTGGTAGTATTTCTGATAGACGATCTACCAGTGGATATGTATTCTCTTTTGGGAGTGCTGCAGTCACTTGGAGCAGCAAGAAACAGCCTACAGTTGCCTTGTCGAGCACAGAGGCTGAGTACAGGGGTGCAGCAATGGCTGCATGTGAGGTAGCTTGGTTGCATAAGCTACTTTATGATATGCATCAGTCTACAGATGGGCCAGTTGTCATTTATTGTGACAACATGAGTAGTATACACTTGGCAAATAACCCAGTCTATCATGCTAGAACAAAGCACATTGAGGTGCATTATCACTATGTGCGAGAGAGGGTTTTACTAGGTCTTATTGATCTAGTTTATGTCAGCACAGAGGATTAGGTAGCTGACATATTCACGAAGGCATTGGGCGCAGAGAAGCTGCGCAAGTTCAGAGACCTGCTTGGTGTGCAGGAATTGGGATTGAGCTCGAGGGGGAGTGTTGAGATATCGAGCTCCACTCGTGATACGCCAGGGTGACCGTTGTGTATTTATGTCACCGACTTGTCAGTTGCAGATGCGGTTGGTACACCGCCCCTGAATAATAGCTACATGATAGCTATCCTTATCTACTCTAGTTCGTGGCTCAGTTAGTATGCCACCTTAGTTAGTTGAGTTTGGTTTGAGACCCATATCTAGGGTTCTTCTATTTCTTTGTACTTGAGTTCTTTTGGCTTACACAACTAAGAAGAGGAAAACTGTTTTCAGCCTCCACCCTTGTGTGTCTTCCCCCATTGTGCAAGCAAGAAAGCTTCAAGCGAGACTCCTTCCTTCTCTCCCACAATCTTGACAACACTTTTGCATATGTATTTTTAGTAGCCATATCATCCCATAATTTTAGCATTCCTCCTTTTCCAAAGTTCAAAGCAAGACGAAGACCTATCATCATATTTCTCTCACATAGAATAGAACCACATTTTTGGGTATGATCATCAATGAAAGATACATAATATTTGCAAGCACTCATATTACAATTTTGATAGAGCCCCACATATTTAGAATGCATCAAAAGTGGCTTCTTGCATACATGCCTTTCATGTGGAAATGCATGCCTATTTTGCCTTCCAAATTGACATGTTGGCACACTTTATGCATCCCATCAACTTTGAAATTTGGTAAGCCATCCATAATCTATTTTGATTGCATATAATTTTCTCAAGCACTACACATTTACATCACCAATCTACTTATGCCAAATTTTAATATTAACCACAACACCTAAACCTTATGCAAACATAGAAACATCCATTTTATACAAACTACATGAAGAGTACAAAATCTATCGGGTATGCTTACCTTTTACAATCGACATACAACCAACCCCCATTTGATTAATCAATTGAATAAACCCCTCTTACACCCTTCCCCCCCTTAGAAAAAATATTTAAAGGACGCCCCTCTTTTCACAATTCATCTCGTTATTGAGAGGAGGTCACTATTGAGAGAGCAAAAGTGAGAGCAAGAGTGAAACTGAGAGTAAAAGAGCAAGACAAAAGGAGAGTGGAGGTAATTTATACAACAAAGAGATAGCAGCCATTCGTTCACCAACACATAAGTACATTGCTATAGTAGCACCTTTATCCACCTAAAATGTAAAAAATATGGCCATTAATACAATGCAAATTTCATCTTTTATTTTTTAAAAATATTCAAAAAATATATATTCTTCCAAAAATAGTCACAAAAACTCTCATAAATTAAGAATATGTTTTATATTCTCTTTGATAGTTTTTAACCACTGTAATAATTTATTATATTATTAAATGAGAGTAGAAATATTATCAATTTCTTTAAAATTTATTAATTATAAGCTAATTTTTTAAACTATCTTATTATTATAAAATTATAGTTACCTGATTAAAAATTAAAATAGGCTTAGACAAATAGCATAAATTATATGAAAAATCTAATTAACAAGTAACAACTTTAATTATTTTAAGAAATCTATAGTTTTGAATCACATAATTAATTTTTTAAAATTGAAAATAATTTTCTAAATCATTGGGCCCTGAGAACATAGGCTTCTTTACCACAATACCATTTAATGATTTAGAAATAGTAATATTGTTATTATTTTAGCCTAGAAAATCATTTAAGAAAGTAAATTCTTTACACATATCACAATTACATTTTGCATAGCTTAACAAAATGCATATAATAGATCATAATTATTTTTCTCCTTATTTTTCAAGTTGATAAAAACCCAATTAAGATACCTTAGTTCTATTAATATGCATTCACATGCATAAAGTTGAACTCAAGTTATATGATGGTTATTATTATTTGAATAAAAATTAATCAAAATTTTATTAAAAAGTTCATTTTGATCCTTATTTGAAAAAAACTGGATTTCAGTTGTCTATTTGATTAAATTTGGTTGCAATAAAATTTTGAAAATGATTCTAATGACGTCTGTGTCATTGACAGCCAGACATGATTGAGGTGTTGTGCCATCTGCATGGCCACATCTAGGATACTCTTAATTGAGAGTGGTAAATGCCTAAGGTGATCAACCACTTCTTGGGTATGTATAGTCATTTGTATAGAAAGGTTTTCTTTTATGCAATGCCAGAACGCGTAATGCTCTTACTTTAGGTTATAATCTTGATTGTGGTCCTAAGATAGGGAAGAAAACCTACACAACCCCAATGTGCTTTAGTATTGGAAGACTCAGGATGAACCATGCATGTTGCCAACTCAATTTTTAGGTCTGTTTGATGTTCTTTAGAGTGGTTATATTTATGAGAATAATATAGATTATCAATTTTTCAAAAGGATTATTTGGTGTTCATAATGAGTCCTTAGAGACTCAAGGTAGGCAAGCACCAGACTTAGTTCAATGAGAGTGAGAAACAAGAATAAGTTGAGCATCAACCCCTTTGTCCATAAGACATAGTCTCAGAATGGGCCCCTAAAACAATGCTTAACCAGTTCTAGGCCTCAAACCTAGGAAGGTCACCATTTTTCAACACCTTCTTAAACTTTGGAAAAAGATACCCCACTAACCAGTCTACCTAATCATAGGACAATTTCATTGAGAAGACCATCCACCTGCTTCCCATTATCAACATGGCATATCTTAATTATCTAAGTAAGAATACTAATGCTATGAAACATATACAAATAACTTTCGTAATTAAACTTGCACAGGTTTGCATGCACTTTCACAACTTATGGAGTATGTGTTGGGTATGACATCACATATTACCGAGCTCATTGAAGGCTCCTAGATCCTAATATGAATTATGATTACTTGTAATCCAACATAGTCTCAACTACTCTAAATAACTCTAATAAGTACATCAATTAGCTTTATCAATGCAATCCAATCAAGGATCAACTGTACTTAGACTCAAAATCAATCCAGTAGGAATACCCAAGTTTAGTCTTACTAGCACATTAGGTGATTGACATGGAGGATATACTAAAGATTCTATGACAATACTATACCTATGTAGTCTAGTCTTGGTTATGACACATTCGTTGTGCCATCTCATCAATGTTTAGTGGGTTTGCACTCTAATTGCATGTACATAGTGTAGTAGTGTTCTATTGGTCTTTTATCATGTTGTAGACTAAGTTCTTTTATATGGAAGGATAAGAAAGAAGGAGGAGGAGATTTCAGCCCTACTTCTCTATGTGCACAAGTCATTTTATCTGCATACTTTTGGTTACTTCACCTCTCTCTCCTCTTGTTTGTTTATATGGTATTAGACCACTCTCATGAGTACACTATCAACAAGGGGTAATAATTTGAATGCCTTCATAGTTTGGGTTTAAGAGAGAATAGTGCAAAGAATATGATTTGAAAAGAATAATAAAAGAAAATATTAGATAACTTTACAAATAAACAAGTTTTCTTCAAAGCTATCATGAATCCTTTTTAGCTCATAGGGTGTGCAACAAAGTAAGACCAATATATGCACTCATTGTAGAAGGACAATATTCTATGTTGGGACAAATTTTCAAACTTTCTGAGACAAGAAGTTAGAGATAAACCTATCAAAGTACAATAGGTTAGTATCCTTATGCAATCACAAAAGCTTCAAATCTCATTTCTAATCCAAGAGAACATATAGCATATAGAAGCTACCATCAATCAAGCATGATACCAAGTGATGGGAAGCCCCAAATCTTATGAAATCCTTATATGGCATAATAATTTGAATTCAACCCTACTTTACTATTCTAAATAGCAATAAAAGACATCCTTTGTGTTTTTCCAAAATCACCATAAAGAGGCTTTGTCATCTCCTTCAAGCATCTACCTACTATTACACAAGCATATGCAATGAATTTTGAACTAGACATCAAAGATACATGCTACAATTTCAAGAGAACATTATTCATCCTACATATTGTGTTTTGCCCTATTTCATTGAGTTCATGGAAGCCACATAATTACTCCTTTCCTTACCCCAAATAATATGTCAGAGGAGGTCAACAATCCTATTCTTCTTAACAAAAAGTTCCAATTTGCATGCTCCCTTGCCCTCCCTTTCCCCATGTTTTGAGTAGGCTCTTCTTGGGTAGTTTGTGCCATTTTTTTCCTACTTTCTTGTTGCCCCCAATATCCCACAATTCTATTCTCCTTTTTTGGTGTCCACCCTAGTCTTGTAAGTTTACACTTATTCTTTACATGAAGTCACATGCATACAGACTCTTAGTCATTAACTTATTTGACTTCCCCTTCTCCCAATCTCCTACAATCTTCCTATCATATTATATGAACATACCCCTAAAAACTTTATATTTTCTCCTGATCTCCTACAACCTATCCTATTATATTATATGAATAGACCCCTAAATGCATGAACTTGTGGGATCTCATTTGTCGTCATTGTGTGGATATAACATTTTATGACATCCAACCCGTCCAAACCTACATATCCTCAAGCATGTACTAGACTATCATTCTTTTGCAAGATCCATCTCAATGCCATCCTCATCCTCCTCCTCAATACTATCTTTGGGAAGTACTTATATCAAGCAAGTCTATCTCATATACATCAAACTCAAATATTTTGAATATTTTGATCCACTTTCTGGAAATTGGAATACTTAATGTTCTCGTATCTAACTCAATGAGAGGACAAATAGCATTGTCATAGAAATATCTCACATTCTATGTGGACCAAATCACTATTTTGAGACCTTCCAAATAGTGATATAATGATGATCTAAAATGTTGTCATAAACTAGTATCCAATCTCTTTGATGTATTTCCCTTGGATTGAGTCTATGCTTCTTGTCAATTTATTTTAAAATTGAAGAATGTTTATTGCCATCAATCTTATATACTATATTGATTATCTAAACTGCTATCATAAACTAGTATCCAATCTCCTTCATGTACTACCCTTCGATTGAGTCTATGCTTCTTGTCCATTTCTTTTAATTTTGAAGATTTATTGCCATCAATCTTGTAACTGCTATCTCAAAGTCTTCAAGTTTCCTCTCTAACTATCGAATGCATGAAGCAAGCAGTTCCTCTCTAGTTAGCCCTTCTTCCCAAAGGTTACACACTCCATGTGGCAAGCCACCTTACATGTGGTAGCCACCTCTTCAATAGGGAAAATAGACATCTATCAATATATTAATTCAACATGCATATATATAATCATTGCACTATATGTTATCCCATCAGCCCATAATGCAAATGATGATAATTGTGTCCACGCTTTTACTCCACCTCTAGATGACATAGCCAATGCCTTTATGATAAGTGGATGGTGCTTCTCTCTCTTACCATTACTCTCTAGATTATATACTAACCTAAATTTTGATCTTACAGAAGAATATGTGAGACTTATGTGCATTGATTTTCCTTATCTTAGCGGTAATCTTACTTGCACAATACCAGAGTAGCAAAAGACCTATTCCAAGAGAAATTTGCATGAAGCATGCATTGTCTTAGTGTGTAGATCTCTCCTTATGACTTGATTAGTTAAATCCTCATGGCATAAGAATAAGGTATTGCATCTACCAAATTCCCATAGGCATGATGACCAAATCTATAACCATTTGTAAGATGAAGAGACAAAGGATAGGTTGATTGCCATTGTATCTATGTTTCATTATTGAGTACATTTAAAAGGTATTGCATAATTCTACAAAATGTGAATACATTCATTGCCACTAATGCATTTTCTTAATCTTCTCAAATGTGTCCCAAATACCTCTATGGCTAGTCAACAAACTCTCATCAAACTCCTTCATTACATGTAATTATGTAGCCTTATCACTAATGACTTGTAATGGAGCCCCTTTCTTCTTCTTTGCATATTTCCAAAGATATCAAATTTTCAAGAAAAATCCATATGCACTTCTTCTAATTCTTTTATATCATTTTTAGACCATGAATCTCTTTTGGATAGTGTAATAAGGTATTGCCCTATTTTCATCCACCCCCTATATATAACTCTTTCAAAAACACTTCTAAAGCTAAAACATAACACCAAAAGTTCTTTTTCTCTACTCTGCAACCTGTATCCATTATTGCACACCCTTTATTTATTATTTTATTCATTTTTTTAGTAGCTATTAATTTCAATTAATCTATTTTACTTGTATTTAATGTTGTTCTTGCTTTATTGAGTGTCATACTGCAATTACAACAACTATCAATTCAACCTTAGTAGTAGTACATGTATTTTCAATAGTAAAATCACCCTCTTCTTCATCATCCATTATCCCATCTTTTTTGTCAAAGCATGCTCTAGAAAACATGTCTACATCCAACTTATTTCACCTTGCAATATGCTACAATTTAGGATTAGTGACTTTATATATGTAATTCACATTAGCATGGCAATGTCGAGTGTGGCACAACTAACAATCATCCGCAATAGTGGCAAACAATCTATTTCAACAATCACATATATATACCTAGAAAGTAGTCTTTGTTTCATTTAAGTGCTATCACAATGCCTTGTAGCTCCCTCTTCACTTGCAAATATCTCATTTTCATTTCATTTAACACCTTTTCTCCAAATCTGATCTTGTATCTATTCTCTTTCTCATTATCTTTCCCAATCGACCCAATTAAGCTAGTGTCCATTGTAATGATAATAGGCTTTCCCTTTGAATAATTATCCTTCCTCAATGTTGGTGTAGAATTTAGTAATCTCATTAGTTTCTTCATGGCTTTGATGTTATTTCTGCCCCATTAGAATCTATGTCCCTTTGTGTAATAACTGATACAAATAATGAGTCACATGTCGTATCCATACAAGGTAAAGGAGAAATCCCTAAAGACTTCTAACCCCTAAAACATATGTGATACTTACTATCAATTCCATCTACATTTACTCTATTGAATATTTTTTGCCATAGAGCATGCACATCTGACCCACAATCAATACCAGTTTAACTTCAAACACAGACTTTTTTTCTTGAAAGAGACTTCAAACACAGACTTTTTTTCTTGAAAGAGCGAAAAGCACTTTCTCCATTTCAAGGGAATGCGGGTACATCGACAGTCATTTCCGACGCAAAATAGTAGCATTGCTATTGGTGTTGCAAAAGCGATGCTATTTGCATTGCATTTGTGACACAAACAGTGGCACCAATTTGAGAAAAAAATGCAACAGAAACCCGAGTGTAGCATTTTGCTGCAAGTAGTTTGAGAAAGAGCAAAAGCGATCATGGATTTAGGAGGGAGAGGGAGAGGAAGAGAGAAAGAGAGAGAAGGAGAGCTTCTCACTGGCATCGCTAGTGTTCATGAAGAAGAGGGAGAACTGCATGAAGGAGAAAGAGGGGACGTCACGAACAAGAGACAAAAAATCCATTCTCGAGCCTTTGCGGTAAGTACATTGCCTCCTCTTGGTTTGTTCTTGTTCTTTCTACTTTTCTTTTGTTTGTTTTTCTTGAGAATGAGGTGCATTGAGAGAGAAAGAGAGGAAATGAGAGAGGGAGAAGAAGAAAGAAAAAGGAAGAGAGAGAGAGTAAACATGAAATATAACAAAGAAAGAGAGAAAGAGAGAGAAAGGGAGGGAGAGAGGATAATGAGTAAGAAAACAACGAGGGGGCGTAGAGAAATAAAGAGAGGGGCAACAAAGAAAGAGAAAGAGAGAAAGAAAGGGGGAGAGAACATGAAATAAACAGTGAAGAGAGAGGTGGATAAAAGGGTGAAACAAAGAGAAGAAGGATAGTTGAAAAAACATAAGATAGAGATAAAGAAAGGGATAGAGGAGGATGAATAAGAAAACAACGAGGGGACGGAGAGAAAGAAAGAGAGGGGAAACAAAGAAAGATAAAGAGAGTAAGAAAGATAACAATGATGGGCCAAAGAGAAACAAAGAGAGGGGCAACAAAGAAAGAGAACGAGAGAAAGAAAGAGAGGGAGAAGAGAATAGGAAATGGAAAGTGAAGGGAGAGGTGGACAAAAGTAGTAAAGAGAAGAAGGATAGTGGGAAAAAAAAAAGAGAAAGGGAGGGAGAGAGGAGAATGAGTGAGAAAACAATGATGGAGTAGAGAGAAACAAAGAAATAGAAAGAGAGGCAAGAGAGAACACAAAATAGAGAGTGAAGGGAGAGGTGGATAAAATGGTAAAGTAAAGAAAAGAAGGATAGTGGGGGAAAAAATAGAGAGCTAGAAAGAGAATTCGAGAAAAAGAGACAAAAAGAGGGAGAAAAAGAGAGATAGAAAAAAAAATAGACAGCAAGAGAAAGAGAGAGAAAAATAGAAACAATGAGAGAATTAGAGAGAACAAAATTATAGAAAGAGAATGGTAGAGGGAAAAGAGAGGCATGAACTGGGGTGGAGAGAGAAAGTCTTACAGAGCCTTATTTTATGAGTTTTTTAATTTTGATCTTTGATTTTGATTTTAATGAGATGAATCAAGTGCGAATGGAAAGATAAAGAGAGAAGAAGTGAGAGTGGGGAGGGAAGATAGGGGGGATAAATAAACATCTATAAAAATAGAGAGGGAGATAGAAGCAAAGAATGATGACATGAGGAAAATAAAAAAAGTAAATGAGAATGAGAACAAAAACCTGTTGTGTGTTGTAATGCAGAAAAAATGGAAAATGATGATGGATGTGATGTCCAAGATCCTGAGAAGTATCTTAATTAGTGTATCTCGTGTCCTTGCTCTCAATGTAAGCTAGCGATTGCAGAATGTCTCACTTTAGAAATACGTAGGGAAATTTATATGTCTCACTTTAGAAATACGCAGGGAAATTTATATATTGTCAAATTTATAGAAATGGATCTCAGAAAAGGAGATCAAGACATCCTCTATTGAATCTGCAAGGTGGGGAGAAATGTAGACGGTTTGTCTCTTTAAGAAGTACTTGTCCACCAGCATGCTCACGATACAAAACCACCTTCTGGTGCATCTTGTAGATGAAGTGGAGATTGCATGACCCATCCATACGCGATGGATGTTCTTCTTGGAGTGCTTTATGAAAACCTTGAAAGGCTTTGTGTGACAATGCGCTCGGCCAGAAGGTAGTATGGTTGAAGGTTGATTGGTGTTGAAGGCGTTAGTGTATATTTCACAATGTCTATCAACGATGGATTTAGACAATAATATGCTATGGTCCTTGAAGGATGATCATAGGCTAACCAAAGATGTGGTGGTTGAAAATGGGCTAGAAAAAAGGATGGATACTGCACTTGGAAAAGTTATTATATGTATGTTCTCTACATCATGTGCGTTCAAGGTCTATTTATATATATCTATATATATAAATTTTTCATGAATAAAACATAACCTTTTTCTATTCAATCTATAAATAACCCCTTTATATTACACCATTTTATATGTAAAAATATATAAAAATAGTATTTTAAAAATATCTTATTTTAAACCCACATGATACACACGTATATTCATGAGTAACTTACTCGAGATACTACAATGGAGGAGAAACTGAATCATTTTTGTATGTTGCACCATGCATCCATGGAAATGTGGCTCGCTAGGTATGAGCAAGCTAGAAAAGATTCGGAAGAAGCTAATCGGAATTTCGACGCACTATGCGCCATCCAGTGATTTGATATCTTGAGGGCAGGAGGAGATGGTGTAGTTTATGTCTATGTGATGGTTACATGGAGCTTTGATCACAACTTCTCATGATAGGGTGGAGGTCTCTACTGAGGAGTAGGAGTTCTCGAGGGGATGTAGTCTAAAGGTAACTACATGTTTTATAAGCTGTCATATCTAGATTCTTTACATAACAACTGTTTCAATGTACACTACAAAATATACAGTGCACCGTAGCCACATGGACAACATTTGCACGTCGAGTGCATTGACAAAATGCGCTCCACAATGGATTGTGATGTCATGGCAAAGTTTGAGAAAGAGAGCCCATGGTGAGTCACGGATCAAAACACCGTTATAGATGAGATGGAGTATTTTATCAACTTGCAAAGTGTTATCTCATTGGATTGTGGTAGCTTTTCCATGATCATATTCGATGTGCAGTGGTTTAAAGTGGTATTGGAAGGAGCTGAGGAAATTGCTCAATGAGGTTCATTTGGATTTCTTGAAATGGATTCTGAGAAAAGATGGATAGATCTGCACAACACATTTGTCTTACTGGCCTATTGTGAAAAGGTGCATGAACTATTTTTGAAAAAATTTTATGACATATATATGTCACAAATGTTAGAGCTCTCTTATATGTAATTTTGAACATGTAATTTTCTATCGAGACCCCTGACAACCTTGATGCTGGTATGCTGTGCCTTCAATGCATGAGGAGAGTATGAATGTGGAGGGGTCAATATTGCAAGAAGGGGTGGAGGTTGAAGATGGCTTGGAGCATGTAGAGGAGGTAGATTCAGGTAATGATGACGGAAAGACAAGAGGCCAACATTTATTCAAGAACAAAGTGGACTCATCCTTTTATGGTGACCTATCTATTGACCTTCTAATGTACGCAGAGTTGTGCCAGGAGATTGACATGGGACTAGAGACTACATCATACTTGCAACATCCGCCTACTCAATTCATTAATGAATTGCTTATAAGGGCACTCTAAAACATTCATTTTAAGTGATATCATCTTTTTAGATTTATATTATTGTGCTTTTCTTGAATCTTTATATTAGTTATGCTAACATCACTTTTTGTTTATGCAGGTGATATTTGAAAATATTTGGAAAGCAGGATGAGTCAAGGAATGAGTGATGAGGAGTTGCAAGAGATATTCACACGTATGTCTCCAGATTAGATGGTTTGATTTAGAGATATGGTGAGCTATCTCGGGCACCATTAGGCCATTTTGTTAGATCTATTTTGGCACCCTCTAATGCTTTGGTTTCTAGTAGATGAGGTCGACCCTTTAGACTAGGACTGGATGAAGGGAGTGGTTTTGGGGGGTATTCTAGAGATGTAGATGTTGTGAGCCCATGGTTGGATCAAGATATGGGTGCTACTTCTCACTCTTGTACAAGTTTGAGAGAGGGTGGCTCAGGTGGGTGTTGTGGAGGCACCAATGTAGTGTCTTCGTCTCATTATTCTAGTGGGGCCGTATCACCTGAAGGATTTGTCACACCTATGGGGACATTTACTCCAGTGACTCCAGCTTTTGCTCAGAGCTATGGGCAAGTGGCACCCCAATGGGTGCTACTCCAAGACATACCACCTCCGTGGGTATACTAGATGTACACGGGTCTCCTTGTCATGCCCAAGAGTGGATCGTAGGTGGGAGAGGACACAGCTTAGGCATACCCTAGAGGGGTATGGATACTTGTAGATGACAAGACAGGAGCTTTGATCATGAGTGATGAGGGGAGGAGGGTGATGTCTCACATGAGAGAGTTGTGCCAACAAGTTTTTCACCACAACACCTTGGACCATTGGAAGAAAATACTCGAGGGGAGAAAGGACTATATAGTAGCTTCATTGCACAAGAATTTTTTGCTACCTATCGTGATAGAGAGGTTTTTCACTAGGTGGATGATGAAGTACATGCATTCGTACATGTCACACAAAAAATCAAATGCACACAAGGCACTCAAGAGTGGCGCCTGAAGCCCGAGTGGGTAGATGCAGATGATTGGGAAGAGACTCAAGGAAGAGGCTATAAATTCTCCAAGACGTTGATGATAGTAGCACAGCAGGAGGCAATGAGAGAATAATTGGAGGCAGGGGTCGTGCATCACCTTGGGAGTGGCGGCCATAGGACTTATCTAGAGGACTTTGTAAGTTTTTATTTTGTTCTTCTTGCTTCCTTATTTGCAATAGCACTTGTATTAACAATCATTGTATTCTGTTTTCTTTGCAGCCATCCATTGCAAACCACCACATCCAACTGGCCTGGAGACTCAATATGCAGAGAGACACAGACTCATTGCATTGATTGATAGAATATATACACGTGACGGTCCTTCAAGTCATTCATCTTTCTTGCCCATAGTTTTACTATTTTTATTAAAATGCATTATTGTAATATCCCTGCCCCTCTCCACATAGGAACCCCCTACATATTTTAATGAAATTAGTTTCAAAATTTTTTTATTACCCTCCCTCTCCCTGTCATCACCAAATATGTGGCAGGGGGAAGAAAGAAGACGATGACAATGAAGAAGCTGAAGGCGACATCAACGAGAATGAAGATAATGACAATAGGGAGGAGGGGCCTATGTGTGCCATCTCTCTCCCCCCCCCTTCGCCCCATTATCTCTTTCCCCCCTCCCTCAATGGAGACTGCATGGCGGCAAGCCAAATCAAGCCGCCTAGGTGGAGGAAAGGGCCTCTGTCACACCTCCCCCTTAATAACCCTCTTTCCCCCATAATAATCTACCTTTCCTCCCCCTATAAATGCCCCCCTCCCCCATTGCAAGGAAGAGAGGAAGGATTCTTGGACGTTGTATGGGTAGAGAGAGAGAGAGAGAGAGAGAGAGAGAGAACCTTCTAGAATATTCTCCTCCCTTTCCCCTCCTTAGAAGGTGGCAACACGCACTTATCTTTTTCCCTTTCCTGCAATATTGTTCTCCACCTCGCAAGCTTAAATTCCCCCTCAAATGGCCCCCTCTTCTTGAGTAAAAGGCTACTAAAGTCTTGTGGGAATTGCGCCTAAAAGAGAGGAAGAAAGAGAATGGCGCCCAAGCGGAGAATGTCATGCACGGATGCCACAACAAGCAACAAAGCTTCGGGCAATGGCATCACTATCAATCCAACTATGGTAGGTTTGACAAGAGTTGGTGGAACTACGAGCAACATTCTACATCTTGCCACTTAGGTCCAAGTTCTTCGCTCTCTCTAATAAAGTATTAAGAATCAATAAGTCTTTGATTAGTCTTTACTTAGGATAATATTGTTTAAGGTTTTCACAAGGTTACCTTTAGGGTTATGCACATACACAATACATACATAGGAATTTTTATATGAAACATACATCAATGGTACATGAAATGATCTTGCATTAAAAGTCTTGCATCTATCCTATGAAGGTTTCGCATTAAATAATGGTTGAGTTTACCTTGTGCTACCAAACCATGAATTGATTACAACTTGCACAATCATTCGGGAAATATTTTAAATTGAAAGATAGTCTTGCATCACATTTGTTACAAATTTATCTCACATTCTTTGCCTTAGGAGAAAGGAAGATAAAGTCAAGTTAAAATTTTGCATAGTATTGCACTACGAGAAGGTTAAAGGATAAATGTCCTTATAGAGGAGGCATAAATGCTCTTGTCAAACTGATTATCTTGCATTGAAATGATAGAACTTACATCTTATATAGTGTTTGAAACCTTCATATATGCCCTAGCCAAAGGAAGGGGGTGTTAAGTGAAATTTTATATAGTATTACTCTTAGATCCCATGGGAAACAACGAATATGCGTATGGAAATGTTATTGCAACTATTCTTGCATTGTTTAGAAAAAATACAATTGGTTTTGTTGGTTGATCAAAAAACACCCTAAATGATTTTACATTCAATTGATTATTGGATTGTGGTTTGGACGATTATTTCAAGTGCTTATGATTGATGGTAAATTCATGGTAGGGGTATGCGATGACAAATTGCCATGGGGATAAAGGAATGTTTTCTTGGAAGATGACATTAGGACTGACTTCCTTGATTGTGCTTGATTCTTAAATGATCTAACTAAGGAAAGGTTCTTTGCACAGGTGGATTACCTCCAAGATTGCACCGCGGATCAACTCAAAAAGGTCACTCCTCGATTTATGGGCCAAAGGTTGAGTGGTGAAAAGGTCAACCATGGGAATAGTGTTTCACTCCTACGCAGCTTATGGGTTAGGTGGAGCTCTGAACACCCTTTGCCAAGTCTGGAATGGAGTTGAGGACCTCTGTGGCCCCAATGTTTATGGCATTGAAAGATCATATTCTAGATAAAGGATGAAAATTGTAGTGCCATGTGATTTGGACCAATTATTTTTGCATCGCGCAGATTCTGCAACACAGAAGGAATATGTAATTTCTCTTGTATGGGCAAAGGCAAATATTAACTTGAAGATAAGTTAAGGAACTTGTTTGTCAAAAGGACTACTTGCTCTCTTTTTGTGACCGCACTATAAATTATGTGAACGAACCCTATTCCCTAAAGGGCTTAATTAAGAAAGCTTATTTTAAATGTCACACATAAATGTGATAGGACCTAATTAAATAACTAAAGAATACCTATTGAGGGATGCAAGTGGGCGGAACCCCGACGGGTCCCCGTCCTACAGCAGGATGGTCCCAGAGAAGTGGGCATCTTCTCACAAGGTTTTAGCAATGACCAATCCTTAGTAATTATTAGGTTAGAACCCTTATTCATGTTCTTTTAGGGGACCGAAATGGGACTATGCCCTACGGATAGAGAGGTTGAGTGAAGCATTCCACTTGTTTCCCATTCTCTTTGAACCAATTGTGGTATGGATCTGCTTCAACTTGGGTATCTCTCCATAAAGTAGGATGTCTAGGACCCATCGACGCTAGAATGCTATTAGGAGACCTTGACCACTAGGGACAGCTAATAGGCAAGCACGTTACAATTATGTATGGTGGATTGATATGTAGTTGTTCATTTTGCAGAGTCCATTCAATGCTCCTTTGCATCAGGATGAGCTTTCGAATGGCGAGGATCTATAGCTCACGCTTGGATTTATAGAGTACACATCCTCTTCTTTTTTGGTCATGTGATTTATGCAAGCATCTTCTATGTACTATTTATTATCATCCTTTGTATCTTGCCATAATTCCATGAGTTGTCATTAGCAATCTTGTACTGATTCTATGTATCACTCTTGTGGGTTCAAGTACATTTTGTACTCATCTTGATGACCATTGTGCATCTAACATGTAATTCATTTGTAGAATATAATCACTCTTGTGGGTTTTGCTGGTTGATCGAAGAATACCCTAAATGCTTTTACATTTAACTGATTGTTGGTTTCTGGTTTGGATGATTAATCCAAGTGCTTGTGATTGATGGTAAATTCATGGCACAGGTATGTGATGAAAAATCGCCATGGGGATAAAGGAATGTTTTCTTAGAAGATGAAATTAGGGTTGACTGCCTTCACTGTGCTTAATTCTAAAATGATCTAGTTAAGGAAATGTTCTTTGCATGGGTAGATCACCTTCAAAATCACACTTCACATGAGTCCGAAAAGGGCACTCCTCAATTCATGGGCCGAAGGTCGAGTGGTGAAAAGGTCAATCACGGGAATAGTGTTTCACTCCTAGGCAGCTTCTGGGTCAGGTGGAGCTCTGGACACCCCTTTCCAAGTCTAGAACAGAGTTGAGGACCTCTCTAGCCCCAACGTCTATAGCATTGGAAGATCCTATTCTAGATAAAGGATGAAAATTGTGGTGCCATGTGATTTGGACCAGTTACTTTTGCAAGGAAGAAAAGGGACATATAATTTGTGTTGTATGGGCATGAGGGAAATATTAACTTGAAGATAAGATAAGGAACTTGTTTGTCAAAAGGATTTCTTGTTATGTATTTGTGTCAATACTATAAAGTACGCGAATGAATCTAGTTTAGTAAAAGGCTTATTTCAAGAAGCTGATTTTAAATGTCACATATAAATGTGATAGGACCTAAATAAATAACTAAAGAATGCCTATTGAGGGAAGTGGGTGAGCAGAACCCCAATGGGCACATCCTATGGAAAGGTGGTTCCTGAGAACTGGAAGGCTTCTCACAATGTTTTATCGATGACACCCTTAGTAATTGTTAGGTTAGAACCCTCATTCATGCTATTTTAGGGGACTGGAATGGGACTATGCCCTACATGTAGAGAGGTTGAGTGCTGCATCCCTCTTGTTTCCCATTCTCTTTGAACCAAGTGTGGCATGGATCTGCTTTGGCTTGGGTATCTCTGTGTAAAGTAGGATGTCTAGGACCCACTGACGCTAGAATGTTGTTAGGAGACCTTGATTACTAGGGACTCAAATTTTAGGTGAACCATGTGAACATTCCATTCCGAGGTGGACTCGAGAAACCCTTGGCGACAAACCCTGTAACATTTCATGGGAGTGCTGAGCAGTTTTGCATAGACTATTCTCTCAATGGACCGCTAAAAACGTGCCTAGATAGTCGATAGGCGGGCATGTTATAGTTGGTATCAGAGCAAAAATTTATAATGGTATGCGATTGATTAATGTATGGTTCGTAGACGTATCTTAAAAAGAATAATCTAAGTGGTATGGATTGAGTGTTAGGTACCTTCTGCACCCACAAATAGTGACATGCAAGTTTGGTGGAAAAGGGATAGACGACAGAACGACGGCAGAAACATGGATTGAGTTGATGAATGATTAATTCTCTGCTATGGAAACTATTTTTACCAATCAGAAAATGACAACCAAACTTAAGTTATTTGGCCAAGCTCGGATATGGTGAAAGCAATGGTGCAAAGATCAGCGTATTCTTGAAGCCACTATCACTTGGGCTCAGTTAAAAGATATTGTACGCAAACGATACCTTCGGCCAACCTACCAAACTTTGAGGATGAATGAATTCTTCAAGCTAAAGTAGCTAGAATTGAACCTTGGAAACCTACTATTCAAAGTTTCTAACCCTACTAAAATACGTGCCACCTATGGATATTGTGCAACAAGTATCCAAGTTTTGCCATGGTGTAAACACTCCTCTGAATCACCGTCTTGAAGAAATCTGTCGAACAGACTTGCAAGATACATTACTTTGAGCAAATCCAATCATCCAAGAACTTAAATTAGGTAATTGTGACAAAGATGATTCCTAAGACGATGAGAAGAGATGCCACATGTGCAGAGAAATAGGGCACATCCATAGGAGATGTCCCAATCGTCGATGCTTCCACTGCAATGAGATAGGGCATGTCTCGGGGGGTTCACTATATATATATTCTCTATATAACGTGCATTCATGGCCTATTTATAAATATCCTAATTTGTGAAATTTTCTTGAATTAAAAACAACCTTTTCTATTTAATCTATAAGTAACCCCTTTATATGACACCCTTCTGTATGTAAACAATTTATAGAAATGGTATTTTAAAAACCCCTTATTTTGAACTCACATTATATATACATATATTCATGAGTGACCCCACCGAGGGGCATGTCCAAGAAGAGATTGCCCTAGCATAGGTCCAGAAGATATTGAGCCTCCAAGAAAACAAAGCTACACAAGTGCAGTCTTTGGATACATAGAGGAATCGGATGAAGATGAAGACTTAGAACCTACTATACCTCTTTAGGATGATTCAAAATCCTAGAAATTTTATCAACAAGTAAGACAACTTGTATTGAAATAAACCTTACTCTTGTAACTATAGTTAACCTTAGTAATATGAGTTGCATCAATTTTGAGCCTAGAACTTATGAGTAATCAGAGATACTTTAGCAAGGAATGACATTTATAAGTTGTGATGAATTTCTCTTAAGTTGTTTCTTCACAACTCTAGAATGTCAAAGATTGGGATTATTATTTAATATTACAAGCAAAGCCGATTGTCCATGAATCTGAATCTAGATTTAAAAAGAGGAAAATTCAGAAATAGAGTTTCCAAGATAAAGAACAACTTTGGTCTATTGAAAGCATCCTAGGGCAATTTGGTCTAAAGAAGAAAATCTTGCCAAAGATAATGAAGAATCTTGTGACCCCAAGTGACAAATTTCCACGTTGTTTCTATTGCAAGGAGTTAGGTCATTTCAAAAGGGAATTTCCAAAGAACCCTAAACATCAATGCTTCTAGTACCACAACATTGGACATATCCCACATTGTTTCTATTGCAAGGAGTTAGGCCATTTCAAAAGGGAATTTCCAAAGAACCCTAAACATCAATGCTCCTAGTACCACACCATTGGACATATCCACGTCAATTGTTCCAACATGACCACTCAAAGAGAACTTGAATGTATAAGAAATGGAATTATACAATCTTTAGTGATGTAGAACCTACCAGGAAATTATTAGAGGCTTAGGAAAAACCTAGAAGATATTCATGTGATTTAATTGCAATAAACTTTTCTCTTGCAATCCAAAATTGATTATATCTAATACAATAAGATGTTGTTTTAAAAGACCATATTCTTATGAGTGAGTAATGAATGTGTGATGGGTCCTACCCCACATGTTCCAGAATGAAATCCCTAGTTATTTCGAGATGTGGACATCTTGAATTCTCTAAGAAGGAGAGGTTGTAATATCCCAACCCCTCTGCGCATAGGAAACCCCCTACAAATTTTCATAAAATTAGTTCAAATTTTTTTTATCACTCTTCCCCCCGTGTCATCACCGAACAGGTAGTGGAGGTGAGGAAGAAGATGATGGTGACAAAGAACCTGAAGGTGACGGCAATGAGACGATGGGAAGTAGGGCAACACATTGTCACACGGAATAATACGAGTGGGGGATTCGTGAAGTCACTCGCCGCAGGGATGCTTAGTAAGATGGAAGAAAAAGATGATGAATATTTGAAGTAAAAGAATAACTAGAATTCACATTCATCGCTTCTGAACATGGTTACATCAAAAAGCCCATGGCCAATTAAAGCTTAAGCTATTTTAGCTTTTACTCAGAGTCCTTCATCATTGCCCACGTCATGGAATATGCCATTATCTCTGCTCATAATCCATCAAAACCATCGACATTCCTTTTCTAATATCACAAGTCACATTCGATAATTCGATTCCATTAATGTTTTCTTCCTAATGCTACATTCTAAAGCCACACACACACTTCCTTGTCATAATTACACCCTTATGATTTTAGTAATCTCGACTTCTATCATTGTTAATTTTAACATTGTGATTATTATGGCAAGTTTTTTTTTAAAAATCCTTCATAAATGCAATGCCCTTTTAATGCTTCATGGGCAATTTCCAATGCTTGTTCTTCAATATTCTTCTCCCATCCTTAGTTAACACGAACGTCCTCAAAATTTTATATTGCTTCTTGGTCTGAAATGTTTGCTTATTGTCTTTTATGGCTATTCTCACATTCCAAAGATTGGTTCAAGCTTTCTCGATAGTTGCTGCCTAGTAAGGATGGAAATATCTTGTAGGTAAACCTCGAGCTTTGATGGCACAAGCCATTCTATGAAACTTCCAAAGTTTCATCATTGTTTGCAATATACAGTAAATCTCATCAATGACACCGATAGTTGAGCTTCAGCAATTGGACAACTACGTCCCTAGTAGAAGCTCCATAATTAATCTCCTCGAGTGGTTCTAGAAGGTTTCCCATATCATCATATTACAGTCCATAGATCTTCTTGACTATAGAAAGCATGTTTTCTTCCTATAATAACCCTCTTTTCCCCATAATAACCCACCTTGCCCCCCTTGTAACCCCAACCCCCCCCCCCCCCCCCGCACCGCAAGGAAGAGAGGAAGGGTGCCTCAATGCAGCACGGGAAGAGAGAGAGAGAGAGAGGGGGAGAGGGAGAGGGAGAGGGAGAGGGAGAGGGAGAGGGAGAGGGAGAGGGAGAGGGAGAGGGAGAGAGAGAGAGAGAGAGAGAGAGAGAGAGAGAGAGAGAGAGAGAGAGAGAGAGAGAACCTTGTAGAGGGTTCTCCTCCCTTTTCCCTCCTTAGAGGGTGACCACATGCACTTATCTTTTCTCCTTTCCTACGATATTGTTCTCCACCTTGCAAGCTTAAATTCCCCCCCAAATGGCCTCCTCTTCTTGAGTAAGAGGCTGCTGAAGTCTTGTGGGAATCACACGGAAAAAAAGAGAAAGATCGAGAATGACCCCAAGCAGAGAATGTCATGCGCGGATGGCAATCTTAGAAGGAGCAATGAAGCTTCACGGGCAAGGGCATCACTGTCAATCCAACTACCGTAGGTGTGAGAAGAACTAATGGAACTACGAGCAACACCCCACCTCTGGCGACTTAGGTCGTGCATACATGGGAAATATATAAAACATACATCAATGGTACATGAAATGATCTTGCATTAAAAGTCTTGCATCCATCCTATGAAGGTTTTGCATTAAATAATAGTTAAGGACTTTACCTTTTACTGCCAAACCATGAACTTATTACCACTTGCACAACAATTTGGGAATTATTTTACAATAAAAGATAGTCTTGCCTTGGGTAAGTTACTCATGAATATATGTATGCATCACGTGGGTTCAAAATAAGGTATTTTTAAAATACCATTTTTATACATTTTATACATACAGAGTGGTGTAATTTAAAGGGTTTATTTACAAATTGAATAGAAAAGGGTTATGCTTTAATTTAAAAAAATTCAGACATAACGATATCTATAAATAGGCCTTGAATGCACGTGATGTAGGGGATATATATATATAGTAACTTCCCCGAGAGTCATGCATCATATTTGTTACAAATATTTCTTGCATTCTTTACCTTAAGGGAAAGGAAGATAAAGTCAAGTTAAAATTCTACATAGTATTGTGCTAGGGGAAGGCTAAAGGATAAATGTTACTTAGAGAGGAGGCGTAAATGCTCTTCTCAGATTGATTATCTCACATTGAAATGATAGAACTTACGTCTTGTACACTGTTTGAAACCTTAACATATGCCCTAGCCGAAAGAAGGGGGTCGTAAGTAAAATTTTGCATAGTATCACTCTTAGATCCCAACAGGAAGAGCAAATATGCAGATGGAAATGTTATCACAACTATTCTTACATTTTTTGGAAAAATACAATTAGTTTTTTTGGTTGATCAAACAACACCCTAAATGCTTTTACATTCAACTGATTTGGATTGTGGTTTAGATGATTATTCCAAGTACATGTGATTGATGGTAAATTTGTGGCAGGGTCTGTGATGAAAAATTGCCATGGGAATAAAGGAATGTTCTCTTGGAAGATGAAACTAGGGCTAACTACCTTGACTGTGCTTGATTCTTAAATGATCTAATTAAGAAAATGTTCATTGTTGTAACGTGTCCACCTGTTGCTTTTCAGGACATGTCTTAGCAGTCCATCGGAAAGAGAGTCTAGAAAGCTCCACTCGGCACTCCCATGGAATGTTACGGGGTTTGTGATCTAGGACTTCCCACATCTACCACGTAGTGGAAGTATTCCAGTCGTTCCCACCTAGGACCGACCTGAATCAGGGTTTCCCCTAATGGTCATTTCCTAAACGGAAACTAGCATCGAATCCCAAGAGAACTACTTTGCGCAGAAACGCCAGGGATGAAGCGGATTCATGTTGCACTTGGTGCAAGGAGAATGGGAAACGTGAGGGATGCAAGGCTTGACTTCTCTGCCCATAAGGCATAGTCCCATTCCATTCCCCTAAAACAACATAGATCGGGATTTTTGTTGTTACCTAAACTCTAGGTCAGCGCCCTTGCTGTTCATTTCCTTTGAGAAGAGCTCCTTGCTGTCCATTACGATTGAGAAAAGTTCCCAGCCAACCGGGACCACCCATCCTAGGACGGACCCATGGCCACGGACACATGGCCACATCCACCGCAGTTTTCTCAAGGTTGCTTTCGTTGTCTATTTACCTGCCACATTTAGTTGGACATGCATCAAGCAGCTTCATTAATTAGCCAGTTAGACACTAGTTCCTTCACGTAATCTTAGCACTTGACATAGAAAAGCAGTGTTAAACAAGTTCCTTTTCAACAGGTTATCTCATTTATCTTTGGAATACATCCATAAAATCCAACCAGCAGGCTAATCTATAATCCACCCGAAGGCTATCCATAATCTGCCCAAAGGCTATCCATAATCTGCCCGAAGGCTATCGATAATATGCCTGAAGGGTATTTAGCAATCCACAGGGATTACTAACCCAAGCTTCCATCCGTAGACTAGTATGCGGGCCTCGAGATCCAATCCCAAGTCATGTTGTCCTCTTGTACAGGGCCTGAAAGGCAAGGGATTTACCGCCAGAGCCCCCCTGGCACCCAAACGTGCTCCTGCTCCAAGTAATGCCCAACGGAGAGATCTCACACGGTGGGTTCGGTCCACGTTCCTGGCGCAGCTAACAACCCCCTTGGTTAGGGTCAGGTAGACAGCCGGGGGTAACTGAAGCTACCTCTCCCTTCAGGCCTTCAACCTGAAGCATTAAATATCTTTCCATATTTTAGTTCCTTGAGCAAACAATGCAAACAGTGCTTCTAAACTTTTACAAGCACAATCAATTCCAGTGGTCGTTTATTTGGCCAACTACTAAGGAGTGAATCTGTCTCTTCGAATGCACCCAACATTCTATCTGGGATCAATTGTGACTTGGCAAGATCCCCAAGGGCTTGTCTGTTCTCCCTTTTGTCCTTGGGTTAGGGCCGTACCCTATTACCCCAACTTAACCAATACCTTAGGTTTTATTAACAGTAAGTCATGGCGACCATGTCGCTCCAAATTATTGATTGGTCCTTTGCTTCCAAGCAAATACCTAATTTTTCTTAACTTGGCAAATTTTCCCAAGAAAGGTGATATAACAGGATGACTACTCATCCTCTTGCAAGTTAAACTTGCGCAAGAACCTGCCAATCTCATTCCAAGGATTTGGCAAATCTCTTGTGATCAACCCATAAGATCATGCGACGTTGCAACTTATTGCACAAGTGTCGCATCTATTCCATGGGATCATTTCACCCATCGAACGGCATCTTCTGGTCACGGAATCATGATTAGACAAGAAGAAGGGTTTAGGGTGTCTTCTTATCCAACCCATTCCCAATTGCACTAGGCTGGCGGTCCTGGGGGATTCCAACTCAAACGGAGTTTCATCATTTGAACGAGTGATCCTTATGGTAGAAACCCTGGATCGTTCCTCGCAAGAGCATCCAATTGTTCCTACATTCCATGAATGTGGGTAGGACCTTTCGGTATGGGGGTTTCGACTTGGCATCAAGTGCAAAACTAGGTCGAGAGTCCTTAACGTGCTAAACCCTAGTTAGCACTTGGAGTATTTATTA
Source organism: Lygodium microphyllum (assembly GCF_053477565.2). NCBI lineage: Eukaryota > Viridiplantae > Streptophyta > Polypodiopsida > Schizaeales > Lygodiaceae > Lygodium > Lygodium microphyllum. Next base: position 43,855,946 of record NC_141140.1, on the reverse strand, counting down.
TATCGATTTAACCATCCTATGCAAATTCCTTACGGTTTAGTAGATCCAATTTACTTGTCTTGATGAACCAATCCTAGGGATGTTAATTTGATCTAAAAGGGGAAAACTAGTTGCATTACGACACAATTCACAGAAGCACATGATTCATTGCCTCTACGTACGATTAGATTCATAATCCCTAACTTTTCTTGTTAAGACCCAGATGCATGTTAAATTTTGGCATAACATCCATTGATCCTACTAGGACATGCATTCACGATTCATGCCACTAAGCTTTTACAATTTTATGCTTAAATGAGCCATGCATACTTTCCCTAACTACATCTCTTGATGAATGAAAATCTTCGTACGATGAATGTGCATTATGCAACCTTTCCTAACTACTACGTAGTTAAATGAGATTCATGCCAATTTAAGCTAGAGTTAACCTCTTTCATGCAACCCTTAGAATCTTTTCCATGCTTTGCTATTTCCTACGGTTGATATACGACTTCCTTAATGAATCCTTATAAAGGAGATTTGAAAAAAAAAAAATGTGACATGCGATTTAATCTTTCCATGCCTAATGAAAGGTGTAGTTTAAATAATTCCAACCTTGTAAAGCCAGGCAATAGGCGTTCTAGACCGTCACTTTGAAATGCACCAATAAAGCAACTTGCTCATAAGGTCCTAAAATGCATAGACACCTTATGTTTTTTCATTCATTCCATTGAAAGTACCAATGACGAACTTCATATCATGATTTACTTCTAGTAAATTTCAAATAGCCAATTTATTTCAATCGCATTTAGCTAGGTGGATTTGACAAGCATAAGTACATCCTGGTCCATGAAATAACCATGCATAATTGTAATACTTCTATGTGAAATAAAAAATAGGAAGAAAACCTGGACTTGTGGGTTCGGGGAATTGTCCACATGAATACTAGGAGATGGACCTCCTACAGGCGTGCCTTGTGACTTTTTAGGGGCCATTGTAGACGTGATTTCGGCTTTTGGTCTACCTTCGTGATTTACAAACTTACTTGCCTTGGTTCGCAGCCTTAAGATCTTTGCCTGTCTCCCTCTTACGTGGAGATCCCTTTTGAAGTATGGATCCTTGACAGAAGTATCGACTTGCAGAATTTGGCTTATGGAAGGCCTTAGGGTTTGGAGCTTGGGTCTTTTCCGAAAGAAGAGGGGTTTTGTGAAAGGGTTCTTGTGAAGGGCCTTGCGGGAATGGGGACTTTAAATCCCAGGCTAGGAATGGGCTTGTGGGTGATTGGTGGGGTGTTAAGGAAGCCCCTTAGAAGCTTCCTGAAAAAATATTCTAGGAGCTTTTGACTCAAACAACAGCCACGAAATAGCGTGGAGGTAAATGATGTCGTTCGGGCAGGAGGAAGCAAGGTGGATTTGATGGGGATGGTGGTGGTCTAATGGCCAATGGCGAGGCTGGCGGCGATAATCGGCGGCCTACGGCAGCACAACGGCGTCCTCCTCCTCTACGGTGACGACAACAACTTAGAGCCTCACGTAGCCTCTCCCTTCTCTTGTTACCCCCCTAGGGGGGGTTTTTATAGGTCAAGGGGGGGAGAGGGGACCTCCCCCACATGGCTGTGCATGCAGTCCACGTCTCCCCCTTCTAACCATCTCTCCCACCTAGCCATCCCCTTCCCTTAGCTTGGCATCGACTAGGGGAAAATAAGTAAAAAGAATTTGCAATAAATTTCACATTTATCCACTTAACCTCCTCCCAAGAGGGATTTTTCCCGTGGTTTATGCGGTTTTGGACCTCGGTCCCGGTTTGCCAATGCGGAGGCCTTGATTCTCGCGTGCGGTTTACAGGTTACACTGCTAGTAATTCCAATACTAAGAATAACCTTTGTATGAGTTTCACGCTGTCGTGCTGCTGCGCATCCGAGCCGTAAACACCTCCATTTTTGTTGTGCATTTGTGTTATCTTTTCGTGTGTGTTTCATTGTGTTTGATTTCTGCATTATCTTTCCGTCCTTTTCAGTACCCACATCCAATGTACATACTCCACTTGTGTGTTTCTGTTTGTGTGCATGTTGTATGTGTGTCGGAAAAATATGAAAAACTGATGCCAAAGAATATTATCAAGCTGTTAATTTCAATGATGAACTCCAAGAAAAGTGCAGGATACCGTGGAATCAAAGGAAGCTTACATTTAAGCTATGAAGATAAAGGTTGTACGTGAACAAGGCCAACGTAACATGCGGGATAAAGCATTTTTGAAGAAGAAACATTGGCACTACATGCAATGGAGATTATGATGGAGAGGGGTCCTTGAGACCTACTTGAGGGTCAAAGACGATACAACTCTTTAGTTCATCCATTGAGGAAAAGGTTACCAAGCAGCTGTAGATACATAAGGAGGAGGGCATGCTGTTGGCATTCTGGAGGATAAGAAGATCGACAAAATTCAAGAAAGAAAAGGTTCTAACCATCATTTGGCCTCAGAGAACCTTAGATCATTCAGCCGATTATCTAAGTTCAATAGTTCCCATGAAATAGAGTTGAAGGAAGTCTCTCAAAAGCTGCATGAGCGAGCAAAGGTACATACTAGTGATATCATTCTGAAAGGGTGCGGAAACTCAGGCTCAGCGGCTTCTTCAATCATTAATAAAACCTAGTCTGAGCCAAAGGATAGGCCTTGCTAATAGGAGCAACTAAATTTATTAGGCCTTTTTGGAGGGGGCTAGCCTATTCTGGGAAAAGAGGAGTTTTTTTCGCTCTCTACCAGGGAGGAAAACGAAAGAGGAAAGTGGAAGCTACAGACAAGAACGGGAAGAAAACTATCGACAAAGCAGACGGCATCAGAAGCAACGATTGAATTTTGGAATGCAGTAGAAGTGAAGATAGACAACGATGAAGAAGAAGCTGTGAAGTCAAAGGAGGCGATGACTTAAAGTAATGGTGATAGAAGAAGAATGGGGAGAGAGAGCGATGGAGCTTGATCTGAAGTGGCCTCGCCCCTATTCTTGTTCCGCTACTATCTATGGACTGCGCCACGCTTGACGGCGGCCCGTCTCGTTTCGCCTCCCATACTACTGTTGCACTCTGGCCTATTCTTCCTGGGCGCAGACGGATCAAGGAATTGAGATTCTATTAGTGACTGGACGAGGGGATGGAATCAAATACAGTTTAATCTTTTGGATTTTACAAGGCAAGCATATGGCACAAATTATGTAGAAACTCTTCGTGTTCAAGTGCATGCCAATTGTCACATTCGAAGAATCTATTTCTCTGATCGACTATATTCAGAAGAGGAGCTACCTCCAGAATTCAAGCTATATCTACCAATTCAGAAAGCTTAACATTCTCAGAGAGGACGTATACTGTACCTGCATTTAGCACCTCGAAAGACCACTTTGGGAGCACAAAATTTGATGCGAGTCGGTTGTCATAAAGGGCATGAGCAAATACACACTGAAATGAAGCAATTTGGTGGAAATGTCTTTGTTTCAAGAAGTGTGGTATTTAGAAACAACTGGAACACAAGTAATCTTAAATGGTGATAGTGGCATGGCATTCCTTGATGGTATGCAACTTGAATGTTGATAGAAATCCAGGCCTCATGGCTGTTGCAAGTGTAATTTAACTGAACTGCATTTACAAGTGAGAGCTGAGGGTTGGGGTTGAATATATATACCAGAGTAACTGGTAGTGAAAAAGGTCATGTTAAATGTTGAAGATGCTCGACTATAATTTTGAATATGCTGCTGCAGTTGATGATGAGGATGTACCAGAGCTTGTAGAAGGAGAAACATTCTACCCAGCTTGCTTACAGATCATCCTAATCTCTATTAACACCTAAAGAAGAGTGAAGACAGGGATGCAGAAATAAATAAGAAGGGTAAAGCTTTCATACTATGATTATTCAGAAAAGTTTTGACAAGGTTTCTCCAATTGGCAAATCTTTGATTACCAAGGTGTGGCTCACTTGTTGAGATACCAGCTGGGTGTTGTATCAAAACTATTCATGATAGCATATAATGAACATGGGCTTGCTCAGGATACTTTGACACTTTATGAACTGATGAAGCTACAAAATCTTTGTCCAAAAATCTATATGCTGAGATAAAAAGGACTTGAACAAAATTTGTTTGTTGACAGTATCTTTGTTGTAATTCATTTGACAAGCAATATAGTGATCTTTGGTATCAAAAATTTGAGTTCTTCTTGTTAGCCTCTTTCCTTGCAGATCTTGAACCTCGTGTTCAGCAGCTTTTGCATGAACGACACGACAACGCGGTGTGCAGGAAATCGGTCTAGTAATATTTTTAAGTGGAAATATTACACTCTCTCCCCCTTGGAGGAATCGAGATGTCCTCATCTCGAGATGAACTAGGGATATTGTTGGATGAGAGTGCTTTCATCCATCCAGGTGGCATCCTCCTCGGGATAATCTTTCCACTGGACAAGGCATTCTCTCAAGGTTTTTGGATCTCAATTGTCTCTCCCTAACATCTAAGATCCTGTCAGGCCGTAGCTCAAGGACTCCTTGGCTAGGCATTACAACTTGTTGGTCATCAAGTACATGGCTAGGATTAGGTACATACTTATTCAATAGACTGATATGGAATACATTATGAACCTTTAGGTTCTCAGGGAGTTGCAATCTATAAGCATTGAGTCCTAGGCACTTGAGGATCTTGTATGGCCCACAATACCTTGGACTTAGCTTCTTGCAATCTCCTAAGGATAGGGAACTCTTCTTTGGGCGTACGCGAATGAAGACCATGTCTCCTTCCTCGAAGGTTCTATCTTGACGCTTCAAATCCATGTATGCCTTTTGTCTATCCTTGGCGGTTTGGATGTCCTATCTAATTGCCTTCATTTGATCATCCATTTCATCCAACATTTGCCTTGAAGCTTCAACCCTCAAGGTTGGATCTGAGAAGTTTAGGGGACTTCCACAGTCATGCCCATACAATGCTTGGAAAGGGGTCATCAGAATGCTTTGTTGGTAAGAAGCATTGTAGGCAAACTCAACCAGTGGCAAGTATTCAATCCACCTTTTTGGTTCACGGCAGCAGTGTGCCCTTAGCATATCCTCGATGACTTGATTAACTCGCTCTGTTTGGGGATGGTAGGCTATACTAAAACAGAGTTGAGTCCCAAGGGCTTCAAAGATAGCTCTCCATAAGTGTGATGTGAAGAGAGAATCACGATCACTAATGATTCTTCTGGGCAACGCATGTAGCTTGAATATCTCCTTGATAAAAAACCTTGCAATGTCTGAGTCTTTATAGTTTGTCTTAACAGGAATAAGGTGTGCAACCTTAGTAAGCATATCAACCACAACTATGATGGAGTTGTATCCTCCTTGAACTTGGGGTAGGCCAACAACAAAGTCCATACTGATGAATTGCCATTTCATTTGGGGAATGTCAAGTGGTTCCAACTTTCCTGGCATTTTGACATGTTTAGCTTTGATATGTTGACAAGAAAAACACTTAGTGACATATTTGAGGACGTCACCTTTAAGCCTCTCCCAATAATAGCTCTTCCTAACTGCATTGAGAGTCTTGGCATAGCCAGGATATCTTGAGAAAGGGGAATCATGAGTTTCCCACAGTATCTTCTGCTTGAGTGATTGGCTTGTCGGTATGCATAATCTCGTTCTATAGTAGGCAAGTCCACTATTGATAGAGAATTCATGATACTTAGACTGTATCTTTTGATCCTGATCCTTGATAGGGGTCTCCCTTAGCATCTTCTGATAGGTTGGATCATGGCATGCTTCTTCTCTAGCTAGTTCAAGTATTGGGTTGTTTGGCATGGATACCTTTGTGGTTAGAGATCTAGCTGTTGATGGATTTTGCAAGATTAGAGAATTGAGGAATGCCTTGCAACTGAATGCATTGGAAACTACATTCTCCTTTCCAGGTCAGTATTTGATTTCAAAATCATACTCCTCCAGCACTTCAGTCCACCGATGTTGCCTCATGTTGAGGTCGTTCTGGGTAATGATCCAGTTGAGACTTTTATGATCCGTCACTCACTAGAGTAAACTTGTTACCCAACAGGTAGTGTCTCCAAAGCTTTAGAGCATGGATGACAGCTAATAGTTCTAGATCATGGGGTAGCATAATTCTTCTCATGGCTCTTCAGTTTCCTCGAAGAGTATGCTATAGGATGACCTTCTTGCATGAGTACACATCGTAAGGCAAGCGTGCTAGCATCAATTACTACTTCGAACTCCTTATTACTGAGGTCCGAAAGTTTCAGGATAGGTGCTGATACCAAACTTTGCTTTAATCTATCAAAGCTAGATTGTTCAGTAGTTAACCATGCAATGGATGTTTGCTTCTTCAGTAAATCCGTCAGAGGTGCTGCAATCAAAGCATAGTTTTTGATGAAGATCCTATACCATCTTGTCAATCCAAGAAAACTATGTATTTCTTTGACAGTTGTTGGTATTGGCCATTCTAGAACATCTCTCACTTTGCTCGGATCCACTAAGATTCCTTCTACTGATATGATGAATCCTAGATATTCAATCTGACATTTGAAGAATGCACACTTCTTCATCTTAGCATAGATCTTATGTGCCCTCATTGTCTCAAGGACAATCCGAAGCTGGGGTTCATGATCTCCTTCCTGTTTGGAATAGATTAAGGTGTCATCGAAGAAGACGAGTACAAAGTCATCAAGATATGGCCTAAAGATATCCTGCATTAACCTATTGAAGATGGCAGGTACATTCGTAAGCCTGAATGACATAACTAGGAACTCAAAGTGTCCATATCTTGTGTTGAAGGCTGTCTTTGGGATATCTTCTTCCTTGATCCTTATCTGATAGTAACCAGACCTGAGATCAATCTTGGAGAAGATCTTCGCACCCTGAAGACGGTCAAGAAGCTCATCTATTCTAGGAATAGGGTACTTGTTCTTAACAGTTGATTGATTCAACCCTTTGTAATCAATACATAGTCGAAGCGTTTCATCTTTCTTTTTCTGGAATAGCATTGGAGCTCCCCATGGTGAACTGCTAGGATGGATGTAGCCCTGATCTAACAATTGATTGATTGCTCCTTCAGCTCAATTGCTTCCGGGATGGACATTCTATAAGGCCTATTTGTAATTGGCGCAGCTCCTGGCACTAGCTTGATCTCATGATCTGCTTCCCTTTGAGGCAGGAGTTCTATCAGCTCTTCAGGAAATACGTCCGTGTACTCCTTTAGCCATGAACGTTCTCTACTAGGTTCTTACTTCTGATCTAGCTTATTGAGCTTAATCAAATTAAAAGGTAGTCCCTTTCTAACTCCCTTTATAATCCGAGATGCTTTAGCCAATTGAATTTTCAGTTTTTCAGCCTCTCCTTGAGTTGTGACCAATTCTCCTTCAAAGTTTTGAAAGGAAACTTGGCCCTTTCCACAATGAATGTGGGCGTCATTAGATTTAAGCCAATCCATTCCGAGCAAACACTCATGGATACCTAGGTTCATGAACATGAATTTGACTGAAGTCGACTTTTCTCCCAGAAAGAATTCCACCTTAGCAGTTTGCATGGTATAAGTGACCTCATGACCATTTTCTAATTCCACAAGCAAGGTAGGTGCTTCTACTATGGCTATTCCTAATCTTCTTGCACAAGCTGGTGAGATAAAGGAATGCATACTGCCACAATCAATCAAGGTTTTGAAACCTTTACCTTGATATTCCGATGGTATCTGAATCACCAAAGACTGGCGATTCGGGCCTTTCTTGTGAAGAGCGGCGAGGACTGTCACCCTTTCAAACTCTACTTCCATGGTCGGATCTTCTTCTTCGCACATTTCCCTGTTGGCAACATAGGCGGTTCTTCCTCTGCCTCGGGTGGCGACTCCTTGGCCACGGGCAGTTCCTTGGAAAGGAGCTTGATGATGACCTCCTCCAAGCTTGGGACATTTCCTTTTGAAATGACCGGGCTCGTTGCGGTGGAAACAACGGAGATTTTGACCATTGCTTTGGGTAGGGAGAAAGTTGTTGACATTATTGGTCCTTGCTTTCTTTCTTTGTCCTCGGTTTTGACCTTGAACTCTCTTGGCTTGGGCCCTATATGCTCCTGTGTTCTGGTCATTATAAGACCAAGTCTTGTTACTTCTTGGCCTAGCCTGCACCTCCTAAATTATGGGCGCAGCTCGAATGAGTGCATCCTGTAGATCTGTTGGGTGCATAGATTCAAGGCGAGTATTCACAAGTGGGTTTAAACTGACACAAAATTTCGACACTTGCTATGTCATATCCATCTGTGGCGCATACTTCAAAAGTGAGACAAATTTTGAGTAGTATGCGTCAAGAGTGAGACCCAGCTGTTTCAGCTTGTAGAACTCATTCATTTTCTGCGTGCGATACGCAAGTGGTAAGTATCTTCCTTGCACAACTTCCTTTAGCTTTTCTCACGTAATAGATCCTTCCGAGATCCCTTGATCTCTGCACCATTGCTTCCACCAAAGCCTGGCTTCGCCGGTCAGCTTCAGCTTGGTGAACATAGCCTGGTTGGCGGGTGCAGTACCGGCCGCCTCAAAGTAAACTTCCATGGAATCTATCCAAATCTCAGCATCTGCTTGGGCAATCCTTTCTTTCCCGTCAAATTCTGGTGGCTTGATCTGCTTGAGAAGAAACTTCTTCTCTTGGATCACGGCGTACTTGATGTAGGGGACGGTCTGGGAACCTGTACCTGGGGTTGTGCTTGGAGAGAGGATTTTTTTAACGTTACCACTCGCTAGTCCTTATGATTATATTTCATACCCAATTCAGGTTTCAGCCAAGAAACCTAGCCACTTAAATTTTTATCAATTCTCATAGACAAGACAAACATTGATAAAAAGAAGTCTTAATTTCATTTATATGGGCATAGCCCTTTCGGAGTACAATACTTCTTGGGATAGTAAAGCAACTGGTACATTAGTTTGGGGAGAATAATGTTGTGTTACATTTAGCCATGAGAACTGGATAATAGTATGGTTTCGGGTCATGGATCTTCAGGAATTGATAATTCATCGGAAGATTAGGGTATCCTTTTGTTTGGAACCCATTCTTCTCATAGCACCCCAACACCTTGATCTTGTCGGCGGGGATTATGCGGGTTACTTCCTCGTATACACATGAGTTCACCTCAATCCTCCGGCCTTCGACATGTAAAGTTGTTTACGTGAGCTTCAACAAAAATGAATAGCTTCACGATCTTTAGGTCCTCCAACCACTTGATCCTCTTTAGGTTGGTTTGAAGGTACGCAAACTGGTGGGCAACTATGTAGTAGATTTCTGAGTCACCCATCCACCTCTGTTCCACGTACAAAGGTGATGGATTATAAATACGGTCTAGGATGTTCATCATATCGATCAGTTTTCAATAATCCGAGGAATGCATCGCAGTCATAAACATGACTCGGAACACTAAGAACGTTGTCATCGCGTTAAGAGTTGAAGGTCTACCACTGGGGCTTTAAGTGCAGAAGAAGAGTTTGGGATTCAAGATTCAGAAAGGAAAAATGGATTGGGTTTTAATAAGATTCGGGAATTAGAAATAATTTAGGTACGGAAGAGGAATTCAAGCCTTCTCACTTTGTACTTAGCATACATGAACAGAAGGAATAAGACTAACTTGATTACATCAAATGCTTCAGGATGCATACATCATTTCATAAAGGATATTTTCAGATTTCTAATTCATTTATGAATGTTAAATGCAAGCTCTAATGGCATTTATTTCATGTACATAGATAGATTTCAATCCTTTGGGTCAAGTATATTGTTGATAGAATCAAATGCCTCCAAGATTTGGGCCAAAGATACATGAAATGAATGGGAAAAGAATAATTTTAGCTTCAGCCCTGTTTTAAAACAGAAAATTCCAGCCCATAAACAAATTCAAAATGAGTGCATAAACTCAAGAAGAAGCACTCTTGATCATCTGTGAACAATGTCCTGAAGAAAAGAGGTCATTTTCCTCTATTACAACCATAAAAAACCCATGTTTGCTCATAAAAATAGATCAAAATAGTGGGCTGCCCTGTTTATGACTGGTTATTTCAGCCCATAACAGTCCATAAGTCTTCAATATCCTCACCCTTTGCTTGCCCCAAAGTCACTCAAGCACTCGGGCTTCATTGGACCAAGAATAAGGTAGAGAAGATGAGAGAAGTCGTGCATAAGAGCAGGCTGAATACTCTTCTCTCAGATCTCCCCTCTTTTATAGACAGTTTGAGCATGCATTTTCGTCAGACCAAAGAGGCAGAGAAGTGGAGCTCTCACTATGTTTACATCTTCAGTAGTTGGGCCTGTTCATCTTCAGTTTGCATGCTCCACTTCATGCATCTCAGCTCCAGCTTTCCTCCAGTCTTCCTCAGGCAGTGCAGCCCGCATTTTGCGTCGAAAAACGCGGGCTGCTCTCGGCTCTAACTCTGGTCACTTTTTGACTAGCCTAGGTCACTTGCTGGTCACCTAAGTCAGTTATTTTTGGTCCCGTGTGGACCTAGTGGACTTTTTGACAGTTTTTGGCAATACTTTTGGGTTTTGTCCATATTTTTGTACCTGAATTAATGTGATTTATCCAGCAGACTGTCAATTACTTCTAGATGTCCAAGTTATAGGTTCCCATAGACTTATTTTTCATAAATGTACATGGTATAATTGCAAATTCTATGATAAATACAAAAGAACTTGTATAACTAAGGTAGATATTGGATAACAATGCCTGAATTTTGTATGCAAATATCTCATATAATTCCCAGTGAAACTCTTCTGAGTTCATAAGAATCCCATGATTTATATCATGGACAGTAAACTCTTTGACATTCACCCCCTCCTAACCTGCACATCCTCCGGCATGTGCCATTTCATAAGATTACAGGTCAAGGAGGGTCTTCTTCTTCATCTTCATTCTCTAAGTCTTTTGCTTCCTGTATGTCTTCAAGTAGAGGACTCATTTCTAAGTCATCAAGTTCATAATTTGAAGATTCTCTTCGTTTGAAGAGTTTGATTCGTTTCCCAGCTATTGGAATCTTAATCATAGTCCCATCCATTTGAGCCAAAGAGTAAGTAGCATTATTATGTACTACTTTTACAACATAGGGTCCAAACCATCACTTCGCTAACTTCCTATGAGCACTATAATGATTATCCAGGCTACTATCATAAAGAAGAACCCAGTCATTCTTTTGAATAGCTCTTGGACGGAGTCGATGGTGCTTATCAAACCTCTTCTTATTCTTTAATATTGCTGTTTTTAGCCTTTCAATGGCTATTTTGACATCTTCTGGCCTTCTTTCAAGTTGCCTTATGCGTAAAGACAGCAATTCTTCCCTGTTCATGCCTTCATCCCAAGGCAAGATACTCCATGTAACAATGGATTCCTCAATAGGCATAATAGGTGGCTGTCCATACATGAGTTCAGCTGGCATATATCCTATTACTGCACTATGGGTTGTTCTATCAGCCCATAATACGAATGGTAGCATTTTAGGCCATTCCCTCAACTTTCCTTTGCATGATTTTGCTAAAGCTTTAAGAATTGGTTGATGACCTCTTTCACTCTTACCATTGCCTTCAGGATTGTAGGCTGAAGTAAGAGATAACTTAATTCCCAATTGAGCAAAGAAATGGCGAGCTTCATCGACATCCAATTCTCCTCTATCAGCAGTTACTTTAGCAACACATCCATACCTGCAAAATACTTCTTCAAGTAAAAATCTACAAACAGCATGAGTAGACTTTGTTGTCAAGGCCTTTCCTTCCACTTGATTTGTGAGATCTTCTCTAGCAAGTACTAGATATCTCATGTTCCAAATTCCTGTAGGCATGGTTACTAAATCAATAACCCATCTATAGTGAATGGATAAAGGATAGGTAGGCTAAAGCCCATCTCTATGCTTTACCATAGAATACATTTGACAAGCATGACTAGACTCAACAAAATGCTTAATGTCTTTATACATGTTTTGTCACCAAAATTTTTCTTTTATTTTGGCAAAAGTACCCCATATGCCTCTATGACCAGCCAATAGGCTTTCATGAAATTCTTGCATGACCTGTCTTTGTGTCTTTTTGTCACCTAAGACACGAACAGGCGCTCTTCCTTTCTTTTTTGCATGCCTCCAAAGGTAGCCATCTTTAAGAAAAAAACCATAGGCTTTTCTCTTAATTCTCTTGAACTTTTTATGAGTCCATTCTTCCTTCTTTTTCATAGTGCTCAAAAATTGGCCAATTTTTAGCCAATCATCTGTATAATATTCTTCTTTAAAGTGTGAACAAACCATAACAAAACATGGTATATGCTTTTTACTAGCTGTCCATTGTCCTTCTTTAGTTGATTCATCCATCCTTGCTGATGTAAAAGTTGTATTATCAGCTGAACCTGTTGTTCTTGTTGTAATTTTTGTTGTACCTGCATTAACAGCTTCATTTATAAACTCTGATTCTTCTTCATCCATATATCTGGCACGTGAAAGCATGTCAGCAACTGGATTTTCTTTACCTGCAATATGTTAGGATTTAAGGATTTAATAAGGCTATCCATCTTAGCATGGCTATGTCAGGAGTGGAACAGTTGGCTATCATGCCCAAGAGTGGAAGGCAATCTGTCTCAACTATAACATCTGCGCCCATGAAGTACTCCCTGTCATATTTTAATGTAGTTACTACTCCCCAAAGCTCTCTTTTAATTTGAGCATACCTTCTTTGTCGTTCATTAAGAACCTTTGCTCCAAAGCGGATCACATATCTGTTGCCTTCAAGGTCGTCTTGACCAACTGCCCATCCTATTCCAATAGGACTTGTGTCCACTGTGAGAAAAATGGGTTGTCCATTAGAGTAGTTAGCCCTCTTTAAAGTGGGAGCTGAAGTCAGCATTTTCTTGAGTTTCGGAATAGCCTGAGTGTGTTCTTTTGTCCATAGAAACCTTTGGCCCTTTCTTAGAAGCTGATAAAGACTTTCAGCAACATGAGCAAAATGTGGTATCCAAATAAGGTAGAAGACACATGCACCAAGAAATCTTCTCACTTCTGAAACATTTGTACATTCTTCTTGCATCTTACTGATTGCATTTATTTTAGATGGAGAAGGCTTTCGGCCATATGGACCACACATATGACCGACCACAAGGACTTCTTCAACTCCAAAGACAGATTTAGCTCCTGAAAGAGTAAGATGAAATTCTTCTAATTTAGACAGGATTTGAGCACAATCATTAATATGATCAAAAACAAACTTTCGACATCCAAGTTCATTGAGTTCTTCATTTTTCTCATGAACTTCACATCCTTTGATTGGAACATCATCAAGGAAAGGAAGAGTCAATTGAGGAATATAATCCCTCAATACTTTATGCATGGCATTCATCATGTGAGCTACTGAATTCGTAGCCCCTTGAGATAGAGTACACATGCGGACTAGGCCAAGAGGCGTCTTCATTGAAGTAATGTCACGGCTTTCCAAAGCAAGCTGAAATTGGTCATAGCCTGAATATAAGTCTCCCATGGAATAGATTGCCCTTCCTACAAAAGCTTCAGCAAACTCATCCACAATTGGTCCTGATCCAACATTTCTAATAGTGACTTTATTAACGGGTTGCAAATCTTGAATGAATCGTAAAGATCCATTCTTCTTAGGTACGGTAAACCATCGGTTGGAATATGGAGCTGAAGATGGCTCCAATATTCACATTTTTATCTTTTCATTTAAAAGTTTCAATAACTTAGGCAAATGAGCCCTTGGAACGGGAATTGGTTTAAGATTCCAAGGCACATGTGGGACCGTAAAAATTACCATTGGAGCTACAATGCTTGGATCCACACAGCCGATTTCATGAGGCTGAAATGAAAAGGCTTTACCATGGTTCTTTAACATCTGCATGAAAATTTGTTTTTCAGCCGGCAAGAGGAAAGAGTCTTCACCAATTTTCAGCTTTTGTAGACTTTCAGCTGTAAATTGATGGCCAATATCTTTAGGATCACGAAGGCTTGGTTGTTTGGATACCCTTTCTGCCAATCCTTCGCTTTCAAGTAGTAGAGGAGTAGCTACCGGCTTGAATTTCTTATCAACTGTTTTATATTTTGTTTCTACTCTTGCTTCATCCTTGTTTGGCTGTCCAAAGGCTTCATAATCTGCAAATTCTTGAATTATGTCATACATATCCAATGTACATACCTGTATGGATTGATTTTCAGCTTGATTTTCTGCATGAACGGCTGTATAAATTTTAGCCATTGTATCATTATAATTCAGCCCATAAAATAGACCTGAAATTTCTTCATCTTTAGGTAAAACATCAATTTGCTTCAGTTCTTGCTCCATATGACTCAAATACTTTCTTTCAGCCCTATTCATGGCTGAAAATTGTTTATAACAGCCCACTCCATTGGCTGAAAAAACTTGCAAATCAGCTTTAGACCCTGCCTCCTTCATATGTGGAGGCAATTTTTTATGACATGATGCACTGCCATAGCCTCCACTTATAGCAGCGCTACCCGAAAACCCTTAAATTCTCCGGCATTAGGAGGAACAGGATGATCTCTCAATCGATCCCTATTCAGATGGTGATTAACACAGACATTTAGGAATTGAACAGCCTTATCATTATCCTTGCTTCTTATCATTATCCTTGCTTCTTATCTGAGCGTATGATGAACCATCATCAAGAGCCTTTGTCTCTAAACGAGACTCGAAAATAAATGGTTGTCCAAGAATGATTGGATAACTACAAGAATCTTGAACAAAGAAATGAAATTCATCTTTTACATTACCAATAGTAACTTGTACATAAGGACGTGCTGCATAAAGATCGCCAGAAGAGTTATTGGCTGCCTTCATGCGCCACCCTGGGTCCACGTCAATGGGCCATCCACCATTCTCATAGAGACTTCTTGACATAACATTAATTTCTGAACCATGGTCTATAAGGGCAATGCATGGAGTTTCTTTCTCACCGATTTTGACAACAGTTTCAGTAGTTGCCATTGCCCAATGGGTACGGGAATAGTGACTACTTGGAATAAAGTGAGTTTCACTTTCTTCCTGCATGTTGTGAAGAAAAGTCTCTTTCTTTTGCATGGGCTGCACTTTAGATTGAGAAGTTTCCACCATTATGGCTTCTTTAGCTTCTACTTCATAAATGTCTTCATCTTTGGCTTCTATGGCTGCAATCAATTCTTTGATTGCCTCCAATCGAATCCCTTGAGTTTTCAGCTTCTCTTCATCCTGCAAATACACATGAAGTACTTCCAAAAAGCATGTACAGATTCTTCGGTTTCCTCACCAACATATTGTGTTTTTCGTTTAATTACATCAATTATTACATCATGAAATCCTCGTTTTGCAATACCGAGAATTTCACCCAATGTAAATTCAATTCTACTACCAAGAATTCTTTCTTCTAGGATCCGTTTAAGGTCCGTTGCGGTCTCTATGTCTGACTGCAACTTGTAACTGGGATGTTTGCTTTTTCTTTTTCCTTCTGTCTTCTTTGCTTGAGGGGCATCTCCCATGTCAAATTCTGGTGGTGGCGGATTTTCAGCAGCCTTCTGTTGGTCTGATTTGCTTCTTGTTATGCGTTTAGTCGGTCTTGAAGAAGAAGGACCGGCAACATCTTCTTCTCTTCTTCTCTTTTATTCTATCATGGCTTCTTGATTATTAATTTCAGCTAGCCGGGCAAAAGCTGAAAATGAATCCACAGGCTCGGACCATCCGGTTCTTCCTCGAATACATTGGCTGGCAGTGGTTAAATCATCCTTAGTTGCCTTGCCTTGCTTCATGCGTTCCAAGGCTTGTATCCACACTTTAGATTTTGCATTAGTTTTACATGCTTTAACAATTTCATTAGTTGGCTCAATTTGCAACCCATAAGTTGCAGCATCAACAGCTGCATAGGCTGTTCTTATTTCCAAATCCTCCAATCTTTTCTTCATGCCGCCGTTACCGAAGTTTGGCTCAAGAGGAAGCCCGGTTTCGGTTGCATGAATTTTGCCATCCTTCCAAAAGACTAATTTTTGTGCTTCAGCTTCACGGAATGCTCCGCACTCCCTCTTGTCATGTTGAAGGCTATCACACCAAATGCATCTACAAGATATGAACTCCTTTATGTGTAATGGAGGAGCTTGCTCCTTGTCAATAATATAGCTCCACAAGGGGGGGGGGGGGACTAATCCATCTTCCAGTCCCTAGTGTGTTGTCAATTTCTCTATCCCTCTCTTTTTCTCTCTACATCTTTCCTTTATCTCATCTAGTCTCTCTCTGTGCTAGCATAATATTCACCCTATATCTTTTAAGTATATAAGAAGGTGAACGTGTATCTCGGATCTTATAACACTAATTGTTGAATTAGATCCACACACCATTGAAAATAGATAAGAAAAATGATACAAGGTAAACCGTAATTCTTGACCTACATCACCAAGTTTAACAAACTTATGGTGTAATTAAAACATGTGGTTATACTCCTTTAGAGATAATCTCTTGTATCTCATAATCTCTCCTTTTTGTATACATAAAAATCATAAATATGCAAGATATAATATACATAAAGTGCATGCAAATGTGTTTTCTTAAATAGATATCATCTAAAATATTCTCAAAAGAAAAAAATAAAATAAAACTTCCAATTTATTACATAGTAGGATTGATATATAAAAACATGACCATGAGTGTAACACTTATATATGGGATTAAAAGATAAGGTCTAGCTTTGCTTCTAAAAAATCCACCATATAGAGCACCGCATTCTAAACAGAAAGTATCTATGCATGTCATTAAACAACATTCTCATGGCTACAATCATTACATTTAGACATGTTCAAAGAGGAGCCCACATGGAAAAGGCTATGTATCTTATATCACTCACTCAAGTTATTTCTTCTCTCTTCTGTGTATCTTCTTTTTCAAATTCTCACTATGTCTCTTTGTGTGTCTCTATCTATGTACATACTACAACTCCGTTAACACCTTGATCAAGCATATTCTCATGTGCCTTATATTGCACAACATTTGTTATAATGTACTAAAATTGAAGAGCATGGCATTCACTGTGATAATAAATTATGTATGTGCATGTATAGAGAGGAGATAGAGGAACAGAAGGAGTGGATGAATGAAAAGAAAACAAGATGTATAGCAAGATCTAGTAGAGGCCAAAATGTCTTTTAAGATTGAAATGATGTGCCATTGATCCATGGTATATCTCATAAGGGATAACAATAAATAGAGATGATTAGGTAAATGTGCATAAGAGCTCCAAGGTCTCCTACTACCTACAGTAGAGCATAAAGTATGTGATGAAGGTATATAGGAGTTATGCTGTAGGGAATTTAATTGGTGTATAATAGAGTTGGCAAGTGGAATGAATCTCCTTGATTAAGTCCTAGAAGGGGGGGGGGGGTCAGTAGAAAAAACATGAAATCTTATCACCTACATTCAAAAAAAGCGATAATTTAATTATGGTTTTTATACATTTTTAAACATATAGAAGGGTTTCATTCAAATGGGATATTCATCGATTGAATAGAAAACAAAATGTGTTTTATTCATGGAAAATTCATAGATTAGGGATTTTTAGGCCTTGAATGCATGTGATAGGGAGAATTTGCATATAGTGAACCCCCAAGGTCCAAGAGGATGCACACTATGGTGGAAGAGGGTAGCCTATGTCCTCAAATAATCTCATGGGATCACCTAGCTTGGATATGAGTATGTTAGCCTTATGTAATTCTATAGTCACCGAGGGTAGTCCTCTACTAGGTGGAAATAATGCCAACCATTGTGCCTGTGATCATATTAATATGATGTGAATATGCCTATCACAAATGCCCACTTTCTACTATCCTATCAGTGTGTGTGTGATGGTAGTATTTTTAAATCTTCAAGAGGTAGAGTCCTATGCAGCTTTGGTTTGAATATCCTATGATCAAATAACTTCTACAAAAGGAGTCATAATAGCTTTAGAGGAAATCACGTCGATGTCCAATAACAACAAGTGTATCTTTATCTAAGAAATAGAGAAGATGTTCAAGTTTTGATATATCACTAGCTAGATGTGACTACATAAAAAATTAGTCAAAATAATGGAATGCCAATTGATCAGTAATATCTTTACGAAGAAATCGGACTCACAAATGATCCCTAAAATAAGTTATATTTCTCATTAATTAGGCTCTTTAATTTGTCTTCTTCCATGGAGGGATCGTGACATGTATGTAATGTAGAGAAGATGTTCAAGTTTTGATATATCACTAGCTAGATGTGACTACATAAAAATTAGTCAAAATAATGGAATGCCAATTGATCAGTAATATCTTTACGAAGAAATCGGATTCACAAATGATCATTGAAATAAGTTATATTTCTCATTAATTAGGCTCTTTAATTTGTCTTCTTCCATGGACGGATGGTGACATGTATGTAATGTGAATCTCATCATGCATGACATGTACCTTGATATAGGTGTCTACACATCTCCACATGTCACATATGTAATCAAGCATGTACCTCTATCAAGGTTCAACTTGGGTGCAAACCTACCTCTATCCAAGTTGGTAGGACACATAGTGTTATTTTGCTTCATGGGACCAAGTATGTTATAGATGCACCTCTACTAAGGATGTTTTGACAGTGTCTCAATGCAATAGAGGGTAGAGCAAGTTGATTTGAGCTGTCTTATTGCCTGAGAGAAAGTCCTTCCACATGTCCTAGCTAAAAGTAGATCTCACCCCCATCCACAATCATTGGAGAGAGCTACCTAAATCAATTCAAATTCATTGTAAAATCAATCTGGTGCTTGTGCTTATACCTATATCTAAATCTATATAGAGGTCCTTGCAAAGGAATGAGGACTCAAGATGCTAGTGGAGTGGAAGAAAGGTGTCAATGGAAACTAAAGACGTAAGGAATCTAATGTTGTCCCTCTCTTTTTACATACATACATACATACATACATACATACACACACACACACACACACAGACATACATACATACATACATATATACATATGTGCATATATACATACATACATACATACATACATACATACATACATACATGTGTACTGAGACTATCATTCTTTTGCAGGGAGCCTTCTTCATCCACCTAAATGTCACCCTCATCATCTTTCTCAACACTATCTTGGGAAGTATCTCTATCCAATCCCTCCACCTCATATGTATCATAATTATGTATCTTCACTATCTTGTGACCTTTGGAATAGTGCTATGTTGATTATCTAAGGTGCTATCATAAACCAACACTAACTCTCCTTCTTGTATCACACTTGACCTTAGTTTGTGCTTCTTGTCAAATCTTTTTTGATTGTGAAGCCTTGTTGCCCTCAACCTTGTAACTTTTATCTCCATGTCTTCTCCTCTCCTCTATAATTGTGCAATGTGCTATGGATCCGTGCTTGTACAGAAGAAAGCCCATAACAGTTTTTTACTGATTTTGGTACTCTATGTGGATGACATGCTTTTAGCAGGGACAACTCATGAGGAGCTAGATGCTCTTAAGGCTCAGCTCAAGAAGAGCTTTGAGATGAAATATTTGGGACATGCCTCTCATATACTTGGTATGCAAATTACACATGACAAATCTCAGGGACTACCACCACAACAGAAACGAGGCATAGACGCGCAAAGTCGGACATGTCTATCATTGCATCTATATGTGCGTGTAAAAGAGCATGTAAATAGATGCAAATTTTGCGTCTATATATCCACGTAAATAGAAGCAAATATAGACGCGTCTTCAGATGTGTAATTATTTCACCACCTAAAATTGGACTTAATATAATAAAAAGTAGAGTTAATAATTATTTTTGCATTGCTCTCTAATGAATGGCAATTCCTCCAATTGACAAGCTTGATATAAGTAATTAGCGGCAAGCGACAGAAATCTTATTATACAATTAGTAGCAAGCATTGCATGTATCTCATAATTTCTCTACGTACTTGAAGATGATAAAAGATACTTCCTTTTTATTATGGAAAATTCAATTTAGCTTTAAAATTGACTATTGATTCTTGAGTATGCACGTGTGCGCATGATAAAAACCATAGAATTAGGAATACACATTGAATCAATAAGCAAATTAAGTATGTTACAGTGAATGATCCATCTCATCTTCAATCAGATCAGCCCTTGCTAAACTATCTACTTCTAGGTCTATGTTACCAAGAGGTAACAAAAAAAATAAGTCTATCCCACTATCAGACGTGTTGCTATATTGCTCAATAACTATATCAATATCATCAATCACATTATTGTCCTCTTCTGCGTTTCCTTGAACATCCTCGCGAGATTCATCTTGTACTATATCACACATATCATCCATTATGGTGTCATCATGTACATCATTATTAATTGTTGGATTGTCATCTGCTATCTCTATGCCGGCACTATTACCATATATTGGTTTTGAACGATTAGATATAGGGATGACATACCACCATCGGTTATTGTTTACCATTGGATGATACACAACCTGTATTTGAAAAACAAAAGCAAGAAACTTAAATACTTATTATATTGTGTATATGTATCACATGTATAAATATTTAAAAATTAGCTTTTGTATATATACCTGCTCACATTGTTGAGGTAGTACTAATGTGTCATTCTTGTTTTGGTGAAATTTTGTAGAGTTAATGATTACAAAACCACTTGGATGACGTCTGATTGTACAATGCTCACCATTTGTTACCACTTCTTTAAACCACTTCACATCTAGTACATATATAAAGAATCGTCTCAAGTCAAGCTTCAGAATATCTTGGATCAAGCCACAATAACCTTCCATGGTACCATTGGCATCCTCGAAGTGAGCAAGGACACCACAATCTTGGGTATTTCTCTTTTCATCTATACGTTAAGTTCGAAGATGTTTACCCTCACACCAAATAGCATTGAATAATGTGCACTAGTAGTAAAAGATTAAGATCAAACATGTCAATTTTTTATATAAAATATAACTTATAGAAACAAATTAATTGATAGTATGTCTCACCTTTGATAAGCAACCTCGTGCATATTCCCACTCTTCTTGAGATATATTAATTTCCTCCTCTTTTTCCATTCTCTCCATTTCCTCAATCTATATCAATATGATGTGGGAGCGCATTTAGATGATCTAGAAATGAGACATTACGTCCATATCTGGTGCGAAATGCTTGTCTTTTGCTTTTTCTTCTTGGCCTTGCTTCATTATATAGTGTCACCCATTTGCTCATTACATCACTATTGAGCACACAAAAACTATTTAACTTACGAAGTTCTTCTTTTATTAGCACTTTACTCATTTCTTTTCCTTGAGGTATTATAGAGGTCATCCTCAAGTCTTCATCATCTTTCCATAGTCATGGTTGAGAGGGGCCTACTTCAGCAAGATATTCAGAGATATAAACAAGGGATGATTGCACTAACCAACCCTAAGCCATGCTTCCCTCAGGCCGTGCTTTTTGCCTCACAAAATCTTTCAAGGTTTTCATGAAGCGCTCAAGAAAAAACATCCACCTTGCATGAACTGCCCCACAAAGTGCGATCTCATCAATCAAATGTGCGAGTAAATGTAATTGAGTAGTCAAAATGGATCGAGGAAAATTTTCCTCCACCAAACAAACCACCTCAACAGATAATACTCGAGCATCTTGCAATGTGTTTGGATCAATTTCCTTCATGCTCACATATCTGTCAGGATGTATTTGACAATTGTTTATTTTTGTGTAGAAATTTAAATATATATAATGAAAAAATACAATGTATACACACCTCACAAGCTCTCCCATCTTGTGAATGATATCATGTACATCTTTGGATACACAATGGGATATGCTAGTAGGAAGTACGAACTGAATGTAAACAATATTCATAGATCAAATGATTAGTTGAGGAAAAAGTCACCATACCCCAAAGTTTACACATAGTTACTCCACTAATTACTATATTCATGGTTAGAGATGCCCTTACTTGAATCATTTTGTGCCAATCGTAGGACTTCAAACCAGATAGTTCCTCCACACCTCTTTTCTTTTTCTTTATGAAGGCTCCCTTGAGATATCTCATACATCCTGTGGGTGTTCGAAAGCTACATATTTGTTCCTTCACTATTTTTTCCTCATTCTTTGACAACATACAAGTTGCATGGGGTAGCTCAATCTTTCCTCTGGGTCCAACGCGTGGCCAGGGTCGTCTCATGTGATCAATGTTACGTAAATCCTCCCTTACATTGATTGAATCAGGAGCCCCTATCAAGTGATCCCATAATGTAGATACAACATTTTTGAATATGTGCATGGGGTCTAATAGGTGATTGCTCTTGAGTTCAGTCCAATACGAAAGAAAAAAAAAATAGAGAACCTAACAAACAAACAATATGAAATGTAAACAAATCATCATGCTAAATACTTTAAAGTCAATCGAGAGAAGTGCACTTCTTACCGACTCATGCCGAGTGGAGGATGGCTGTTGGTGGGGCTGTTGGCATTAATCCATCTCTCCTTCCAATCTCGAATGGTTACAGATTGTGGAGTCATTCCATTAGTAGGGAGAACATATTTGGAATGATCAATAGGAAGAAATCGATGATGATTGTCGTAGATAACCTTCTTTAAACGTGTCGGCCTAGAGGAAACTAGAGAGGGACCGCAATTAGGACATGCATGATATCCTGATGTGGTTAAACCTGAACAAACAAGTGAATTAATAAAATGCAATTGATTCAAGTCTTGAATTTCAAATATAGAGTTATATACATGTACCTGAACACTCTCCGTATCCTGGGAAGTCATGCATGGTCCACAACAACATGGCCTTCAACGTGAAATCTCTAAAGGATGCAGATGCGCTTGTATTCCCATAACATTTCTAACTCTTCAATCAAAGGATCTAAGTAAATGTCCATGTTTTTTACCTTGTGCTTTCCAGGAATCAGAAGGGACAACATTACATGTCCCTTTTTAATTGCCATGGATGGAGGAATATTATAGTTCACCAATACCACTGGCCATACACTGTATGATGTGCTTTTGATGCCAAATGGATTGATTCCATCCATACCTAAACCAAATCTCAAATTTATTGGCTCTTCTTTGAAAACAGGCCACAAATGATCTATATGTTCCCATGCCGGTGTGTCTGCAAGGATCCTCCATTTTTCATCACTTGAATGATGACTAGCATGCCATGACATGAGCTTTTCAATAGACTTACACTTGAACATAAGTTGAATACGTGGAACAATCAGAAAATGTCGCAAAACCTTACGACGCACATCCATTGACTTCATCTCCACTTCGTATCTTGATTCGCCACAAACAGGACACTCTCGTGCGAACTCATGAATCCCACGAAATAAGACACAATCATTGACACATGCATGGATCTTGACATAATCGAGGCCTCCCAGAGATATCAAGTAATGTCTTGCTTGCTCTCTCTTAGTTGGCAATTTGTTTCCTTTTGGAAGCATTTGTGATAATAATCTATATATATTTTTAAAAGTGAGTTAAAAAACCACCAACATATATTTGTGTCTGATTTGAAAATAGAACAATTAATATTATGATTCATAAGCCAAACTGAATTGATACCTACTTCAATAACACATTCAAACTGACATTACTCCATCCCTAAATTGTTTGCAAGTTAAGGATCTCGAGGGACACACTGATAAAAAATAATTTTTTATTTTTGAAATTGTACAAATTTGTCTTTTTCCTGTGTTTTCTTGTAGATGTCGCATCCTAGTTCATCTAGCAATGACCCGGATTTGGATCGCATGAATGATACATTGGGCTTGTTCGGCAGAGGGATCAATGCACTTTTTGGAGGTTTTTCTAGTAAGGAAGACTTCATGTGAGAGATGACCAGACACCTTGGCCGCTCTCCCACAGTAGACGACGTGTTCAGCGTCATGTCTGGAATGCTTCTGACATCTTTTCCTGGCACTACTTCCCAAACACCAAATGCCCAAACTCCAATTGCAGGTACTCCACGTGCAGCACCTGTACATGCATCAGCTGGACCACAAGCATCAGCCGACGCACGTGCATTTGTAGAAGCACGTGCATCCAGCGAGGCAGAGGGTAGTCGACAGAGAGGGAGGAGGGAGAGTCGAGGGGGAGGATGAGGCTTGTGTGGGGGTTGCCTAGGAGGTGGCGAGCGATCACCCTCACCAGAAGATCATGTAGAGGAGCTTGTATGCCAGTATTATAGAGTTACAGATACTGGTGGCATCTTCCATGATGATGAAGGAAGGGATGTAATGGCGTACATGAGGAGCGTCGTGCATGGGATGTATAAATATTGTTTCGTTTACTTCAAGAATCAGAAAAGCGACTTGTGGCAGGAGGTGTTGAGGGTAGTCCATAGGAGGTACCCAAATCCAGAGGGTCATCGATTCTCGGATGATTGGGGACGGACAAAAGTGAGGGATTTAATTCACAACAAAAGATCCCACCTCATGACACGCGCCAGGGAGTCACTGCAGAGATAGGAGGAGGGGCATGGACCAGCCTATAGCCAACCACCTATGTGCCACCACATAGAGTGGAAGAAAGCCAAGAAGAAAGCAGCAGAGAAAGTGAAGAGTCCTAGCACGCAGAGGCATGAGGCATCCAAATGGAAACCATGGGATCGTCGCATTACGGATCGGGCGGCAGAGAGTCATGGGAGGCAGAGTTTCTAAGTATATTTTCATTTCTAGTTTTTTAAAATTTATATTTCTTTCAATTCTTTATATAATTTGTTCTAATACATTGTGTCTCATAATTCTTTGTATATATCATAATTGTTTTGCAGACTACTATCGTTAGTAGGATACCTACTCCTAGAGAGGTAGGTTACCATCGAGGCCATAACCGCTTAGCCACATGGCTTCACTTCTATGAGGAGGGTCTCATCACTGAGGAGCAATACAACCGGGCTATGAGGATTCGACAGCCAGAGGAGGTATGTTTTTTTTACTTTCCTATTAAAAGTATAGCTAATTATAACTTTTTCTCCACCATGTGTACATAAGCAACCTTGATATTTTGTGTGTGTAGACGAACCCCGATGTGGAGCATAGCGAGGAGGGGGATAGCGACGCTAGTACCCATGGTGGTCCTAGCAAAGATGTTTCTTCTTCTGATTCATAGAGGAGCACCATACCTCCTCTATGGCCTTGTTTTCTTGTATATCTATTATCCATCTTTGAGCCTACTGCTTATAACCACGCTTTAGGTCGCAAGCACTTAAACTCCCCATCTAAATGTGTTTTATCTCTAGTCGCAAGCACTTAAACTCCCCATGTAAATGTGTTTTATCTCTAGTCGCAAGCACTTAAACTCCCCATGTAAATGTGTTTTATCTCTAATGAATACATGGATTTTTGTTTTCAATTCTCGTGCTTTCAGATCCATTGTGTTTTTTCCAAATGTACAATTTGATGTATGGTGTATAAGCGCGTGTACTCTGCATTTTAGACGCGCTTATAAACACGTGTTTTCTACAATTTAGACGCACAAATAGACGCACAAAACAAAACTGGAAAAAAAAACCAGAGAGCATTTGTGCGTCTATTTGCGCGTCTAAAATGCAGAGTACACGCGCTTATACACGCGCTAGATAATTCAAATTTTAAAAAAGAAATTAAATATCTTTTTTTTTTAAATGAGATTTTTTGTTTTGCATTCGCATCTATGGGTGCTTGTAAAAGCGCATCTATGGGCGTATCTATATACCCGTCTAATTTGCCATGTAGATGCAGTGGTAGATGCACAAAAGAAATTAAATAAATATAAATTTTGGTTTTTTTATGCGCTTGTATTTACGTGTGTATATGCGCGTCTATTTCTGCGTGTAAATTTCTTCATACATGGGACTATAGACACTAGTTTGTAGACGCGCAAATAGACGGGCGGGTAGACACGCCCATAAGATTTTCTCTCAATTCAAAAATCGCGTCTAAAAGTGGGTCTAAGAGGCATTTTTGTTATAGTGTACTCTATCTGTCACACAGAGGGACATAAAGTCCTAGAGCGCTTTCGTATGCAAGATGTTAAGCCTATTGGCTATCCATTATCTTCTCATGTGAAGGTTTCGCAGGCCGATTGTTTGCAAACAGATGAGCAAAGGGACGAGATGGCCAAGATTCCCTATGCATCAGCCATGGGTAGTCTTATGTATGCCATGATAGCCACCCGTCCAGATATTGCTTTTGCAGTTGGGGTTGTGGCACATTATATGGCTACACCTGGCAAGAAACATGAATTGGGATGCTGTGAAGGGTATCATGCGATACCTGAAGGGCACAACAGATATGTGTATTTGCCATGGCAGCCAGGATACAGGAGTCATGGGGTACATTGACTCTGATTATACAGGACATGCAGATAGTAGGAAGTCCACTTCTAGCTATGTGTTCACTTATGTTGGAGGGGCTATCTCTTGGATATCCAGGGAGCAGAAGTGTACGGCTCTTTCTACTACCGAGGCTGAGTATATTGTAGCCACAAAGGCTTGCAAGGAGGCTATCTGGTTAGGCCGTTCGATTGCAGACCTTGGTATGACAGATGCTATGTCTACACTGCATTCGGATTCTATAAGTGCCATTCACTTGGCCAAGAATTTGGTCTTCCATGCAAAAACAAAACATATTGAGGTGAGGTATCACTTCATTCACGAGGTTATTGAGGACAGGTTTGTTGACCTTATCAAGATTCCGACTGAGCAGAATCCTATAGACTTGCTCACGAAGAGCCTCACTACAGAGCACTTTGCCTTCCTCAGGAGATTGATGGGCGTTGGATGAGATGACGTCTTTTTCCTCATCCTGTTGTACATGTGTACATGTTGTACTGTCTCTTCTTTTCTCTTCTATCTCACTGGGACAGATTGGTCTTTAAGTGGGAGGTTGTTGGGGGGTAAAGGTGCCTCCACGTAGCCGTGTGTGTATTAGTACACTGACAGTACCCGCTTCCACTGCACACTGCAGGTGGTGGGTGCTCATCAGAGTCACTTATTCTTTATTTTTTTTTGTGACAATTTGAATAAAGGATGACCCGGCCACACATTTGGTTGTTGGAGTTCCCACTTTTGAGTATCTCTCTCTCTCTCTTGCTCTTGCTCTCCATCTGCCATAGCTCTCACCGCCAAGCTTCTTCCTCCTGGGTTCCACTTCCCTTTCAATTTATAAGGCATCATCTTTGTAGATCCATGCAGAAGTCACCTCCTCCCTATCATAAGATAAAAAAGAAACATAATTTATGAAGAAAACATCAAATAAAAGGAAAGTTTTATTTGAACCTTTCAAAAGCATGAACATAGTGGAAAAGCTTTAGCTTTATGCTTTTACAAACACATAAACATGTTGAGAAAAAAATGATATAAGGAGAAGAAATTAAGAAGTATTGGCCCTTCTCTTGCAAAACAAAATTGTATACATGAGGAGAGGAGGGATACCTAAAATAAAGAGGGATTGTGAAGACAAAAGAATATTTTGTGTAGAGCTTGGTTCTTTCAAGTTTTTGAGCATTGTGGACGTAACAAATTTTGTGGACTCACAATTTTGTTGATAAATAGAGGTGTAGTCTATATTGCTTGTCTAGTTGTTATGGCTTTGTATGTTTGTGTTCAACGACTAAATGAGGCATAAGTGTTGTCAATTTTCTCATGTTTGAAAAATAATTATTGTTAAATTTTGTTCTTTAACAAAGTCACTCAATTGATCGGCACTCCTTTTTCTTGCGTGTTTTCGAGTTGTGACTAGGATGTGTCTCGATCACAACTCATGAGGCAAAGGCACCAAGGTTTTTGCATTGAAATGAACTTGGCCACTTTAAAAGATATTGCCCAAAGCTAAGCTAAAAATCCACCAAGGAAAATTTCGTGGCCAGAATGAAGCACCTATAGTCAAGAAAAATTTTATTAGAGTAACTTGCAAGGGGATAGAATAAGACAGAGATCTTGCATTGGATACAAACATGGAAAGAGCAATAGTACATGCTATCCTCAACAAGAAGAGACCAAATTACCAGTTCTCAATAATCTAGACCTTGGCAACCTATTAAGATAAAGCCTTTTAGATTTTGATTGATTATGGGAGAACCCACTTATATATAACATGAAATTATGCAAAAAGATTAGGGATAGACATGCTAAGGCATAAGACATCGGTTCAAGTCTGATAAAGGACTTTAGACTAAAATGTCATTTGTTGGGTGGGTGGAATAACAATTCTACCGTGAGCAATTATAGACAGTGTTCAGAATCATATAAAAAGAGGATTTACATTTTTGAGTATCAAGCCAATAATAAATTGGTAAACTCCCACCGATTCAAAGATTTTCAATTTATTTACAAGAATGAAACTCAATGGGGAAACCACAAAGTAGGGGCATGAATAGACATTGCACTTACATCAAAGTTTCTAATAGAATCCACAAATGGGAAAGGGGTAATATTTTCTCAACAAACTAGAAAAGTGGAATTTAACTTTAGGAGGTAATCTTTCCAACATGGGGTTCTACATCTATAACTGCATCCATACCTAACTCTGCACCACCCTAACCTTAACGTTGGATTCACCAAATATGCTAAAGCAATGTGCGCTTGACGACCAGAAGATGCTGGGTCTCATGAAGCACGTACGACAAGTAGAAAGTTGAGATATGTAAAATAATAAGATACAATGCTTAAACAAACACCAACAAAATCACACCCTATCAGATCATAGAGATTCAAATTACGTGTTCTTATAGGAATAATAAGAAATACACTCTAGGATATTAGCTCTTCACTTCCTCCGAGCACACTATCACTTAGCAGTAGTCGCAGCTAACCCAAAACTTTACTTAGCCCTCTACTTTGTCTAAGCTATATGATGCTGAGGAGTGATTGTAACTAAGCCCTCAAATCACATCAAATTTGCAAGCATTGTCCTAACATTTACAAGAGATAGAATCCAAATTTTTGTGTAGCTTTTTTTTCATAAAAGAGTGACTCACCTAGACTCAAGATCTTCTTTACCATATCATCTCATTGTTGAATAGCTTCCAGGACATAATCATGTTGAACTGAACTTGCAATCATCTCAAAGCATATGTATAGATAGTATTGCCCTTGTCCATAAGAAAGGAATGGCTGCTTTATCAGATTTGTAGACACCAAAGGTCACTAACATTGCTCTTATCTTCTTCTTAAGGATTACTCTCGTACATAGGGAGTGAGAGAGCAGAGTACTCTATACATTGGACCTCAAGGTCGGAAGGAAAGACAATGACTTTCATAAGCTTTTGGAAT
Source organism: Lygodium microphyllum (assembly GCF_053477565.2). NCBI lineage: Eukaryota > Viridiplantae > Streptophyta > Polypodiopsida > Schizaeales > Lygodiaceae > Lygodium > Lygodium microphyllum. The sequence continues at coordinate 43,826,700 of NC_141140.1, read as the reverse complement.
TCAAGGAGTCCAAACACTCATAAGTTTCTCAAATTCAAAGAGTTCAAACACTCATAACTTTAGTATGTCATGGCTCAGCTTGGACATAATTGGGTACCACAAGTTCAAGGTAAAGCTTACAAGGGAAGCAATTAACAATATGTTTGAGATTCGATATTTGAGCATCAGACTCTTGACATGCTTGGGTTCATCATCACGTGCCATATGTCAAGATCAAATATAATAGATATCAGTGCATAGTTCCTGAATCCCAATGTTTGTGAGCAGTACATCGGTCCTCCACCAGAATCGAAACTGCCGGTGCTTCAAATTCTTCTATCATCTCCGCTTTCGTATTTCATTGCAGCACTGCCCTTTTCTCCTTGGTGTTGCTTAGCACTAGTCAACACTTCGTTCACCAGTCCGCCTGTAACCCACTGTCCACATATGGAAGAAGAAGTTAACGTGCTCCATGGTGATATGGATAAGTCTTCTTCTTCCTCTTTTTTTCAGTAGCCTCAATAAATGTTCTCTGACGTCACTCTATTTCTGCGGCGAACATCTCAACGGTACTACCCATATCCTCAAAATGAGTAGGATGAAAAGCAACAACTTTGCCGGTAACACCACTATTCAATCACCATTTTTGTACTTCACGAAGTGCTTGGGTGTTCTTTGGGTTTCTTCTGCCATCAACTTTTTGAAGACTTTGACCGTTTCTCTTTCTCCTCCTTTAGCTTCTTGCACCTTAGAAGACTAGAAGGTCCCCCTTGGTGCATCGAGTCATACGTTGTCACATGGGATTCGCACGGGGGATTCGTGATTGTCGCTCGATGCAGGGATGCTTAGCAAGATGGGAGTAAAAGATTATGAATATTTGAAGTAAAAGAATAGCTAGAATTCACATTCGTTCAAATACAGGTGAAGACACGATAAGATGAAATTGGAAACAAGAGTTTCCATCTTTACACGATCCAATTTACCAAATTCTTATTTTGATGCATTCATGAATAATTTTCATAAATCTTTCTCAAAGATATTCAAGGCTTCTTGCTTACAAGAGAGGGTAGTTCTACCATGGTTAAGAATGAAAGGAGGGCAATTAAAGTGAAAGAACTACCAAATGTGATCCCAAAGGAAGAGATAAAGCCTTTTTCCTTGAAGACAAATTGATCACAATCTTCCTTTAGAATTTCTTCTTCAGAGATAAGTCTCTTGATGTCACCACTTTGCAATATAAGGAAGAAATTTTTTTTGTGATAGATTCATCTTTAACACTCCTTTGTGGTGTCAGGGATATCATATTATCCTCAAATAGAAGCCTTCAATCTTGAGACATATTCTGATACATATCATCCTTCCAAAGGTGACATTTTAGTAAACTCATAAAGCTCCAGAACCTAGTTCTGACTTGAAACTTCGTTGCAATTTAACAGAATACGGCGGCGGGGTGGAGCTGACCAGCATCAGCAGAAATTTGGGTGAGATAAGAAGCAAAGCAACAAGCCTTCTGTGTTGAAGAGTAGCTGAAGGTGACTATAGTGATCTCTGTGACAAAAAGGTGGCCAAACCATAAAGTATATTCACGTAGAAGATAAAAGCCCTAGCTTGGTAGCAGAGAATGACGACCGGGAGTTCATTGCTCATGCGAAGAGGTAACAAAACATCCTTCATTCGAATCAGTCAAGGCCGCAGGGCAATCACGATCTCATGAAATAGGGGTGCCATATTCAAGCAGGATGACGTGTTTAAGAAATCAAGAAGTAGAGGAATATTAGGAAGGGCTACCGAAATCGTACTTCGTCTTGTCACTTTCCTGCAATCACATTTGCTAAAGCCATCGAGTTTGCTGATGCCGTCCGCTTCGTTGATAGTCTCATCCTCATCTTCAGGACCATGTCCGCAGCTTCAACACTCCTTTGTCGTCTTCTGAAGAGGTCGTCGATTGTCGTCAGCTTCGGTTCTTGTCTTCGACTTCCTTCATCTTCAGCTGCGTCACCATCCGTTCCTTCGTACTGCAATAAGTTCTCCTCTAAGTTCTCCTCCTCCGTCGTCAGTGCTGTTTGTCGCAGGTTGCCATAGCCGCAGGACTTCGTCACCTACAGATCCATGCTCTCAGAGCCTTTCAAGATCAGTCGGCTTGTTTCTAGCAGTTGCAATCAATAATCAAATGGCATTCCCTGCAAATACTGCAGCATGACCAGGTCTCTGATCGCTTAACCCCTGGCGAAAACCATGCTGGCCAACGTTAGCAATCATCATCTCGTATTTTGCTTCCAGACTTATCACGCTTCCAGACTCATTTTCTCGAATTCTCGAATTTTGGCGGGCTACCCTTTTCGATTGGCTTCCTTCATCTTTCTTTTCAGTATGTTGCTCTCCCAAAAAGCTGGTTGTGTACCTCCCAAAAGACGTTGGCTCTTTATCTCCCAAAACTAGGCCCTTTAGCTCTCGGCCTCTGAACTCGCACCTTTTCCATGTTCCATGATAGCACCATTTTAGCCATGCACCATCTCCTCATGTCATTCCAAAAAGCTAAGCCATGCATAGCCCTAAAAGGATGACATTTCCCTTTACCAAATAATCTTCCGCGTGTCACTTACCTCCTTTTAGTCCACATCATAGCACTTTAGATCTTCACTTATTTAGCTATTGGACTAGCTAAAGGACTAGTCTAAGCAAATGGAAGAACTTGCAAAAGACATAAGTGTGATATCACCAAACTCAAACTTCACAATCTAGGTGTTTTATATCTGAACAAGTGGCATTATGACATCCACCACATCATTAGGTAGTTGCCCTAACACTACTATATTTGGAGCTTTCAACGAAGGATGGGAATCGGCACAACAATATCTACACTTAACACGTTAGTGGTCATTATGATCCTCACATGGCCACTAACTTATCACTTATTATATTTAGTTTGTTGCACCAACCTACATCTAGCATAATTATAGCATCAATCAATTAATGTAGCTAGTTATGCACTTTTTGACTTGGTATGCAACTTTTCTTTATGTTGTTGGCGTATCTATACTTTGTGTACATTGTATTGTATATAAAAGAATAAGAAGAAACCAACAAAAAAACTTTTTGGTCTCCATGATCTCTCTTATTGTATTCTTGAGTAAGCCTTACCTTATGTGTATGGTGTGTGTTTGGCATAGTATCTCAAGTCCCTCAATATGCGATTTGTGACAACAATGACAATGGATAGAAGTCTTACAAGAATATGACTTTGAAATCACTTATAAATCTCATACGGAAAATATTGTTATGAATGTCTTTTGTCGCAAATCATTTTACAATATCCTCATCTCAAAGGAACTCTCTAAGGCAAGATCTCTAACACCTTTGGTATCAATGCTTAGTAAAACAATCATAGAAATGGAAAAAGAAGAAGAGATTAGGTATCCAAAGTATCAATATATGATAAAAGAAATCCTATTCAAAGAGATAAACCCTACGAACAAGCTCAAGTATCTAAAACTCACTACACAAGGAGGTCCTCTCTACTTTACGACAATACACTTCATCCCAAGGAGTCAAGATCTCAAGAAAAATATACTTTTGGAAGCTTATGATTCCCTATTCTTAGGACACCTTGGCTGTGTAAAGACTCTCAATGTTATAAGAAGATGCTTTCATTGGGAAATGCTCAAAGAAGATGTGCTTAAATATGTCGATGAATACCTAAGCTATCAACAAAGTGCATTAAGAAGTCACAAAAGCTCTAACCTCTTACATCCCGCAAATGAAGTGGAAATTTATCAGCATGGATTTTGTAGTTGGACTATGCTCTGACTACGCTCTATCCAAGGAGCATATAATTCAATTCTAATGATTGTAGATATGCTCATTAAGGTTGCTCAACCAAGACTAACTACAAGGCCTTAGATATCGCAAGGCTCTTTGTGAAATAAAGCTTTAGGCTACATGGTTTACTTAAGAGCATCGTGAGTGATTGTGATTCTCTTTTTACTTCTCACTTTTGAAATACCTTGTTTGAGACCATTAGTACCCAACTCTGTTTTAACACAATCTCTCATCCCAAAATTGATGAAAGAACCAATCAAGTTAATCAAGTCATTGAATACGTACTTAGAGCTTATTGTTGCAACCCTTGGTTGAAATTTATTGCAATGCATCCTAGTATCAAAGTATTTAAATGACCCCATTCCAAGCTTTGTTTGGAAAATAATCTTTGACTCCATTGTACCCTAGAGGTAAAAGCTTCCATGAAGATGTCGAAGGAGATGGATGAATAAGTTAAGGCTCTCAAAGAAGATATCCAAGCTGACAAGGATCACAATAGAAAGCATATACTAATCTAGGAAGGAAAGAACAAATCTTTCGAGAAGAAGATATAGTTTTTTTCATATCCATCCTAGGAAAACTTCCTTATCATTGCAACAATACAAGAAACTAAGCCCAAGATATTGTGGCCCATACAAGAGTCTCAAGTGCCCAGGACTCAATGCTCTTTTTAAACACTTGAAAGCTCACAATATAGTTCATGCTAGCCTATTGAATGGTTATATAGCTAATCCCAATCATGTTCTTGATGATCAACAAGTTGTAATACCAAGTCAAGGAGTCCTTGACCTTCAACTTGAAAGAATACTTGATGTAAGAGAATGCACGCTTAGAAGTAGAACCCTTATGGATTATCTCTTCCTATGTAAAGACGATCTTGAAGAGAATGCCTTGGATTGATGAGAGGAAGCCTTATGTAAGCAAGACCCTTGGTTTCATTTGAGATGAGGACATCTTCACTCCTCTAAGGGGAAGAGGATATTATGGTTTTTCTCTTCTCCGCATCAACCTGGAATCTGCAGAATCGGACTAGATTTTGACACATCAAAATTGGAAAATTTAGCACATCCGGGACAACAAAGAGTACAATTTGCCAACGAGAATTCATTGAAATCTTATAGGGAAATTTAACCCTAGAAATGCCATGTAAATGGCCAAGCACAATGCTGACACTTATATCAATATATTCCACACGCTTAGAGCTATAAGCTAGCTAGTAGACCCCAATTTGATCTTAAATGAGCTGAACGATGTATCACAGATCCTAGTCACTAGCAAGAATGGCAAGGAATTGAGCCTAGAGCCCCATTAGGCCGAGTGCATAGACGAGAGTGTGAGAGTTGCAATTGTCACTTTGTATTTGTATCCACATTGTTTTCTAGCACTTGAAATACCCTTAAGAAAAATTGAAAGCTTGATTTCGCATAGTGCATGGAAGACAGCATGCACACACACACTGAGTGAGTATACGTTAAGGACTATTTTAAAATAATAAGAAACTCACTTAGACTTAACAATCAGAACGAATCCACCAGTAGTAGGAGAAGACCGTGAAACATAGTCAGGTGATCAAGAACCCCAAGTATAAGTCCAAGCAAGGATGTGACACAGGAGTCAGATACAGCAAGGATTGACACCATTGGAGGAGTGGATCTACCCGACTTGATCAACCTCATCTATTCAAATGTCGGATCTAGAGCATAGCTATGAAGGTTGAAAACGGAAGAGTGAGCTCATGAGGTAACAGACATCAAGACCAAATGTCACACAAGTGAATTAGGTTCCAAGATGGAAGCTTGGACTCATAAACACAATCTTGTGTATTGACAATGACACAGATACTTTGTTGGAAGTAGAAAAGTATTATAACATTATATTTAAAAAGAGAGTAAGTAGAATGCTTTATAGAAATATACTAGGATGCACTTTCCACCGCTATGCATATGGGATTCTGCATCATCCTGAGCCCACACTTTTCAAAAATTCAAGCTCAGATTTTACCACTTTTAGAGAAGATCTGATGCGGAAACAACCATGGACTAGACTCCAATAACAAGAGCTTTCAGATTTACACAACTCCTATTTTTTAGGGATGGCAACCCCACGCAGCAAACTGCTCCACAAAGCATGATAGCTTCAAGCAGTACAAAATCAGTTGTAGACCCTCTCTGTCATTCTTCCTTCAAAGCACACATAAATACAAACCAAATACTCAGGGAATCAAAGCTTTATACGGAAAATTCTCATGCCCATTCAACTGCTACAAGCATTTCACAGCTATAGACATTCCATTACTACATCAAAATCGAGTTTGCATTGATATATCAATGGATAATCATGATGACTTCCACAGGAAACAAAGTTGGTGTTATAGAAGCTGCTAAATTCACATCTTTCCTCATAAAGCATGGAAATTGCCTCATAAAGCATGGAAACTGCTTCATAGAGCATTACACATAGAACAACTCATAACTTTCTAACCAGACCTCGGATCGCCAAGCTTGAAAAGGAAAGTTGTAGCTCTCTTTCTAATCTACAATTCTTTAAAAAAATTCAGGTCAAATTCCTTGATCTGCTACCCTGAAACAGCTCTGCACAGTTTGCAATCATAATTCCTGCACACTTTATACAACAAACACAACTTCTCTGTTCCAAAAGTACATCTTGCATTGATGAAGAGTCATGGAAGCTTTGAACTTTACAAATTCTGATCCATTATCCTCTTGGCTGCAAATCCTTTTAGATTTTCCAATAACTTGAGCTCGTGCATTCAACATTCCACCATAATACATATTCCCTGTTACATACCCAATTCCAGATGTAGAGGCCTTTCACTTCCATTCTTCTCTGTTGACGAGGAGCCTCACTCAATGACTAGCAAACATCACTCTCATCGTGTAATGTGTCCACCTGTTCCCTTTAGGACATGTCTTAGCAGTCTATCGGAAAGGAGATCTAGAAAGCTCTGCCCGGCACTCCCATGGAATGTTACGGGGATTGCGATCCAGGACTTTCCGTGTCTGCCACGTAGCAGAAGTATTCTTGCCATTCCCACTTAGGACCGACCTGAATCAGGGTTTTCCCTACAGGTCATTTCCTAAACGGCAACTAGCGTCGAACCTCGAGTGAACTACTTTACGCAGAAACGCTAGGGCCGAAGCGGATTCACGCTGCACTTGGTTCAAAGAGAATGGGAAACGAGAGGGATGCAAAGCTCGACCTCTCTACCATAAGGCATAGTCCCATTCCGTTCCCCTAAAACAGCGTAAATCGGGATTATTTTAACTTAGACTCTAGGTCAGCGCCCTTACTATTCCTTTCCTTTGAAATGATCTTCTTGCTGTTCATTAAGATTGAGAAAAGTTCCTGGCCAACTGGGACCACCCATCCTAAGACAGTCCCATGGCCACATCCACTGCACTTTCCTCAAGTTGTTTTAGTTGTCTAATAACCTACCACATTTAGTTGGACATGTATCAAGCAGCTTCCTTAATTAGCCCGTTAGGCACCGATTCCTTCACGTAATCTTAACACTTGACATAGAAAAACAGTGTCAAACAAGTTCCTTTGTAACAGGTTATTATATTTATCTTTGGAATACATTCATAAAGTCCACCCCGTAGGCTTATCCATAATCCACCCGAAAGCTATCTAGCAATCCACAGGGATTACTAATCTAAGACTTTGCTCGTAGACTAGTATACGGGCCTCGAGATCCAATCCCGAGTCACGTTGGCCTCTTGTGCAGGGCCCAAAAGGCAAGGGATTTACAACCAGAGCCCCCCCTGGCACCCAAGCATCCTCTTGCTCCAAGTAGCACTCAATAGAGGGACCTCTCGTGGAGGTTCGGTCCACCTTACCGGCACGGCTAAACAACCCCGTTGGTTAAGGTTAGGCAGACAGTCGCGGGTAACTGAGACAACCACTCCCTTCAGGCCTTCAACCTAAAGCATTAGATATCCTTTCATCCTTTAATTCCTTGAGCAAACAAAGCAAACAGTGCTCTCTAAACTATTACAAGCACAAACATTTTTAGTGGTTGTTAATTTGGCCAACTGCTAAGGAGTGAATCCTGCTCTCCGAATGCATCAAGCATTCGATGCAGGATCAATTGCGACTCGGCAAGATCCCCAAGGGTTTGTTTGTTAACCCTTATGTCCTTGGGTTAGGGCCGTACCCTATTAACCCAACTTAACCAATACCTTAAGTTCTATTAACAGAAAATATGTTGCTCCAAATTATTGATTGGTCCTTTGCTTCCAAGCAAATATCTAATCCCCTTATCTTGGTCACTTTTCCCAAGAAAGGTACTATATCATGACGACTACTCATCCTCTTGCAAGATAAACTTGCACAAGAATCTGCCAATCTCATTCCAAGGAATTGGCCATTCCCTTGTGATCAAATCACAAGATCATGCGACTCTGCAACTTGTTGCACAAGTGTCGCACTTAATCCATGGGACTATTTTACCCATCGAACGGCGTCTTCTAATCACATAATCATGATTAGATAGGAAACAGGGTTAGGGTGTCTTCATATCTAATCCATTCCTGATTGCACTAGGCCGACATCGTCGGTCCTAAGGTTCCAACTCAAACCGAGCTTTATCTTTTTAGTGAGCGATCCTTAGGGTAGAAACCCTAGATCGTTTCTTGCAAGTATGTCCTATTGTCCCTACATTCCATGAATGTGGGCAGGCCTTTAGGGTATGAGAGTTTCAACTTGGCAATAAGAGCGACTAGGTCATGTCCTCAATGTGCTAAACCCTAGTTCGCACTTGGGATATGTTGCATCGATTTAACCATTCTTGAGCGATTCCTTCGCAGTTTAGGTGTTTAGGGTAAACCAATTTACTTGTCTATTCTTGAATATATTTATGGTACCATTTTCGTAATCACATGATTCATTGCCTACGTATGATTAGATTTACAAACCCTAACTTTTTTGGTTAAGATCAAAGCATATGCTAAGTTACGCCATATTTTCTATTGATCCTTCTAGAACATGCATTCAAGGTCCATGCTACTAAGCTTTAGGGTTTTATGTTTAAAACGAACCATGCAGCCTTTTCTAACTACTACGCAGTTGAACGAGATTTATGCCAATTGCCTAGAGTTTGCCTAGAGTTTAATCTACTTCATGTAGCCCTAGAATCATTTCCATGCCTTGCAATTTCCTACAGTTGTTAGCAACCTTCTTTAATGAATCATTGCGAAGAAGACATTTCTAATAATGCGACATGCAATTTAATCTTTCCATGAATAATCAAAGTGTACTACAATAAATTTGACTTTGAAATGATGGTCATTAGTTGATCTAAATTTGTTACTTTGCAATGCATAAAAACAATTTGCTAAGAATGCATAGATGTCTTATGTTCTTCTTTCGTTTGTTTCTTTGAGAAATACAAATGACCGATTCTTCAATTGTGAGTTATTTCTTTAAATTAGCCAATGTATTTCAAGTGCAAAAGTGCATCTTTATCAAACTCGGTGGATTTGACAAGCATAAGCGCAATCTAATTCCATGAATTAACCATGCATGTTTGTAATACTTCAACATAAATCAAGAAATAGGAAGAAAACCTACACTTGTGGGTTCGGTGAAATGTCCACATGAATGTTAGGAGATGATCCTCCTGCGGTTGCGCCTTGTGCCTTTTTAGGGGCCATCGCAAATTCGACCTTCTTGCCTTGGCTGTAGACTTATGATCTTCGCCCGTCTCCCTTGTACGCGAAGACCTTATAGGCTTCCTCCTCGAAGCTCAAAGGAAAGAAAATATATATTTAGGAGGGTTCAATGGGGAAGCCCTTGAACCCGGCAAGAAGATTGGCCTTGTGATGGATGCAATGAAAAAGGCTTTTAAATTCCGGATATAAAATGGCCTCCACGGGAAGGGATAAAATAGCTTTTAAAGAACTTGTGTGGGAAGGGTTTTTAAAGGAAACTGAGAGTAAAATGACTTTGTGGAATGCAAGGGGGGAAAAGGGGGCTTAAATCCCGGGTTTGTAAAAACCGCTTTGTAGGGCCAATGGAAAAGGGGTTTTAAAACTGGCAAGTGCGAATCCACGAGAAGGGGGTTTAAAAACCCGGGCTAAGGTGGGCTTTATAGGGGATGCAAGGGGAGGCTTTAAAAGGAAATGGGGTTAAAAAGCCTTGTGGAAATGCTATGAAAAGGGGTTTAAAAACCCGGCTAGTGTGAGCTTTATGGGGGATGCAAGGGGGGAAAGGGCTTTATTCCCGAGGATGCAATGAAAAAGGGGTTTTGAAGAAACCCCGGGGTAAATGGCCCAAAAGAGACTTGTATGGGAAATTCCATGGGAAGGGGTGCTTGGAGAGCCCCCCTTAGAAGCTTCCAAGAAGCTTCTTGAAAGCTTCTGAACTGCTGTACGTGGCATGCGGAGGACGACGAATTGCTGACAGCACTCAATGTTTGGATGGCGATGGCAGCGGCGACCTCAGGTTGTAGGCAATGGCTCCTCCCGTACGGCGGCAGTTGGTGCGCACAGCACATCGATCTTATTCCCTTCTTCCACTCACCATAGTCTGGTGCAATATTTCTTTCCTCACGCCCTCTCCTCCTTCCTCCCCCCCACAGGCCTTTTTATAGGTGAAGGGAGGGGGACCTCCCCCCCCCCCCCCCCCCCCCCGCGGCCTAATGCATGGCCTAATCCCCCCTGTCATCCACCTATAGCGCTTAATCATCAGCACCTTACTCCCTCTCCTCCAGCATGGCCTTCCGCTCGGGGAAAGAAGGGATAATATAATATTTTTGAATTTTCATCCCCTTAATATCCCTTTATCCTCCTCCCAAGAGAAGGTTCACATGTAGATATGCGGGTTTTTAAAAAAACCTTAGTCTCGATTTTTGCGAGTGGAGGGTCATGTTGTGTACTACATAAAGATCGCATCATTCATATGTTTAATGCCGGAATTGTAATTGTATGAGACTCACACGGGCTCGTAATATTTTTCAATAGAAATATTACACATCGTGAAGAAGAGCAGCCCTCTGCTGTCTTTCACCCATATCCATACACCAGAACTAATATGAAAATTCTCTGCTCCACAAAGCAGTAGTAGAAGAAAATAAGACAAAAAGGAGACTCTTATTACCATCATCTGAGAACTGAGAACTCGCATCAGCTCATTGACTTTAGTAGCTCTACCATCCTGCTTCTCAGCTCCAATAACTTCAACTTCACGGTCTCTTTCTTCTCACAGTTTGTTCTTCTTCTTTTGAGCTTTAGATTTCTCCCTTCTTCAGCTTGCAAGATTCTTATTCTCCCTTTCTCTCTCTCTCTCTCTCTCTCTCTCTCTCTCTCTCTCTCTCTCTCTCTCTCTCTCTCTCTCTCTCTCTCTCTCTCACGCTTGTTGTGTTGTATTGTGCCCAAAACTTCTCTTCTCTTTTCTCCCAAAAAGAACTACTTATGTTTTTTCTTTTTCCCTTAATATTTTTCAAGTTTCCCCTTGTTTCCCCTTAATTGCTAGATGGCAAACATGCCCCTTGCCACGTAAAATTCCACTCGGGAACTCAAAATCGGAAATGAGAACACATTTTCTTCTCTTCCTGCATGAAGCGCGTGTCTCAAAACTGAAATATCTCAACCACATGTTGAACATGCATGATACCACTTGGGATTTCCATTTATCAACTCGATTCCCACTATGGGTAAGTGTTAGAAAGAGAAAAAAATGATATTTGCATGTGTTATCCCACTTGACTTCATGAAGCATCATGTCCCCGGTCACTCATTTTCACTCACCACCATCCTCACCCTCTCTTCCTTGCTCGTTGGAATAGACTGTCTCAAACAATCATGAAGTGAAGGCCTTTTGAGCTGTTCGTAAAGATTTAAAAAACCATAATTTTGAATGATCTCATTGTTTTGCTCTTAGTTTCGAGATTTATCTTGTTTATGTCTAAAAGGCACACTTCAAGTTTGCTGCTATGGGTGTACTTCAGGAAAGAATCTTGAATGCAAGATTGATGTTGTGTGAATTGAGAAGCTATGCTAACAAAATATGTTTGCACACACCTTGAACTCTTCATACCTAAACAAGAACATGCTCATCTAAGCTGAATTGATGAATTGTGATTCTTTTTGCTCCATGTTTTTACCTTGAATTGAGTGTTCTACATCATCCTTTGCTTCCATCTCACATAATGTCCCTACGACGAGTGACTTCACGAACTGCCGTGCGAATTCCACATGACACGGATACGGTGTGAAAGGAGTGAAGCACAAGATTAAAATCAAGCTATTCATGCCGTATTTGCAAAAGACTGATATGACACGAAAGAAGTGAAGCGCAAGATCAAAATCAAGCTATTCGCATCATATTTGCAAAAGACCAATACGGCACGAAATTAGTGAAGCATAGGATCAAAATGAAGCTTTTCGCGCCGTATTTGCAAATGAACGATACGACACGATATGGGTGAAGAGTGGGTTCCAAATAAAGGTTTCCATGCCGTATTTGCAGACCACTGATACGCTGCGATATTGTGAAGTGCGGGTTTGAAATAAAGGTACTCGCAGCGTAATTGCACATCAGTGATACAGCGTGATATACGTCAAGCGTGGGTTCCAAGTGAAGATATTTGTGCTATAATTTCACATCATTAATACAATGTGATATGTGTCAAGCACGCGTTCAAAATGAAGATACTCGTGCCGTTATTACCTATCACTGATAGGGAAGGATAAGGTCAAAGCGTGATAAGTTCTGAAGTGCACTCTATTGATATTGCACCCCATGATCATATTTTGATGCATGTTATTTGTGCAAGGAGCCAATTCATTTTTCTTGGGTATGTCCTTAAAGAACAGTTATGAAGTGCACTCTATTGATAATGCACCCCATGATCATACAAACATGATGTTGCAAGTTGTACTAGTGGTGTAGGAGGACTCTACTTCTTAGAAGGTCATGCAAAAGCCTTCAAGGCCATGTAAAAAAAGGAGTAGTAAAAAGAAGAAGTGCCGGTTCGGAATTAAGCTACTCGCACTATATTTGTGGATGACCGATACGATGCGAAAAGAGGGAAGCAAATGTTTTCAAATCAACCTACTCACACTGTATTTGCATATTACCAATATGGTGCGAATGCAATGAAATGCAGGTTTAAAAATCACCTACTCGCACCGTATTTGTAGATGACAGATACAGGTCGATGCGAGAATCGTAGAACTCACGTTGCTGTGTATTCACGCTTGTGGATTCCAAAAGTGAGCCATGTAAGTTGGCATTGATCTTTTATACCTACGGGTAGGTGACACGTGGCACTCTTTTATTTGCTAGGATTTGCATGGGCCATCCAGGTGGTTGTCTATGTGGTTTTTCATGTGGCAAGTAGTTGTCGGTCTATATTATCAAGTAACTAGACATTTATGATTTTTTTGGTAAATTATTAAGCCTTGCTAGAGTTGAGGTTCACTTTCAATTTTTCATACGTCCATTTGCACTATTTCATGCACCCCTTGATATGAAGTGAGGAGGTATTGTTCTTGAGGTTACTTGTGCACTCTCGTGCCGTATCGTAGATTTGCAAATACAAAGCAAGGAGGAATTGTTTGTGAGGTTGTAAGCACACTTTCCTTTCTTATTGACACATGTGCCTGACTTTAAGAGATACGTTGGGGGATACTTGTGTGGTTCCAAAGATATACTTGTTGGTCACTCAAAACCTCTTCAATTTCGGTTTTATATGCAAGGAGATATACATGTCATGCAATACAAGATGCATCCAAAGTCCCCAAAGTGGTTACCAAGAGAAGGTGGCATTGAATTATGGAAGAGAGACCTTGCAAGAAAGCCTACTCTTCCAAAGGGTGTTCCAATGTTGCTACCCATGTTTGAGTATATTAAGGATCATGAAGAAGTAGTATGTGGAGTTAAAGATTATTTAAAGTATTGAGAAAGATGGTCAAAGGTACAAGGACCTGAAGTAGAGTTCACAAAGTTTATAACACGACTGGTTGATTATTGGAAACGTATGATCTACTCTCTTCAAACTCCAAATGCCCAAAAGATTTATCTTTCATAGATTTTTGGCCAAGAACAAAAAGTGATGTAACCAATATAGATGTAGATAATGCAGATGACTTTAGTGGATTGGAAGAGTTGAATGATCACTATTATGGTCCTCTTAGCAAATGGCCCAAACATGCATTTGAACCAATGCTTGATGTTAAGAAAGATGACTTTATGCTTGTTAGACCTTCAGATCCAATATCTCCAATATGGCTTGGTGCTGCACAAAGTAAGGTGGATACGAATAGAAATCTCAAAAACTTCAACAAGGTACGTATACAATATTGGGCACCAGTTTGTAGTCATCAAAATGCTATAGATGCATAGGTGTATTTTAATTGTTGGGATAAATATTGGATGTGCAACAAAAAAGATCCAGAACGATGGGAAGCAATAGATAGCACTATCTTCTCTTGGATGAAGAAATGTACAAAATCTTCCAAAAAATCTAAAATTCCCCTATAGGTTGTATTGAAGGCCAAAGAAAGTCTACAAGAATCCATCGATTGAAGATTTTTCTTGAAGATTTTAAAGGATATTAAAACTAAGATATTTATTAACACCACCTTTTTGAGTTTTTTTCAATCTCTTGAAAACAACCATAAGCAATAATATGTTCAATTTCACCAAGTTCCAAATTAATGAAATTCCCAAAATTCACGAAATCCATTTTGATTTGGAATTCCCATATTAATGGGAAATTCCCAAATTCCTGAATATGGAGTTGAATACCATATTAGAGAAATTGGGAATCTCCCAAGTTCCACTTTTAAATAAGGATTAAAGATTTGACCAAGTGGCCAGATCTTAACTCCATATTGTGGGAAAAGCAGAGCTTTGAGGAGGAGCTTCTCCACTATCACCCTTAGCACTTGTGCCCTCCATCCTTGCGTGATTCCATTTAATAGACAGTGTGTGCTTGTAGAGATAAATTAGAGCCTCAAGGTCCATGTTATTTGGTCTCTAAAGTTACAGTTATTTACACTTTGTCGAGTATGGTATTGCTTCCTGCAACTTCACGAAGAGTTAATGGTCAGAGATGGATGTATGCCTCTTTCATGCTTTGCTTTCACAGCAAACCATTATTGTCTATGGTCAAATATAATTTTTGTAAGTCTTGATCTTTCCAAGAGTGACTTTCTAAAGAAAAATCGATGGTAGCACTATAGCACACTTTGCCATGCACTCGGTTTCCAGTGTTCTTTGTTGTGCATAAGAGACCACTCCTACCATTTTCCTTTTCTTTTGCTGAGCATATCAAGTGCGACCTCTAATCACCAAGATATCGTCAATGCTCTAACTATGTATGTCGAAGGAATCAATGGTTGTGTGGCAGAAGAAGCATTGTTTGCTGTGTTCTCAAAGCATAATTCAAGCTTGCAACAGTTATTTGTGGAGGAAGTAATGATTCTTCTATGGAGACTATGGTTTCATGAATGCCCCAAAATTAGCCTTACTATAAGGCTACCTTTAACTCCCCCCCACTTATCCAGCGCTTCATTTTTCCCATCTAATAATAGCCTCCTCTTTCCATTAAGTTGGGAATACTATATTAGGGAATTTGGGAATTTCCATGCACTTCGGGAACCCCCAATACCTTTATTATTTGAACTCATGGTCAAATCTTGTTGTCTTAATTAAAGGTGGAGTCTAACCTAAATGCTATATAAGCTACCTCCCCAAATCCCATGATCAAATATGGATCAAGATTTAGCCACCTAATTAAATATTTCTCACTTATTTGAAATTGAGACTTGGGAAAATCTCAAATTCTCTAATATGGTGTTTAAGAGGCATGCACTAAAAACATGGTGTTTTAGAGGCATGCACTAAAAGCATGCCTATTTAAAGCTTGAGTTAGGTGTTAATACCATGTCTCCTCCATATATTCCACAAGGCAAGACAAGAAGCTTTGCTTTGTCCTCCAATTTCTTCATTGCACACAAGTTTAAGATCAATGGATACCCTTTTCTAAGGGTCCCAAGCATGTTGGTTGGTACTCAAGACCAACTTCGTATGGTCATAAGAATCCCATACAAATCGAGGCATTCCTACTTGTCTTGACATTAAACTGCATACACTAAAAGCCTTTATCATCATTTTAGAAGTTTCCAGATAGATAAACAATGTAGACACACAAGAAAGTATTCATATGAGCTACCACACACAAACATACATGCGGGTTATTTGCGCATGAGTACTACTTAGCAAAAACAAAAAATTAAGGATGGAACCAAGTAATCAACTTTTCAAACTAAGAGTTCAAATTGAACAATTAAAAAAAAGACACAAATAAAAAAATAAATTCTCAATGATGCTAACTAATGAGTTCAAATTCCTGGCAAAAAACTTCGCCCTCAAGTTTGCAGTGGTGGACATGCAGCGTCACGGAATTGTGTGTTATTTTCTCAATTTGGTTCTCTAATTTCTAATTATATTTTCAATTACCCAAGAAATAGAGATATATAAAGGGATTATCTGTTGCTTGCAAAAGTAAAGGAATTTTAGAAACCATGTTTTCCATATGCATTGCTATAATGTTTGGCTACAATAGTGCTTCTTGGAGGAAGCTCTCACCTCCCGCTTGTTGAGATACTTGCAATCACACCTAATGTAGCCTCTTTGTATGAGGCAGAAGATATGTAGGCTGCAAGAATCCCATATTCACAGAGAGGGAAATTTCTACCCATCCAGCAACTATAAAGCATTGTTCTTGACTACCACTTTGTCATAAATGATTAATGCAGTATTATGATGCTTTTCCATTTCAGTTAGTGTCTTAGTTATTGTCATTCTTATACAAAATATTGTGTTTATGAGTCCAAGCTTCCATCTTGGAACCTAATTCACTTGTGTAATAGGTCAAGTCTTTCTCTATGTCATCATGAGCTTAATCTTTATCTTCCATCCACCATAGCTCCTGCTATGCTCTAGATCCCCTGTATTTTCACATGGTATTAGAGCTCAATTGAGCATGGCCTAGCTCTCCTTTCACTCCTCTCAGCTCCTTTTCATCTTAGTCTAGCTTAGTGTCAGTGTATGACTTCAATTCCTCACTTGAACCCCACAGTCACTGTTTGGCAGCCATAGCCAGACACGACCTACAACACTTGGAGCTTCTATATCTTACTCTACATGCCATATCAGCTCATGATTCCTTCTGTAGACATTCTTTTCTACTTAGGGCGCTCCTCCTTGGAATCTCAGAGTGCAACATTGGCCACCATATGCTTCAGCATTGACAAAATTCAATGTGTTGTTTAGAATTGTGCCCATTGTTGTTTGTACTACTGGCGCACTGCGTGTAGGCCACGATCTTGCCTAATATCATAGGGCTTTGGAAGCCCATGTCAAAATTTTTCTTCCCATATAATTTTTTTAAAAAATGATTCAGCCTACAGCTCACACAGAGCTAAAAACCAGTCGCATGTAGTAAAACCTAAGATGGGAAGCCATAGCTTTTCAACTTCAAGCTTCTAGTTTACCTCAACTTTATTCTCTCTCCCCTACCTAGCTAAGGCCACTCTAATCCATTGATTTTATAAAGTTTCAAGCAAGACTCACCACTGCAATCATCAAGGAGGGGAAGTGTTTTTGGAAGACTTGAAAATCAAGCATCCATAGCTCACTTCCATAACCACAAGCACCAAAGCTTCAAGTTTACTTCATTCTCTCATTCATGCCACTTAGACCAGGCTACCACCACTCAAATCCATTGATTTCCCATTAAATCAGCGAGGAGGGGAGATCTTGGTAGATTTCAAGATTTAAAGACCTTTATCAAACAGAAGATCAACATCAAGAATCACCATCTTCAACTGTAGTATCTCTTGATACTACAGTGTGCCTTCACACTATGGTCTTGTGTCCTTTGACATATTCAAGAATCAAATCATTATTGGTCTGATCTCACTTACTTGATGCTGATGTCAATGACAAACAAGAAGATCTCTATGTGGATACATTTCATGAAGAGTAACATGACTTGTGTTGCTTATCTACAATACATAAAAGATTTTTGTGATCCACTTGCAGGAGGACATGAAGATGGCTATACCAAAGAGCAATCAATGTATTCATTTGAAAAACCTGAAGACATGCCTTCTACCTTGAAGATAGTGCAAGAGTTTGAAGTCATTTTCGCTGCCTCGAAGATGACACCTTTGCTTCAGGGGAACATGAACATGAAGACTAATGCAACTAATGCAAGAAACATCAATGAAGAACTCAACCAGGAGAACCTAGAAGAAGAGGACCAAAAGATTAAAGTAGTGGACACTAAAGCTGCAAGCAAAGTGAAGAATAAGTACAAGATAAAAAACAACAAGCTTGACTAGACCAACAAGAATACCTAGAATACATTAAAGATCCATGCAAAAAGAAATAGTGAAAACTGCAAGGGCTTGACGGTCCTTGACCCAATTTTTACTAGATGTTTTTTTAGCCTTGTAATGCCTAGCCCTAATGCTTTTGACATAAGCTTGCAAACTCCTCATGTAGCCTTGTACTACAACCTTTATAAACTTTGTGAGGGCCCTCTTAAAGCCTCTGGATGTCCACTATGTTTGTGGTACCCACAGTTAGCCTTTTGTGAGACAATCTCTGGTGTTTTGCCATGTTTATGGTGTGCCCACACTTTGCAAGTGTTGCTTTCACTAAAGCCCCTACACACTTTGTACTTATGGTTGTGATTGAGGAGGGGTCTTGAGATATTTGCAATCACACCTAATGTAGCCTCTTTGTATGAGGCAGAAGATATGCAAGTTGCAAGAATCACATATGCACAAAGAGGGAAATTGCTACCCATCTAGCAACTATAAAGCATTGTACTTGACTACCACTTTGCAATATATGATGAATGCAATATCATGATGATTTCCCATTTTAGTTAGTGTCTTGGTAATTTTGAGTCTTATACACAAGATTGTGTTTATGAGTCCAAGCTTCCATCTTGGAACCTAATTCACTTGTGTAACAAGTCAAGTCTTTGTCTATGTCATCATGAGCTTAATCTTTATCTTCCATCCACCATAGCTCTTGCCATGCTCTAGATCCCGTGTCTTTTCACACCACTTTGGTTTTCTTCCCTAAAATTGGAATCCTCAATAATGTCCTATCCAACTCATTAAGAAAGTATGTAGCTTTATCATTACATCTCAATGTCAATTCATTTTTCACAACCTGTAGAGCATTAACCACTACAATTTCCAAATTTGTAGATGCTTGCATCCATTGTTGTTGTAGTTGCTACTTTGATAACTACAAATATATATTAAAAGTCTAAATCAAGCCCTTCACCTCATCACCTACTCTTTTAAAAGAAGCCAAATATGATGCATCATCCATTCTTGCAAATTTTCAATGGCTTTCATGTCAAGTTCAAAGTGTATCAAGGCAAAGGCCTTAGCCACAAGGGTTTAAGAGAGAAGGATGCAAAGAGTGGGGTCAAAAATGAATAAAAGAATGCCAATTAGATCAATTTTAGAATAGAGAAGCACTAATTAAAGTTGTTGGAAAGCAACTTGATTCATCTAATGCATAACAAAGAAAGCCCAATGCATGCGTTCAACGAATGAGCACAATTTCCTATATTCAAACAATTGCTAAAAAATCTTTGAGAGGAGAACTCAGATATGACTCTATTGAAGGATAACACTCTTTTGTACATAGGCTTTATGCAATCACAAAAGCTTCAAAACCCATTTCGAATCAAAGAAATTTGTAGCATATAGGACCTACCATTGATTGGTTACGAAACCAAGCAATGGTTAGTAAAGAAATCAATGACATTCTTATATGGGACTTAATGCATAATTTCAACCCTATTTTACTATTACTTACAACAATAAAAACCCACCTATATACTGCCCTAAAATCATCCTAGGCTGGGCTATTATATACTTCAAGCATCTACCTATTGTACTAACTAAATCCTTCATGTGCTTATCCTTATAACTGGAGACGCAAGTTGAAAATGCGGGATAGTATTTTTCAGTGTGAGTATCCTCTCTTTCACTTGCATGAGATTTCGCCCTCTTCCTTCACTATGAATGATGTTTCCCTCTCTATGACTATTTGTGCCCTTCTTTCCCATGCTAAATGTTTCCCCCTTTTCCCATTTATTTTCCTACTGCATCTACTCCACAAGAGTCTCTCATGTCTCCCACTTACTCCATACATCAGGTCACATGCCTTCTTACTCTTGATCACAGACTTACTTGACTTTCCCTTGTACCCATGAGTCCATCCTCAAACCTTGTGTCTAAACCACAAAATAAATACTTTGCAATGATTCAAGATCTCCTAGAACATGTCCTCATATGTCACGCTTATAGAGCTATGAATGCATAAAGTTATTGTTTCTCATCTCCCTTCATAGTATGGACATAAAACCATATGATAGTAAACAATCTTGCCTAATCTCTCTTGAGTCTACCTCATAAGGGAATCTATGCTCCATATCCACAAGAATCAATCGACAACAAGGTTTCAAGTTTCACCTAAATACTTTATCTAGCGTTGATCTTCAAGCACATGCTTGTGCAGATCACCTCGAATAGAAGCAGGCTAGTGTCACACTTACTTCAAAGAGGATGACAAAATAAGGGGAGGTAATGCATCAACCCCTCTAACCCTACGAAAAAGTTTCATCTTTGCCCCCTAAAAGGACACCAGGTTGGGTTCTATATTTTCTATGATAGTCATGTCCATCTCTTCTTAAAACATCCCAAATGTAGCATTTTAAAGGAAACTCTTAACTCATAGAGACCACCTTGGATGGACCATCCTGCTACTTCCCATTTATAACACATTATTTTAATTATTTATTTTTCTAACACTATTAATATATTATATAAACATAAATTTCTTAAAGATCAATTAGGCATAAAAGCAAAGACAAGATCAAATAATCTTTATAGAATACTAGCAATAATGCATTTATCTACATCTCCCCAAGGTTTACCTCTAATCTAACATCCCACCCTTTACATTAGGACCCATATCCAAAGCACATAGATACCCATATCCAAATCCCATGGACACAATCCACATTGAGGTTTTCCATTTTACTCCTAAGCCAAGCATAGGGAAAGATATTCATAATGACAACCCTTCATATCATCATCACAAAGGGGAAAGAAGACCCCATAGGTAGCTAGACAAATCCCATCTATGTTAAACTTGTCTAGTTGTGCCCAAGGATTTGCAAAGCTATTCAAGAAAATAAAAGTTATAGCTTATGGAATACTTGAGGAGTGAAGGAGGCATGACTAGGAGCCCAACATGGCAAGGAGTTATTTTCATTCAAGATGCATAACCAAGATGACATTCACAAACCTAATTTCTACTCAAGCCCAATAGGTTCCCTTGTGTTAAGTTGAATAACATAATATACAAGAAACTCTATATTTATCATGCCTTAGAAATGCTTATTGTTTATTTTATGAAGTGTCATGATTGCATGGCTAAACCATCAAATGAATTGTACTAGGCATAGGCACTAGGGAAACCAAACCTCAACCAAACATGGACTCATAGTACTCAGACAAATTGTCTATTTTCTAAAAGGTGAAGCAAAGGCCTTTTTATTACCTTGTTATAGTACTATCTATTTAGGAAAGAATTTTCTTGATAGTCTCAAAAGTAGAAACCAAGTAATGTTTGAGAGAGAGAGATATGTCTATTCGAGACCTCACTTTGAGAAGTGGAACATCCCCATATTCCTCTAGAGGATTACATGTTAGATAAGACTCCTAAATCATTCAGTTAGGATTTGAAACATGAACTAAATCTATAAGGGACCTAGTAATCCCTAGGATTGAAATTAGAAGTAAGAATAGATGCCTTTTGATATAATAAGGGAATAATTGGGCATGGAAAAATAATACTTCTTTGAGAAAAAACTTATGACATAGTAAGAGGCTCACAGTGTGTCATCATGGCTTGCAACCTAAGTTTTAAAGGGATATATATATATATATATATATATATATATATATATAAACTTTCAAGTAATCACACTCTTTGAAGGATTATGTTGAAAATTTCGTTGACCCTTATGGATATGCAAAACGAATTGTTTGAATTCTATTTTGTCTTGAAGAGATATTATACTTATTATGTTAAAGGATTAGTTTTCTTAGATAAAGTTAGGCTACTTTGCACTATTTTTGTTTGAAACTTGAAAATCCCCTAAGGGGGAGAGTTCTACTTGTTATAAGGGTTTGTAAAATGATGGTTTGTTGTTAATACTTACCTATGATTCAATCTTTGGTAAATTTTCAAGGAAACTCCAATAATGTTGGATGGGCCCCCACAAGGAACTTGCTACAAAATTTTTTGATAGAGTGATTCCCCTATCTTCTTATGCTACAAAAAGTAGTATCACAATAGACAATTTTTTTCCACAAAACTAGAGAGCAAAGAAGAAACATAGAGAATGCCCATCCATGGGAGATTTATCTTTCGTTGTAGAATTTCCAAACATCATCAAGTGGGAGATTGTGAAGAACCTTCAAGAGTTGTGGTCATTTGAGGTTCACAAGAATAAGAAGGAAAAGAGTTGAAATTTATAACAGATGCTCAATAGCAAGGTACATGGGATGATTGGCACACTGACAATCTTATGTTTGCCCAATTATCAACTCACTGGAAGCTAGTAGACATAGTGTTCTTCACAACCTATGCTATTGAAACTCTCTGAAGTTGGTATTATCAAGACAATGACACTATGGCGATCCTCAGTAGAATTAATTTTGATAACTTTAGAATTGAATATATTCCCGTTTATAGTGGAATAAAAGATGAATTTAGATAGACTTTTAGAAGAAGAAAGTAGAATAAATATTGGCAAGAGAGATCTCTAGAGACTACAGCCCTTGTGATTCCCTTCAGTTGAGTACAAATGAATTGAGTAGAGCCAAATCCCTAATGCATGATGCAACCAAGAGGCAACCAGTAGAACAAATCCAAAGGTATGTAAGAAGAAAGAAGAAAATCAAAGCCAAGAACAAGCTAACAGTAGAAGTCACCTTTGACACCCTTACGGTGCCCTCTATAGAAGTCCAAATGGCAAATCAAGATTCTCTTCGTAGCGAGATCCATCTTGGAAATATTGATGACATGCCAACAAGTGTAGTTCCATTGTTGCCAATCTTTAAAGAAGAACACAATGAAGACCATGATCTTTATGTTGTCGAGTTTATGGTAGCATGTGTAGCCAACAATGCCACAACAATTGACCATGTGTTAGCGATATTCCTTGCCACTTTCAAAGGCATAGCATTCCAATGATATGAGAGACAAGTAGAATAAAATTTTTGGCACATGGAATGACTTGAAGGTGGCCTTCCTCAACAATTTCAAGTACAAAGGTTTTAAAGAGTGGATATGAGAGAAGTTCATGAACTTAAGGTCTATTATTTGGAATGCTCTCTAGAATGGCATCGATATAGAAGAGATGGATTAATCATTACTTTGATAAAGGCATCTAGAAAGGAGTTTTTATTAGAAGCCTACAATCAAAAGTTTGTAAGTTTGTGGACCTTAAAATACTGATTAACCTACAAGCTATAATGGAAGGTGCAATATTGTATGATGAAGTTGAAGCAGCTGGCAATGACCTCATAAAGAGGAGTCTTACCTTCTTCCATGCCAAGAATGTTATACCCACCAAATGTAGTTCCAATAAATGTTTACTATCACTACCCTTAGATGCAAATAGTGTTGTAGTATAGTGCACCAAATCCATAGTGACCACAAATTGTAGTACCTCAAATGATAAACTGACCACAATAGCCATGGCCTCAAATAGCTCCCCTCAATAGCAACTCAACAATAACAGTGGAACCCTACCAATTGGAACCAATAACAAAAAATCTCAATAGAAGTTCTAACTTAGAGTCAAAATACTAGACCCTCTAGACCAACCCAACTAGTCTATGTATTGACTACATAGACAAACCAAAATCCTACTCCAAGTACTCTAAGAGAAGAAATTTTGAAGGACTATTTGTCTAACTTAGTTGCAAGCATCAAGAAATAGTTGATGGATGTGATTACAGAACATATGAATATCTTGAAGGTAAATACCACCAGCAAACACAGAACTGCAAGAGGTGAAAGGCATGTGATGCGATAAAAAACATGGTGCAAGAAGTGCCATTAGGACTCGGGGGATTCACTCTGTATATATTCTCTATATAACGTGCGTTCATGGCCTATTTATAAATATCCTAACATGTGAATTCTTCTTCAATAAAGCACAACCCTTTTCTATTCAATTTGTAAGTAACCCCTTTATATGACACCCTTCTATATGTAAAAAATGTATAAACATGGTGTTTAAAAAACCCCTTATTTTGAACTCACGTTATATATACATATATTCATGAGTGACCCCCCCCCCCCTGAGCATTAGGTAGGACATTTAGCTACTGAATGTATCAAAAAACCAACTATCCCTAAAGCCCTTTGTTCATACTATTTAAGAAAGAACCATACAGAAGACATCTACTCTCTCAAGGAGATGCATGATAGAAGTAAGAAAGATGAGGAAGTAAGATTTAACTTGTTGGAATCCAAGATGAAAACCTAGGATATTAGACCAAATCCTAGATATTTCGATCCTAATTTTGGCCCAAGGAGGTTTCCCACTCAAAGTTACAAAGGATGACAATCTCATGGTGGCTAGAGATCAAAAATGGCATGTTACAAATACTAAGAAAAGGGACATATCTGAACAAATTTTCCAAACCCTAGAAGGTCCATGAAGTATAAGCCCTTATGAATTTGATGCAAGGGAGAACTACAAAATATTGTCCCAATCCAGCCCTTGTGAAGGCCAATGTTGCTAAAAGTGAGACTAAGGCCCAAGAATCTACCTCCAACTTAGTGGAGTTCGAAGTTGTCACAATTAAGTGTGCTAAGAAAAAGCAACCACTTGTTCAAAAATAAAATAATCCTTCTATCAAAACTATGAATTTCAATATTCCAATAGTACAGAATAGAATACTACAATATAGAGCAGTTCAGCACCTTAGGACACAGAGATAGTTACAAGAGTAGGATTAGAGGTCAATGAGATAGACGATACAGAAGTACCTCCAATAAAAGAAGAAGCTCAAATCTTGCCAATTTTAGGAAAAATAGCATAACTTGACCTATTCCCTAACCAACTAGAGAACCTTGTGGGATCCTATCAAAGAGTATGACTTAGTCAAAGACCTAGAAACCCTCAAATCAAACCTAGCATTCTGATAGTTGTTGATCCTATCCTGCAAATTGTGAAAAACAATTCAAAAGCATACTGACAAGAATATGTGGCCTAAGGATTGATCCCACAACTTCCATTCAATCGAATAAGGCCCTTGAGCCTCTAAAAGAAGTGGATGTGGCTAATGCCTTCCTAGATCCCGGTATCCCAGAGATTGACATTTGGATTAAAGGATATTTTATTGTGGATGCATTGATTGATGGCATCTCATCAAAGAACAAAATGATGGATGTGACAATGAAAGATCTAGGCATGCAAGGTATGTAGCCTACACAAGAGCTTATCAAACTAGCAGACATAAGAGTATAATTAAGCATATGGACATTCTCCCATATGTGAAGACAACCGTGGCACGCATAGACTATTGGTTAACCTATGTAGTGGTGAAACCAAATTCCTATGGAACCTCATATCCTCTGCTACTAGAAAGAGCAAGGATTTTTAAAGCAAGACCATGAATAGATTGGTTCGAGTGGACCTTAACCCTAGGTAGAAGATCCAACAAGGTGGCAGTGAAGTTGTATGGGTCACAAAAAGGTAATGGATCTACCTCTATTGAAGTCTTATCAGACTCCCCCAGAAAAGTTCTCAAGGAAGTTACTATATGTATATCCTCTACATCACGTGTGTTCAAGGCCTATTTACAAATATCCTTATGTGTGAGTTTTTCTTGAATAAAACATAACCTTTTTCTATTCACTTTGTAAATAACCCCTTTATATTATACCTTTCTTTATGTAAAAACTGTATAAAAATAGTGATTTAAAAGTACCTTATTTTGAACCCACATGATGCAACCATATATTCATGAGTAAGTTACCGGAGATAAAGTTACAGATGGTATATCAATAGATGAAGAAGTTATCAAATAGATATTTTCCAAGAAACTAGAGGCATTGTCCTCTCTGAACACTGGGTAGTAAGCCAACTCTCAAAAGAATAAAAGTCCTTATCAATGTGTAAATAACTACTACTTGAACTAGGAATGACTTTGAAATTACCTCTAAGAGTGAGATAGAGACATGGATATACTATTCTCCTTGTTACATGGCTACAGTAAAAAAAAAAAGGAATAGCAACAAAACCTACCAAGATTTCTTTCAAGATTTCTTTTGGTCACATAATCTTTGCATAAGAAGACATAGCAACAAAACCTACCAAGATTGAGAAGATTGCAGCTCTAACTACACCAACCAACCTCAAACAATTGAGGGGATTTCTTAGCTATGTGGGTTGCTATAGGAGGTTTATCACTCATTTTGCAACAAAGACTTACCCCTTGCACAAGCTCCTGATGAGAAAAGATGCAGAGTTCATTTGGACAGATGATTGTGAAGATGCTTTTCAACACTCCGAAATCAAATATTTAGAAACCGAAGAATTTCATAAAGTTTGGGAATTCTAATGTAACTAATATTTGGACACATGGTTGAATCGTATCTCCTTACTTGATAGTTAAATTTTTTACTAGATACTATATAATAAATCTCCTTAAGTCCCACTCCCAAGGATTTTGTTAAGATTTAGCCACTTGATCAAATCTTTACTCCTTATTTGAAAGTAAAACTTGGGAGATTCCCAAATTCTCTAATATGGTGTTTTAAAGCAATGTTTAATTGTGGCACCCATATGGCAACCTCTTGATTGGATGAAGGAATTCCATGTGCATATTGATACATATGTAGAAGGGTTAAGTGTAATCTTATGCCAGAAAGGCTCCTCAAAGCTAGATCAGCCTATCTACTATGCACATCGTAAGGTCACTAATTAGGAAAGAAACTACATAGTAACAGAGTAAGAGTGCCTTGCAATGTCATTTGCCTTGGAGAAATTTTGACACTACTTGTTATCCGTGCACTTGAATTTTTATGTGGATCATGAGGCATAGTCCTTCCTAATGGATAGATTCGACGTTAAAGGCTGAACAATGAGATGGTTACTCTTGTTCCAATAGTTTTATTTTGAAGTGGTTACCAAGCCTAGTTCCTCTCATGTTTTGGCCGATCATAAGTCATGCATCCCTTAGATTGAAGAAGATGAGTAAGATGATCCAGACCTCCTTGATGATTTCTTATTCTTGATTGAAATAATAACCCCATGGTATGTAAGCATTGCCAACCTCCTAGCCACACAACAATATCCCCCTGGCATCTCTAGTAGAGAGAAGTAAAAGCTTTTGTTGAAATCAGTCCCCTACACTTTTCTAGGTGGTGATGCTTTTGTACAAGAGAGGTAAAGATGATGTGCTGTAGAGATGTGTTGCAGAATAAGAGATTGGGATAGTAATGAAAGCATGCCATGAGGAGTCATGTGGCAGATACTTTGCGAGAGAAGAAATAGCTACAAAGGCCCTACTCATAAGTTATTGGTGGCCTACATTGTACAAAGACGCCTATGACTATTGCAAAAGTTTGGATGCCTATTAGCGGTGGTGGTAGATGGAAAAGCCTACCAAATCCATTGCTATGCTACTATAGCCCTTCCTTCTCCCAATAGACTATGTGATGACGTGGTATGAAGCCAAAGCTCTCAAACAAGATGATGGAAACAATGTAGCCCTATTTTTATATGAGAATATCATCACCCACTTTGGTAGTCCCTTAGGGAGTTGGTCAATGTGATAGAGGTACTCCACACTTTCTAAATAAGATTATGGAAGAGCCAACATACCTTTATAAGATCAACTACCATAGGTCCATGCCCTACTATCCCAAAGACAATGGCCAGGTTGAAGTCACCAATTGTATTCTTTGTTCCATCGTAAGGATGACGATTGTTGCACATCGCTGCGACTAGGAAGATCTACTTATAGATTTCTTCTAGGCATGAAAAATGATCTTCCATAAGGTTGCTATAGGAGAAACACCTTTCTAGCTAGTGTACAATATACATGTTATCTTTCCCATTGAGTTAGAGCTATCCTCTTTGCAAGTAGCTATTACAGAACACACGGGAGATGCTAAGTCCCTACAATATTGTGTCCTACACTCAAAATGTTTGAATGAGACTTGTAAGATGACTTTGAAATGTATGCAAGCCATAGAGGCTTGCCAAAAGGCTTACCATGATAGCTTCATCAATCACAAAGAATTCAAAAAAGGTGACCTAATCCTTGCCTATGATTCAGGCTTTCGTAAGTTTTGAAGAAAACTCCAATAATGTTGGATGGGCCCCAACAAGGTACTTTCTCTCAACCCCTAGTGCTCTTTTCAAGTGCAAGCCATTGATGATTTTAATGATCCCTTCCTAATTGATGGTTAACTTACAAAGTATTACCCTCCATGGGGATCCTAGCAATCACAACTGACGATCCCTCTCTCTCTTGGATGTCACTCCTTACAACTTCTCATGCTACTATTGATAGTTGTCAATCTCATTTTGATATAGTGGAACCATTCTTTTAGCCCCTTACTTCTAACTCTATCCTTTATTCAATTACCCTCTTTTCCAATCCAACCAATGTGGCAAGGGTGGTTCTAATCTATGGTGTTTTACCATTTACGTCAAGAAAGACAACGGTCCCTATCATGTCAACCTCCTCAAGAAAATGTGAAAACACCCTCAACAATAGAGAAAATGAAAAAATGAAAAAAAAAACAAACAAACCAAAAATAAAAATTAAAATTTACTACGAATTGTTATGGGAGAAAAGAAAGAAATTCCATGTCATAACAGGCCTCGCTCCAAGAAAAGATGGCAAACACCCCTGGAAAAGAAGGTGGCAACACCCCACACTCCAAAATAGCTCACTCCTAAGTAAAAATCCCTAGGATGTAGTTCCAAAGCCAATCCCCTTGGTGCACTATGTCCTGTGCTTCAACAGTTGCATCTTATCCCTACAGTAGACGATCTCTTCTACATGCTATCCAAGTTATTTTCCCTCATCGGTAGAATGAAGCTACTCTTTATCGACAACCCCTTAAGTGATGCAAGATTTCATCCTAACTATATGGGGATGTAAGTATGGGCTGCCCTCCTACAGTATGTATCAACAAAGCATGAGACAAAGAGGGAGCTAAGTGTGATTGATTCACCCTTCAACCAACTCTAATAGATGAGGATTGAGGGATGTTATAACATTGATGCCATGTATGATTTCATATCCTTATGCACATATGAGATGGGCCTCTGCCATCACCATAGGACATACACTAATGCACCATCAATTATGCATGCTGACATAGTCCCTTTGTGCCATTTCCCTTGTCAATTTCTCAAGGATTTTATGGCCCCTACTATGACAGATGCAAATTGTTGTAAGTTGTGGTCCCTCCTGCGGATGACTCTGACCCCAAGCGCATCAACGCCCTCGGCCATTTCAATGGGCCAAGTGTTTTATGAGTCCAAGCTTCCATCTTGGAACCTAATTCACTTGTGTGACATTTGGTCTTGATGTCTGTTACCTCATGAGCTCACTCTTCCTTTTTCAACCTTCATAGCTATGCTCTAGATCCGACATTTGAATAGATGAGGTTGATCAAGTCGGGTAGATCCACTCCTCCAATGGTGTCAATCCTTGCTGTATCTGACTCCTCTGTCACATCCTTGCCTGGACTTATACTTGGGGTTCTTGATCACCTGACTATGTTTCACGGTCTTCTCCTACTGGTGGATTCGTTCTGATTGTTAAGTCTAAGTGAGTTTCTTATTATTTTAAAATAGTCCTTAACGTATACTCACTCAGTGTGTGTGTGCATGCTGTCTTCCATGCACTATGCGAAATCAAGCTTTCAATTTTTCTCTAGGGTATTTCAAGTGCTAGAAAACAATGCGGATACAAATACAAAGTGACAATTGCAACTCTCACACTCTCGTCTATGTACTCGCCCTAATGGGGCTCTAGGCTCAATTCCTTGCCATTCTTGCTAGTGACTAGGATCTGTGATGCATCGTTCAGCTCATTTAAGATCAAATTGGGGTCTACTAGCTAGCTTATAGCTTTAAGCGTGTAGAATATATTCATATAAATGTCAGCATTGTGCTTGGCCATTTACATGGGATTTCTAGGGTTAAATTTCCCTATAAGATTTCAATGAATTCTCATTGGCAAATTGTACTCTTTGTTGTCCCGGATGTGCTAAATTTTCCAATTTTGATGTGTCAAAATCTAGTCCGATTCTGCAGATTCCACGCTGATGCGGAGAAGAGAAAAACCATGATATCCTCTTCCCCTTAGAGGAGTGAAGATGTCCTCATCTCAAATGAAACCAAGGGTCTTGCTTACATAAGGCTTCCTCTCATCAATCCAAGGCATTCTCTTCAAGATCGTCTTTACATAGGAAGAGATAATCCATAAGGGTTCTACTTCTAAGCGTGCATTCTCTTACATCAAGTATTCTTTCAAGTTGAAGGTCAAGGACTCCTTGACTTGGTACTACAACTTGTTGATCATCAAGAACATGATTGGGATTAGCTATATAACCATTCAATAGGCTAGCATGAAATATATTGTGAGCTTTCAAGTGTTTAAAAAGAGCATTGAGTCCTGGGCACTTGAGACTCTTGTATGGGCCACAATATCTTGGGCTTAGTTTCTTGTATTGTTGCAATGATAAGGAAGTTTTCCTAGTGGATATGAAAAAAAACTATATCTTCTTCTCGAAAGATTTGTTCTTTCCTTCCTAGATTAGTATATGCTTTCTATTGTGATCCTTGTCAGCTTGGATATATTCTTTGAGAGCCTTAACTTATTCATCCATCTCCTTCGACATCTTCATGGAAGCTTTTACCTCTAGGGTGCAATGGAGTCAAAGATTATTTTCCAAACAAAGCTTGGAATGGGGTCATTTGAATACTTTGATACTAGGATGCATTGCAATAAATTTCAACCAAGGGTTGCAACAATAAGCTCTAAGTACGTATTCAATGACTTGATTAACTTGCTTGGTTTTTTCATCAGTTTGGGGATGAGAGATTGTCACTACAACAGAAACGAGGCATAGACGCGCAAAGTCGGGCGCATCTATCACAGCGTCTATAAGTGCGTGCAAACGTGCGTGTAAATAGACACGAATTTTGCGTCTATATATCCGCGCAAATAGACACTAATATAGACGCGCCAACAGGCGCATAATTATTTAACCACCTAAAACTAGCAATTCACATAATTAAAAAATCAAAGTTAATAATTATTTAACCATCTGAAATTGATTCTTGAGCATGCACATGTGCGCATGATAAAAACCATAGAACTAAGAATACACATTGAATCATTGAATTAAAAAAATAAAGTTAATAATTACTTTTTCATTGCTTTCTAATGAATGGCAGTTCCTCCAGTTGACAAGCTTGATATAAATAATTAGTGACAAGCGACAGAAACCTTACAATTAGTAGCAAGCATTGCAATATGTATCTCGTAATTTCTCTACGTAATTGAAGATGATAAAAGATACTTCCTTTTTATTATGAAAAATTCAATTAAGATTTAAAATTGACTATTGATTCTTGAGTATCCACGTGTGCGCATGATATAAACCATAGAATTAGGAATACACATTGAATCAATAAGCAAATTAAGTATGTTACAGTGAATGATCCATCTCATCTTCAATGAGATCAGCCCTTGCTAAACTATCTACTTCTAGGTCTATGTTACCAAGAGGTAACGAAACAAATAAGTCTATCCCACTATCAAATGTGTTGCTATATTGCTCAATAACTTCATCAATATCATCGACAATCACATTATTGTCTTCTTTTGTGTTTCCTTGAACATCCTCGCGAGGTTCATCCTAAACGTGTTGGCCTAGAGGAAACTAGAGAGGGGCCGCAAATAGGACATACATGATATCCTGACGTGGTTAATCCTGAAAAAACAAGTGAATTAATAAAATGCAATTGATTCAAGTCTTGAATTTCAAATATAGAGTTATATACATGTACCTGAACACTCTCTGTATCCTGGAAAGTCGTGCATGGTCCACAACAACATGGCCTTCAATGTGAAATCTCTAGAGGATGCAAATGCACTTGTATCTTGCACCTCAATACCTTCCCATAACATTTCTAACTCTTCAATCAAAGGCTCTAAGTAAACGTCCATGTTTTTTACCTTGTGCTTTCCAGGAATCAGAAGGGACAACATCACATGTCCCTTTTTAATTGCCATGGATGGAGGAATATTATAGTTCACCAATACCACTGGCCATACACTGTATGATGTGCTTTTGATGCCAAATGGATTGATTCCATCCATACCTAAACCAAATCTCAAATTTCTTGGCTCTTCTATGAAAACGGGCCACAAATTATGTACATGTTGCCATGCCGGTGTGTGTGCAGGGATCTTCCATTTTCTATTACTTGAACGATGACTAGCATGTCATGACATGAGCTTTCCAATAGAGTTACACTTGAACATAAGTTTTATACGTGGAACAATCGGAAAATGTCGCAAAACTTTACGAGGCACATCCATTGACTTCATCTCCACTTCGTATCTTGATTCGTCACAAACAGGACACTCTCGTGCGAACTCATGAATCCCATGAAATAAGACACAATCATTGACACATGCATGGATCTTGACATAATCGAGGCCTCCCAGAGATGTCAAGTAATGTCTTGCTTGCTCTCTCTTAGTTGGCAATTTGTTTCCTTTTGGAAGCATTTGTGATAATAACCTACATATATTTTAAAAAGTGAGTTAAAAAACTACAACATATATTTCTGTCTGATTTCAAAATAGAACAATTAATATTATGATTCATAAGTCAAACTGAATTGATACCTACTTCAATAACGCATCCAAACTGACATTACTCCATCCATAATTTTTTTGCAAGTTAAGTATCTCGAGGGACGCACGAAGAACGGAGTACGTACAACCTTCATACAACGGAGTAGATGATGCTACATATAGTGGATCATTTGGCTTCGTAGAGTGACCTTCTCCCTGAACCGGTTGCGAAAATAGATGGTGTACCATGTTTTCCAAAATCTCATCCTCTACGATTTGATGGGGAATTTCATGAGGGCTACTATCATGGTCGTCAGTCTCTACTCTTCTTGAAGACTCTGCCTCCTCGCGTCGACATTTTGCAGCCTCTCGACACCTGGGAGGGAGCATCTGAGGATGTGGCACCGCATCCTGCTCAACCACAAAAGGGAGTTTCATGTACGTTGATATATAATTCCCATAACATAGACATGCAATCTTAGTGGTAAAAAAAACAATGAATACCGGTAATTTTTCTCGGTCCCATTCTCCATACAAGCTGAGGTTTGACATTGCAATTCGACGTGCTCGAAAAATACACCCTCGACAACGATAACACATGCATTTAATTTTTCGTCGTAGCCATGCATCTCGATTATGAAAACGCAATGTTTCATCCTCACTTGAGGATGTGCTCATTGACTCATCAGCTTGCACCGCACTAGGTGATGACGACGTTGACATGATTAAACCTAATTCATGACAACATCAAAATATTTGTCATTCATATGTTTACATAAGATCTCAATTTTAAATACACAAAATCATCATAAATACATTAAAACTTACGATAAGAATTCACTATCAAAACTTATCTTTAAAACAAAAAATTATGATAAAGCCCAAATGCGCGTTTATATCCGTGTTTACCTATGCGTCTATATTGGCATCTATTTCTGCGTCTATGTTCGCGTCTATACTCGCGTCAATCTGAACAATAGACGCGCATATACACGCAAAAATAGACGCACACATCAAAATTCAAACCATACTTAAATCATTTCTTTTCAAACTGCACCTTTCTTTTCCTGCGTTTTTTGTGGTTCTGAAGCTTGAGTTTAGCCGACATGCAGTCTCTTCACGCCTCACCTAGTCTCTTCATGCCTCACCTCCTCATGGCTCACCTCTTCTTTCATTTCAAACACACAAGAATGGAAAAAGAAAAGCCAAGGAGAGGAAGAAAGAGAGAACAAGAAAGAGGAGAAGAAGAAGAAGCAGCAAGCAAGCAAGCATCAAGGGAGGGTAACTTACCAAGGAGAGGAAGAAGGAGAAGGAAGAAGTGCCACCACCCGCCACACCAAACACCCAAGGTGAGTCTCTCTCTCTCTCTCTCTCTCTCTCTCTCTCTCTCTTTGTTTCTATCTTCCTCTCTCTGCTCTGTCTGTGTATTTACGATTTGTGATTCCATTATGTATTGCATTTTATAAATCATCAATGGCGGTCGTCGGCCTAAAATCGACCGACCGAGCGGGTCTGATAGCGCGTCTACATCTCAGTGTAGACACAGACATAGACATGAAAAATATTTCCTCTCATAGCGTTTGAGGGTGCGTCTTAGTGCCCGTGTGCTTGCACATGTGCTCTGCAGTGTACACACGATGATACACGCGCTGCACAGAAGGTTGACCTGCAGTCTACATGCGATTATACACGCGCATTAACTTGGAATGTGCGTCTCACAGCGCGTCTGTGCTGCATCTTAGATGCACAGATAGATGCGTTTGACAGAAGGTTCACTTTGGAGCGCGTTTGAGGGCGCGTCTAACCTGCAATTTAGACGCGGGGATACACGCGCCAGGTCTCCCAGTTCTGATAGTAAACAATATATTTTTGCAATGATGAATGTGACCAATCCCATGTTTGTGTTTATCAGTTTTCTTATTTAAGAGAAGCATTAGCACTTAAGTGTTATGCTCAATGTCTAAAGAAAGCTCTTTGAAAATATAGGTAATATATGATTTTTTGTATGCAAATAAATTTATCTTTTTCCTGTGTTTTTTTTGCAGATATCGTATCTTGGTTCATCTAGAAATGACTTGGATGTGGATCGCATGAATGATACATTGGCCTCCTTTGGCAGGGGGGTCAATTCATTTTTTGGAGGTTTTCCTAGTAGGGAAGACTTCATGGGAAAGATGACCAGACACCTTGGCCGCTCTCCCACAACGGACGAGGTGTTCAGTGTCATGTCTGGGATGCCTCTGACGTCTTTGCCTGGCACTACTTCCCAAACTCCACATGCAGGTACTCCACATGCAGGTATTCCACGTGCTCCACGTGCATCGGCTAAAGCACAAGCATCTGCAGAAGCTCGTGCGTCCAGCGAGACAAAGGGTAGTTGACAGAGAGGGAGGAGGGAGAGTCGAGGGGGAGGACGAGGCTTGTTTGGGGGTTGCCTAGGAGGTGGCGAGCGATCACCCTCACCAGTAGATCACGTAGAGGAGGTTGTATGCCAGTACTATAGAGTTACAAATGCTGGTGGCATCTTTCATGATGATGAGGGAAGGGATGTAATGGCGTAGATGAGGAGCGTCGTGCATGCGATGTATAAAGATTGTTTCGTTGCCTTCAAAAATCAGAAAAGCGGCTTGTGGCAGGAGGTGTTGAGGGCAGTCCATAGGAGATACCCAAATCCTGAGGGTCAGCGATTCTCGGATGATTGGGGACGTACAAATGTGAGGGATATGCTTCACAACAAAAGATCCCACCTCATGACACGGGCCAGGGACTCACTACAGAGGTTGGAGGAGGGGCGTGGAGCCTATAGCCAACCACCTATGTGCCACCGCATAGAGTGGAAGAAAGCCAAGAAGAAAGCAGCTGAGAAAGTGAAGAGTCGCCAGCACCCAGATGCGCGACGGATCCAAATGGAAACCATGGGATCATCGCATTATGGATCGAGCGGCAGAGAGTCGTAGGAGGCAGAGTTTGTAAGTATATTTTGATTTCTAAAATTTTTAAATTTATATTTCTTTCAATTCTTTATATATTTTAGTCTAATATATTGTGACTCATAATTGTTTGTATATCTCTAAATGTTTTACAGACTACCATCGTTGGTAGGACACCTACTCCTAGAGAGGTAGGTTACCATCGAGGCCATAACCGCGCAGCGACATGGCTTCAGTTTTATGAGGAGGGTCTCATCACTGAGGACCAATACAACCGGGCCATGAGGATTTGACAGCCAGAGGAGGTATGTTTTTCTTACTTTCCTATTAAAAGCATTGCTAATTATAACTTTTTCTCCACCTTGTCTATGTAAGAAACCCTGATCTTTTGTGTGTGTAGGCGAAGCCGAATGTGGAGCATAGCGAGGAGGGGGATAGCGACGCTAGTAGCCATGGTGGTATTAGCGAAGATGTTTCCTCTTCAAATTCGTAGAGGAGCACCATACCTCCTCATAAGGCCTTCTTTTCTTGTATATTATGATATCTCTTTGAGCCTACTGCTTTGTGCGTCTGTCCGCGTGTCTAAATTGCAGAAAATTTGCGTTTATACGCACATCTATAATGCAGACTACACGCGCTTCATAATTCAAATTTAAAAAAGAAATTAAATATCTTTCTTAAAAAAATGACATTTTTTGTTTTCCGTTCGCGTCTACCAGTGCTTGTAAAAGCGCGTCTACCAGCGTGTCTATATGCACATGTATATGTGCATCTATTGCGTGTCTATTTGTGCGTGTAAATTCGTTGATACATGCGATTATAGACGCGAAATGGTAGACGCGCAAATAAATGGGCGGATAGACGCGCCCGTAAGAATTTCTCTATATTCAAAAAACACGTCTAAATGTGCATCTATGAGGCCTTTTTGTTGTAGTGTGTGTTAAAACAGAGTTGGGTACTAATGGTCTCAAACAAGGTATTTCAAAAGTGAGAAGTAAAAAGAGAATCACAATCACTCACGATGCTCTTAAGTAAACCATGTAGCTTAAAGATTTATTTCACAAAGAGCCTTGCGATATCTAATAGTCTTGGTTGAGCAACCTTAATGAGCATATCTACAATCATTAGAATTGAATTATATGCTCCTTGGATAGAGCGTAGTCAGAGCATAGTCCAACTACAAAATCCATGCTGATAAATTTCCACTTCATTTGCGGGATGTAAGAGGTTAGAGCGTTTGTGATATCTTAATGCACTTTGTTGATAGCTTAGGTATTCATCGACATATTTAAGCACATCTTCTTTGAGCATTTCCCAATGAAAGCATCTTCTTATAACATTGAGAGTCTTTACATAGCCAAGGTGTCCTAAGAATAGGGAATCATAAGCTTCCAAAAGTATATTTTTCTTGAGATCTTGACTCCTTGGGATGAAGTGTATTATCATAAAGTAGAGAGGACCTCCTTGTGTAGTGAATTTTAGATACTTGAGCTTGTTCGTAGGGTTTATCTCTTTGAATAGGATTTCTTTTATCATATATTGATACTTTGGATACCTAATCTCTTCTTCTTTTTCCGTTTCTATGATTGTTTTAGTAAGCATTGATACCAAAGGTGTTAGAGATCTTGCCTTAGAGAGTTCCTTTGAGATGAGGATATTGTAAAATGATTTGCGACAAAAGGCATTCATAACAACATTTTCCGTATGAGATTTATAAGTGATTTCAAAGTCATATTCTTGTAAGACTTCTATCCATTGTCATTGTTGTCACAAATCGCATGTTGAGGGGCTTGAGATACTATGCCAAACACACACCATACACATAAGGTAAGGCTTACTCAAGAATACAAGAAGAGAGATCATGGAGACCAAAAAGTTTTTTTGTTGGTTTCTTCTTATTCTTTTATATACAATACAATGTACACAAAGTATAGATATGCCGACAACATAAAGAAAAGTTGCATACCGAGTCAAACAGTGCATAACTAGCTACATTAATTGATTGATGCTATAATTATGCTAGATGTAAGTTGGGGCAACAAACTAAATATAATAAGTGATAAGTTAGTGGCCATGTGAGGATCATAATGACCATTGACGTGTTAAGTGCAGATATTGTTGTGCCGATTCCCATCCTTCGTTGAAAGCTCCAAATATAGTAGTGTTAGGGCAACTACCTAATGATGTGGTGGATGTCATAATGCCACTTGTTCAGATATAAAACACCTAGATTGTGAAGTTTGAGTTTGGTGATATCACACTTATGTCTTTTGCAAGTTCTTCCATTTGCTTAGACTAGTCCTTTAGCTAGTCCAATAGCTAAATAAGTGAAGATCTAAAGTGCTATGATGTGGACTAAAAGGAGGTAAGTGACACACGGAAGATTATTTGGTGGAAATGTCATCCTTTTAGGGCTATGCATGGCTTAGCTTTTTGGAATGACATGAGGAGATGGTGCATGGCTAAAATGGTGCTATCATGGAACATGGAAAAGGCGCGAGTTCAGAGGCCGAGAGCTAAAGGGCCTATTTTTGGGAGATAAAAGAGCCAACGTCTTTTGGGAGGTAAACAACCAGCTTTTTGGGAGAGCAACATACTGAAAAGAAAGATGAAGAAAGCCAATCGAAAAGGGTAGCCCGCCAAAATTCGAGAATTCGAGAAAATGAGTCTGGAAGCGTGATAAGTCTGGAAGCAAAATACGAGATGATGATCGCTAACGTTGGCCAGCATGGTTTTCGCCAGGGGTTAAGCGATCAGAGACCTGCTCATGCTGCAGTATTTGCAGGGAATGCCATTTGATTATTGATTGCAACTGCTAGAAACAAGCCGACTGATCTTGAAAGGCTCTGAGAGCATGGATCTGTAGGTGACGAAGTCCTGCGGCTATGGGAACCTGCGACAAACAGCACTGACGACGGAGGAGGAGAACTTAGAGGAGAACTTATTGCAGTTCGAAGGAACGGATGGTGACGCAGTTGAAGATGAAGGAAGTCGAAGACAAGAACCGAAGCTGACGACAATCGACGACCTCTTCAGAAGACGACAAAGGAGTGTTGAAGCTGCGGACATGGTCCTGAAGATGAGGATGAGACTATCAACGAAGCGGACGGCATCAGCAAACTCGATGGCTTTAGCAAATGTGATTGCAGGAAAGTGACAAGACGAAGTACGATTTCGGTAGCCCTTCCTAATATTCCTCTACTTCTTGATTTCTTAAACACGTCATCCTGCTTGAATATGGCACCCCTATTTCATGAGATCATGATTGCCCTGCGGCCTTGACTGATTCGAATGAAGGATGTTTTGTTACCTCTTCGCATGAGCAATGAACTCCCGGTCGTCATTCTCTGCTACCAAGCTAGGGCTTTTATCTTCTACGTGAATATACTTTATGGTTCGGCCACCTTTTTGTCACAGAGATCACTATAGTCACCTTCAGCTACTCTTCAACACAGAAGGCTTGTTGCTTTGCTTCTTATCTCACCCAAATTTCTGCTGATGCTGGTCAGCTCCACCCCGCCGCCGTATTCTGTTAAATTGCAACGAAGTTTCAAGTCAGAACTAGGTTCTGGAGCTTTATGAGTTTACTAAAATGTCACCTTTGGAAGGATGATATGTATCAGAATATGTCTCAAGATTGAAGGCTTCTATTTGAGGATAATATGATGTCCCTGCCACCACAAAGGAGTGTTAAAGATGAATCTATCACAATTTTTTTTTCTTCCTTATATTGCAAAGTGGTGACATCTCTTAAGAAGAAATTCTAAAGGAAGATTGTGATCAATTTGTCTTCAAGGAAAAAGGTTTTATCTCTTCCTTTGGGATCATATTTGGTAGTTCCTTCACTTTAATTGCTCTCCTTTCATACTTAAACATGGTAGAACTACCCTCTCTTGTAAGCAAGAAGCCTTGAATATCTTTGAGAAAGATTTATGAAAATTATTCATGAATGCATCAAATTAAGAATTTGGTAAATTGGATCGTGTATAGATGGAAACTCTTGTTTCCAATTTCATATTATCGTGTCTTCACCTGTATTTGAACGAATGTGAGTTCTAGCTATTCTTTTACTTCAAATATTCATCATCTTTTACTCCCATCTTGCTAAGCATCCCTGCATCGAGCGACAATCACGAATCCCCCGCGCGAATCCCATGTGGCAACGTGGGACTCGATGCATCAAGGGGGACCTTTTAGTCTTCTAAGGTGCAAGAAGCTAAAGGAGGAGAAAGAGAAACGGTCAAAGTTTTCAAAGACACAAGGAACTTTCAATCGTTCCCCACATAGGCAATTTGGTGAAATATAGGAAATTCTCCAATATTTCCTATGTAGACAAGTACGTATTCCCCATCTATAACTAGGAAATTACATTCCCTACATCTTATAATAGGGAATATAGAGCATTCCCTACATTCCTTTGAAAGTCCCTACGTTCCCTACATCTTATAATAGGGAATATAGAGCATTCCCCACATTACTTTGAAAATCCCTACATAAGGAATTATAAGGATGTGATTCCCTACTTTTATGTAATAGGGAATTAAAGGTACAATGAGGATAAGATAAATATGATGTTTATCACAATTCTCTATTTCTCAATTCAAGTTGATAATGATGGTTTCGAGAAGGTAAGGACAAAGGTCACAAGAAACTCTAAACCACTTACTATATAGAAAGTTCACATTATAACTAGGAAGATTACTAACCAAACTAGGAAGAATGTAGAATTTTCTAGTTATAACTAGATAATTTTGCCATCACTAGTCTCTTCTAACTAGTAACATCCTTTTCCTAGATAGTATCTAGAAAATTGAAGCCCTATCTAGCAACATTATCTAGCAAGTTATTGTATAACTAGTAATAATATCAACCTAATTAGAAAATTTTACTTTTTATTAGTCATAACTAGCAAGTACTATCCTCTAACTAGGGAATTATAGATATTATATCAAGTTAACTTGGATCTCATGATTTTTCTAGGTATAATTAGTAAATAAATATTCATTGATTAGACATTTACATTTGTATAATACTTACTCACAGCTAAGCTTTTCACATTGACACAAAAGCAAGACCATAGTTGTTGAAAGATAATCACAATAACAAAAAAGAAAATTAA
This sequence comes from Lygodium microphyllum, assembly GCF_053477565.2. Lineage (NCBI taxonomy): Eukaryota > Viridiplantae > Streptophyta > Polypodiopsida > Schizaeales > Lygodiaceae > Lygodium > Lygodium microphyllum. Next base: position 43,785,856 of record NC_141140.1, on the reverse strand, counting down.
AAGAAAGATGTTTAGTACACATGAATAACACAAACTGTGTGGCCCCAACAACAAAGTCATTGCAATATTTAGCAACAATAACACTTACAATGTTGAGCAAAGTACATGGCCACATTGACCAAGCATATATCATGGCCATGACATCCATCTTATTGCAAAGCTCATGATTATATTAGTGAGAAAAAATCATATTGCACCAATGGATTAAATAGAAACTCCACACACTAACATCATATTCCCTACTGTCCAAATGAGCAACAAGAGCAAACATTCAAAGTGCATGGCAAGAAAACCACACAATGATATATACCCCATCATGAAAATTAGATAGCCATATTAAAAAGGAAAGCACATTACCAAGTGCATGACCATATTGGTCATGGAAATGCACATGGAAAAAAAGAACCACCAAGCCAAAGCCCATAGCCATATTGAGAAAAAGCTAAATTGCATTGCCCAAAACATGTGGCTATAGAAAATAAAGCAAACTACATTGCTAGTTGTATGATGAAATATTATCACCTTTCAAACTAGCACTAAACTTATAAAGTTCATGTCTTAACACAAAAATATAAGTACCAAGGATTCTAATGATTGTCAACTATTGTAGCTAGCTCTATGTGGAAGCTTGCAACATGATAGATGGGAAGCTACTTTAAGGTTCACTATGAGGTGACTTGAATAACAAGAAGGCTACACCTAAATAGCCTTACAAGGGTGGAAGTATATTACCTTTACAAAGAATTAGCGCTCCAAAACAAAGAAATCCTCATTGGATATCCTCATTTTATTAGGGTTTGAAGTTGAGAAATTCCATAGAAAAGTATCGATGGGAGCATATCAAATTCTCACCAATCTCAAAGGTAGGTGAAATAATTCAAACAATGTAGAAACTCTTGCAAATTCTCAATGGAACTTTGAAAGTGCATCATAATAAAAGGAAAACACAAGAGGAAAAGAAGAACAAATTAAGATTGGAAAAATCTTGAATTTATCTTTCGAGAAAAAATAAGAGAGCTAAAAGAAAGGCATGCTTTTTGTGCTAAGAACATGCTCAACAAGGCCAATATTAAAATAGAGTACTATAAAAAGCAAGGAGGGGAGGAAAGCATGTTGGGCTATTCTCTCCTATACATCTTAAACCTTCCATGTTGGGTAAAAAACCATAGGTTTGAATCTCTACAAGAGAGACTGAACCCCTAGAGGATCTTAATGTACTCTCCGTGAGGATTTCAATCATGCAATGCATTTGGCAATTCAAAAATTATGATGTGTGCAATCTTGTGTAGCAACTTCTCCTATAGGCACCTATTTGGCTAGTATCATCTTGTGGTCATAACAAACATCAAGTGTAACATCCATGACAAGTCTATTTATGTTACCCTCTAATCCGTCCTAACTTGCTTTAGCCCTTATTCCTATAAGTCAAGCCTTAGAGGTAATTCAAAGCTCCCAAAAATCTTGGAACAACTCAAGAAAATTCATGAGCACTATCATATCCCTTCTCTACCCTTAGAAATAATAGACACATGAATTTTTAGCAAGACCATTCATATATACTTGTGAAGATCATATCCCAACGACTATATTTATGGCCCCAAAAAGCATTATTGCGAATATTTTAAAATTACTCTATGAAATTATCATTTTGTCTAATTATAACATATATTTTGAAATTATTCTCTAAAATTATTTTTTTTCATGGAACAATCTGACAAAATTTATATCATTGTAGTTCAAGCCATTGGCATTTCCATCCCAATATGCCTTAGCATCCTATAAGATGCCAAAATACTCACTAGTGGGTTGGGATCCCATGATCTTTTAGGAGATAGGTGTTTTTGATTACATGAGTGCTTGAGAAGGCAAAAGGTCAAGTGACCCTATTATATAGGATACCTTTAATGCTGAGGGAAGCTTATCATGGCTCTAAGTTAATAAGTTCCCTACTATGTGTTGTTGACAGAAGTAGTATAATCACATCCAACCCAATCTTATGGGGTTGGAAGCTCATATCCTATGCTAGACAATTGTTTTCTCTGTAGGGAGATGGATTTTATACTACTTCATGGAATGGTGTTTTTATATATTATCTTTTGTGCAATAGAATGTTGTTTTCCAAAGTGTTTGTCATGTGCTAGATGTTGTGTTAATGGACCCTATGTAACATGATAATAAAAGGAAGCTGCTTTTTTATGTTGTAATAGTATGGTACCTTTGCTAATTAGATAAGTAAAATAAATCCCATCAAGGAACGTGAGAATACCTCAATCCTGATGACCAATCATCTATGGCTAGATGGACCTAATAATTTGGGTAGCTTTTCTAAACATTAGATGGAGTTATTAATACATGATCCTCCAAATTCAGTAGGATATATATGAGGCTCAACTTCATTTTTGGGGGCCTAATGTGAGATGATGCCTTATTGGCAAGGGGATCAACATTTTATTCTCTTCCACTTCTCACTCTCTTTGAACCAAGTGCAATATTTTCTCTACTCTCACCTATGATTAATTACAAAGTAATATTTCTCAGGCAAGCATTATGTTGCTATTAGGGGTGACCTGCCTATGAAGTAGAATCGAGATTCTCATGCGCAACTAAGTTTGAGGTTTCTTGAGGGAAAATTGAGCAGTGATGTGCAAGGACATAAATTTTTGTTGAACACTAGAGGACTTCTCTAGGTTTATTACATGAGACAAGTCACAAGAATCCACAAACTAATTGTGATTTCTATCCTCTAGGTAGGCAAGTCCTGAGACTCCTTAGGTGAATTAAGAGCTTGTCTCAATCCCACATGGGACTTAAAGCAAATGTGTAGAACTTATGAGAACGTGGATCTATTGTGCTACACCTAGTTTCTTAATAAGGGACAAAATGTCTCAATATGGGACTTTCATGTTCAATGGTGTTACGATGATGTCCTAGGCTTCTTTACTTTCTAAAGGAGAGTGATTATAGATATAAGTGCTCTTGGTGAGGGAGGTGTGTGTGTGTGTGTGTGCACTACTTACTTGGTGTAATCGATACCTAATTCATGTGTGCTTAATACTTTTGGTGACCTAGCCTTGAGTTGAAATGACACACAAGATTTTTAAGGTTACAAGTGCAACTAGAGACCCTCCAAGGTCTCGCGTTGACCAACCTTAATATGAGTCCATCTATGTATGTCCTTGTATTTTTCTTGTAACTCCTTTTTGTCTTATGGTGCTTGCCTCAATTTCAAAGTTGGCAAAGAGTCACCTCTTTCCCACTCTAATAGTCTTAGTACAGAGTTGGAGTCTAGGGTTCTTTGGGCACATGTTTCCTTGTGCGGCAATGCTTGGTAGCCAACGGTGGAAACCCTAATTTCTATGGTCTCAATGCACCAATGGGCTGATCTAGGTGCAGTGAACCCATTGTAAACTATCACTCTCTTTTCTTACTTGCAAGGTTAACTCCTAGTGGTGAGAAGAAGCTACCTTTAAACTGCAAGTTTTGTTAGTTGTCCCTATCTTTGTCAATTGTCACTAGATTTTCATACTTGCAAGGTTCCAATCCGGTGACAAGAATATTCCTATAGTGCACTATTTTCTGTGTGTGTGAGACGGCAGCTTATAAGCCATCGTGTGACCTAAAGTGTACCTAAAACCATGTATAACTAGCAAAATGGACCTACATGAGGTGCACATGTATTGCCTAGTGCAAATAGGTTGCCTTAAACTAGTGTGGAGCTCTTAAAAATGTGAGTGTAACAAGTTGGGAGCTTGATATCATATTTCAATGGAGTTCAATGCTAAGAATATTAAGAATTTAAGCATTGAAATGGATAGAATGGACACAGAATTTCAAATTGGATTATATGGAATTGGAAATTGAATATTACATGTCTCTTGAGTAGCCTTGGTTTTGATTCAATCTTTAGAGTAGGCTAAAGAAGAGTTTCACAACTTTGTAACATAGGGGTTCAAGACACACACCACTACAATTCCTAGGAGTGATAAGAATATCCTATGATGTTGCAAATCACTCCCTTCCACCAACAGTAAGAGTTGAAAAGAGACTCTAACTTCTTCCAACATGTCCATATAGAAAAGGGAAGATAGTAGCATTGAATACCATTAGGGGGGTAAGAAACATCTTCGAGTCTATGATTTGACTAGTAAGACCAAGCTCCGATCCTCTTCCTAATCTTTACATGTCTTATGAATTAGCCACCACTCAAATATTTTTGAGACAAAATGTTGACTCTCAACCCAATGGGAGCACCCAACTGTCTAAAGATTTGACTAGTAAGACCAAGCTTGAGATTAGTCCTCTTCCTAATCTTTACATGTCTTATTTATCGGGCCACTCAAATATCTATCGGGTCACTTGGGTGCTTCATGGTAAGGACATGTTTACACCCCATGTGATTCATGGTAAGGACATGTTTACACCCCATGTTTGCATGGTTGGTTGATGATGTTCCGTTATTTATAGCTTAATTTATGTTGAGATGAATGAAGAGAAACATATATATCATTATAGATATTGCATTTGTGTGGGTGATCATGGAGCTATGTGGGTGGGTAAGATGTGCTCGTGGAGGGGCATGCATGTATTTGTAGAAATAAATAATTATGAGTCAGAAACTTGCATGGACTTACCCCAAAGAATAGATCGTGTATAACAATTGAATAAGTGAACCATATCCCCCCAACTAGCAACAACAACAAGGATAAATGGAGAGGCATAAAATCAACACTACTTGTTTTGATTACTTGTCCCTGGAAAAGTGCAAAAATACACAATAACATAAGTTAAAGTATTGTATTGCTTGAAGCAATTGTCCCTTTTCTAAATTATTGATTACTATTCTTAATAGCCTAAAGAATCTTGCTCAATTGATGTGTAGAGAGTATCAAATATGGAGAAGACTAATTAATATTTATTGTTCTATGAGGGCTTTCATGTTAGAACTTCTTGTTTGTGTCAAATTCACTTGTGAAATTATAAGCATATCAAAATATTGAGAGCTTTTAAGTCTTCATCTTAACATTAAAAAACAAAAGAGAGTTTACATATTCATGTTCCTTGATGTTTAAAGTATTTGGAAAAGTCTAGAAACTCTAATGAATAGATCAGCATTACCATTATGGTAAGAGGAGATGCATAGGATATAATTGCCAACATAGAACAAATTAAACCCACAACTTTGATCCTTATAGTTCCATGGCACAAATGAAGAGTAATGATCAAGGTACAACCAAAAAGTAGGAGGCTTAGAACAAGATGTCAGGCTACTATCTGCAGTAAAGAAACTTTTCTTTTTAGTAACCTCTGCATGATCATTGAATAAGTTTGACCTTACTGAAGATTTCAAGGCATTCTATGAATTACTTTGTGTATGGATGTTTATACATTGATATATGTGAGAGAGTGTGTTTCTATAAAGCTATGCATGCATATGGTGGTGCTTTGAAAGATAAAAACATGATGACGTGTTGGACTTACCCTTTGTTTGTGGGAAGCAAAGAATAAATAGATGACTACATATACCATTTGGAAAATGGTAGATATGCCACAAACTATGACTATTGGTAATAGGTGAGGAGCAATAAGTCCATAATAAAGCCATGATGTGACATTGAGAAGGCCAATGGTATAAGGGTCTGCCGAGAAGCTCTCAGTAGAACGCTTCTTCAGTATGCGCCAAAACGTGGGCCTGCAACATATGTGTATTTACTCCATGCCAAATTACCCATTTAAGATACATCTTGCATGAGATCCATAGTCTCAAAGTCTTAGCACATTTGCTAAACATCTCATGTACCTCATTAAAAAGTTAAACCTATCTCCATGTTAAGGGCTTAATATGGGAGAATCACTCAAATGACAGGATCCTCAAAGGTAAAGCTTCAATCAACTTTCTCAAATACTAACTAACTTACATTGGCGCGAGTCCTCTCCATGATACGGTGGCCACATTGCCTGCAAGAAGAAGGACAACAATACACAACATTAAAGCATTTCACTAGTCGAACAAGCAAGCAACTCCATTAACAACGTCATCTCTCCCGCTATGGCTCCTGGGCCGTCATCATCGTGAGGCTACGTGGATCGCATTGACTGTGGCTTCTGCTTCCAACTCGCCGCCGCCTCAACATTTTTCTCATTGGTCACTCGTAGGAGAACCTCGAAACCCTAGCGTCTCACACCTAAAGACGAAGTACAGATTAGTGTAGGTGCAGTTTGTGGTGTTGGATCTTTTGGATCTAGGGTGAAGGACAGCGCCATCGCCGGCCTTGATGTGGGGATCTTGATCTGCAATAACGTAGGACAATGTTATCCATACGCCCACTTCTTCCATGAGGTTGCGATCGATGCAAATCTGACTACGACCTCATACGTGCTGACTGTGCTTCCAGGCCTGCTCAATTGCAAGTGCGGTGCCATTGTGAACATCGGGTCTGGAATTGCATCAATACTGGCATCACATCCTCTCTATGCAGTATACTATCTTTGTGTGCATCAAGAGCAAGTTGGTGATGAGCAGGTAGGTATGGAAAAGGGGATGCCCATAAGATGCATTGTCTTCGCATATCATCTAATGTCTGATTATGCAGGTGCATTTAGAAATTCTCTAGAAACTTTATGTGGAGTACAAGCATAGTGGAGTTGATTTGCAGGTTCAGGTATGCTCCTTCTCTTACTTAGACTAAAATACAGATAGTATATTGTCGAGGTACCGTGTATGCCACTATGAGTAGCTACCTTATTCAATTGTATTTAAGATCATGGGCTTGGGACAATGAAATTTCTATTGATGCACTTTGCAGAAATTTCTCTTGCTCTTAAGGTACTAGTATTTGAAAGCCACATGAGAGCAAGAGGAGCAAGATAAGAGGCCCAAATATTTACAATTAGTTTCTTGCTTGACCAGAAATAGGCTATGGGGAAGGTAGAAATGTGCATGTGTTTCTTAATTAGGCTAGACACATACTTGCTCTTTCCTTGATAGCTTTGGTTTTACTAATGGTTGGTTCCCATTATCTTCTTGTGGATCTATAGTTGCCTTCTAAGCCTTTGATAAACTGTTGGATTAGAAGTAATGTTTAAGCACATGTACTGATTATCGCTCAATTTTGGTTTCCATCTTGCAAGATGTTTGTGGGATGCTACCTTAAGATGATCAAATATGAAATGCTCGGATCATGACACAAAGGAAGTAACCACAAATGCTTAGGTGAGAGTTTTAAGAATTGTTATTGTCCTTTTCTTCAACATGGTTTTTTTAGTAGTGGATCAAATTTAAAATGCAAAATTGAGTTGATTCTTGGAAGGACAAGTTTTGTAGTCAAATGTCTACATGCATCAAAAGTGGTGGTTTTGTTGGTTACTTCAAAGAGGTAAAGAAAGAGATCATTGGCTCCATTTATGAAGGAAAACCACAACAACTACTTGAAGGAAGAGAGAAGACATTCGGCTTGCAATTGCAAATAAAGACAAATTGTAACCACGTTGGGCAAGAAATAGGCCGACACGTGACCATACCAAACTCCAAAAGAAGCTCGGAGATGTACCTGTGCTGCGAGATAAAGATGCCCTGTGCCATCTGATAGATCTCCAGTCCTAGAAAGAAGTGAAGGATCCCAAGATCCGTCATGTCAAACTCCTGCTGAAGAATGGACCGAGTATGCTCCACCTGCTAAGTGGCTCTCCCTGTAATGATAAGATCATCGACCTACAAAATAAGGAACACTGAAAGAGAATCCACAACCTGTAAGTAGAGGTTGGGATCATAAGCGAAACGCTGAAAGCCACTCTGTAGAAAGAAGCGGTCAATCCTCTGTTACCAAGCACGAGGAGCCTGCTTCAGGCCATAAAGAGCCTTCCGTAGCCTGTAGACATGATTCTCCTTCCCCTGCACAAGAAAACCAGGAGGCTATGAAACATAAATCTCCTCCTCAAGGACGCCATTCAGAAAGGCTGACTTGACGTCCATCTGATAAACAGGCCAACAGTGGTGAGCTGCGAGAGCCAAAATAACTCGAATGGTGGACATCCGAGCTGTAGGAGAAAAAGTCTCGAAGTAGTCCAAACCTGCGCGCTGTGCAAAACCCTTGGCAACAAGCCTAGCCCTATGCTTGTCCAAGGAGCCATCTGCAAGATACTTGGTTTGAAAGACCCATTTCACACCTATCACCTTCCATTTCTTGGGACGCGGTACAAGCTCCCAAGTATGGTTTTGCTCGATGGAATCGAGCTCGGCTTGCATAGCATGTCTCCAAATATCCTATGCAAGAGCCTCCTCCACAGTGGAAGGCTCGGAATCCTGAAGAATCTGAGACATAAGAGCATAGTTCACACATAGTGAGCTATCCCGCTGGGCCTGTAATCGGGCTAATCGACATGGACCTGTAGAATAAGCAGGAAAGTGAGTAACACCTGAATCCTGCATGAGCCGGCGATACCATAAGGGAATCCTAAGAGACTCCTGTTGCTGCAAGGGAGACCGAGTAGTCTCCGGAACCTGCAAAGCACCCATATCGGAGAGGGACTCCCCCTCACCAAATGAAGATAGATCCTCCGCACCTGAAGAAGGCTGTGCATCCCGAGAAGACTCGTGAGGGGAGGCTGAAGGGGTGGATGGAAGAACTCGTAGAAGAAGGAGTCATATCCGCCAAAGGGGAAAGGGAAGCCGTAGGAGGAGGAATGGGTGGGGTGCTAAGGGGTATCCTGGAAGGAAGAGAAGGTAGAGAAGGTAGATAAGCTTTTGCGACTTAGAATCGAACTTCGTCTTCCTCTTCTTCTTGTCCACATGGACAAAAGCATCGCACCCAAAGATGCGAAAGTGGGACACGGAAGGCTTCTTCCCAAAGAAAGCCTCATAAGGAGTCATGTCTTGTAAAGCCGAAGTCGGAGAGCGGTTGCGAATATGCACCGCTGTAGACACCGCCTCACCCCAAAGGAAATGATTAAGACTCCTATGCTCCAGCATAGATCGGGCCATCTCCACCATGGTCCGATTCGCACGCTCCACCACACCATTCTCTTGTGAGCGTATAAAGCCCACCCTCCTGTGTACCCGTCCAAAGAGCATCACCTGTAGAAGCATCCTCCACTATGAGTGCATCTTGTGTAAAAATGACTCGGGTACCCAGCTGAGTAAGGCCATGCACAGACAATAGGTTAAAACCCAAATCAAGGACATAGAGAACTTTGGTGGAGGAAGACCGCCTGTTAGAAAACATAGGTAGAGTCCCCACGCCTCGAATAGGAACTGTAGAATTGTCACCAATGGTGACAGTGCCCCCTCGAGAACGAAGATCTTGAAGCCAATCCTATTGGAAGGTCATATATGAAGATGCTCCACTGTCCACAAGCCAAGGCTTCTCCAGAGTGGTAGAAGCTAGGGCTGTATCCTCCTCAACAAAGACATGCACAAACACAGACTCTATCGTGGCTGGGGCCGCCTTCGAGCCCTTCTCCTTGGGCTTCAAATGGGGTACTTCTGCCAACACTTCTCATCGGGATGAGTACCCTTCCCACAGTGGGGACATTTGGGCTTCTTCTCCTTCACATCCTTCTTGTCCTCCTCCTTCTTGTCCTTGGCCTTCTCCTTCTTTTGTTTCTTCTTCTTGCCGCCACCTGTACCTGCCGTAAAAGCCTTGGTGGAGCCTGTGGCACCCACCTCTTTGAGTCGCTCGTCATGCTCCAAGACAAGCGAGGAAAGTTCCTTCCATAGAAGTTTCTCACGGGTCCTCGAGGTGATGAGGCTGGGGTAGAAGACATCATAACGGGGTGATGGCAGCTGAGTCAACAGAATCGTCGCCATATCCTCAGATGATATCATAAGACCAAGAGAGGCTAACTCGCCTCGCATGTCCTCCATCTTCGTGATGTGCTCCTTCATGGAAGAAGAATCATCAAGACTGAGCATCCGCAACTTCTTCTCCAAGGAAATCTTGTGGGCAAACGTCTTGTGATGATACAAAGACGCAAGCTTCTTCCACACTTCCGCCGATGTCTATAACCTGTGAACATGTACAAGAACGGAATCATGTAGACTCATAAAAAGAAAGGAACGGGCTCGAGAGTTGAGCCTTTCCCACAAGGCTGCACAGTCCATAGAGGTGCCATCGGACAAATCCACGGGGGGACGGTTGATGGGCGAAGAAACAAGCTCCCAAAGGTGGAATGTATCGAGGATGCATTCCACCTTGCATGACCAGAGGGAGTAGTTGGAACCATCCAACTTATCTTCCTTCAGAAAGAAAGGGAGAATCGGCACCTGAATAGAGGGAATCAAGGAAGGCATCCGCACATCTGAAGCAGTCTTCACAGAAGACACCTTCACGGTAGATGGAACCCTCTGAGATGTATGGACTGAAGAGGGACGAGTGCGAGGAGGCTCCTCTAGACGTCGAAACTCCTGATAATCCTGCCTCTGCTCCGAGGAATGATGAGAAAGGAGCTCATCCTCTGAGTCGTCAAAGCCTGAAAACTGGTAAGATATCTTCCAATCTACAAAATACCAAACACCAAAGAAAACCGTGCCAAAGCCGAAGTATGACCAACAGTATGGTCACCAACCACCAAGACGCAGGCTGTGATAGCCTACAAACACCTGGATCTCCAAAACGCAAAGATAATTAATGAAGATCACTAGAAAAGAAGCCGCCAGCACCAAGACGCAGCCTGAAAGTGGGTTGCCAGTAGGAGATGCGCTGTCAAGAGTGGAAACGACCATCAGATATGCAAAACACAGCTTGATGATGTGTCGTCGAGCTGAAGGAGGGACTGCCTGATGGAAAATGCAAACATGAGGGGTCGCTGATTGACGTGGCAGCCTCAGGAGAAGTCGTCTACAGAAAACGCAGGAAGAAGGGCCACCTAGAGGGGCCGCCTGGGCAGTTGAAGATGGGATGACAACAACAGAAGATGGGTGAGGTATCTCTCCACAAGGTTAGGTCCTCCGTGCTCTCAGTCAGGCGATGATACCATGTGAGAGTGCGCAACGGAAGAGGAACATGAACACAGAGGAGGGGAGAGAGAAAGCAGGGAATGAAGGAAGAAAATCTGCACTGACTGAAATGAATGTTGAATACACTGAAATGGACTGATCAGTCCCTGCACGCAGCCCGGAGCGTCAGTGAGGGCACCAGAACAGACTGAAAGCAATGGCAGCACCAATGGTGGAGTGGGAGAGGACGGAGAGTGTGCTGAACCTGTAGAAGCGAATGCTGAGAATGATTGGGGGGATGCTATATATAGCCCCAGACCAAAAAACTGGCCGACCTGCCAAATCTGGCCGACTTGGCCAGATCTGGCCGACCTGCCCAAAATCTGGGCCGACTGCACACCAAAGGCCCAGTTTGGGCTGTGTGACTCCCGAAAAAGGAATGCAGACAAAAAATAGCAAATACCAAGCTGACAGAGCTCCTCTGTCTCCTGCCAGACTCTGACAGGAGCTCACAACCAAGAGATGAGAGACTGAGAATGAAATAAGAGCAGGCTAACAGAGCTTTGCTACAGAAGATGTGAAAGCTGTGAGGAGTAGCATAGCAAATACAGGTATGAAAAAACCTACATATCAAGAAGGAGCCCAAACAGGCGATGCCCAGCACTCACATTGAGTAGAAAACTAAGAACAGAGGGCACGAAAAGAAGGTGATGCTGAGGAGTCAAGAAAATTGGAAACTGGCTAGTAACATGAAGGGCTACATCAAGCAACATCAAGAACCATGGCATGGCTTTCATCAAAGGCGCCATTAGTAATGTTTAAGCACATGTACTAATTACCAATCTTTTTTGGTTTCCAGCTTGCAAGATGTTTGTGGAATGCTACCTTAATATGATCAAATATGAAATGCCAAAGAACCATAACACAAACGAAGTAACCACAAATGTGAGAGTTTTAAGAATCGTTCTTGTCCTTTTCTTCAACATGTTTTTTTTAGTAGTGGATTAATTTTGAAAAGATGCAAAATTGAGTTGATTCTTACAAGGACAAGTTTTGTAGTCAAATGTCTACAGGCATTGAAAGTGGTGGTTTTGCTAGTCTACTTGAAAGAGTTAAAGAAAGAGATCATTGGATCCATTTATGAAGGCAAACCACAACAACTACTTGAAGGAAGAGAGAAGACATTCAACTTGCAGTTTTTTGCAAATGAAGACAACTTGTAACCAGGTTGGGATTGCCAGGTACTTTCCCGCTTAGGGGTTAGTCTACTAAATTTTTTTACTCAGTATGTTTGATCCAATCATGCATTGAATTGTATTTGAAAATTTAGAGCATATCTTTCATCTCTCAATACTAGGTGGTAAACTTCATATAGTTCATGAAGTGGTTTGAGAAAGATTTTATGTTATATAGAGTATGGTTTGTTGGCTACATGTTGGTAGGGCCTTTTCCCACTATTTCGAAGCTTGTGGTAGCATATGAGCAATTGAGAAGGGTAGGGATTCTTTTCTTTGGGCTCTAGGAGAACCATCCAATGCTAGCCTTTGCAAAGAGGAGAGAGCAGTAGGAAGGATCAAGACAGATCTTTTAACTTCTCCTCCTCCATTCTTTCACAAAGCCAAGAGGACTGCAATAGAGTTCTCCTTCCCTTTGTGGACCCAAATGTTTACAGTTTTACCAGCAAAGGTATGGACCTAGTCTTCCTTATAGCCATCAGGACCTCTGCACATGGTGCTAATATGGCCAACACTGCCAGGGCATATTAGTTAAGCTTGCATTGCCATCAGTTAAGAGACTGACAAGCTTGCCCCATCTGCTTGTAAATTTTTCAAATTTCCTGCAACAATGGAGGGAAGACAGTGGCCTTCTTAGCAGACACATAGGGTTGTAACAAAAGGCCAAGACAACCCAAAGTGATCTTCTGGCATTTACTTCTCTTCTTATTCACTGTTTAAGAACATACACTCATGCTCAATACAACCCATGGAACCTTATTCAAAAGCTCACAATCACACCCAAAAGAGCTTGAATGACAACCCCATTCCCTGCAAGCTTGAAATATATTTTGACATCAGCAATTTCTGAGCAGTTGCTCTGCCTCCAGACATCTCAAGGGAAGCAGCTTTCTCACTGACTATGGAGAATAATCATGACCTTCCTCAGGCTCATGCTGCAAGTCGGACTGTTGTGTATGCCCCTAACATCGCTGTTCGGCTAGCTTCTCAGGAAGCAAGACATGCTATAAGGTAGCAAGGGATTTCCTTCTATCTTCCTATATGTCCTTTCTAATTGATCAGTGTTTTGTATTTTTCTCCTGGTAAAAGGCAGAAGACCTGTCTACAACATGCATCTCGGCCAAAGAAGAGTTTTAAACCTTAAGTCAGTATGCAGCTGCTTAGCCAATTCTATTTAAGCTTGTAGGAAAATTTTGATCTCTCTTAGTATGAGTGAAGGACCAAATCAAGGCTCACCACATCAAATACTTTCACGGTTGATAGCATCAAACTTGCTATGAGTTTGTCCTCTTTAACTCTCATCTACATGTCTTTTGTAGCAAGAGTTTGTCCTCTTTAACTCTCATGGTTGACCAGCTGGAGGCATATGGTGTGATGTTGATGTGGTAGAGTTCTCTTATTTTGGTATTCTAGCCGCAACCCCTGAGCAAGACGTATACACAGAGCTGGCTGAAGGTTTAAGGGGCAATGACCCATCCATCGGTCCAGGATCTCAGGTAAAAAGCCAGTGAATAACTTCAAAGTTTGAATACAAACTGCTTGTCTTGAAATTTAGTCATTCTATAATTTTACGTTTGTTTTGGAGGTGTGCATCTTACAACCAAGTTTCTAAATTTTATCTCAAGGATCAGTTGCATAGCCTTAGAGCATGGCCATAATCTAGATGTGTCTACTCTTTTGATGTCATGCTTGTGGTCTTAGTTCAATTTTCGGATCAACTGTAGGCCCTTTTATGTAATCAAGATTGATGTCTTATATTGATCTAACAAACTGTTTAGTATTTTTTATTCAATTGAGTTGTATAAACTAGCATATCAAATGAGGGCATTTTATGCATTATGATAGTGTGTTTAGTGGCAGATTGATATGTCTACATTGATATTCGAGGGGCATCACTCTCGAATCTATCATCATTTTGTTTGCCGATATACTCAATTGCAGCATGATGATGTCCATATTTGTGTATAGAAAATAGAAATGATCATCTCATGTGTTTCTGTGTTTTTGGTGTCAATAGATGTTTTCCGCACATTTTCCCCCTCCTTTCCATAAAATTTGAGAAATGCTGAGAGTGTGTACATGCTTCATCATATATCAATAAAACAACTGATGGTGTTTTTTTACACTATAAAGGTGAAGATTGGCAGATTTTTAGTTGCAATATATGTAAATAATTGTTGCCTCATTACTAGTTTGACAATTCTGATACATTTCTCTCTCTGGTGAATTTCACAGGTTGCAGGTCAGGAGACATTTGGTACACTTGGAGCCATAGTACAGAGTAGGACAGGGACTCGTCAGGTTGGGTTTCTAACAAATCGAGATGTTGTGGTTGATTTGGACTACCCCAACCAGAAGATGTTCCATCCACTGCCTCCAAATGTTGGACCTGGTGTTTATTTGGGTGCAGTGGAAAGGGCAATGTCTTTTATTACAGATGAGCGGTGGTATGGCATTTTTACAAGTGTGAATCCAGGTTTCCCTCTTTGCTACTTGTTTTTGAGTTGTCTGCTGTTAAGGCATTCTGTATTGTCCATTTTATAAACTTCTCTGTGAGTTGAAAGAAGAATTCTGGTTTCCGTTTCTTGATATGACAATATTGATACTTGATGATGTTTGCTCATGCTGTAGAGACATTTGTGCGAGCTGATGGTGATTTCATTCCATTCGGGGACAGTTTTGATGTCTCCAAAGTCACAACTACTATCAAAGGGGTAGGTGAGATGGGAGATGTTATAACTATTGACTTGCAAGCAAACATCAACAGCATCGTGGGGAGGAGGGTAATAAAAGTTGGCAGAAGCTCAGGGCTAAAAGAAGGAAGCATCATGGCATATGCCTTTGAGTACAATGACGAGAAGGGCAATTGCTTTTTCATTGATTTCCTGATTGTGGGTGAGAACCAGTAGGCATTTGACATGCAGGGAGACAGTGGCAGCCTGGTACTGATGCAGGGAGACAGTGACAGTGACAGTGAGACAATGAGACAGTGACAGTGACAGTGGCATTTGACATGCAGGGAGACATGAATATGTACTTGGAATGGGCAGAGATTAATGATGCATTCACTTATCTTTCCAATTCAACATCTTAACTTTGCAAGAATGTAGTGTAGCTCGTGAAGCGGTTTTACTCTGCGCCTTAGCAGTATTTTGTTAACTAACTTGTGGGGTATAATTGCTGGTGCAGATGGTATAACTAACTTGTTAACTAACAAAGATGCATATGATTCTGACCAACCACCACCAGATCGCTATCGCAACCGGTCTCTTGGCCTTCGAGCACAAGTCCAGGCTTGCCAACAATGGCTACACCTTCCTCGACAACAACGACACCCACAGTCACAACATCATCAATGGATCATCAGACTGTGACGAGGAGGATAGATTGGATGAGGAATCAGATGCAGTAGCTATTAGAAAATGTGCTGAAATTCAGCAAGCCATATCCATAAGAGCCACATCATTTTTGCTGACAGAGTACAAGTATTTGGATTATTTCATGGGCATATTTGCTGTGTCATTTTCTTGTTCCTGGGATCTGTGAAGGGGTTCAATACTAAGCCCCAGCCTTGCAGATACAATCCAAAGCAGGAATGTGCCCCAGCTCTCTTTACAGCAATTTTCACTACAGTTGCATTTATATTGGGAGCTTTGATATCCATAGTGTCGGGATTTTTGGGCATGATGATCGCAACATATGCGAATGCTCGCAAAACTTTGGAAGCCAGAAAAGGGATAGGCAAAGTATTCAAAATCACCTTCCAATCAGGTTTGGTGATGGGTTTCTTACTTGCTGCTAATGGCCTCATAGTTTTATACATCACTATAAAACTGTTCCAACTTTATTACAAGGATGATTGGGAGGGCCTTTTTGAGGCCATCACTGGCTATGGGCTTGGATGCTCATCCGTGGCTCTATTTGAAAGGGTTGGAGGTGGAATCTATACCAAAACTGCGGATGTTGGAGCAGATCTTGTTGGAAAAGTAGAAAGGAATATCCTAGAGGACGATCCGCGAAATCCAGCGATCATTGCTGACAATGTGGGTGATAATGTGGGAGATATAGTTGGAATGGGTTCAGATTTGTTTGGCTCCTTTGCTGAAGCTTCTTGTGCAGCTCTTCTTGTGGCTTCCATGTCATCATTTGGCACAAATCATGACTTTACTACTATGTGCTTCCCTCTACTCATTAGCTCTATGGGCATTGTGGTGTGCCTCATCACAACCTTGTTCGCAACTGATGTGTTCGAGATCTCAAATCTAAGGGATATTGAATCTACACTGAAGAGACAGTTGCTGATATCCACCATCTTAATGACATTCGGTGTAGCTTTTGTTTGTTGGCTAGCACTACCATCCACGTTTTACATATATGATCCTAACAGTGGTGCAAAGATGGTTCAAAACTGGAAACTATTTTTTTGCATTGGAGTAGGGCTTTGGGCAGGGTTGGTAATTGGCTACGTTTTAGAGTATTTCACCAGCAATACATACACACCAGTCCACGATGTTACTGATTCTTGCAGGATAGGAGCTGCTACCAATGTCATCTTTGGTTTGGCACTTGGCTACAAGTCTGTAATTGTTCCAATATTTGCTATTGTTGTTGCCATCTATGTCAGCCATACCCTAGCAGCCATGTACGGGATCACAATTGCAGCTCTTGGAATGCTTTGTACCTTTGCCACCTGTCTAGCCAAGGATGCATATGGTCCCATAAGTGATCATGCTGGTATCGCAACCGGTCTCTGCAATTTCTTGTTTGATATTAGCATGTCTAGGAGGAAGTTCAAAGTAGATAAAGTGATAAGGAAAAAAGAGAATTTCCACGGAATTCCCTAGTTGAAAGTACATATAAGTAGGGAATGTAAAAAATAGGAAAAATGAGAGATTTCCTAGTGAGAGTACCTAGGGAATCACCTCTAGAAAATTTTTCCTATATATGAAATATTTCCTATATAGGAATTATTCCCTACATAGAAAATTTTGTATTTTCCTATGTAGGAAATATTTCCTACATAGGAAAGGTCTTATGTGATTCCCTACTTATTCTCACTAGGAAATGTCCCATTTTCCCTAGTTTTTACTTTTCCCACTTATATGTATTTTCAACTAGGGAATTCCATGGGGAATTCTCTTTTTTTCCTATATGGGGATCGATTGAAAGTTCCTTGTGAAAGTTGATGGCAGAAGAAACCCAAAGAACACCCAAGCACTTCGTGAAGTACAAAAATGGTGATTGAATAGTGGTGTTACCGGCAAAGTTGTTGCTTTTCATCCTACTCATTTTGAGGATATGGGCAGTACCACTGAGATGTTCGCCGCAGAAATAGAGTGACGTCAAAGAACGTTTATTGAGGCTACTGAAAAAAAGAGGAAGAAGAAGACTTATCCATATCGCCATGGAGCACATTAACTTCTTCTTCCATATGTGGACAGTGGGTTACAGGCAGACTGGTGAAGGAAGTGTTGACCAGTGCTAAGTAACGCCAAGGAGAAAAGGACAGTGCTGCAGTCAAATACGAAAGCGGAGATGATAGAAGAATTTGAAGCACCGGCAGTTTTGATTTTGGTGGAGGACCGATGTACTGCTCACAAACATTGGGATTCGGGAACTATGCACTGATATCTATTATATCTGATCTTGACATATGGCAGGTCATGATGAACCCAAGCATGTCAAGAGTCTGATTCTCAAATATCGAATGTCAAACATATTGTTAATTGCTTCCCTTGTAAGCTTTACCTTGAACTTGTGGTACCCAATTATGTCCAAGCTGAGCCATGACATACTAAAGTTATGAGTGTTCGAACTCTTTGAATTTCAGAAACTTATGAGTGTTTGGACTCCTTGAATTCCAAAAGCTTATGAAAGTCATTGTCTTTCCTTCCGACCTTGAGGTCCAATGTACACTACAACAGAAACCAGGCATAGACGCGCATGTTAGATGCGCAAAGTCGGGCGCGTCTATCACAGCGTCTATCGGTGCATCTATACGTGCGTGTAAATAGACACGATTTTTGCGTCTATATATCCGCACAAATAGACGCACTTATACATGCAAAAATAGACGCACACGTCAAAATTCAAATCATACTTAAATCATTTCTTTTCAAACTACGCCTTTCCTTTCCTACATTTTTTGCGGTTCTGAAGCTTGAGTTTAGCCGACATGCAGTCTCTTCATGCCTCACCTAGTCTTTTCATGCCTCACCTCCTCATGACTCACCTCTTCTTTCATTTCAAACACACAAGAAGGGAAAAAGGAAAGCCAAGGAGAGGAAGAAAGAGAGAACAAGAGAGAGGAGAACAAGAAGAAGCAGCAAGCAAGGAAGCAAGCATCAAGGGAGGGTAACTTACCAAGAAGAGGAAGAAGGAGAAGGAAGAAGCGCTACCACCCGCCACACCAAACACCCAAGGTGAGTCTCTCTCTCTCTCTCTCTCTCTCTCTCTCTCTCTCTCTTTCTTTCTATATTCCTCTCTCTGCTCTGTCTGTGTATTTAGGATTTGTGATTTCATTATGTATTGCATTTTGTAAATCAATAATGGCGGTCGCCTGGCAAAATCATCAGACCAAGCGCGTCTGATAGCACGTCTACATCTCAGTATAGACACAGATATAGACGCAGAAAACGTTTATGTGGGGGCGGGTCTTTCAGCACGTGTGCGGGCTCGTGTGCTCTTTAGTGTACACATGAGGATACACGCGCTGACAGACGCCCAGAGAGACGCAGGCATAGACGCGCACAGAGACGTAGGTATAGACGCTGTATGTAATATGTTTTATCTACACAGGGTAATATGATTTTTTTTGTATAGATGTGGAATCCTGGATCCTCCAACACCCCATTCAACAAGGAGCAATTCATGGGGGAGATGACCAATTATCTTGGTCGCCCTCCCACTGCAGATGAGGTTTTCAGTGTGATGTCTGGGACACCTATCACATCTTTACCTACACAGGGATCAGCTGAGGTACATGGATCGGTCGAAGCACGTACATCTGTAGAGGCACGTGTATCGAGTGAGGTAGAGGGTAGTGCACATCAAGGGAGGAGGGAGAGTGGTGCGGGAGGATGAGGAAGTTGAGGCCTTTGTGGGGGTTGCCTAGGTGGTGGCTCTCGATCATCCTCACCGGAAAATGAGAGAGGTGAGCCTCCACAAATGTACTACTCTATCACTGATGTTGGTGGTATCTTGCATGACTTCGAAGGGAGGGAAGTGATAGCCTACTTGAGGAGTGTCGTACATGCCACATACAAAGATTGCATGATTCCCTTCAAGCACCAAAAAAATGGTTTGTGACAAGAGGTGCTGCGGGCAGTACATAAAAGGTACCCTAATCCTGAGAATTCACGATTCTCAGATGATTGGGGACGGTCAAAGGTGAGAGACGCGCTTCATAACAAGAGGTTTCACCTTATGATGCGCGCCAAGGAGTCATTGCGGAGACAAGAGCAGGGGCACCCTGGATATGGCCAACCACCCAATTGGCACTGCAAGGAGTGGAAAGAGGCCAAGAAGAGAGCAACGAAGAAAATGACAAGTCGCCAGCATGCAGAGGCGTGAAGTATTGAGATGGCAACCATGGGATCATCACATTATGGATCGGGTGGCAGGGAGTCATGGGAGGCTGAGTTTGCAAGTATTATTTGATTTTTTAAAAAAATTAAATTTTGTAATTTGTTTCACTTCATTATGTAGTGTGTTTTAATACATTGTATGTTCAAATTGTTTTGTAGTTCCATATCGTTGGTACGATGCCTACTCCTAGAGAGGTAGGCTACCATCGAGGTCATAACCGGGCGTCCACTTGGCAGCATTTCTACGAGGAGGGACTCATCACGGAGGAGCAATATAATTGCACCATGAAGATTCCACCACCAGAAGAGGTATGTTTTATTTTTTACATGAAAAGTATATATTAATATGATTTATTGTTTGTAATGGTATTTATATACTTTAATCCTTTGTGTAGGCGAACCCTGATGCAGTTGAGGATAGCGAAGGGGGGACTAGCAGTAGCGGTGGCGGAAACGGCAACGGCACAGGCAGTAGTGGTGGTAGCGATGATGATGCCTCTTCTGAGGAGATATAGAGGAGCCCCATGCATGCATGCCTCCCCTTGGCTTGTAATTTTCATTTTTGATATGTATTACTTTCAGCTAGTGCTTGCGACCATGACCATGCTTGAGGTCACAAGCACTAGAACTCATAATGTAAAAATGTTTCATCTATATATATATGAAATTTCGTGTGCTACATACATTGTTTTGTTTTCAGTATCCAATCTTCGAAATAATCTTTCTCTGTTTTCCCAAAGTATACAATTTGATGTTGATGGGGGGAAAAAACACCAGAGAGCATGTGGCCTGCAAAGCCACATGCTCTCTGTTTTTTTTTTCATACCTCTGTTTTGTGCGTCTATCAGCGCGTCTAAATTGCAGGATAAATGCGCGTCTATTCTCGTAAAAAACTTTCAGAGTAAACGCGGTTTTAGACGTGTAGATACATGCGTGTATAGACGCACAATATGAATATATCTACTTTTTTATAAATATGATTATATATTTACGTAGTGCATTTATATCTGCCTCTATAGACGCGTCTAAGTGTGTGTCTACTTCTGCTTATAAGCGCGCTTTTAGACGCGATTTTGTAGACGCGAAAATAGACGCGTTAATAAACGCGCCTGACTTTTTTTTTCACAATTCAAATATTGCGTCTACAAGCGCGTCTATGGAGTCTTTTTGTTGTAGTGGCATAGAGTACTCTACTCTCTCACTCCCTATGTACGAGAGTAATCCTTAAGAAGAAGATAAGAGCAATGTTAGTGACCCTTGGTGTCTACAAATCTGATAAAGAAACCATTCCTTTCTTATGGACAAGGGCAATACTATCTATACATATGCTTTGAGATGATTGCAAGTTCAGTTCAATATGATTATGTCCTGTAAGCTATTCAACAATGAGATGATATGGTAAAGACGATCTTGAGTCTAGGTGAGTCACTCTTTAATGAAAAAAAAGCTACACAAAAATTTAGATTCTATCTCTTGTAAATGCTAGGACAATGCTTGCAAATTTGATGTGATTTGAGGGCTTACTTACAATCACTCCTCAGCATCATATAACTTAGACAAAGTAGAGGGCTAAGTAAAGTTTTGGGTTAGCTCCGACTACTCCTAAGCGATAGTGTGCTCGGACGAAGTGAAGAGCTAATATCCTAGAGTGTATTTCTTATTATTCCTATAAGAACACGTAATTTGGATCTCTATGATCTAATAGGGTGTGATTTTGTTGGTGTTTCTTTAAGCATTGTGTCTTATTATTTACATATCTCAACTTTCTACTTGTCGTACGTGCTTCATGAGACCCAGCATCTTCTGATCGTCAAGCACACATTACTTTAGCATATTTGGTGAATCCAACGTTAAAGTTAGGGTGGTGCAGAGTTAGGTATGGATGCAGGTATAGATGTAGAACCCCATGTTGGAAAGATTACCTCCTAAAGTTAAATTCCACTTTTCTAGTTTGTTGAGAAAATATTACCCCTTTTCCATTTGTGGATTCTATTAGAAACTTTGATGCAAGTGCAATGTCTATTCATGCCGCTACTCTGTGGTTTCCCCATTGAGTTTCATTCTTGTAAATAAATTGAAAATCTTTGAATCAGTGGGAGTTTACCAATTTATTATTGGCTTGATACTCAAAAATATAAATCCTAATTTTTATATCATTCTGAACACTGTCTATAATTGCTCATGGTAGAATTGTTATTCCACCCACCCAGCAAATGATATTTTAGTCTAAACACTACAACAAAAAGGCCTCATAGACGCACATTTAGATGCGATTTTTGAATATAGAGAAATTCTTACGGGCGCCTCTATCCGCCTGTCTATTTGTGTGTCTACCATTTCGCATCTATAATCGCATGTATCAACGAATTTACACGCACAAATAGACGCGCAATAGACGCACATATACACGCGCATATAGACACGCTGGTAGACACACTTTTGCAAGCACTGGTAGACGCGAACGAAAAAAAAAAGTCCTTTTTTGTAAAAAGATATTTAATCTCCTTTTTAAATTTGAAATATGAAGTGTGTGTATAAGCGCGTGTAGTCTGCATTATAGACGCATGTATAAACGCGAATTATTTGCAATTAAGACGCACGGATAGATGCGCAAAACAGAACTGGAAAAACAAAACCAGAGAGCATGTGGTTGCATGCTCTCTGGTTTTTTTCCCCCCCTCCCATACATCAGATTGTGCATTTGGAAAAAAGACAATGTATCTTATGGGCACGAGAATTGAAAATAAAAGTCCATGTATTCATTATATATCAAAAGCATTTACAAGGGAAGTTTAAGTGCTTGCGACCTAAAGCGTGGCCGCAAGCAGTAGGCTCAAAGAGATATCATACATATACAAGAAAAGAAGGCCTCATGAGGAGGCATGGTGCTCCTCTACGAATCTGAAGAGGAAACATCTTTGCTAGTACCACCATGGCTACTAGCGTCGCTATCCCCCTCCTCGCTATGCTCCGCATCCGGGTTCGCCTACACACACAAAAGATCAGGGTTGCTTACATAGACAAGGTGGAGAAAAAGTTATAATTAGCTATACTTTTAATAGGAAAGTAAGAAAAATATACCTCCTCTGGCTGTCGAATCCTCATGGCCCGGTTTTATTGGTCATTAGTGATGAGACCCTCCTCATAGAAGTGAAGCCATGTCACTTCGCGGTTATGGCCTCGATGGTAACCTACCTCTCTAGGAGTAGGTGTCCTACCAACGATGGTAGTCTGCAAAACATTTAGATATATACAAACAATTATGAGTCACAATATATTAGAATAAAATATATAAAAAATTGAAAGAAATATAAATTTAAAAAAAACTAGAAATCAAAATATACTTAAAACTCTGCCTCCCACGACTCTCTGCCGCCCGATCCGTAATGCGACGACGATCCCATTGTTTCCATTTGGATCCGTCGCGCCTCTGCATGCTGGCGACTCTTCACTTTCTCTGATGCTTTCTTCTTGGCTTTCTTCCACTCTATGCGGTGGCACATAGGCAGCTGGCTATAGGCTCCACGCCCCTCCTCCAGCCTCCGCAGTGAGTCTCTGGCCTGTGTCATGAGGTGGGATCTTTTGTTGTGAAGCATATCCCTCACTTTTGTACGTCCCCAATCATCCGAGAATCACTGACCCTCAGGATTTGGGTACCTCCTATGGACTACCCTCAACACCTCCTGCCTCAAGCCGCTTTTCTGATTTTTGAAGGCAATGAAACAATCTTTATATGTCGCATGCACGATGCTCCTCATGTACGCCATTACATCCCTTCCCTTATCATCACGAAAGAGGCTACCAACATCTGTAACTCCATAGTACTGGCGTATAACCTCCTCTACGTGATCTACTGGTGAGGGTGATCGCTCGCCACCTCCTAGGCAACCCCCACACAAGCCTCGTCCTCCCCCTCGACTCTCCCTCCTCCCTCTCTGTCGACTACCCTCTGCCTTGCTGGACGTACGAGCTTCTGCAGATGCACGTGCTTCTGCAGATGCTTGTGCTTGAGCCGATGCACATGGAGCACGTGGAGTACATGCATATGGAGTACCTGCATGTGGAGTATCTGCATATGGAGTCTGGGAAGTAGTGCCAGGCAAAGACATCAGAGGCGTCCCAGACATGACACTGAACACCTCGTCCGCTGTGGGAGAGCGGCCAAGGTGTCTGGTCATCTCTCCTATGAAGTCTTCCCTACTAGGAAAACCTCCAAAAAATGCGTTGACCTCCCTGCCAAAGGAGACAAATGTATCATTCATGCGATCCACATCCGGGTCATTGCTAGATGAACCAGGATACGACATCTGTAAAAAAAAAACACAAGAAAAAGATAAATTTATTTGCATACAAAAAATCATATATTACCTACATTTTCAAAGAGCTTTCTTTAGACATTGAGCATAAAACTTAAGTGCTAATGCTTCTCATAAAGAAGAAAACTGATAAACATAAACATGGAATTGGTCACATTCATCATTGCAAAAATATATTGTTTACTATCAGAACTGGAGACCTGGCGGGTGTATCCCCATGTCTAAATTGCAGGTTAGACGCGCCCTCAGACGCGCTCCAGAGTGAACCTTCTTTCCAGCGCATCTATCTGCGCATCTAAGATGCAGCACAGACGCACTGTCAGATGCACATTCCAGGTCAATGTGCGTATATAATCGCGTGTAGACTGCAGGTCAACCTTCTGTGCAGCGCGTGTATCATCGCGTGTACACTGCAGAGCACATGCGCCAACACACACGCTCTAAGACGCGCCCTCAGATGCTATGAGAGGAAAGATTTTTCGCGTCTATATCTGCGTCTACACTGAGATGTAGATGCGCTATCAAACGCCCTCGGTTGGCTGATTTTCGGCCGACGACCGCCATTGATGATTTACAAAATGCAATACATAATGGAATCACAAATCCTAAATACACAGACAGAGCAAAGAGAGGAAGAGAGAAAAAGAGAGTGAGAGAGAGAGAGAGAGAGAGAGAGACTCACCTTGGGTGTTTGGTGTGGCGGGTGGTGCTGCTTCTTCCTTCTCCTTCTTCCTCTCCTTGGTAAGTTAACCTCCCTTGATGCTTGCTTCCTTGCTTGCTGCTTCTTCTTGTTCTTCTCTCTCTTGTTCTCTCTTTCTTCCTTTCCTTAGCTTTCCTTTTTCCCTTCTTGTGTGTTTGAAATGAAAGAAGAGGTAAGTCATGAGGAGGTGAGGCATGAAGAGACTAGGTGAGGCATGAAGAGACTACATGTTGGCTAAACTCAAGCTTCAGAACTGCGAAAAACGCAGGAAAGGAAAGGTGTAGTTTTAAAAGAAATGATTTAAGTATGGTTTGAATTTTGACGTGTGCGTCTATTTTTGCGTGTATATGCGCGTCTATTGTTTAGATAGACGCGAGTATAGACACCAATATAAACGCGAAAATAGACGCCAATATAGACGCGTTGGTAAACGCGGATATAGACGCGCATTTAGGCTTTATCATAATTTTTTGTTTTTAAGATAAGTTTTGATAGTGAATTCTTATCATAAGTTTTAATGTATTTATGATGATTTTTGTGTATTTAAAATTGAGATCTTATATAAACATATGAATGACAAATATTTTGATGTTGTCATGAATTAGGTTTAATCATGTCGACGTCGTCATCACTTAGTGCGGTGCAAGCTGATGAGTCAATGAGCACATCCTCAAGTGAGGATGAAACATTGCGTCTTCATAATCGAGATGCATGGCTATGACAAAAAATTAAATGCATGTGTGATCGTTGTCGAGGGTGTATTTTTTGAGCACGTCGAATTGCAATGTCACACCTCAGCTTCTATGGAGAATGGGACCGAGAAAAATCACCGGTATTCATTGTTTTTTTTACCACTAAGATTGCATGTCTATGTTACGGAAATTATATATCAACGTACATGAAACTCCCTTTTGTGGTTGAGCAGGATGCGGTGCCACATCCTCAGATGCTCCCTCCCGAGCGTGGAGAGGCTGCAAAATGTCGACGCGAGGAGGTAGAGTCTTCAAGAAGACTAGAGACTGACAACCATGATAGTTCATGTAAGGTGGATGTTTTTTCTTGAGCGCTTCATGAAAACCTTGAAAGATTTTGTGACGCAAAAAGCACGGTCTGAGAGAAGCATGGCTGAGGGTTGGTTAGTGCAATCATTCCTTGTTTATATCTCTGAATATCTTGCTGAAGTGGATCCCTCTCAACCACGACTATGGAAAGATGATGAAGACTTGAGGATGACCTCTATAGTACCTCAAGGAAAAGGAATGAGTAAAGTGCTAACAAAATAAGAACTTCGTAAGTTAAATAGTTTTTGTGTGCTCAATAGTGATGTAATGAGAAAATGGGTGACACTATATAATGAAGCAAGGGCAAGAAGAAAAAGTGAAAGACAAGAATTTCGCACTAGATATGGACGTAATGTCTCATTTCCAGATCATCTAAATGTGCTCCAACGTCATATTGATATAGATTGGTTACATGAGGAAATAGAGAGAATGGAAAAAGAGGAGGAAATTAATATATCTCAAGAAGAGTGGGAATACGCACGAGGTTGCTTATCAAAGGTGAGACATACTATCAATTAATTTGTTTCTATAAGTTTTATTTTATATAAATAATTGACATGTTTGATCTTTTATCTTTTACTACTAGTGCACATTATTCAATGCACTTTGGTGTGAGGGTAAACATCTTCGAACTCAACGTATAGATGAAAAGAGAAATACCCAAGACTGTGGTGTCCTTGCTCACTTCGAGGATGCCAATGGTACCATGGAAGGTTATTGTGGCTTGATCCAAGATATTCTGAAGCTTGACTTTAGACGATTCGTTATATATGTACTGGATGTGAAGTGGTTTAAAGAAGTGGTAACAAATGGTGAGCATTGCAAATCAGACGTCATCCAAGTGGTTTTGTAATCATTGACTCTACAAAATTTCACCAAAACAAGAATGACACATTAGTACTACCTCAACAATGCGAGCAAGTATATATGCAAAGGCTAATTTTTTTATATGTATACATGTGATATATATACACAATATAATAAGTACTTAAGTTTCTTGCTTTTGTTTTTCAAATACAGGTTGTGTATCATCCAATGGTAAACAATAACCGATGGTGGTATGTCATCCCTATATCTAATCGTTTAAAACCAATATATGGTAATATTACGGACATGGAGATAGTAGATGACAATCCAACAATTAATGATGATGTGCATGATGACACCATAATGGATGATATGCGTGATATAGTACAAGATGAACCTCGCGAGGATGTTCAATGAAACACAGAAGAAGATAATAATGTGATTGTCGATGATATTGATGAAGTTATTGAGCAATATAGCAACACATCTGATAGTGGGATAGACTTATTTGTTTCATTACCTCTTGGTAACATAGACCTAGAAGTAGATAGTTTAGCAAGGGCTGATCTCATTGAAGATGAGATGGATCATTCACTGTAACATACTTAATTTGCTTATTGATTCAATGTGTATTCCTAATTCTATGGTTTTTATCATGCGCACACGTGCATACTCAAGAATCAATAGTCAATTTTAAAGCTAAATTGAATTTTCCATAATAAAAAGGAAGTATCTTTTATCATCTTCAAGTACGTAGAGAAATTACGAGATACATATTGCAATGCTTGCTACTAATTGTAAGGTTTCTGTCACTTGCTCCTAGTTACTTATATCAGGCTTGTCAACTGGAGGAACTGCCATTCATTAGAGAGCAATGAAAAAGTAATTATTAACTCTATTTTTTTAATTCAATGATTCAATGTGTATTCTTAATTCTATGGTTTTTATCATGCGCACACATGCATGCTCAAAAATAAATTTCAGGTGGTTAAATAATTATTAACTTTGGTTTTTTAATTATTGTGAATTGCTAATTTTAGGTGGTTAAATAATTGTGTGTCTGCTGGCGCGTCTATATTAGCGTCTATTTGTGTGGATATATAGATGCAAAATGCGCATCTATTTTCACGCACGTTTACACGCACTTATAGACGATGTGATAGACGCGCCCGACTTTGCGCGTCTAACATGCGCGTCTATGCCTCATTTCTGTTGTAGTAAAAGTCCTTTATCAGACCTTAACCGATGTCTTATGCCTTAGCATGTCTATCCCTAATCTTTTTGCATAATTTCATATTATATATAAGTGGGTTCTTCCATAATCAATCAAAATCTTAAAGGCTTTACCTTGATAGGTTGCCAGGGTCTAGATTATTGAGAACTGGTAATTTGGTCTCTTCTTGTTGAGGATAGCACGTACTATTGCTCTTTCCATGTTTGCCTCCAATGCAAGATCTCTGTCTTATTCTATCCCCTTGCAAGTTACTCTAATAAATTTTTTCTTGACTATAGCTGCTTCATTCTAGCCACGAAATTTTCCTTGGTGGATTTTTTGCTTAGCTTTGGGCAATATCGTTTAAAGTGGCCAAGTTCATTTCAATGCAAAAACTTTGGTGCCTTTGCCTCATGAGTTGTGATCGAGACACATCCTAGTCACAACTCGAAAACATGCAAGAAAAAGGAGTGCCGATCAATTGAGTGACTTTGTTAAAGAACAAAACTTAACAATAATTATTTTTCAAACATGAGAAAATTGACAACACTTATGCCTCATTTAGTCGCTGAACACAAACATACAAAGCCATAACAAATAGACAAGCAATATAGGCTACACCTCTATTTATCCACAAAATTGTGAGTCCATAAAATTTGTTACGTCCACAATGCTCAAAAACTTGAAAGAACCAAGCTCTACACAAAATATTCTTTCGTCTTCACAATCCCTCTTTATTTTAGGTATCCCTCCTCGCCTCATGTATGCAATTTTGTTTTGCAAGAGAAGGGCCAATACTTCTTAGTTTCTTCTCCTTATATCATTTTTTTCTCAACATGTTTATGTGTTTGTAAAAGCATAAAGCTAAAGCTTTTCGACTATGTTCATGCTTTTGAAAGGTTAAAATAAAACTTTCCTTTTATTTGATGTTTTCTTCATAAATTATGTTTCTTTTTTATCTTATGATAGGGAGGAGGTGACTTCTGCATGGATCTACAAAGATGATGCCTTATAAATTGAAAGGGAAGTGGAACCCAAGAGGAAGAAGCTTGGCGGTGAGAGCTATGGCGGATGGAGAGCAAGAGCAAGAGAGAGAGAGAGATACTCAAAAGTGAGAACTCCAACAACCAAATGTGTGGCCGGGTCTTCCTTTATTCAAATTGTCACAAAAAAGAATAAAGAATAAGTGACTCTGATGAGCACCCACACCACCTGCAGTGTGCACTGGCGGGTACTGTCAGTGTACTAATACACATGCGGCTAGGTGGAGGCACCTTTACCCCCAACAACCTCCCACTTAAAGAGCAATCTGTCCCAGTGAGAGAGAAGAGAAAAGAAGAGACAGTATAACATGTACACATGTACAACAGGATGAGGAAAAAGACGTCATCTCATCCAACGCCCATCAATCTCCTGAGGAAGGCAAAGTGCTCTGTAGTGAGGCTCTTTGTGAGCAAGTCTATAAGATTCTGCTCAGTTTGAATCTTGACAAGGTCAACAAACCTATCCTCAATGACCTCGTGAATGAAGTGATACCTCACCTCAATATGTTTCGTTCTTGCATGGAAGACCAAATTCTTGGCCAAGTGAATGGCACTCATAGAATTCGAATGCAGTGTAGACATAACATCTATCATACCAAGGTCTGCAATCGAACGACCTAACCAGATAGCCTCCTTGCAAGCCTCTGTGGCTGCAATATACTCAACCTCGGTAGTAGAAAGAGCCGTACACTTATGCTCCCTGGATATCCAAGAGATAGCCCCTCCAGCATAAGTGAACACATAGCTAGAAGTGGACTTCCTACTATATGCATGTCTTGTATAATCAGAGTCAGTGTACCCCACGACTCCTGCATCCTGGCTGCCATGGCAAATACACATATCTGTTGTGCCCTTCAGGTATCGCATGATACCCTTCACAGCATCCCAATGTATGTTTCTTGCCAGGTGTAGCCATATAATGTGCCACAACTCCAACTGCAAAAGCAATATCTGGACAGGTGGCTATCATGGCATACATAAGACTACCCATGGCTGATGCATAGGGAATCTTGGCCATCTCATCCCTTTGCTCATCTGTTTGCAGACAATCGGCCTGCGAAACTTTCACATGAGAAGGTAATGGACAGCCAGCAGGCTTAACATCTTGCATACGAAAGCGCTCTAGGACTTTATGTCCCTCTGTGTGACAGATAGAGTACACTACAACAAAAAGGCCTCTTAGACCCACTTTTAGACGCGATTTTTGAATTGAGAGAAAATCTTATGGGTGTGTCTACCCGCCCGTCTATTTGTCCGTCTACAAACTCGCGTCTATAGTCCCATGCATGAACAAATTTACACGCAGAAATAGACGCGCATATACATGCGTAAATACAAGCGCATAAAAAAACCAAAATTTTTATTTATTTAATTTCTTTTGTGCATCTACTAGTGCGTCTACATGGCAAATTAGACGGGCATATAGAAACGCCCATAGACGCGCTTTTACAAGTGCCCATAGACGCGAACACAAAACAAAAAATCTCCTTTTTTAAAAAAATATATTTAATTTCTTTTTTTAAATTTGAATTATCTAGCGCATGTACTCTACATTTTAGACGCGCTTTTAAACACGTGTTTTCTGCAATTTAGACGCGCAAATAGACGCACAAAACAAAACTAGAAAAAAAAAACCAGAGAGCAACCACATGCTCTCTGGTTTTCTTTTTCCCCTCCCATACATCAAATTGTGCATTTGGAAAAAACACAATGGATCTGAAAGCAGGAGAATTGAAAACAAAAATCCATGTATTCATTATAGATAAAATACATTTATATGGGGAGTTTAAGTGCTTGCGACCTAAAGCGTGGCTGCAAGCAGTAGGCTCAAAGATGGATAATAGATATACAAGAAAACAAGGCCATAGAGGAGGTATGGTGCTCCTCTATGAATCTGAAGAAGAAACATCTTTGCTAGCACCACCATGGGTACTAGCGTCGCTATCCCTCTCCTCGCTATGCTCCACATCGGGGTTCGCCTACACACACAAAAGATCAAGGTTGCTTAGGTACACATGGTGGAGAAAAAGTTATAATTAGTTGTACTTTTAATAGGAAAGTTAAAAAAACATACCTCCTCTGGCTGTCAAATCCTCATAGCCTGGTTGTATTTCTCCTCAGTGATGAGACCCTTCTCATAGAAGTGAAGCCATGTGGCTGCGCGGTTATGGCCTCGATGGTAACCTACCTCTCTAGGAGTAGGTATCCTACCAATGATAGTAGTCTGCAAAACAATTATGATATATACAAAGAATTATGAGACACAATGTATCAGAACAAATTATATAAATAATTGAAAGAAATATAAATTTTAAAAAACTAGAAATGAAAATATACTTACAAACTCTGCCTCCCACGACTCTTTGCCGCCCGATCCGTAATGTGACAATCCCATGGTTTCCATTTGGATGTGTCGCGCCTCTACGTGCTGGTGACTCTTCACTTTCTCTACTGCTTTCTTCTTGGCTTTCTTCCACTCTATGCGGTGGCATATAGGTGGTTGGCTATAGGCTCCACGCCCCTCCTTCTGTCTCCGCAGTGACTCCGTGGCGTGTGTCATGAGGTGGGATCTTTTGTTATGAAGTAAATCCCTCACTTTTGTGCGTCCCCAATCATCCGAGAATCACTAACCCTCAGGATTTGGGTACCTCCTATGGACTGCCCTCAACACCTCCTGCCACAAGCTGCTTTTTTGATTCTTGAGGTAAACGAAATAATCTTTATACGTCGCATGCACGATGCTCCTCATGTACGCCATTACATCCCTTCCTTCATCATCATGGAATATGCCACCAGTATCTGTAACTCTATAGTACTGGCGTACTGGCTCCTCTACGTGATCTTCTGGTGAGGGTGATCGCTCGCCACCTCCTAGGAAACCCCCACACAAGCCTCATCCTTCCCCTCGACTCTCCCTCCTCCCTCTCTATCGACTACCCTCTGCCTCGCTGGATGCACGTGCTTCTGCAAATGCACGTGCATTGGCTGATGTATGGTCATCTCTCCCATGAAGTCTTCATTACTAGAAAAACCTCCAAAAAATGCATTGACCCCTCTGCCGGACAAGCCCAATGTATCATTCATATGATCCAAATCCAGGTCATTGCTAGATGAACCAGGATGCGACATCTACAAGAAAACACAGCAAAAAGACAAATTCGTACAATTTCAGAAATAAAAAATTGTTTGTTATCAGAGCTAGCTGAAAATGTATAATCGTGTCTAAAATGCAGGATAGATGCACTCTCAGACGCATCCGTAAAGTCAACCCTCTGGACAGAGCACGTGTATAGCCGCATCTAAGATGCAGTATAGACGCGCTATCAGATGCGATTCCTGAGTCAATGCTTCTGGTGCGTGTGTATCCTCGCGTGTGGAATGCAGAATATATGCACCTGGAGATGGGACTCTGAAGTCAAAGCTTCTGGGCAGGGCGCGTGTATTCCCGCGTCTCACATGCAGGATACACGCACCTGGAGATGCAACTCTGAAGTCAAAGCTTCTTCTGTGCAGAGCGCGTGTATTCTCACGTCTGAGACAAAGAGTAGACGCACTATGAGACGCGGCCGCAGATGCAATGACAGCAAACATAGCTTCACGTCTATCCTTGCGTCTGTACTGAAATGTAGATGCATTGGCAAACGCGCTCAGTCGACTGATACGACCGCCATTCATGATCTATTTGTGCTATACAAAATGCAATCATAGATCCTAATACACAGAGAGAGAGAGAGAAAGCGAGAGACAGAGAGAGACAGAGAGAGAGAGGACTCACCTTGGGTGTTTGGTGTAGCAGCTGGTAGCGCTTTTTCCTTCTCCTTCTTCCTCTCCTTGGTGAGCTACTCTCCCTTGATGCTTGCTTGCTGCTTGTTGCCTCCTCCCTTTGCTTCTTCTTCCTCTTGTTCTCCTCTCTCTTGTTCTCTCTTTCTTCCTCTCCTTGGCTTTCCTTTTTCCCCTCTTGTCTCTTTGAAGTGAAAGAAGAGGTGAGTCATGAGGAGATGAGGCATGAAGAGACTGCATGTCGGCTAAAATCGAGCTTCAGAACGCGCAAAAAATGCAGGAAAGGAAAGCAAAGTTTGAAAAGAAATGATTCAAGTATCTTTTGAATTTTGACGTTTGCATCTATTTTCGCGTATATATGCACGTCTAAGTTTACATAAACGCGCATATAGACGCAAAGTTAGACACGCAAATAGACGCAGATTTAGACGCGTAGGTAAACACAGATATAGATGCACATTTAGCTTTTATCATGATTTTTTTTAAAAGATAAGTTTTGATAGTAAGTTCTTATTATAAGTTTTTATGTATTTGTGATAAGTTTTGTGTATTTAAATTGAGATGTTAGAATAATTAATACGCCAGCTTAAAGTTTTTATGTAAACATATGAATGACAAATATTTTGACGTTGTCATGAATTAGGTTTAATCATGTCATCATCATCACCTAGTGCAGTGCATGCTGATGAGTCAACGAGCACATCCTCAAGTGAGGATGAAACATTACGTCTTCATAATCCAGATGCATGGCTACGACGAAAAATTAAATGCATGTGTGATCATTTTCGAGGGTGTATTTTTCGAGCACGTCGAGTTGCAATGTCACACCTCAGCATGTATAGAGAATGGGACCAGGAAAAATCACCGGTATTCATTTGTTTTTTTTAACACTAAGATTGCTAGTCTATGTTACTCATATATATCAATGTACATGAAAGTCCCTTTTGTGGTTGAGCAGGATGCGATGCCACATCCTCAGATGCTCCCTCCTGGGCGTCGAGAGGCTGCAAAACGTCGACGCGAGGAGGCAGAGTCTTCAAGAAGAGTGGAGACTAACGACCATGATAGTAGCCCTCATGAAATGCCTCATCGAGTTGTAGAGGATGAGATTTTGGAGAACATGGTATACCATCTATTTTCACAACCGGTTCAAGGAGAAGGTCACTCTACGAAGCCAAATGATCCACTATACGTAGTGTCATCTACTCCGTTGTATGAAGGTTATACGTACTCCGTTCTTCGTGCATCCCTCGAGATACTTAACTTGCAAACAATTTATGGATGGAGTAATGTTAGTTTGAATGCGTTATTGAAGTAGGTATCAATTCAGTTTGGCTTATGAATCATAATATTAATTGTTCTATTTTGAAATCAGACACAAATATATGTTGGTGGTTTTTTAACTCACTTTTAAAAATATATATAGGTTATTATCACAAATGCTTCCAAAAGGAAACAAATTGCCAACTAAGAGAGAGCAAGCAAGACATTACTTGATATCTTTGGGAGGCCTCGATTATGTCAAGCTCCATGCATGTGTCAATGATTGTGTCTTATTTCGTGGGATTCATGAGTTCGCACGAGAGTGTCCTGTTTGTGGCGAATCAAGATACAAAGTGGAGATGTAGTCAATGGATGTGCCCCGTAAGGTTTTGCGACATTTTCCGATTGTTCCATGTATTCAACTTATGTTCAAGTGTAAGTCTATTGGAAATCTCATATCATGGCATGCTAGTCATTGTTCAAGTGATGGAAAATGGAGGATCCCTGCAGACACACCGGCATGGCAACATATAGATAATTTGTGGCCCGTTTTCAAAGAAGAGCCAAGAAATTTGAGATTTGGTTTAGATATGGATGGAATCAATCCATTTGGCATCAAAAGCACATCATACAGTGTATGGCCAGTGGTATTGGTGAACTATAATATTCCTCCATCCATGGCAATTAAAAAGGGACATGTAATGTTGTCCCTTCTGATTCCTAGAAAGCACAAGGTAAAAAACATGGACATTTACTTAGAGCCTTTGATTGAAGAGTTAAAAATGTTATGGGAAGATATTGAGGTGTAAGATACAAGCGCATCTGCATCCTCTAGAGATTTCACATTGAAGGCCATGTTGTTGTTGACCGTGCATGACTTCCCAGCAGGATACGGAGAGTGTTCAGGTACATGTATATAACTCTATATTTGAAATTCAAGACTTGAATCAATTGCATTTTATTAATTCACTTGTTTGTTCAGGTTTAACCACATCAAGATATCATGCATGTCCTAATTGCGGTCCCTCTCTAGTTTCCTCTAGGCCGGCACGTTTAAAGAAGGTTATTTACGACAATCATCATCGATTTCTTCCTATTGACCATCCCAAATATGTTCTCCCTACTAATGAAATGACTCCACAATCTCTAACCATTTGAGATTGGAAGGAGAGATGGATTAATGCCAATAGCCACCCTCCACTCGGCATGAGTCGGTAAGAAGTGCATTTCTCTCGATTGACTTTAAAGTATTTAGCATGATGAATTGTTTACATTTCATATTATTTGTTTGTTAGGTTCTCTATATTTTTTTGTCTTTCGTATTGGACTGAACTTAAGATCAATCACCTATTCGACCCCATGCACATATTCAAAAATGTTGTATCTACATTATGGGATCACTTGATAGGGGCTCGTGATTCAATCAATGTAAGGGAGAATTTACGTAACATTGGTCGCATGAGACGACTTTGGCCATGCATTGGACAAAGAGGAAAGATTGAGCTACCCCATGCACCTTGGATGTTGTCAAAGAACGAGGAAAAAATAGTGAAGGAACAAATATGTAGCTTTCGAACACCCACAGGATGTATGACATGTCTCAAGGGAGCCTTCATAAAGAAAAAGAAAAGAGGTGTGAAGCAACTATCTGGTTTGAAGTCCTACGATTGGCACAAAATGATTCAAGTAAGGGTATCTCTAACCATGAATATAGTAATTAGTGGAGTAACTATGTGTAAACTTTGGGGTATGATGACTTTTTCCTCAACTAATCATTTGATCTATGAATATTGTTTACATTCAGTTCGTACTTCCTACTAGCATATCCCATTGTGTATCCAAAGATGTACGTGATATCATTTACAAGATGGGAGAGCTTGTGAGGTGTGTATACATTGCATTTTTTCATTATATATCTTTGAATTTCTACAAAAAAATAAACAATTGTCAAATACATCCTGACAGATACGTAAGCTCGAAGGAAATTAATCCAAACACATTGCAAGATGATCGAGTATTATCTGTTGAGGTGGTTTGTTTGGTGGAGGAAATTTTTCCTCGATCCATTTTGACTACTCAATTACATTTACTCGTACATTTGATTGATGAGATCGCACTTTGTGGGGCAATTCATGCAAGGTGGATGTTTTTTATTGAGCTCTTCATGAAAACCTTGAAAGATTTTGTGAAGCAAAAAGCACGGCCTGAGGGAAGCATGGCTGAGCGTTGGTTAGTGCAATCATCCCTTGTTTATATCTCTGAATATCTTGCTGAAGTGGACCCCTCTCAACCATGACTATGGAAAGATGATGAAGACTTGAGGATGACCTCTATAATACCTCAAGGAAAAGGAATGAGTAAAGTGCTAACAAAAGAAGAACTTCGTAAGTTAAATAGTTTTTGTGTGCTCAATAGTGATGTAATGAGCAAATGGGTGACACTATATAATGAAGCAAGGGCAAGAAGAAAAAGTGAAAGACAAGCATTTCGCACCAGATATGGACGTAATGTCTCATTTCCAGATCATCTAAATGCGCTCCCACGTCATATTGATATAGATTGGTTACATGAGGAAATGGAGAGAATGGAAAAAGATGAGGAAATTAACATATCTCAAGAAGAGTGGGAATACGCACGAGGTTGCTTATCAAAGGTGAGACATACTATCAATTAATTTGTTTCTATAAGTTATATTTTATACAAAAGATTGACATGTTTGATCTTAATCTTTTACTACTAGTGCACATTATTCAATGCTATTTGGTGTGAGGGTAAACATCTTCGAACTCAATGTATAGATGAAAAGAGAAATACCCAAGATTGTGGTGTCCTTGCTCACTTCGAGGATGCCAATGGTACCATGGAAGGTTATTGTGGCTTGATCTAAGATATTCTGAAGCTTGACTTCACGATTCTTTATATATGTATTGGATGTGAAGTGGTTTAAAGAAGTGGTAATAAATGGTGAGCATTGCATAATCAGACGTCATCCAAGTGGTTTTGTAATCATTGACTCTACAAAATTTCACCAAAACAAGAATGACGTATTAGTACTACCTCAACAATGCGAGCAGGTATATATGAAAAAGCTAATTTTTTTATATGTATACATGTGATACATATACACAATATAATAAGTATTTAAGTTTCTTGCTTTTGTTTTTCAAATACAGGTTGTGTATCATCCAATGATAAACAATAACCAATGGTGGTATGTCATCCCTATATCTAATTGTTCAAAACCAATATATGGTAATATTACCAACATAGAGATAGCAGATGACAATCCAACAATTAATGATGATGTACATGATGACACCATAATGGATGCAATGTGTGATATAGTACAAGATGAACCTCGCGAGGATGTTCAATGAAAAGCAGAAGAGGAAAATAATGTGATTGATGATATTGATGAAGTTATTGAGCAATATAACAGCACATCTGATAGTGGGATAGACTTATTTGTTCCGTTACCTCTTGTAACATAGACCTAGAAGTAGATAGTTTAGCAAGGGCTGATCTCATTGAAGATGAGATAGATCATTCACTGTAACATACTTAATTTGCTTAATGATTCAATGTGTATTCTTAATTGTATGGAAAATATCATGCGCACACGTGCATACTCAAGAATCAATAGTCAAGTTTAAAGCTAAATTGAATTTTCCATAATAAAAAGGAAGTAATTTTTATCATCTTCAAGTAGAGAAATTATGAGATACATGCAATGCTTGCAACTAATTGTATAATAAGATTTCTGTCGCTTGTCGCTAATTACTTATATCAGGCTTGTCAACTGGAGGAATTGCCATTCATTAGAGAGCAATGCAAAAATAATTATTAACTTTGGTTTTTTTATTATATTAAGTCCAATTTTAGGTGGTTAAATAATTACACGTCTGAAGACGCGTCTATTAACGCAGATATATAGACGCAAAATTCGCATCTATTTACATGCTCTTTTACACACGCATATAGACACAATGATAGACGTGCCCGACTTTGCGCGTCTAACTTGCGCGTCTATGCCTCGTTTCTATTGTGGTGGTAGTCCCTGAGATTTGTAACGCGTAATTTGCATACCAAGTATATGAGAGGCATGTCCCAAATATTTCATCTCAAAGCTCTTCTTGAGCTGAGCCTTAAGAGCATCTAGCTCCTCATGAGTTGTCCCTGCTAAAAGCATGTCATCCACATTGTAATATTTCCGTTGATAATATTTCTAAACTGTGTCATACTCATGCAAGGGAATGCCGACATTGAATAACCGGACGGTGCGATTATACAAACTCTATTTGGCATAAACATAGGAACCGAATATCCTCGTATGAACCTCCTCTTGGGAGGAGGTCAAGAGGATAAAGATTAATTTATGACAAATAAAAAAAAATCTAATTATCCAGCCCAAGTTGTGCTCGAGGAGAGGGAATAGACAGGGATGAATAAGCTAGCTTGCTGGAGCTCGTGGGAGGGAATGGGCATGCACTCGGTCCGCATGGGGGAGGGGAGGTACCTCTCCCTCTCCCATATAAACCCCTGTGGGGAAGGGAAGGAGGGGAGGTGATCTTGGGAGGATAGTGGGAGCCGCCATACTGCCGACGTCTGACGGAGAGGAGGAAGGCTGTGAGGAAGGACGATTCAAACAGAGAGAAGAAGGTGGTGAACATCCTTGCTGCCGTTGAAGGAAGGCGGTGTGACTGTTGTCGCTGTCGGAACCGTCAGCTGCTGCCGCTGCCGCCATCGAACCATCTGCTACCTCCATCCTCTCTCCCCACGTGGCTCTTGACCACAGAAGCTTCAGGAAGCTTCTTGAAGGGGGGCTCCTCTAAGCCCCCCTTCCTATGGAGCCCCTATAAAGGCCCTTCCCATTGGAACCCTCCAAAAATCCAATTTCCTCCCTCGTGCCCTTTTTTATTTACACACCCTTTTACCCCCCTGGTGTTAAAATTTCCCCCTCTCACCCCCCATATTTGACCTTTAAAAAGCCCCTTTTATACTTGTGCTTAAACCCCGTTCCCATTCCCTTGGAACCATTATCACCTTTTTCCCCCGTGCCATAAGCCCTTTCACCCTTCACCTTTCCCCTTTTACCCTTTCACCCCCAGGTTTTAAACCCCTAAGGCTTTTTCACCCCGTATCCTAAAAACTCTCCAAGAATCCCCCTTCCTATACCCTTTATTAACCTTTTTCCCCCTCCCGGTTTAAATCCTTTTTAAGGGTCTTGTTAGCCTTTTCCCCTGGTTCAAATCCACCTTAAACCCCCCCATGTTAAAAGTCACTAAGGCCCTTCTTGTGTTTTTTGAAAGCACACTCACACACACCCTTTTCACCGTGTATAAATCCCTATAGGGCCTTTTCTCTAGGCTTTGTAAGCCTTGCCCTCCCGATGAAATTAAGGCCTTAAAGGTCTTATTACCCCCTTCTCGTGGTTAATCCGTTAACGATTCCTTGCCTCGAAAAAGAGAAGAAGAGTATTGAAGCGACGGTGGAATTCCGAAAAGGAGTGTAAAGCTACTTCCACGTTCGAAGGACTACAATTGCGATGCCACCTAAGAAAGTCCAAGGAGTAGCTGCGGGAGGGTCATCTCCCGGTATCCATGTGGATATCTCACCCCAAACCCAGGTTTTTCCTTCTTAATTTTATATCGGTTTTAATTCAATCGTGCAAGATGAATTGTTAGGGATAGGATATATTGTCTCCTAGTTATTTACGACGAAGGAATTTAGTTTAATTAAACATGAAAAATAAATAAAGTATAAACATAGTTTTCCTTCAAATAGCATATGCATTGAAACGAATTATGAGCAAGAATTATTTACCCACTAAAGTAGTGTACTTCAGTTAAGCCTAGAAGGTATAAAACTGCATCTTGCACTCTTTTTACAACGAATCGTCATGGAAGGTGCAATTCATGAAAGTTTTCTTACGATGGTTAAACTCTAGGAAGTTATCATTGCTAACTGCATAACTTAGCAAGGGAAAGATTGCTTATTTGGCATGAGTTTTAGTTCGCAAGAAAAAAAGAAGATTAATTGAATTTGTCTAACCTCAAATCGATAAATTTTAGGATTTAAAAATCAATTGACACATAGATAACAAATCGTGCGGAAGTGATCTCGATATTACCTTCTAAAAGTTAACCGAATTAATATAACTTAGAAATACCTATGTTGTGAAATATTCGTTGGGAATGATTAAAAATCCAAGAAACGTTTATACCTTAAATACTTGCCCACCTTCCCTGATTGTAGGGTCAGTAAATCGTAAACGTAAAAGAACTAGGGTTCGTCCCTGAGGTTCTTAAAGAAAATAATAACAGCTAAGAAACCCTAGGACTGACAAACGTCAGTTTAAAGAAACTGAAACGGATTGCTTTGTAACTCCATTATCGCATAGTACGATGCAGGACTTGTGCGGCAAGTATGAAGTCATATGGTCTTGTGATTGACTCACAAGAAGAAAGGTTAAATTTTCGCAACAAGGATGGCGGATCCTTACGCAAGTTATCTTGCAAAAGGATGTATTCTTTGATATCCTTCTAAGGAAGGTTAAAAATCGGAAACTAAAGTATCCAATGAACTTTAGGGTTGACCAAGTTGGGTTAAAAGGGTACACCCTAACCCAGAATATAAAGGATCTTGCCAAGTTGCAAGGCACCCCGGATCGAGTGCTAGATGCATTCAAAAGAAAAGATTCCTTCCTTAGCAATTTGCTAGCAACAAGATCGATCAATGGAAATGTTTGTGCTTGCTATATATTTTTAGAGCACTGTTTGACTTGTTTGACCAATGAATTACAAAGTAAATAAGTATCTATACTTCAGGTTGAAGGCCTGAAGGAAGTGGCAGCTTCAGTTACCCCCGACAGCCTGCTTGACCCTAATCAAGGGGGTTGTTGACCGTGCCGGGAACGTGGACCAAACCCGCCGTGAGAGGTCTCTCCGTTGAGCGCTACTTGGAGAAGGAGGACGCTTGGGTGCCAGGGGGGGCTCTGGCCGTAAATCCCTCGCCTTTTGGGTCCTGCGCAAGAGGCTAACGTGACTCGGGATTGGATCTCGAGGTTCGTATACTAGTCTACAGGCGGAAACTTGGAATAGTGATCCCTGTGGATTGCTGGATAGCCTTCAGACGGATTATGGACAAGCCTACGGGTGGAATTCCTTGTATTTCAAAGATAAATATGATGATATGTTAATAAAGAACTTGTCTGATATTGTTTTTCTATGTCATGTGATAAGATTACGTGAAGGAACCAGTGCTTAACGGATTAATTAAAGAAGCTAATTGTTACATGTCCAATTAATGTGTTAGATAATTACATAACTAAAACAAACCAAGGAAAGTGTGGAGGATGGGCCATGGGTCCGTCCTACGGTTGGGTGGTCTCGGTTGGCCGGGAACTTTTCTCAAATCACAAGGAACAGGGGGATGATTGTCAAAGGACACGAACAACGAAAGCGTTGACCTAGAGTTTTGTCTTAACCGATTTACGTTGTTCTAGGGGAATGGAATGGGACTATGCCTTATGGCAGAGAGGTTGAGCTTTGCATCCCTCTCGTTTCCATTCTCCTTGAACCAAGTGCAGCGTGAATTCGCTTCGAACCTGGCGTTTCTGCGTAAAGTAGTTTGCTTGGGTCCGACGCTAGTTGCTGTTAGGAAAGGACCAATCAAGAAAACCCTAATTCCAGTCGATCCTAATTGGGAACGGCCAGAATACTTCCGCTACGTGGCAGACGCGGAATGCCCTAGATCGCAAATCCCGTAACATTCCATGGGAGTGCCGGGTGGAGCTTTCTAGACATTCTTTCCGATGGACTGCTAAGACGTGTCCTGGATGATACTAGTGGACACGTTACAATTGGTATCAGATCCGACCAACAACGGAATTGTTTTTATGAAATCTCAAAGAAATGAAGTAAAGCAATTGTTGCTATCCAAACATTTCCTTATCTTCAATGCTGTCTTGCAGAATTACGAAGCGTGGAACAAGTTTTTGGTATTTCGAGTCATGTTTATGACTGCAATGCATTCTCCGCTTTATAGACAAAGAATTGGGATGATGAACATCCTAGAGCAGATCTATAATCCATCATCTTTGTACATGGAATGAAGATGGACGGGTGCTTCATGAAACTACTATATAGCCGCCCACCGGTTTGCTTATCTAGAGACCAACCTAAAAAGGATCAAGTGGTTGGAAGACCTGAAAGTCGTGAAGCTATTCGTTTTTGTGGAAGCTCACGTAAATTCGACTTTACATATTCGAGGTCGGAGGGTTGAGATGAACTCATATGTATATGAGGAAGTAACTCATGTAATCCCTACCGACAGGATTAAAGTGTTCGGCCGCCATGAGAAGTATGGATTCCAACGGAAAGGATATCCTGAACTTCCAATGACTTATCGATTCCTGAAGATCCATGACCCAAAACCCTACTATTACACAGTTCCTGTAGATAAATGCAATACAACATTGTTCTCCCCAAACTAAATGTAAAAATAGGCTTATCATTGCATGAAACGTTGTATTCGAAAGGGCTATGCTCATATAAATACAAATAAAGACTTCTTTTATCAATGTCTGGCTGTGTATAAGGGTTGACAAAAAGTTAAGTAGCTACATTGTTTACGAGATAGCTGAATTAAAGATATAATATAAGCTAACATCGAATATCGTATAATAACATTAAGAAAACCTTTATTCAGGTACAACCCCAAGTACAGGTTCCTAATTCGCCTCCTACATCAAGTACTACTGTGATCCAGGAGAAGAAGTTCCTTCTCAAGCAAATTAAGCCACCTGAGTTTCACGGGAGAGGTAGATTCGTTCAGGCTGATGCTGAAATTTGGATTGAATCCATGGAGGATTACTTCGAAGCAGTCGGTACTGCACCCGCCAATCAGGCTATGCTCACCAAGTTAAAACTCACCGGCGAAGCCAGACTTTGGTGGAAGCAATGGTGCAGGGATCAAGGGATTGCAGAGGGATCCGTTACCTGGGAGAAGCTGAAGAAAGCCATGCAGGGAAGATACTTACCACCTACATATCGCACGCAAAAAATGAATGAGTTCTACGAGCTAAAACAGCTAGGACTCACTCTTGACGCATACTACTCTAAATTCGTCTCACTTTTAAAGTATGCGCCACAGATGGACATGACACAATAGGTGTCCAAATTTTGTGCGGGCTTAAATCCACTAGTAAATACCCATCTCCAATCTATGCGTCCATCAGATCTTCAGGATGGACTCATTCGAGTGGCGCCTATAATTCAAGAGGTGCAAGCTAGACCAAGGGGTAACAAAACTTAGTCTTATAATGACCCGAACAGAGGAG
Source organism: Lygodium microphyllum (assembly GCF_053477565.2). Classification (NCBI taxonomy): domain Eukaryota; kingdom Viridiplantae; phylum Streptophyta; class Polypodiopsida; order Schizaeales; family Lygodiaceae; genus Lygodium; species Lygodium microphyllum. Next base: position 43,742,582 of record NC_141140.1, on the reverse strand, counting down.
CATTCAGACCTTAAATTAAGAGAGTTCAAGGTCATAATCAGGGACAAAGAAAGAAAGCAAGGACGAGTAATGTCAACAACTTCGTTCCTACTCAAAGTAATGGCCGAAACCTTCGTTGTTTCCACTGCAACGAACCCGGTCACTTCAAGAGGCAATGTCCCAAGCTTGGTGGAGGACATCTCCAAGAGCCTTTCCAAGGAACAGGCCATGGTCAAGGAGCCGCTACCCGAGGAAGAGGAAGAACTGCCTGCATTGCCAATAGGCAAATGTGCGAAGAAGGGGAAGAAGAAGATCCGACCATGGAAGCAGAATTCGAAAGAGCGACAGTCCATACCGCTTTACAGAAAAAAGGGATGAATCGCCAGTTCTCGGTGATTTAGACACCGTCGGACTATCAAGGTAAAGGTTTCAAGACCTTGATTGATTGTGGCAGTACACATTCCTTTATCTCACCAGCATGTGCAAAAAGATTGGGAATAGCCACAGTAGAAGCATCTACCCTGCTTGTGGAATTGGCAAATGGTCGTGAGGTTACTTGTACTAGGTATCCATGAGTGTCTACTCGGAATGGATCGGCTTAAGCCTAACAACGCCCACATTCACTGTGGAAAGGGTCAAGTTTCCTTTCGAAACTCAGAAGGGGAATTAGTCACAACTCAAGGTGAGGCAGGAGTGCCAAGAATCCGATTGGCCAAAGTATCTCGGATCATAAAAGGAGTCAGAAAAGGATTACCTATTTACTTGATCAAACTCAACAAATTAGATCAAAAGCAAGAGTCTCATGAAGGACCTTCTTGGCTAAAGGAATACGCAGACGTATTCCCTGAAGAGTTGACCGAACTTCCGCCTCAAAGAGAAGTAGATCATGAGATTAGGTTAGTACTTGGAGCTGCGCCAATTCCAAAGAGACCTTATAGAATGTCCATACCAGAAGCAATTGAGTTGAAGGAACAACTCAAGCAACTGCTAGATCAGGGCTACATCCGGCCTAGCAATTCACCGTGGGGAGCTCCAGTACTATTCCAAAAAAAGAAAGATGGGACACGTTGACTATGTATTGATTACCGAGGGTTGAATCAATCAACAGTCAAGAACAAGTATCCTATTCCTAGAATAGATGAGCTTCTTGATCATCTTCAGGGTACAAAGATCTTCTCCAAGATTGATCTCAGGTCAGGTTACTATCAGATAAGGATCAAGGAAGAAGATATCCCAAAGACAGCCTTCAATACAAGATATGGCCACTTTGAGTTCTTGGTTATGTCATTCGGGCTTACGAATGCACCTGCCACCTTCAATAGGTTAATGCAGGATATCTTTAGGCCATATCTTGATGATTTCGTGCTTGTCTTCTTTGATGACACTTTAGTCTATTCTAAACAGGAAGAAGATCATGAACCTCAACTTTGGATTGCCCTTGAGACAATGAGGTCACATAAGCTGTATACAAAAATGAAGAAGTGTGCCTTCTTCAAGCGTCAAATTGAATATCTGGGATTCATAGTATCAGCAGAAGGAATCTCAATGGACCCAGCCAAGGTCAGAGATGTACTTGAGTGGCCAACACTAGTATCCGTCAAAGAGATACGTAGCTTTCTTGGATTGACAGGATGGTATAGGGTCTTCATAAAAAACTATGCTTTGATTGTAGCACCTCTGATGGACTTACTGAAGAAGCAAACTTCCATTGCATGGTCAACTCCCGAACAAAATAGCTTCGACAGATTGAAGCAAAGTTTGGTATCAGCACCTATTCTAAAACTTCCAGACCTCAATAAGGAGTTCGAGGTAGTAACTGATGCTAGCATTCTTGCCTTGGGATGTGTACTTATGCAGGAAAGTCATCCAGTAGGGTACTCTTCAAGGAAATTGAAGAGTCATGAAAGGAATTATGCTACGCATGATCTGGAATTACTAGCTGTCATCCATGCTCTAAAGCTCTGGAGACATTACCTGTTGGGTAACAAGTTTACGCTAGTAACCGACCATAAGAGTCTCAAATGGATCTTTATCCAAAACGAGCTCAACATGAGGCAACGTCGGTGGATTGAAGTGTTGGAGGAATATGACTTTGAAATCAAGTACCGACCAGGGAAAGAAAATGTAGTTGCCGATGAACTTAGTCGCAAGGCATTCCTAAATTCCCTAATCTTGCAGAATCCATCAACGGCCAGATCTCTAGCTACAAAGGTATCTATGCCAAACAACCCTATACTTGAGTTAGCTAGTGAACAAGCATGCCATGATTTGGCCTACCAATCAATGCTAAAGGAGATCTCTATCAAGGATCAGAATCAAAAATTGCAAGCTAAGTATCAGGAATTTTCCATTGATAATGGACTTGTCTACTACAGAACAAGGCTATGTATACCAGCAAGCCAGTCACTTTAGCAGAAGATAATGTGGGAAGCTCACGATTCTCCTTTCGCAGGACATCTTGGCTATGCTAAAACCCTAAATGCAGTTAGGAAGAGCTACCATTGGGAGAGGCTCAAAGGTGATGTTCTCAAATATGTCACTGAGTGTTTATCTTGCCAACGTATCAAAGCCAAACATGTCATGATGCCACGAAAACTACAACCGCTTGACATTCCCCAAATGAAATGGGAATTCATCAGTATGGATTTTGTTGTAGGCCTACCCCAAGTCCAGGGAGGATACAATTCCATCATGGTTGTGGTTGACATGCTTACTAAGGTTGCACACCTTATTCCAGTAAAGACAAGCTATAAAGCCTCAGACATTGCAAGATTTTTTATCAAGGAGATATTCAAGCTACATGGTTTACCCAAAAGAATCATTAGTGATCGTGATTCTCTCTTCACATCACACTTTTGGAGAGCTATCTTTGAAGCTATTGGGACTCAACTCTATTTTGGCACCGCCTACCATCCCCAAACGGATGGCCAAACAGAGCGAGTAAATTAAGTCATCGAGGATATGCTTAGGGCATACTGCTGTCGAGAGCCGAAGAGGTGGATTCAATACTTACCTTTGGTAGAATTTGCATACAATGCTTCTTACCAGCAGAGCATTCAGATGACTCCTTTCCAAGCATTGTATGGTCATGACTGTCGAAGTCCCCTAAACTTTTCTGATTCAACCCTAAGGGTTGAAGCGTCGAGGCAGATGTTGAAAGAGATGAATGAGCAAATAAAGTCAATAAGATAGGACATACAAGCGGCCAAGGATAGACAGAAGGCATACACAGATTTGAAGCGTCAAGAAAGGGTCTTTGAAGAAGGAGACATGGTCTTCATTTGCATACGCCCTAAAATGAGTTCTCTATCCTTAGGAGATTGCAAGAAGCTAAGTCCAAGATATTGTGGAACATAGAAGATCATCAAATGCCTAGGACCTAATGCTTATAGATTGCAACTCCCTGAGAACCTAAAGGTTCACAATGTATTCCATATCAGCCTATTGAAAAAATATGTACCCAACCCTAACCATGTACTTGATGACCAACAAATTGTAATGCCTAGTCAAGGAGTCCTTGAACTAAGGCCTGATAGGATCTTAGATGTTAGGGAGAGACAATTAAGATCCAGAACCTTGAGAGAATTCCTCGTCGAGTGGAAAGATTATCCCGAGGAGGATGCTACTTGGGTAGATGAGGGCACTCTCAACCATCAATATCCCCAGTTTACCTTGAAATGAGGACATCTCGATTCCTCCAGGGGGAGAGAATGTAATATTTTCATTGATAATATTTCTAAACTGTGTGATACTCATGCAAGGGAATGCCGGCATTGACTCACATGAAGAAATGTTAAATTTCCGCAACAAGGATGGCGGATCCTTACGCAAGTTATCTTGCAAAAGGATGTATTCTTTGATATCCTTCTAAGTAAGGAAGGTTAAAAATCGGAAACTAAAGTATCCAATGAACTTTAGGGTTGACCAAGTTGGGTTAATAGGGTACGTCCTAACCTAGAATATAAAGGATCTTGCCAAGTTGCAAGGCACCCCAGATTGAGTGCTAGATGCATTCAAAAGGAAAGATTCCTTCCTTAGCAGTTTGCCAATAACAAGATCGATCAATGGAAATGTTTGTGCTTGCTAGAGCTTTTTAGAGCACTGTTTGACTTGTTTGACCAATGAATTACAAAGTAAATAAGTATCTATACTTTAGTTGAAGGCCGCCTGAAGGGAGTGGCAGCTTCAGTTACCCTGACTGCCTGCCTGACCCTAACTAAGGGGGTTGTTGACCGTGTCGGGAACGTGGACCAAAGCCCCCGCAAGAGGTCTCTCTATTGAGTGCTACTTGTAGCACGAGGATGCTTGGGTGCCAGGGGGGCTCTGGCCGTAAAGCCCTCGCCTTCCGGGTCCTGCACAAGAGGCTAACGTGACTCGGGATTAGCTCTCGAGGCCCGTATACTAGTCTACGGACGGAAACTTGGAATAGTGATCCCTGTGGATTGCTGGATAGCCTCTGGGTGGATTATGGACAAGCCTACGGGTGGAATTCCTTGTATTTCAAAGATAAATATGATGATGTATTAATAAAGAACTTGTCTAATATTGTTTTTCTATGTCACGTGATAAGATTACGTGAAGGAACCAGTGCTTAACGGATTAATTAAAGAAGCTGATTGTTACATGTCCAATTAATGTGTTAGATAATTACATAACTAAAACAAACCGAGGAAAGTGCAGAGGATGGGCCATGGGTCCGTCCTACGGTTGGGTGGTCCCGGTTGGCCGAGAACTTTTCTCAAATCACGAGGAACAACAGGATGATTGTCAAAGGACACGAACAACAAAAGCGTTGACCTAGAGTTATGTCTTAACCGATTTACGCTGTTCTAGGGGAACGGAATGGGACTATGCCTTATGGCAGAGAGGTTGAGCTTTGCATCCCTCTCGTTTCCCATTCTTCTTGAACCAAGTGCAGTGTGAATCCGCTTCGGACTTGGCGTTTCTGCGTAAAGTAGTTCGCTTGGGTCCGATGCTAGTTGCTGTTAGGAAAGGACCAATCAGGAAAACCCTAATTCCGTCGATCCTAAGTGGGAACGGCCAGAATACTTCCGCTACGTGGCAGACGCAGAAATCCCTAGATCGCAAATCCCGTAACATTCCATGGGAGTGCCGGGTGGAGCTTTCTAGACATCCTTTCCGATGGACTGCTAAGACGTGTCCTGGATGATACTAGTGGACACATTACACACATAGAGTACCAAAATCAATAAAAAACTATTATGGGATTTCTTCTGTACAAGCACGGATCCATAGCACATTGTACAATTATAGAGGAGAGGAGAAGACATGGAGATAAAAGCTACAAGGTTGAGGGAAACAAGGCTTCACAATCAAAAAAAATTTGACAAGAAGCACAAACTAAGGTTAAGTGTGATACAAGAAGGAGAGTTAGTGTTGGTTTATGATAGCACCTTAGATAATCAACATAGCACTATTCCAAAGGTCACAAGATAGTGAAGATACATAATTATGATAGATATGAGGTGGAGGGGTTGGATAGAGATACTTCCCAAGATAGTGTTGAGAAAGATGATGAGGGTGACATTTAGGTGGATGAAGAAGGCTCCCTCCAAAAGAATGATAGTCTCACACATGTATGTATGTATGTATGTATGTATGTATGTATGTATGTATGTGCGTGTGTATGTATGTATGTATGTATGTATGTAAAAAGAGAGGGACAACATTAGATTCCTTACGTCTTTAGTTTCCATTGACATCTTTCTGGTGCGCAGATCGGACGCAGAATGCTCACGTAGTGAATCCCGGAAGGTCCCCAAGAACAATGAACTCTACCTTTTTGCACAAAAAACCATGTAAAAGCATGCACGACAAGAAGCAAGAGACAAATTGGGTTCAATCTCCCCCATGCCTTGTGTGAGCGCTTTACAAAGCATGTATTTTATGTATATTTCCATCTTCATGCTCAATAATAGCCCAATTTACAAAAATATGACAAGCTTTTAGCTTTTGAGTTTGCTTTCTACAAAAATAGGAAAATAAAGCTAATGGACGGTGCCCATAGAGTCTGGCACGCCCAATCTCAATGTCCAAATAGAAATAACATATCCGTGCGCATAGGCGCATACAAAATAATAATCAATAATCAATGTCTCAATAGACATAACAAAATATAGGCGTGGCGCCTATCAAAATATAATCCAAAGGTCGAATACTTGCTAGACTCCAATGCTTTCCTCCGCCACTGCTGCTATCTCTACATATCAACTGAAGCATTCACAATCGTTAGTAAAATAATACAATTAAATCGACAAAAGTGAATACCTAGCAGTCTTCAGCTACATAAATAAATCAACTGGTTAGAAATAAATCCTAACCTTAATTTATTACGAGTGCGCACTCTAAACTCATAAACGTTTATTAATTTAATATGCATTTTGCGGAATCACCCGCTATGGAATCACCCATGTACACACTAAATTAATGAAACGCCCGAAAAGGACAGGCGTCCCCATCAACTTCTCGCACAAAGAATCCTCTTTGTATATGAGCCCCGGTCATCCGAGTTTACGGAATCCACCGTAAAACCTCACGGAATCCACCGTGGCACGGAATCCACCGTGGAATATGCCTCCTGGCATCATATCCCCGGGGTGGGATAGCAATTGACCTCAATTGCTATTAGCTCAATGTGGAGCTAACAGAGTGGGGAAAGCATTTAAATCTCTAGCGTGCATCCATTGTGCTTCCTCTACAGGATGGTTCTTAAATTTTACTAGGTATCTAGAATACCTTCGGCCAGTTCTAGTGGTCATGTAGTCAGTGTCTATGATGGCTTCTGGTTCAAGTATTTCAGTCTCTTCCTCTAATAAAGGTGGGTTTTCATAAAGAGGGTGGATAGGTAATTGGCCTCTAAATGGTCTCAATAAACTAATGTGAAATGTATTATGAATTTTCCAATGAGATGGCAATTCTAACTTGAATGCATTATCATTAATCTTGTGAATAATTCTAAATGGTCCATAAAATCTAGGAGCTAATTTGACAACTGGATGTCTATCTACACTTTGTAGTCTACGCTTTTCTATTCTAAGCCAAACATAATCATCAACTTTGAAATTCATAGCTTGTCTTTTCTTGTTGGCTTGTTTGGTATATGATTGTTGGGCTTTAGCAATCATATCCTTAACCTCATCAAAAATACTGTTATGCATAGTAGCAATATCATCAGCACTCTGAATTCTATTAGACAAAGATGCAACAGGTGTAGATAATCTATATCCATAAATGACTTCAAAAGGTGCTTTCTTTGTAGATGTGTGTGGTGTATTGTTGTATGCAAACTGTAATAAATGCAAATGAGTGTCCCATGTTTGAGGTTTAGAGATAGTATATGCATGTAAAAGATCTAAAATGGTGCTATTTGTGGCTTCTGTTTGTCCATTTGTTTCTGGATGAAATGCAGATGAGAAATCAATCTTTGTGCCTAGATTTGCAAACAGTGTAATCCAAAAATTGTTACAAAATCTAGAATCACGATCTGAAATAATCACTTTTGGCAATCCATGGTTAGTAAAAACAGTTTTCAAAAATAACTGTGCTGCTTGTGATGCTGTTAAAGTTTTCTTACATGCAATGAAATATGCTTGCTTACTAAATCTATCTACAATTGTCCAAATCATGTCATGGTTAGATTTAGTATTTGGTAAACCAGTAATGAAATCCATAGAAATATGTTCCCAAGGTTTAGATGGAATAGACAAAGGCATTAATAATCCATACTGTTTACCATGATGTCTCTTTATTCTTTGACAAATCAAACATTCAGAAACGAAATTGGATACATCTGCATCCATATGCGGCCAATAAAAATCTTCAGTTAACATGCATAATGTAGATATGATACCTCTATGACCTTGATATGGGGGACAATGAATTTCATTCAAAACAAAAGATCGGAATGGAATAGTAACACACAGTCTCTTTTCAAAAAACATAAATCCATCATTATATGACAATGAATCAACAGGAATGAAATTATTTTGAACTAATTTTTGCCAATCAGAATGAAAAGTAATATCCTGGTGATATGTATCTTTCATAGCAATCAAAGAATCAAAAGATATGATAGAAATATTATGAATTGCAGGTCTTCTACTCAATGCATCAGCAACTACATTTTCTTTTCCAGGTTGGTATTGAATGATAGGATGAAAACTTTGAATGAAGGAAGCCCATTTGATATGACGGTCAGAAATTTGGGGTTGGCTAAGTAGATGTCTAATGCTTTGCTGGTCGGTCTTTATCATGAATTCTGAACCCATTAAATAGTGCTTCCACTGTTTTAATGCTTGTACAACGGCTAATAGTTCTTTGTCATAAGTGGAATATTTGAGCTCAGAAGGTTTCAGCTTAGAACTAGAATATGCTATTAGATGATTGTCTTGCATTAATACGGCTCCTATTCCTGGTCCGCTAGCATCGGTCACAACTAGAAAGAATGGTCTATTAAAGTCAGGCAATTGTAGAACAGGGGCATTGGTTAATGCACGTTTCAGTAAGTCAAAGGATTTCTGCTGAGTTTCAGTCCATTGATAAACAATTCCTTTCTTAAGAAGTTTGGTTAATGGTAAAGCAAGTAATGAAAAATTACGTACAAACTTCCTATAGAAACTAGCAAGACCAAGGAATGAGCGTAACTCATGTACATTTTTAGGAACAGGCCAATGCAATATTGCATCAATTTTCTTAGGATCAACTTTAATTCCTTCTTTTGATACAATATGACCTAAATATTCTATTTCTGTCTTAAAGAATTCACTCTTTTCAGGATTTGCAAACAATTGATTTTCTTTCAGTAATTGAAAAACTAATGATAAATGCTCATAATGCTCTTTTTCACTTTGACTAAACACCAAAATATCATCAAAGAAAACAATCACACAATATTGATATTTCAAAAAGATACGGTTCATCATTCTACTGAAAGTAGCAGGTGCATTAGTCAATCCGAATGGCATGACTAAGAATTCGTAATGGCCAAACTGTGTTCTGAATGCAGTATTAAATATGTCGGATTTATCTAGCCTCACCTGATGATATCCAGACTTAAGGTCAATTTTACTAAATATAGAAGATCCTTGCAGTTTGTCCATAAGGTCATCAACTCTAGGTATAGGATACCTATTCTTTACAGTGATCTTATTTAATGCTCGATAGTCAATACACATACGATAGGTATTATTCTTTTTCTTGACTAAGAGTACAGGTGCACCGAATGGAGAACTACTAGGTCGAATTAAGCCTCTATTTAGTAATTCTTCAACTTGACTCTGGATTTCTTTTTGCTCTATTTGATTGTGCCTATATGGTGCTTTGCAAGGTGGTTGTGTGCCAGGAATTAAATCAATCTTATTGTCTTCTGGATGTGAAGGTGGTAAACCTGGTGGTAGGTCTTCTGCAAAACAGTCCTTAAAATATGCAAGAAATTCCTTATGCCTAGGGTGCATATGATTTTCCTTTGCGTGCAATTCATTCACCCAAATGAGATATGATTTAGTACTCTTGCGTAGTGCATGTTTTGCTTGAGTATGCAAAAGCAGTGGAAAAATACTAGATGCATGCATACCATATAATGTAATAGATTTTCCTTGAAAATTAATATTCATTGTGTGCGTGGAATAATCTATATTTGGATTATGCTGATGTCTCCAAGGCATTCCTAAAATAATGTCGCTTGACTGTAATGGAACAACTAAGAAATTTCTTCTTTCAATGTATGCACCAATTTGAATCTCTAAATCTTGTACTTTTTGTGTGCCATTGTACCTAGTGCCTAAAAATGCAGCTTTTATGCGATAATGCGTAGGTACAGTCTGTAATTTCAATTCCTTTACCAATTTTGCTGAAATAAAGTCATGAGTACTACCGTCATCATGCAAAATAGTTCTTTTCTTTCCATGCACCATACATTTCATAGTCAACAATGAATGTGGAGTAGGCATACTTGGTAAAGTGTCGGAAGTAGTAGTAGGATTATCCTTATCTTCAATGAAATCTGGCATATCCTCATGCTCGTCTTCGTCCATGGCTCCAAGATAGTTGATATGTGCTGGTGGCTTCTTTGAATGACAATTCGCTGCGAGATGCCCTGGCTGGTGACATTTATAGCATACTATTGGCTTGGCTTTGGTTACATTATTTGCAATGGCTGGAAGTCTGGGTACATTTGGATTTGCTTGTGGAAGAGGTTTAGGATTTGGATTGACAGTGGATGGTAATGCAGGTGGTTTAGCCCAATTCTTACCGAAAGATAGTGATGATAAACGACCTGGATTAAACCTTCTAAAATTGGAATTGAATTGTTTAGATCCATAATTACCATTGGCTTGGAATTGTTGTGGTCGTCTGTCTCTTCCGTGTAACTTATCTTCAGTGTCGTGAGCTAAGGAGATGGCGTCTTCAAGTGTAGCAGGCTTGAACATGTTCACTTCAGCGTAGTAATGTCCAAGAAGTCCAGACATATACTTCCGCTTATGTGTCATCTCTGGTACGTCTTCAAGCATGCATAGCTGTAGGAGTGCATTCCAAAAACGCTCTATATACTGTGTAATAGGCTCACGATCCCGTTGTTGAAGTAAATCCCATTGCTTGATAGCCTTCTCATGAAATTGCGGTGGAAGGAAATTCTGCATGAACTTCTTCTTGAAATCTTCCCAAGTAGCAGGACATTCTATGCTCTTGCGTACTATAGTCCACCATAGTGATGCTCTGCCTATCAGATGATTAGTAACACACTTGATTTTATCTTTTTCTGGATAAGTTTCCTCATAGAAATAGTCATCAAACTGGCTAATGAATGATAAAACAGTCTTTCCTTCTCGTATGCCATTGAAAGTGCGAAACTTGAAACTTCGTTTACTTATCTTGGATTCCTTGTGAATGGTTTGTGCTTCAAGAGTGGCGTCGATGGTACGTCGAATCAAATCTTCAGCTTAAGGTTCTTCTTTATCAGTGGACGCTCTTTGTAGTTTTGTCAATTGCGCTTGCAATGCTTGCCTAGCCCTTCGCTCTTCTTCCAATTGTAACATGATTAGATCCATCTTTTGTTCCATGGTAGGCTCAGGTAAGTCGTCTTTAGTCATAGGATCATCCATATGTGGGGTAGTCATCCTGTAAAACTCAATAAACCTTTCTCACTCAAAATCAGGTTAGCGGGATGAGCATAGCTCAAATTCGGGGTTACAAGGCTATGTATTTTTGGGTATTTCTTTCTCAATTTTGAGAAAATCTGCAATATTTCCGTCTTCGTTTGCTGAAACTACTACAACGAACTTGTAGATAGGTAGAACACCTTGCCACGAACAACTTTCCAGTTCAGAGTTTTTGCATAGGAACAAGTCTTCTAGGAGTTTTAAGCACTAGTCAGTTCTGATTCCAGTTGACTAGTCTGACTTGCAGAGTTGCAGACTTAGCCGACTTGCAGAACTTAGGCCGACTTGATGAACTTGCAGGACTTGATTCCACTTGACTTACAGAACTTGACTTTTGCGGTGCAGGACCTGAAGTTTGTCGACTTTATTGCCCTGTGTAACTTGTAGAAAGCTTAGAGTCTTAAGCTTAATAGCTTAAGCTTAAGCTTAAGAGACATCACGGCGCAATTTTGTGGGGGGGGCGTTTTTCTCCACGATGCGTGATTTTCGGAGGCCTTCTTGCAGCTCGATGAGAATTTATGGAGTTTCCTTAAGCTTTTAAGCTTTATGACTAAGCTTTTGAAGCAATTAGATATGAACTTCTTACTGTGTATCCACGACTTGATGAAGGAGATGGATGCGTGGTCCTCCCCCTACAGAGCCTGGTCCTTCGCGATCTGACAGTAGAAACAGGGGTTCTTGATCGCCAGAAGTCTGCCTGTATCGACGGTTCGCGACGAGATTGACTGTAGAGCCCGATCGTTCCTTGAGCTCCGCCTTCGCCCGAGATTGGTAGCGATTGGAAGCTCTTGATCTCTGCTCCGCTTTGATACCACTGGTGCGCAGATCGGACGCAGAATGCTCACATAGTGAATCCTGGAAGGTCCCCAAGAACAATGAACTCTACCTTTTTGCACAAAAAACCATGTAAAAGCATGCACGACAAGAAGCAAGAGACAAATTGGGTTCAATCTCCCCCATGCCTTGTGTGAGCGCTTCACAAAGCATGTATTTTATGTATATTTCCATCTTCATGCTCAATAATAGCCCAATTTACAAAAATATGACAAGCTTTTAGCTTTTGAGTTTGCTTTCTACAAAAATAGGAAAATAAAGCTAATGGACGGTGCCCATAGAGTCTGGCACGCCCAATCTGAATGTCCAAATAGAAATAACATATCCGTGCGCATAGGCGCATACAAAATAATAATCAATAATCAATGTCTCAATAGACATAACAAAATATAGGCGTGGCGCCTATCAAAATATAATCCAAAGGTCGAATACTTGCTAGACTCCAATGCTTTCCTCCGCCACTGCTGCTATCTCTACACATCAACTGAAGCATTCACAATCGTTAGTAAAATAATACAATTAAACCGATAAAAGTGAATAGCTAGCAGTCTTCAGCTACATAAATAAATCAACTGGTTAGAAATAAATCCTAACCTTAATTTATTACGAGTGCGCACTCTAAACTCATAAACGTTTATTAATTTAATATGCATTTTGCGGAGTCACCCGCTATGGAATCACCCATGTACACACTAAATTAATGAAACGCCCGAAAAGGACAGGCGTCCCCATCAACTTCTCGCATAAAGAATCCTCTTTGTGTATGAGCCCCAGTCATCTGAGTTTACGGAATCCACTGTAAAACCTCACGGAATCCACCGTGGCACGGAATCCACCGTGGAATATGCCTCCTGGCATCACTTTCTTTCACTCCACTAGCATCTTGAGTCCTCATTCCTTTGCAAGGACCTCTATGTAGATTTAGATATAGGTATAAGCACAAGCACAAGATTGATTTTACAATGAATTTGCATTGATTTAGGTAGCTTTCTCCAATGACTGTGGATGGGGGTGAGATCTGCTTTTAGCTAGGACATGTGGAAGGACTTTCTCTCAGGCAATAAGACAGCTGAAATCAACTTGCTCTACCCTCTATTGCACTGATGGCACTGTCAAAACATCCTTAATAGAGGTGCATCTATAACATGGTCCCATGAAGCAAAATAACAATATGTGTCCTACCAACTTGGATAGAGGTAGGTTTGCACCCAAGTTGAACCTTGATAGAGGTACATGCTTGATTACATATGTGACATGTGGAGATGTGTAGACACCTATATCAAGGCACATGTCATGCATGATGAGATTCACATTACATACATGTCACCATCCGTCCATGGAAGAAGACAAATTAAAGAGCCTAATTAATGAAAAATATAACTTATTTCAAGGATCATTTGTGAATCCGATTTCTTCGTAAAGATATTACTGATCAATTGGCATTTCATTATTTTGACTAATTTTTATATAGTCACATCTAGCTAGTGATATATCAAAACTTGAACATCTTCTCTACATTACATACATGTCACCATTCCTCCATGGAAGAAGAAAAATTAAAGAGCTTAATTAATGAGAAATATAACTTATTTTAGGGATCATTTGTGAGTCCGATTTCTTCATAAAGGTATTACTGATCAATTGGCATTCCATTATTTTGACTAATTTTTATGTAGTCACATCTAGCTAGTGATATATCAAAACTTGAACATCTTCTCTATTTCTCAGACAAAGATACACTTGTTGTTATTGGACATCAACATGATTTCCTCTAATCAGGCTTGATATGTTCATGAAAGAGAGTACAACCTCTTAGCAAGAGGATAAAAGACTAATTGTGCTTGTGTGTGTGCATGTGTGTGTGGAAGAAAGGAATTAAATTTACACACACACGCACGCACGCACGCACACATGCACACACACACACACAGAAACATCATAGATGGAGGGCCATTATACTATGCACCATGAGGCTATTATGACTCCTTTTGTAGAAGTTATTTGATCATAGGATATTCAAACCAAAGTTGCATAGGACTCTACCTCTTGAAGATTTAAAAATACTACCATCACACACACATTGATAGGATAGTAGAAAGTGAGCATTTGTGATAGGCATATTCACATCATATTACTATGATCACAGGCACAATGGTTGGCATTATCTCCACCTAGTAGAGGACTACCCTTGGTGACTATAGAATTACATAAGGCTAGCATACTCATATCCAAGCTAGGTGATCCCATGAGATTATTTGAGGACATAGGCTACCCTCTTCCACCATAGTGTGCATCCTCTTGGACCTTGGGGGTTCACTATATGCAAACTCTCCCTATCACATGTATTCAAGGCCTAAAAATCCCTTATCTATGAATTTTCTATGAATAAAACACATTTTTTTTCTATTCAATCGATGAATATCCCATTTGAATGAAACCCTTCTATATGTTTAAAAATGTATAAAAACAATAATTAAATGATCGCTTCTTTTGAATGTAGGTGATAAGATTTCATGTTTTTTCTAGTGACCCCCCCCCCTCCTTCTAGGACTTCATCAAGGAGATTCATTCCACTCGCCAAATCTATTATACACCATTTAAATTCCCTATAGCATAACTCCTATATACCTTCATCACATACTTTATGCTCTACTGTAGGTAGTAGGAGACCTTGGAGCTCTTATGCACATTTACCTGATCATCTCTATTTATTGTTATCCTTTATGACACATACCATGGATCAATGGCACATCATTTCAATCTTAAAAAACATTTTAGCCTCTAGTAGATCTTGCTATACATCTTGTTTTCTTTTCATTCATCCACTCCTTCTGTTCCTCTATCTCCTCTCTATACATGCACATACATAATTTATTATCACAGTGAATGCCATGCTCTTCAATTTTAGTACATTATAACAAATGTTGTGAAATATAAGGCACATGAGAATATGCTTGATCAAGGTGTTAAGGGAGTTGTAGTATGTACATAGATAGAGACACACAAAGAGACATAGTGAGAATTTGAAAAAGAAGATACATAGAAGAGAGAAGAAATAACTTGAGTGAGTGATATAAGATACATAGCCTTCTCCATGTGGGCTCCTCTTTGAACATGTCTAAATGTAATGCTTGCAGCCATGAGAATGTTGTTTAATGACATGCATAGATACTTTCTTTTTAGAATGCGGTGCTCTATATGGTGGATTTTTGAGAAGCAAAGCTAGACCTTATCTTTTAATCCCATATATAAGTGTTACACTCATGGTCATGTTTTTATATATCAATCCTACTATGTAATAAATTGGAAGTTTTATTTTATTTATTTCTTTTGAGAATATTTTAGATGATATCTATTTAAGAAAACACATTTGCATGCACTTTATGTATATTATAACTTGCATATTTATGATTTTTATGTATACAAAAAGGAGAGATTATGAGATATAAGAGATTATCTCTAAAGGAGTATAACCACATGTTTTAATTACACCATAAGTTTGTTAAACTTGGTGATGTAGGTCAAGAATTATGGTTTACCTTGTATCATTTTTCTTATCGATTTTCAATGGTGTGTGAATATTCTAATTCAACAATTAGTGTTATAAGATTCGAGATACACGTTCACCTTCTTATATACTTAAAAGATATACGGTGAATATTATGCTAGCACAGAGAGAGAATAGATGAGAGAAAAGAAAGATATAGAGAGAAAAAGAGAGGGATAGAGAAATTGACAACACACTAGGGACTAGAAGATGGATTAGTCCCCCCCCCTTGTGGAGTTATATTATTGACAAGGAGCAAGCTCCTCCATTACACATAAAGGATTTCATATCTTGTAGATATTGGAAACAAGATCATGGTTCCTTGCACGTTATACAACCGGCTAACACTTGCATAACTTGGAAGTTGGCACCTTTTGATCCTTGTTGACTCTCTCCTTCTCTCCTACACAATATGTGTAGGGATTTCCTCTTAGAGCTTGATTTCAATAGAGCTTCCACAACACTTGCACAACTCGAGGGTTGGCAAGCTTAAACTTACACAGATCCTTGCACAACTTGGAAGTTGGCTCCTTTGATCTTCTTGGTTTCTCTTGTTCTCTCCTACACAATATGTGTAGGGTTCTCTTATTGGTGCTTGATTTTTAGCAGAGCTTCCGCAACGCCTTGTAAGACCCGAAACTGCCTTCTGTCCTCCTCTTGCATGAATGCAAAGTGATGTGTCCTTCACCTCCTCCACACCCAAGAAGAGTCTTCCTTTTATAGGATCCAAGAGCTTCTCTTCTTGGAGAGACACTTGAGTGCCAAGATTGGAAAGGATGTTCGAGGACCTACTCTGTAGTACCAATTTTGGAATATCTCTCTATGCATTGCTCAGATGGAAAAAAGTCCAGCAAAAAAGTTGTAGATCTCATCGTTTTCGATATTTCTCGCAAGGCATTTTTAGAGATCGGTTTTCCATCGCGATATATTTTAAAAATGGATTCACTATGTCTATTTTAAGAAAAGCAGCTTTTTAAACTCTATTCTTAACTTATGGTCCATGCAACCACCTTGAGCCATAGATAAGAAGATCAGTTTGTTAGATTGCCTTGGTCGTCAACCTTAAGATTGACTTCCACACAAAAGCTTGTGTCATCTTAGACCTTAGAAAGAGTAAATCACTTCTCTCCTCATTTCGAGAGGATCATGTCTGTCATCTTTCTTAGTGAGAAAATTACCTTTTGTTGTCTTTCTAATTAGTGAAAGAATTACTTCTCTCCTTATTTCTTTAAGAGAAAAAGGACCTTAAACCTTGATTTCTAAGGGAGACGATGACTGCAAATGAATGCAATGCTCATTACACACAAATACATGTCCTCAGACGTCCTTGGATGCACACATAAATACATATACATAGTGCTAATGCACTTTCTCTTGTTATAACTCAATCCATCTTCATTTATGTGCAACTCCTTGGTTCTTGTGTACACTCTTACACTTGGCAAACACTTCCTTCCCCCTTCATAACTTGTATTGCTTATACCAGATATCCTCGTCATGGTGCTCTGATTACCCCATTAAGTGATGCACTAGGAATATTGGTCTCTTAATGGTCTAATGGCCATGCTAGATCATCATGAACACTTAAAGAAAATTGATTCATTAATTTTTTGAAATAAATTTACTAAATATAGAATGCATAATAAGCAATCAATTTAGTGATAATTAGCTTGTTCAAAAATACTAAGAGTTTGTTCATTTAATCTATGTGTTTTGAGGTTCTAAAAGTTTATGAGCTTCATGAAATGGAGCTTTTGATTTGTCGCCATTTATAATTGTCTCTAAATTTACACCATGTCTAGAATGTAAATCCAATTTTTCTTTGGGTTCTTCTAAGCATACCATTATATCTCTAAGTTAGGATTTCAAAGAGAACCTAACAAAAACATTAAGGACCTTTATAGTTTGAAGCATGTGAGGAAAGAAAAAAAGAACTCTTTTAGCCGCTAAGACATAATAAGCTCTAGATTCAAAAATGTGGTAAAGGCTACACATTGTTATTGCTTGACTTTCAAGGGCTTACATCACAAGCACCATGGCCAAGAATAGTCTTAGCATACAAAGAGTTGCTTAGACATGGTCACTTCATTTATGTGAAGGTGCACTTTGCACAATCTAGGCACAAAGGTAAGGGCTAAGGTTATTTGTGCGATTGACATGAAAAAGTTAGGTTTCATGAATCCAACCTTATTTCCATTTTAGACACTTACAACTTTAATATATGTGACAATGAAAAATCTTCAAGTATCAGGTTGCTCATTATGTTGCCACCTTGAATATTAGTTTTATGTATAGTTGGTATGACAAACTTAGGTTTTGTGAATCCAACTTAATTTCAATGTTAACCATTTGTACCTTATATCTACTCGAGAAGAAAAAACCTTCAAGAACTAGGTTGTTACTTTTAAGATTATATGATGCTTATGCATAGTATATATAAGATTATAGTGGACTTAAAGTGAGTTTAGTACTTTTACTAGACAAAGCTTGGCTTATGGTGCAAAGCACTATGGCTCGTGTTGAATGTCATGGGTAAGGTTGGTCTATGTAGAGCATAACATTTCCTTCCACACATTCTATACCATCTTGCATCTTTGTTTATGTTGAATTTGCTAAATATCTGAGAACAAAGTTTTTAATTATAAAAAGAAGTAAAATTAGCACATGAGAATCATGTACTATTTCATTTGTATCGATAATAGCTATATTTATGCTATACTAAGCTAGTATTCAACATTTCAATTTTCTGTATAGAAAGAATAAATTTATGTTCATTTGTGAAGACTTTTAAGTACAAGCCATGAATATATACAAGCTCTTTTAATATCACAAGAAATTGAGGATTTGGAATTTAGACAAATGTTATATTGTAAAGGATTAAAATTGTATGGACTTAAAAAGGGGGTTTTCACCTCTTGCCCAAATTTTAAGGTACTAAAGGTTTGAAATGTGTACGTGCTTTTGATTTGGATACATGCTTTTGATATTTACAAGATTATGATTTGACCATGTGTCATTTGGCCCGGAACTACACGATGACATGATAAGTAACAATGAAAAGCTTCCGTACACACACACACACACACACTCTCTCTCTCTCTCTCTCTCTCTCTCTCTCTCTCTCTCAATATATCATATGCGCTTGAACATCCATCGTGTTAAACATTTAACTTGTTTAGGCATAGGGTGTGTTTGTGTATTTAGGGTTGATCTCATCTCTTGAACGTGATCTTGCAAATATTTGCAATACAAATAAAGCAGGTAATGAGAGTACTACACAAGGAACTTTCAATCGATCCCCATGTAGGAAAAAAAGAGAATTCCCCATGGAATTCCCTAGTTGAAAATACATATAACTAGGGAAAGTAAAATCTAGGGAAAATGGGACATTTCCTACTGAGAATAAGTAGGGAATCACATAAGACCTTTCCAATGTAGGAAATATTTCCTGCATAGGAAATTCCCTATGTAGGAAATATTTCCTACATAGGAAAATACAAAATTTTCTATGTAGGGAATAATTCCTATATAGAAAATATTCCATATATAGGAAAAAAATTCAAGAGGTGATTCCCTAGGTACTCTAGACTAGGAAATCTCTCATTTTTCCTATTTTTACATTCCCTACTTATATGTACTTTCAACTAGGGAATTCCGTGGGAATTCTCTTTTTTCCTTATCACTTTATCTACTTTTCCCTTACTCTTAGACATGCTAATATCAAACAAGAAATTATATAATAAATTTTTAACTAGAAAATTATATAGAGAATGTCATCATTTCTAAGTAAGGATCAATAACATACATCTAATTATCAAAATAGATTAAACAAATCAAGACATCAACATCTACTTCTAGCAACCAAAAGAAAAATAAAAATACTTTTAAAGGAGCATAGAACTAAAAACTAATTAAGCAACATGTGTGTCTTGATTTTTTTATCCCTTAAATCTCCAATATGTTGCAAAGTAATAAATGTTTGAGTAATCCCTCAAATCTCCAATATGTTGAAAAGCAATAAATTCTTAACTCAAAGTAGAAGTTATGCTAAAACTTCCACATCATCTAGACTAAGCACATTGCTATTTTTGTTTAATGCAACTTTTCCATTTCCTAATAGCCAATAAATAATTTCCTTAATCATATCATCACTTGTTGGCTTCTTTGTATCCTTGATCAAGACTCGAAAGCTAGCTTCAATCTTTTTGAGATTCATGTATGTACTCTTTAAAGAAAAGTACATATCATGAATTGTAGGCACACCAAGATACTTCAAAAGTATGGTTTCCATGTTCTCTTTTGTCATATTAATCTGCATTGAATTAAAAAAAGAGAATAAGTAACTTATTATATTATGTATAGATAATTAAATGACATGAATTATAATATGAAAAGCCATAAATTTAACTACATAACTATTATATATATATAAACTATAAAGTTACCCTTTAAGCATCATTTGAAATGTTAATCTCAAAGCTACAAATTGAACTACATGACTACAATTATATATATCTAATTAAAATATAAATTAACAATAAAGTTACCCTTTGAGTATCATTTGAAATGTTAATCTCAATGCCTTGGTTTGGGAGATCTTTAAATTCCTAATTCAAATAAAATAAAAAGATTAGATTATGCTTTTCATGTATGACATAAACAAAAATATAAACATTTACATCTAGCACCTTTGGTTCTTTTTCATTGATATTGGTACCTCGTTTCATGCTCCTTTGTTGCAAAAGATCCTTCATCTTCTCACTTGGCTAGTCAACACGTAAAATAAATAGTTATGTAATAAATCATATCTTTAGTTATTCACTAAACTATGACGCTGTTGTTCTCTCACAAACATATATCAAATACCTTTCTCTTTCTTTGACTTTTTCGAGATGTTTCATTAATGTCATCATCTGGATTAGCCTACATTCAAAAGTAAAATTAGTAATCACATTAAAAACATTTATATAGAAAAAAAAGTTACATACCTTATCATTGCTTGAACTATCGATACTTTGTTCTAGAGTTTCTTGACGTTTACTTGAGTACATTATTTTGTCTAAACCATGTGACAATAACTTTGAAAAGCTGGCACAATTTTCCATATCAAGTGTCTCATCTTCATTTTCAACGTCCTACATTTTAAGCATGTAAAGGATAAGATACTGTTAAGAACATGAATCATATGGTTAATCTTAAATTTAATATAAAGCAAAGAACCTCATCGGATGTATAACATTGAAATTCTTCAAAGCTCTTTTCTTCCTCCACGAACATATTCATCTATGGGAAATGAAAGTTAATGTATAAGTATCTGTATAAGAGACATTCTCAAAGAAAGTTATTAGATATGAGCTTAAAAGCATTACCTGCAATGATAAATCAGTTTGCTTGTATTGTTGTCCTTTAAAGGAGCTACTTTTTTCAAGAGGCTACATCAACAAAATAAGATCATGTGTGTACATCAAATGTCTCCAAAATATATGGAATCAAGTACAAAAATAATAAACATATAAGATTATAAGATACCTTTTCCAAACCTTGTTCATTCGCAATATCATCCATTCTAGGAATGTATACATCAAGTTGATTAGAATCAATAGTAGCAACATATGGTTCACTCTGCCATCAATAAACACACCTAAATGAGTATGGGAGAAAAAGAATCAATCCTACACTTATGATATCAAACTTAAAAATCATATCAGCTTACCATTGATGATGTTATATCATTTGATACATTTTGAAGCTTATCTATATCATCCACTCCAAGAGATGCGGATAATTCTCTCTATATGTCACAAGATTAATAGTTCAATAACTAAGAATTTACACCTCAAATATTAGGAAAGCCAATTAAAAAAAGTAACAATCAACTTACCTTCTTTAAAAAATCTTTTTTCTTCAAATACTTTCTTTCATCTTGCTTTGTACCCTTCCACCAGTCATATATGTCATTCTCTCTCCATATGTACTCACATCCAGTAAACTTCAACGGTAAAATCTCATGGTGATTCTCTGATATGATTTTCATGATATACTCTTTATCCGTATTTTTATAACGTAGATCATCTGGGTTCAAGGATTCAAACCACCTATGTACTCGATGATAATTTTCGAGCATGACAGTGTGTTGACTTTTAAAGTATTCAGCCAAGAGCTTTTTTCCATAAAGTCTACCCTCTTCTCTAAATTTCAACATGGGTGGCCGATAGATATCATCATATGATGGTATACGTATCACTCCTATTGATACTCAAGTGATCAAATATCATTAGTTAGTATAACCATTTCAAAAAATGACTCATTATCAACATAAGAAAGTTGGTAATACCTGATTCTTGGCTTGAAGAAGTGTTAAGGCAAGCAATCTCAATGTCTTCCTTTCTGGCATTGTCTCTTCTGTCATCTTTAGTAACTTGTTTACCTATATATACAGAGTAATTTTCAATAACACAAAAGAAAGTAATTAGATATTTTGTATCAATTTGGGTCACCAAATTTGTACAAGTTTTTGATCCTTAAAGTTGGTACCTACATCTTGACTTGAAGAAACATTATCGCAAGTAACCTCTTGATCTCCCTTTCTTACATTACCTCTTTTCCCACCTTTTGTTGTTCTTTTATCTATGTTTATATATATACACACAATTACTCAAAGTTTAAAAATATGAATAATTATGAACATTTTAAATCAGGCAAAGAGACTAATTAAAGCTAGTTAATCTCAAAATCAATCACCTAATAAAGCAACATGTAATATATGTACAAATTTTAATTTTCAAAGTTTAGTAGAAATAAAGACATAGTACCTGTATCGTGATTTGAAGAGACATTAGGGCCAATGACCTCCTTAGCTTTCATTGTTCCATTATCTCTTGTACCATCATTTGTGATTTTGTTACCTTTATGTACACATAATAAACCAAAGTTTAGAAACATAAGAGACTTATATTTTTTAAAAAGAAGTGCTATATCAAACTAAATCACTTAATTTCTTAGCACTTGGATTAGAACACAAGAATTAGTAATAAAATTAGGTATAAATTTAGTTATTAGAGCTAGTTACCTTTCACTTCTTCCACAACTGAATCCACAAGCCCAAGTAGTTTGGGATCCTCACTCATCATTTTTTTCAAAAGAGCCATCATCTCTAGATTAGAAGTCAACATGGCAGACCTACATAGGCATGGTAACAATAAGAAAGTGTTTGCAATGCATGTTTGAAAATGTAAATTACATTAAGCAATACAAAACAAAAGACTTCAATAAACATACCGTCATAATGTTTGAAAATGTAATTTACATTAAGCAATACAAATCAAAAGACTTCAATAAACATACCGTCATAACATGGTTGCCTCATGCTCATGAGAACGCCACATTGTAGGTACAATCTTTCTTTTATTGTCAATTGCAATTGCTTTTGTTTTGAGTACTTGCCATTGCTTTTTCGTGGATACACATAGCCACCAATCCTTCCAATCTTGATCCTCTATTCTCACTTTCCAAATATTTTCTTGCAAGTGTACATTAGTTAGCCATCCCACTTTTACTTGCTTCATTTCATAGTGTACTGCTCTTATAACGGCACATTTGAGGTCGTTTGGCTCACATAAAGCATCTAGATGAGACTTCATATAGACAACATCTGTGTGACTGGATAATTGAAGTCTACTTCAGATCCATCAACAAATAGACTTTCTAATTCATCTATCAATGGCTGCATGAATATGTGAAAGAGTTTATGATGCCAGGAGGCATATTCCACGGTGGATTCCGTGAGGTTTTACGGTGGATTCCGTAAACTTAGATGACCGGGGCTCATACGCAAAGAGGATTCTTTGTGCGAGAAGTTGATGGGGACGCCTGTCCTTTTCGGGCGTTTCATTAATTTAGTGTGTACATGGGTGATTCCATAGCGGGTGATTCCGCAAAATGCATATTAAATTAATAAACGTTTATGA
This sequence comes from Lygodium microphyllum, assembly GCF_053477565.2. Classification (NCBI taxonomy): domain Eukaryota; kingdom Viridiplantae; phylum Streptophyta; class Polypodiopsida; order Schizaeales; family Lygodiaceae; genus Lygodium; species Lygodium microphyllum. Next base: position 43,719,078 of record NC_141140.1, on the reverse strand, counting down.
GTTTAGAGTGCGCACTCGTAATAAATTAAGGTTAGGATTTATTTCTAACCAGTTGATTTATTTATGTAGCTGAAGACTGCTAGGTATTCACTTTTGTTGGTTTAATTGTATTATTTTACTAACGATTGTGAATGCTTCAGTTGATGTGTAGAGATAGCAGCAATGGCGGAGGAAAGCATTGGAGTCTAGCGGATTTTCGACCTTTGGACTATATTTTGATAGGCGTCACGCCTATATTTTGTTATGTCTATTGAGACATTGATTATTGATTATTATTTTGTATGCGCCTATGGGCACGGATATGTTATTTCTATTTGGACATTGAGATTGGGCGTGCCAGACTCTATGGGCACCGTCCATTAGCTTTATTTTCCTATTTTTGTAGAAAGCAAACTCAAAAGCTAAAAGCTTGTCATATTTTTGTAAATTGGGCTATTATTGAGCATGAAGATTGAAATATACATAAAATACATGCTTTGTGAAGCGCTCACACAAGGCATGGGGGAGATTCAACCCAATTTGTCTCTTGCCTCTTGTCGTGCTTGCTTTTACATGGGTTTTTGTGCTAAAAAGTAGAGTACTTTGTTCTTGGGGACCTTCCGGGATTCACCACGTGAGCTATCTGCGACCGATCTGCGCACCAGTGGTATCAGAGCGTTTTTGGAATGCACTCCTACAGCTACGCATGCTTGAAGACGTACCAGAGACGACCCATAAGTGGAAGTACATGTCTGGACTTCTTGGACATTACTACGCTGAGGTGAATATGTTCAAGCCTGCTACTCTTGAAGATGCCATCTCCTTAGCTCACGACACTGAAGATAAGTTATGCGGAAGAGATCGACGACCACAGCCATTCCAAGCAAACGGTAATTATGGATCTAAACAATTCAATTCAAATTTCAGAAGGTTTAATCCAGGTCGTTTTTCATCACCATCTTTCCGCAAGAATTGGCCTAAACCACCCGCATTACCATCCACTGTCAATCCAAATCCTAAGTCTATCCAACAAGCAAATCCAAATATACCCAGACTCCCAGCCATTGCAAATAATGTGACCAAATCCAAGCCCATCGTATGTTACAAGTGTCACCAACCAGGCCATCTCGCAGCAAATTGTCATTCAAAGAAGCCATCAGCACATATCAACTACCTTGGAGCTATGGACGAAGACGAGCATGAGGATATGCCAGATTTCATTGAAGATGAGGATGATACTATTACTACTTCCGACACTTTACCAGGTATGCCTACTTCACATTCATTGTTGACTATGAGATGTATGGTGCATGGAAAAGAAAGAACTATATTGCATGATGACGGTAGTACCCATGACTTTATTTAAGCAAAATTGGTAAAGGAATTGAAATTGCATACAGTACCTACGCACTATCGCATAAAAGTTGCATTTTTAGGCACTAGGTACAATGGCACACAAGAAGTTCAAGATTTAGAAATTCAAATTGGTCCATATATTGAAAGAAGAAATTTCTTAGTTGTCCCATTACAGTCTAGCGACATTATTCTAGGAATGCCATGGAGACACCAACATAATCCCAATATAGATTATTCCACACACACAATGAATATTAATTTTCAAGGAAAATCTATTACATTATTTGGTATGCATGCATCTCATATGTTTCCACTACTTTCGCATACTCAAGCAAAACGTGCACTACGCAAGAATACTAAATCATATCTCATTTGGGTGAATGAATTGCACGCAAAAGAAACTCATATACACCCTAGGCATAAGGAATTTCTTGCATATTTTAAGGATTGTTTTGCAGAAGACCTACCACCAGGTTTACCTCCATCACGTCCAGAAGACCATAAGATTGACCTAATACCTGGCACACAACCACCTTGCAAAGCCCCATATAGGCACAATCAAATAGAGCAAAAAGAAATCCAGACTCAAGTAGAAGAATTACTAAATAGAGGTTTAATTCGACCTAGCAGTTCTCCATTCGGTGCACCTGTGCTCTTAGTCAAGAAAAAGAATAATACTTATCGGATGTGTATTGACTACCGAGCATTAAACAAGATCACTGTAAAGAATAGGTATCCTATACCTAGAGTTGATGACCTTATGGACAAACTGCAAGGATCTTCTATATTTAGTAAAATTGACCTTAAATCTGGATATCATCAGGTGAGGCTAGATAGATCCGACATATTTAAGACTGCATTCAGGACACAGTTTGGCCATTACGAATTCTTAGTTATGCCATTCGGATTAACTAATGCACCTGCCACTTTCAGTAGAATGATGAATCGTATTTTTCTAAAATATCAGTATTGTGTGATTGTTTTCTTTGATGATATTTTAGTATTCAGTCAAAGTGAAAAAGAGCATTATGAGCATTTATCATTAGTTTTTCAATTACTGAAAGAAAATCAATTGTTTACAAATCCTGACAAGAGTGAATTCTTTAAGACAGAAATAGAATATCTAGGTCATATTGTATCAAAAGAAGGAATAAAAGTTGATCCTAAGAAAATTGACGCAATATTGCATTGGCCTATTCCTAAAAATGTACATGAATTACGCTCATTCCTTGGTCTTGCTAGTTTCTATAGGAAGTTTGTACGTAATTTCTCATTACTTGCTTTACCATTGACCAAACTTCTTAAGAAAGGCATTGTTTATCAATGGACTGAAAATCAACAGAAATCCTTTGACTTACTCAAACGTGCATTAACCAATGCCCCTGTTCTACAATTGCCTGACTTTAACAGACCATTCTTTTTAGTTGTGACCGATGCTAGCGGATCAGGAATAGGAGCCGTGCTAATGCAAGACAACCATCCAATAGCATATTCTAGTTCTAAGCTGAAACCCTCTGAGCTTAAATATTCCACTTATGACAAGGAACTCTTAGCAGTTGTACAAGCATTAAAACAATGGAAGCATTATTTAATGGGTTCAGAATTCATGATAAAGACCGACCAACAAAGCATTAGACATCTACTTAGTCAACCCCAAATTTCTGACCATCATATCAAATGGGCTTCATTCATTCAAAGTTTCCATCCTATCATTCAATACCAACCTGGAAAAGAAAATGTAGTTGCCGATGCATTGAGTAGAAGACATGCAATTCATAATATTTCTATCATATCTTTTGATTCATTGATTGCTATGAAAGACACATATCACCAGGATATTACTTTTCATTCTGATTGGCAAAAATTAGTTCAAAATAATTTCATTCCTATTGATTCATTGTCATATAATGATGGATTCATGTTCTTTGAAAAGAGACTGTGTGTTACTATTCCATTCCGATCTTTTGTTTTGAATGAAATTCATTGTCCCCCATATCAAGGTCATAGAGGTATCATTTCTACATTACGCATGTTAACTGAAGATTTTTATTGGCCGCATATGGATGCAGATGTGTCTAATTTTGTTTCTGAATGTCTGATTTGTCAAAGAATAAAGAGACATCATGGTAAACAGTATGGGTTATTAATGCCTTTATCTATTCCATCTAAACCTTGGGAACATATATCTATGGATTTCATTACTGGCTTACCAAATACTAAATCTAACCATGACATGATTTGGACAATTGTAGATAGATTTAGTAAGCAAGCATATTTCATTGCATGTAAGAAAACTTTAACAGCATCACAAGCAGCACAGTTATTTTTGAAAACTATTTTTACTAACCATGGATTGCCGAAAGTGATTATTTCAGATAGAGATTCTAGATTTTGTAATAATTTCTGGATTACACTGTTTGCAAATCTAGGCACAAAGATTGATTTCTCATCTGCATTTCATCCAGAAACAAATGGACAAACAGAAGCCACAAATAGCACTATTTTAGATCTTTTACGTGCATACACTATCTCTAAACCTCAAACATGGGATACTCATTTGCATTTATTACAGTTTGCCTACAATAATACACCGCACACATCTACAAAGAAAGCACCTTTTGAAGTTATTTATGGACATAGATTATCTACACCTGTTGCATCTTTGTCTAATAGAATACAAAGTGCCGATGATATTGCTGTTATGCATAACACTATTTTTGATGAGGTCAAGGATATGATTGCTAAAGCCCAACAATCATATACCAAACAAGCCAACAAGAAAAGACAAGCCATGAATTTCAAAGTAGATGATTATGTTTGGCTTAGAATAGAAAAGCGTAGACTGCAAAGTGTAGATAGACATCCAGTTGTCAAATTAGCCCCTAGATTCTACGGACCATTTAGAATCATTCATAAGATTAATGACAATGCATTCAAGTTAGAACTGCCATCACATTGGAAAATTCATAATACCTTTCATATTAGTTTATTGAGACCATTTAGAGGACAATTACCTATCCACCCTGTCTATGAAAATCCACCTTTACTAGAAGAAGAGACTGAAATACTTGAACCAGAAGCCATCATAGACACTGACTACATGACCACTAGAACTGGCTGAAGATATTCTAGATATCTAGTGAAATCTAAGAACCATCCTGTAGAGGAAGCACAATGGATGCACGCTAGAGACCTAAATGCTTTCCCCACTCTGTTAGCTCCACATTGAGCTAATAGCAATTGAGGTCAATTGCTATCCCACCCCGGGGGTATGATGCCAGGAGGCATATTCCACGGTGGATTCCGTGAGGTTTTACAGTGGATTCCGTAAACTTAGATGACCGGGGCTCATACGCAAAGAGGATTCTTTGTGCGAGAAGTTGATGGGGACGCCTGTCCTTTTCGAGCGTTTCATTAATTTAGTGTGTACATGGGTGATTCCATAGCGGGTGATTCCGCAAAATGCATATTAAATTAATAAACGTTTATGAGTTTAGAGTGCGCACTCGTAATAAATTAAGGTTAGGATTTATTTCTAACCAGTTGATTTATTTATGTAGCTGAAGACTGCTAGGTATTCACTTTTGTTGGTTTAATTGTATTATTTTACTAACGATTGTGAATGCTTCAGTTGATGTGTAGAGATAGCAGCAGTGGCAGAGGAAAGCATTGGAGTCTAGCGGATTTTCGACCTTTGGACTATATTTTGATAGGCGTCACGCCTATATTTTGTTATGTCTATTGAGACATTGATTATTGATTATTATTTTGTATGCGCCTATGGGCACGGATATGTTATTTCTATTTGGACATTGAGATTGGGCGTGCCAGACTCTATGGGCACCGTCCATTAGCTTTATTTTCCTATTTTTGTAGAAAGCAAACTCAAAAGCTAAAAGCTTGTCATATTTTTGTAAATTGGGCTATTATTGAGCATGAAGATTGAAATATACATAAAATACATGCTTTGTGAAGCGCTCACACAAGGCATGGGGGAGATTCAACCCAATTTGTCTCTTGCCTCTTGTCGTGCTTGCTTTTACATGGGTTTTTGTGCTAAAAAGTAGAGTACTTTGTTCTTGGGGACCTTCCGGGATTCACCACGTGAGCTATCTGCGACCGATCTGCGCACCAGTTTACTAGAGCTTCCAATAACTTTTTTGCAACTGAATGGAATAAATAAAACCGGTATAACTCCAATAAAGGAGCTCTTTCCAACATTGAGAATTTTGATTTCAACAACTCCACAATTCTTCTGGGTTGTCTTTGAGGCTTGGAATCCATCCCAATGTAATAACAAGGCGAAATTGCGTGGATCACCCTATTTATCACAAAACACACCACATTTTAGTAACCTACTTCACCATTTCATTTATATTAATTAAAAAGATGAGCATGATAATAAAGTGTACCTTACAAATCCTTTTATACCCATGTATGTGAGTTCGACATGATTTGCAGATAAACTTGTAGGCACTCTCAATATCATCCCATGAATGATCAAGCAATGGTGACCTTTGGGCAGAAGGCCAAGCTGTATAGACTTGTTTGCAATGCATGTTATTACATATCAATGGAAGCTCAAAGTATGATTCAGGATTCCAAAAATCATTTACACTTTTGAATTTTGTACCATCCCAAAACTCATTTATTGTAGAATCACAAAGTGTATTCTCCTGTATTAACCATTTGTTTTTATTTCTCCACATTTCCAACAATTCATGGCATAGAGTTCTACTTCTAGTTAGTAGACGCAATTGTTCTCTAATGGAGACATAGTCAAAAGAGAGCATAACTTTTCTCGGTAGAGAACACTTGGAACACTTTTCACAGCATTGTGAACAATCACGCTTTAACTTCTTCCTTCCTCCTTTTCTGGTGTTACACAAGCATTCAATTGTGTCTCTAATATAGTTATCCTCCTTGCTTGGCTGATAAAGCAATGGTGCATGAATAGAGCTCTCACTTCCTTGGCATACCCTGTAACGTTGGGAGTTAACCATACCTAGCCGTGTGAACATGATACCAAGTTTCTCCCAACAAGTAGGAACATTTATACCATTCAAGTCTCCATCCCATGTGTTAGGCATTTGCACTAGTAGTTTGGCCAAGCTTGGCATATATATATTGTCCATATGTGCTTGGGGGGGATTAGAACTGACCATATCACCAAAAAGAATTTTAAGCATTTTATCTTGAAACTCAATTGAAGCTTGATGCTCATCCCAAAGTGCTTGCAATTGAATTATTCTTTGAACGATTTTGTTAAATAAAGATGGTTCAACATCATCCATCTCGAACGCTTCATGTTGTGGTTCCACCTCATTATCCTCCCTTTCCTCTAAATTGTCAATCTCATCTGATGGGTCATTATGGACCTCATCTCCCATGTCATTATGCTCTAGTGGAATGTCATCTTGTGGTAGTCCTTGAGAGTCATGTAGACCAAGATTAGTAGCGAGACTCTTAAATCTTTCCTCAATTCTCATGTGTCTTGCATATGTTGAGTGAGGAACCATACGTCCACCTCCACAATATGTTCTGCATGTACACCACAAACGCCTCCATCTAGGCAAAGAGTGAGATGATGGTTGATCCATAGGAGGGTTATCTTCACTCATAGGAACATCATTGTTAGTAGAATTTCTACCTTCTTGACGAGCCAGAACTGATGAATGTATTATCCCATTCATATCCTTGCGACTGTGTGCATAGTAAGTTTGTCTAGTAACATTCTGATAACCAAGGGTTGAATGCCTACACTTATAATTGCACTGACATCTCCTTAAATTATTCATTATGGCTTCCTGAAACATAGACATAAATAAAAAATAATCAATCTATATAAAGGCACATTGAATATGTGATTTAGGCTTAAGAAAAATAAAATATATGAAGGCACATTGAATATGTGATTTAGACTTAAGAAAAATAAAGATTCTCAAGAACTATAAGCACATAGGAAAGGTTGCACATCAAACGGGAAAAAGAAAAGCATTACTCAAAGGGAAGTAGACTTTTATCCCAAGTGAGTTATCATGTCAAGCATTGAAATAAGCATGTACAATCTATTGTTTATGTAGAATACCTATTCTTGCAAAGTATGCCTTGTGAAAATACACTTTAGGTAACAATCACACTCCCTTATAGAATACGATAGTGCAGGTATACGATAGTGCTATATGGTTTATAAGCATATTCATAGGGTGAAAGAAAAGTATGTTCACTTGATATTGTTATCTCAAAGTTCTATATTTATTATGGGCACATATATAAACTAGATCTTCCAGTAAAGTATAGCTAGATGTACGTTATGATGTGGTGCAAAGGTGTCACTTGGTTCATGTGAATTAAAGGGGAATTCAGGCTAACAATGAGTCTACAAACATGAGTAGGCTATAGAGACAGAGACTACGAAACCCTACTTGGAAAGGAGGATCGTGTCGCTAGGGCCAAAAAGACCCATCACATCACTTATTATTTCCCTATATGGTTAAACATCTCCTCAAACAAGTGATACTTGGAGCTTACTATAACAAACTTATGCTCGAGAAAACCTAGCATAAAAAGCAAACAAGAGATAACAAAACCCAGCTTGGATAGGAAGATCGTGTCCCTAGGGCTAATAAGGCCCATCACAACAGTTATCATTTCCCAAGCGTGGTTAGACATCTCCTCAAAACAAGCAAAGGAGAGATTACAAAACCCTGCTAGGATAGGAAGATCGTGTCCCTAGGGCTATAAATAAGGCCCATCACAGCAGTTATCCTTTCCCAAGCATGGTTAACAGCAATTATCATTTCCCAAGCATAGTTAAACATCTCCTCAAACAAGTAATACCTATTTTAGTGTTATTTTTGTAGCCTAAGTCATGAAAGTATAAGTTCTTATATTTAGTGTAAAAAGTAAATCACAACCTTTCAAGTGAACAGTGTCACCTATGAGGACACGCTGGGAAATACATGGCAATCCTACGTAGAATACCTATTCTTGCAAAGTATGCCTTGTGAGAATACACTTTAGGTAACAATCACACTCCCTTATAGAATACCTTTGCATCAAAATTTTCCAAAGATGCATAAGACTTGGTTTAGCAAAAACATAAATAAGAAAAAGAAGCTTCAGGACTCATTTTATTCTAAACAATTGTGCGTGTCATGTTTCCACAAAGATATACTCATTCATACTTTTAGACATGGAATTTCTAACAAATGCATGGTGTGCAAATGTTGAGAAACTCCTTGTTATATAAAGCTGTAAATCAACATGTCTTTATATAAATATTAGCATTTCTAATTGAATGTAAATTAAAAAAAGACATCTATCACATTGCTAATTAAGATAGGAGAGTGCCCTCACTGTCAAAGGGGGGCTGCTGAGTGTCGATTAAGGTTGGCCGCTAAAATATGTAGGCCCTGTACTGACGAGCTGAATATTAATGTAGCTGATGCGTCGACGGGGCTGAGCGCTTAATGTGACGAGCTGAATATTAATGTGGCTGACGTGTCGACGGGGCTGGGCGGGCTGAACAAGCCATGAGCTCCTACTTGACAGATATAGGACAAGCATTAGAGGGATCAAGTTGGCCATTTTATATTTTGATGAGCTTATTAATGTGAAATTTGCATATAACACAATTGTATTTTTTAATGAAGGTGCCTCGCATAGCAACAATGAAGATACTTAGTGGAGCTTCCTATGCTCTCATTAATTGACATAAATCCCATCGTTTTTGGATATGTAACACTAGGCAATCGATTTGGAGACCACATCAAGACTTGATCACTTGGGTTACTTACAAGACCAAAATGAAAAAAAGAGAAAATAAAGAAAAATAGAGAGCATTGACACAAAAAAAACTGCTACTCTATTATGGTTGTGACATGGGAGTTCTGAAGGACAAGACGGTTTTGCTAGCTAGTCACGCATTAAGTGGAATTCTTACCAGCATTTGATTTGATTCCGGTGATGCAAGAAAGAGAGATTCCACCTATTCGTTAAAGCCGTGGCGCACAATATATTGATGACGGTAGCTAGCTGGACTTCAATTAAGTTCCTGGGGAACTCGTCGGGCCAGGGCAGCCGAACGTGCTGCAGACGAATGTCTTGGGTGGGCCGAAGCAGCGGATCTACCTACAACGCGGGCGGAAATAGCGGATCTTATACCTGCAGCTCGATATTCTGGTTCGACCCCACCAAGCTGGACTTCGCACGCCTGCTGATCCGTCTTGATCCGATCCTGGAACAAGCCCCAGACAAGTGGCGAATCCTAGCTATAACTTCGACGTCTCCAGCTGGAACAAGCGCCGCCGCATCCTACTCCATCAATCTCCAGCTGGAACAAGCAGGCGCGCATCCTGCGGGAACATTCAGACGTGGCGCATCCTGTCAGCAGGTGCACGCACGCAGCTATATTGTACACTTATAGCTTGACTTATAACAATATTATTGTGCAAGTAGCACAACAACGTCGACGACGTATATTAAATCTGATCATATTGACATCAGAGAAATAAAAACGATGAAGGCTTTTCCTTAAGATATTTAAGAACACCTGCTGTAGGGAGCGACAGAAAATTACAGGGAGTGTGTTTGCACAGACGGGAGCAGCCCACCCCGACTATTGCCAGTATGATCTCCTCATCGTGATCATAAATATTAGAAGAGATACTAACGTTAACGTTTTAAGCCAAGGATTGCTGCGACCTGCCATTGTTGATATCAGGACCCTCCTGAGCTAGGTACAGCAACTGCTCCACTCTGCTCAGTAATTAAAACGGCGTTAATGAAGAAAAGAAGGGAGATCCGTTGGCGGGAATTAGAGGGTAGGTAAGGAATTAGGGGGTAGGTAGGGAATCCGCCATCCTCTAACTACCTTCCATTTTTAGATGTTAAATATTAGGTTGGCTTCATTCACAATAACTACCTTCCATTTTTTGAATAGTGATGTAACATGCACATACATGTTATCAAAATATGTGACTATTGCATATGAGCATTTAATGGAACTAGTGAATCACATTAGTGTGCAAATGTGTAAGAGGAGACATCCACTTTCCCCATTATAAGTTGTTGATTAAAAATGCTATATGTTGTATTTATTATCTATATTGTGTTTTGTAAACGGTATATAAGGTATGTTTCTTCCTTAAGAGACATAATTGTGTGTGTGTGTGTGTGCACATGTGCGTGCACACACATGCATGCATCTTGTGTATGTGCATGTGCGTTGTGAGTGTGCACATGTGCATGCATGCATGCATTTTCGGGCACACACACACGCACACACACACACACACATCTATATAGATGTATATAGATATACCCACACTCACCCATTAACATCTCTCTCTCTCTCTCTCTCTCTCTCTCTCTCTCTCATTAAAACGTTTAAATTAATGAATGTAAATATCTTTTGCATCATTGATATTGTCACAACTTTGATAATGTGGTGATCCTAAGAATCATAGTCCTCATCCTTATCATGTCATCACTACTTTTATAATATTTCTATTTCAAAACAATGAAAGAATGCTTAACTATGAGTAAAGGCACATTTAGTTTATATTTTTCATATTTGTACTAACTTTGTATTTCTTATCATTATATTAACATAAAATGTTTACATTGTACTAACATTAAGTGGACATTGTGTTTGTATTTAGTACCAATTTGGTTACCAAACAATTTTATTTTTCAGTATTTCAATATAAGGGCAAAGAAATAATTGAAGATACTCAACTAGACTTGCATTCCTTAACTTAGGCATTTCAAAAGTGGTAGACATTAATGCATCCTAATGGATGACTATTCAGGAGAAATGGTGTTTTTTTGTTTTTCTCTACAAAATTTGAGGAATGGTGTTTTTCTTTACAAAAAATTCTAAGAACAACATATGAAATATAAAAGTAGTTAAACCATGGTCCATCATCAAGGTAAGAATTAACAAGATTTGGCACAAGATATCTAGCCACACAAGGTTTGTTGCACTCTCAATGGAATGCATAAGATGAAGAATGTTACAATTTAGGATTGGTTATAAATGCAAGAGTGAAGCATGTACGATGGCAAGAAAACATAGAAAGGCCTTTTCATGTGATAGTGGCAATTATCTCGTATTATCCTAATCAAGTGGTAGGGGGATCTCCAAATACAATTAATTCAAGTTGCATAAAGATGCTTAATGGGAAACTTTCAAACTTGAGGCCTAGTTCAAGCTATAGATGTGGATTTTAGGCTATGTTTATTGTGTGTACATCTATCGACATTAATTAGTGGAGAGCTAGAAGTGCATCCTTTTATGACAAGAAGGTCATCATAAACTAGATTGACATGTAGGCTTGTCGGTTGGGTACAATTGTCAATTGGCTATGTTGCATGTAGAACAACAAAAGGAAACACTATTACAAAACAATTCCCATCAACACTTAGTGTCACAAAGTGCAATTAATTGCAAGGACGTGTCCTACAATTTTTCGGGTAAATGGAGTGACTTTGGTAAGTTACTTGCTACCTAAATGTATATCATGAACTAAGATTAAAGAATTACAAATTGTTTCATCCTACATACTTTTCACATGAGTTGGTTTTTCATTGATAGAAAACATATAAACTCCTTACCTTTTGCAATTTGCAGGTAAAATAGTGTTGAGTATGCTTATGCTAATAGGGCGCCATAGAGGCCTACCTAATAGCATGGATTCTGCATTCCATTACATCAATGATTAATACACCATTTCAATTTATTTTCTTAAATTAATTCATCATATGAAAGGAAATTGGTAGCAAAAGTGACTCTAGCATCTATCTCATTCCTAGTTAATGTATTTGTGCAACTCTCTTCAAAACATCTAGTAAAGATGTTTGGATCCTCTCTCTCTCTCTCTCTCTCTCTCTCTCAAAGCCCTAAAAATAAAAATGAGCTCTCCTCCCCCTTCCTCAGGATTTTAGACCTCCTCTCCAACACTCCTTGGATGCCTTTTCCTCTTCTTTGCCAGATTTCAACCTTGTTTTCCTTCGATTTAGGCTTCTTGTTACACAAAACCCTGCTATGGTTTTCTTTCTCTTTCCCCTATTTTTCCTACCTAAATGCCTACAAATGCCTATAAATCACAAGCCAATGCTAATGCTAATCAAACCAACTTATTTGAAGCTCAAAGATCCAAAACACTTACTTGCAATGAAGATCAAACACACTTTCTTTCTACCTATTTACCTCAAGTACTATTGCTTTTGCTTTTGGGAGACTTTCTTCGTACCTTAAGCATCTCCATAAATTTATTTCACTGTGCTATTGCTTTTGGGAAACTTTTGTGGATCAACAATACTTGGACACATTTGGAAAGCATATTTCTAGACAATAGGGATAATAGAGGCATCACATATATTTCTTCCTATTCCATCATTTATGCTACTATAGATTGGGATAAGGATTCTCTATATGGTTGGTATGATACTTCAAACACCTACTCCAGGGCTAGTCCATATTCCAATGTCATCCAACTTATAGGAATGATTATGCCTTGGATTATGTAGGGCATGATATGGACTACAATATGATGCTTGTGCATTATACTTGGACCATGTTGGTCATTATCAAGAGACCACGGATCATTCACATGCCACCTCCTCAATAGGATGTCGATGCCATCTAGGAAATACATGCACAAATTTTAGGCAGCTAACACTCATATTTTATTTCAGTGCATTATTGCATTTGGGAGCCATTGGTAGATTGGCTAGTACTTTGATGCTCTTAGGAATTGTATTCTTCAATGAATTATAATAGAGCCTCATGGCAATTCTAACATAACTAAATGCAACAAAAACATTAATACTCTTTAAGGATGAAATTCAATGTTTCCTTTGGTTCTAATCCACAACATCCAACACATTTTACTAACCTGAATGCTAATTCATGTAGTTTCATTTGAGAATAAAACCCCCAATGCATGTAGTGTGATATGAACATAATGTGGTTGGATGCATCTACATCATCAATACTTTCTCATTTCTCATCCTCTTGCTTGATGATTTGCTTCCATTGTTTGTTCTTGTTCTCTTCTGCTTGATTGTCTTTCTTCAACATCAAAATCTCTATATACTTACATATCCTCAATGTGCAAGTGTGTCCGACACTAGCATGTGCCATCACTTTCCATTACACACCTTGCAGTCTTTTCGCTCTCACATGGTATACACCTTTCAAGCACGTCACATGATATTGGAAGATACTTTCAAAAACACATCACAGAAGGTTGTTATACATTACAATATTGGTATGCACACACACACAAAAACACACACACACACACAAGGCATTTCATTGCAATACTGTAAAAAACAATCTAATAGTAACTAAAAAGGTTGCGTTTTTTGGTATTTTGCCACTTTGACTTCATTTTTCCTAGGTTTATTTGGGAATATGTGTTGTACAGATATATAATACAACAATATCTTTGTTCATGTATGTTAAGTCAAACCACCTAGGACATTATTCCATTATAGCCCCATATATATACACACACACACACACACACACACACACACACACACACACACACACACACACACATAGAGAGAGAGAGAGAGCGTGCACAAAGTTGTTACCCTTAGAAGTTAATGTTAATGTTATAAATACAACTATAATATATTTAAATTCTCATGATTAATTTTAGTTTACCAAGCCTTTCTTGTATACCCATCATAGCTACCCATGTGGTCTAGGAATGGGGCCTGAATGAAAGTTAAACATAGAAATAAAATAAATAAAATACTAAATATTAGTAAAGTGAAAATAAGATTGATCTAGTCACCTTAGTCGAGTATGTGGGCTAGGTGTGGGGCTAGCAAGTTTGGCTAGGCGTTGTATACCCAAAGCTAGAAACTTTAGTGTTGTATAAGTTGTAGCAAAGGCACATTCACTTTCTACAAGCTCGAGTACTAGCACAAGAGGCACATGCTATGGTTGCACAATAATCTCTTAATCACTTGGCATTTCTAGAAATGACATATGTTGGCATTGTGGAATTGTAATATCTTGTGTTTTGTCCACGCATGTGTCTCTTTGGGTGTGAAGGGGGGGACTCGTGGATGAAATTAAAACAAAGGTTGAATAATCTTTACAAAAGCCTTTCCTTTCTCTCGTCAACTAGAGCCACCTCAAATTGCAATTGAAATATATGTTCCTCGTCGTTTTCATTTTTCTTATCCTCATCACCACCGTGATAGTCATCATCACCTTTGTCCTTACCTTCTCGAAACCATCAGTATCAACTTGAATTGAGAAATAGAGAATTGTGATAAACATCATCTTTATCTTATCCTCATTGTACCTTTAATTTGCTATTACATAAAAGTAGGGAATCACATCCTTATAATTCTTTATGTAGGGATTTTCAAAGGAATGTGGGGAATGCTCTATATTCCCTATTATAAGATGTAGGGAATGTAGGGACTTTCAAAGGAATGTAGGGAATGCTCTATATTCCCTATTATAAGATGTATGGAATGCAATTTCCTAGTTATAGATGGGGAATACGTACTTGTCTACATAGGAAATATTGGAGAATTTCCTATATTTCACCAAATTACCTATGTGGGGAACGATTGAAAGTTCCTTGTGCTATATGACTTTGAACTACACATTAATGGTATGCTTAGACACAATGTCAGTGATTAACACCGGAGAACCTAGGCACGGAGTGCCTAGTTAACATTATTGGTGAGTGCAAACCGGGATTACAACCTGTGTTTTGGCAGAGCTAACCAAAATCCAGCAGCTGGTAACGGGGAGGCGGCGGGTAGGACTACATCGGAGGCTTGGGGTATAAGGGGGACGTGTTATGATAAGGAGTAGGGTTGTGGACTATAGGCGGGGAAAGGAGGGAAGGTATGAAGGGGATTGGTGTGATCAAAGGGTATCATTCCTGGGTAATTGGTGGTGCGGGACGAGGCGGCTTATGATAGGGCGGAGGCGGTGGACTCGCAAAGGGAGACGTCGTTATATCGTGGAAAGGAGGGGGCGTATAGACAGGTTGCGCCTGGTGATAGGGCGGAGGGGTGTAAACCGGGGGTGATTTTTGGTATGGAGGAGGAGTCTGGATGGGTGGCGGTTTCTGGGACAGCGGAGGAGGAGTGTGGATGGGTGGCGGAGTTTGGGATGGAGGATGTGTGGGTGGCGGAGTTTGGGATGGAGGATGTGTGGGTGGCGGTTTCTGGTGCCGCGGAGGAGGTGGTTTAGTGTAAGCTGGCGGTGATGCTTTGTAGGGAGGAGTCTGGACGGTTGGCGGATTTTGGTGCGGCGGCAGAGCAGATGGGTTCTTGTAAGGCGGATCAGCTAGCGCTCCATGCATGCAAGTGCAGGCCAGGAAGAGCTGCAGGCCGAGGAGAAGAAGAGCAGGCCGCCCCATTGCATTCATGTGAGAGGGAACTGCAGCTGAAGGACCGCGAGCTGGTGCTGTTGCATGCATATACGATATCGGCCCCTTATATAGCCGTCTGATCGGCTCCCTGCGTCCGTCAGCTACTTAACCCGCCTCATTAGTATCAGCTGACGATCTTAATGCAAGCGTCTTGTAATTCTGCTTGCTCACGGCATTAGTACAATTTTACATGAACTTCTCATTGCATTAAACACAGACTTGTAGCCTAAATCGAAGCTTTATTACAAACGTTAACTATTATTGCGTCTGTTAAGACCCTAGAAACGTGCACGATAAGATGTATGGAGTAATATTTAGTTTGCCCAACCCAGCATATATTTAGTCAGTACGACACACAGCCAATTTTCAACACTTTTATGGAGATGCATAAAGGCGCAAGTGTAAGGATTAGCATAGGAAAAAGAACAAAATAGACCCATCAAAATACACCACAAAAAGCATGTCAAAAATAGAAAATATGAAGGAAATGATCGTCAAAATAGCGATAGAAAAATGAAGTCACTTTCACTAGCTGTTTTCATGATTGGATATTTCAGCAACCGAAAAATCTCTGATGTTCCATTTCATGTGTATTTCATTGCCATTGGAGGCTTGTTTTTTGGGCATCATAATGTGCTTTCAATAAAGAGATCTACACATGGTGCACTATAGTTCTAGGTATATGTCCAAATATACATAATGGGCATTGAATCATGCAAAACAATAGAAAAGGGAGATGTGTAATCATATGTGAGAAGCATGCTACTCACAATGTAATTAGTGGAAGCAACTCACTCCCTTCAAGTAACTCATACTTGCTAAGGATTGAATCAATGAGGTAATCCTTCCTATGCAATGGAAGCTTTGTGAACTATGCATACAACCCCTCATGGACTTTTTTTATCAGCCATGTCTCTCTTGACCTTCCTATATCAAACCTCATGTCTTAGACTCGAAGGAGGTAAACATATTTATTGAATTGTTATGTATATGGGAGGTTATTTATGTATTTTATCAATTTTGCATGGTTATTTTCTATTCGTTGCATAATAATGACATGTCGCACCTCTATGCATCTAGCACTAGTTGCATTAGGTAAGTAAATAACGTGTTCTATGTTTCTCATAAGAAAAGTATTTGTAGCTAGAGTATTGTGCATGCAATGATTTTTATATTTATCTATGGAGCATCTTTGGTGTGGAGCTTATTATTATTTTGGGTACTATTATAATTAATTGATTTGTATACATATGTGCAAGAAGTTCACTGATCGTTGTTACCTTCGTATTATGGCCTTACAACAAGACAATTATTTTTGTAATTTTAGATTTATTATTCAGTTCTTAGGCATAATTATACAAAGTAAGTCATTTATGCAAGAAGGATGCTTATATAACAAAGGGAATATGACTGGTATCACAACACATGGTTATTGGTAAGCATGTCATAATCAATGAAAGCTTTAGCCCATGCACATCATCAATAAGCATCCCCTCTTTATGCATTGGACAATTGCAATGTAAAACACATTGTGGCTCAAATTTCCTTCATGATTTCTATCTTCAGCTTCTCAAAGTTGGGAATGCCCTTTAAAAGGGATTAATAGAGCCTTCAAATCCCTTCAATAGATGAAAACCCTTTTTACTAAAAACCACCTAACATAGTGCTTTTGTCCTAAACGTGCAATTGGTGCCAATTGATTGACTAGTGTACCCCATGTGGCCCCATAATCACCATCATCCTCTCTCCACATCTTGTGAGTCCCCAGCCTCTTCTCACATGATCAAGGTATGTGTATTTATATTATATGTAGGGCTCCATTAACCTCTTCTCCTACAATCACGGAAGGTGTATTTATGTTACATGTAGAGATTCTCTTGGGTTTCTAATTGATTTACCATTCTACTTATGTTAATTTTGTGGTTTGGTGTGTTGCAATCTCATCCTTGAATCTCTCTTCTTTCATATCCATTATAGAGGGGTAAGTATATTTGCTACCCCCTTCTTCTATTTTTAGTGGAACCAACATATGGAGCTTTGCCTTTTCTCTGTGTAATTATTTAGGTGGATCCATCATACTCACCTTCTCACTATAATATATCCACACTAATATAGATGATACCACAATAGTTTATGTAGTTCATCACCCAAATAATGTTAGAGCAATAAGCTTATGCACATGAAATGTGGAAATTGAGCTCATCTAGATTCATTTGCAAAACCCCTCTCTCTCCCAATCAGCATAGGATAGGAAGAAAAAGGGGTGAGATATATAGTGGCCCATCTATTCAACCACTGCATATGAGAAGGGAAATGAAAATGACAATCATGGAGGACATGCTAGTTGCAACTTGTAGCACAAGATTCAAAGAGAATGATCAAGGGGCCCGGAAATCTACCTTTCAAACATATAAGAAACCATGTGAGTTCAAAAGAAAGGGACTTATATTTAGTAAAATTTATAGGATTATATTTACAAAAGGGGTATTTCAATTTGAAAAAAAATCCATAAGTTTAGTAAAGTAAAAGGCATTATCCTAAGGCCTTATAGCATGTAAAGAAAGGGTATTTCTTAATATACTTTGAATGCACCTTATATAGATGATTTCTTATAGGTGGACCCCATAGGTCAAGGGATAGATGAAGAGCATGCATAACAATTATTCCATCTAAGAATGGAGTACACTTTCAAGGGGAGAAACTATCATCTAGACTGATTCATTTGCTACAATATCATGTAGGTCATGTCACAATCCTTTGCACCTTCCTCTAGATCTTGAACATGCAATGCATATACAAAGTGGTAAGATACATCAATTTCAAAGCTTATACAAAAATTATCGAATATTACTCTTCATTGTACAAAAACAAGGAGTATTTGTGCATTCATCCTAACCCTTAACCTCTATCTCAGAGTGTCACAAGTTCTTGTAGGGTTCCATCTACGAGAGGAGAATATAATGTCATGAGATCATACACAATCATGGTCCATATTCATCTCATTGGCAGTGTATTATAGTATACATCAATGTACCTAGATAAGCATGCACCATTTTACAATGATTTTTTCTTCTTAGAAGAGTGCTTGCACTAGCATGCTTCTAGATTTCATCAAATCACACAAGAAAATAGGTCCTTCTAAATGTTCTCCACCATTTTTTGTGAGCCCATACATTCAAATTGAGTTCAAATGTAAATCAATGGTAATTGATGACTTGGGAGAAAATAACTAGATCATGTGGCACATGCTCTTGTAGATTCACTAGCTCGGAGGGACACTCAAGATAGACAACCATAGCTAGAACACAAAGAAGATCCACCATTTTTAGCCATTAGAAAAGTGCATCTCTTATGATCCTTGATCATTTGAGGGTAGCATAAAGCAAAGAATAGGGACGTCTATCTCATCCACATAATTAAGGGCCTTGAAATGTTGTGGCAACTCAAACTTGTTCATGATGTATATAAAAAAATCTAGATAAAGAAAAGTGCATGAGCTTAGAAATATGTATGTGGACTATGCATGATGGACCTAGCTATTGAGAGTGTTAATGTATGTTTTAAACACCATGATTCTCTATAAAGAACTCAACACTAAACATTAACTCACAAACACTCAGATTCTTCTCACATGCAATGCCTGGAAAATCTCCCAACATACATTACTAGGTTATTGTAGGATATGCCCCATATCTGGGGATGCATTGTAATTAAGGTACTTCAACTTCTTAAAAGAGGTTTTATATGAAATGAAAAATAGTTAACTATTGAATCACTATTTTTTTGTGAAGGATTCTTAGATTAGGTCCCACCATCATGGACTATTGTTGATTGCAACAACATATGGGAAGACCAAGTTTCCATATAGGAATGAAGAAACTTTCCATCTTTCATTAGTTGAAGACCTTCCTATATGAATGAAAAAAAATTTCATCTTTCATGAATTGAATTATTGGGATGATTTTTAAAAGTATGTACTTGATCCAATGCACATATTCAATAATACTGTAGAGCGGCTTTGGAAGACTATTAAGTGAACAAGAGAGAAAAAGTCAAAGAATTTATATGAAAGAGATCGGTAAAATCTAATCACATGTGGCCCCAAACCAAACTAAAGGGTAAAATTCATTTGCCAAAGACAACTTCGAGATTTTGAATTATTGGGATGATTTTTAAAAGTATGTACTTGATCCAATGCACATATTCAATAATATTGTAGAGCGGCTTTGGAAGACTATTAAGTGAACAAGAGAGAAAAAGTCAAAGAAATTATATGAAAGAGATCGGTAAAATCTAATCACGTGTGGCCCCAAACCAAACTAAATGGTAAAATTCATTTGCCAAAGACAACTTGGAGATTTTGATTGAACAAGTATGATGAGGAGTGAAAAAAAGCAATTAAGTGCTTTGAAAATGGTCAACAACAAGGTAGAGGAAAAAATTATTTTGAAGTCCCACATTTCACAAGTATCTCAATATTGGATGCTTCAAATTTCCACTAATTTTTTTAACACTATAAATAGCAAAGAACACATACTGGCAAGGAGAGGGACTGGGAGAGAGAAAGAAGAGAGAGAAAACTGCAGAGAAGAAGAAGAAGAAGAGCAGAAGAGAGAGAAAGACAGATACGAGGAGAGAGAAAGACTACAAATGAAGAGAGAAAGACAGGAAGAGACAGAGAGAAGGCATGGAAGCTTGGAGAGCAAGGTGAAGGAGAAAGAAGACTCGTGTTAATTATCTGATAATGAAAAATTAAGTCTCTCTCACCTTATATACCAGCCCCAGTGTAGCTAGTATTTCCCTGTTATTAAGTCCCCCTCTCTTACATTCCATCCCCACCTGAAGGTTTTTGCCCTCAAAAACAATTTGGGCACGTGTGATAACTGGGAGGGGCCGATCAAGGTACTACTCTACTACATTATTACAAGGGTATACTGATGAATGAAGAGGTATTATTGTGTATGATAGGTCATGGGGTATGTACGATACATGGGCCTTTTTGGGGAGTTATAAACATGAGTTTTAACCCAAATATCTGGAGTCAATGCTGGCTGTAGACAGTGGACAACAAGTTGTTTACTATAGGACCCTGCTGTAGTGAATCTGTCACAACTTTCTGTGGGAGGCTCCGAATGGGTTGTGCTATACATCAAAATAGAGCTCTCGAGAAGTACTTTCAGCCCATGTATGGTGTGCATTGCTGTCCCTAGTACATAATAAAATCTGCTTTAAAGCAGAGTGCTGTTTGCAGTCAGTCTTGGAGAAAACAGAGCCATAGTTAGCTAGATTTCAGCTAAATCGGCTTCTAAAAGGTATGAAAACTCTTCCAAAACTGAAGCCGGCCTCCAAGAAGCTTCCTCAAGTGGTAAATCTTGCCATTTAATCAAGTATTCCATGATTAAGTGAGAACGAAGCCTCTTTTCCCTTTGTCCTGACTTTTTCGGGTATGTATTGAATGATGTCTTCTTCATCTATCGGTGGGAGTTCCTCAACATAGTCCACTGCTGAGCCAATGAAGGGCTTCAACTAACTCACATGGAAGACATTATGGATCTTTGTAGATGGGGGTAATGCCAATCAATATGCCAAGTCTCCCACTCTCTTGATAATCTGGTATGGTCCATAGAACCTGTGTGCCAACTTATTGCTGGACTCGTCTTTAAGGGAGGCATATCTAGACTTAGGCACTTTCAAGAGAACCAAATCCCCTTCTTGGAAATCCACATCTCGACTTTTGTCATCAACATGAAGCTTCATTTGATCTTGAGCTCTCTTCAAGTTAGCTTTACATTGCTGAAGTAAGGCCAGCTACATTCTATCCAAATCTTCCTTGCTTTGTGGATTTATTTTATCATTGAAGATAGCCACAAGAAGGGGCACCTTGTAGCCATACAGGGCCTCAAAAGGTGAAACTCCAATGCTAGCATGTGTGGAGTTATTATAGGCAAACTCAGCCAAATGCAACCATGAGTCCCAAGCATGTTGCACATCATGACAGAAATGCCTCAAGTAAGTTTCCAGCCATTTGTTAACCCTTTCTATCTGACCATCTGTCTGTGGATGGTAAGCGATGGAAGGGGCTAACTGAGTGCCCATAGAGCTGAAAATAGCCTGCCAAAGGTTATTCATAAACTTAGCATCTTGGTCATGCACAATGACTTGTGCTAAGCCATGTAATTTGAAAACATATTCCATGAATTGGCTGGCTACTTGAGAAGCATTATACTGAGTCTTTGTGGGAATGAAATGGGCTGCCTTTGTGACTCTGTCCACAACTACATAGATGTTGTCCCAACCTTTCTTGGTCACCGGTAGGCCATTAATGAAGTCCATAGTGATGTGTGTCCACTTGCCTTCAGGTATAGGCAATGGCTGAAGTAAACCGGCTGGTTTTAAGGTGTTGTCCTTGTTTTGCTAACAAGGCATGCAGCCCAAGACAAAGTCTTTCACATCTCTCCAAAGGACCTTCCAGTAAAAGCTTTTAGAAATTTTGTCATAGGTCTTAAAGACTTCCAAATGAATAGCTATAGGGGCTGAATGCATCTCCTGCATGATTTTCTGCTTGAATGGGGAAGCATGAGGGATGGCAATTCGGCCATTATACTATAAAAGCCCATTTTTCAGCTAATACGAAGAGTTTTCCACACATTGTCCTTGCTATAATTTCTGAAATACATTGCTGAGATCAGCGTCTAACAGGTAAGCCTCATGAAGCTCATGTATCCAATCACTGTGTAACTCCATGATAGCAGAGACTTGACATGCCCACATCCTAGACAGGGAATCAATCACTACATTGTCCTTCCCACGAGTGTGGGTAATGTCAAAGTCATAGTTCTGTAAGGTGGCTACCCATCTCCTCTGCTTTGGAGTCAGATTTGACTAAGACAAGAAGTACTTGAGTACTCTATGGTTGCTTTTCTCTCTAAACCGGCTGCCATACAAATAATGATGCCATTTCCTGATGGCATGAAGGATGGCTAGCATTTCTTGATCATAGACATTCATAACCCTCTCATTTTTAGCCAGCTTTGGGCTCTCAAAAGCTATGACCCAATGTTCTTGCAGCAAGACTACACCGATTCCTCTCCCACTGGCATCACACTGAATGGTGAGTTTCCTAGAAAAATTAGGGCATACCGAGATAGGAGCTGAAGTAAGCAAATCTTTCAGTTGATTAAAGATTCTATCTGCTAACGCATCCCAGAAAAATGCTTCTTTCTTCAGCCTATCAGTGAGAGGGGCTGCAATAGTGGGATAGTGCCGAATGGATCTGCGGTAAAATGAGGAGAGACCCAAGAATCCTCTCAAAGAGGTAGTATTTGTAGGTGTGCATCAATCTCACACACTGCACTTTCTTTGGGTCAGCTCTAATGCCTGCCTCACTGACAATGTGTCCTAAGTACTCAACCTCAATCTGCATGAACGAACACTTTGTCTCCTTAGCAAAGAGTCTATGCTGTCTAAGTATATCAAATATCTGCCTCATGTGCATAAGGTGAGATTCCTTTGAGCGACTATAAAATGAGGATGTCATCAAAAAATACCAATACAAATTTGAATAAGTAAGGCTGATATTTTGTTCATGAGGCTCTAAAATGTGGCTGGTGCATTAGTCAAGCTAAAGGGCATGACCAAGAAGTGATAGAGCCAACGATCAGTCCTAAATGCAGTCTTTATCTCATCCCCTTCACGCTTGTGTATCTGATGGTAGCCAGATCTCAAATCAATCTTCGTGAAATACTTAGCTCCCTTCAACTCATCTAACAGGTCGTCCACCCTAGGAAAAGGGTATCTATTCTTGATAGTGATCTTATTTAGATCTCTGTAATCTATGCACATCCTGAAAGTGCCATCTTTCTTTTTGACCAACAAGACAGGTGATGCAAAAGGGGATAAGCTAGGCTCAATGAATCCCATATCTACTAAATCCTTGACCTGCTTGGCCACTTCTTCTCTTTCACATTTGGACAACATGTAAGGGGGTTTATTGAGCGGCTTTGAGTGGGGCTCCAAATCAATGGGATGATCAATCGCTCTCTTGGGAGGTAATGCTGTACGTAACTGAAATAAGTCACCATACTTCTCAAGTAGAGCCTTAAGGGCTGAATTATTATGCATTTTTTGGGACTGATCTGCATTTTCCTTGTTTAATTGTAGCACAAAAATCTAGGAGCATTTCTTGAACTCTTTCTTGAGCTCTTTGGCTGTAATAAGCTGAAAATTCACTGTTGTTTTTAATTCTCTGCAGGTGAACAAGCTGTCCAGCCCTGAAAAACTGCATATACAACAATGAAAAATCCATGGAAATGGTGCCCAAATTTTTTAGCCAATCGCAGCCCACACAATGTCTATCGGCCCCATATTGAGTGCAATCAAATCCACTTTCTGCTCATAATTTTCAGCAAGCTTAATAGGTACATCTAGGCATACATGAGTAACTAATTTCCTCACTCCCATTGGCCACTTGCACCCTCATTGGTTGCTCTAAATCAGAGACAAAACATTTCAGCATGTCCACGACTGCTCTATTTATGAAACTGTGTGTGCTACCACTATCTACCAAGACAAATACATCTTGCCTTGAAGACGAAGAGTGTTGGGGCTCTTAGATCCTGCCCAAGCATCCAGGAGATAGTACAAACAGTGGGAGCAGCGTCTGAACCATTCTTATCACCCCTATTTACATCTACATGATTGTTGGCGGGGTCAAATGGAAAGGTGTCAGCCAGGTTAAAGAATTCTTCTTACCCACATTCCTCTTCAATCTCATCATTTTCGGCAATGATTGCAAAGGCACTTGCATCCTCATGATCCTCATCAGATTCATCAAATACTAACATGCTATGTACCCTTGCTTTTGCATTACTATAAGCACATTTAGATGCATGCTGATGGACCTAAAAACGGGCCGGCACTGGCTCATGCACTAGCCGGACCTCGTCACTATGCGCAAGACAACCCCTCGGCCTCGCGGCCAGGAGCTTCTATCAAAATCTCTGCCTTCCTAAACATTGCGTTTGTAATACGTTGTAGTCCAACTGATCCTAACCCAATATTACTCCTCAGAGGGAGTCCCTTTCACATAGCCAAAAGGCTCGAATCACACACACATGGGGTTCCTCCTACGGTTGAATGCCGTCAACCCTCTGCGACTCTCCTACACCTCGGGGATTGGCCCCTCGATGCGCCGCTCAACATTTAGACATTTCGCACAAACGTCACTCAAGGTACCAAATAAAAGTATCCAGGAATATACCATTGTCCTTACTTGACTTCCCCTATAACCCTCGACTAGCCTACCGCATAGGAACCTCACGCTCTCAACGGTGGGTCACAGGCCTACTGAAAACAATTGCTATGCATATCCAGGAGCTAACTCTGATACTTTTAATTTCCTCTAAATGATCATGCAAAGAGGTGAATGCCTAGTGCTCAAACATTTTAAAAACCAGCAGCGTGCAAGTGCGAAACATCTCTTTCATGCTTTTCTTTCTAACCGCTTTGTGCTTCGCTGCAACACCTAGCACCGAAGTGATCTTCGTGCTACTAGGTTTTGATTTTTATCATTATTATTCCATCCTAGATGCAATGCATATAAAATCAGCAAATTATTCCTCATGCTCAGCGGCATTTAACCATTTTTTTCCACAACTCTACCCTCCCCCGCTGATAGTGCATCATTACATTCATTTCTTTTAGGTTTTCCTTGTCATTTTATGTGGAGAAAGGAAGGAAACACGCACTAAAACATATAAACAAGGCTGAACTGAAGCATAACTTCATGCCCCAGCCTTGCTATACATCAACAAACATAAATCCTATTTTTCTATATTTTTCGTAGCCCCAAATGTATTTTTCCCCTATTTTTCATGGTTTTTTTATCATTTTCCCCCATTTTCTTCATTTTTTGGTATTTTTTAAATTGCTGAAAATGAAAACCAGTTTGTGGGCTGTGGCCCTTAGTTCATTTGCAACAAAATTGAAAGATTAGTTAATGTGTATCGACGGTTTTCCCCATTTATATGCCCAAAACCCTTGTTTTTCCCCATTTTTCATGGTTTTCGGGTTTCTTGACATTATTTCGAGCCATGAAATGCATGTTTTTCATAATTTCTAGTTATAAACAGTAAGAACTCAGAAGAATCAGAAGCATAATCAAATGTTAGTCCATATGAACGGCATTCCATCAATCAAAAGCATAAAACACTAAATTTTCTTTGTAATTTTTTAGTTTACCGCTTAAACGCGTGTTTCGGGTTTTGTGTCCATGGCTGTAGATTTGGAAAACAACAACACTTCATGTCCAGCAACATCACAAATCACCATTCTCAGCCCATGTAGCAATCCGGTCCATGCCGGACAAGTCTCCATCATTCTTTCTTCATTGCTCCTTCCCACACATGAACTGCCTCTTAGAAGAGAGAGAGGGAGGAGAGAGAAAGACTAGATTTCCATCTCAGCATTCAGGCCATCAATTGAGGAGCGGAGAATGGCGATAAGATCGGCCTACAGAGAGGATTGAAGCCCCAATGTCGATTGGGTAGGGTACTCACAGCCAGCATGTTGCCTCCATCCACCCCATAGCGCATTTTTCGGCCGTTGACAGGCGCCATGCTTCCACGTTTTTTCCTCTCCTTTCTTGCCCACGATTTGTGCTACATTTTAATGTTACATCCCCCCCCCCCAAGGGTCATGACCACTTGACCAAAGTTTGGTCCACCTTTTCAAATCTTGACCACTTTGTGGCCTTTTCCCCGTCCGGACTCGGAATCGAGCTCTGAAAAATCCTGGGCGTCCGGCTTAGCATCCCGCATTGGCCAGTAGCTTTTGTCAACCCGCACGACTGTCTGAAAAATTATGAAAAATCAACAAGTGTCACTCGGGCGCCTTCAAAGCACTTTGGCGCTTAAAATCGTCCTAGATCGAGCCGCCGCCTTTGACAGTGAATATTTTTCCCTTGATCTTCATAATTTTTAGCTATTTTTAAGCACTTCCCATCACCT
This sequence comes from Lygodium microphyllum, assembly GCF_053477565.2. Taxonomy (NCBI): domain Eukaryota; kingdom Viridiplantae; phylum Streptophyta; class Polypodiopsida; order Schizaeales; family Lygodiaceae; genus Lygodium; species Lygodium microphyllum. The sequence continues at coordinate 43,692,314 of NC_141140.1, read as the reverse complement.
AAATTCCGCTCTCATTGGCGACCACGGGATAGGGCGACTCAGCCCGTCGAATCCACCAACATATCTGCACATAAACAACCAAAGAAGCATCAAACTGATACAAACCAATTATCATCATAAAACTCAGCACAATGCTCCCCCTACCCCTAGACAGAACCAAGGCATGACATCCACAAGGAATAGGCCTAGCATCATTTAATAGAAGATCCGAAGCGAGTCACGAACCAGCTGCTCCAACACAGCCAAACTAAAAAGAACTGCCAAAGAGGTTGCCCTAAGTGGTAGTCTGAACTACTTACCAACTAAAAACAACACAACTAGGAGCTCCTACAAGGAGAGGACTCCTATAGCCTGATCAAAGAGTAGTTTCTTTCAGTACATATCTTCTTTTAGGGTTTTTATTGGATGAACATACTTGGGCATGTAAAAAGGAGGGAGCTGAGCGTAGTGACCCAAGGAGAACAGGGCATCGGCCTCAGGACCTGTCTCGGCACCCAAGAACCTACCAGGCCCTCGCAAGGCGACACTTAATCCTTTTCTAACGCTCACTTTTATTTTCGCTCCAACCTTCCTGGTTTTGATATTATTTTTCCAGCAAGAAGCCACCCCTAGGAAGACAAGGTATCGGCCCCGGGTCTGACTCGTCCCCAGGAACCTACCAGGCCTTCGCAAGGCAATGATCAACTGCTTATATATTTTCATTTCTTTTCTCCTCTTCTTTGATAGGGGTTAGAACCCCTTTTTACACACCTTCGCATTTATATTCATCTTTTAGGATATTCAGGATTTCTTGACATCATTATTATTATCTTCTAGCAGGCTTCTCTAACTGCCTCACTACTAACAAGAACTCCTAGAACGGCTGCCTAGCAGGTTAGCAGGACAGGGCCACTAGGACTTCCTTCTAAAACAGGTCTTTCAATGTCTAACAATGTCTTTACAGGAGGCAATGACTACTCCGACCTCCCTCAAACATACTTAGCCTAAACCTGGGACTTCATGCCTTGGTCGCCGGTCCCCAACAAAAAGTATCCCCTCAACAAGTACAAATACACATATAACAGGAAAGAAAGGTACTCGTAAAGGAGAAATATCACCTGGAGTGGCCACAAGAAGCTTCCATCGCAGCAAAGGCTCCTCCAGGCTCCACAAAATTCCACAACTCGCGAAACCTGTCCAGCACAACACTAAACAAAAACCCAATTAAACGCACCCGCACTAGACAGGGAAATGGCCCTCTTGGCCTAATGAAATCAGACATGACTTTGCTACAAAACTAAATCGGCCCTCTTGGCCTAATGAAATCAAACAATACTAGGCAGAACATCCACCTGGAAACAACCATGATAGACATCAAAGCATACTATTCCCAGGGGAACAGGGCTTGTAGCCCTAAACTAGGTGCATTAAATTATGACCTATCCCTCCTGCGCACATCGCAAGAGGTGTGCGCATCACATGTCGTCGAATCAGTCTGTGGGTCTGAGATAATAAAGGTAGATGAGTCTCGCTTACCCTCTGCATCACCCAAATCAACCATCGTCTGCCAAAGAGGGCATGTTCAGAAAGCATACCCCACAAACGACCAGGTCCTGTCTCACCATCAATAGATATATCGGGACAAGGGCCACAATTAAAGAAGAGGTCCTCTTCATACGCAAGATTAGCCAATGAATCGGCAAACTGATTCCAATTCCGTGGAATCAGTTGAAAAGACACTCTATCGAATTCGTCTAGCAGGGCTATGGCAGTGTGATGGTACATACAAAGGATCGGGTTCCGCACCATGTACGTCCCATTGAGTTGATTTAAAACCAACTGAGAGTCCCCTTTCACCAACAACTGGCGGATACCCCCCTTTTTTGCAATATTCAAACCCATGATCAGGGCTTTGTATTCTGCCATATTATTGGTAAAATTTACCCCGAGATAAGCAGCTAACTTCTTGACAATGCGTCGTCGGGGGTCTCGGATGACAACTCCTACACTTCCTTTTTTGCATGCACCCCTGGACGCCCCATCAAAGTACAAGGTGTACGTCCATAAAGGGTTTACATATCCTGCCATCCTGAACTCTACTCGTAATTATGGTAATCGAAATTCAGCATATTCAACGGGTGGACTGTAGGCTCCATCCCTCCATCATCATTGAATTCAACAGGGATGCTCGTCAAAAGTTGTAGGCAATGATGGCAGAAGACCTTGATTTCCCAAATAAATGTCCCGCCTTCTTGCTCAATCACCTTGTATCCTTTGCTCCACCAAATGAGCTTTCCCTGATGATACCTCTGTTCCAAATATGGGTGTTCTAAATAAGGGATCAGACGACCCATCAACCTCTATCACGATTTCCTTGCAGATGTTTGATCAATCTTGCCTAGACCTGCAAGGCAGTTATAGCATTAGTACAATCAGAAGTAATAAGGTTTAATCTTATTAAGATTAACCTTATTTTTAAATTCTATCCCCTCAAGGTCAGCTAACAAAACTGTGGATTTATTCTTTCCTATTCTAATGATCTTATAGGGCCCATCCCATTTGGGTTCTAGCTTGCCTGGGAATAATTCACGTCGTGCGTCATAATACAGAACAAGCTGTCCTTTCTTGAAGGTGTATTTCTTGGCTTTGAGGTCATGTAGCTTCTTCATTCGGCGCTTCGCCACTTCTTGGTGCAATAAGCTCTGCAACTTAAGCTCGTCTAAATGGGCCAATGTCGTCAAGCGCTCAAAAAGAGCGTCTTCATCGCTCAAAGAATGATTGATGGCAAACCGAATAGTCGGCAGCTCAATTTCTAGAGGCAAGACACACTCCTCCCCATATACTAACTTGAACGGGGTATGGCCAGTGGCTTGTTTGAAAGTCGTATTATAAGCCCATACTGCCACGTATAACTTTTTATCCCAATCCCGTTTCTTTTCCGACACAATTTTGGACAGGATGCCTACAAGCTGCTTGTTGGTGCTTTCAACCTGACCATTGGCTTGCGGATTATATGGGGTTGTCTTGTTATGCTTGATGTTCCACAACTCTGTCAAACCTTTGATCACCTTATTCAGGAAATGGGTTCCGCGGTCCGACACTAATTCTTTCGGTGGACCAAACCGGCATATTATCTGCTCTAAAAGGAAACTAGCAGTTTCTTTAGCATCATCTTTCCTTGTTGCACGTGCTTCTGACCACTTTGTGAAGTAGTCAGTTGCTACAATGATGTATCGCTTTTGCGTAGTCGACGACGGAGTAATAGGACCCACGAAGTCTATTCCCCACTTCTCGAATGGAAGTATCGCCATAATAGGGGTGAGTGGTCGTTTCCTATTCTCTCGACTATCATGTCGTTGGCAAATATCGCATCGCTTAACATACGCAAACGCATCCTGGAAGATGGCAGGCCACCAATAACCTGCTCTTAAAGCCTTTTGTGCTGTAAGCCGTCCAGCAAAATGGCCACCGCAAGCAGAATCATGGCACTCTTCCAAAATGAATGGCACCTCCTCAGGCGTCACACATCGGCGATAGATATCATCAACCCCTTGCCGATATAATGTACCTGCGATCAAGGCAAACTTTAACGCTTGCTGCTTAATTTTCCTTTTCTCAGCCTTAGATAGTTCGGATCCCGCCTCTCCCGTTGATAAATAATGCGTTATTGCAGCATACCAGGAGGGAATAGATGCCGTATCTATTTTAAATATCATCTCCATGTCACTACCTTCAGCCACAGATTCTTTCGGCTCCCCAAAGTCCACTAGACATTCCACGATGCCTTGCAACCTTGGTGGCTTACTCTTGATTTCATAATCAAATTCCTGCAAAGTGATCAACCACTTCGCTAAACGATCAGGCGGCTGTAACTTATTCATCAATAGTCGAAGTCCCTCCGCCTTCGTATAAAGCACGACTTTTTCATAGAGAATGTAATGCCTGAACTTCTTGGTCCCAAAGACCATCGCTAGACACAGCTTCTCCATGTAGGTGTAATTGATTTCGGATACCCCCAGCTTCCGACTAGCAAAAGCAATCGGGTGGTACCACTTCTCTTCCCAAAATTGGGCTAAACAGCAGCTGATACTATACATGGTGGCTGCCGAAAATATATAGAACACCTCACCTCTTTTAGGTGCTTTTAAAACGGGCGCTCTTGCTAGCTCTTGTTTCACATCCTCGAATGCTACCTTACAAGGGTCACCCCATACAAATGAACAGCTAAAGGACAATAAATTTGTAAGTGGCAACGTTCTTTCTGCTAAGGCGTTAATGAATCTACGGTAGTAACCAACCGAAGACAGAAAGCTATGAACTTCTTTCGGAGTGCGTGGTGGACCCATGGCAACTATAACTTTGACCTTCTCGGGGTCTGTCGCAATTCCTACCGAACTGACCACATGGCCCAGCAATAGCCCATAAGGTACTCGAAAAGCACACTTCCGTGGGTTTAGGGCGATGCAAAATTGTCTACAGCGCTCAAAGCATTTTCTCAAAATGATCAACTGCCTTTCTCTCACGGTGGCGGCCCCTAAGTCATCAATAAACACCCTCAACTCTTCAGGGGATATGTCACCGAATGTCTTATCGGCTGTTCGTTGCCACGAACCAGGCGCATTGCATAAACCAAAAGCCATCACGTGGTAAGCAAAAGTGCCAAATACAGTGATAAAAGTTGTTTTCAACTTGTCCTCTTCTGCAATTGCCATTTGGTTATATCCTGCAAAGCAATCCATAAATGAATATATCTCCCTACCCGCTAATTGATCCAAAATCTGGTCAATAAATGGCAATGGGTAGTAGTCCTTAACTGTCTGCTTATTCAGCTCTCTAAAGTCTACACATAAACGGATCTGATTATTCTTCTTCTTTCTAATCACAACTGGCGAACACCATTCCGTGTGTTGTACAGGAAAAATCAAACCCGCTTTTCGAAGCTTCTGCAACTCCTCAAACAGCCCGTCCCTCAATTCGAAAGGCATACGCCTTACTTTCTGCCGTACAGGACGACTGCCCTCTTTCAACGGAATTGTATGAACAGCAAGACTAGGAGGAATGCCTCTCAACTCATCATAACTCCAGGCAAAGATATCACGGAATTCCTGGATCAAGGCCACATAGTCCTCCCTTTCTGTTGTGCTGAGCATAGAGCCTAATTTGATTGGCCGCGAATCATCAGGCGTACCAAGGTCTAGCTCGATAACATCTGCATCTCTTATACGATCTTGGGCCTCTATCGGCTCGTTCAAAGTGATCTGATAGATGTCCTCTGTGGTGGATCCCTCTTTGGACTCATCACTCGATGATGTCTCACTAGCAGATAAATCTTCTAATGTCTCCAATTCTATAGAAGATAGAGGAGCTCTCTCACTCTGCGGGGACTCAGGATAAGCATCAACCACCACACGCTGGGCACCTCTGCCAAATATTAATCGACCGGCGGGTATATCCACTTGGCAATCCGCTTGCAAGATCCAAGGTCGGCCAAGTAATACTTGGTAGCTTGGCCGCCCTGCAAAACGAATCACCCTAAAGTCCAACAGGCATTCTACATTTGCAACAGTGACATGGACCTTAGTAATGCAGCCTTCCGGCTGTCTCAAACTGTCATCTGCCATTCTGAGAATTGTGGAAGTATCTTTCTGAATCGCAAGACCTAACCTTTCCATCAGTTCAGAGCTCATAATGTTAACAGATGATCCCGTGTCGACAATGGCATAATCTACTAATATCCCATCGACATAGGCTGCAACCCTTGGGCAATGCTTCTCAGCATGCTCAAACCAGTCATCACCAACTCGCGCAATACCCAAAGGTTCTACGATATACCTGGTACGTAGGATCTTTCTAAATTCCTTGCGTACTCCTGGGGAAAGCTTAATAAGCTGCAAAAGGTTCACATCCGGCTTGACTTCGCAAAGAGAGCCCGCCAAATCGAATTCATGATAGTTCGAAAGAGCTCGCTTTTCACGCCAAACCATCCGCTCTTTAGGTCGCTGCACTGGCTTTATTGCCTCTTTCTTAACTTTCACCTTCTTCTTTGGTGGTTCCTTATCGGCTTTACTCTCTACGGGCTTCAAAGGTCCCCCTTCTAGGGCAGGATCCAAAACTTGCGTTCCTTTGTTGCCTTGTTTAGGGTTTCCGTCGACAGGCTTATCCATGTCGGCTTCTCTACCCTTTTTACCTCTTGTAAGGACAGCTCGTAGATTAGAGGTTTCAGCATCATTAACGCGTACAGCCTCAATCAGACTGACCCCACTACCACTTGGTAGCTCCTCCACTATAGTCTTTGGTCGTTGAAGTATTTGTTTAGGCCCATTTTCTGGCTGGGAATCATTTCCTTGGGCACGATGATTAACAGGCCCTGGTTGCCGACTACCACGCTGGAGAGAACTGATCTTACTCCAGCAAGTAGCTGCTAAATGGCCAGATTTTCCACAAATGTCGCACTTAACATTTGGGCAATTTCTTGGATAATGCTGCCCGCCACACCATTTGCAACTAAACCTCGACGGTGCACCCTCCTCCGGGTATCTACTTCCTATCAAATTTTGTTGTTTTTTAAGGAAGTTGACATCAACGGCTATTTGTCGATACTGCTCCGTAATCATGTCGGTATAATGCTTCATCATGTCCTTAACCTCGCCAAGAACATTGGAAGAACTCGACTCATAGCCTTGGTCATTACCGTGTCTTTCAATCGGCCTAACAATTCGATTAGGCACAGGCTGTTGAGTCACAGGCATGGTATTGGAATTGACCGCCTGGCCTCCACCATTTGGAGCCATTTGACTGCCCGTAGGCATCGACATGCTAGGGGGAGCTGGTAATAAAGGGACATTCTGCATCATGTTCCCTCTCCCATTAGGATTAGCCATCGCTATCCCTTGGCCACTACTGCCATTGGCTATTGCCATATTGTTTCCCAATACTAGACCCATGTTCGAATTGCCTCTAGAAGCATAGGCTGCTTGTAGTCGGGATTCCACCTCTTGTGCTCGTGTAATGGCAGTGTCTATATCCCCCAAGGGGACACTACTCAACTGCAATTGGATATTGAAGTCCAACCCATGTAGAAAATATTGCAATTGGGCAGCTGCGGGGATAGGAATGGAGGTGTCCAACTTACGGAAGACCTCTTTTATCTTCTTCGCATAAGCACGAATATCCTCGTGTGGATCTTGGCGGGTCACGTTGAGTACACGCAACCAATATTGCCCACCCCTTTCAGGGGCAAACTCCCTTCGAAAAGCTCCATAAAATGCATCAATGTTCAATATGGTTCCGGCTTCTAAACCATGATACCATATAGCGGCTCTTCCTTTGAGAGTCATGTTGAAGAACATCATTAAATGTCCTTCTTCTTGAATGCGACAGTTAAACATCAACTTTTGAAACTCCCTAATGTGGAGTTCCGCATCTTCCTCAACTAGCCCATTAAAAATGGGTAGCGGGTAACCTAGAGCCGGCAAATCCGTCGTTCCTGCTGGAATTGCAATAGGCTGCGCCATGACGTGGATTGGATTTGCACTAGGAATAGAGAACGGTGGGGTTACACCTCCCGCAATTGACGTGGATTGGCTTATGGCAGGAAGGGGAGCACTAGAGCTTCCACCTTCTCCTAACTTACTGCTTGGGTTCCTAAGACCACTAGATCCAATCCCTCGTAAGGGTTTAGCACCGCTACGCTTAGGGGAATATCTCCTAAATATTTCAGCACGTCGCCTAGCTCTCTCGTCTCTTTCCTGCTTTTGGATTTCTGCTAGACGATGCTTATCAATAAATAACGGATCGATCTCAGTATCCTTTGGCATAAACTGCTAGTTGGTCCCTAGAAAACCAGGATTCGAGAACCGCCACTTTTAAGCAGCTCCCGGCAGACGCACCACTGATGGACCTAAAAACGGGCCGGCACTGGCTCATGCACTAGCCGGACCTCGTCACTATGCGCAAGACAACCCCTCGGCCTCGCGGCCAGGAGCGTCTATCAAAATCTCTGCCTTCCTAAACATTGTGTTTGTAATACGTTGTAGTCCAACTGATCCTAACCCAATATTACTCCTCAGAGGGAGTCCCTTTCACATAGCCAAAAGGCTCGAATCACACACACATGGGGTTCCTCCTACGGTTGAATGCCGTCAACCCTCTGCGACTCTCCTACACCTCGGGGATTGGCCCCTCGATGCGCCGCTCAACATTTAGACATTTCGCACAAACGTCACTCAAGGTACCAAATAAAAGTATCCAGGAATGTACCATTGTCCTTACTTGACTTCCCCTATAACCCTCGACTAGCCTACCGCATAGGAACCTCACGCTCTCAACGGTGGGTCACAGGCCTACTGAAAACAATTGCTATGCATATCCAGGAGCTAACTCTGATACTTTTAATTTCCTCTAAATGATCATGCAAAGAGGTGAATGCCTAGTGCTCAAACATTTTAAAAACCAGCAGCGTGCAAGTGCGAAACATCTCTTTCATGCTTTTCTTTCTAACCGCTTTGTGCTTCGCTGCAACACCTAGCACCGAAGTGATCTTCGTGCTACTAGGTTTTGATTTTTATCATTATTATTCCGTCCTAGATGCAATGCATATAAAATCAGCAAATTATTCCTCATGCTCAACGGCATTTAACCATTTTTTTCCACAACTCTACCCTCCCCCGCTGATAGTGCATCATTACATTCATTTCTTTTAGGTTTTCCTTGTCATTTTATGTGGAGAAAGGAAGGAAACACGCACTAAAACATATAAACAAGGCTGAACTAAAGCATAACTTCATGCCCCAGCCTTGCTATACATCAACAAACATAAATCCTATTTTTCTATATTTTTCGTAGCCCCAAATGTATTTTTCCCCTATTTTTCATGGTTTTTTTATCATTTTCCCCCATTTTCTTCATTTTCTGGTATTTTTTAAATTGCTGAAAATGAAAACCAGTTTGTGGGCTGTGGCCCTTAGTTCATTTGCAACAAAATTGAAAGATTAGTTAATGTGTATCGACGGTTTTCCCCATTTATATGCCCAAAACCCTTGTTTTTCCCCATTTTTCATGGTTTTCGGGTTTCTTGACATTATTTCGAGCCATGAAATGCATGTTTTTCATAATTTCTAGTTATAAACAGTAAGAACTCAGAAGAATCAGCAGCATAATCAAATGTTAGTCCATATGAACGGCATTCCATCAATCAAAAGCATAAAACACTAAATTTTCTTTGTAATTTTTTAGTTTACCGCTTAAACGCGTGTTTCGGGTTTTGTGTCCATGGCTGTAGATTTGGAAAACAGCAACACTTCATGTCCAGCAACATCACAAATCACCATTCTCAGCCCATGTAGCAATCCGGTCCATGCCGGACAAGTCTCCATCATTCTTTCTTCATTGCTCCTTCCCACACATGAACCGCCTCTTAGAAGAGAGAGAGGGAGGAGAGAGAAAGACTAGATTTCCATCTCAGCATTCAGGCCATCAATTGAGGAGCGGAGAATGGCGATAAGATCGGCCTACAGAGAGGATTGAAGCCCCAATGTCGATTGGGTAGGGTACTCACAGCCAGCATGTTGCCTCCATCCACCCCATAGCGCATTTTTCGGCCGTTGACAGGCGCCATGCTTCCACGTTTTTTCCTCTCCTTTCTTGCCCACGATTTGTGCTACATTTTAATGTTACATCCCCCCCCCCAAGGGTCATGACCACTTGACCAAAGTTTGGTCCACCTTTTCAAATCTTGACCACTTTGTGGCCTTTTCCCCGTCCGGACTCGGAATCGAGCTCTGAAAAATCCTGGGCGTCCGGCTTAGCATCCCGCATTGGCCAGTAGCTTGTGTCAACCCGCACGACTGTCTGAAAAATTATGAAAAATCAACAAGTGTCGCTCGGGCGCCTTCAAAGCACTTTGGCGCTTAAAATCGTCCTAGATCGAGCCGCCGCCTTTGACAGTGAATATTTTTCCCTTGATCTTCATAATTTTTAGCTATTTTTAAGCACTTCCCGTCACCTAAATTCCACTCTCACATGCTCGGCTATATAATTTTTCCCACATTTAAAGCAAAGTCCTTTTTCTTTCCTCTCTTTGTAGAGGTCCATCGGGATAGAGTGTTGACCACCAAAAGCTGAAGCATTTTTACCCCTGATGTCCCCTTGTCTATTTTCAGCTCTTTCTTGATTTGCAGTCCTGAAATTACTATTTTGCCTAGAGGCATTAAAGGTGGGGTATGTGGGGATCTTCAGGGTGCTGAATGGCATATTTCCACAACCATAATCTGCCCCAAACTGCTCGAGCCTTACAACGCTTCTTTGCTGCCCAAAATGTGACTGTATAGGTCCTCTTTGCTACCCAAACAGTGGCTGAGACATCTCTCTTTGCTGTCCATGCTGAAATGAAGCATCTCGGCGGTACTTACAAGAGTACCTCTCAGCCAACTCAATAGCTTTGAACAAATCTGATGGACTTTGGGCTAAAACATCAGCTGAGAGTTGGGGATCCAAACCATAAATGTACTTGTGAAGCTTTGCATCATCACTAAAGGACTCAACATACATTGTGAGATTCAAGAATTGGTTTGTGTAGTCACGCATCGTCATCCCATGTTGCTCTAAGCCATACCATTGCCTTGCAAGCTTCTCGTTCTCAACCGGAGATACAAAGACTTGAATCATAAGACCTTTGAATGCATCCCAAGTGTCAACAAGTTGCTGATTTTCCCTCTTTATGTACCGCCACCATGTGTGGTCAAAGCTCTCTAACTGTATCGTGGCAAAGTGTATCTTTTGATTATCATTTCTTGGCATTATATCAAAGTAGTCTTCAAGCTTCGAGAGCCATTCTTCTAATTCAGCCGCCGGGGAGGACGACTGGCCATTGAACTTTGAGAAAATGATTTTGTCTCTCAACTCCCTTTCATGGTTGGGGGATATCCCATATACCCAAAGTGGGGCTGATCCATTGGGCTGTCAAGAAATGACCTATTGTTTGAGTGATTCCTTCTAAAAGATGGCTGACCATGCATAGGTGGCATGGGTGTGGGTGGTGGCTGAGAGTTACTCCTCATCCCATTGTTTATGGGCTCCTCATGCCTTTGTGAGGGCTCTCCTTTCTCAAAGTTGTTCTTCCAAAAATACCTTGGGTACTTGCATAGGCTGCATTCACGAATGGGATGGTCACTCTTTCAGCTTGCATGCTTGGTCTATCCTCTTTTTCCTTGGCTTTTGATTTGGGAATCCATCAACAATGAGAACTTGGCTGCAAGTTCTTCCATGGTAGAGGTCATTTGGTGCATCTCCGTCACCATTCAAGCTTGACCTTCCATTACTTCACTATGCCTCTCCACATGTCTAGTCTCGTGTGAACTGAGGGTATGATTGAGTGCACTAAGACTTCCCATGGAGTGAGAGAGGACTTCCTCTTCAATCTCAAAGTTTTTTTCATCCCTCGAGGTGCGCGTATCCCTAATCTATTGCTTGCTGAACATCTTCATTTGCTTTGTTTTCCCCCCTGTTACCTACCATGTCTAGCTGCAGTCCTGTGAGACCAGCTGTCACTATTTTGGCTATAACTAGAGCTAGACAACTCCGATTGGCCTAATTTTTTGTTCAAAATCGAGGCAGCAATGCCCTCTTTGAGATGATCATAGGCACGCATTCCCAACTTTTATACAAAAAATTTTGTAATCAGAAATGTGGGAATATTCTGTGGAGTCCAACACCCTGTCCACACCTTGGAAAGGCCTGTTTTGGGCTGTAGGTATTTGGCATGCTCCAAGTGGGTATCCAAAACTGAGCGGGGTTTTTGGAAGGCCTAAGGGTACTCTTCAAGGTCAGCACCTCAATTCTTAGGAGTGGAAACACCTCTACAAATGCAAGCAACTTCTCTACAGCACCCTGAAACAGCCACAAAAGGGTTGAAATTGGGCTCCCCTTCTATTACACTATGGGATTCACTTTTTGATTGGCATCATACATCACTTTAGCATCCCTTATCTTTTTTGGCATCACTTCAGTATTACTGATCATAAGAGTAGGCATTCCCATGACCATATCCAACAAGATAGGCTCTCATACATGCATAACCACTGCCCTTACTGCATATATGACTACATAGGTGTATTCCATGATACATATATCCATCTTCAATCCAAGTGAAGCAATGCATTCCCATAAATCACTTCATACATAGCTGCATGTGTAGCTAAAGATACATTTGCTGATACATGTGCTGAAGTACAATCATACATCCCATGCACACAAGAGTGTGTTATGCCATAGTCATCAATATTTTCATCATGCCAAGTCAAATTCTCAATTTCCCAAGAAATACATGCACCTGCAAATGCGTTTTGGGCTCCGGATCACCAGGAGGTGGCAAAGTTCCCCCCGGGCCAGGTTGTGCACCCCTTCAAGGTCTTTGATTGCAAGGGGGGGTCACCCTTCTTTTGTCTTGCCACCTCGCCTAGCATCGGGCTTTTCCTCACCCGGAATATATATGGCAGACATTTATTAGTTAAACACCCAACATGAGATGCATTTTAGGAATAGAAATTTTGGCTTTTCATGAAGTGCATGGAATTGGAATTGGGAATAGGGATAGAGAGCTTACCCGCAGTGACTCATTGCCAACTCACCCTTATACAATGGATTTATTAATCAATTCCTAGCTCAGCCAATTCACAAGAAGCCAAACGGGTTATGGGTAAGCAAAAGTATAATCTCAATGAAGCTTTAGTATGAATAAAATCGATTCCAATGCCATAGGATCAAATGAGAATGACTGAGATTAATATTGAGCATGCATACAATGTTTGGAACTCCTATTACCTACTTGGACTCATACATCCTCTCAAACAAGTGGATAGGCTTCAACAAGAGCCTTAATGGGAGAGAATGAGAGCCAAGAATTGGTTACCTTGTGTAGTTTGATGAAGATTGCAGCCACTAATGCTACTTCAGCCCTTCATGAGAGCTCCAATTTGATCCCGCATGCTCCATAGCTCCAAAATGGTTGTGCTCCGTCAAGAAGAGATGAATTCAAGATTGGGGAAGAAGGATTCTTCAATGGGGGAAGGGCATTGCTTGCATAGACCGATCAAGAAAAGGATTCCTTCCAAATGAGCACTCCATAATGCCTTCTTACTTCCAAGAAGCCTTCAAATCTTGAGAAGGAGCTCCAATGTGGCTGTAGCTTGGAGATAGGATAGTTCATGACCTTCCTATGAAGAGCTCTTGATGAAATTGAAGCTCTACTTCCATAGCCATGGCTGCCCACAAATGCATGTCTTCAAATCTTGCTTCTAATCTTCTTCCCATGCATCTTGATGGCCAAATCTTGAGTTAGGCTTGACGACTGAACCCCTGCGACCAAGAAAAGACCAAAATATTCAATATTCTTGAGCTTGATGCCAAGCTTTCATGGTTGCCATGGATTGCATATGATCAGGGTTTTTGAGATGGAAGAGAAATCCAAGAAGATGAGAAAGGAGGCTTCAATCTTGCCCAAAGGACCTGCAAGAAGCTGGGAATGAGAGCCAAGAAGGAGAGGAAGCATGTGGTGCTGTCATTCTGGCATGGAATCAGCCCACATTTTGCACCCTAAATTGTGGGGTGGTGCCTGGAGGGGAGAGGAGGTACCACACATCACTTCCACCACTTGCCCTGTAGCTCAGGGGCTTAAGGAACCCTTGGAAAGGAGGGCAAACTCCATGGAAGAGGGAGAGCAAGGTTTGGGGCTGATTACCTCCATGGGAGCTTGCAAGAAACTTGAGAAAGGGGGAGAGAGAAGAGTCTCCCAGAAAAGTAACCCCCAACTAGACTTTCTTCTAACTCCTGTGACCACAGTTACTAAGAGTTTACCTTCAAAATGGGCCAAAAATGACCCACGGGCTGCCAAAATCTCTCTTCCTTCCTCCAAACTTGGTCCAAGCCGCCATTAATGCTCCTGCCTGCAGTCCTTGTGGTCGAAAAATCTTTGGGAACTCCCCTACTGCTCCCTGTACCTGTGTACTTGTGACTCAAAATTCCATGTGACTAGAAAGTTGTAACTGGGCAAAATGAAGGACTAACTGGGACCAAGAACCTAGGCTATGATACCAATTATTAAGGAGAGGTACTGGGAGAGTGAAAGAAAAAGGATAATACTGTAGAGAAGAAGAAGAAGAAGAGCAAAAGAGAGAGAAAGACAGATACGAGGAGAGAGAAACACTAGAAATGGAGAGAGAAAGACAAGAAGAGAGAGAGAGAAGGCATGGAAGCTTGGAGAGCAAGGTGAAAGAGAAAGAAGACTTGTGTTAATTATCTAATAATGAAAAATTAAGTTTCTCTCACCTTATATACCAGTCAGTGTAGCTAGTATTTCCCCGTTATTAAGTCCTCCTCTCTTACACATACAAGATTGTTTTACTACATTGGATATCAAAGAAGGATATTTGTCAAGATTTGTTGGATATTGGAGCTCTCATTTCCATAAAGGATAGGAACATGGTAGATGATATTTTTCCCATGAGAATCCTCATCATTCAGTTGCACTTATTGGTGCACAACCTCAATGAGGATGCAATTGGTGTGGCTGATGAAGGTTCTTCATTGGGAGATTCATGACGACACTAAAACATTGCTATGATATGGCTTGTAGTCTCTTACCTATGGAATGATATTCTAGCCACATATAATCTAGAATTGAAATAATTCTAGATAGAGGAGGATGATATTGACTCATGGAGCTATACATGCAAGGCATTAAAAGAAGCGTGGACATGGCAATGCCTAGAAATATGAACAAACTTTCTATCTTTTATTCATATGTGATGGATAAGGTTTTAAGAGAGGCAAGTTTCTAATATCTAGAAGATATCATGTAGGGGTGATATGTAGGAAGGATCAAAGGACACCAGGTTTCCCATGGCACGATGCACTCAAATAACTACCTATATTATATTCTTGCTTAAACAAACCACACTAGGAAAGAATGGATGCTGAGGACGTTAACGAATAGGAGATGGAGCTTTCATATGCTGGCAACTCTTGATAGAATGAACCTATCCATTGTAATACATGACATTTACTTCTATGTATTTCTCAACTTGTCAGCAATCTTGTTCATATGTTGTGCAATACTGCAAATTTAGTGCCCTATGGGATCATGCATATCACTTTTAGGTAGGTAAAATAGTCAAAAGTGCATCAAACCTGATCATTGTGTGAAGAAACTCCTTGTAAAATCATTTTGCAACTATAAATGATCCCACCTATGAAGTTGGGATGCTTGACGATTTTATGTAAAATAAAGAGATCACGAAACTCATAATTTAAAAGATTTTTCCATTTCCTTTAATGTGGAGTGGTCCCATGTTAGTTCTCAAGAAATACAAGGAATCATACATAATAAGAAAACTAGGCTTCTCTAGATTGACTCTATAAAATTATAGAAGAATGCTAGAGATAGTACGTTCTACTTCAAGTTTCAACATCAATCAAGGAGATGATGCATCAAATGAAGAGGTAATTGAGGTTTCAACAAAGAGTTAGCGATGAACGATCAATTCTTAAAATTTTGGAAAGGACAAGGCCTTGTAGTTTCATCAATTCTCAAAATTTTTAAGAGGAATTGACCCTTTCATTTGAAGCAATGGCGTATAAGACCTAACTTGATATTGCTAAACCACGATGATGCTAATGGCATGGCTCTTGTAATGAACAAGGATTTGATGACATTGAACTTTAGATTTTCTTAAAAGTTTTGGCACATTGGATCTTGTGGAGGATAATATAGTTGATGATGAATTGTGATTGAGAAATATTAATGAAAAATATAGTGAAAATTTTATGAACCATCCTCTCTCTCTCACACACTGTCTCTCTCTCTATGTGTGTGTGAGTGACTAAATTTCTTATGGAACTATTGACCATGATTTGCAATTGAGTAATATTATATTCAATGCAATCATACTATTACAATTGATGTAGATGATTTCTAAAACATTCTATATGCTTTTCTACCTTGTGTGTATTGCTAAGATTTGAGGTTTTTCTTTCTAAGTACTTCAATTTCAACCATATACAAATACAAAATCATGTCTAGATTTTTAAACACCTCTCTCTCATAACTACATTCTTCAATTTCTTGTGCTACTCCCGTGTCTAATTTTTCATATTATCTCTTCCATTTTCAATTCTTCATCACTTTCCTCATTATGAATGAATAAACTTCATTTTGAAGGAAACATGAAATATTTATTTACCTACTTTTTTTTTGTACTAGCACCTCAATAAGTGTTATTTTCATATGTAGACTACTTGAAGAGGAGTTTTGCGAAGAATACACAATGTATTTCATCCCCATCCTTTTCTTCTACGAAAGAACTACTATAACATGGACTTCATATCCAAAAAGAAATATTGTAATCATGAATATTATATTTGATTAAATAATCCAAGAAGAGATATGGGCCTCAGTTAATTTATTGGTGCTCTATAGCTCTTCTTGTCAAGAAATTTATTAGTTATTTCACCTTTGACTCTTCATCTATTTTCTAATTAAGAATGATAGAGCATTTGGAAGGAAAAACTATGATCTCCAAATAACTAGTTGTTTCTCCTACTAATGAGCTTTTGTGCATTGTCTTACATGTTTATGTAATATCTTTAA
This sequence comes from Lygodium microphyllum, assembly GCF_053477565.2. NCBI lineage: Eukaryota > Viridiplantae > Streptophyta > Polypodiopsida > Schizaeales > Lygodiaceae > Lygodium > Lygodium microphyllum. The sequence continues at coordinate 43,675,693 of NC_141140.1, read as the reverse complement.
AAACACATTTCCATAATATATTTTGTTGCTAATGAGCCTAACAAGCAACCATGTGGCAACAAGTTTATTTCTTAGGCTCCAAAGATTGATCTCTTTTTTAAAAATATTTGTTTCACCTTTAGTTCCTCATTTCTTAGCTCACTATGAGAATGATATAAAATCCATCTAGAAGGAGACTTATAATCTCTATATAAATCAAACTTTCTTGTACTAGATCCCGAATAAGATATATTTTGAAATCACAACTACTTGAAGAGAAGCATTTAAAATAATTCCCCTTTTATGCATTAACTGAGTCTATTTTCAAATCTACAATGATATCATACTAGATACCATTATGCAAATAAGGCCATTGTTTGATACAATCATAAAATACTTACTTGATTTTTCTAAAATTAATTTGCATACGTTTATGTGCACCCTTATGGAAAATATAGGGCATGCTATTTTGGCTATTTTTTATCCTCTAATTTTATTAATAGATTTTTCAAAACTTATTCAATGTCAAGCTTACTATCACAATGTGAGCATTCTATACTCATTAGTGAGTTTACAAGTAGGATATTTATGCATTTGCACATGAAAATGTGCATATAAGGCAAGAAATAATACTTTGAGGTACAATTTCAAAAAATATATAACCCAATTAAACACAACGACTATTAAGTGAAAATTGAATCCTAGTATTATTACAAGTTAATGAGTAGCACATTGTATGTAACGTCTGAGTAAACATTTTTTCTTAAGGATAATATTAAAAAAAAATTTCCCCTCCCCAGCCGACTCTTGTGTTGGAAGGGGAGGGGAATAGTAACGAAGCAGAAGCTCCTCGGTGGAGCTCGCGGGTATGGCACGGCCATGCATGCCGACACGAGGAGAGGGAGGATCCCCCTCCCCTTCCCTATTTAAATAGGGGGAGACGTTGCCATAGAGGACGGGGGAATACGGAGGAGGAGGGCCGCCAGTCTGTAACGTTGAGGGAGAGAGTAGGTTACGCCAACGACACTGCCGCCTTGCAATAGGAAGGAGGGAGGACCCCCTCCTCATCACAACAAGGCTGTCGAGCTGCCGCCCTACTGCATCGCCGTCGGATGGCTAGTCACCCCCCTCCCACGTGGAAGCTTTAGAAGCTTCCTGGGGGGGAAGATTCTAAAGGGCTTTCTTAGCTCCCTTTCCCCCGTGGTGTTAAAATTTCCCCCCTCTCACCCCCGTGTTTAACCTTTAAAGCCCCCTTTTACACCCATGCTTTAAACCCCTTTCCCATTCCCTTGGAACCATTATCACCTTCCCCCCCCTCCCGGTTTAAATCCTTTTTAAGGGCCTTCTTAGCCCCCTTTCCCCTGGTTCAAATCCACCTTCACCCCCCCCCCCCATGTTTAACCTATAAGCCCCCCCCTTCTTGTGCTTTTTGAAACCCCTTTTCAACCCCCTCGTGTCCCCTTTTTACACACCCTTTCCCCCCCATGCTATAAGCCCCTTTCACCCTTCACCTTTTCCCTTTCCCCCTTTCACCCCCGGGTTTTAAACCCCTAAGCTTTTTTCACCCCGTGTCCTAAAACCCCTCCAAGAATCCCCCTTCCTATACCTTTCACTCCCGTGTCCAAAGTTCTCTCAAGCCCTATTCTTACGTCTTTTGGAACCACACACACACACCCTTTTCCCCATATATATACCCTTATAGGGCCTTTTCTTTAGACTTTGTAAACCTTTCCCTCCCAAAGAAACTAAGACCTTAAAGGTCTTATTACCCCTCCTTGTGGTTAGTCCCTCAGCGGTTCCTTGCCTTTCCAAAAATATCCTTGGGACTTGATTTTTCCCCTACTCGAAAAAAAGAGAAGAAGAGTATTGATGTGCAAGGGAGCGACGGTGGAATTCTGAAAAGGAGTGTAAAGCTACTTCCACATTTGAAGGACTACAACTATGATGCCTCCTAAGAAAGTCCAAGGAGTAGCTGGGGGAGGGTCATCTCCCGGTATCCATGTGGATATCTCACCCCAAACCCAGGTTTTTCCTTCTTAATTTATATCGTTTTTAATTCAATTGTGCAAGATGAATTGTTAGGGATAAGATATATTTTGTCCTAGTTATTCACGACGAAGGAATTTAATTTAATGGAACATGTAAAATAAATAAAGTATAAACATAGTTTTCCTTCAAATAGCATTACGCATTGAAACGAATTATGAGCAAGATTATTTACTCACTAAAGTAATATACTTCGGTTAAGCCTAGAAGGTATAAAACTGCATCTTGCACTATTAACCCCTATTTCTTTTTACAACAAATCATCATGGAAAGTGTAAATCATGAAAGGATTCTTGCGATGCTTAAACTCTAGGAAGTTATCATTGCTAACTGCATAACTTAGCAAGGGAAAGATTGCTTATTTAGCATGAGTTTGTTCGCAAAGAAAAGGGAAGATTAGTTGAATTTAACCTAACCTCAAATTGATGAGGTATATGATTGAAAAGTCAATTGACACGTAGATAACAAATCATACGGAAGTAATCTTGAAATTACCTTCTAGAGTTAACCAGATTAAAAATGCTGCGAAATATTCATTGGGAATGAATTAAAATCCAAGAAACGTTTATACCTTAAATACTTGCCCACATTCCCTGATTGTAGGGTCAGTAAATTATAAACGTAAAAGAAATTAGGGTTCGTCCTCCCTGAGTTTCTTAAAAGAAAATAATAAAGCTAGGAAACCCTAGGTCCGTCAGCTTAAAGAAACTGAAACGGATTGTTTCGTAACTCCATTATCGCTTAGTATGATGCAGGACTTGCACGGTAAGTACGAAGTCATATGGTCTTGTGATCGATTCACAAGAAGAAAGGCTAAAATCCAGCAACAAGGATGGCGGATCCTTACGCAAGTTATCTTGCAAAAGGATGTATACTTTGATATCCTTCTAAGTAAGGAAGGTTAAAAACCGGAAACTGAAGTATCCAATGAACTTTAGGGTTTGACAAGTTGGGTTAATAGGGTACACCTTAACCCAGAATATAAGGGATCTTGCCAAGTTGCAAGACACCCCGGATCGAGTGCTAGATGCATTCAAAAGGAAAGATTCCTTTCTTAGCAGTTTGCCAACAACAAAAATTGATCAATGGAAATGTTTATGCTTGCTAGAGATTTTAGAGCACTGTTTGACTTGTTTGACCAATGAATTACAAAGTAAATAAGTATCTATACTTCAGGTTGAAGGCCTGAAGGGATTGACAGCTTCAGTTACCCGCGACTGCCTGCCTGACCCTAACCAAGGGGGTTGTTGACTGCGCTGGGAACGTGGACTGAACTCGCCGCGAGAGGTCTCTCCATTGAGCGCTACTTGGAGCAGGAGGATGGTTGGGTGCCAGGGGGGCTTTGGCCGTAAATCCCTCGCCTTCCGGGTCCTGTAGAAGAGGCTAACGTGACTGGGATTGGATCTCAAAGCCCGCATACTAGTCTACGGGCAGAAACTTGGAATAGTGATCCTTGTGGATTGTTGGATAGCTTTCGGGCGGATTGTGGATAAGCCTACGGGCAGAACTTTGTATTTCAAAGATAAATATGATGATTTGTTAATAAAGAACTTGTCTGATATTGTTTTTCTATGTCACGTGATAAGATTACGTGAAGGAACTAGTGCTTAACGGATTAATTAAAGAAGCTGGTTGTTACATGTCCAACTAATGTGTTAGATAATTACATAACTAAAACAAATCGAGGAAAGTGCGGAGGATGGGCCATGGGTCCGTCCTACGATTGGGTGGTCCCAGTTGGCCGAGAACTTTTCTCAAATCTCGAAGAACATCGAGATGATTATCAAAGGACAGAACAACGAAAGCGTTGACCTGGAGTTATGTCTTAACCGATTTACGCTATTTTAGGGAAAGGAAATGGGACTATGCCTTATGGAAGAGAGGTTGAGCTTAGCATCCCTCTCGTTTCACATTCTCCTTAAACCAAGTGCAGCATGAATCCGCTTCGGGCCTGGCGTTTCTGCGTAAAGTAGTTCACTTAGGTCCAACGCTAGTTGCTATTAGGAAATGACCAATCAGGAAAACCCTAATTCCGGTCGATCCTAAGTGGGAACGGTCAGAATACTTCCGCTACGTGGCAGACGCGGAAAGCCCTAGATCGCAAATCCCGTAATATTCCATGGGAGTGCTGGGCAGAGCTTTGTAGACATCCTTTTCGATGGACTGCTAAGATGTGTCGTGGATGATACTAGTGGACACGTTACAGTTGGTATGAGAGCCGACCAACAAAGGGAATTGTTTTTATGAAATCTCAATGAAATGAAGTAAAGCAATTGTTGCTGTCCAAACATTTCCTTACCTTGAATGCTGTCTTGCAGAATTACGAAGCATGGAACAAGTTTTTGGTATTTGGAGTCATGTTTATGACTGCAATGCATTCTCCGCTTTATGGACAAAGGATTGGGATGATGAACATCCTGGAACAGATATATAATCCATCACCTTTGTACATGGAACGAAGATGGACGGGAGCTTCAGGAATCTACTATATAGCCGCCCACTGGTTTGCTTATCTACAGACCAACCTAAAGAGGATCAAGTGGTTGGAAGACCAAAAAGTCGTGAAGCTGTTCATTTTTGTGGAAGCTCACGTAAATTCGACTTTACATAATCGAGGTCGGAGGGTTGAGATAAACTCATATGTATATGAGGAAGTAACCCGTGTAATCCCGGCCAACAGGATTAAAGTGTTGGGCCGCCATGAGAAGTATGGATTCCAACAGAAAGGATATCCTGAACTTCCAATGACTTATCGATTCCTGAAGATCCATGACTCAAAACCTTACTATTACACAGTTCCTATAGATAAATGCAATACAACATTGTTCTCCCTAAACTAAATGTAACAATTGGCTTATCATCGCATGAAATGTTGTATTCGAAAGGGCTATGCCCATATAAATACAAATAAAGACTTCTTTTTATCAATGTCTGGCTGTGCATAAGAGTTGATAAAAAGTTAAGTAGCTACATTGTTTACGAGATAGCTGAATTAAAGATATAATATAAGCTAACGTCGATTATCGTATAATAACGTTAAGAAAACCTTTATTCAGGCACAACCCCAAGTATAGGTTCCTAATTCGCCTCCTACATCAAGTACTGCTGTAATCCAGGAGAAGAAGTTCCTTCTTAAGCAGATTAAGCCACCCGAGTTTGATAGGAGAGGCAGATTCATCCAAGCTGATGCTGAAATTTGGATTGAGTCCATGGAGGATTACTTCGAAGCAGCTGGTACTGCACCCACCAATCAGGCTATGCTCGCCAAGTTAAAACTCACCAGCAAAGCCAGACTTTGGTGGAAGCAATGGTGCAGGGATCAAGGGATCGCAGAGGGATCCGTTACCTGGGAGAAGTTGAAGAAAGCCATGCAGGGAAGATACATACCACCTGCATATCGTACGCAGAAAATGAATGAGTTCTACGAGCTAAAACAGCTAGGACTCACTCTTAACGCATACTACTCTAAATTTGTCTCACTTTTAAAGTATGCGCCACAGATGGACATGACATAACAGGTGTCCAAATTTTGTGCAGGTTTAAATCCACCAGTAAATATCTGTCTCAAATCTATGCATCCATCAGACCTTCAGGATGCACTCATTCGAGCGGCGCCTATAATTCAGGAGGTGCAAGCTAGACCAAGGGGTAACAAAACTTGGTTTTATAATGACCCGAATAGAGGAGCATTTAGACCTCAAATGAAGAGAGTTCAAGGTCATAATCAGGGACAAAGAAAGAAAGCAAGGATGAATAATGTCAATAACTTTGTTCCTACTCAAAGTAATGGTCGAAACCTCCGTTGTTTCCACTGCAACAAAACCGGTGTCGTGGAGTTCGTGCAAGAGTTGTTGAACATGGGGTTCAAGATGCTGCAAGGCACGAGGATAACAAGAAGATCTCAATTTTTTATGCCAAAGATCACTATATTGCTTGTCAAGTGAATTACAACAAAGAAGCTGCCAACTACTCTTGACAAGAAGCTGCAGTTATAAGCATACCGCCTTAGAAAAATAACTTGTGATCTCCATGTATATCCAAGAAGACTGGCAAGTTCAGCTTAAAGGAAGCACTCTGGGTATCATAGCCACTTTTGATTTCAATCACCATCACATTAACTCCATGTGAGAACCAACTCAAGGGACAATTTGCTTTATAATGAAGAAATCAGCATGATCATCCAAGGTGTCCTCAGAAACGTGAGTAGCTATCTGGATCTTCACAGGAGAGAACACCAATTGAGGAAGGTAAACCTCCTTCTCTGACCACCATGAAGGCGATCTTGCCAATGCCACGGGTGTTGTAACAACGTCCGCAAATCAGCACTGTCTGGTCCTTCAGTTCCTTCGAGAGGTTTCAGACATCAGTCCAGGTACAGCCGCTCTTGCAAAGATTCTACAACATCATTATGAGTGTCCATATCCATTCTCAAATTCAGAAGCGCAGTCGGTTGCATAATCCGGTAGCATAGATATGATAATATAGATTCTCTAATCTCTCTGAGCTTGCCTTATCAGCATATTGCTACCTTTCGCAACTTTTGAGGATCCTGTTTTAAGGCTTGAAAACTCTTTCCATAAAGACAGCCGCTAATCTGTAAAGACTGAATTCCCCGTAGAGGCTCAACTCCATCATGTGATGATTTCCCCCCCAGCAAGATATTCCACAACTACACATCATATATTTGATGCAACTTGGACAAAGCCGTCTGCTCCACGTTCCTGTGAAGGTATTTTCAACTCGCCATTGCCCATTGAAGCACCTATAAACTTTGTAACATTTGGATGGTCCAGCTTGTGCCAAACAACCACTTCTTGCCTTTAGGCAGCTCTAACAGTCTCACTGTCATTGGCATCTTCCCCCCCAATCCAACAACTCAGGTGCCATGTAGAAGAAATCTGTTGTCCTGCCACGAAAAGAGGTCTCCTCCAGCAGTTTGCAGTATCGTGCCAAGAAGAACATATGAAACAAGATGCCCAAATCATCATAAAGGTGAGTGAATTCAGCTCAAAAACAGAATTTTTGCTAGGAGCTCAGACACCAGCTGGAACATGCCACCAACAAGCACAATTCCTGTCAAGAGGCTTCCCCCTCTGTCAGCTGCCCGACGGTCCCTTTTGCGCATGGCTACAGGAGCTGAGATTCAGGCACGATGTGAAGAATTATGCGACGAACGATGGAATCATAGATTCGATACAAGCAAACATCCGTGTTGGCTGGATTTCGGTGACAAAGCTTTTGCGGCCTTTCTTCAACAACAGTTTTCGATCCTCCCATATAGCATGTCGTCCTCCCATGAATCCTGTGTGGTATCGCTTCTTGGCGAGCTATCCTCAAAAAAAAGTATTGTGTGAAGGCATGGTGATAGATTTAGCCTAGAAAGCTACTTCGATCTTGTTGCTGATCTTGCTGTCCATGGGTGGAAAGAGTGCTAGCCATCAATCTGTACCATCCCTCTTTTTTTGTGCGTACCCTCTCCAAAAAGCACAGTCTCCCCCATGAATAGAGTTGGATCTTGTTCATGTGCAACCTTTGTCTTCATAGCTTAAATGTTGGCTTCTACATGGCTTCCTTTGATTCCACGGTTTCCTGCACTTTTCTTGGAGTCCTTCATTGAAACTGACAGCATGATAATATTCTTTGGCATCTCTTTTTCATATTTTTCTAGACACGCACACAAACAGAAACACATGCAAACACAAACACACAAGTGGAGTATGTACATTGGTTGCGGGTACAGAAAAGGACGGAAAGATAACGCAACAATCAAACACAATGAAACACACGTGAAAAGATAACACAGATGCACAACAAAAATGGAGGTGTTTACGGCTCAGATGCGTAGCAGCACGACACTGGCCACTTCAAGAGGCAATGTCCCAAGCTTGGTGGAGGACATCGCCAAGCGCCTTTCCAAGCAATAGGCCGTGGTCAAGGAGCCGCTACCCGAGGAAGAGGAAGAACCACATGCATTGCCAATAGGCAAATGTGCGAAGAAGGAGAAGAAGAAGATCCGACCATGGAAGCGGAATTCGAAAGGGCGACAGTCCATGCTGCTTTACACAAAAAAGGGCCGAATCGCTAGTTCTCAGTGATTCAGACACCGTCGAACTATCAAGGTAAAGGTTTCAAGACCTTGATTGATTGTGGCAGTACACATTCCTTTATCTCACCAGCATGTGCAAAAAGATTAGAAATAACCACAGTAGAAGCACCTACCCTGCTTGTGGAATTGGCAAATGGTCGTGAGTGTACCAGGCAAACTGCTAAGGTGGAATTCTTTCTGGGAGGAAAGAAGACTTCCGTTAAATTCAGAGTCATGAATTTAGGTATCGATGAGTGTCTACTCGGAATGGATTGGCTTAAGCCTAACGATGCCCACATTCACTGTGGAAAGGGTCAAGTTTCCTTTCGAAACTCTAAAAGGGAATTAGTCACAACTCAAGGTGAGGCAGGAGTGCCAAGAATCCAATTGGCCAAAGTATCTCGGATCATAAAAGGAGTCAGAAAAGGATTACATGTCTACTTGATCAAAGTCAACAAATTAGATCAAAAGCAAGAGTCTCATGAAGGACCTTCTTGGCTAAAGGAATACGCGAACGTATTCCCTAAAGAGTTGACTGAACTTCCGCCTCAAAGAGAAGTGGATCATGAGATTAGGTTAGTACCTGGAGCTGCGCCAATTGCAAAGAGACCTTATAGAATGTCCATACCAGAAGCAATTGAGCTGAAGGAACAACTCAAGCAACTATTAGATCAGGGCTACATCCGGCCTAGCAATTCACCGTGCGGAGCTCTAGTACTATTCCAGAAAAAGAAAGATGGGACACTTCGACTATGTATTGATTACCGAGGGTTGAATCAATCAACAGTCAAGAACAAGTATCCTATTCCTAGAATAGATGAGCTTCTTGATTGTCTTCAGGGTGCAAAGATCTTCTCCAAGATTGATCTCAAGTCAGCTTACTATCAGATAAGGATCAAGGAAGAAGATATCTCAAAGACGGCCTTCAATACAAGATATGGGCACTTTGAGTTCCTGGTTATGTATTTCGGGCTTACGAATGCACCTGCCACCTTCAATAGGTTAATGCAGGACATCTTTAGGCCATATCTTGATGATTTTGTGCTTGTCTTCTTCGATGACACTTTAGTCTATTCTAAACAGGAAGAAGATCATGAACCTCAACTTCGGATTTTCCTTGAGACAATGAGGTCGCATAAACTGTATGCTAAAATGAAGAAGTGTGCATTCTTAAAGCGTCAGATTGAATATCTTGGATTCATAGTATCAGCAGAAGGAATGCCAGTGGACCCAGCCAAGGTCAGAGATGTGCTTGAGTGGCCAATACTAGTATCCATCAAAGAGATATGTAGCTTCCTTGGATTGACAGGATGGTATAGGGTCTTCATAAAAAACATGCTTTGATTGCAGCACCTCTAACGGACTTACTGAAGAAGCAAACTTCCATTACATGGTCAACTCCCTAACAGAATAGCTTCGACAGATTGAAGCAAAGTTTGGTATCAGTACCTATTCTAAAACTTCGAGACCTCAATAAGGAGTTCGAGGTAGTAACTGATGCTAGCATTCTTGCCTTGGGGTGTATACTTATGCAGGAAGGTCATCCAGTAGCGTACTCTTTAAGGAAATTGAAGAGTCATGAAAGGAATTATGCTACGCATGATCTGGAATTGCTAGCTGTCATCCATGCTCTAAAGCTTTGGAGACACTACTTGTTGGGTAACAAGTTTACTCTAGTAACCGACCATAAGAGTCTCAAATGGATCTTTACCCAGAACGAACTCAACATGAGGCAACGTCAGTGGATTGAAGTGTTGGAGGAATATAATTTTGAAATCAAGTTCCGACTAGGGAAAGAGAATGTAGTTGCCGATGCACTTAGTCGCAAGGCATTCCTAAATTCCCTAATCTTGCAGAAGCCATCAACGCGGCCAGATCTCTAGCTACAAAAGTATCTATGCCAAACAACCCTATACTTGAGTTAGCTAGAGAGGAAGCATGCCATGATTTGGCCTACCAATCAATGCTCAAGGAGATCTCTGTCAAGGATCAGAACCAAAAGTTGCAGGCTAAGTATCATGAATTTTCCATTAATAGTGGACTTGTCTACTATAGAACAAGGCTGTGTATACCAACAAGTCAGTCACTTAAGCAGAAGATATTGTGGGAAGCTCATGATTCTCCTTTTGCAAGACATCCTGGCTATGCTAAGACTCTTAATGCAGTTAGGAAGAGCTACCATTGGGAGAGGCTCAAAGGTGACGTTCTTAAATATATCACTGAGTGTTTGTCTTGCCAACATATCAAAGCTGAACATGTCATGATGCCAGGGAAACTGCAACTGCTTAACATTCCCCAAATGAAATGGGAATTCATCAGTATGGATTTTGTTGTAGGCCTACCCCAAGTCTAGGGAGGATACAACTCCATCATGGTTGTGGTTGACATGCTTACTAAGGTTGCACACCTTATTCTAGTAAAGACAAGCTATAAAGCCTCAGACATTGCAAGATTGTTTATCAAGGAGATACACAAGCTACATGGTTTACCCAGAAGAATCATTAATGACCGAGATTCTCTCTTCACATCACACTTCTGGAGAGCTATCTTTGAAGCTATTGGGACTTAACTCTATTTTAGCACCGCTTACCATCCCCAAACGGATGGCCAAACAGAGCGAGCAAATCAAGTCATCGAGGATATGCTTAGGGCATACTGCTGTTGCTCAAGAGCCGAAGAGGTGGATTCAATACTTGCCTTTGGTTGAATTTGCCTATAATGCTTCTTACCAACAGAGCATTCAGATGATCCCTTTTCAAGCATTATACGGTCATGATTGCAGAAGTCCCCTAAACTTCTCAGATCCAACGTTAAGGGTTGAAGCGTCAAGGCAGATGTTGGAAGAGATGGATGACCAAATAAAGTCAATAAGACAGGACATCCAAGTGGCCAAGGATAGACAGAAGGCATACCCGGATTTGAAGCGTCAAGAAAGAGCCTTCGAAGAAGGAGACATGGTCTTCATTCGCGTACGCCCTAAAAAGAGTTCTCTATCCTTAGGAGATTGCAAGAAGCTAAGTCCAAGGTATTGTGGGCCGTACAAAATCCTCAAATTCCTAGGACCCAATGCTTATAAATTGCAACTTCCTGAGAACCTAAAGGTTCACAATGTATTCCATATCAGCCTATTGAAAAAATATGCACCTAATCCTAACCATGTACTTGACGATCAAGAAGTTGTAATGCCTAGTCAAGGAGTCCTTGAACTAAGGCGTGATAGGATCTTAGATGTTAGGGAGAGACAATTAAGATCCAGAACCCTGAGAGAATGCCTCGTCCAGTGGAAAGATTATCCCGAAGAGGATGCCACTTGGATAGATGAAGGCACTCTCAACCATTAGTATCCCTAGTTTATCTCGAGATGAGGACATCTCGATTCCTCTAAGGGGGAGAGAATGTAACATTTGGGTAAACATTTTTTCTTAAGGATAATATTTAAAAAAAATTTCCCCTCCCCAGCCGACTGTTGTGTTGGAAGGGGAGGGGAATAGTAACAAAGCAGAAGCTCCTCGGTGGAGCTTGCGGGTATGGCACGGCCATGCATGCCGACACGAGGAGAGGGAGGATCCCCCTTCCCTTCCCTATTTAAATAGGGGAAGACGCTGCCATAGAGGACGGGGGAATACGGAGGAGGAGGGCCGCCAGTTTGTAACGTTGAGGGAGAGAGTAGGTTACACCAACGACGCTGCCGCCTTGCAATAGGAAGGAGGGAGGACCCCCTTGTCATCACTCTGCCAAACAAGGCTGTCGAGCTGCCCGCTACGTCGCTTTCGGATGGCTAGTCACCCCCCTCCCACATGGAAGCTTTAGAAGCTTCCTGGGGGGGGAAGCTTCTAAAGGGCTTTCTTAGCCCCCTTTCCCCCCTGGTGTTAAAATTTCCCCCCTCTCACCCCCGTGTTTAACCTTTAAAGCCCCCTTTTATACCCGTGCTTAAACCCCTTTCCCATTCCCTTGGAACCATTATCACCTTTCCCCCCCCTCCCAGTTTAAATCCTTTTTAAGGGCCTTCTTAGCCCCCTTTCCCCTGGTTCAAATCCACCTTAACCCCCCCGTGTTTAACCTATAAGCCCCTCCCTTCTTGTGCTTTTTGAAACCCCTTTTCACCCCCTCCTGTCCCCTTCTTACACACCCTTTCCCCCCTGTGCTATAAGCCCCTTTCACCCTTCACCTTTCCCCTTTCCCCCTTTCACCCCCGGGTTTTAAACCCCTAAGCCTTTTTCACCCTGTGTCCTAAAACCCCTCCAAGAATCCCCTTTCCTATACCTTTCACTCCCGTGTCCAAAGTTCTGCCAAGCCCTCTTCTTATGCCTTTTGGAACCACACACACACACACCCTTTTCCACGTGTATATACCCCTATAGGGCCTTTTCTTTAGGCTTTGTAAACCTTTCCCTCCCAAAGAAACTAAGACCTTAAAGGTCTTATTACCCCTCCTCGTGGTTAGTCCCTCAGCGGTTCTTTGCCTTTCCAAAAATACCCTTGGGACTTGATTTCTCCCCTACTCGAAAAAAAGAGAAGAAGAGTATTGACATGCATGGGAGCGACGGTGGAATTCTGAAAAGGAGTGTAAAGCTGCTTCCACATTCGAAGGACTACAACTGCGATGCCTCCTAAGAAAGTCCAAGGAGTAGCTGCAGGAGGGTCATCTCTCGGTATCCATGTGGATATCTCACCCCAAACCCAGGTTTTTCCTTCTTAATCTTATATCGGTTTTAATTCAATTGTGCAAGATGAATTGTTAGGGATAAGATATATTTTGTCCTAGTTATTCACGATGAAGGAATTTAGTTTAATGGAACATGCAAAATAAATAAACATAGTTTTCCTTCAAATAGCATTACGCATTGAAACGAATTATGAGCAAGATTATTTACTCACTAAAGTAGTATACTTCGGTTAAGCCTAGAAGGTATAAAACTGCATCTTGCACTATTAACCCCTATTTCTTTTTACAACAAATCATCATGGAAAGTGCAAATCATGAAAGGATTCTTGCGATGCTTAAACTCTAGGAAGTTATCATTGATAACTGCATAACTTAGCAAGGGAAATATTTCTTATTTAGCATGAGTTTGTTCGCAAAGAAAAGGGAAGATTAGTTGAATTTAACCTAACCTCAAATCGATGAGGTATATGATTGAAAAGTCAGTTGACACGTAGATAACAAATCATACGGAAGTAATCTTGAAATTACCTTCTAGAGTTAACCAGATTAAAAATGTTGCGAAATATTCATTGGGAATGAATTAAAATCCAAGAAACGTTTATACCTTAAATACTTGCCCACATTCCTTGATTGTAGAGTCAGTAAATTGTAAACGTAAAAGAAATTAGGGTTCGTCCCTGAGTTTCTTAAAAGAAAATAATAAAGCTAGGAAACCCTACGTCTGACAAACGTCAGCTTAAAGAAACTGAAATGGATTGTTTCGTAACTCCATTATCGCTTAGTACGATGCAGGACTTGCGCGGCAAGTACGAAGTCATATGGTCTTGTGATCGATTCACAAGAATAAAGGCTAAAGTCCCACAACAAGGATGGCAGATCCTTACGCAAGTTATCTTGCAAAAGGATGTATACTTTGCTATCCCTCTAAGTAAGGAAGGTTAAAAATCGGAAACTGAAGTATCCAATGAACTTTAGGGTTTGACCAAGTTGGGTTAATAGGGTACGCCCTAACCCAGAATATAAGAGATCTTGCCAAGTTGCAAGACACCCCGGATCGAGTGCTAGATGCATTCAAAAGGAAAGATTCCTTCCTTAGCAGTTTGCCGACAACAAAAATCGATCAATGGAAATGTTTATGCTTGCTAGAGATTTTAGAGCACTCTTTGACTTGTTTGACCAATGAATTACAAAGTAAATAAGTATCTATACTTCAGGTTGAAGGCCTGAAGGGAGTGGCAGCTTCAGTTACCCCCGACTGCCTGCCTGACCCTAACCAAGGGGGTTGTTGACTGCGCCGGGAACGTGGACCGAACCCGCCTTGAGAGGTCTCTCCGTTGAGCGCTACTTGGAGCAGGAGGATGCTTGGGTGCTAGGGGGGGTCTGGCCGTAAATCCCTTGCCTTCCGGGTCCTGCAGAAGAGGCTAACGTGACTTGGGATTGGATCTCAAAGCCCGCATACTAGTCTACGGGCAGAAACTTGGAATAGTGATCCTTGTGGATTGTTGGATAGCCTTCAGGCGGATTGTGGATAAGCCTATGGGCAGAACTTTGTATTTCAAAGATAAATATGATGATATGTTAATAAAGAACTTGTCTAATATTGTTTTTTTACGTGAAGGAACCAGTGCTTAACGGATTAATTAAAGAAGCTGGTTGTTACATGTCCAACTAATGTGTTAGATAATTACATAACTAAAACAAACCAAGGAAAGTGTGGAGGATGGGCCATGGGTCCGTCGTACGGTTGGGTGGTCCCGGTTGGTCGGGAATTTTTCTCAAATCTCGAAGAACAGCGAGATGATTGTGAAAGGATACGAACAACAAAAGCGCCGACTTGGAGTTATGTCTTAACCGATTTACGCTATTTTAGGGAAATGAAATGGGACTATGCCTTATGGCAGAGAGGTTGAGCTTAGCATCCCTCTCGTTTCCCATTCTCCTTGAACCAAGTGCAGCGTGAATCCGCTTCGGGCCTGGCGTTTCTGCGTAAAGTAGTTCGCTTGGGTCCGACACTAGTTGCTGTTAGGAAATGACCAATCAGGAAAACCCTAATTCCGGTCGATCCTAAGTGGGAACGGCCAGAATACTTTCGCTACGTGGCAGACGCGGAAAGCCCTAGATCGCAAATCTTGTAACATTCCATGGGAGTGCCGGGCGGAGCTTTCTAGACATCCTTTCCGATGGACTGCTAAGATGTGTCCTGGATTATACTAGTGGACACGTTACATTGTATGTTAGTACGCTTGGAAATTCACTTGATTTGATTATGCTAAGTAATACATAGTTTCTCCAAGCCAACTAGTCTCTACTTCAGGAGTTAGATGTATATGCATCTACACATGAAAATGGTGAATATATGTTTTAAATGCCAAGCATTGTTAAAGGGTTTTAGTTGAAAGGTTGTATCCAACGAGGATCAAAGAGAGAAGGGAGTAAAAAATATGAGATAGAATAGAAGAAAAAGAATACACAAGAGCTACACAAGATAAAGACAAAGTTCAATGAATCAAAGCACTATGTGTTGATAGAACATGAGAATGTTAACAAAATCCTTGTTTTGGACTACTCAGAAGCAATCCCCAAGCATTAGATCTCCTAGAGCTCCCTAATAGACCAAAAATACATACCAAACACTAACTTCTTCTCTAATTCTCAGATCACAAATTTGATGGCTTTGTTGGCTATGAAAGGGGAGTAAAATCCCAAAAAATAGAATTCTCCCAGATTGCTCCCTCTTCTTCTTCCCATTCAAAGTATGGTTTTCTACCTATAAATTGCACTTGTGCACTACATGATTTCGAAAGCCCCTTCTTTTTGCATGAGATCTCTCAAAATTGGTTGAAAAGCCACTTACTTTTTGTACGTCACCCTATTCTAGAAAAGTTTTACACTCTTTTAGAATATGTACAATAAAAAATATCCAAAATATCAAAATATAGGCTAAACTGGTCTAAAAATCCTGTATTTTCAAACTATCCATACTATGGACACTAAGACTAATGAATAATGTGACATTGCCTCTTTGGATCAATAAGAAAGCCAAATGATGATGCACTCTAGGGTTTTTCACACTGTGTCCGCATAGCGACATGACATCCACTTCCTCTAAACCTGCACATCCTTTGGTATGCTTGAAAGTCCTAATTTTCACCTTGATTTTGAGTCCTTCTCATCCTCTACAACCATATCCTTTGCTTCTTCATCTTTTATATCTTCTTGGGTAGCCCTTATATCATGGCCACTATTTTCTTCCAATCCTAACAACTCATAGGTAGTAGATTCCCACCTCTTGAATGACTTGATTCTTTTCCTTGCTACTAGAAGTTTTATGGTTATCCCATCCAACTCATTTAATGCATAAGTAGCATCATCAAACACCTATCGTACCACATAGGGTTTGAACTATCACTTGGAGACTTTATGCATGACATTATGTGTAAACGCCCCGAATAACGTAGTATGCTTAACAATTATGATATTCGCTTGTTTTCGAGATTTAATATAAAAGAGAATGAACACTTAAAGCTGAAAATGAAAATTACTCACAAAATTACAGCCATGAAAATGTAAAAGTAATGGAGACAAGATTGAGGGTTGAAGATGGGCAACCCCCCCCGAAGGAATGTATTTCTGCTCAACCTGTCCCTTAGGGAGAGCTCAGTTACAATCAACCTGAGAGTGAGAAGAAGTAATTCTCACTCTCACAAGATCATGCAAAGATGTACAAACACACATGCATTATCTATTATGCAATGATAAGAATTGATTTCTTTACAGTATGAGAGAAGAAAAATGGGAAATCAGCCTTCTCCATCGTTGAACAGTAGTACATGGATAGGGCTTGCTTCTTGTTGCTAAAATGGAAGAAAGAGCTTGAAAAGGAGGTGTTATAATGAATTTACAGGCTTGATATCCTGTAAAACAGCAGTGATAGAAGAGGGAATATGGAGGAATTTGATAATGGAGAAGTGGGAAATGATGATGGGGATGGATGGGGCCAGTTTCTGGCTATCTGTGGGTGCTGCACATGAGTTTATAGCAAAGAAAATGATGCTGAATGAAAAAAAACGAGCTCTTATTTATAAGAGAGGGAAGAGCTAGTACAAAAGGGGAAAGTGGAGTAGCACAAGACAAGTGTCCAGCCACATGTCAAGAGATGTGACAAGTGGTGGGACACTTGGAAACTTGTGTGACAAGTGTCTTGACACTTGTCTCTTCTCTATGGCCTTCCTTTTTGGGTTGAATACTGTCAAGAATAGAAACAACCAAATTTAGTAAGCACAGTCAGAGTACAGAACTTACTATTTTTAGAATGACATCCCTATTTTTTAGGACTAGCATTTTTAGGCTAATTCGAGGCTCCTAAAATTTAGGGACCTCCTAAAATTTAGGAATCTCCTAAAATTTAGGGATCCCCCCCCCAATATGGGTGTCATATGAAAGCTTTTTCCGTGTACATCGCAAAAATGGTATCCGAATCTTCATCTGACTTTCCTATGCAAAGAAATGTGCATTTCAAGCTTTCAGCCCACACATGCACATTATACAAGTATTTCATGATCATGCCATCTTGTTGATTGTAACTGTTTGTTCTGGTGGATCTAGCCCACACTTCAAGGCATCAATCCTTTCTGTGTGCGAGTCTAACCCTGATATGCGTGAGTTCTAGTCATAGGCACCCAATCGGGCCATATAGGTGGAAGTGTGAACTATCTTTTCTCTAGCCCACCGCGTGGGTCCACCATAACCTGTGACCACTCAATCAGTGGCCAGCTCCAATGCACTTTTCTTTATATCTAATTAGTGCAAAGGAAATAAATTTAATAAATAATTATATAGACAAATTAATGAAAAAGGATACAAATTATGTTTCTATAGAGTTGTGACATTATGCTAGTTGTCTAAACTGCTATCATAAACCAACACCCAATCTCCCTCTTGTATAGTTCTTGGATAGCCCTTATATCATGGCCACTATTTTCTTCCAATTCTAACAACTCATAGGTAGTAGATTCCCACCTCTTGAATGCCTTGATTCTTTTCCTTACTATTAGAAGTTTTATGGTTATCCCATCCAACTCATTTAACGCATAAGTAGCATTATCAAACACCTATCTTACCACATAGGATTTGAACTATCACTTGGATACTTTATGCATGGCATTATGCTAGTTGTCTAAACTCTTGTCATAAACCAATACCCAATCCCCATCTTCTATAGTTCTTGGTCTCAATCTATGTCTTTTGTCAAACCATTTCTTGTTTTGTATCCTTGTTGCCCTTAACTTTGCAACTGCTACCTCTATCATTGAACCACATATTCAAGAATTTGGAAACTTTTATAAATGTTGAGAATTTCTAATGTAATTAATATTTGGACACATGGTAAAATCTTATCCCCTTATTTGAATGTGAAATTTTTCCTAGTTACTATAAAAGCAATCCCCCCAAGTCCCACTCTCAAATATGGGGTTAAGATTTGGTCACTTGGTCAAATCTTTAATCCTTATTTGAAAGTGTAACTTGGGAGATTCCCATTTTCTCTAATATGTTATTAAACTCCATATTCAGAAATTTGGGACTTTTCCATCAATACAAGAATTCCAAATCAAAATGGATTTTGTGAATTTTGGAATTTTCATTAATTTGGAGGTTGGTGAAATGGAATATATTATTGCTTATGGTTGTTTCCAAGAGATTGAAAAAAACTCAAAAAGGTGGTGTTAATACACACCTTAGTTTTAATATCCTTGAAAATCTTCTAGGAAAATCTTCAGTTGATGGATTTTTGTAGACTTTCTTTGGCCTTCAATAAAACCTTTGGGGGAGTTTTAAAAAATTTGGGAGATTTTTTACCTTTCTTCATCCAAGAGAAGACAGTGCTATCTATTGTTTCCCATCATTCTCGATCTTTTTTGTTGCACATCCAATTTTTATCCCAACAATTAAAATACACCTATGAATCTGTAGCATTTTAACGATTACAAACTGGTGCTCAATATTGTATATGACCCTTGTTGAAGTTCTTGAGATTTCTATTCGTATCCACCTTTTGTGCAACACCAAGCCATATTGGAGATATTGGATCTAAAGGTCTAACAAGCACAAAGTCATCTTTCTTAACATCAAGCATTGGTTCAAATGTGTATTTGGGCCATTTGCTGAGAGGACCATAATAGTAATCATTCGACTCTTCCAATCCAATAAAGTCATCTACATTATCTACATCTATATTGGTTACATCACTTTGTGTTCTTGGCCAAAAATCTATGAAAAATAAATCTTTTGGGCAGTTGGAGTTTGAAGAGCGTAGATCATATGTTTCCAATAATCAACCAGTGGTGTTATAAACTTTGTGAAGTCTACTTCAGGTCCTTGTACGTTTGACCATCTTTCCCAATATGCCAAATAATCTTTAACTCCACTTACTACTTCTTCATGATCCTTAACATACTCAAACATGGGTAGCAAAATTGGAACACCCTTTGGAAGTGTAGGCTTTCTTGCAAAGTCTCTCTTCCATAATTCAATGGCACCTTCTCTTGGTAACCACTATAGGGACTTTGAATGCATTTTGTATTGCATGATAGATATATCTCCTTGCATATAAAACCAAAATTGAAGAAGTTTTGAGTGACCAACAATTGTATCTTTGGAATCACACAAGTATCCCTCAATGTATAACTTAGAGTTAGGCACATGTGTCAATAAGAAAGGTGTAGGACTTATCATTTGGCATGATTGAAAATGTTTCATAAGATGAGGAAAAATGAAGGCCATGCTTGTCCTTAGCTTCTCTGAAAATTTGTTGAACATTGCATCAATGTCTTTTTGTGTATGACCCACCATGAGAGACCTAAGTTGGATCATCTTGAATGTTTCTCGTGCAACAAGCAATGATAGATATGCAAAGAGATAGCAATTTTTATTTTCTAATCCACAAGTATCAAGTTGAAGTAGTAAGTTCTATGGCAATCATTTGAAATGATGATTGCCATCTTGCTCGGGGAAGTTACTATATGTATATCCTTGACAGCATGTGCATTCAAGGCCTATTTATAAATATCATTATCTATGAGTTTTTCTTGAATAAAGCATAACCCTTTTCTGTTCAATCTATAAATAACCCCTTTATATTACGCCCTTCTATATGTAAAAAATTTATAGAAATGGTATTGTAAAAATACTTTATTTTGAACCCATGTGATGCACACATATATTCATGTGTAACTTACCCAAGCCATCATGTGGTGTATTATCTTCCATACATGATTTATTTTATACAAGACCTTTATGGTGGTCGAATTATTTTTTCGAGTTGCGGGCATTTAGTAGCATAGAGGTTGATCTCGGCATTCCATCTACTTGTAGATCACCATTTGCATGCATGTGTAGTTGCTCCAAGTTCCTAAAGCACAATGACAATGAGTCAATTGTGAAGTTAGGATCGTGAGGCCATAGATCAAGTGAGAAATGTCCATATGTGCCTTCTCCATGTCCATGTGTAATCATACCTATTAAAGAAATTGGTAGTTGAGTAGATCTTTTAGTTTCTTTTTATCAAAGCCTTAATCTAGGAGTAGCTGTCTTTTGCTGGTCCATTTTATCATGTATGATGCTCAAGTTTTTCTCTAAATCTAATGGTGAGGCCAAGTGCCAACTATAGAATATGTCGTGAAAAATTAGTTGTTGTAGCATGTGACATTGACACTTTTTTAGAAGCACATTTTGCTCTTGAAGACACTTTGTTGCTGCAAGTTGCTCTTTGATCTCTGAGCAAATACTACATTTGGAGAACTCACTTGTCTTTGCTAAGGTTACATGCATGAACTCTGTATTCCAAATACGATTGAAGGTGAATAGGGACATTTTCTTACATCCTATACCATTCAATGTTGTATTTACTTCTGCCCATATATCTACCTGCTTGTAAACATCTGGGATGACCAATTGTGTCTCCCTTGATCCACCTTACAATGTTATACTCTTGTGTGGCATTTGCTCTATAGACTTCTTTACAAAGTATTTAAGGATTGCTCTTCCCATATCTGTGTGATTCCAAGCTGCTCTCATTACCCCCTGTTTCCATGCATTACTGTCCTCACACCATGCTCAAATTGTGTTTTGTACCTGTAAAAAGATGTCTTTGGGATTCCATGAATCTTATACCACGCCCTTCCATATACCACTCGTCCATTGAAGATGAAGCTATACTTCCTTGTTCGCAAGTAATAAATCTTGCATGATGATTCAAACTTGTCATAAACATAGTTCATGTGGTCTTCAAATTACAATCTCGAAAAGTATTTGGGTAATTGTTGCACTAATTCTCTATCAACAAATTGATATCACTTTTCTTCACAACAATCAATCATGGAAACCTGTGAAATGGAGTCCATAGAGGTCCTCAAGTTTGAACCTTTAGGGCAATAATTTGAGGCTTTCTATTGACCATACAATATGATCTCTTTTAAAAAATAATTGTTTTTCCATGTTTTTGGCACAAGCATTTGTAGAAATAAATTGCATGTATGATTATTGTCGTAGCAGCACTGTTTCGTCATCAAAGGTGACTTGTTTAATAGGCCATCTTTCGAAAGTGACACAGTGGAGGTTGTCATCTATGTATGTTCTTATGGTTTGATCAAGGGCTTTATCTACCACCACACCAACATCCTCTTCTCCTAGCAATTCAAGGTTTATCACATCACATGGAAAAGCCAATAATATAACCCCTGTCACACATTGTGTTGCCTTCTGTCCATAGCATCATTCTACGTTCTCTCCAACTTTCACGAATGCTAAGCACATCAATATCCTCAAAAGGTAGGACATGGTTTGATTCTTAATCATCTCCTTCGTCATCAATTGTTAGAGTTTTAAACAACCATCACATCTTTCTTTCCCTATTTTGCAAAACCACCTATAGCTTCACGAATCTTCATTGCATCAATTTTTGGAATGATAAATATATTGCTACATTTAGACATTTATCAATAGCCACTGAAATATATCCATCTTCAAGTGTTTCTCCATGTTTTGTCTCATTTGGATATATTGCATGCACTCTTCCAAGCGCAAGCAACAGTCTCATGATCAACTAGCAAATTCATAGTTTCTCCAAAATAAAATTCATTATTCATGATATCTCTACAAGTGAGAAAAGGGATATTGTATTATTTTTATGTTATCACCTCTCAAAAATAAGAAAATAGTAATGAAATTTCTAAATACAATGAAGTATCAAATTTCATTGAAATGAAAGAAGCCGTAAAACATTAGATAGAATGAGTCCAATATCCATAGTAGAAAGTATTAATGGAAACATTGTACAGAATGGGGATCGATTTGACCATATGGCCAAAAACAAACTTTCTCATGAACTATGCCCTAAACTAAAGAAGACTTAGTTTCTTCTATTATTTTAGTTGCCCTTGATTTTACTTTATTTTATTAGCTACTCTTTGAGTAAGAAAAATTTCATTGTGTGTTCTCATTGGGAAAATATATAGCAGATGTTGAAAACTTGTACTATATCTATTCAACATGAGAACAATGATTAAAATTTATTATAATGTATATAGGAAAAGATTTAGCTAGCTAGTCAAAAATCTATTATATGTATTCCATACCATAGCAAATATAAAAATTCTTTGTGATCCCCATAGGAGAAAACATATTCAAATGATTAAAGCCTTTGTTGTATGTATTCTACATGCTAAAAATGATAAAATTTCATTGTGGTTTCCATAGAAAAATATTTAGTCAGATGGTCAAAACCTCAAGAAAAATACACACAACAAGGATGAAAGTTCATTGTGATCTTTATGGAAAAAGATTTAGCAAGATGGTCAAAACCTCTATTGCAAGTATTTTACATAAGACTTAGGATTAAAATTCTTTGTCATATCCACAAGAAAAGATTTAGCCATATGGTCAAAACATGCATTCTATATAACCACTACAAGATATAGGCCTTATATTGACGTTTAAAGCGATGAAAATGCAAATAACAAAATTTGCCCACATCGTCGCAAAAAGCATCGTTATTGGCGACGCCATAGAACAGTCGGTATTGGCGTCGCTATCAGTGTCGGTATTGGCGTCGGTATCAGCTGGTATTGGCATCGCCAATACCGACGCTAATAGCGATGGTTTGCGACGTATATAACAATGCCAGTAACGACGCGAGTAGTAAAATTTGCGACGCTAATAGTGACGATAACAAGGAAACACATATAGCACTGTGTGCTTTATGAGAGCCATACAAAATAGTTTCTGCACTACTGTGTACAATGTGCTTGCAAACAAATCATAAAACTGATACATCAAATAAATACATGATTGCATAATAAGTGATTGGTACAATCATGATACGATATCACTAATACATAGAAAATGTCTACATAGATCAGGCGACTCAATAATAAAGGTGTGTGAGCTCCAAGGATCCAAGGGCGAGCTATAAATCCTTGTCTCCCGAAAGCTCGTCCCGCTGCAAAGGAGCATCGAACGGACTTTATAGAAAAAGAAACAACACATCAGTCCACCATACAATAATGCATTCAAATATCTCATGGTAACTACAGACAAGAAAGATGAGTGACTTACAGGGCCGCCGCGTCTATATACCGTACCTCTCTGCATATTGAGTCTCAAGGCCAGTCGGATCGCGATTTGTAATGGAGTGCTGCAAAGAAAAAAAAATGCTAACTGTTAGAAACATGATTGTCAGTACAAAGAATATTTTAAAAAAATAAACAAGCAAAGCAAAAGAAAAACTTACAAAGTCCTCCAAATATGTCATGTGGCCGCCACTCCGAAGATGATGGACCACTCGAGCCTTGAGTCATGCCCTTGCTGCCTCGCGCTGTTGACTCCAACATCTTGGAGAATCTGTAGTCTCCTCCCTCAGTCGGCGCCAGTCATTTGCATCTAACCACTCGGGCTTTGGAGCCCCACTCTTGATTGCCTTGTGTGCGTTGGATTGTCTATGTGACATGTATGCACGCATGCAATCCATCATCCAGTCCGTAGAGAATCTATCTACTACGGCTGGCACCGAAAACTCCTCATACAAGGATGCTACTACGTAGTCCTTACTCCCCTCCGGTATGTTCTTCCAATGATCCAAGATGTTGTGCCGAAAAACTTGTTGGCACGACTCTCTCATGTGAGCCATCACCCTCCTCCCCTCATCATTCATGATGATGGCTCTTAACCTACTATTGACTAGATATCCATAACTCCCTGGAGTCTGCCTAAGATGGGTCCTCTCCCATCTGCGCCTATGCTCCTGGGCATATCCAGGAGACCCCTGTGCATCCGGTCTACGGACCGGGGTAATATCTCTCGGAGTGGCACCCACAGGGGTGCCACCTGTTGACGGCTGCGCAAAAGCCGGAATAACTGGAGTAGACATCCCCACAAGTGTGACAAATCTTGGAGGTAACGAAGCTCCAACTGAACAACGAGACGGAGACACTGTGTCCGTGTCTCCATAGCATCCACCTGAGCCTGAGGCACGCTCCCTGGAAGGGCCACTAGAGCAAGGAGTCGCACATATATCTCGTATTGACCGCAGGCTCATTGCCTCTGTATCTCTATAGCATCCCTCTCATCCCGATGGATTCCCTCCCTCTGGCCCAAGTCATGAGCGTCGAGCTCGTCTGCTCGAAGCCGAAGCATTTGATTGCGCTGAAGCAGATCTAGCAGAGCGCCCTGACGAAGACCAAGACAGCTCTTGGTCTGCCATCTCTCTGAATCTGGTGATCTAGTCTGGCGACATGCGTGCGAAGATGTCTTGTAACTCCTCATCGCTCATCCCTCGACTCATCTTGAAAATGTCACCTGCAGAGACAAAAAATGATGTTAGAATAATCAATTTAAACCATAAAAGCACACTAATATAAATCATTTGCAAAAAAATCTCACTTAAAATGCATATTTTATGTACCCTTATAAGCGATTGGTCAATGAATTGGGTAAGTGGATGCTCTAAGTATGAAGTATCCTATGGTCCCATGTTAATCTCCTGACACAACTCTGCATACAATGGAAAGTCGATAGACATGTCACCACAAAAGAATGAGTCCGTCTCGTTCTCAAAGAATTCTTGGACTCCTGTATTTCCATCATTGTTAGCTGACGCTGGCTCCAAGCTTTCGACAGCCTCCACCCCTTGCAATATCGACCTCTCTATTTGCATATTATCTTCATCTATGCTCAAAACATCGCTTTGATCATATACTCTTGCACTTCGGGGAGCTGAAGGTGTAACATACCACCATCGAGGTTGTCGGGGGTTTGGATAGAAGATTACCTGTTCACAAACACGTATAAGAGAGTTCAAACCATTGTGACATAAACCATGTCGTAATACAATTAGCAAGAAAATGAGTCTATGCACCTATTCACAATGGGCCGGTAGCACAAAGGTGTCGCGCAAATCCATTCATTTTTTTTCGGAATCTATTTCGAGAAATCCAAATGGACCTCGTCGAACTCTTGCTCTAGCTCCTCCAAGTACCACTTTGAACCACTGCACATCGAATAGTATCATGGAGAAGCTACGGTAATCCACCATAACAATACTTTGCAAGTTCCCAAAATACTCCATCTCATCCACAACCATGTTTGGATTTGTTGCTCATCGCCAGCTCTCTTGCTCGAACCTTGCCATGACACCACAATCCATTGTGGAGCGCATTTTGTCAATACGCTCCACGCAAAAATGTCGTCCGCCTGACCACGTTGTACTATATATTTTGTAATGTACATTGAAACACTCAAATTAGATGTCTTATATAAAATTTAGATACAACAGATTCTAAACTCCTCATCACCTTTGGACTACATCCCCTTGAGAATTTCCACTCCTCCATTGAGACCTCTGTCCCTTCGCGAGACGCTGCGGTCAAAGCTCCATGCAACCATCGCATTGACATAAACCGTGGCATCTCCTCCATGCCTTCGAGATATCGAATCGATCGATGACACGTACTACATCAAAATTCAGCTCGCGCTTCCTCTTGATCTTGCCTAGCGATCTGGTACTTGGCGAGCCACGTCTCCATAGAGGCATGGTGCAACATACAAAAGCGATTCACCTTCTCTTCCATTGAGGCATCCATTCTTTTTTCTACCCCATTTTCAACCACCACATCTCCAGTCAGTCTATCATCATCCTTCAGCAACCATAGCATTTTATTGTCTGGTTCCACCGTTGGTAGCCATTGTGAAATATGCACTAGCGCCTCAGACACCAACCTTCAGCCATGCTACCTTCTGGTTGAACTCGTTGTCACACAAAGCCTTTTAGGGTTTTCATGAAGCGCTCCAAGAAGAACATCCATCGCGTATGGACAGGTCCAACAATCTCCACTTCATCCACAAGATGGACAAGAAGGTGGATTTGTATCATGAGCATGATGGTGGGCAGGTATTTCTCAAAGAGACAGACCATCTCCACTGCTCCCTACCTCGCGGATTCAATAGAGGACATCTTAATCTCCTTCTGTGAGATCTATTGCATGAAAGTCGACAACCTGTAAGACATCTTGCAATCGCGATCCGTAGTACAAACTGCCACAAATACAAAAGCATTATGGATAATGGCTACATTCCAAATAGCAAAATGCCCACGCTAATTACAATCCATTCGTAGTACAAACCTGACATATCTTATGCTAGTCATGGGATTTTAGCCGTGATAATTGGTCGTCTTTAGAAAATGCGGACCTAAGAGAATGCATCATATCCATCGGAGTGCGGATAGACTTGATTACTTGCTTCACAATGTGCTCTTCTTTAGTGGACAAAACCCAAGGAGCACGAGGAAGCTGCACGCGACCATCAGTACTCGACTGCGGCAAAAGCGCCTCCATCTTACCTACCTGCTTCAAATCCATTCATTCCCCTATAGTGTCTCTCTTTCTTGTGATGTGGTCCCATAACAAGCTGCCCACATTCTTGAAAATATGCATGGGATCCAGCAAAGTGGTTGACCTATAACTGGGTCCAATATGGCAACTCGTAGAAAATTGAGAACCGTCGCATTCCATTTGGATGTAACTCCGCGTGGATCATTTTCAGCTCGTACCAACTTGCGACGTTCATACGTGTTGGAGGTCATCCAAGGAAACCTTCCTTGAGTTCATGATCCTCTGGCAAGAGAGCAGCATGTCCTTGATATACCATCTTCTTCATGGTTCATGACCTTCGGGAGTCTAACTGCAGCCCACACAATAAACATGCATGATAACCTGAGCTAAATAGACCTGTTCCAACACCACAAACTAGTGATTACTTGCTTGAACGAGATAAAATGTAGATATTACCAGCGAGAACGGAGGCCTGCTCACCTGAGCACTCTCCCAATCCTGGAAAGTCATGCATTGTCCACATGAGAATGGCTCGAATATTGGCTGACCGCCGACCATTGCGCCTGCTCATATCTTGCACGGTGACCCTCTCCTCCCACAAAATCTTAAGCTCATCGACTAATGGACAAAGATACACGTCCATATTTTTTACTTTGTAGTGGCCGGGGACGAGTAAGCTAAGGATGAGATGTCCTTTCTTCGTAGAAAGACATGGAGGGATATTTTAGTTGACAAGGACGATAGGCCACACACTCTAATAAGTTGAGCGCAAACCGAATGGGTTCACGCCATCCATTGCAAGACTGAGCCGAAGATTCCTTGGCTCTCGGGCAAAGCCTGGGAGGGTAGAGTCAATGTGGCTCCATGCACGCGAATCCGCTGATATTCATTGAACTCCATCCGTGGACCTATTCTGCGCATACCACGTTGTCAAGCTCGCCATGCCAGACGTATGAAACATGTGGTTTATGCAGGGGATAAGCAAAAAGTGTTTGAGAACTTTTTGAGGGATGGTTTCCCCTTGCAAGTCCTGTCGATACCTGTGAGCACCACACTTTGGACATGTCTCCATAGTCTCGTATTCTCCTCGAAACAGTATGCAATCGTTGATACATGCATGAATGTTATTATAGTCCATGCCAAGCTTTTGTAAAACATGTCGTGCATCATCACGAGACTGAGGCATGGTATTTGCAGGTGGTAATATATGATATTTCAATAACCTGAAAAAAATCATAAAACACCTTGAAAAAGCACAAATGTTTGTAATAATAGTGCCGAAAAAAAATTTCAATGAAGCGTATGTACAAGGTACCTGAACAACTCGGTCACACTCGTATTGCTCCCGTATTTTGCTTGCACACTTAAGAGTGCAAGCAGTGTCTTCAGCCAAGATACTCGGCACCCATCATATAATGGTATGGATGCTTCCTCTCTAAGCGGATCAGAAGTCTCGACATCCATGGGAATCAACGCATCGATCATTGCCTCCATCTCAGGCTCCAAGATTGTAGGTAGGTCTAGAAGGTTGCCCGTCTCCTCTGGCATTGAAAGTATAGATTGGCCTTGCGAGTAGTGGATTGGCTCCTGCACTCCATCCATCGCACACCCACGTACTCTTCTAATTGGCTGCAAAGGATGCACTTCCCCTTGGGACGAGACATTACCTCCCTGGATAGAAAATTTTCCGACAAGACCCAATCTTATTGTATATGGTATTCAATTAGCTTGCGAGTACAATGCATGATTGATATTAACTTCGAATTACTATTTGCTGAAAATCTGCAATCGCCTGATCAATGATCTCAGATTGAAACTCGCCAAATCGTCGTACATGTTCTATAGACAATCGACATTTTCGTCTAATTGCCAACTTGCATTAAGAGCAAGGACATGCGACACGCTGACTAAGATACGCCTCGCGATCTTGAACAATAGGACCTTCTTCATTTTCCATTTTGTCTACGTTACAACAAAAATTTTGTTTTTGTTATCATTCTTTTCTTTTCTTAGATTGCTATCATCTCCTTCCATCTCTCTCTTTTTCTATGACCTAGCATATAGTATCATAGAACACTAGTATTTAGTACCTAGTACTCAGTACCTAGCACATAATATTTTATTTTCTCTCTTCCTCTCCCTCTCTCATTTCCTCTCCCTTCCTCGCCCTCACCCTCTCTTTCTCTCTTTTCCCATTAGGTTTAATGATATTTCTCTTTTTCTCTCTCCTCTCTCTCTCATTCCTCTCCCTCCCTTGCCCTCTCTCATTCCATTTTCTCTCTCCTCTCTCTCTCATTTTTTCTCTCTCCTCTCTCTCATTCCTTTTTCTCTCTCCTCTCCCTCTCTCATTTCCTTTTCTCTCTCCTCGCTTTCATTCCTCTCCCTCCCTTGCCCTCTCTCATTCTATTTTCTCTCTCCTCTCTCTCATTCCTTTTTCTCTCTCCTCTCCCTCTCTCATTTCCTTTTCTCTCTCCTCTCCCTCTCTCTTGTTCTCTCTCCTCTCTCTCTCATTCGTCTCCCTCCCTTTCCGTCTCTTATTCCTTTTTCTCTCTCCTCTCTCTCTCATTCCTTTTTCTCTCTCCTCTCCCTCCCTCGCCCTCACCCTCTCTTGCTCTCTTTCCCTATTAGGTATAATGATATTTCTCTTTTTCTCTCTCCTCTCTCTCTCATTTCCTTTTCTCTCTCTACCCTCCCTCTCATTTCTCTCCCTCTCTCTCTCTTTTTCTCTCTCCTCTCTCTCTCATTCCTCTCCCTCCCTTGCCCTCTCTCATTCCACTTTCTCTCTCCTCTCTCTCTCATTTCTTTTTCTCTCTCCTCTCCCTCTCTCATTTTCTTTTCTCTCTCCTTTCCCTCTCATTTCTCTCTCTTCCTCTCTCTTTTTCTCTCTCCTCTCTCTCTCATTCCCACTCCTCCCTTGCCCTCTCTCATTTCCTTTTTCTCTCTCCTCTCTCTCTCATTCATTTTTCTCTCTCCTCTCCCTCTCTCATTTTATTTTTCTCTCTCCTCTCCCTCTCATTTATTTCCTCTCTTTCCCTCGCCCTCACCCTCTCTTTCTCTCTTTCCCTATTAGATTTAATGGTTTTTCTCTCTTTTTCTCTCTCATCTCTCTCTCTCATTTCATTTTCTCTCTTCCTCTCCCTCTCTCATTTCCTCTCCCTCTCTCGCCCTCACCCTCTCTTTCTATCTCTCTTTCCCTATTAGGTTTAATGATTTTTCTCTTTTTTTCTCTCTCCTCTCTCTCTCTCATTTTTCTTCTCTCTCCTCTCTCTCTCATTTACCTTTCTCTCTTTCTCTCCCTCTCTTTTTCTCTTTCTCTTTTTCTCTCTCCTCTCCCTCTCTCATTTTTTTCTCTCTTCCTCTCCCTCTCTCATTTCCTCTCCCTCCCTCGCCCTCACCCTCACCCATACCCTCTCTTGCTCTATTTGCCTATTATGTTTAACATCTTATCTCTTTTTCTCTCTCCTCTCATTCTCTCTTTTTTTTCTCTCTCCTCTCCCTCTCTCATTTCCTTTTTCTCTCTTCCTCTCCTTCTCTCATTTCTTCTCCCTCCCTCTCCCTCTCTCATTTCCCTATTATGTTTTCGTCTCTCTCCCCTCTCCCCCTCCCTCTCTCATTCCCTCTCTCTTCGTCCCCCTCCCTCTCTCTTCCTCCCCCTCCCTCTCTCATTTCCTCTCCCCCTCTCGCTCCCTCTCTTTAATTTCCCTCTCTTTCTCCCTTTCCCTCTCCCTCATTTCTTCTCTCTCTCTCATTACATACAAATTATACAAAAAATAAATAAATAAGAGAGAGAATACACTCTCCCTCTCTCATTCCCTCTCTCCCTCTCTCATTCCCTCTCTCTCTTCCTCTCTTTCTCTCTCTCATTTCCTCCCCCTCCCTCTCCCTCTCTTTAATTTCACTCTCTTTCTCCCTCTCCCTCTCCCTCATTTCTTCTCCCTCTCACATTTTATACAAATTATACAAAAATAAATAAATAAGAGAGAGAATACACTCTCCCTCTCTCTCATTCTCTCATTTCATCCCCCTCCCTCTTCCATTTCCTCCCTCTCTTTCTTTCTCATTTCCTCTCCCTCTCTCAATATATATACACAAATTAGGAGAGGGAGAGAGAGAATGCACTCTCCCTCCCTCTTCCTCTCATTTCCACCCTCTCCCTCTCCCTCTCCCTCTCCCTCTCTTTCTCTTTCTCTCCCTCTCTCATTTCCTCCCCCTCCCTCTCCCTCTCTTTCTCTTTCTCTTTCTCTCCCTCTCTCTTTCTCTTTGTCTCCCTCCCTCTCCCTCTCCCTCTCTTTCTCTCTCATTTCCTCTCCTAAACAAGAAAAAGAGAAAGAGAATCAAACCCTAAACAAGCAAAAGAAGGAGAGAATGGACTCACTGATGAGATATGGTGAGGGTTTGGTGGCTCCTCTTCGCGATGAAGGCTCCTCCTCTCCTTCGCGAATGACGGCAGCGGCAGGCAAGCCTTCTTCCTCTCCCTCTCTCACGACGGTCACTCTCTCTCTCGCTCTCCCTCTCAAAACAATCAACAAAAATGCGCGAAATGAAACGGCGCTCGGTTTCGACATGTTTTTTTCCTTGTGGGGCATTGCTATTTGCATCGCAAATGCGACGCGAATAGTGACGTAAATAGCGACGCGAATAGCGACGCAAATAGCGATGCCGCTACCTGCGTCGCTACTTGCCATCGCTATAGGTTTAAATCCTTGTAGTGAACCTAGATTATAGCAAGGATCATAATTTTTTGTGATGTCCATAGAAAAAGATTTAGCTTAACGGTCACACGGGGGATTCACTAGTAGTGATAAGGAGACATCACCTGCGTGCAAGTAATATATGAAAATACCCCTTATCTACCCCCTATTTATGGGACTTTACCTTATAAAATGTACATTCCTTCCCTTAAATAAACCCCCTCCCTTATACTCACCTGGTACCATACGGTAAACCCTAGTGGACCCCCCGAGAATGGTCAAAGCCTTTATTGTATGTCAACAAGGATAAATAATCTATGTGATCTCCAATAGAAAATATTTGATTCAACTTTATTTCATGTATTCCACATGACAACAAGGATAAATATATTTTATGAGAAACTTTGACCTCGTGCTTA
This sequence comes from Lygodium microphyllum, assembly GCF_053477565.2. NCBI lineage: Eukaryota > Viridiplantae > Streptophyta > Polypodiopsida > Schizaeales > Lygodiaceae > Lygodium > Lygodium microphyllum. Next base: position 43,643,924 of record NC_141140.1, on the reverse strand, counting down.
AATGTTGAAACCACAAGGACCTCTAAAGAATAGGAGATTTCATTCCCTATGACATGAAGCTATAAAGATTGAGGAAATTTCAACATCAATTAGAAGCTATTTGAGAAGGAAAGATAATTTTTATCATGGTTAAATATTTATAAATCGTATTCTACCTACTTGTTCATAATAGTAAAATGTATCATATTACATTTTATTTTTAAGTTATACTATTTTAGTCGAAATCATGTTATATTAGTAAATCATACTATGTACATATTGTTGAGAGAGAGAGAGAGAGTACGAGAGAGATACATAAGACATGCTCCCAAAGAATGATTCATATTGATGTGGAGTTAGTATATATAAGTGAGACCCAAGTCAAGTGAGAGATGATATATATAGTTGTAACACATATTATAAAATATAATATCAAAATATATTTATATAATAATTTAAATTTTTAATAACTAATAAATATAATTAAAATATATTAAATCATATTTTGTAAGATTATGTATTGTATCTAATATGTAATGTGTAATATCATTGAGGATTTTGAAGCCACCTTAGTGATAGTTTGAGAGTAGAATCTCTAGTAGGGTAGGATAGAAAGTATGTAGGTAAAATCTCTAGCTGTGGAAATATGGGCAATATCCCAATAGTGGGTTCTTAAGGAGGAGCGAGAGGGAAGGAGTGGGTCTAGGAGAAATGACCCCTGTGAGAGTTTGAGGGCAACGTCCTCTCGGTGAAGATTTGGGAGCAATGCCCTCAGTTGGGGTTTGAAGATAGCGCCCCTTGTAGGGATTTGGGACCAATGCTCCCAATGGGGGATTCGAGGGGCAGCGCCCCTTGATGGTGGTCGTGGGAGGTTGGGGGCAATGCCTCCGATGGGGGTTTGGGGGCAAATGTCCCCAATGGGGGGGTCTAGGGAGCAGCTCCCTAGTGGGAGTTTGGGGGCAACGCCCCCAGCAGGAGATGCGGGGGGTAGTGCCCCTTGGTGCAAGTCTAGGGGCAATGCCCTAGCAGGGGTCCAAGGGCAGCGCCCTACCAATAGACCTCCACAAGCAATAATGAAGCCATTAGGTGATTTTTGAACAAATCGCAACTTAAAATATTTAAAGAAATTAAGCAATAGATACAAAATTAAGATTTAGATCTACTCATATTTTGTAACAAGTTAAAGTAATTCGAATAGCGTGATGCATTAAATGGTCCATTTCAGAAGGTCAGTCTTTACAACTAATCATGATGTTTTTCAAAATGAGTTTCTCTTTCCCTCCCTCTCTCTTCCATGCAACTCTCAGACTTGAGTGTTTTCTCTATTTCATTTTTACAGTTGCAAGTTTTATATCTCTAATCCTCTACATTTTGAACTCTATTCCTGTTGCTCCTCTCTTACTGCAAGTTTTGTGGCCCTAATCTTTGGCAATTCTATCCCCTTGCTTTTCTCTAACTACTCTCCACTATTTCATTTTCTTAAACTGAAACAGATTTTGCAGTACAAATTTTGGTTCAAATCTGGGTATTATGACCAAAACTACCTACGTCTTCAAATAAAAAATCTTGCTCCAAGGATTCGCAATTCAACAGGGCAGTGAATGATTGCCATTCCACAACATGTTTGCTCTACATCATGAGTGATTTTTGTTACGTTGGCACCGATTGCTTACTTCTACTAATTACAATAGGTTTTCAACTCTTCCCTACTTTATTTTTTATTTTGAGTTAAACTACATTGATTTTGATCATTTCAATCCATACAATTACTACAAATCAAACTACTACTCTTTACTATGATTAGTATTGAAAAATATTAAGAACAAACACCACAAGAGTTATCTAAATAAGAATCAAGTATGAAAATTAAATGCAATCTTTATTTCTATAGTGATGAGATTAGGCACTCACTCTTGAAAGTTCAATGTCGTCTTCTTCTTCTCGAGTGCTTGATTGATCTCTTGGAGTGCCTATCTTTTTTGCTACCCAACCACTACCTTGCAAATGATAGCTTCTATGCGGTGAATATGAGAAATATGATTTCTTGCACTGTTGAAAATAATCTCTTAACTGTGAATAAGAAATATATGATTTGTGTAATGTTAAAAAAAGTCTCTTGGATGTAAATATGGAATAAATGGTTTGTGCAATGCTTTCATCAATGAGTGCCTTCAAAATACTAACCTTTCTTTCTATTGTGTGATGCTATATACCTTAAGGTTTCCCCTCAATGCTAAATCTACCCTTATATTTATTGTATCCTTCAGTAATATTACCGCATTTTGTCAAGTTCTTATACATCATATTATACTTTACTATATAAAACTTTCTATTATACAGTATTTCATAGTAATAACATTTTCATAAGATTTTGTGGTTACATTTTTTATAATTTTGCAATAAGCATATGGCCATACAATACTTACCAATACCCAATATGATTTTTCCATAGGATGTAATTTAATCTTCTAACAACATATATCATGATCTTTCATCAATCTATAGATTAGGCCATATGGTCAAAAATTTTCTTACAATATAAGAAGTACTTTTTGTTACTTTATTCAATACAAACTTAGATTTGGCCATGAGGTCAAATCTTTTCTTATAATATAAAATGTAATTTCTGTTATTTTTTCCAATATACCGTGAGATTTGGTCATGCGGCCAAATCTTCTCCTTAAGCTATCTCTTGACCAAAATAAGGACTCTTGTAGTATCACAATATCTTACAACAAATCAACCACTTTGTTCATTTTACTACAATAATGACATTTCACTATTTGGTCAAATACTTTCTTATATTATCAATCCTTACTTACTTCCAAAAGGAAAGACCATTTTCTACTTAGAATTCCTTACTTTCTATAAATTGGCCATGCGGTCAAACCTTGTCTTGCAACAAACAAACCACTTTTTTGGGAATTGATCCTGAAAAATGAAGACTCAATCTATGGTGGGTTCGATCACACAAATTTTGGGTATGCTAGATTTGGCTGTATGGAAAAATATTCTAAGACAAACATCTTCTATATTATCTCCAAAAAGGAAGACCATGTTCTACTTGGAACTCCTTGATTACCTACTATATTTATAGGAAGTTTCGCGATGTAGTCAAAACTTGTTGTGCAACAAACGAACCACTTTGTTTCCATAAACCATTTGTTTCATTTCAATTTTTCATAACTTCATATCTATATGTTCATATATAAATATCATATCATTTTACCACAAATTAGCCACGTTGTCCATTCCACTATAGAATAAAAATTGGCCAGATGGTCAAATCTTTCATTTTGTTATCAATGCTAGCATCCAAGAATCTCCCATTCTTGTTTCATTCAGCCATATGATCAAATCTAATGTCATACATCTTGCAAACCAGGCTATATAGTCAAATCAAATTTCACAACATGTTACAACAAATGAATCTCTTCTTTATATGGTTATGAAACTAGATTTGGCCATATGGTTATAAAAATATAGATATCTTGTAGGTTTTACCATGAGGTCAAGTCTCCAACTTTCAAGTGTTTTTCACATTACCTTATATTGATATCTGTGGGATTTGCTACATAGCCATATTTGTTTATATGTGAATCTCATATCACAATAAACCGTATCCTCTGTTTAACTAGCCTTTGAAAACCATATGGTGAAAAACCATAGCAAAGTTTCTAATCTTATAGATAATTATTATGACTAAATAGGATTTGACCATATGTCTAAAACCAATGACAATGTTTCTACAATATGACTCCTTTCAAGGGAAACTTACATGTGCACTAATTAAAATGTTAACTTTGGGTCAAATGGAGTCATGAGATTGTTACATAACCACATTGATATATGGATGGATCTAATGTTGGACTAAATCTCATTCTTTGATTAAATAGGATTGGATCACATGGCCAAAAAGCTTAGCAAAGTTCCTAGAGTATGATCCTTGCATAGGAAACTTATATTGGAGAAAAAATCCAATGTTAACTTAGGGAAAAAATCATCCATGACATTTTCTACATAACCACAATGATTTTTCACTATATCTCATACCACACACACTCAAGATTTCATTATCACTTGACCATTTGGTCAAGCCCATGGCCAGGTCGCACTATTAATAGAATTTGATCTTCTCACTGAAGTCCGTGGCAAAGTTTTTACTATATGATTCTTGCAAGAGAAACATAATTAATGCTAACTTAGGGCCAGAATAATCCATGATATTTGATACATAAGTACATCTATTTATGGTTAGGTCTCATACCACACTTAATCTCAAATTTCAATATTTCATTTTATGGAAGAGTCCCTTTGGAGTACATTTGTTTTGTATTTCATAAAATCTTGTGTTGTTATGTTTTCAATTTTCAACCTAGAAATATTATACATCTATTTGGGTTTTGTGAAATTTGATTATTTTCAAATCCACTTTTTTTTATAATTTTTTCTCTTTGTAGAACTATTTAATGGCAAAGAAAGATAGCACATCCAAAAAGGGTACCCAAACCATTGATGGAGTTAGTGGTGATTTTGTGTATCCATGATATGTGGATGTTTATGATAGTGAAGGAAAAATGACTGACAATGTTCTCTTATTTACTTAAAAGAGTGATATTGCATTTTTTCAACAAGATGGTGTCAAAGAGAAGATAATAGATGGATGTGTTGGGAAAGAGGGATTTTGCATTTTTTCAACAAGATGGTGTCAGAGAGAAGATAATAGATGGATGTATTGGGAAAGAGGGAATACGATGTAATCTTGTTAAGATCAAGGGGGAAAATGTAGTATACAAACTTGATCCTTTTTCATTTCACTTTGCACATATTAAAGAGGATGAAGAATACTCTTTGAAAACAATGGGATGGACCTTATTTGAGGAGGTAAAGGGCACAAAAGACATTATATCAGCATTCTAAGCTATCCAAAATAGTGAGATAATTTCCCTATCAAGAAAAGGTGATCGCCCCAACAAAAGAATGAAGCTCCAAGATAAACAAATAGACTTGAGATCTTCACCTTCTCCTCAAGAAGAAAATAATTCACCGAAACCCACAAGCTCAAAGTCAAAATCACCTCAAAAAAGTTCCTTTCACAAGCTCTTGTTGTTAGTATGGCTACCAACACTACTGAGAATGATGTCACTTTACCTTCCATGCTTGAAGTTACACTTGCAAAGCCAATAATTTCTCTTGAGGTCACAAGAGTAGAAAGAACATTTGATTTTTGTGAGATAGTTAAGAAGAAGGGAAAGAAGGAAGAATCAGGATGTCACATGTTTGAAAAATTCTTTCCATTTGATCCAACAACACAATTTCCTATTCTCGTTGATAGGTGATATGAGGCACCTCCTTTGTATGCTTATAGGTCACTATGTTGGGATTATGTAGATAATCCCACCACGTCTTTCATAAATAATCCCATGAATCCAACAACAACAATATATCTTATGCCTTTTGTATAAGAAAACAATGAGAAGAGACCCATGTATCATGATGAGGTGGATGTTAATAATTTGGACACTTATAGTTATTGGATTATATCAGGACTTCACTCAATTCATGCAGCAAATATATATATTTAGAGTAACACTAACGTTGTCTAGCAACCAAGCATTTATACACCACAAGAAATTCTAGAATATTAGTTGATTGTCCTCTAGAAATGTGCATTGAGCTTTCAGGAATGACAAATATGGAATCACATAATGTTATGAAGAATGCCCCTTATGTTGAGCAACTTCAACAATTAAGAGATTAGTGGCTAGCATTTGGTTGTCCACCAAAATCCCAAAAAGGGCTTTCTAAGCTCTCAATGATAATCCACCACCCACTTAGAATCAAGACACAAGGGATATGTGGGTTGCAATACATCCTGATGTCTCACATATGAATACATTTGACATGTCATACACATGTTTCTACAAAGTGAGCAACATCCTTATACATGCCCTACTAGCAATATCTTTCTTTGATCTTTGCGAAAGTACCCCAAACACCTTAGTACCCAGCCCATATGCTTTCATGAAATTCTTGCATAACGTTTACTTATGAAGCTCTGTCACCCAAAACTTGCAATGGCATATCCTTTTTCTTCTTAGTATGTTTCCACAAGTATCCATCTTTTAAGAAAAACCCATAAGCTTTCCTCTTGATCTTCTTAAACTAGCCAAAGATGTGGTAGTTGGAAATGGGATAGAAAAAAAAGGATGGATGGTGCCATGGAGGAGAAAGTAGATCATTTTTGTATGTTGCATCACTTATCCATGGAGAAGTGGCTCGCTAGGTATGAGCATGCTAGAAGAGAGTGGAAGGGAGCGTGATCAAAATTTTGATGTAGTAAACTCTATCGAGTAGCTCGATATTGTGAGGACATGGAAGAGATGCCACGGTTTATGTCTAAGCTTTGATTGTAGCTTCATGACTTCTTGTGAAGGGGTACAAGTCTCTATCGAGGAGTGGGAACTCTCGAGGGAGATGTAGTCTGAAGGTGACCACATGATTTATTTATTATCGTATGTAGATTTTATACATAACAACTAATATAGCCATTTCAATGTATTATACAAAATCTACAGTTTAGCATGGTCCCACATGTGACATTTTTGAGTTGAGTGCAAAGAAAAAATGTGCTCCACAACACATTGTGGTGTCATGGCAAAGTTCAAGCAAGAAAACTGAGGGCGGCAGGCCACGAATCCGATATATCATAATAGATGTGATTGAGTGTTTTGGAAACTTGCAAAGTGTTATCTTAGTGGATTACCGTAGCTTCTCCATGATCATGTTTGATATACATTAGTTTAAAGTGATATTGGAAGGATCTGGGACAACCATTTTGGTGAGGTCCATCTGGATTTCTTGAGGTAGATGCTAAGAAAAGAAGGATAGATCTATGTGACATGTTTGTTCTGTCAGAGCATTGTGAACAAATGCATCACTTTTTTTATTAATTTTTTCATGACACTAAATAGTCACAATTATTGATTCATTCTTATGATATTGAACAGGTAATCTTCTATCAAAATTCCTGACAACCTTTATGGTGGTATGTTTTATCATCAACATCTTGAAGTACGTGAGTGAATGATGAAAGCAATATATCCAACATGGAAAGGAGAGTATACATGTAGAGGAGTCAATGATGTAGAGGGTGGAGGGCAAAGAGGGCTTGGAGCATGCAAAGGAGACAAGCATGGGTAACATAGACGAAGAGACATGAGACTATGAAATTTTCGAGAATGAAGTGGACTCCTCTTTCTAGGGTGACCTATCAATAGATCTTCTAATGTACATTGAGATATGCCAAGAGCTTGACATGGAGCCATAGGCCAGGTCATATTTACGTCCCTTGACTCAATTCATTGATAATTTACTTTTAAGGGTACTTTAATATATGTATTTTAATTAGAATCCTCTTTTGTAGAGTTATATTTTCGTGATTTATCTTAATCCTTATATTGATTATGACTAACATAATTTTCTATTTGTGCAAGTTATCTTTGACGATATCTAAAGAGCAAGATTAGTTTAGGGATGATTGATGAGGAGCTGCATGAGATTTTCACACCCATGTATTTGGATTACATGGTCCACTTTATAGATATGGTGGAAAAGGACTTGTTGCGGACATCATTAGGCCATTCTATGAGGTCTACTTTACCATTCTTTGATGCTTGGATCTCCAATAGAGGCATGACGTTGACCCTCTAGCCCCAAGGATGGAGAGACTAGTTCTAGGAGGTGTTCTAGAGATGTAGATGTTATTTTCCCATGGTTGGTTCTAGAGAGGATTACTTCTCTTTTCTCTCGTACCCATTCTAGAGAGGGTGGCTTATGTGGGTGTTGTGGAGGTACTAATGTAGTGTCTCTATCTCGTCAGTCTACTAGACACTTGTCACCTCCAGGATTTATCACACTTGTAGAGACACTTAGCTATCCACAAGTGGTACCACCTATGGATGCTACTCCAAGAGATACTATCCTTGCATATAAACCAAATGTACAAGGGTCTTGTGGTTATGCTAAGAGCATGGTCACAAGTGGGAGAGACCATACCTAAGACATACCTAGTAGGGTATAGAAACCTCGCAGATGACAAGACATGTGCTGTGATGATGAATGATGAGGAGAGGAGGATTATGTCTCGTATTAGAGAGTTGTGCCAACAAGTGTTTGGACACAACATTTTGGACCATTAGAAGAATATACCAGAGGGGAGAAAGAACTATGTAGTGGTATCTTTGTATGAAGAGTTTATGGTACCTCTGGTAGTAGAGAGGTTTTTCACTGGGTTGATGATGGAGTGCATTATGTATACATGTCACATAGATGATCAGATGCACGCAAGGCAATCAAGAGTGGCTCCTTAAAGCCCAAGTGGCTGGATGCTGAGGATTGGTGGAGACTCAGGGAGGATGCCACAAACTCTCTAGGATGATGGCAGCACCAACATTAGTGGGAGGCTGCAAGGGCATGATTGGAGGTAGAGTTTGTGCATCATCTAGTCAGTGGTGGCCACATAACTTATTTGGAGGATTTTTTAAGTTTTCTTTTGGTTATTCGCTCTTTCTTATTTGGAATATCACTTGTACTAACAACCTTGTTTCTAACAATGCTATTGTTTTCTTTGGAGCACTCCATCACAAAACATAATTTTAGAGGCTTGAAGACTTGATATGTACAGAGACACGGTCTCATTGCATTTATCGATAGATTATATGCGCGTGGTGCCCAATAAGTCAATCATCTTTCTTGTGTGTAGTCATTAGCTTTCTTGTGATATATTATGTATGGTGGACTAATATCTGATTGTTTATTTTGTAGAGTCTATTCAATGCTCCTTTGCATCGAGATGAGCTTTCAAATGGTAATTGATTTGCAGTATGTGCTTGGATTTAGGGAATGCATATCATCTTCTCTTTTGGTCCTGTGATCCATGTAGGACTTTTTCATGTAGTATTGCTTAGATATATTTATCATCCTTTGAATAAAATTACACTTTGAAATATTTACAAATAGATTTCCATGTTTGTTTGGGACTCTCCTCTCTATGGTTCCATGTAATTTTATGAGTTGTCATCAAGAGTTTTATACTTATTTTATGATTTATCAATATCGTGGTTTTAAGTATCTTTTGCATTTGTCTTTATGATTATCAGATTTCATATTTAATATGTAATTTCTTTGAAAGATATTATTCAGCACATGGTGCCAAGCTACCCTACCACCATTTTTTTTCTCTTTAACTGTTGCTATTTGCATTACTAATTTACTTTATGCATCGCTATCTTAGTCTATATGTGTGCATCACAAAGGGTCATTATTCGAAAGTCACTATTAGCAACGTTAATAGGGAACTCACCATTCAGTGTGATGCCAGTGGGAGAGGAATTGGTGCAGTCTTGTTGCAAGAACATTGGGTCATAGCTTATGAGAGCCCAAAGCTGGCTGAAAATGAGAGGGTTATGAATGTCTATGATCAGGAAATGCTGGCCATCCTTCATGCCATCAGGAAATGGCATCATTATTTGTATGGCAGCCAGTTTAGAGTGAAAAGCAACCATAGAGTACTCAAGTACTTCTTGTCTCAGTCAAATCTGACTCCAAAGCAGAGGAGATGGGTAGCCACCTTATAGAACTATGACTTTGACATTACCCACACTTGTGGGAAGGACAATGTAGTGATTGATTCTTTAGAGACACCTAAATTGATGCTTTTAGTGAGAGTGAGGACAAATTTCTGGATGAATATTTACATCACTTTGAACACAAATATGTGGCATGTATCTTGTAGTGCAAAAAGCGTAAGAGAAATGGGGAAAGGAAACAAACCCTAAATCAAGAAAAGACATAGGTGGTATGATAGTTTGCAACATGAAAGGAAGGATCGCCTCTTACTTTAAATTTTGGAAATAGAGGTATGCAAAAGTTATTGATAGACTTGGCTATCCAAAATGCTTATGTGACTATATGTGCTGCTACGTTTTGTGTATAGTTGGATAGAATGTCTAGCCGAGAGTAATGGTTGATTCAAGGGCTACAATATAGACACATTCTTTCCATGAAATTGAAAAGAGGAAAGCTACTATTAGTGAAATGTCTCATGCAGGGCAAGACATTCGTGACATGATTGGATGGAAATCATTGGTAGATGCATATTTAGTGTATGCATATTTAGCAAAAGTGAAAAACACGAATGTAATTCTAAAAGAGAAACAAAAGACAAATGAAGATAATATAGGGACATCTGAGATATTAACAAGAAGAAGTGTGAATTAGCCTAAAGGTGCAAATCAATCACCTCTTGAACATATTATGGAAGAGATTGGGGAGGTAGAAACAAGATAGCAAACAAGAGGGCAAAAAGAAGGGCAAGTAGCCAGGATATAAGCTACAATTTGATATTAAGATAGCCAAAAATCTCAATAAGGTTCTTGAATAATCAATTTTAAATAGCTGGGTGGAATTAACCTCAGGAGACGTGCTTGCTATTACCAAGTGGGATTTTAATGATGTAATCATTGACATAATCAAGAGAAAGCATCAATTTCTTGGAGACACCACTAGTGCATTCTTGCAATTTAAAGAGAAATTTGGTTTGTTGGGGCCAAATATGAGCATGCTATAAGTTTTGGTTTATCAATGGAGGATGTTGCTAATCAATGGTGGGCAGCATGTGGAAAAGAGAAAAAAATGGATGAAAATGCATTGTCTTGTAGCAATAGGCATAGTGGAGTGAGGCAGATGCAACAATATGGGAAAGAGACTCTAGAATTTCTTCTCAAAGTCAGTACACAAGAAATCACTAGGCAAGAGCTACCACTAAAATGGTAGTGAAAATAGGGGAGCATGAAACTCCTTATATTACTTTGCTTGACCGTAGGTCTGAGATTAATGTCATTAAGCATGAGTTGTATGAGAATAGTGCATGGCCTATAGTTTCTAATCATGGTTGGCATATGAGGGCTGCAAAATATTCTTTTTGGGAGCTCTATGCTACATATCCTAATTTAAATGTGACAATTGGTGATGTACAAGAAGAACAATACTTCTTTGTGCAAGATGGTTCCTCATATGCAGTGATTTTGGGAAAACCCTATATTATAAGAGTACATATGGAAACAAAGGTGCTTAATGATGTTTTTTCTTATATAAGAGTCAAAATCAAGAATGTGAGGAAAATTTTCAAATTTCTTACCATTTGTGTCAATTATCCTAGGAAACAGGATACATTTCGAGAGTCTCCTTTGCCTTCAAATACAAGGGAGCTCAAAGAACCTATTTTTCACTCAAAATTTTTATAATGCAAGGCTATAGTAGTGTTGTTAAAAGGATGTACTTGGCTCCTTATGGAATGAATCATGTATTCAGTGATGGTTATTATCGGTTTACAACAAACAGGTTATGTAGGTTTAAGCCTATGAAGGCTATGTGTGTGCAAGGCTGAACTCATATATATGAAATGGGTTGTTTTAAGGAACTAAGAGCATTAGGGTTGTTAGCTTAGAATAAATGTATTTTAGATATCTTTTATGGGCTAAATATTACTAACACTATGGCTGACATTTTAGCAACCATACACATAGAAAATGAGGCTAAAAATAGAGTGTTGTCAATATGTTCTTTAGACATGTATGATATTATAGCACTGTTTGCTCGATAGGAAGAATTATAATGGGAGAAAGTAATTGTGGAGATAAAATATAAGACAAATGACAAAAAGGTAAAGCTAGTTTCTTTGCTACTTTCACTAGTCAGTAATGCTCTGCATGAGAAAGTGTTAAGGTAGCCAAGTTTATGGGATCCTTAAGATGTAGACTATCAATTTTACAACTAAAAATTTACAAAAACCAAAAGTTGGTGCAAAAGGGTTTCTTTTGCCTATTGAAAGAGACTATTTAATGCAAATGCTGACTAGGCATGGGAAAGCATTTGCATTTCAGCGAGCTAAAATAGATTATGTGGATCCAAATATTGTCTCTCCTATGGTAATATTTATTTTGTCACATGTACCATGGAACTTGAGGCCTATTCCAGCGCCTAAATCTTACTTTCCAAAGCTAATGGATTTTCTAAATAATAAAATATACATGAAGATCTTGGAGCCCTCTTCAGCCCTGTACTCAAATTGTTGGTTTATGGTGCCAAAAAAGAATGGAGCTTTGAGATTTATTTAAGACATGTAGCCTGTCAATAAAGTGACCGTAAGAAATGTGTGTGCAAGTGTTGTGGTTGATGAATTTGTAGAGGCTTTTGCAGGAAGAGTGACCTATTCTTTGGGTGATCTCTACTTAGGGTATGATTAGTTTCAGCTTGTAATTGAGATCACAGATATCACAACCATGAAAAGTCCCTTGGGTTTAGTATGAATCTGTATTCTCCTGTAGGGTGCAATGAACTCATTGGCACGCTGTGAAAAGGGTACTCAAGGATTTTATACCATAGTTGACAATGCCCTTCTTGGATGATATTCCTATCAAAGGGTATACAATGGATAAAAAGAATAAAGAGATGGATGATCCTAGGTCTAGATAGTTTGTTACAAACAATATTATTGATTGTGAAAGAATTTTGACATGCCTAGAAGAGGTGCATTTAACTCTTTCAGTTGTTGAAGAGATTTTGATTGTTGGGCATATGTGTGGGCCCTATGGGATAAGAACATCACTAGTGAAAGGCAGAAGAGGAGGGAGAGGAGAGAGAAAGGCAAGAAGAAGAGAGAGAAAGAGGGAGAGAGGAAGAAGAAGAGGAAGCCATGGAAGCTTGAGAAGGTGAAAAGAGAGTTTCTTGATAATTTCTTTGATCCCTCAAAATACCCTCTTACACCTTATATACCGTCAGTGTGACTGGTATGTTCCCATGCCATATTCCCGTGATCCCCGTTCATTACAAACCATCCCGTCTCATAAAGTTTTTGTCCTAAAAAACAAGGGATGTAGTCATGGGCTGTAAGAGTGTGCTGTAGGGAATCAGCCATAACTTTGTGTGGGCAACTCCGAATGGGACAATTGAGGTGTCGTTACGGAGCCCATGAGATGTACTTTCAGCCCATGTGGTTGGGGCGGGGCTGCAATCAGGTCAGAACCAAAAGTGGTATAAAATAAAGGGCTGTCCAAGAATTTCTAGTGTGCAGTCCGAGATGATATGGCTGGAGAAAAACAGCCATAACTTCCACTAGGGAACTCCGATCGGGGCAAGTAAGGTGTCGGAAGGGAGCCCTCGAGGTATACTTTCTGGCCATGTATGGAGGATGGGGCTGAGAGTGGACCAAGACCAAATCTGGTACAAAATAGGTGGCTGTCCAGATGCAGACTGCAGCCCAAAACAGGGGTCATGGTGAGGTACTAGCCAACACAGCCTCCTTGAGGTGTGGAAATTCATCCAAAATAGATGCTGGGCGCCAAGAGGCTTCCTCTATTGGTAGGCCTTGCCATTTGATCAAGTATTCATGTATAGAACGGGTGCGGAGTTTCTTTTCACGTTGCCCAATGATCGCTTCCGAAATATACTGAATAAGGCCCTCCTCATCTATGGGTGGGAGCTCCTCTACATGATCTTTGGGAGTGCCAATGAAAGGTTTCAATTGGCTCACGTGGAAGACGTCATGGATCTTAGTGGTGGAAGGGAGTTGGAGGCGGTAAGCCAAGTCCCCGACCTTCTTAATGATCTTATAGGGCCCATAGTAATGGTGTGCCAACTTGTTGCAAGAGCCGTCCTTTAGTGTGGCATAACAGGATTTGGGGACCTTGACGAGTACCATTTCACCCTCTTGAAAGTCAAGGGGCCTTTTTTTTGCATCAGCATGGAGCTTCACGTGCTCTTGAGCCCTTTTGAGGTTTACTTTGCATTGTTGAAGTAGAGCTTGCATGCGGTCCAGCTCTTCTTTTCCGAAGAGGTTGAGCTTTCATTGAAGATCACGGTAGGAAGGGGCACCCAATAACCATACAATGCTTTGAAGGGAGAGACTCCAATGCTTGAATGAGTGGAGTTGTTGTAAGAAAACTCAGCCAAGTGCAGCCATACATCCCAAGAATTTTGCACATCATGACAAAAATGTCGCAAATAAGTTTCAAGCCACTTATTGACTCTTTCGGTCTGCCCATCCATTTAGGGATGATATGCTGTAGACGGAGCCAATTTGGTCCCCATGGAGCTGAAAATGGTCTGCCAAAACTGACTCATAAATTTGGTGTCCCGGTCATGTACTATGACTTGGGGCAAGCCATGCAACTTAAAAACATGCTCCATAAACTGAGTGGCAACTTGGGTTGTAAACTAGGATTTTGTAGTGATAAAATGGGCTGCTTTAGTGAGTCGGTCAACTACCATGTAAATGCTATCCCAACCCTTCTTGGTTGTAGGTAAACCAGTGATGAAATCCATGGTAATGTGGGTCCATTTTCCTTCGGGAATAGGTAAAGGCTGCAACAAACCACCCGATTTAAGAGAGCTATCTTTATTTTGTTGGCAAGGCACACATCTAGACAAAAAGTCTTTTACATCCCGCCATAGGCCTTTCCAATGGAAGCTTTTTGAAACTCGATCATATGTTTTGAAGACCCCTAAGTGGCCAGCAATTGGGGAAGAATGCATCTCTTCAAGGATCCTTTCGGTGAAGGGAGAGGCATGGGGAATCACAATACGGCCATGGATCCAAATGAGGCCATTATGGAGCTGATATTGGGAATTCTCATCCAAGAGACCTTGCTGTAATTTCTGGAAAAGAGGGTTGAATTCAGCATCAAGCAAGTATGCCTCTTGGAGCTCTTCAATCCAATCATGGTAGAGTTCAGTGATGGATGAGACCTTGCATGCCCACATGCGAGAGAGTGCATCTGCCACTACATTGTCCTTTCCACGGGCGTGGGTAATCTCAAAGTCATAGTTTTGTAGTGTCGCCACCCATCTACGTTGTTTGGGAGTGAGGTTGGGATGAGTCAAGAAATATTTGAGCACACGGTGGTCACTTTTTACCTTAAATCTGCTACCATACAAGTAGTGATGCCACTTTTTGATAGCATAAATGACTGCCAACATCTCCTGATCATAGACATGCAACTCTCTCTCTTTATCATCCAATTTTCAGCTCTCAAATGCTATTACGCCATGTTCCTGCAGCAAAACTGCACCAATACCTTGTCCACTAGCATCACACTGGATGGTAAAATCTTTTGAAAAATCGGGGCATACGAGGATGGGGGACTGAGGTGAGCAAGTCTTTCAACTACTGAAAGCTGCGGGCAGCCAATTCATCCCATAGGAAAGCCTCTTTTTTCAGCTGGTTGGTTAATCGGGGTGCAATTGTGGCATAATGGCGAATAAATCTCCTATAAAAGGAGGAGAGACCAAGAAAACCACACAAGGAGGTAGTGGTAGTGGGGGTGGGCCACTCTCGGACACATTGCACTTTTCTAGAATCAGCTTGGATGCCTTTTTCACTAACGATGTGTCCTAAGTACTCAACCTCCGTTTGCATAAAGACACACTTGCTTTCTTTGGCAAAGAGGCAGTGCTCTCTCAGTACATCAAAAATTTGTCTAACATGCTTCAAGTGCTCATGCATTGACTTGCTGTAAATGAGTATATCATCAAAGAATACCAACACAAACTTGAATAGCCATGGCTGCAATATCTTGTTCATTAAGCTCTGAAATGTGGCGGGGGCATTTGTGAGCCCAAATGGCATGACAAGGAAATGATACAAGCCACGGTCTGTCCGAAAGGCTGTTTTGACTTCATTACCTGCCCACATTCTGATTTGGTGGTAACCAGATCGCAAATCAATCTTAGTGAAGTAGCGTGCACCCTTGAGTTCATCAAGCAAGTCATCAATTCGAGGGATGGGGTATCTTTTTTTGATGGTGATCTTATTGAGATCACGGTAGTCAATGCACAACCGGAAAGATCCATCCTTTTTCTTAACCAATAGGACCGGGGAGGCATAAGGGGAAGAGCTAGGCTCTATGAATCCCATCTCAGTGAGCTCCTTGACTTCCTTTGCTACTTCCTCTCTCTCACATTTAGAGAGTCTGTATGGGGGTTTATTGATGGGCTTGGCATGGGGCTCCAAGTCGATCGGGTGATCCGCCAATCTTTTAGGGGGGAGGGTAGTGGGAGGCTGAAATAGGTCCTCAGACTTAGCCAAAAGTGCTTTTAGTGCTGCATTTTGCTTCCCCAAGGTGTGTTGGTCATCATTATCCTTATGCAAATGCAAGACAAAGATTTGGGAGCACTTCTTGAATTCCTTTTTGAGTTGTCTTGCTGTTATAAGCTAAAAATCTGCATTTTCTTTGATTCCCTCCAAGTGTACAAGCTGCCCATGCATTACAAACTCCATGTACAGCTGAGAGAAGTCCATAGAGATTTTTCCCAACTGCTCTGAAGCCAATCACATCCCAATACAACATCGACGGGGCCCATATTAAGGGTAATCAAGTCCACCTTTGCTGTGTAATTTTCAGCCAGCATGAGAGACACGTGTGCATACATGGGAGCTCACTTCCTCATTTCCATTGGCCACTTGAACCCAAAGGGGTTGCTATAATTCAGTGGGAACACATGCCAAACGGCTAAGAGTTGATTTATTTACAAAGCTGTGTGTGCTGCCACTATCTATGAGGATGTATACACTCTTTCCATCAATGTTACCATGCACCCGTAAGGTGTTCGGACTCCTAGAGCCGGTCCATGTATCCATGGAGATTGAGCAGGCTGATATAGTGGTGAATGAGGGGTGCCAAGGGTCATTTCCAAGCATGTTATCAATGGGGCAGCCACCGGGGTCAAAAGGGAACCCGTCCGGTGAGTCATAAAACTGATCGGGATCAATATCCTCCTCATATTCAGCATTTTCAGCAAGTGTCATTATTTGAGAGCTGTCATGCATGTCCTCTTCCAGCTTGTCACTATCTTCCAGCACATACATGCTATTAAACTTGACAGTGGCGTTCTTAAAGGGGCATTTGGATGCATGATCAATCGTGTACTTATCCCCGCATTTGAAACACAAGCCTTTGACTTTTCTATCCTTGACAACTTCAGGAGGAATGAATTTTTGACCGTTGGGACCGAAGCCATTCCTGGCCTTATTTTCAGCATACTTTGGGTCACTTTTGAAGGGTGGTGCTGTCCCAAAACTGCCATATTTCTTTTCAGCATTAAAAGTGGGGTAAGTAGGAATTTTGGGGCTGCCATTCCCTGCATTATTGCTGCAATAGTTAGTAGCATATGGGGGTTGCCTACTAGGGTATCTTTCCTGTCCGACAATGGGTTGCGTGCTCTCATTGCGGCGGTACTTTCGACCATAGCTGATGCCAGGAGGCATATTCCACGGTGGATTCCGTGAGGTTTTACGGTGGATTCCGTAAACTTAGATGACCGGGGCTCATACGCAAAGAGAATTCTTTGTGCGAGAAGTTGATGGGGACGCCTGTCCTTTTCGGGCGTTTCATTAATTTAGTGTGTACATGGGTGATTCCATAGCGGGTGATTCCGCAAAATGCATATTAAATTAATAAACGTTTATGAGTTTAGAGTGCGCACTCGTAATAAATTAAGGTTAGGATTTATTTCTAACCAGTTGATTTATTTATGTAGCTGAAGACTGCTAGGTATCCACTTTTGTCGGTTTAATTGTGTTATTTTACTAACGATTGTGAATGCTTCAGTTGATGTGTAGAGATAGCAGCAGTGGCGGAGGAAAGCATTGGAGTCTAGCGGGTTTTCGATCTTTGGACTATATTTTGATTATGTCTATAGAGACATCGATTATTTATTATTATTTTGTATGCGCTTATGCGCCTGGATATGTTGTTTTTATTTGGACATTGAGATTGGGCGTGCCAGACTCTTTGGGCACCGTCCATTAGCTTTATTTTCCTATTTTTGGTAGAAAGCAAACTCAAAAGCTAAAAGCTTGTCATATTTTTGTAATTGGGCTATTTTTGAGCAAAAAGATTGGAAATATATATTAAATACATGCTTTGTGAAGCGCTCACACAAGGCATGGGGGAGATTCAACCCAATTTGTCTCTTGTCTCATGTCGTGCTTGTTTTTACATTGGTTTTTGTGCTAAAAAGTAGAGTGCTTTGTTCTTGGGGACCTTTGGGAATTCACTACGTGAGCTACCTGCGTCCGATCTGCGCACCAGTGGTATCAGAGCGGAGCAAAGATCAAGGGCTTCCAATCGCTACCAATCTCGGGCGAAGGCGGAGCTCCAGGAACAAACGGCCTCTACAGTCAATCTCGTCGCGAACCGTCGATACAGGCAGACTTCTGGCGATCAAGAACCCCTATTTCTACTGTCAGATCGCGAAGGACCACTCTCTGTCGGCGGAGGACCACTCATCAATTCTCTTCATCAAGTCGTGATGAACAGTAAGAAGCCATATCTCTATTTTCAAAAAAAGCTTAGTGTAAAAGCTTAATACAAAGCTTAAGAAGCTTAAAAAGCTTCTACTCAACAAATCGTCAAGTCGTGGCAAGAGGAGGTTCAGTCCGAAAATCGCGCGGAATCAAAACGGCCCCCCCCCCCCCACGATTGAAAAAAAACGGCGGACTTACTGACTTACTTAAGCTTATTAGCTTAAGCTTAACTAATTAAGCTTAAGTCCTACTATACTCTGCAAGTTCTACTGGGCAGACAAGTCTGCAAACTCTCGGTCACGCACTCCAGAAGTCAAGTTTTGCAAGTCGACACTAATCAAGTCCTGCAAGTTCTGCAAATCAGCTAAGTCCAGCAAGTCAACAACCCTGCAAGTCTGTTAAGTCTGCAACTCTGCAAGTCAGACTAAATCAGAACTGACTAACGCTCGAAACTCCTAGAAGACTTGTTCGTTTGCAAAAACTCAGAACTGGAAAGTTGTTCGCAGCAAGCTGTTTTACCTATCTGCAAGTTCGTTGAAGTACTTTCAGCAAACAAAGACAGAAATATTGCAGAATTTCTGAAAATTGAAGAACAAAATACCCAAAAATACATAGCCTTGTAACC
Organism: Lygodium microphyllum; assembly: GCF_053477565.2. Classification (NCBI taxonomy): domain Eukaryota; kingdom Viridiplantae; phylum Streptophyta; class Polypodiopsida; order Schizaeales; family Lygodiaceae; genus Lygodium; species Lygodium microphyllum. The sequence goes on along the minus strand of NC_141140.1, from coordinate 43,624,953 downwards.
CCAAATTTGAGCTACGCTCATCCCGCTAACTGATTTTGAGTGAGAAAGGTTTGTTGAGTTTTACAGGATGACTACCCCACATATGGATGATCCTATGGCTGAAGACGATCTACGCGAGCCTACCATGGAGCAAAAGCTGGATCTTATCATGTTGCAATTGGACGAAGAGCGAAGAGCTAGGCAAGCCTTGCAAGCACAATTGACAAAGCTACAAGGAGCATCCACTGACAAAGAAGAACCTCAAGCTGAAGATTTGATACGCCGTACCATCGACGCCACTCTTGAAGCACAAACCATTCGCAAGGAATCCAAGATAAGTAAACAAAGTTTCAAGTTTCGCACTTTCAATGGCATAAGAGAAGGAAAGACTGTTTTATCATTCATTAGCCAATTTGATGACTATTTCCATGAGGAAACTTATCCTGAGAAAGATAAAATCAAGTGTGTTACTAATCATCTGATAGACAGAGCATCACTTTGGTGGACTGTAGTCCGCAAGAGCATAGAATGTCCTGCTACATGGGAAGATTTCAAGAAGAAGTTCATGCAAAATTTCCTTCCACCGCAATTTCATGAGAAGGCTATCAAGCAATGGGATTTACTTCAACAACGCGATCGTGAGCCTATTCCACAGTATACAGAGCGTTTTTGGAATGCACTTTTACAGCTACGCATGCTTGAAGACGTACCAGAGACGACACATAAGCGGAAGTACATGTCTGGACTTCTTGGACATTACTACGCTGAGGTGAATATGTTCAAGCCTGCTACCCTTGAAGATGCCATCTCCTTAGCTCACGACACTGAAGATAAGTTACGTGGAAGAGATCGACGACCACAGCCATTCCAAGCAAACGGTAATTATGGATCTAAACAATTCAATTCAAATTTCAGAAGGTTTAATCCAGGTCGTTTCTCATCACCATCTTTCCGCAAGAATTGGCCTAAACCACCTGCATTACCATCCACTGTCAATCCAAATCCTAAGCCTATCCAACAAGCAAATCCAAATATACCCAGACTCCCAGCCATTGCAAATAATGTGACCAAAGCCAAGCCTATCGTATGCTACAAGTGTCACCAGCCCGGCCATCTCGCAGCAAATTGTCATTCAAAGAAGCCATCAGCACATATCAACTACCTTGGAGCTATGGACGAAGAAGAGCATGAGGATATGCCGGATTTCACTGAAGAAGAAGATGATCCTACTACTACTTCCGACACTTTACCAGGTACGCCTACTTTACATTCATTGTTGACTATGAAATGTATGGTGCATGGAAAAGAAAGAATTATATTGCATGATGACGGTAGTACGCATGATTTTATTTCAGCAAAATTGGTAAAGGAATTGAAATTGCATACTGTACCTACGCACTATCGCATAAAAGCTGCATTTTTAGGCACTAGGTACAATGGCACACAAGAAGTTCAAAATTTAGAAATTTAAATTGGTCCATATATTGAAAGAAGAAATTTCTTAGTTGTCCCATTACAGTCTAGCGACATTATTCTAGGAATGCCATGGAGACACCAACATAATCCTAATATAGATTATTCCACGCACACAATGAATATAAATTTTCAGGGAAAATCTATTACCTTATTTGGTATGCATGCATCTCATATGTTTCCACTGCTTTCGCATACTCAAGCAAAACGTGCACTACGCAAGAATACTAAATCATATCTCATTTGGGTGAATGAATTGCACGCAAAAGAAACTCATATGCACCCTAGGCATAAGGAATTTCTTGCATATTTTAAGGATTGTTTTGCAGAAGACCTACCACCAGGTTTACCTCCATCACGTCCAGAAGACCATAAGATTGACCTAATACCTGGCACACAACCACCTTGCAAAGCCCCATATAGGCACAATCAAATAGAGCAAAAAGAAATCCAGACTCAAGTAGAAGAATTACTAAATAGAGGTTTAATTCGACCTAGCAGTTCTCCATTCGGTGCACCTGTGCTCTTAGTCAAGAAAAAGAATAATACTTATCGGATGTGTATTGACTACCGAGCATTAAACAAGATCACTGTAAAGAATAGGTATCCTATACCTAGAGTTGACGACCTTATGGACAAACTGCAAGGATCTTCTATATTTAGTAAAATTGACCTTAAATCTGGATATCATCAGGTGAGGCTAGAAAGATCCGACATATTTAAGACTGCATTCAGGACACAGTTTGGCCATTACGAATTCTTAGTTATGCCATTTGGATTAACTAATGCACCTGCCACTTTCAGTAGAATGATGAATCGTATTTTTCTAAAATATCAGTATTGTGTAATTGTTTTCTTTGATGATATTTTAGTGTTCAGTCAAAGTGAAAAAAAGAGCATTATGAGCATTTATCATTAGTTTTTCAATTACTGAAAGAAAATCAATTGTTTGCAAATCCTGACAAGAGTGAATTCTTTAAGACAGAAATAGAATATCTAGGTCATATTGTATCAGAAGAAGGAATAAAAGTTGATCCTAAGAAAATTGACGCAATATTGCATTGGCCTATTCCTAAAAATGTACATGAATTACGCTCATTTCTTGGTCTTGCTAGTTTCTATAGGAAGTTTGTACGTAATTTCTCATTACTTGCTTTACCACTGACCAAACTTCTTAAGAAAGGCATTGTTTATCAATGGGCTGAAAACCAGCAGAAATCCTTTGATTTACTTAAACGTGCATTGACCAATGCCCCTGTCCTACAATTGCCTGACTTTAATAGACCATTCTTTCTAGTTGTGACTGATGCTAGCGGATCAGGAATAGGAGCCGTGTTAATGCAAGATAACCATCCAATAGCATATTCTAGTTCTAAGCTGAAACCCTCTGAGCTCAAATATTCCACTTATGACAAGGAACTCTTAGCAGTTGTACAAGCATTAAAACAATGGAAGCATTATTTAATGGGTTCAGAATTCATGATAAAGACCGACCAGCAAAGCATTAGACATCTACTTAGCCAACCCCAAATTTCTGACCGTCATATCAAATGGGCTTCATTCATTCAAAGTTTCCATCCTATCATTCAATACCAACCTGGAAAAGAAAATGTAGTTGCTGATGCATTAAGTAGAAGACCTGCAATTCATAACATTTCTATCATATCTTTTGATTCTTTGATTGCTATGAAAGACACATATCACCAGGATATTACTTTTCATTCTGATTGGCAAAAATTAGTTCAAAATAATTTCATTCCTGTTGATTCATTGTCATATAATGATGGATTCATGTTCTTTGAAAAGAGACTGTGTGTTACTATTCCATTCCGATCTTTTGTTTTGAATGAAATTCATTGTCCCCCATATCAAGGTCATAGAGGTATCATTTCTACATTACGCATGTTAACTGAAGATTTTTATTGGCCGCATATGGATGCAGATGTGTCTAATTTTGTTTCCGAATGTCTGATTTGTCAAAGAATAAAAAGACATCATGGTAAACAGTATGGGTTATTAATGCCTTTATCTATTCCATCTAAACCTTGGGAACATATATCTATGGATTTCATTACTGGCTTACCAAATACTAAATCTAACCATGACATGATTTGGACAATTGTAGATAGATTTAGTAAGCAAGCATATTTCATTGCATGTAAGAAAACTTTAACAGCATCACAAGCAGCACAGTTATTTTTGAAAACTGTTTTTACTAACCATGGATTGCCGAAAGTGATTATTTCAGATAGAGATTCTAGATTTTCTAATAATTTTTGGATTACACTGTTTGCAAATCTAGGCACAAAGATTGATTTCTCATCTGCATTTCATCCAGAAACAAATGGACAAACAGAAGCCACAAATAGCACCATTCTAGATCTTTTACGTGCATACACTATCTCTAAACCTCAGACATGGGATACTCATTTACATTTATTACAATTTGCATATAATAATACACCGCACACATCTACAAAGAAAGCACCTTTTGAAGTTATTTATGGACATAGATTATCTACACCTGTTGCATCTTTGTCTAATAGAATACAAAGTGCCGATGATATTGCTGTTATGCATAACACTATTTTTGATGAGGTAAAGGATATGATTGCTAAAGCCCAACAATCATATACCAAACAAGCCAACAAGAAAAGACAAGCCATGAATTTCAAAGTTGATGATTATGTTTGGCTTAGAATAGAAAAGCGTAGACTGCAAAGTGTAGATAGACATCCAGTTGTCAAATTAGCCCCTAGATTCTACGGACCATTTAGAATCATTCATAAAATTAATGACAATGCATTCAAGTTAGAATTGCCATCTCATTGGAAAATTCATAATACCTTTCATATTAGTTTATTGAGACCATTTAGAGGACAATTACCTATCCACCCTGTCTATGAAAACCCACCTTTACTAGAAGAAGAGACTGAAATCCTTGAACCAGAAGCCATTATAGACACTGACTACATGACCACTAGAACTGGCCGAACGTATTCTAGATATCTCGTGAAATTTAAGAACCATCCTGTAGAAGAAGCACAATGGATGCACGCTAGAGACCTAAATGCTTTCCCCACTCTGTTAGCTCCACATTGAGCTAATAGCAATTGAGGTCAATTGCTATCCCACCCCGGGGGTATGATGCCAGGAGGCATATTCCACGGTGGATTCCATAAACTTAGATGACCGGGGCTCATACGCAAAGAGGATTCTTTGTGCAGGAGGCATATTCCACGGTGGATTCCGTGAGGTTTTACGGTGGATTCCGTAAACTTAGATGACCGGGGCTCATACGCAAAGAGGATTCTTTGTGCGAGAAGTTGATAGGGACGCCTGTCCTTTTCGGGCGTTTCATTAATTTAGTGTGTACATGGGTGATTCCATAGCGGGTGATTCCGCAAAATGCATATTAAATTAATAAACGTTTATGAGTTTAGAGTGCGCACTCGTAATAAATTAAGGTTAGGATTTATTTCTAACCAGTTGATTTATTTATGTAGCTGAAGACTGCTAGGTATTCACTTTTGTCGGTTTAATTGTGTTATTTTACTAACGATTGTGAATGCTTCAGTTGATGTGTAGAGATAGCAGTAGTGGCGGAGGAAAGCATTGGAGTCTAGCGGGTTTTCGATCTTTGGACTATATTTTGATAGGCGCCACGCCTATATTTTGATTATGTCTATAGAGACATCGATTATTTATTATTATTTTGTATGCGCTTATGCGCCTGGATATGTTATTTTTATTTGGACATTGAGATTGGGCGTGCCAGACTCTTTGGGCATCGTCCATTAGCTTTATTTTCCTATTTTTGGTAGAAAGCAAACTCAAAAGCTAAAAGCTTGTCATATTTTTGTAATTGGGCTATTTTTGAGCAAAAAGATTGGAAATATATATTAAATACATGCTTTGTGAAGCGCTCACACAAGGCATGGGGGAGATTCAACCCAATTTGTCTCTTGTCTCATGTCGTGCTTGTTTTTACATTGGTTTTTGTGCTAAAAAGTAGAGTGCTTTGTTCTTGGGGACCTTTGGGAATTCACTACGTGAGCTACCTGCGTCCGATCTGCGCACCAATAGCGTTCGGCCAATTCTATGGTTGCAAACAGGGTGGCTGGCTTTTGAGCCATTACATCAGCTGAGAGATGTGCATCCAGCCCATAAATGTATTTGTGCAATTTGGCCTCATGACTAACTGCCTCAACATACATGGATAAGCTCATAAACTGGTTGGTGTACTCCCTCATGGTGAGATTTCGCTGATCAAACTGATAGCATTGCCTAGCCAAGCGTTCTTTTTCCACTGCGGAGACAAAAACTTGGATGATATGCATCTTGAACTCTTTGCAATCACGAAACTGCCAGTTTTCTTGTTGAACAAATCTCCACCATGTGTGGGCAAAACCTTCTAAGTGAAGGGAGGCAAAAATGATCTTTGCTTCATCGCTACGGGGGTAGATGAGAAAATAGCCTTCCAATTTAGAGGTCCATTTCTCTAGTTCAGCTGGGGATGAGGATTGCCCATTGAATTTTGTAAACACAATCTTGTAACGCAGCTCATTTGGGCCTGGTTGCCCATGAATGCCATGTGCTACATGGTGCCCATACATGCCTTGCTGTCCGAAATTCCCATGGGGGCCATGCTGCCCGTGCATTACATGAGGACCAAATTGCCCATTAGGACCTTGCTGTCCAAAATGTCCATGCTGCCCATTACCATATACATGCTACCCATTGCCATATGCATGCTGCCCATTGCCATATGCATGTTGCCCATGCACTCCGTGCAATCCATGCTGCCCAAGGTTTGCATTGGGGCCATTCCCTTGAGTGTGCAAGTAGCTTCCGTTACGGGGGAATTGGGGTGCCAATGATGGGCTGGAAAGATACAGGGGAGGGAAGGAGGGGCTCATCATGCCGAGCGGAGGTCTCACCCGTCTCATAAGTGCTATGGGGGATGCTATGGGTACCACGAAGACCTTGTGGGCTATGCCCGGTCTCCAAGGGGGGAGGGCGGTGAGCCTCACGGGGAGGGACATACTCCTTGGGTCGATCCGAGGGGGAGCAATGGCGGAAATGAGGGCGCTCATGCACTGTATGAGTAAGTCCATCTTGGCCATCATCTCGGAATGATGCTGATCTTGGTACGTTTCCATCTCCCTGTGGCGTTGCTCCACCTCTCGATGTCGATCAGCATGACAGGTCTCATGTTGGCATAGGGTTTGGTTGAGCAGAGACAAGCGATCTATCTCGGGGGCACCTTCTTCAAACAAGTCTTCATGATCCACCTCGGCTGAACTAGGATCGTTCATTGAGGCACAGGAGTCCCTTATTTCATGCTGAAATTCCTCCTAGGCTTTTGCTTTACCCTTGTGGCCTGCCATCCCAAGTGTAGTTTACCAGACCCCCTGTTACAGAAATGATGATAACTTGAGCTAGGGAACTCCGATTGCCAAACTTTCTGATTCAAATGAAATCTCTCGATTCTCTCTACGAGGCTATGTAAGAATATCTTCGACAGTAAATGATCAGGGCTTTGCTGTAATCACTTTTTGTGGGCTGACTGTATAGGACTGCTGCCTATCCCACAGTACCTTTGAGCACAAAACTGAGTGTATCTCCCAAACCGTAGGGCGGAATGGGGAGGTTTTTAGCTCAGATCGAAGGAAAAAATGCCCTCTTCAAATCAAGCTATAGAGATCATGCTCAATCACACGAGAAGGCTTTGCTGTAATCAGTTTTTGCAGGCTGATTGTAAAGGACTGTTGCCTGTCCCACAGTACCTCTGGGCACAAAACTGAGTGTATGTCCCAAACCGTAGGGCAGAATGGGGAGATTTTTAGCTCAGATCGAAGGGGAAAATGCCATCTTTGAGTCAAGGTATAGATCTTGCGCTTAGTCAGACAAAGAGGCTTTGTTGTAATCAATTCTTGCGGGCTGACTGTGTAGGACTGGCTGTCTGCAATATCCTGCAAAGGCTCCCTTAAGAAGCATACTTTATCCCAATGGTGAGGGTCTTATCCCAGACATCCAAGGCCTCAATGGTGGCTCTCAATGCCCCAGAAAGCCATACATTCTTTGCATCCATAGCTCATTGTTGAGACCAGTTCCACACTGCATTCCTTGCCCTTCTTGCATTGCATCCACTATACATTACCAAGTGGTTTATGACATTACCAATGCATATAGGGGTTTGTAGGCTCAAGTGATCACGGTTCGGGCTATTCCCTCAAATGTACCTGCACCTGCAATAATTCTTTGGGCTCCGGATCACCGGGAGGTGGGCAAAGTTCCCCCCAGGCCGAGTTGTGCACCCCTTCAGGGTCTTTGATGGCAAGGGGGGGTCACCCCTCTTTTGTCTTGCCACCTCGCCTGGCATCGGGCTTTTCCTCACCTGGAATATACATGGCAGACATTTATTAATTAAACAACCAGAATGAGATGCATTTCTGAAATCAAAATTTTGGGCTTTTCATGAAGTGCATGGAATTGGAATGGGAAATAGGGATAGGGAGCTTACCGGCAGTGACTCACTACCTACTCACCCTTATACAATGGATTTTTTTTTATCACTTCTTGGCTCAACCAATTCACAAGAAGCCAAACGGGTTATGAGTAAGCAAAATATAATCACAATGAAGCTTCAGCATGAGTAAAATCCATTTCAGCACTATAAGATCAAAGAGAATTGACTGGGACAATTAATCAGCATGCATTCAAGGTCTGGGCCTCCTATTATCTACTTGGACTCATACATTCTCTCAAACAAATGGATGGGATTCAACAAGAGTCTTAAACGGAGAGAATGAGAGCCAAGAATCAGTTACCTTGAGTCTTTTGGAGAAGAAGGCAGCCACCACTGATGCCACCTCAGTCCTCCATGAGAGCTCCATTTGATCCTGAATGCTCCATGGCTCCAAAATGGGTATGCTTCCTCAAGAAAGGGTGAGATCAAGCTTAGGGCAGGATGGTTTAGGACCTCCCCATGAGAGTTTTTGCTGAAATTGAGGTCCTAATCCATAGCCATGACTGCCCACAAGTGCATGCCTTCAAATCTTGCTTGTAATCTTCTTCCCGTTCTTCTTGATGGCTAAAATCTTGAGCAATGTTGAAGAGGGACTCCGGGAACCAAGGAGAGACCAAAATCTTTAGGATTTCTGAGATTGATGCCAAGGTTCCATTGCTGCCATGGACTGCACCAGACCAGGGTTTCTTGAGTGCAAAAGGGGAGTCCAAGGGTTGAGGAAAATGTCATTGATGTTGCCCAAGAAGGTTGCCAAGAGCCAGGAGTGAAGCCAGGAAGGAGGGGAGGTTTGGGGGGCTGCCCTGTAGGCCAGAAAGCAGCCCATTTTTTGCACCACAAATTTTGGGCTGCTCCTCGGAGGGCTACAAGCAGGGAAACTCAGGTGTGCTGCTAAAAGTGCTGCTCCAAGTGAGGGGAAGACCATGGGACAAGCCAATCTTGCTGGGGAAGAGGGAGGGGGGCAAGATTTTTGAGTTTCTTGGGCTGGAGCTTCCATGGCAGCTTGGGAAAAGAAGAGAGAGAATGTCTTCTTGAAAAGTAACTGAGTTTTTGGCCTTCTCTAACTGTGCTGCCCTCCTTTTTGCCAAAAACCCTAAAAAACTTGCATGAAAATTAGTGACGACCTGTCAAATTTGTCTGCCCGCCTCCAGATTTGTCCATGGTTCTTGGGAAAGCTCCAAGAAAGGCTGCCACAGTCTTCAAGAGGGCTAATAGCCTGCCTGAGTACTCCTGTGTACCTGTGAAAGAGATGTAACTGGAGCTTTCTAACTGTGGGAAACTGTGAGAGCCCTAAATCTATGTGGAAAGAGAAGGATCAAGGACAAAGCTCTGATACCACTTGTAATGAAGGAGACCTAATTGTCCTAACTAAGGGGAAAGAGAGAGAAGGACTGCAGAAGAGGAGGGAGAGGAGAGAGAAAGGCAAGAAGAAGAGAGAGAAAGAGGGAGAGAGGAAGAAGAAGAGGAAGCCATGGAAGCTTGAGAAGGTGAAAAGAGAGTTTCTTGATAATTTCTGTGATCCCTCAAAATACCCTCTTACACCGTATATACCGTCAGTGTGACTGGTATGTTCCCATGCCATATTCTCGTGATCCCCGTTCATTACAGGGATTGATAGAATGCAAGATGTATGCACGAATGTATCCGAGGTGTGCAGATTCTTGGGTTCATGTGTGTTGTATTTGATATGGATCCCTCACTTTGCACATGTAGCTTATACTCTATATTAGCTCTTGAGGAAAGATTAGAGGTTTCACTAGGAAACGAAGTATAAGAAAGCAATGAAGAAATTGAAGAGGCTCTTGAAATCTACTCCTACATTGAGAAAGGTTGATTGCTCACATGGGAAGCCAATCATTATTACTGTATCTAGGAGCCCAATCGGGATTGTATGGGCAATTAGGCAAGATGATGAGGAAGGGCAAATATTTGCAATTTGGTTTGGTGCTAAAGTATTGATCGAATGACAAAGAAGGTATCCACAAGTAAAAATATTATTATGGGGAATTGTGACAAACCTTCAATGTGATAAGGAGTATTTTATGGGTGCTCATGTAGTTATTAAGACACCTAATTTTTTGCCAATATTGAGTATGATTACTAGTTGTACTACCTTGGACATTGATATGCTCTGGTGGATTTCATACGTAAAATCTTTGAGCCCCAAATTTTTGTATATTGCAAGTCTTAGACATGCTATGAGAATGAAGATGGGATGACAAATGAGGAAGAAGTTGACTTTCTTATTGCTAAAAATCATGTTTTTATTAGTAAAACTAAATTGACAATTATTGTAACTATTGATATAGCTCTCATTAATGCAAGGAAAATATTAAATGCAGTAATTACAATAGTTGGTTTGTCAAGTACAAGTGCTATAATAGTGAATTCAACAATGTAGGGAGTTGCTATAGCACTAAACACAAGCTTGGATATCAAAGAGAAAACACTTTAGATGTTATGTTTCTTGTGTAGAAGTATTTCTAGAAGAAAAATATGTAGGATAGTGGCTAAGAATTGGTCAATACCTTAGCACATTAACAAAGAGAGAAGAGTGATCAAATGAGGAGTTTAAGAAGATCAAGAGGAAAGCTTATGAGTTATTCTTAAAAGATGGGTACTTGTGGAAACATGCTAAGAAGAAATAGGGTGTATGCCATTGCGAGTTTTGGGTGACAAAGCTTCACAAGTAAATGTTATAGAGGAGTTTCACAAAAGATTATAGGCTATCCATAAAGGCATTTGGGATACTTTTGCAAAGATTAAAGAAAGATATTGGTGGCATGGCATGTATAATGATGTTTCTCACTTTGTGGAAACATGTATGACATGCCAAATGTATTCATCTGTGAGACATCCAGATGGATTACAATCCGCATATCCTTTATCTCTTCACTTTAAGTGGGTGGTGAATTTAGTCACAATGCCTATAGGTCTTTGGAAAATGAGGTATCTTGTACTTTCCTGTGAAGACTTGCCTAATCAAGTGGAAGGAAAAGCTATATGTACCAAGGCAATAAATACAATGTTTACTTTTCTCTTTAAAGAGATCTTTTGTTTGAATGGCTGTGTGGAAAAAATTAGAGTAGATAGGGGTCAGTTGGATACAGAGAAAGCCCATGATTTATTTGTACAGTTAGGGATAAAGCTTGCTTTAACTTCAACTAATACCATATTAGATAATTTTGAAATCTCCCAAGTTCCAATTTCAAATAACGAGTAAAGATTTGACCAAGTAGCTCAATCTAAATCCCATATTTGAGGGTGGGACTTGGGGGGATTGCTTATATAACATCAAGGAAAAATTTCACCTTTAAGTAAGGGGATATGATTTAACCATGTGTCCAAATATTAACCACATTGGGAATTTCCACTTTATGAAAATTTCCAAATTTTTGAATATGTGGTTAGCTTATAGTATTGAAGAAAATGACAAAAGTGAAAGAGATCACATGTCTATTCTGAAGGCATCGGCAAAACCATGTGGAGAGAAGGTAAAATAGTGACCACGATTACTCCCTTATGCTTTGTGGGCTGATAGAACAACTCATAGTTTTGTTATAGGATATATGCCTATTGAATTGATGTCTAGTACTCAAAAACCTATCATGCCGATAGAAGAGATGATAGTCACATGGAGTTTGCTACCTTGGGAAGAGGAGCTAAATCGAGAGGAGACATTGGCCTTAAAAATGAGAAAGTTGGAAGTGAAGTTAGGAGACATAGAGGTAGCACTTGCAAAGTTAAGGGCAACAAGGATATAGAACAAGAAATAATCTAAGTCCATGAACCATACAAGATGGGGTTTGGGTGCTAGTTTATGACAACACTTTCGAAAACTAGCATAGTGCCATATGTAAAGTCTCCAAATGATAGTTCAAATCTTATGTGGTCAGAGAGGTGTTTGATAATGCTACTTATGCATTAAATGAGCTCGATGGGACATCCATAATAAATCCGATAATAGAGGGGACTACTCGAATTATTCAAGAGATGGGAGCCTACTACCTATGAGTTCCTAGAACTCGATGAAAATAGCGGCCATGATACAAGGGCTAGTCAAGAAGATATGGAAGATGAAGAAGGAAAGGATATAGTTACAGAGGATGAGGACTCTAAATTTGGTGACAACTAGGACTTGGGCACATACCAAAGTATGTGCAGGTTTAGAGGGGTGGATGTCACATCGCTATCTGGACACAATGTGAAAAACCCTACAGTGCATCATCATTTGGCTTCCTTATTAATCTATAGAGTCAATGTCATATTAATTATTAGTGCCGGTGTCCATAGTATTGATGGTTTCAAAATATGGGTTTTTTTACAATTTAAGCTTATTTATAATATTATGGATATTATTTCTTGTAAATATCCTTAAAAACTATAGAAAACTTCTAGAATAGGGTGACATGCAAAAAGGAAGTCACTTTTCATCAATTTTGAAAAAATCTCATCAGAAAAGAAGGGCTCTCAAATTGGCATTGCATGATCATAGTTCTCAGGCAGCAAATATCACTCCAGACAAGAAGAGGGGAGAAGGAGCGATCAAATAGAATTCTAACCATGTGTCCTCGTATTTTACCACCCTTTTAGAGCTATTAAAATTTTCATTTGAGAAATAGAGTAGAAGCTAGTTTCTGGTGTATATTTTTTGGTATAATAGGGAGCTCCAAGAGATCTAATTCTTGGAGATTGCTTCCGAACCCAATAGTAATGAGTTTGAAAATCTCCCAATTCCCATTTTTTGAATACTAAAAAGGTAGCACTCAGATAACATGCCCATAAGTTTCTTAAAACCATATGATGTGATATATCATTGGAAAGTGCTTGAAAAATGGAATCTATTGAGCTATAGAGCGCTCAATTTGGAGTTATAGTGTTCAAGTTATGACAAATCCAAAGATTTGACCATGTGTCCCAAACTTATGGGAACTTCCCATATTCCCCAATATGGTGTTTCCGAGTAGTAGTAGAAAATGTCTAGATAATTTGAAAACCATTTTTCTTGTATTTTAGCCATCAAACGATCAGCTTATGACTACTATAATAACCAAGAATAAATAGGACTAAAGTGTATTTGGAGTCTCATACAAGGCTTTAATTGCTCTTCTCAAGTTCTATAAATAGATATTACTCCCAAGAGAAGTACTTGGGATTCTCCTATCAAGAAATCATCTAGATCTATTAACATTTGGATTGTTTGGACTCTTTGTCTTGGATGTACAATAGATTTTACATGTAATACATGCAAAGTATGAATCATTGAGCTTTGTCTTTGTCTTATGTAAAGGTTTTGGAAGACTTGGCAAAAGATTTTATGATTGATTCATGATGTATGGATATATCTTTAACAGAACTTGATTTTCAACATTCTTGGGATTCATTTGGATCTTTTGCCTATTCTTTTTATTCTTTCTATCTCATATTCTCTACTTTCTTCTCTATCTAATCCCCAATAGAAGTGGGCAAGGAAGAAGGGTAGAAGGGACAAGAGGGAGAAGAATCATGGAGGTGGAGAGAGAGGAGATATTGGAGTTGCAAATGGGGGTGGGGGATTGGGAGAGAGAAAGAAGGAGGACAAAGAAGAAGAATAAGAAAAAGGGGGGGGAGGGGGAGAGAGAGAGAGAGAGGAATCGATGGGTGGGAGGGGTCTTTTTTTCTAAAAATTAAAAGAGAAATTGGAAAACCCCTTGTCCCATGCTCAAGTATGAAGTGGAGTAAATAAAATTTATGGCACTGGGAATGAATGAAAAGGGAGGAGCACATGTGGGTCGCCACAAGATGTGAGACCCATTGGCATGCATTTTGAGGCAAAAATCAAGTGACTGCATAGACATGCCACGAAACCAAAAAACAATTTAAAAATCATTCCAAAAACATGTGGATCTCAGATTGATAAGTGAAAAAAAAGAAAATTGAGCAGGACGATAGGGACAACAAGATGGAGTCTAACTGGAAGGATATGTTGGCATGAAGAACATGCATTCACATGAAAATTTTAAAAAATTCACTAAAAAACCATATAAAAAATTAATAATAGAATTTTTAAAATCAAAATGGAGTGCGGTAAAAAGAAAAAGTATGCAATGGGCCAAATGGAGAGAGCTATCAAATCAAAACATGGATTGTGTGAGAAATAGACATATTCATTAAAAAAATGATGAAATGCACACGAAAAGCAGAATAGAAATTAAGTCAAGACAATCATACAAATCAAAGAAGAGTACAATGAAAGGAAAAAGTGTCAAGTGAGAGGTATTCAATAGGGCTCTCAAATCCAAATGCGGTTTCGATGGTAACATATTATATTCACATTAAAAAATATAAAAAATGTGTATAAAAAACAATAAAAAACAAATAACATAAAACTAATTGTTCAAAACCAAGAAAGAAAAAAGAAAAAACGTCTTGTTGAACATGTGACTCAAGACGATTTAAGCACTATACCATTCTAACGAGAAGAGAGAATATTTACATAGGAAAAAAGGAAAATTTATGTAAGAAAATATTTACAAACACAAAAAAATGAATAATGGCCAACTTGTGCGTCAGAATGATGGGTTGTAAAAATAAAAAATATCTATGAGAAGAAAAGGATCATGGCTATCAGGTCAAACCTTAGTCTCGACATGAAAATGTATGTCACATGAAAAGACATCCAATTCACATAAAATTCTTCAAAAATTAATAATTGAGGAAATGTTGTACAAAAGAGAGAGCTATAAAATAGAAAATATAAAGTTAAAAGGGAAAAACATGGTTGTGAGGTTACATTTTAGTTTCGATAAACATAGGGTATGTTCACATGAAAGAACGGTAAAATGAGAAAAAAAGGCTAAAGATTAAGGAAAGACCCCAAGGACGGGGTAGAATAGGACGATTGGGTGGGGAAAGAACCCAAAAGGATGCAATGACTATATCACATCATTGAAAGATCATATAGTAATGTGTTCATGAATATATGCAAATGAGATGCATAGGGACGTGTCCCCACACTTAAAATCTTAATGGACTAGTTTGTCTAATCAACAAAAGGGCCTAAGACTTGACCATGACCCAAAGCCTTGCACTACATTTCCACACTTAAGATATAATATGTATATATAAATGTAAGACGTAGGGTAGAAATATACTAGGATGCACTTTCCACCACTATGCATATGGGATTCTGCATCATCCTGTTGAGCCCACACTGCTCCATACAAAGAGGCTATGTGATTGCCAATATCTCAACATCATCGACATTCTTGTTGAACATGAGACCGTAGATATGGCAGAGTCAAGAAATAACCACAGATGTGGCAAAGAGCTTGACCTAGGAAGTTTCTCAAAGCAAACCCAATAGCTAGTCACCAATTACGATCTATAGACCCAGATAGACCATCACTGTAGGATATTAGAGGATATCATAGTGGACCTCAAAGAGGAGAGGACACTAGCGTGGGAAGCTTTACAAGGCATAGTTACCTACAATTAGGAACAATAAGCTAGAATCTTGCGCCAAAACATATAAATTCATGAGATTTAGCGAGTCTAGCCCTAGCAAGTAGAAATGGGACATGAATTGATGCAAAGAGGGAAAGAGCATTAGAAGGAAACATAAGATTGAGCAAGCTTCTTACAAAGAAATTGCTAGATAACTCCTGAGCAAAGCAGAGTGCCATTACAATGGCAATCTCATTGCTTGTAGGATTATGATTTAACTAGGGCTCTAAAGATCCAATCAAGAATTCCTATCATGGCCAAGCAATTAGATAAGTACCATCCAAATGATGACCCACAAAACTTCGTAGAGCAGTTCAAGCAAGTCTGTGAGGCCAACGGTCTCACTGATCTTACTCATCACTCACAAGCTTTTGGTCTATGCTTAGGAGATAAGGGTAGGCTGGTACATGAGTCTGGATGCTGTTGAGCAAACTAACTTCAATAATCTCAAGAGTCTCTTCATTAAGACATTCTCTAAGCATGGATACTTCGATAACCTTCTAGTACGAACGTCAAGTAGAAAGACAAGGAGGATATAAGAGACTACACCATCCACATGTAGAGTCTCTTCAAGAGAATCCCAACTAGTGAGCAACCCACCAAACGAGCAGTCTCCAAAGTCTTCTTCAATGGGATACAAAGTGAGGAACTCTACAAGGCCTTAATAAGAAATTCAAGCTTGTAGCAAGACATGCTAGCTAGGGTATAGAAAAGGGCACTAACCCAAGTCAAGAGCTAGCGGAGGTGAAGATGGAGCTAGCCAAATTACAAGAGATGATTAGATGACCTACATGTCCTCACATCCAATACGTGTATTGTGGAAGAAAGCACCTGCAAGCCGTGTATCAAGATTGGAGATCCCAACCTTGCACCAATTGGGATAGGTTTGGTCCACGTTGTCATGCATTGCGAGCTAATGAGGAGACTCCCGTGTTCGCAACCATATGGGCAACCTTACCTAGGGAATAGGCTGTCAAATATTTTTGGGAGGGGAGCCCCATTAGCTCTCCCACCAGGGAATGATGCCAAACCGGTCATTCCAAGGATGGAGATAAACCCCACAGGTGTTTAGTCCACGATGTGGAGGAGCCGAATGATGAAGAGCCTTACGTGCACCCCTATGTATCATATAACGAAGAGGAAAATGCAATCCTTTTGGATTACCGACCTATACCCTTGATGGCGTTAGGTAGGGATAGAGGCAAATACTTAGGGGGGAATACTCAAGAACCGATTTCTTGTTGGATTTGTGGTCACCCTAGGGCACATCATCTCATGATGCTGCTCCGAATAAAAGCAGGATAATTGATAAAAAGACCGATCTTATATACCTAAAGTGTGGAATCACTCACCTATTTTCGAACGCCCTAGACAAAAGCTACCCTCTAGTATGGAAAACAAGCCATTTTTACCATTGGGGCCATTTGGAGTTGAGACATTTAACGGAGAGGACACACCCATCTCGTTGCATGTCATGATCAGCATATAAATGAAGTATGCTGGCATATCACTGCCTCGACCCAAAAACTTAGGTGTAGTCTCAATCGAAAAGAAAATTTGTAGGTGAATGTGAAAGAAAGCTGATGTAAAGATCAGACTAAAAACTAAGAGTGCAATGATGTTATCGTGGTGCTGCGCATCCCAGGGGCTATTATTGGCTTGTATTTGTGCCAAATACATTGGCACAATTTGTCAAGTTGGCACCCAGATGTTATATACAGTCTTCACTCTTCTATTATTGGCTATTATTGGCTTGTATCTGTGCCAAATACGTTGGCACAATTTGTCAAGTTGGCACCCAGATGTTATATACATTCTTCACTCTTCTATACATGGACCAACATCATTAGGTGATGTAAGATATCTTGATGCAGGAAGATTGGTTGAGCAGCAAGCACTTTTGTTGTGTTATCAGCAAGATAACCTTTGGTATCTAAGTGAGGATATTATGCAACTGCAAGAGAGTCTAAGTAAATATGAACGGTCACAAGATGGTGGTCAAAAAACAGGAAGAGATGGAGCCCTGAGTGGAGCGTAGCTACCACAGACATATTTTCTTGAATCGAATCTAGTGGAGCTTCATGGCAGCCGTGAACTCAAAGCTTTCTCTCTGGCGGGGCTGCTGAGAATATGGCAACAGTTGGCTTTAAACAGTGAAGAGACCTTGAACTGAACACGCAGCTTCAAGAATAGATTGATTACGCATACATTCAAATCTTGCAGATTGGAGAGCTTTGCACATACAACAGATTTTTGACAAGAGGGCAACAACATGCTTAACCCCAAAGGGCTAAAAAAATGAGGCCCAAGACTATATCACATACGTACTACTGATATAGATGATGATTAGAAGCACATGCTCAACAGCGGAGTGTCAAATTGCAGCCCTCTTCTTCTCTACGCTGGTGAGCATTACTGGCAGTATGGTTGGCTGGGGTACTAGTTAGTTGAAGCAAACATGTAGGCTGACTCATGGATACACAAACATATTGAGCTATAAAGATTATTGCATTCTGCAGAGTCTGTAGCAACAAGCATTTCTAAGCCAATGCCTAAAGGTTACTGGCCTGCATGTGCAAGCTTCGAGTGGCAAAGTTTTTAGGTGTCATATCCCAAGTGCATCTTGGAGTTGCCAAGTGTGGCACAGGTCAAAGTTGGATTCTTCTTCTGAAGAATATTGTGGACAGGTATTGGAGGGCAAGAAACTAAAGGATTGCAGGGCTAAAGAAGAGAACTGATAATGTAGATGGCATGTAATGAAGTCTAGTGAGCTGCAACCTCAATCAGCTGTGAAGAAAATACAATGAATTGATGAAAGAACAGTCATCCTATACCGGATCTGCTGTGGTGTGGTGAAAAAGGGGTCATCCTATACCAGCTCCAGTTTGTAGTCCTAGTTGGAATGGAAAATCTTATAAAATTAGTGGGCTGATCACAATTTGAATTCGTGTTGTATTTTGTAAACATCTTGGCAGTAATACAATTGTTACTTGGCATCATATTCGTCTTGATTATTTGCTTCGCTTGATCTTCTGTCTTGGAATTTCTCAAGGACCTTTGTGGTTGTGAATTTTTTTTCAAAAACACTTCGACATATTTGGTGAACCCGACGTGAAAGCGTCGCATTTAAAAAAATTTCAGGATGAGAGATACTTCAGCATCAATTTCAGCCCCTTCTACGATTCCTACTTTGTCCTCTACTTCGACTCCATCATCAACTTCTGCTTTAAGTACTTTTGCGGATGATTTAAAGCAGATTTTGCAGAATATGTCTATGTATATGCAACTTCAAAATCAACAAACACAATTGTATATGCAGCAACAGCAACAATTACATCAACAATAGTTGTCTTAGCAAAGGCGACTATACTCGGAGCAAGAGAATGCAATCAGCGCAAGTAATGCAATTGAAGCAGTTCAAAATGAAAAGAAGCTATTTAATGGCCGTAATGTATCAGCTTATTTGAAGATGTATGAGATTAAGATGGGATTTTTTGGAGTACCGACAGGACTTATGAGCAAATATTTTCTTCGCCTTGTCACACCCGCCTTGAGGGTAAAAGTGACTGATCTTTTCTTTCAAAATTCACATTGGTAAGATTTTAAGAAGGCCCTGAAAGAGGAGTATTTTCTTGAGGACTTTGGGATGGCTACACGGCGGTCATTCTGAGAGTGGGTCTACATGCCAAACAAAGGTCTAGTTGCTTCAGAATTGATACGGAAATTTGAAGAGAGGTATAATTAGCTTGATGCCACTGAACAAAGAGCATTGGATATTGAGAAAGTTGAGCTTTTCTTGCAAGCTGAAGGTCCTGCTCTTCAGGAAGAATTAGGAGAGCTTCTTGAGGATCGCATGAAGCCAATGGGTCTTAAAACAGATTGGCAGGATGCTCAGGATGGGGTCTCGACTTTGACTAAGAGGTGGATATGGAAGACCCGCCTACAAAATGGATCTATGACTCCGACGTCGTCTTCTGCTCCTATGTTTGCTTCTACCCTTGTTATTTCTTCTCTTCCTCAACTAGTTACTTGGCCTATGCCAGTTGCCTACTATTTCTAATCCTCATGTTCCTCATGTTCCTAGACCGATGCCGGCCCCTTCTGCTCCGAAATCATCCGCTCCTTTGGTTCCTTCCTCTCTTGACGACATAATCAAAGGCATAACAGATTTGACATTGGAGTCAGTTAAAGCAGAATTGGTGGGAAAATTAAAAGAGAAGTTTGCCTCAACCGTGCCTACTATTTCTTCTAGTGCTCCTAGTGCACCTAGGAGTGCTCCTAGTGCACCTAAGAGAGATCAAAGATGTATTTGGTGTGATAGTACGGACCATCAACATTGCAGGGATTGCGAAACTTTTCAAGATGCAAGGAGGAAGAATTTGGTATTTTGGGGACAAGATGGCAAGATCTGGTTGACTGAAACAGGAGCTCCGCTTGCTACTTATTTTGGAAAAGGCGAAATGAAGAAATTAGTAGATGGCATGGCTGCGCGTACTTCTTATGTGGCAGCTAGAGGAGATGCCTCTGCATATGGAGTCCAAGATTAAGAAAGGTTCAGAGAACAGTCAGCATTATGGACCTATGCTATAGAGATGGCAAATAAGGGGAAAATCCAGCAGACTGTTTTGACTAGTGCAGGTTCTAGCATCAGATCTGAGACAGGTTGGGATTCACCTGTTGATAGGTACACTATTTATGCCTACTTGGCTAAGTCTCTGGGAGCAGATGTACTTGTAGAGGAGAAGCTTAAGAGAGATGAAGAGAATCCAAATGCAACTAAAAAGACTAGAGGGGGTGAGTTTGTTACTCCACCTACTGCAGGGCCGTCTTCGAGACCAGGGCTAGAACGACAAATGGAGAATGCTCAAAAGAAAGAAAAGAGGCAGGAACCTAGACAGAGAAAGAAGCCATGATTTAGATTAATGTCCGATATTGAGACATCTACGGACATGCAGAAAATCTTTAATGACAAGATACTTGGCAGTGAGGTGACTTTTACTATTTCTGAGGTTTTGGGCATCTCAAAAAGAGAGTTTCAAGATCAGTTCCAAGAAGTCCTGAAGAGAATGCAATCGTGAACCCCCAGGCTCGATTTAACAACACGGAGGCCTCGTTTTTGCATGTGTAGGGTACGGATTAAACTACTGGTAATTACAATGCGGGAGATAACCTTGCACAGGTTTTACGTGGCGTGCGGGGAGTAAGGTTTAGTAATATTTTCGAGCGGGAATATTACATCAACATCATGGAGCTAAGATATGCAACAATCCCAACATGTTTCTTTCAATTTGGGACGATAACAGCTTCAATCATGAGAGCAACCAGAGCATCGTTCCATCATGAATTAATGGGGCTAGCTAAATCTCTTAAAAGAAGATTTAACCCTTTGTTTAACTCTATGTATCAGAACTCTAATCTCCGTCCTAACATTTGGTAGAACGTGATTCCCCTAGATGGAGAGCCATGGAGAACACCTGAAGATGGGGGAGACCAAGGGAAGTACAATCGGGAGGCTCTCAATCTATTGGATTGCCTCCTAAGTCTTCCTCTGGTAGGCCACAACTCAATAAAGATGCTCAAACCAATGGAAATGCAAAGACTCATAGAAGTAAGTGCCACAATGAGCAAAGAGGTTGTTCGTCGACTGCTTCTCCAAATAAGGCGCAAGGCATGCACAAAGAGACATCGATAGAATCATCAAGTGAGAAAAAATTTGTTATTCTAGTAGCATTGAATACAACAAGCTTGAAAGTATGGAATGAAGAGTTTGAGAAAAAGAGCCCTTGTCGGTCTCTGTCATGGCCCTAGGCCTCCCACAAAAATAATGAGGACTTGGTTAAAATCTAATTGGGAGTCTTTAGGCTATCATGTTGTGGAAATGAGTTACATGCCGAATACTTTTTTCTTCTTCCTCTTCAAATGAGAAGAAATGCTCCTCCAAGTATTAGGGATAGGCCAATGTATGATCAAGAGCTCTCCCCTGACATTGTTCAAATGGTTCCCTAGTTTTAATCCTAGGATTGATAAGCCTTCGAGAGTCCCTGGGTGGGTGAAACTCACCGAACTCCCTTGTAATTTATTCCCTTTTGTTAAAACCATGGTTGCTCCTCTAAGTAAACTTTTGGGATAGAGGCTTGCCAATCTGGTTAATCCGAAGTGGTTCCCTCAGGTCTTAATCAAAATGGAAATTAGCAACAGACTCCTAAACTCTATGCTCATCACAAACACTAAAGGGAATGTCTTAACCAAACAACCACTATCTTACAGGAACCATCCTAATGCCCCAAATAAAACTTCTGGCCCTAAGACATCAGATGAGAACCTCAAGGAAGCTGAGTTTTCAGACTCTGAACTAGAGGAAGTTCTGGTAGGGAATACACAGAAGGAGATAGAGAATTCTGGTGAAGCCAAAGATGATGAGAGTGACATGTAGGTGGATGAAGAAGGCTCCCGACAAAAGAATGATAATCTCACACACATGTGTGTGTGTGTGTGCGTGTGTGTGTGTGTGTGTGTGTGTGTGTGTGTGTGTGTGTGTGTGTGTGTGTGTGTGTGTGTAAAAAGAGAGGGAGATAGGGATAGAGATCTTACAAAGCTACACCACTAACAACATTAGATTCCTTACGTCTTTAGTTTCCATTGACATCTTTGTTCCATCCCACTAGCCTCTTGAGTCCTCATTCCTTTGTAAGGACCTTATATAGATTTAGATATAGGTATAAGCACAAGCACAATTTTGATTTTACAATGAATTTGCATTGATTTAGGTAGCTTCCTCCAATGATTCTGGATGAGGGTGAGATCTGCTTTTAGCTAGGACATGTGGAAGGACTTTCTCTAAGGCAATAAGACAACTCAAATCAACTTTCTCTACCCTCCATTGCACTAATGACACTGTCAAAACATCTTTAATAGAGGTGAATCTATAACATACTTGGTCCCACGAAGCAAAATAGCAGTATGTGTCCTACCAACTTGGATAGAGGTAGGTTTGCACCCAAGTTGAACCTTGATAGAGGTACATTCTTGATTACATATGTGACATATTGTGGTGATGTGTAGACATCTATATCAAGGTACATGCCATGCATGATGAGATTCACATTACATACATGTCACCATCCCTCCATGGAAGAAAAATTAAAGAGCCTAATTAATGAGAAATATAACTTATTTCAGGGATCATTTGTGAGTCCAATTTCTTCGTAAAGATATTACTGATCCATTGGATTCCATTATTTTGACTAATTTTTATGTATTCACATCTAGTTAGTGATATATCAAAACTTGAACATCTTCTCTATTTCTCAGATAAAGATACACTTGTTGTTATTGGACATCAACATGATTTCCTCTAATCAAGTTTGATATGTTCATGAAAGAGAGTACAACCTCTTAGCAAGAGGATAAAAGACTAATTGTTCTTGTGTGTGTGTGTGTGTGTGTGGAAGAAAGGAATTAAATTCACACACACATACACACACACACACACACAAATGTCATAGATGGAGGACCATTATACTATGCACCATGAGGCTATTATGACTCCTTTTGTAGAAGTTATTTGATCATAGGATATTCAAACCAAAGATTCATAAGACTCTACCTCTTGAAGATTTAAAAATACTACCATCACACACACACTGATAGGATAGTAGAAAGTGGGCATTAGTGATAGGCATATTCACATCATATTACTACCATCATAGGCACAATGGTTGGCATTATCTCCACCTAGTAGAGGACTACCCTTGGTGACTATAGAATTACATAAGGCTAGCATACTCATATCCAAGCTAGGTGAATCCATGAGATTATTTGAGAACATAGGCTACCCTCTTCCACCATAGTGTGCATCCTCTTAGACCTTGGGGGTTCACTATATGCAAACTCTCCCTATCACATGCATTCAAGGCGTAAAAATTCCTTATCTATGAATTTTCCATGAATAAAACACATTTTTTTTTCTATTCAATCAATGAATATCCCATTTGAATGAAACCCTTCTATATGTTTAAAAATGTATAAAAAACATAATTAAATGATCGATTATTTTGAATGTAGGTGATAAGATTTCATGTTTTTTTTTAGTGAAACCCCCCCCTTTCTAGGAATTAATCAAGGAGATTCATTCCACTCGCCAACTCTATTATACACCAAGTAAATTCCCTATAGCATAACTCCTATATACCTTCATCACATACTTTATGCTCTACTGTAGGTAGTAGGAGACCTTGGAGCTCTTATGCACATTTACCCGATCATCTCTATTTATTGTTACCCCTTATGAGACATACCATGGATCAAAGGCAAATCATTTCAATCCTAAAAGACATTTTTGCCTCTAGTAGATCTTGCTATACATCTTGTTTTCTTTTCATTCATCCACTCGTTTTGTTCCTCTATCTCCTATATCATAATGAATGCCATGCTCTTCAATTTTAGTGCATTATAACAAATGTTGTGCAATATAAGGTACATGAGAATATGCTTGATCAAGGTGGTAAGGGAGTTGTAGTATGTACATAGATAGAGACACATAAACAGACATAGTGAGAATTTGAAAAAGAAGATACATAGAAGAGAGAAGAAATAACTTCAGTGAGAGTGATATAAGATACATAGCCTTCTCCATGTGGGCTCCTCTTTGAACATGTCTAAATGTAATGCATGTAGCCATGAGAATATTGTTTAATGACATGCATAGATACTTTCTTTTGTAGAATGTGGTGCTCTATATGGTGGATTTTTTAGAAGCAAAGCTAGACCTTATCTTTTAATCCCATATATAAGTTTTACACTCATGGTCATGTTTTTATATATCAATCCTACTATGTAATAAATTGGAAGTTTTATTTTATTTATTTCGTTTGAGAATATTTTACATTATATCTATTTAAGAAAACACATTTGCATGCACTTCATGTATATTATAACTTGCATATTTATGATCTTTATGTATACAAAAAGGAGAGATTATGTGATAGAAGAGATTATCTCTAAAGGAATATAACCACATGTTTTAATTACACCATAAGTTTGTTAAACTTGGTGATGTAGATCAAGAATTACGGTTTACCTTGTATCATTTTGATTATCTATTTTCAATGATGTGTGGATCTAATTCAACAATTAGTGTTATAAGATCCGAGATACACGTTCCACCTTCTTATATACTTAAAAGATATAGGGTGAATATTATGCTAGCGCAGAGAGAGAATAGATGAGAGAAAAGAAAGATGTAGAGAGAAAAAGAGAGGGATAGAGAAATTGACAACACACTAGGGGTTGGAAGATGGGTTAGTCCCCCCCCCTCCCCCCTTGTGGAGTTATATTATTGACAAGGAGCAAGCTCCTCCATTACACATAAACGAGTTCATATCTTGTAGATATTGGAAACAAGATCACGGTTCCTTGCACGTTATACAATGGGCTAACACTTGCATAACTTGGAAATTGGCACCTTTTGATCCTTCTTGACTCTCTCCTTCTCTCCTACACAATATATGTAGGAATTTCCTCTTGGAGCTTGATTTCAATAGAGCTTCCACAACACTTGCACAACTCGAGGGTTGGCAAGCTTGAACTTACACAGATCCTTGCACAACTTGGAAGTTGGCTTCTTTGATCTTCTTCGTTTCTCTTGTTCTCTCCTACACAATATGTGTAGTGTTCTCTTCTTGGTGCTTGATTTTTAGCAGAGCTTTTGCAATGCCTTGTAAGACCCGAAACTGCCTTCTCTCCTCCTCTTGCATGAATGCAAAGTGATGCTTCCTTCACCTCCTCCACACCCAAGGAGAGCCTCCCTTTTATAGGCTCCAAGAGCTTCTCTTCTTGGAGAGACACTTGAGTGCCAAGATTGGAAAGGCTGTTCCAAGACCTACCCTGCAGCACCAATTTTGGAATATCTCTATATGCGTTGCTCAAATGCAAAAAAGTCTAGCAAAAAAGTTATAGATCTCGTCGTTTTCGATATTTCTGGGAAGGCATTTTTAGAGATCGATTTTCCATTGTGAGATATTCTAAAAATGGATTCACTATGTCTATTTTAAGAGAATCAGCTTTTTAAACTCTATTCTTAACTTATGGTCCATGCAACCACCTTGAGCCATAGATAAGGAGAGTTTGTTAGATTGCCTTGGGCCTCAACCTTAAGATTGACTTCTACACAAAAGCTTGTGTCATCTTAGACCTTAGAAAGAGTAAATCACTTCTCTTCGAGAGGATCATGTCTCTCGTCTTTCTTAGTGAGAAAACTACATTTTGTCGTCTTTCTTAGTGAAAGAATTACTTCTCTCCTTAATTCATTAAGAGAAAAGGGACCTTAAACCTTGATTTCTAAGGGAGACGATGACCGAAAAAAAAGGACAATGCTCATTTCACACAAGTACATATCCTCAAACGTCCTTGGATACACACATAAATACATATACATAGTGCTAATGCACTTCCTCTTCTTAGAACTCAATCCATCTTCATCTATGTGAAACTCCTTGGTTCTTGTGTGCACTCTTACACTTGGCAGACACTTCCTTCCCCCTTCATAACTTGTATTGCTTATACTAGATATCCTCGTCATGGTGCTCTGATTACCCCATTAAGTGATGCACTAGGAATATTGGTCTCTTAATGGTCTCATGGCCATGCTAGATCATCGTGAGCACTTAAAGAAAAGTGATTCATTAATTTATTGATATAAATTTACTAAATATAGAATGCGTAATAAGCAATCAATTTAGTGATAATTAGCTTGTTCAAAAATACTAAGAGTTTGTTCATTTAATCTATGTATTTTGAGGTTCTTAACGTTTTTGAGCTTCATGAAATGGAGCTTTTGATTTGTCGCCATTTATAATTGTCTCTAAATTTACACCATGTCTAGAATGTAATTTCAATTTTTCTTTGGGTTCTTCTAAGCATACCATTATATCTCTAAGTTAGGGTTTCAAAGAGAACCTAACAAAAACATTAAGGACCTTTATAGTTTGAAGCATGTGAGGAAAGAAAAAAAGAACTCTTTTAGCCGCTAAGACATAATAAGCTCTAGATTCAAAAATGTGGTAAAGGCTACACATTGTTATTGCTTGACTTTCAAGGGCTTACATCACAAGCACCATGGCCAAGAATAGTCTTAGCATGCAAAGAGTTGCTTAGACATGGTCACTTCATTTATGTGAAACTGCACTTTGCACAACCTAGGCACAAAGGTAAGGGCTAAGGTTATATGTGCAATTGACATGAAAAAGTTAGGTTTCATCAATCCAACCTTATTTCCATTTTAGACACTTACAACTTTAATATATGTGACAATGAAAAATCCTCAAGTATCAGGTTGCTCATTATGTTGCCAACTTGAATATTAGTTTTATGTATAGTTGGTATGACAAACTTAGGTTTTGTGAATCCAACTTAATTTCAATGTTAACCACTTGTATCTTATATCTACTCGAGAAGAAAAAACCTTCAAGAACTAGGTTGTTACTTTTAAGATTATATGATGCTTATGCATAGTATATATAAGATTATAGTGGACTTAAAGTGAGTTTAGTACTTTTACTAGACAAAGCTTGGCTTATGGTGCAAAGCACTATGGCTCGTGTTGAATGTCATGGGTAAGGTTGGTCTATGTAGAACATAACATTTCCTTCCACACATTCTATACCATCTTGCATCTTTGTTTATGTTGAATTTGCTAAATATCTGACAACAAAGTTTTTAATTATAAAAAGAAGTAAAATTAGCACATGAGAATCATGTACTAATTTCATTTGTATAGATAATAGCTATATTTATGCTATACTAAGCTAGTATTCAACATTTCAATTTTCTATATAGAAAGAATAAATTTATATTCATTTGTGAAGGCTTTTAAGTACAAGCCGTGAATATATACAAGCTCTTTTAATATCACAAGAAATTGAGGATTTGGAATTTAGACAAAGGTTATATTGTAAAGGATTAAAATTGTATGGACTTAAAAAGGGGGTTTTCACCTCTTGCCCAAATTTTAAGGTACTAAAGGTTTGAAATGTGTACGTGCTTTCGATTTGGATACATGCTTCTGATATTTACAAGATTATGATTTGACCATGTGTCATTTGGCCCGGAACTACACGATGACATGATAAGTAACAATGAAAAGCTTCCACACACACACACACACACACACACACACACACACTCACTCTCTCTCTCTCTCTCAATATATCATATGCGCTTGAACATCCATCGTGTTAAACATTTAACTTGTTTAGGCATGTGGTGTGTTTGTGTATTTAGGGTTGATCTCATCTCTTGAACGTGATCTTGCAAATATTTGCAATACAAATAAAGCAGGTAACGAGAGTACTATATGACTTTGAACTACACATTAATGGTATGCTTAGACACAATGTCAGTGATTAACACCGGAGAACCTAGGCACGGAGTGCCTAGTTCACATTATTGGTGAGTGCAAACCGGGATTACAACCTGTGTTTTTGCAGAGCTAACCAAAATCCAGCAGCTGGTAACGGGGAGGCGGCGGGTAGGACTACATCGGAGGCTTGGGGTATAAGGGGGACGTGTTATGATAAGGAGTAGGGTTGTGGAGTATAGGCGGGGAAAGGAGGGAAGGTATGAAGGGGATTGATGTGATCAAAGGGTATCATTCCTGGGTAATTGGCGGTGCGGGACGAGGCGGCTAATGATAGGGCGGAGGCGGTGGACTCGCAAAGGGAGACGTCGTTATATCGTGGAAAGGAGGGGGCGTATAGACAGGTTGCGGCTGGTGATAGGGCGGAGGGGTGTAAACCGGGGGTGATTTTTGGTATGGAGGAGGAGTCTGGATGGGTGGCGGTTTCTGGGACAGCGGAGGAGGAGTGTGGATGGGTGGCGGAGTTTGGGATGGAGGATGTGTGGGTGGCGGTTTCTGGTGCCGCGGAGGAGGTGGTTTAGTGTAAGCTGGCGGTGATGCTTTGTAGGGAGGAGTCTGGACGGTTGGCGGATTTTGGTGCGGCGGCAGAGAAGATGGGTTCTTGTAAGGCGGATCAGCTAGCGCTCCATGCATGCAAGCGCAGGCAGGAAGAGCTGCAGGCCGAGGAGAAGAAGAGGAGGCCGCCCCATTGCATTCATGTGAGAGGAAACTGCAGCTGAAGGACCGCGAGCTGGTGCTGTTGCATGCATATACGATATCGGTCCCTTATATAGCCGTCTGATCGGCTCCCTGCGTCAATCAGCTAGTTAACCCGCCTCATTAGTATCAGCTGGCGATCTTAATGCAAGCGTCTTGTAATTCTGCTTGCTCACGGCATTAGTACAATTTTACATGAACTTCTCATTGCATTAAACACAGACTTGTAGCCTAAATCGAAGCTTTATTACAAACGTTAACTATTATTGCGTCTGTTAAGACCCTAGAAACGTGCACGATAAGATGTATGGAGTAATATTTAGTTTGCCCAACCCAGCATATATTTAGTCACTACGACACACAGCCAATTTTCAACACTTTTATGGAGATGCATAAAGGCGCAAGTGTAAGGATTAGCATAGGAAAAAGAACAAAATAGGCCCATCAAAATACACCACAAAAAGCATGTCAAAAATAGAAAATATGAAGGAAATGATCGTCAAAATAGCGATAGAAAAATGAAGTCACTTTTACTAGCTGTTTTCATGATTGGATATTTCAGCAACCGAAAATTTTCTGATGTTCCATTTCATGTGTATTTCATTGCCATTGGAGGCTTGTTTTTTGGGCATCATAATGTGCTTTCAATAAAGAGATCTACACATGGTGCACTATAGTTCTAGGTATATGTCCAAATATACATAGTGGGCATTGAATCATGCAAAACAATAGAAAAGGGAGATGTGTAATCATATGTGAGACAAGCATGCTACTCACAATGTAATTAGTGGAAGCAACTCACTCCCTTCAAGTAACTCATACTTGTTAAGGATTGAATCAATGAGGTAATCCTTCCTATGCAATGGAAGCTTTGTGAACTATGCATACAACCCCTCATGGACTTTTGTTTATCAGCCATGCCTCTCTTGACCTTCTTGTATCAAACCTCATGTCTTAGACTCGAAGGAGGTAAACATATTTATTTAATTGTTATGTATATGAGAGGTTATTTATGTATTTTATCAATTTTGCATGGTTATTTTCTATTCGTTGCATAATAATGACATGTCGCACCTGTATGCATCTAGCACTAGTTGCATTAGGTGAAGTAAATAACGTGTTCTATGTTTCTCATAAGAAAAGTATTCGTAGCTAGAGTATTGTGCATTCAATGAGTTTTATATTTATCAATGGAGCATCTTTGGTGTGGAGCTTATTATTATTTTGGTACTATTATAATTAATTGATTTGTATACATATGTGCAAGAAGTTCAATGATCGTTGTTACCTTCGTATTATGGCCTTACAACAAGATAATTATTTTTGTAATGTTAGATTTATTATTTAGTTCTTAGGCATAATTATACAAAGTAAGTCATTTATGCAAGAAGGATGCTGATATAACGAAGGGAATACGATTGGTATAACAACACATGGTGATTGATAAGCATGTCAAAATCAATGAAAGCTTTAGCCCATGCATTAGCATCATCAATAAGCATCCCCTCTTTATGCATTGGACAATTGGAATGTAAAACACATTGTGGCTCAAATTTCCTTCATGATTTCTATCTTTAGCTTCTCAAAGTTGGGAATGCCCTTTAAAAGGGATTAATAGAGCCTTCAAATCCCTTCATTAGATGAAAACCTTTTTTACTAAAAACAACCTAACATAGTGCTTTTGGCCTAAAAGTGCAATTGGTGCCAATTGATTGACTAGTGTACCCCATGTGGTCCCATAATCACCATCACCCTCTCTCCACATCTTGTGAGTCCCCAACCTCTTCTCACATGATCAAGGTATGTGTATTTATATTATATGTAGGGCTCCATTAACCTCTTCTCCCACAATCACAATAGGTGTATTTATGTTACATGTAGAGATTCTCTTGGGTTTCTAATTGATTTACCATTCTACTTATGTTAATTTTGCGGTTTGGTGTGTTGCAGTCTCATCCTTGAATCTCTCTTCTTTCATATCCATTATAGAGGGGTAAGTATATTTGCTACCCCCTTCTTCTATTTTTAGTGGAACCGACATATGGAGCTTTGTCTTTTTTCTGTGTAATTATTTAGGTGGATCCATCATACTCACCTTCTCACTATAATATAACCACACTAATATAGATAATACCACAATAGTTTATGTAGTTCATCACCCAAATAATGTTAGAGCAATAAGCTTATGCACAAGAAATGTGGAAGTTGAGCTCATGTAGATTCATTCGCAAAAACCACCCTATTCCCCAATCAGTCAGCTCATGAAAAATAGCTACACTACTCCACATATATTAGAAATGCATTTGCAACACCAACAAGGGGTGTTTCCACTTCTAAACATTATAGGATGATACATGTATGCAGTAGAATTTTTTTGATACATGGGGTTGAGCCACATGTGTGGCTGACCTTGACAACATGGAATTGTTGCCTCACTCCACAACCTATAAGTGGCTTTAAAGATGTCATGTGAGAGGATTTAAATAAACTAGTATCATTGTATCCCATCTTACACTTTGGGACAAAAACTTCATGATGTCCTAACAAATATGGTAAAATATCTATCAAAATAAGCATTAAAACATCAGTTATAGTTTTGTTGACACCATCAATTGAACATGTATTTTTTATACCCGTGACTTTGAAGAATTAGAGTAGAAAAAGGGTCCTGTAAATCTCAAAATGACCTAAAATGTCCCGAAATTTTGAATTTTGACTATCGACTCAATTCTTAGAAAGAGAAGATCCCCACCTGATTTTGTCTTTACTTTTCTATGGAATGTAGGCTTCGAAGAGTGTTCCAATATCAAGGATAAGATTTGAGCAATTCAAAGCTCTTGAAAGCATTATGAGTGGAGGAACATACATGTTTTATATCATTGTTCTTATATTGGGGGCTCCAATAAAAACGTGCCCACTATATGGCATACATTCAAGGCCTATTTATAAATACCCTTATAAATGAAGTTTTTAAAAGTAAAACACACTCCTTTTCTATTCAATATATAAATAGCCCCTTTATATGGTAGCCTTATGTATATTAAAAATGTATTCGAAATTTTTTCTTATGTTGGATCCATGTGATTTGCATATATACATTTATGAGTGGCCTCATGGAGTTATGAATACAATTTCCTTTGTTACAATAAACACAAGTTTCTCTTCTTTCCAAGCTATGTGCATGTGGTCTGATTGAGATTTCACCCAATCCTATTGCTCGAAAACCAAATCATAGAATGATGTATTTGTGAAACACATGTACATATCCGATTCGAAGACGATGTCAAATTTCAATCAACCACTATAACAAGTACATAGTTGTCCCTATACATTACTAGTAACATCTTAGTGGTAGTGGTCCAACATTGGACTATGATAATCAGCATGGGATACGAAGAAAAAGGGGTGAGATATATAGTTGCCCATCTATTCAACCACTTACAACCACTGCATATGAGAAGGAAAATGGAAATGACAATCATGGAGGACAAGCTAGTTTGCAACTTGTAACACAAGATTCAAAGAGAATGATCAAGGGGCCCGGGGAGTCCATCTTTAAAACATATAAGATACCACATGAGTTCAAAAGAAAGGATCTTATATTTAGTAAAATTTATAGAATTATATTTACAAAAGGAGTATTTCAATTTGAAAAAAATCCATAAGTTTAGTAAAGTAAAAGGGGTTTTCCTAAGGCCTTATAGCATGTAAAGAAAGGGTATTTCTTAATATACTTTGAATGTACCTTATATAGATGATTTCTTGTAGGTGGACCCCATAGGTCAAGGGATAGATCAAGAGCATGCATAAAAATTATTCCATCTAATAATGGAGTACACTTTCAAGGGATAAACTATCATCTAGACTTATTTATTTGCTACAATATCATGTAGGTCATGTCACAATCCTTTGCACCTTCCTCTAGATCTTGAAGATGCAATGCATATACAAGTGGTAAGATACATCAATTTCACAACTTATACAAAAATGATCAAACATTACTCTTCATTTTAGAAAAATAAGGAGTATTTGTGCATTCATCCTAACCCTTGACCTCTATCTCAGAGTGTAACAAGTTTTTGTAGGGTTCCATTTACGAGAGGAGAATATGATGCCATGAGATCATGCACAATCATGGTCCATATTCATCTCATTGGCAGTGTATAATAGTATGCATCAATGTACCTAGATAAGCATGCACCATTTTACAATGATTTTCTCTTCTTAGAAGAGTGATTTCACTAGCATGCTTCTCCACATCATGGTGTCATTTGGATCTTACACAAAAGCTTACAAGCATGGACCCCTTTTGTCACATGCTTATATGAATTTATATGTATATAAGGAACTAAAGTTAAAGTAGCTTTTGGAAGCCATTTTTTCTAATCTCCATAACTACCAAGGGAAAGAAAATTTCAAGAAAATTCTCACGTGGCCTGATCAGTTTCTACCTCTACAAAGTTGCAACAGAAACGTTTTTCAGATTCTTCACCGATTTGAAGTTACGAAGGCGCACACTGCTTGCTACATGCAACTTTCTTCTCCCTTTTACCACATCAACTTTCCATTCTATCCTTCTTGTAAATATATTATAATAATGTGCTTTGGGAATCCACCTCTTGTGATCTAGCTCACTTTCCCTATTTTGTCTACCACCACCCTTGGCTTCTTGCATGATGACCACGGTGGAGACTTGTCCCATCCATTATTCTTCATATTCTTAAAGATGCCATACATCATCTAAGATTATGTTAATCAAGAATATTAACTTAATCTAATCCCTCATGGAGGCTATATAAGGAGCCCATGGAGATGTAGAGAATGAGAATGACAAGCACATGAGAGCACTTTAGAATACCCCCATGCTAGTCCATCTCTTTGAGGTAAGCTATGAGTGAGTTCTTTTATTATGTAGCATAATGGCAAGCTTCCTCTACCTCTTCTCCTCTTGTGTCCCTCTCTTCTTATCTTCTCATTCCATGAATACATAATGGCAAGCTTTCTCTACCTCTTCTTCTCTTGCCTCCCTCTTCTCTCATCTCTCTCTCTCTCATATTCTAATATGGTGTCTAGTACATATATTCTCTCTTGTGAAGTTGTGTCTTGGTTCTTTTGATTCTCTTTGAGAAAAGGGATGTCCTAGCCCATCTTCCCTTTGGCTAGGTGATGCCCCTCTTTATTTCTCTTAGTGAGGATTGGAGGTTAGATGGGTAAGAGGCAACCCATTTATCATTTCAGCCCTCATTTTTTGTGTCCCCATTGAGGAGTTCTCAAGCTATGCTCTACAATTTCTATGAAGGAAGAAACGTCTAAGGAGTTGTCCTCTTCTTCAACGAGTGTTTTTCAAGGAATCACTAAGGAGGAATATTCATCAAACCCTATTCAAGGAATTCATTGCTCAAGAGTACCAATATGCTCTCCAAAAGAAGTTCAAGAGAAGAAGAATCTTTATCGGCAAATGGCACGTATGCGGGTAAAGCAAGTTAATTACACACATCCTTCTTTGCTTCAAGAGAAATCTTACTCTCATCATCTCTAGGTCAAGGCATTGTGTTGAGTGCTTGGTGTCTAGTGTAAAGACACTCCCTAAGGAGCCTCGTCTTCAAGTGGTGAAGGTGCTTTCAAATTGGGGGATTAACAAGTTTTTGGAAGGGGAGCTACACATCAATGGTGTGTGGTATTGGCGAGAGGCTACATATGGTGATGCGCTTCAACTAGTACTAGCAAGAAGACTGAAAGTAATTGAGAAGGTAGCTATCGAAGCCTATGAACTTTACAAGGTTGATGATGGTCACACCAAAGCTACGCTAATCAATGGTGAGAGAATCCTTCGCATCTCTTGAATGGTGGGATCTAAGAGGCCAAAGCTTCAACAACACGCTTCATAAAAGTTTATAGTGGAAATTTATAGTTAATGCATAAATGACTACTCCTAATTTCTACAACTTTCAATCGGTTCAAAACATTTGGATGGATGTGTGTATTAGTAGAAAGATACATTTTCAGCAAAGGTTGGTCTTCTATTTTGGAGCTGAGAGGTTGAGAGAGATCTTGTTGTCCCGTGATCCCATAATATTTCCTATTTTGGATTATAACATCTCCTTTAATATGCACATATTCATTCTACTCTAAGTGTATCCCATGAACCATAGGGATTTGTAAGGACCTATCCGTCCACTTGCTAGGCACACTGTGCATACAATAGTTAGTACAAAGCTCAGGTTTCAAAATATCATAATGGGCTAATTGGACCCTCGTTGTCTTGTTGAGATTAATTCATCTCTGAATCCATTTATTCTACCTTTAATAAGATATGACTTGGGCCTAGACGTGTTCATCTTTATTTTATATTGAGCTAGATCAACATCTTCCTATCATGGTTTTTCCAAGTTTTTTTAAGCACAAAGGGGAGAAAGCTCTAGACTTTCTAGATGACTTAGAAATGGCCTTCCTAGTCATAGGTCGGGACAATGAAGCAACCAAAGTACAGGTCCTCTTTTTATCTCTAAAGGATGATGCTCAAGTGTGGTATTAAGCTCTCCTGGTAGCTACAAGGGGTAACTGGGAGGATCTTAAGATTGCATTCATGCACGAGTACCAAGATATAGAGTATTCTGAAGATACTTGGAGACAACTCCTACATCTTTGCCAAACGTTACTAGGGGAGTACCAAACATATGAAGGCATATTTATAAAATCGTGGGATAAATGGACAGCCTTCTTAGCCGAGGGAGAGAGAGTACCTGATTGCCTTAAGAAAGATTGTTTTGTGGCTGAACTCCACCCTCTATTAAAGGTGAAGGTCAAAGGAAAGTTTCTTACATTCTATGAAGAATTAGTCACTTATGCCAGGGAGAAAGATAGAAAATTGAAGTATCAAGCCCAATTGAAGGGGGGAGTTGAGCCCATGTAGATTATACCAACCATGCCAAGGCCTAGAGAGATAGCATAGGCTGAACCCGAATCGAAGATGCCATAGCAAGAGCTCCTACAATGCATTACTAATCAACTTGAAAGTCTTTCGTTGAATTTGGTGCAAGGAGTATAGTCCCCTCCCCTCACAAATGAAGGCCATCGAGGTCCAAGGATACAAGAAAGAGAGTATGTTTGCTATAATTGTGGGGAGGCTGGCCATGGTATGTACTTTTTCCATCACCCCAGGTGTTTGCCAGGAAATGGATTCCAACCAAGAAGGAGGGGACAATAAGTGACACCACCTAGGGAGAGGCTTGTTCCACTGAATCCAGGGCCTTCATCACCGGTTCAAGTTCTCCAACATCCTCGCCACTTGTAGAGGTGTCGGCCTTGCTTCTCCAGCCGTCAGAGAATCGTGACGTTAGGATGATCAGTTTGGATTAGGGTGATGTCAAAGGGAAGGACAAAGTAGCAGATGTTGAAAAAATGCTCGTGAAGAAAGCCCGTAGAATTGAGAGGATGGAGCCTACACCACCAAAGAAGGTTGAAAATATGGAAGGGGAGGCAGAGTTTTCAAAGGATGCAAAGATATGTAGAAGTAAAAAGAGGAGGGCTCGCTCACGTCAACACATTTAGCCAGATGATTTTTCCCTAGGTAAAGGTACTAGAGCTTATGATTTGCTTACTGATGTGAGGGATCAAGGGCTAAAAAACTCATGGCCACAATTACTACATCTATCTTCAACATTGTAGCGACAATGTCAAAGATGATAAGCATTAGACCCATGAAGAATAGACATGTGAATGCAATCCATGCTAGAAAGACGAAAGATATTATGCCTCTAGTGGAAGCCGAAATCAATGCACAGAGAGTATCAAAGACATATGTGGATGGAGGTCCAGAGATTTGTGTCATGATGGAAAATTTGATGCATCATTTGGGATTAGAGGTAAATGAAACTACTAAATTTGGGGCCAAAATGGCTAACAATGTAGTAGTAAAATTTTTGGGAGTTATAAAGAAATTCAAGGTTAAGATGTGTGGCGTACAATTGGAGCTTGACATGTATGTGATGCCAGTGAAGGGGGATAGCTATCCAATCATTCTCGGGTGACCATGGCTAATGGAAATGAAAGCAAAACAAGATTGGGAGACATGGGCTTTAGAGCTAAGGCCATAGAAGGGGCTATAGAAAAAATGGAAGAGCACTATCTCCAACATGAAGGAGGGCCGACAAGAGGATCTTGTGTTTGAGACCACCACTGATGAATGGAGTTCCAACGAGGATTGGTCATCTATGACAAGGGGAGAGTCATCTATTGAGGAGGAAGAAAGAAAATTCCGCAGCAGCTTCCAAAGGTCGAAAAGGAGGGGTTAGAAAAAATATTGGCTAAGGATCTATCAGTTGAGGAGAAGGCAGCCTACATGGAAGTTGTGATAAAAAACTATGCACTTTTTATTTCTAATTATGAATACATCATAGGTGTGATAGCAATACAACCTTACATTAATCTAAAAGAGGGATCAAGGCCAGTGGTGCAGCGACTATGACGGTTGGGAGTAGTTCAACAAAATGCTCTACTCACTAAGGTGCAACGACTTTTGAAGGTATGTTTCATCTATCCAATATGGGACTTAGAGTGGGTTTCACCTATAGTTGTAACACCCAAGAAGAATGGAAAATGGAGGATTTGTGTGGTCTACAAGCCGCTAAATGCCGCAACAAAGAGAGATCACTTTCATCTTCCCTTTGACAATGAAATACTCAACGAGGTGGCTGGGCATGAGAGATACACTATTTGTGATGGGTATTCAAGTTATTTTCAGATTCAAATCGTTGAGGAGGATCAACAGAAGACCACCTTCATCACACCTTGGGGGTGTTTTACTTACAAAGTAATGCCATTTGGATTAACAAATGCCTCGGCTACCTTCCAACGACTCATGAATTATGTCTTCCAACCATATTTTGGTAAGTCCATTAGGGTCTTTATCAATGATTTTTATATTTATAGCTCTAAGGCTCTACATCTAGGAAAGGTGGATGAAGCTTTCAATCGCCTCGCATAAATGGGGGGGCAGTTAAACCATGAGAAGTGTCGCATTGGTGAAAGCAATGTAACTTTGTTAGGGCATGTCGTAAGTGAGAGGGGCATTAAAGCGAATCCAAACAAAGTTAAAGCCCTATTGGCCGTGCCATCACCATCTTCTGTGAAGCAACTAACCTCTTTCATTTAGAAGGTGTGACATATGGGGCGGTTCATTCATCTCCTCTCCCAATTGGTATTTCCACTACAACAGTTGACGCACTCTAAGGAGCTCCTATGGAGTGACGATAGTGAAAGGTGCTTTCACGAGGTGAAGAAGGCTCTTAGCACCCTTCCCATACTTTTACAGCCTTGTTGGGATCAAGAGTTTTTTGTCAACTCGAGTTTTGGGGAAGATTCTCTGGGGGTAGCACTAATACAAAAGGATACTAAAACTGGCCTGATGAAGCCGATTTACTTTTCTAGCAGAGTAATGATATCATCAGAATGAGGGTATAAGATGGTGGAGGTGATGATTTTGTCTCTAATGTTTGCTGTAAGAAAGTTTGTCCTTATCTTGTCCCTAGGCCATTCACGGTGATCATGATAGAAGAGAATTTTCCCTACGCCTTACAGCACATGGATGTTTTAGCCAGAATCGCTAAGTGGGTGATATAACTCCAAGAGTTTGACTACATCTTCAAGGTGGAGGACTCTACTCGGGCCTGCCTAGTTGATTTGTTGACCCATAGATGCCATCAAAAGAAGGAAAAAGAGAAGGGAAAGGTATAAGAGGAGGCACCTCCTCTTGAGGATCTGCACGGGTGGAGAATGCCCATGCCCTCTACTTCAATGGGGCCTACAAGCGTATTAAAGACAAAGTGGCAGTAGGAATAGTGGTGTTCAGTCCGGAAGGTGACAAAAACTTTATGGAAAATGTATTAGCTTGGAGGATGTCCATTCTAACAATGAGGCAGAATAGCAAGCCTTTCTTTTAGGTTTGAGGTGGTGTCTCTCACATGGTGTCACTCAAATTAATATTTTTGGGGATTCTTTGCTAATTGTTAAGCAAATGAAAGAAATCTAGGCTTGTAAAAATGATAACTTAGTAGTGAAAGTGAGAGAAGCTAAAACTCTCATGAGGAAGATATAGAAAGCCCAAATCTATTTTGTTCCAAGGTGCACAAACGGTGACACAGATACTCTAGCAGTTGAAAAATTTAAAGAGGTAATGGTGGGCATCATTGCACTAAAGCTTTCCTTGTTTCAGGGTAAGTTTTAACTACAAGATATGCTTTATTTTCTTGAGCATGGTGAGGCACCTACACATATGAGTAAGAGTGAGAAAAGGTGGCCGGATACTAAGGCCACTAAGTACCGCTTGATAAATGATGTGATGTATTGCAAAGGAAAGGATGCAGTGCTTAGAAGGGTGCCAACATCAAAGGAGATTATGGATGTGATTAAGAGGTGCCATGAGGGGGTTTGTGGCGAACATTTTTGTCAAGAAATAACCAGCAAAAAGATTCTCCAAGATGATTTTGTGTAGCCTAGTCTGCATCAAAATGTACAACATTGGTGCTACACTTGTGATGATTGCCAAAAGGCTCGGACCAAGGAAGGTAGTGCATGAGGAAAAAAATCCCATAACTACATCTGGCCCATTTGATAAATTAGTATTTCCACTATAACAGTTGACGCACTCTGAGGAGCATGTCGTAAGTGAGAGGGGCATTGAAGCAGGTGCAAATAGAGTTAAAGCCCTATTGGCGGTGCCATCACCATCTTCTGTGAAGAAACTAACCTCTTTCATTTAGGTGTGACATATGGGGCGGTTCATTCATCTCCTCTCCAAATTAGTATTTTCACTTCAACAATTGACGCACTCTGAGGAGCTCCTATGGAGTGATGATAGTGAAAGGTGCTTTCACGAGGTGAAGAAGGATCTTAGCACCCTTCCCATAATTTTTCAGCCTTGTTGGGATCAAGAGTTTTTTGTCAACCCGAGTTTTGGGGAAGATTCTTTGGGGGTAGCACTAATACAAAAGGATACTAAAACTAGCTTGATGAAGCCGATTTACTTTTCTAGCAGAGTAATGATAGCATCACAATGAGGGTACAAGATAGTGGAGGTGATGATTTTGTCTCTAATGTTTGCTGTAAGAAAGTTTCTTCCTTATCTTATCCCTAGGCCGTTCACGGTGATCATGATAGAAGAGCATTTTCCCTACGCCTTACAGCACATGGATGTTTTAGCCAGAATCGCTAAGTGGGTGATATAACTCCAAGAGTTTGACTACACCTTCAAGGTGGAGGACTCTACTCGGGCCTGCCTAGCTGATTTGTTGACCCATAGATGCCATCGAAAGAAGGAAATAGAGAAGGGAATTCCCTTCTAGATATAGAACTTATAGCGACGTTTAAAGCGACGAAAATACAAACAACAAAATTTGCCCCCGTCGTCGCAAAAAGCGTCGTTATTGACGACGCCATAGAATCGTCGCTATTTGCGTCGCTATATACGTCGCTATTGGCGTCGCTATATGCCTCGCAAATGCGACGCACATAGCGATGCATATAGCGACGCATATAGCGACGGTTGCAGACAATTTGCGACGCTGATAGCGACGACAATAGCGACGCCTGCAGTAAATTTGTGACGCAAATAGCGACGGTAACAGAGAAAAAAAAAAATTGTGGCAGGGCAGCAAGCTGCCCTGCCACATATAGCACTGTGTGCTGTATGAGAGCCATACAAAATAGTTTCTGCACTGCTGTATACAAAGTGTTGGCAAACAAAAAGAATGTATACTGAAATCATAAAACTGATAGATGAAATAAATACATGATATCGCATAAAATGCGATTGGTACAATCATAAAACAATATCACTAATACATAGAAAATGTCTACATAGATCGGGCGACTAAAAACTAAAGGTATGTGAGCGCTAAGGATCCAAGGGCGAGCTACAAATCGTCGTCCCCCGAAAGCTCTTCCCGCTGTAAAGGAGCATCAAACGGATTCTGCAGAAAAAGAAACAACATATCAATCCACCATACAATAATGCATTCAAATATCTCATGGTAACTACGGACATGAAAGATGAGAGACTTACTGGGCCGCCGCGTCTG
Source organism: Lygodium microphyllum (assembly GCF_053477565.2). Classification (NCBI taxonomy): domain Eukaryota; kingdom Viridiplantae; phylum Streptophyta; class Polypodiopsida; order Schizaeales; family Lygodiaceae; genus Lygodium; species Lygodium microphyllum. The sequence continues at coordinate 43,584,299 of NC_141140.1, read as the reverse complement.
TACAATCGGTCGATCAATGATCTGAGACCGTGCCTCTCTGCATATCGAGTCTCAAGGCCTTGCGGATCGCGATTTGTAATGGAGTGCTGGAAAGAAAACAAAATGCTAACTATTAGAAACATGATTGTCAGTACAAATAATATCTCAGAAAAACAAATAAGCAAAACAAAAGAGAAACTTACAAAGTCCTCCAAATATGTCCTGTAGCCGCCACTCCCAAGATGATGTACCGATCCGGCCTCGATTCGTGCCCTCGCCGTCTCCCGCTGCTGACTCCAACGTCCTGGCGAATTTGTAGCCTCCTCCCTCAGTCGGCGCCAGTCATCTGCATCTAACCACTCGGGCTTTGGAGCCCCACTCTTGATTGCCTTGCGTGCGTCTGATCGTCTATGTGACATGTATGCACGCATGCAATCCATCATCCAGCCCGTAGAGAATCTATCCACTGCGGCTGGCACCGGGAACTCCTCGTGCAAGGATGCTACTATGTACTCCTTGCTCCCCTCCGGTATGTTCCTCCAATGATCCAGGACGTTGTGCCGAAAAACTTGTTGGCACAACTCCCTCATGCGAGCCATCACCCTCCTCCCCTCATCATTCATGATGATAGCTCCTGACCTGTCATCCACTAGGCATCCATAATCCCTAGGAGTGTGCCTCGTATGGGCCCTCTCCCATCTCCGTCCACGCTCCTGGGCATATCCAGGAGACCCCTGAATATCCGGTGTACCGACGGGGGTACCCTCTCCCGGAGTGCCACTGAAAGGGGTGCCACCAGAGGGGGTGCCACCAAAAGGAGTGCCACCAGAGGGGGTGCCACCAAAAGGAGTGCCACCAAAAGGCGTGACATCTGCCGACGGCTACGCAAAAGCCGGAGTAACTCGAGTGGACGTCCCCACAGGTGTGACAAATCCTGGAGGTGACCGAGCTCCAGCTGAACGACGAGACGGAGACACCGCGTCCGTGTCTCCACAGCAGTATCCCCCTGATCTTCCTGCAGTCGCATTCCCTCCCTCTGGCCCAAGTCGCCAGCGTCGAGATCGTCTGCTCGAAGCTGAAGCATCTGATCGCACTGAAGCTGATCTAGCAGAGCGCCCTGACGAAGAACGAGACAGCTCCTGATCTACTATCTCTCTGAATCTCGCGAGCTGATCTGGAGACATACGTGCCATCATCTCCTGAAACTCCTCATCGCTCATCCCTCGACTCATCCTGAAAATATCGATACCTGCAGATATAAAAAATAATGTTAGAATAATCAATTTATACTATACAAAGCACATTAATATAAATCATTTTTGAAAAATCCCTCTTAAAGTGCATATCTTATCTACCTTTATGGTCTATCTAAACAACGAATTGAGTAATACAATTCTCCAAGAATGAAGTATTCTATGGTCCCATGTTAATCTCCTGACACAACTCTGCATACACTGGAAGGTCGATAGACATGTCACCACAAAAGAACGAGTCTGCCTCGTTCTCAAAAAATTCTACGACTTCTGTATTTCCATCATTGTTAGCCGATGCGGGCTCCAAGCTTGCGGTGGCCTCCACCCCTTGTAATTTCGATCCCTCTATTTGCATATATTCTTCATCTATGCCTGGAACATCGCTTTGATTGTATACTCTCGCACCTCAAGGAGTTGAAGGTATAACATACCACCATCGAGGTTGTCGGGGATTTGGATAGAAGATTACCTGTTCACAAACACTTACAAACCGTCTTCAAACCATTGTGACATAAACCATGTCGTATTACAATTAGCAAGCAAATGACTAGTTGTACCTATTCACAATGTGCCGGCAACACAAAGGTGTCGCGCAAATCCATCCATTTTTTTTCGGAATCTATTTCGAGAAATCCAGATGGACCTCGTCGAACCGTTGCGCCAGCTCCTCCAAGTACCACTTTGAACCATTGCACATCGAATATTATCATGGAGAAGCTACGGTAATCCACCGTAATAATACTTTGCAAATTCCCAAAATACTCCATCTCATCCACAACTGTGTTCGGATCCGTTGCTCGTCGCCGGCTCTCTTGCTCAAACCTTGCCATGACACCACAGTCCATTGTGGAGTGCATTTTGTCAATACGCTCCACCTGAAAATGCCGTTCGTGCGACCACGCTGCACTATATATTTTGTACTGCACATTGAAACACTCAAATTAGATGTAGCAAACAAATTCAGATACGACACATTCTAAACCCCTCATTACCTTTGGACTACATCCCCTCGAGAACTCCCACTCCTCCATTGAGACCTCTGCCCCTTCGCTGGATGCTGTGATCAAGGCTCCATGCAAACATCGTGTTGACATAAACCGCGGCATCTCCTCCATGCCTTCAGGATATCGAATCGGTCGGTGACGCGTATTGCGTCGGAATTCAGCTCGCGCTTCCTCTCGATCTTGCCTTGCAATCTGGTACTTGGCGAGCCACGTCTCCATGGAGGCATGGTGCAACATACAAAAGCGATTCACCTTCTCTTCCATTGAGGCATCCATTCTTTTTTGTACCCCATTTCCAACCACCACATCTCCAGTCAGCCTGTCATCATCCTTGAGCGTCCATAGCATTTCATTGTCTGGTTCCACCGTTGGTAGCCATTGTGAGATATGCACTAACGCCTCTGACACCAACCAACCCTCCGCCATGCTACCTTCCGGACGAGCTCGTTGTCGCACAAAACCTTTCAGGGTTTTCATGAAGCGCTCCAGGAAGAACATCCATCGCGTATGGACAGGTCCGACAATCTCCACTTCGTCCACAAGATGCACAAGAAGGTGAACTTGTATCGTGAGCATGCTAGTGGGCAGGTATTTCTCAAAGAGACAGACCGTCTCAACTGCTCCCCGCCTTGCGGATTCAATAGAGGACGTCTTAATCTCTTTCTGTGAGATCCATTGCACCAAAGTCGACAGCTTGTAAATGGCCCCGCGAATTTCTGGAGTTAGGCATCCCGCGATCGCGATCGGTAGGACAAACTGCCACAAATGAGAAAGCATTAAGAATAATGGTCACTTTTCAAATTTCAAAATGTCCACGCTAATTAAAATCCATTCTGTTCACAAACCTGACATATCTTATGCCAATCATGGGATTTTAGCCCAGGCATTTGGTCATCTTTAGAAAATGCGGACCTGAGAGAACGCATCATACCCGTCGGAGTGCGGATAGACTTGATTACTTGCTTCACAATGCGCTCTTCTTTGGTAGACAAAACCCAGGGAGCGCGAGGAAGCTGCACTCCCCCTTCAGCACTCGACTGCGGCCAAAGCGCCTCCATCTTGCCTACCTCCTTTAAATCCATTCGTGACCCTATAGTGTCTCTCTTTCCTGTGATGTGGTCCCATAGCAAGCTGCCCACATTTTTGAAAATATGCATGGGATCCAACAAGTGGTTGACCTGTAAGTGGGTCCAATATGGCAACTCGTAGAAAACTGAGAACCGTCGCATTCCATTTGGATGTGATTCCAGGTTTACCATTTTCAGCTCGTACCAGCTTGCAACGTTCATACGTGCTGGAGGTCGTCCAAGAAAACCTTCCCTGAGTTCATGATCCTCCGGCAAGAAAGCGGCGTGTCCTTGATATACCATCTTCTTCATGGTTCGTGACCTTCAGGAGTCTAACTGTGGCCCACACAATGGACATGCATGATAACCTGAGGTAACGAGACCTGCAAGGCGATCCACGACCTAGTGAATACTTGATTGAATGAAATAAAATATAGATATTATCGGCGTGAACAAAGGTCTGCTCACCTGAGCACTCTCCCAATCCCGAAAAGTCATGCATCGTCCACATGAGAATGGCTCGAATGTTGGCTGACCGCCGACCATCGCGCCTGCTCATATCTTGCACCGTAACCCCCTCCTCCCACAAAATCTTAAGCTCATCGACTAATGGAGGAAGATACACGTCCATATTTTTTACTTTGTAGCGGCCCGGGACGAGCAAGCTAAGGATGAGATGTCCTTTCTTCGTAGAAAGCCATGGAGGAATGTTGTAGTTGACAAGCACTATAGGCCACACACTGTAAGAAGTCGAGCGCAGACCGAATGGGTTCACACCATCCATGACGAGACCGAGCCGAAGATTCCTTGGCTCTCGTGCAAAGCCTGGGAAGGTAGAGTCAATGTGGCTCCATGCGCGCGAATCTGCTGATATTCGTTGCACTCCATCCGTAGACCTATTCTGCACATGCCACGTTGTCAAGCTTGCCATGGCAGACGTGCGAAACATGTGGTTTATGCGGGGGATGAGCGGAAAGTGTCTGAGGACTTTTTGAGGGATGGTCCGCCCTTGCAAGTCCTGTCGATACCTGTGAGCACCACACTTTGGACATGTCTCCATAGTCTCGTATTCATCTCGAAACAATATGCAGTCGTTGATACATGCATGGATGTTATTGTAGTCCATGCCAAGCTTCCGTAAAACATGTCGTGCATCATCACGAGACTCAGGCATGGTGTTTGCAGGTGGCAATATATGATATTTCAATAACCTGAAAAAATCATAAAACACCTTGAAAAATCCATCCATGTTTACAATAATACTGGTTTTAAAAAAAACAATGAAGTCTGTGTGCAAGGTACCTGAATAACTCAGTCACACTCGTATCGCTCCAACCGTATTTTGCTTGCACACTTAAGAGTGCAAGCAATGTCTTCAACCGAGATACTCGGCACCCATCATATAATGGTATGGATGCTTCCTCTCTAAGCGGGTCAGATGTCTCAACATCCATGGGAATCAATGCATCGATCATTGCCTCCATCTCAGGCTCCAAGATGGTAGGCAAGTCGGGAAGGTTGTCTGTCTCCTCTAGCATTGACGATATAGATGGGCCTTGCGAGTGGTCTATTGGCTCCTGCCATCCATCCATCGCACGTCCACGAACTCTTCTAATTGGCCGCAAAGGGTGCACTCCCCCTTGGGTCGAGACATCACCCCCCTGGATACAAAATTTGCCAACAAGACCCAATCTTATTGTGTATGGTTTTCAATTAGCTTGAGAGTACAATGCATGAAAAATGCTAACTTGAAATTACCGTTTGCTGAAAATCTGCAATCGCCTGATCAATGATCTCAGATTGAAACTCGCCAAATCGTCGTACGTGTTCTATAGACAATCGGCGTTTTCGTCTAATTGCCAACTTGCATTGAGAGCAAGGACATGGGACACGCTGATTAAGATACGACTCGCGGTCTTGAACAATAGGACCTTCTTCGTTTGCCATCTTATCTACATTACAGCAAACGAGGCTTAAATGGATAGCTTTATGGAGATGTACGTCAAGTTGCAAGTTGACCATAAACCTTGCATTGTATATAGTAGTCGAGAGATTTTCCAATGTTATATCTCGGCCTTGTATCATGCTCAACGATTTGTTTGTCCCGGTAGATAATTTTTTGTTATATCTCGGCTTTGAGTATAAGTAATCCATTTTAAAATTAATGCGCGCCATCTATGAAATTTTACAACTATAGTAATAAAATTTATTTCAATCAATTCTACTCATAGTCATAAGACCTGAGAGAAATTATCCTATACTCAATTTAAGGGTTTATTCTTCTATAACAATAATTTTGGGTTAATTTTGATGAAGTATGTGGCCGTATGCAAAGCACATTGCATACCATTATCGATACGTATATTATCTTAAATTTCCTTCCCTTCCCTCTCCCTCTCCCTCTCTTCCTCTCTTTCTCTCACCCTCTCCCTCACCCTCTCATTCTCTTTCTCTCCCTCTCTCATTTCCTCCCTCCTCCTCCCTCTCCCTCTCCCTCCCTCTTTCTCCCTCTCCCTCTCCCTCGCTCCCTCGCTCCCTCTCCCTCCCCCTCCCTCTTTCTCTCCCTCTCTCATTTCCTTCCCCTCCCCCTCCCCCTCCCTCTCCCTCTCCCTCTCCATCTCCCTCTCTTTCTCTTTTTCTCCCTCTCCCTCTCTATCTCTCTTTCTCTCTCATTTCCTAAACAAGCAAAAAATAAAGTGATTTAAACATCCTCCAAGCAAAAGGGAGAGGGAGAGATACAATGCATTCTCCCTCTCTTTCTCTTTCTATCCCTCTCTCATTTCCTTCCCCTTCCTCTCCCTCTCACTCTCTTTCTCTCTCATTTCCTCTCCTAAACAAGCAAAAAAAAAGTGATTCAAACATTAAACAAGCAAAAGGGAGAGGGAGGGAGAGAGAGAATGCACTCTCCCTCCTTCTCCCTCTCTTTCTCTTTCTCATTCTCTTTCTCTCCCTCTCCTATTTCCTCCCCCTCCCTCTCCCTCTCCCTCTATTTCTCTTTCTCTTTCTTTCTCTTTCTTTCCCTCTCCCTCTCCCTCTCCCTCTCTTTCTCTCTTACTCTCTTGTTTCCTCTCCTAAACAAGCAAAGAAGAAAGTAATTTAAACATTAAACAAGCAAAAGGGAGAGAGAGAGAGAGAATGCACTCTCACTCTCTTTCTCTCCCTCTCCCTCTCTTTCTCTCCCTCTCTCTCCCTCTCCCTCTCCTTCTCTTTCTTTTCCTCTCCTAAACAAACAAAAGAGAACAATTTAAACCTTCAACAAGTAAAAGAAAGAGAGAGGGAGACTCACCAATGAGATATGGCGAGCGTGGGCGGCTTCTCTTTGCAACGAGGGCTCCTCCTCTCCTTCGCGAACAACGACGGTGACGGTGGCAGTGGCGGCGGCGGCGGCGGCAGCAAGTCTCTTCCTCCTCTTCTCTCACAAAGCCTTGGCTCTCTCCTTCGCTCTCTCCCTCTCTCTCGCTCTCAAAAGGCGAAGAAAACAAAATGAAAATGGCGCTCTGGTTTCGGCCGCGCTTTTTTTCCCTGCGGCGTCGCTATTGGCGTCGCTATATGCGTCGCTATTTGCGTCGCAAATGCGACGCAAATAGCGAGGCATATAGCGACGCCAATAGCGACGCCAATTGCGACGTCGATAAACGCCGTCGCTATTGCCCCAGTCCCTTGTAGTGGAAAGGTAAAAGAGGACGTACCTCCTCTTGAGGATTTGCACGGGTGGAGAATGCCCATGCCCTCTACTTTGATGGAGCCTACATGCGTATTAAAGACAGAGTGACAGCAGGAATAGTGGTGTTCAGTCCCGAAGGTGAAAAACTTTATGGAGAATGTATTAGCTTGGAGGATGTCCATTCTAACAATGAGGCAGAATATCAAGCCTTTCTTTTAGGTTTAAGGTAGTGTCTCTCACATGGTGTCACTCAACTTAATATTTTTGGGGATTCTCTGCTAATTGTTAAGCAAATGAAAGGAATCTAGGCTTGTAAAAATGATAACTTTGTAGTGAAAGTGAGAGAAGCTAAAACTCTCATGAGGAAGATATAGAAAGCCCAAATCTATTTTGTGCCAAGGCGCACAAACGGTGACATAGATACTCTAGCAGTTGAAAAATTTAATGAGGTAATGGTGGGCACCATTGCAGTAAAGCTTTCCTTGTTTCAGGGTAAGTTTTAACTACAAGATATGCTTTATTTTCTTGAGCATGGTGAGGCACCTACACATATGAGTAAGAGTGAGAAAAGGTGGCCGGATACTAAGGCCACTAAGTACCGCTTGATAAATGATGTGTTGTATTGCAAAGGAAAGGATGTAGTGCTTAGAAGGGTGCCAACAGCAAAGGAGATTATGGATGTGATTAAGAGCTGCCATGAGAGGGTTGTGGCGAATATTTTTGTCAAGAAATAACCAGCAAAAAGATTCTCCAAGATGATTTTGTGTGGCCTAGTCTGCATCAAAATGTACAACATTGGTGCTACACTTGTGATGATTGCCAAAAGGCTCGGACCAAGGATGAGGAACAAAATCCCATAACTACATATGGCCCATTTGAGAAATGGGGGATTGATGCAATAGGGCCACTTCCACGAACTCGATCTGGTAAGGAATACATCATAATGGGTGTTGACTACATGAGGAGGTGGGCAGAGGCTTTAGAAACTAGTAGAATCACAGCCCAAGAAGTGGGAAAATTTATGTTTGAAAACATTTGTTGGAGGTTTGGCACACTTTGGAAATTATCTCTGACCAGGGTCCTGGTTTTAGGGTCAATCTAGTAGGGGAGCTAATGGAAAGGCTAAAAATCAAGCACAGGCATTCTACTCCCTACTACCCACAGTGTAATGGTTTGGTCAAAAAAGTGAATGGGCTGATTTATAAGATAATTACCAAGCAAGTACACATGGACCCCAAGCACTAGGATAAAAAATTGAGTGTAGCTCTTTGGGCCTATAAGACTTCATTCAAAACCTCACTTGGTTATACTCCATTTCACCTTGTCTATGACCAAGAGGCTTTGCTTCCTATAGAGGTGGAACTGGCCAGCTTACGTGTTTTAGTAGTCGGTCGAGAGAAGAATCAAGATAAGAAGTTAGAGGAAAGGATCTTAGATCTAGAGAGGCTAGAGTTAGATAAAGAAGCAGCAGTCCAACACTATTCCATGCAGGCTGAAGAGAGGAGGACGCCATTTAATAAGAAGCTGGCTAGCAAATACATAAGGGAAGGATCACTTGTGCTACGCTATGATAGCCGCTTTGATAACAGAAAGGATGCTAAACTTGTGTTCAAGTGGGAAGGGCCATTCATGGTCGTAAGGAGATATCCAAATGGCAACTATAAGCTAGGTAACATGGATGGGAGGGTTCACAAGACAAAGGTGACATGGATGGGAGGGTTCACAAGACAAGGGTAAATGGATGATGACTCAAGTCTTATTTTCAAAGAAATATGGACATTTTGAAGTAGTCATTCAATGAAGAGCCACCAATGAGGGGGTGCAGTCCTCCCTGCTCTATTGGACCATCATTAGCGAGCTAGAGGCATGAATGCCTCTAGCTTAAGGGAAGGGCTAATGATTCGAGTTTTTAACAAACTGGATCTCTACCACAAAATTTGGCCAAAATCCCTATCAAGAGGCTTACCATATCACTTTGGGTTTACTCTTCATCAAGGACTAGGTATGCTACATTGCTTCTCGATTATGATAGCTTTAGCAAGTGGGAGGAACACGTTATTAGGAGGGATGTCAATGTAAAGGGTAAAAGGGATGGTTATCTTAGTGAAGATGTAAATGGATTACACCTAGGAGTTGAGTGAGTCCATAGATTTTTCAAAGGAGTAGCCTCCAACTACACATGGGTTCTGCCTACATCACTAAGATTTGGAATCTATCACCATCATTAGAGGGCATCTCACCCTAGTACACAAGTCAATATCCACATCATGGTGTCATTTGGATCTTACACAAAAGCTTACAAGCATGGACCCCTTCTGTCACATGCTCATATGTATTTATATATATATATATAAGGAACTAAAGTCAAAGCAACTTTTGGAAGCCATTTTTTATAATCTCCATAACTTCCAAGGGAAAAATAATTTCAAGAAAATTCTCACGTGGCACGATTGGTTTCGACCTCGTCTACAAAGTTGCAACAGAAAGGTTTTTCAGATTCTTCACCAATTTGAAGTTACGAAGGTGCAGACTGTTAGCTACATGCAACTTTCTTCTCTCTTTCACCACATCCACTTTCCATTCTATCATTCTTGTAAATATATTATAATAATGTGCTTTGGGAACCCACATTTTGTAATCTAGCTCCCTTTCTCTATTTTGTTTACCACCACCCTTGGCTTCTTGCATGATGACCACGGTGGGGACTTGTCCCATCCACTATTCTCCATATTTTCAAAGATGCTATACATAATCTAGGATTATGTTAATCAAGAATATTACCTTGATATAATCCCTCATGGAGGCTATATAAGGAGCCCATGGAGATATAGAGAATGAGAATGACAAGCACATGAGAGCACTCTAGAATACCCTCATGCTAGTCCATCTCTTTGAGGTAAGCTATGAGTGAGTTCATTTATTATGTAGCATAATGGCAAGCTTCCTCTACCTCTTCTCCTCTTATCTCCCTCTCTTCTCATCTTCTCATTCCATGAATACATAATGGCAAGCTTTCTCTACCCCTTCTCCTCTTGCATTCCTCTCCTTTCCTCTCTCTCTCTCTCATATTCTAATATGGTGTCTAGTACATATATTCTCTCTTGAAAAGTTGTGTCTTGGTTCTTTTGATTCTCTTTGAGAAAAGGGATGTCCTAGCCCATCCTCCCTTTGGCTAGGTGGTGCCCCTTTTTAGTTCTCTTAGTGAGGATTGGAGGTTGGATGGGTAAGAGGCAACCCATTCATCATTTCAGCCCTCAGTGTGTAGAGCTCTCCTTATGACCTGATTAGTCAAATCCTCATGGCATAAGAATAAGGTATTGCATCTACCAAATTCCCATAGGCATGATGACAAATCTACATTTGTAAGATGAAGAGATAAAGGATAGGTTGATTGCCATTGTCTCTATCTTTCATTATTGAATATATTTAAAAGGTATTGCATAATTCTACAAAATGTGAATACATTCCTTGCCACTAATGCATTTTATTAATCTTCTCAAATGTGTCCCAAATACTTCTATGGCTAGTCAACACACTCTCATCAAACTCCTTCATTACATGTAACTATGCACTCTTATCACTAATGACTTGTAATGGAACCCCTTTCTTCTTTTTTGCAAATTTCCAAAGATATCAAATTTTCAAAAAAAATCAATATGCCCTTCTTCTAAATCTTTTATATCATTTTAGACCATTAATCTCTTTTGGACAGTGTAATAAGGTATTTCCCTATTTTCATCCACCCCCCTATATATAAGTCTTTCAAAAACACTTCTAAAGCTAAAACATAATACCAAATTTTCTTTTTGTCTCCTATGCAACCTATATCCATTATTCACTATAAGATATAGGCCTTATACCGACGTTTAAAGCGACGAAAATACAAACAACAAAATTTACCCCCGTCATCGTCGCAAAAAGCGTCGTTATTAACGATACCATAGAAATGTCGGTATTGGCGACGCCAATACCGACGCTGATAGCGACGGTTTACGACGTGCATAGGGACGCCAATAGCGATGTGATCAGTAAAATTTGCGATGCTAATAGCGACGCTAACAGGGATAATTTTTTTTTTGTGGTAGGGCAGCCCTGCCACATATAGCACTGTGTGCTTTATGAGAGCCATACAAAATAGTTTTTGCACTACTGTGTACAAAGCACTTGCAAACAAAAAGAATGTATACTGAAATTATAAAACTGATACATGAAATAAATACATGATCGCATAAAAAGCGATTGGTACAGTCATGACATGATATCACTAATACATAGAACATGTCTACATAGATCAGGCGACTCAAAAATAAAGGTGTGTGAGCTCCAGGGATCCAAGGGCGAGCTACGCATCCTTGTCCCCCGAAAGCTCGTCCCGCCGCAAAGGAGCATCGAACAGACTCTGTAGAAAAAGAAACAACACATTAGTCCACCATACAATAATGTATTCAAAGATCTCATGGTAACTACGGACAAGAAAGATGAGTGACTTACAGGGCCACTGCGTCTATACAATCGGTCGATCAATGCATTGAGACCGTGCTTCTCTGCATATCGAGTCTCAAGGCCAGACGGATCGCGATTTGTAATGGAGTGCTGCAAAGAAAACAAAATGCTAACTGTTAGAAACATGATTGTCAGTACAAAGAATATTTCAAAAAAACAAACAAGCAAAGCAAAAGAAAAACTTACAAAGTCCTCCAAATATGTCATGTGGCCGCCACTCCCAAGATGATGGACTACTCCGGCCTCGAGTCGTGCCCTCGCTGCCTCGCGCTACTGACTCCAATGTCCTAGAGAATCTGTAGCCTCCTCCCTCAGTCGGCGCCAGTCATCTGCATCTAACCACTCGGGCTTTGCAGTCCCACTCTTGATTGCCTTCCGTGCGTCGAATCGTCTATGTGACATGTATGCACGCATGCAATCCATCATCCAGCCCATAGAGAATCTATCTACTGCGGCTGGCACCAGAAACTCCTCGTGCAAGGATGCTACTATGTATTCCTTGCTCCCCTCCGGTATGTTCTTCCAATGATCCAAGACGTTGTGCCGAAAAACTTGTTGGCATAACTCTCTCATACAAGCCATCACCCTCCTCCCCTCATCATTCATGATGATGGCTCCTGACCTACTATCGACCAGATATCCATAATCCCTAGGAGTCTGCCTAAGATGGGTCCTCTCCCATCTGCGTCCACGCTTCTGAGCATATCCAGGAGACCCCTCTGCATCCGGTGTACCGGCGGGGGTAATCTCTTTCGGAGTGGCACCCAAAGGGGTGCCACCTCTGCTAACATCTGCGCAAAAGCCGGAGTAACTGGAGTAGATATCCCCACAGGTGTGACAAATCCTAGAGGTGACGCAGCTCTAGCTGAACGACGAGATGGAGACACCACATCCGTGTCTCCACAGCAGCATCCCCCTGATCCCGATGCACTCCCTCCCTCTGGCCCAAGTCGTGAGCGTCAAGATCATCTGCTCGAAGCTGAAGCATCCGATCTCATTGAAGAAGTTCTAGCAGAGAGCCCTGACAAAGAACGAGACAGATCCTGGTCTGCCATCTCTCTGAATCTGGCGATCTGGTCTGGAGACATGCGTGCGAAGATGTCCTATAACTCCTCATCGCTCATCCCTCGACTCATCCTGAAAATGTTACCTGCACAGACAAAAAATGATGTTAGAATAATCAATTTAAATCATACAAAGCACAGTAATATAAATCATTTTAAAAAAATCTCACTTAAAATGCATATCTTATGTACCCTTATAAGAGATTGGTCAACGAATTGAGTAAGTGGATGCTCCAAGTATGAAGTAACCTATGGTCCCATGTTAATCTCCTAACACAACTCTGCATGAACTGGAAGGTCGATAGACATGTCACCATAAAAGAATGAGTCCGCCTCGTTCTCAAAGAATTCTTGCACTTCTGTATTTCCATCATTGTTAGCCGATGCTAGCTCCAAGATTTCGATGGCCTCCACCCCTTGCAATATCAACCCCTCTATTTGCATATTATCTTCATCTATGCTCGAAACATCACTTTGATCATATATTCTCGCACTTTGGGGAATTGAAGGTATAATAGACCACCATCGAGGTTGTCAGGGGTTTGGATAGAAGATTACATGTTCACAAATACGTACAAGAGAGTTCAAACTATTGTGACATAAACCATGTCGTAATACAATTAGCAAGCAAATGACTCCATGCACCTGTTCACAATGGGCCGGCAACACAAAGGTGTCGCGCAAATCTGTCCATTTTTTTTCTGAATCTATTTCAAAAAATCCAGATGGACCTCGTCAAACTGTTGCTCTAGCTCTTCCAAGTACCACTTTGAACCACTGCACATCGAATAGTATCATGGAGAAGCTACGGTAATCCACCGTAATAATACTTTGCAAGTTTCCAAAATACTCCATCTCATCCACAACCGTGTTTGGATCCGTTGCTCGTCGCCGGCTCTCTTGCTCAAACCTTGCCATGACACCACAGTCTATTGTGGAGCGCATTTTGTCAATACGCTCCACGCGAAAATACCATCTGCGCGACCACGCTGCACTATATATTTTGTATTGTACATTGAAACACTCAAATTAGATGTCGCATATAAAATTTAGATACGACAAATTCTAAACCCCTCATCACCTTTGGACTACATCCCCTCGAGAATTCCCACTCCTCCATTGAGACCTCTATCCCTTCGCGAGATGCTGCGGTCAAGGCTCCATGCAACCATCGCGTTGACATAAACCACGGCATCTTCTCCATGCCTTCGGGATATTGAATCGGTCGATGATGCGTACTACGTTGGAATTCAACTCGCGCTTCCTCTCGATCTCGCCTTGCAATCTGGTACTTGGCGAGCCTTGTCTCCATGGAGGCATGGTGCAACATACAAAACGATTCACCTTCTCTTCCATTGAGACATCCATTCTTTTTTCTACCCCATTTCCAACCACCACATCTCCAGTCAGTCTATCATCATCCTTCAACAACAACCATAGCATTTCATTGTCTGGTTCCACCGTTGGTAGTCATTGTGAAATATGTAGTAGCGCCTCAGACACCAACCAACCTTCGGCCATGCTACCTTCTGGCTGAGCTTGTTGTCGCACAAAGTCTTTCAGGGTTTTTATGAAGCGCTCCAGGAAGAACATCCATCGCGTATGGACAGGTCCAACAATCTCCACTTTGTCCATAAGAAAGAAGGTGGTTTTGTATCGTGAGCATGCTAGTGGGCAAGTATTTCTCAAAGAAACACACCGTCTCCACTACTCCCCGCCTCATGGATTCAATAGAGGACATCTTAATCCCTTTCTGTGAGATCCATTGTACCAAAGTTGACAACTTGTAAATGGCCCCGCGAATTTCTGGAGTAAGACATCTTGTGATCGCGATCGGTAGTACAAACTGCCACAAATGAGAAAGCATTATGAATAATGACCACATTCTAAATAGCAAAATGCCCACGCTAATTACAATCCATTTATAGTACAAACCTGAACATATCTTATGCCAATCATGGGATTTTAGCCCTGATAATTGGTCGTCTTTAAAAAACGCGGACCTGAGAGAACGCATCATACCCGTCGGAGTGCAGATAGACTTGATTACTTGCTTCACAATGCGCTCTTCTTTAGTAGACAAAACCCAAGGAGCGCGAGGAAGCTGCACGCGACCATCAGCACTCGACTGCGGCCAAAGCGCCTCCATCTTACCTACCTCCTTCAAATCCATTCATGCCCCTATAGTGTCTCTCTTTCCTGTGATGTGGTCCCATAGCAAGCTGCCCACATTCTTGAAAATATGCATGGGATCCAACAAGTGGTTGACCTGTAAGTGGGTCCAATATGGCAACTCATAGAAAACTGAGAACCGCTGCATTCCATTTGGATGTGATTCCGTGTGGACCATTTTCAGCTCGTACCAGCTTTTGCGGCGTTCATACATGTTGGAGGTCGTCCAAGGAAACCTTTCCTGAGTTCATGATCCTCTAGCAAGAAAGCAGTGTATCCTTGATATACCATCTTCTTCATGGTTTGTGACCTTCGGGAGTCTAACTGTGGCCTGCACAATGGACATGCATGATAACCTGAGGTAACCAGACCTATTCCAATGCCAAGACCTAGTGAATACTTGATTGAATGAGATAAAATATAGATATTACCAGTGAGAACGGAGGCCTGCTCACCTGAGCACTCTCCCAATCCCAGAAAGTCATGCATCGTCCACATGAGAATGGCTCGAATATTGGTTGACCGCCGACCATTGCGCCTGCTTATATCTTGCACAGTGACCCCCTCCTCCCACAAAATCTTAAGCTCATCGACTAATGGACGAAGATATACGTCCATATTTTTTACTTTGTAGCAGCCTGGGACGAGCAAGCTAAGGATGAGATGTCCTTTCTTCGTAGAAAGCCATGGAGGGATGTTGTAGTTGAGAAGAACTATAGGCCACACACTGTAAGAAGTTGAGTATAGACTGAATGGGTTCACGCCATCCATTGCGAGACCGAGCCGAAGATTCCTTGGCTCTCGTGTAAAGCCTGGGAAGGTAGAGTCAATGTGGCTCCATGCACGCGAATCTGTTGATACTCGTTGAACTCCATCCGTGGACCTATTCTGCGCATGCCACGTTGTCAAGCTCGCCATGCCGGACGTATGAAACATGTGGTTTATGTGGGGGAAGAGCGGAAAGTGTCTGAGAACTTTTTGAGGGATGGTTTGTCCTTGCAAGTCCTGTCGATACCTGTGAGTACCACACTTTGGACATGTCTCCATAGTCTCGTATTCTCCTCGAAATAGATAGCAATCGTTGATACATGCATGGATGTTATTGTAGTCCATGCCAAGCTTCCGTAAAACATGTCATGCATCATTACGAGACTCAGGCATGGTATTTGCAGGTGGTAATATATGATATTTCAATAACCTGAAAAAAATCATAAAACACCTTGAAAAAGCACAAATGTTTGTAATAATAGTGCCAAAAAAAATATTCAATGAAGCGTATGTACAAGGTACCTAAACAACTCAGTCACACTCGTATCACTCCACCCGTATTTTGCTTGCACACTTAATAGTGCAAGAAGTGTCTTCAACCGAGATACTCGGCACCCATCATATAATGGTATGGATGCTTCCTTTCTAAGCAGATCAGAAGTCTCGACATCCATGGGAATCAATGCATCGATCATTGCCTCCATCTCAGGCTCCAAGATTGTAGGTAGGTTTGGAAGGTTTCCTGTCTCCTCTAGCATTGACGGTGTAGATTGGCCTTGCGAGTGGTGGATTGGCTCCTGCACTCTATCCATCGCACGCCCACGAACTCTTCTAATTGGCCGCAAAGGGTGCACTCCCCCTTGGGATGAGACATCACCTCCCTGGATAGAAAATTTGCCAGTAAGACCCAATCTTATTGTATATGGTATTCAATTAGCTTGCGAGTACAATGCATGATTGATATTAACTTTAAATTATCGTTTGCTGAAAATCCGCAATCGCCTCATCAATGATCTCATATTGAAACTTTCCAAATCGTCGTACGTGTTCTATAGACAATCGGCGTTTTCGTCTAATTGCCAACTTGCATTGAGAGCAAGGGCATGGGACATGCTGATTAAGATACGCCTCGTGATCTTGAACAACAGGACCTTCTTCGTTTTTCATCTTGTCTATGTTACAACAAACAATTTAATGACTTGTAATACAATTTGGGAAAACGAGACTCAAATGGATAGCTTTATGGAGATGTATGTCAAGTTGCAAGTTGTCCATAAGCTCTTGCTTGAGAGGTTTTAGCCTCTGCAAGAGGTTGAGAAGCAAATTTTGAAAAACATTGAGGTTGATATTGATGCATCAATGGTGTTGAAATCTAAACTTCAAGATATAAGAAATGCTTTACTGATTCATGTAAAAAATGCATGGGACATAGTAGTTGAGAGATTTATTGATGTTATATCTCGACCATATACCATGCTCAAGGATTTGTTTGTCCCGGTAGATAATTATTCATTATTGTAGAAAAAAAAGGCATTGGTTCATAAGGTTCATGAGTTGAAGACTAAATGTTTGGACTTGACTAAAAGATTCGATAATGCCTTAGATGCTAAAAGGAAAAGTGATGAATATGTTACTTCATCATTGCAACAAAAAGATTGGTGACAAGGATGGTATGATTAATGAAGTTCTTCACGAGGTGAATATAGAGTTGAAGGGGATGGAACACGATTCTTCTTTGGGATTTAGAGATGATCAGTCAATTATTGAGGTGTCTTCTTGTATGGCCATTATACCTTATATACGTAGCTACGGTCTCTAGGTTATGTACTTTGAGTATCTTAGAGGGGCTCTACTAGGATTACTTATACAACTGCACTAGAGGGCTTTGAGTATAAGTAATCCTAGTCAACAAAATTTATGAGTATCATTGAGGATCGCTTAGTCTAATAATAAATCAATCTCAACAAAAAGCATCTTAGTAATGTGGTTTTTTTGTCCTAGGTCCATGTATAAAAATTAATTCCATCTATGAAATTTATCAACTTTTATTGTAATGATTGGAAGACATTAAATGCAACAATGTAATACAAGGTTACCATGTCAAAGACAATATCAAATAGTAAAAATGTTTGTGCCTGTGTGGGGGTGTGTGTGTGTGTACCATAGTTATAAAATTTGTTCCAATAAATTATACTCATAGTCATAACCTTTGAAGAAAATATCCTATGCTCAATTTAAGGGATTCTTCTTCTATGGCAGTACTTTTGGGTTCATTTTGATGAAGTACCATAATGACCATTAGCTAGGGGATCATTTTCTTTTAGTCCTTCCGTTGACTAGTTGGCATGATTACTAATTTGTTATGCCTATAAAGTTCATACAAAAACAAGAAATTATGTATATCACAATTAGATCCCCTACTTGGACATTATGAAGGATATGACCAATTTTAAGCCATCTTAAAGAGTCACCAATGTACGTGGCCCATGGTAAAGCACATTGCATACCATTATCGATAAGTCCATTATTGTGCATCTTAAATCTCCTAATTAGACTTTATAAAGTGTATGACCAATTTTTAGCCCTCTTAAGAAGTCGATGTAATGGTACCCATAAAAAAAGCAAAGTGCATACCATTACCATAATCATGGATATGTTATCGTTCCAATATATACACACACAGGTGGACTACATCTTGAGTAGACAAAAGCTATCCATTTGAGTAGACATACATCTCCATAAAGCTATCCATTTGAGTATACATCTCTTTCTCTTTCTCTCGCTCTCTCATTTCCTCCCCCCCTCTCTCCCTCTCCCTCTCTTTCTCTCTCATTTCCTCTCTCTCTCACAATATATCCTAACACTCTCCAAAAGCAAAAGGGAGAGGGAGAGAGAGAATGCACTCTCCCTCCCTCTCCCTCTCCCTCTCCCTCTCTTTCTCTCTCATTTCCTCTCCCTCTCACAATATATCCTAACACTCTCCAAAAGCAAAAGGGAGAGGGAGAGAGAGAATGCACTCTCCCTCCCTCTCCCTCTCCCTCTCTATCTCTTTCTCTTTCTCTTTCTCTCCCTCTCTCATTTCCTCCCCCTCCCTCTCCCTCTCCCTCTCTTTCTCTTTCTCTTTCTCTTTCTCTTTCTCTTTCTCTCCCTCTCCCTCTCTCTCTCTCTTTCTCTTTCTCTCCCTCTCTCTCTCTCTCTCTCTCTTTCTCTCCCTCCCTCTCCCTCCCTCTCTTTCTCTCTCATTTTCTCTCCTAAACAAGCAAAAGAGAAAGTGATTTAAACATTAAACAAGAAAAAGAAGGAGAGATGGAGACTCACCGATGAGATATAGCGACTGTGGGACGGCTCCTCTTCGCGATGAAGGCTCCTCCTCTCCTTCGCAAACAATGGCGGCGGCAGCGGCGGTGGTAGCGGCAAGTCTTCTTCCTCTGCTTCTCTCACAACGGTCGCTTGCTCTCGCTCTCAAAACACAAAACGCAAAAATGCGAAATAAAGCCGCGCTCGGTTTCGGCCTGTTTTTTTTTTCCCTATGGAGCGTCGCTATTTGCGACGCAAATAGCGACGCCAATAGCGATGCCACTACCCGCATCGCTACCCGCCGTTGCTATAGGCTTAAATCCTTGTAGTGATTGCACACCCTTTATTTATTATTTTGTTCACTTTTTTAGTAGCTATTACTTTCAATTAATCTATTGTACTTATATTTAATGTTGTTCTTGCTTTATTGAGTGTCATATCTGCAATTACAACAACTATCAATTCAACCTTAGTAGTAGTACATGTATTTTCAATAGTAAAATCACCCTCTTCTTCATCATCCATCATCCCATCTTTTTCTCAAAGCATGCTTTAGACAACATGTCTACATCCAACTTATTTAACCTTGAAATATATTATAATTTAGAATTAGGGACATTATATATGTAATCCACTTTAGCATGGCAATGTCAAGTGTGGCACAACTAACAATCATCCGCAATAGTGGCAAACAACCTATTTCAACAATCACATAAATACCTAAAAAGTAGTCTTTGTTCAATTTAAGTGCTATCACAATGCCTTGTAGCTCCCTCTTCACTTGCAAATATCTCATTTTCATTTCATTTAACACCTTTTCTCCAAATCTGATCGTGTATCTATTCTCTTTCTCATTATCTTTCCCAATCATCCCAATTACGCTAGTGTCCATTGTAATGATAATAGGCTTTCCCTTTGAATAATTAGCCTTCCTCAATGTTGGTGTAGAATTTAGTAATCTCATTAGTTTCTTCATGGATTTGATGTTATTTCTGCTCCATTAGAATCTATGTCCCTTCCGTGTAATAATTGATACAAATAATGAGTCACATGTTGTATCCATACAAGGTAAAGGAGACACATCCCTAAAGACTTATAACCCCTAAAATGTTAGAACACATGTGATTCTTACTATTAATTCCATCTACCCTTACTCTATTGAAGGTTTTTTGCCATAGAGCATGCACATGTGACCCACAATCAATACCTCTTTAACTTCAAACACATACTTTTTCTTGAAAGAGCAAAAAGTACTTCCTCCACTACAAGGGAATGCGGATATAATGATGGTCATTTTCGATGAAAAATAGTAGCATCCATATTGATGTCGCAAAAGCAACGCTATTTTCATCGCATTTGTGACACAAATAACGGCGCTTGCCTGAGAAAAAAATGCGACGAAAACCCGAGTGTAGCATTTTGTTGCAAGTAGTTTGAGAGAGAGAAACAGCGATCATGGCTTTGGGAGGGAGAGGAAGAGGAAGAGAGAAAGAGAGAGAAGGAGAGCTTCTCACTGCCACCGCGAGTATTCACAAAGAAGAGGGAGAAGTGCATAAAGGAGAAAAAGGGGATGTTGCGAATAAGAGACAAAAAATCCATTCTCGGGCCTTTGCGGTAAGTACATTGCCTCCTCTTGGTTTGTTCTTGTTATTTCTTCTTTTCTTTTGTTTTTTTTTCTTGAGAATGAGGTGCATTGAGGGAGAAAGAGAGGAAATGAGAGAGGGAGAAGAAGAAAGGAAAAGGGAGAGAGTGAGAGTGAGAGAGAGAGAGAGAGAGAGAGAGAGAACATGAAAGATAACAAAGAAGAGAGAAAGAGAGAGAAAGGGAGGGAGAGAGGATAATGAGTAAGAAAACAATGAGGGGACGGAGAGAAAAAAAGAGAGGGGCAACAAAGAAAGAGAAAGAGAGAAAGAAAGTAAAGGGGAAGAGAACATGAAACAAACAATGAAGAGAGAGGTGGATAAAAGGATGAAATAAAGAGAAGAAGGATAGTTGAAAAAACATAAGATAGAGAGAAAGCAAGGGAGAGAGAAGGATGAGTAAGAAAACAACAAGGGAATGGAGAGAAACAAAGAGAGGGGCAACAAAAAAAGAGAAAGAGTAAGAAAGAGAGGGAGAAGAGAATAGGAAATGGAAAGTGAAGTGAGGGAGAGAGGAGAATGAGTGAGAAAACAATGACATGGCAGAGAGAAATAAAGAGAGTGGCAACAAAGAAAGAGAAAGAGACAAAGAAAGAGAGGTAGGAGAGAATATGAAACAGATAGTAAAGGAAGAGGTGGATAAAAGAGTAAAGTAAAGAGAAGAAGGATAATGGGGGAAAAAACAGAGAGTTAGAAAGAGAATTGGAGAAAAAGAGACAAAAAGAGGGAGAAAAAGAGAGATAGAAAAAACAATAAATAGAGAGCGAGAGAAAGAGAGAGAAAAACAAAAACAACGAGAGAATTAGAGAGAACAAAATTATAGAAAGATAATGGTAGAGGGAAAAGAGAGGCATGAAGAGGGGTGGGGAGAGAAAGTCTTCTAGAGCCTTGTTTTATGAGTTTTTTATTTTTTAACTTTGATTTTGATTTTAGTGAGATGTATCAAGTGCGAATGGAAAGGTAAAGAGAGAAGAAGTGAGAGTGGGGAGGGAAGATAGGGAGGATAAATAAACATTTATGAAAATAGAGAGGGAGATAGAAGCAAAGAAGGATGACATGAGGTAAATAAAAAAAGTAAATGAGAATGAGAACAAAAACATGTTGTCTATTGTAACAAAGACAAAATGGAAAACGATGATGGTTGTGATGTCCAAGATGTTGAGACGTATCTTAATCAGTGTGTCCCCTATCCTTACTCTCAATGCAAGCTAGCGATTGCAGGATGTCTCACTCTAGAAATACACATGAAATTTTACAAGTTGTCAGATTTAGTGCAATGGATCTCACAAAAGAAGATCAAGACATCCTCCTATTGAATCTGCAAGGTGGGGAGAAATGTAGGCGGTTTGTCTATTTAAGAAGTACTTGTCCACCAGCATGCTCACGATACAAAACCACCTTCTCGTGCATCTTGTAGATGAAGTGGAGATTGCAAGACCCATCCATATGCGATGGATGTTATTCTTGGAGTACTTTATGAAAACCTTGAAAGGCTTTGTGTGACAATGCACTCGACCATAAGGTAGTATGGCTCAAGGTTGGTTAATGTTGGAGGCATTAGTGCAAATTTCAGAATGGCTATTAACAGTGGATTCAGACAATAGTATACTATGGTCCTTGAAGGATGGTGATGGGCTAACCAAAGATGTGGTGGTTGAAAATGGGATAGAAAAAAGGATGGATGCTGTACTTGGAAAAGTTACTATATGTATATTCTCTACATCATGTGCGTTCAAGGCCTATTTATATATATATATTCGTATATATGAATTTTTCATGAATAAAACATAACCTTTTCCTATTCAATCTGTAAATAATCCCTTTATATTACACCCTTTTATATGTAAAAATATATAAAAATGGTATTTTAAAAATATTTTATTTTAAATCCACATGATACACACATATATTCATGAGTAACTTACTCAAGATGCTACAATGGAGGAGAAATTGAATCGTTTTTGTATCTTGCACCATGCATCCATGGAAATGTAGCTCGCTAGGTATGAGCAAGCTAGGAAAGATTAGGAAGAAGCTAATCAGAATTTCGATGCGCTATATGCTATCCACCAATTCAATATCTTGAGGGCATGAAGGAGATGTCGTAGTTTATGTCTATGTGATGGTTACATGAAGCTTTGATCACAACTTCTCATGACAGGGTGGAGGTCTCTATTGAGGAGTAGGGGTTCTCGAGGGGATGTAGTCTAAAGGTGACCACATGTTTTATAAGCTGTCATATATAGATTCTATACATGACAACCGTTTCAATGTACACTACAAAATATATAGTGCATCGTAGTCTCATGGACAACATTTCCACGTCGAGCGCATCGACAAAATGCACTCCACAATGGATTGTGATGTCATGGAAAAGTTTGAGCAAGAGAACCCACGGCGAGCCATGGATCCAATTTACACCGTTATAGATGAGATGGAGTATTTTAGAAACTTGCAAAGTGTTATCTCATTGGATTGTAGTAGCTTCTCCATGATCATATTCGATGTGCAGCAGCTTAAAGTGGTATTGGAAGGAGCTGAGGCAATTGCTCAATGAGGTTCATCTAGATTTCTTGAAATGGATTATGAGAAAATATGGATAGATCTGCACAACACCACTACAACAGAAACGAGGCATAGATGCGCATGTTAGACGCGCAAAGTCGGGTGCATCTATCATTGCGTCTATAAGTGCATGTAAATAGATGCGAATTTTGCGTGTATATATCCGCGCAAATAGACGCCAATATAGATGCGCCAGCAGACGCACAATTATTTAACCACCTAAAATTGGAATTCACATAATTAAAAAACCAAAGTTAATAATTATTTAACCACCTGAAATTGATTCTTGAGCATGCACGTGTGCACATGATAAAAACTATAAAATTAAGAATACACATTGAATCATTGAATTAAAAAAATAGAGTTAATACTTACTTTTTCATTTCTCTCTAATGAATGGCAGTTCCTCCAGTTGACAAGCCTGATATAAGTAATTAGCGGCAAGCGACAGAAACCTTACAATTAGTAGCAAGCATTGCAATATGTATCTCGTAATTTCTCTACTTGAAGATTATAAAAAATAATTCATTTTTATTATGAAAAATTCAATTTAGCTTTAAACTTGACTATTGATTCTTGAGTATGCACGTGTGTGCATGATAAAAACCATAGAATTAGGAATACACATTGAATCATTAAGCAAATTAAGTATGTACAGTGAATGATCCATCTCATCTTCAATGAGATCAGCCCTTGCTAAACTATCTACTTCTAGGTCTATGTTACCAAGAGGTAACGAAACAAATAAGTCTATCTCACTATTAGATGTGTTTCTATATTGCTCAATAACTTCATCAATATCATCGACAATCACATTATTGTCTTCTTTTGCATTTCCTTGAACATTCTCGCGAGGTTCATCTTATACTATACCACGCATATCATCCATTATGGTGTCATCATGCACATCATCATTAATTGTTGGATTGTCATCTACTATCTCCATGTCGGTAATATTACCATATATTGGTTTTGAACGATTAGATATAGGGATGACATACCACCATCGGTTATTGTTTACCATTGGATGATACACAACCTGTATTTAAAAAACAAAAGCAAGAAACTTAAATACTTATTATATTGTGTATATATATCACATGTATACATATTAAAAAATTAGCCTTTGCATATATACCTGCTCCCATTGTTGAGGTAGTACTAATGTGTTATTCTTGTTTTGGTGAAATTTTGTAGAGTCAATGATTAAAAAACCACTTGGATAAGGTTTGATTGTGCAATGCTCACCATTTCTTACCACTTCTTTAAACCACTTCACATCCAGTACATATATAAAGAATCGTCTGAAGTCAAGCTTCAAAATATCTTGGATCAAGCCACAATAACCTTCCATAGTACCATTGGCATCATCGAAGTGAGCAAGGACACCACAATCTTGGGTATTTCTCTTTTCATCTATACGTTGAGTTCGAAGATGTTTACCCTCACACCAAAGTGCATTGAATAATGTGCACTAGTAGTAAAAGATAAAAGATCAAACATGTCAATTATTTATATAAAATAAAACTTATAGAAACAAATTAATTGATAGTATGCCTCACCTTTGATAAGCAACCTCGTGCGTATTCCCATTCTTCTTGAGATATATTAATTTCCTCCTCTTTTTCCATTCTCTCCATTTCCTCATGTAACCAATCTATATTAATATGACGTGGGAGTGCATTTAGATGATCTGGAAATGAGACATTACATCCATATCTAGTGCGAAATTCTTGTCTTTTGCTTTTTCTTCTTGCCCTTACTTCATTATATAGTGTCACCCATTTGCTCATTACATCACTATTGAGCACACAAAAACTATTTAACTTACGAAGTTTTTCTTTTGTTAGCACTTTACTCATTCCTTTTCCTTGAGGTACTATAGAGGTCATCCTCAAGTTTTCATCATCTTTCCATAGTCGTGGTTGAGAGGGATCCACTTCACCAAGATATTCAGAGATATAAACAAGGGATCATTGCACTAACCAACCCTCAGCCATGCTTCCCTCAAGCTGTGCTTTTGACCTCACAAAATCTTTCAAGGTTTTCATGAAGCGCTCAAGAAAAAACATCCACCTTACATGAACTGGCCCACAAAGTGCAATCTCATCAATCAAATGTACGAGTAAATGTAATTGAGTAGTCAAAATGGATCGAGGAAAAATTTTCTCCACCAAACAAACCACCTCAACAGATAATACTCGAGCATCTTGCAATGTGTTTGGATCAATTTCCTTCGAGCTCACGTATTTGTCAAGATGTATTTGAGAATTGTTTATTTTTGTGTAGAAATTCAAAGAAATATAATGAAAAAATACAATGTATACACACCTCACAAGCTCTCCCATCTTGTAAATGATATCACCTACATCTTTAGATACACAATGGGATATGCTAGTAGGAAGTACGAACTGAATGTAAACAATATTCATAGATCAAATGATTAGTTGAGGAAAAAGTCATCATACCCCAAAGTTTACACATAGTTACTCCACTAATTACTATATTCATGGTTAAAGGTACCCTTACTTGAATCATTTTGTGCCAATCATGGAACTTCAAACTAGATAGTTGCTCCACACCTCTTTTCTTTATGAAGGCTCCCTTGAGACATCTCATCATACATCCTGTGGGTGTTCGAAAGCTATATATTTGTTCCTTCACTATTTTTTCCTCGTTCTTTGACAACATCCAAGGTGCATGGGGTAGCTCAATCTTTCCTCTGGGTCCAATGAGTGGCCGAGCTCGTCTCATGCGACCAATGTTACGTAAATCCTCCCTTACCTTGACTGAATCACGAGCCCCTATCAAGTGATCCCATAATGTAGATACAACATTTTTAAATATGTGCATGGGATCCAACAGGTGATTGATCTTGAGTTCAGTCCAGCACGGAAGACGAAAGAATATAGAGAACCTAACAAACAAACAATATATTATGTAAACAATTCATCATGCTAAATACTTTAAAGTCAATCGAGAGAAATGCACTTCTTACCGACTCATGCCATGTGGAGGGTGGCTGTCGGCATTAATCCATCTCTCCTTCCAATCTCGAATGGTTAGAGATTGTGGAGTCATTCCATTAGTAGGGAGAACATATTTGGGATGGTCAATAGGAAAAAATCGATGATGATTGTCGTAGATAACCTTCTTTAAACGTGCCGGCCTAGAGGAAACTAGAGAGGGACCGCAAATAGGACATGCATGATATCCTAACGTGGTTAAACCTGAAAAAACAAGTGAATTAATAAAATGCAATTGATTCAAGTCTTGAATTTCAAATATAGAGTTATATACATGTACCTGAACACTCTCCGTATCCTGGAAAGTCGTGCATGGTCCATAACAACATGGCCTTCAATGTGAAATCTCTAGAGGATGTAGATGCACTTGTATCTTGCACCTCAATACCTTCCCATAACATTTCCAACTCTTCAATCAAAGGCTCTAAGTAAATATCCATGTTTTTTACCTTGTGCTTTTCAGGAATCAGAAGGGACAACATCACATGTCCTTTTTAATTGCCATGGATGGAGGAATATTATAGTTCACCAATACCACTGGCCATACACTATATGATGTGCTTTTGATGCCAACTGGATTGATTCCATCCATACCTAAACCAAATCTCAAATTTCTTGGCTCTTCTTTGAAAACGGGCCGCAAATTATCTATATGTTGCCATGCAGGTGTGTTTGTAGGGATCCTCCATTTTCCATCACTTGAACGATGACTAGCATGCCATGACATGAGCTTTCCAATAGACTTACACTTGAACATAAGTTTTATACATGGAACAATCGAAAAATGTCGCAAAACCTTACGAGGCACATCCATTGACTTCATCTTCACTTCGTATCTTGATTCGCCACAAACAGGACACTCTTGTGCGAACTCATGAATCCCACGAAATAAGACACAATCATTGACACATGCATGGATCTTGACATAATCGAGGCCTCCCAGAGATGTCAAGTAATATCTTGCTTGCTCTCTCTTAGTTGGCAATTTGTTTCCTTTTGGAAGCATTTGTGATAATAACCTACATATATTTTAAAAGTGAGTCAAAAAACCACCAACATATATTTTTGTCTAATTTCAAAATAGAATTAACAATTAATATTATGATTCATATATAAGCCAAACTGAATTGATACCTACTTCAATAACGCATCCAAACTGACATTACTCCATCCATAAATTGTTTGCAAGTTAAGTATCTCGAGGGACGCACGAAGAATGGAGTACGTACAACCTTCATACAACGGAGTAGATGATGTTACATAC
Source organism: Lygodium microphyllum (assembly GCF_053477565.2). Taxonomy (NCBI): domain Eukaryota; kingdom Viridiplantae; phylum Streptophyta; class Polypodiopsida; order Schizaeales; family Lygodiaceae; genus Lygodium; species Lygodium microphyllum. Next base: position 43,557,033 of record NC_141140.1, on the reverse strand, counting down.
TGGTTGTGAAAATAGATGGTGTACCATGTTGTCCAAAATCTCATCCTCTACGACTTGATGGGGCATTTCATGAGGGCTACTATCATGGTCGTCAGTCTCTACTCTTCTTGAAGACTCTGCCTCCTCGCGTCGACGTTTTGCAGCCTCTCGACGCCCGGGAGGGAGCATCTGAGGATGTGGCACCGCATCCTGCTCAACCACAAAAGAGTTTCATGTACGTTGATATATAATTCCCGTAACATAGTCTAGCAATCTTAGTGGTAAAAACAAACAATGAATACATGCATTTAATTTTTCGTCATAGCCATGCATCTCAATTATGAAGATGCAATGTTTCATCCTCACTTGAGGATGTGCTCATTGACTCACCAGCTTGCACTGCACTAGGTGATGACGACATCGACATGATTAAACCTAATTCATGACAACATCAAAATATTTGTCATTCATATGTTTACATAAGATCTTAATTTTAAATACACAAAAATCATCATCTTAAAACTTATCTTAACTTATCAAAACTTAAGAAGAATTCACTATCAAAACTTATCTTAAAAACAAAAAATTATCAAAAAATGCGCGTCTATATCCGCATTTAACTACGCGTCTATATTCACGTCTATAATCGCGTCTATCTAAAAAATAGATGCACATATGCACGCGAAAATAGACGCACATGTCAAAATTCAAACCACACTTAAATCATTTCTTTTCAAACTGCGCCTTTCCTTTCCTGCATTTTTTGCGGTTCTGAAGCTTGAGTTTAGCCGACATGCAGTCTCTTCATGCCTCACCTAGTCTCTTCATGCCTCATCTCCTCATGACTCACCTCTTCTTTCATTTCAAACACACAAGAAGGGAAAAAGGAAAGCCAAGGAGAGAAAGAAAGAGAGAACAAGAAAGAGGAGGACAAGAAGAAGCAGTAAGCAAGCAAACAAGCATCAAGGGAGGAAAACTTACCAAGGAGAGAAAGAAGGAGAAGGAGAAGCGCCACCACCCGCCACACCAAACACCCAAGGTGAGTCTCTCTTTCTCTCTCTCTCTCTCTTTGTTTCTCTCTTCCTCTCTCTGCTCTGTCTGTGTATTTAGGATTTATGATTCCATTATCTCAGTGTAGACGCGGATATAGACGCGCAAAAATGTCTCCTCTCAGAGCGTCTGAGAGCGCGTCTTAGAGCACGTGTGCTGGCACGTGTGCTTTGCAATGTACACGCGATGATACACGCGCTGCACAGAAGGTTGACCTACAGTCTACACGCGATTATAGACGCGCATTGACCTGGGATGTACATCTGGCAGCGCGTCTCTGCTGCATGTTAGATGCGCAAATAGATGCGCTGGACAGAAGATGAACTCTGGAGCACGTCTGAGAGCGCGTCTAACTTGCAATGTAGTCACGGAGATACACGCGCCAAGTCTCCGAGTTCTAATATTAGACAATATATTTTTGCAATGATGAATGTGACCAATCCCATGTTTGTGTTTATCATTTTTCTTGTTTAAGGGAAGCATTAACACTTAAGTGTTCTGCTCAATGTCTAAAGAAAGCTCTTTGAAAATGTAGGTAATATATGATTTTTTGTATGCAAATAAATTTGTCTTTTTCCTGTGTTTTTTTTGCAGATGTCGTATCCTGGTTCATCTAGCAATGACCCAGATGTGGATCGCATGAATGATACATTGGCTTCCTTTGGCAGGGGGGTCAATGCATTTTTTGGAGGTTTTCCTAGTAGGAAAGACTTCATGGGAGAGATAACCAAACACCTTGGCCGCTCTCCCACAGTGGACGAGGTGTTCAGTGTCATGTCTAGGACACCTCTGGCATCTTTGCCTGGCACTACTTCCCAGACTCCACATGTAAGTACTCCACATACATGTACTCCATATGCAGGTACTCCATATGCATGTACTCCATTTGTAGGTACTCCATGTGCTCCACGTGCATCGGCTGAAGCACAAGCATCTACAGAAGCACGTGCATCTGCAAAAGCTCGTGCGTCGAGCGAGGCAGAGGGCAGTCGACAGAGAGGGAGGAGGGAGAGTCGAGGGGGAGGACGAGGGTTGTGTGGGGGTTGCCTAGGAGGTGGCGAGCGATCACACTCACCAGTAGATCATGTAGAGGAGGTTGTACGCACATTGACCTGGGATGCGCGTCTGGCAGCACGTCTGTGCTGGATGTTAGATGCGGAAATAGACGCGCTGGGGATAGAAGACGAACTCTGGAGCGTGTCTGAGAGCGCGTCTAACCTGCAATGTAGACGCGGGGATACACATGCCAGGTCTCCCAGTTCTAATATTAAACAATACATTTTTGCAATGATGAATGTGACCAATCCCATGTTTGTGTTTATCAGTTTTCTTGTTTAAGGGAAGCATTAGCACTTAAGTGTTCTGCTCAATGTCTAAAGAAAGATCTTTGAAAATGTAGGTAATATATGATTTTTTGTATGCAAATAAATTTGTCTTTTTCCTGTGTTTTTTTGCAGATGTTGTATCCTGGTTCATCTAGCAATGACCCAGATGTGGATCGCATGAATGATACATTGGCCTCCTTTGGCAGGGGGATCAATGCATTTTTTGGAGGTTTTCCTAGTAGGAAAAACTTCATGGGAGAGATGACCAAACACCTTGGCCGCTCTCCCACAGCATACGAGGTGTTCAGTGTCATGTCTGGGATGCCTCTAGCGTCTCTGCCTGGCACTACATCCCAGACTCCACATGTAGGTACTCCATATGCAGGTACTCCATATGTAGATACTCCATTTGTAGGTACTCCACGTGCTCCACGTGCATCGACTGAAGCACAAGCATCTGCAGAAGCTCGTGCGTCCAGCGAGGCTGAGGGCAGTCGACAGAGAGGGAGGAGAGAGAGTCGAGGGGGAGTACGAGGGTTGTGTGGGGGTTGCCTAGGAGGTGGCGAATGATCACCCTCACTAGTAGATCATGTAGAGGAGGTTGTACGCGCATTGACCTGGGATATGCGTCTGGCAGTGCGTCTGTGCTGCATGTTAGATGCGGAAATAGACGCGCTGGACAGAAGATGAACTCTAGAGCGCGTCTGAGAGCGCGTCTAACCTGCAATGTAGACGCGGGGATACACGTGTCAGGTCTCCCAGTTCTAATATTAAACAATATATTTTTTCAATGATGAATGTGACCAATCCCATGTTTGTGTTTATCATTTTTCTTGTTTAAGGGAAGCATTAGCACTTAAGTGTTCTGCTCAATGTCTAAAGAAAGCTCTTTGAAAATGTAGGTAATATATGATTTTTTGTATGCAAATAAATTTGTCTTTTTCCTGTGTTCTTTTTGCAGATGTCGTATCCTAGTTTATCTAGCAATGACCCAGATGTGGATCGCATGAATGATACATTGGCCTCCTTTGGCAGGGGGGTCAATGCATTTTTTGGAGGTTTTCCTAGTAGGGAAGACTTCATGGGAGAGATGACCAGACACCTTGGCCGCTCTCCCACAGCGGACGAGGTGTTGAGTGTCATGTCTGGGACGCCTCTGGCATCTTTGCCTGGCACTACTTCCTAGACTCCACATGCAGGTACTCCATATGCAGGTACTCCATTGGCAGGTACTCCACGTGCTCCACGTGCATCGGCTGAAGCACGAGCATCTGCAGAAGCTCGTGCATCCAGCGAGGCAGAGAGCAGTCGATAGAAAGGGAGGAGGGAGAGTCGAGGGGGAGGACGAGTGTTGTGTGGGGGTTGCCTAGGAGGTGGCGAGCGATCACCCTCACCAGTAGATCATGTAGAGAAGGTTGTATGTCATTACGATAGAGTTACAGATGCCGGTGGCATCTTTCATGATGATGAGGGAAGGGATGTGATGGCATACATGAGGAGCATCGTGCATGACACGTATAAAGATTGTTTCATTGCCTTCAAAAATCAGAAAAGCAGCTTGTGGCAGGAGGTGTTGAGGGCAGTCCATAGGAGGTACCCAAATCCTGAGGTTCAGCGATTCTCGGATGATTGGGGATGTACAAAAGTGAGGGATATGCTTCACAACAAAAGATCCCACCTCATGACATGGGCTAGGGACTCACTGCGGAGGCTGGAGGAGGGGCGTGGAGCCTACAGCCAACCACCTATGTGCCACCGCGTAGAGTGGAAGAAAGCCAAGAAGAAAGCAGCTGAGAAAGTGAAGAGTCGCCAGCACACAGAGGCGCGACGAATCCAAATGGAAACAATGGGATCATCGCATTACAGATCGGGCGGCAGAGAGTCGTAGGAGGCAGAGTTTGTAAGTATATTTTGATTTCTAGTTTTTTTTAATTTATATTTCTTTAAATTCTTTATATATTTTAGTCTAATATATTGTGATGTCTAATTGTTTGTATATCTCTAAATGTTTTGCAGACTACCATCGTTGGTAGGACACCTACCCCTAGAGAGGTAGGTTACCATCGAGGCCATAACCGCACAGCGACATGGCTTCACTTTTATGAGGAGGGTCTCATCACTGAGGACCAATACAACCAGGCCATGAGGATTCGACAGCCAGAGGAGGTATGTTTTTCTTACTTTCCTATTAAAAGAATAACTAATTATAACTTTTTCTTCACCTTGTCTATGTAAGCAACCCTGATCTTTTGTGTGTGTAGGCGAACCCGGATGTGGAGCACAGCGAGGAGAGGGATAGCGACGCTAGTAGCCATGGTGATACTAGCGAGGATGTTTCCTCTTCAGATTCGTAGAGGAGCGCCATACCTCCTCATGAGGCCTTCTTTTCATGTATATGTATGATATCTCTTTGAGCCTACTGCTTGCAGCCACGCTTTAGGTCGCAAGCACTCAAAACTTCCCTTGTAAATGCTTTGATATATAATGAATACATGGACTTTTACTTTCAATTCTCGTGCCCGTAAGATACATTGTCTTTTTCCCAAATACACAATCTGATGTATGGGAGGGGGAAAAAAGAAACCAGAGAGCATGGTTTCTTTGCAACCACATGCTCTCTGGTTTTTTTTTTCCAGTTCTGTTTTGCGCGTCTATCAGCGTATCTAAATTGCAGGTAATTTGCGTTTATTCGCGCGTCTATAATGCAGACTACACGCGCTTATACACGCGCTGCATAATTCAAATTAAAAAAGGAAATTAAATATCTTTTTTTAAAAAATAAAATTTTTTGTTTTCCGTTCGCGTCTATCAGTGCTTGTAAAAGCGCGTCTACCAGCGTGTCTATATGCGCGTGTATATGTGCGTCTATTGTGCATCTATTTGTGCGTGTAAATTCGTCGATACATGCGATTATAGACGTGGAATGATAGATGTGCAAATAGACGGGCGGATAGACGCGCCCGTAACTTTTTCTCTGTATTCAAAAATCGCGTCTAAATGTGCATGTATGAGGCCTTTTTGTTGTAGTGCGGGAGGGAGCATCTGAGGATGTGGCACCGCATCCTGCTCAACCACAAAAGGGAGTTTCATGTACGTTGATATATAATTTCCATAACATAGACTAGAAATCTTAGTGGTAAAAAATAATAATGAATACCGTTGATTTTTCTCGGTCCCATTCTCCATACAAGCTGAGGTGTGACATTGCAATTCGACGTGCTCGAAAAATACACCCTCGACAACGATCACACATGCATTTAATTTTTCGTCGTAGCCATGTATCTCAATTATGAAGACGCAATGTTTCATCCTCACTTGAGAATGTACTCATTGACTCATCAACATGCACCACACTAGGTGATGATGACGACATGATTAAACCTAATTCATGACAACATCAAAATATTTGTCATTCATATGTTTACATAAAAACTTAAAGCTAGCGTATTAATTATTCTAAGATCTCAATTTTAAATACACAAAAATCATCATAAATACATTAAAACTTATGATAAAAATTCACTATCAAAACTTATCTTTAAAAAAGAAAATTATGATAAAGCCTAAATGCGCATCTATATCCGCGTTTACGTACGCATCTATATTAGCGTTAATTTCCGCGTCTATGTTCATGTCTATACTCGCGTCTAACTGAACAATAGACACGCATATACACACAAAAATAGACGCAGACGTCAAAATTCAAACCATACTTAAATCATTTCTTTTCAAATTGCACCTTTCCTTTCCTGCGTTTTTTGCAGTTCTGAAGCTTGAGTTTAGCCGACATGTAGTCTCTTCATGCCTCACCTAGTCTCTTCATGCCTCACCTCCTCATGACTCATCTCTTCTTTCATTTCAAACACACAAGAAGGGAAAAAGGAAAGCCAAGAAGAGGAAGAAAGAGAGAATAAGAGAGAGGAGAACAAGAAGAAGCAGCAAGCAAGCAAGCAAGAATCAAGGGAGGGTAACTTACCAAGGAGAGGAAGAAGGAGAAGGAGGAAGCGCCACCACCCGCCACACCAAAAACCCAAGGTGAGTCTCTCTTTCTCTCTCTCTCTCTCTCTCTTTGTTTCTCTCATTCTCTCTCTGCTCTGTCTGTGTATTTAGGATTTCTGATTCCATTATGTATTGCATTTTGTAAATCATCAATGGCGGTCGTCGGGCTAAAATCAGCCGACTGAGCGCGTCTGATAGCGCGTCTACATTTCAGCGTAGACGCATGTATAGACGCGAAAAAATGTTTCCTCTCATTGCGTCTAAGGGTGCGTCTTAGAGCGCGTGTGCTAGCGCTTGTGCAGGTCAATCTACACACGATGATACACGCACGCGCAGATTGACCTGGAATTTGCGTCTGACAGCGCGTCTGTGCTGCATCTTAGATGCAAATATAGACGCGCTGAACAGAAGGTTGACTTTGGGAGTGCATCTGAGAGCGCGTCTAACCTGCAATTAAGATGCGGTTATACATGCGCCAGCTCTCCCAACTTTGATTTAAAAAATATATTTTTGCAATGGTGAATGTGACCAATCCCATGTTTGTGTTTATCAGTTTTCTTGTTTATGAGAAGCATTAGCACTTAAGTTTTATGCTCAATGTCTAAAGAAAGCTCTTTGAAAATGTAGGTAATATATGATTTTTTGTATGCAAACAAATTTGTCTTTTTCCTGTGTTTTTTTTGCAGATGTCGTATCCTGGTTCATCTAGCAATGACCCGGATTTGGATCGCATGAATGATACATTGGCCTCGTTTGCAGGGGGTCAATGCATTTTTTGGAGGTTTTCCTAGTAGGGAAGGCTTCATGGGAGAGATGACCAGACACCTTGGCTGCTCTCCCACAGCGGACGAGGTGTTCAGTGTCATGTCTGGAACGCCTTTGACGTCTTTTCCTGGCACTACTTCCCAAACTCCACATGCAAGTACTCCACATGCAGGTACTCCATATGCAGGTACTCCATGTGCAGCACCTGTATGTGCATCGACTGAAGCACAAGCATCTGTAGAAGCACGTGCATCCAGCGAGGCAGTGTTGAGATATCGAGCTCCACTCTGATACGCCAGGGTGACCGTTGTGTATTTATGTCATCGACTTGTCAGTTGCAGACGCGGTTGCTACACCGCCCATGAATAATAGCTAGATGACAGCTATCCTTATCTACTCTAGTTCGTGGCTCGGTTAGTATGCCACCTTAGTTAGTTGAGTTTGGTTTGAGACCCATATATAGGGTTCTTCTATTTCTTTGTAAGAGAGTTCTTTTGGCTTACACAACTAAAAATAGGAAAACTATTTTCAGCCTCCACCCTTGTGTGTATTCCCCCATTGTGCAAGCAAGAAAGTTACAAGTGAGCTGCGGGAGTGGGCTTTAGCCCTTGGCGACCCTGTTTTTTGATTTGAGGCCATTTTGGGGCCTATTTTGGAGGCGCAAGTTTTTTGCACGCACTCAGGAAAAGGCCCAGTTTTATGCTGTGCGACCACTGTTCTACAGGTCGGTGAAAAGCTACTGTAGAAATTGCATCGTATGCTTGTGTGCAGAGACATTGGGAGTTACAAAATCATCCTTGTTGCCTGTTGATGCAAAATCGTCACTAGGAAGTGACTGTGTGGTCAAATACCACTTTCGTCAGTTTTACAGATTATCCCTTGTGAGGCTGAAGCTGTGTTCTTTGCAGTGACAGAACTTTTTGCAGTGTTCTGTAATGGCGTCTGATTCTCTTTCACAGATTGTCACTGAAAAGCTTGACAAGAACAACTTCCAAGCATGGAAGTTTAGAATGACGAATTTCCTTATGGGAAAAGGATATTGGGAATTTGTTGCAGGAAATGAAGAAGAACCAGTTCTTCCTGATGTTCCCACTCAAAGCAAATGCAGGCATTTAAAGCATGGCATGAGAGAGCCAGAAAAGTTATGTACTGGCTGTCTATCAGCATTTCAGACTCTATGATTGTGCATATTCAAGATGCAAGTACGCCAAAGGAGGCATGGGATACTTTGTCAAAAATGTATAGCACAAATATGCAAGCCAGGAAAATGCAGCTCAAGCAAGAGCTGCACAATGTGCAAAGAGAAAATATGAGCATCAACGACTACCACATGAAGATGAAGAAGATCCATTTCCATCCGTGAAAGATTTCCTGATTTTGAGGAGTTGATTGCTCTTCTAATTTCTGAGGAGCAGAGAAATGGTGGTGCATCTTCTTCAGGAGGAACTTCAAAAGAAGCTGTCTTCTACTCAAATGCCGGAAGAGGTAGAGGCAGAGGTAGAGGAGGCCGATTTGGAGGCCGTGGTAGAAATCAAAATATGCAACAAACTCAAGAAAACCAGTCCTATGGAGGAGGACGTGGTAACTCTAGAGGCAGGGGGAGCCAAAGAGGTTGTGGTGGATGGCAAAGAGGCCAAAATGCAAACAGCAATGTTGAATGCTACTACTGTGGTAAAATGGGTCATATGGCTAAAGACTGCTATAAAAAGCAGAATGACATCATGAATGGGAAATTGCAACAAGGGAATTATGCATCTTCTAGTAGACAGGGTGATGACAGAAATGAGCATTTGTTTATGGTGCAGCACATGAACAATTCTGTGACAAGTGCAGAAGAAAGCAACAATGTGTGGTATGTTGACTCAGGTGCATCAAACCACATGACAGGTCATGCAGAATGGATGGAGGATGCAAGGAAAATGGAAAAACCAGGATTTGTAGAGACTGGTGATGATACTGCACATCCTATTGTGCAGATTGGAAAAATTCCTTTATCTATGCAGGATGGGAAAAAGAAATACCTGTCCGATGTATCTCATGTCCCGAATATCACCAATAATCTGGTTTCTGTTGGTCAAATGGTTGAGCAAAGCCTGCAGGTCAGATTTAATCCTCATGGATGCTTTGTTGAGGATATGAAAAATAAAGGTCGCTTGATAGCAAAAGGAAAGAAGAAGGGCAGAATGTTTACGTTGGATGCAGACATGCCTGAATTGAGTGCAGCAATGTTTGCACATGGGACCGGTGTAGTTGCAGATATTGATATCTGGCATAAACGCATTGGTCATGTTAATGTACATCGACTTAAATCAATGCAGGCCCAAAATATTGTTGCAGGATTGCCTAAATTCAAGGTTGCAGAAATGCATAAGATATGTGAAGCCTGTCAATTTGGAAAACATGCAAGGAAACCATTTCCTAGACATGTTCAAGAGAGTAAGAAGCCATTGGAATTAATCCACTCTGATGTGTGGACTACTAAAGCTGCATCTCTTGGAGGTTGTCATTATTTTGTCACTTTTTTTTATGACTATAGCAGAAAAGTTTGGGTGTATTTTATGAAAAAGAAAAGTGAAGTTTTTGGGCATTTCAAAACTCTTAAAGCTATGGCTGAAAAAGAAACAGGTCTGCAAATAAAATGCCTAAGGTCAGATGGAGGGGGAGAGTACCTCTCAAATGAGTTTGCAAGGTTCCTGCAGGAGCATGGCATAAAGCATCAATATTCATGCAGTCATACCCCACAACAAAATGGAATTGCAGAAAGGAAAAATAGGCATATTGGAGAGGTATCTCGTGCCATGCTCAATGAAAAAGACCTGCCAGATTTTTATTGGGCTGAAGCAGTTGCTACAACAGTCTACATAATGAACAGGACTCCCACTGCAGCAATACATGGGATGACTCCAGAGGAGAGGTATACTAGTAGGAAATCAGATATTTCTCATTTGAAAATTTTTGGTTGCATTGCCTATGTACATGTGCCAGATGAGTTGAGATCCAAGTTGGATCCAAAAGCTGAGAAGTGCATCTTTATTGGTTACTCTCTGCAGCAAAAAGGGTATAGATTCTATAACCCTTCTACTCGTAAGTTTACAGTGAGCAGAGATGTTGTTTTTGATGAGATGACTAGCTGGTATAAACCAGTAAATGTGATTGATGATGTAGATGCACAAAATGGTAATGCTGCACAGAATTCACAGCAGCAGTCACAAAATATTAGTGGACTTGGAGCGTCCTCTAGCAGTAGTTCACATTCTTCGCCATGGACAGGCAGATTGAGATCAGGAGAATCTTCTCAAAGCAATGCAGATAGTGGTATGCAGGTATCAGAAAAAGGAAAAGAGAAGGTTGATCAACCCATGTTTGATGTGAATGCAGGTCACTCTTATGTGAATGGTGAATCCAGTGGCTCAGAACAGAGCATTGATGATGAGTTGGTCCTTCTATTGTTACACCTGGAGTAAGGAAGACCAGGGATGTTTTGAGAGCACCTGGGAGTGAACCTATTTTGCGCAGGTCTACGAGAGCTAGGTATCCTATGGATAGGCTGAAATATGATGGATTTACAGCCATTCACTATGCATATATGGTCAAAGTGATACAGGAACCCTAACCCACTTCTTTTGAGCAAGCCATGGGAAAAGAAAAATGGGAGAAAGCCATGGATGAAGAAATGGATTCCTTGGAAGTAAATGCTACATGGGAATTGGTACCTTTGCCTAAAGGTAAGAATGCAATTGGTTGTAAGTGGGTTTATAAGGTGAAACACAATGCAAATGGTTCTGTGAATAGATACAAGGCAAGATTAGTAGTCAAGGGGTATGCACAAGCATATGGCATTGACTATGAAGAAACATTCAGTCCGGTTGCAAGGATGAAAACCGTAAGAGCAGTCATTGCTATGGCTGCATCAAAGGGATGGTCTTTACATCAAATGGATGTAAAGAATGCCTTCTTGCATGGTGATTTGCAAGAAGAGGTCTATATGGAGCAGCCACCAGGTTATGCGTATGCTGTTCATCCTGAGTTTGTTTGCAGGTTGAAGAAAGCCTTGTATGGCTTGAAACAAGCACCTAGAGCATGGTCTGATAAGATAGGATAGTATCTTGTCACTATTGGCTTTCAGATTTCCAAGGCAGATTTCTCACTTTATGTGAGAAAAACAGAGAAAGGTATTATGCTACTTGTCATTTATATTGATGATTTGATTATGACAGGTGACAGTGATGAAGATATCCTTCATGTGAAAATGCTATTGAAGCAGAAGTTTGAGATGAAGGATTTGGGAGAGCTGCGTTATTTCTTGGGCATTGAGATGATTAGATCACCAAGTGGGATACAGCTCTTGCAGAGGCAGTATGGATTGGACATGCTGTCCAAATATGGGATGACAGGCTGTAAGCCTATTTCAGTTCCTTTGGAGCAGAATGTGAAGCTGAGCGCAGATGCAGGTGAGCTTCTAGAAGACCCTACTATGTACAGACGCATATTAGGAAGCTTGATTTATATGACTATTACCAGGCCAGATTTGAGCTATGTTGTTGGATTGGTAAGTCAGTTTATGCAGGCTCAAAGGAAACCGCATTTGGATGCGGCTAGACGCATACTCAGGTATGTGAAGTCCACATTGCAGTATGGACTATTTTATGAGACTGGGGTTCAGATACAGTTGCATGGATACACTGATGCTGATTGGGCTGATAGCATTTTTGATAGACGATCTACCAGTGGATATGTGTTCTCTTTTGGGAGTGCTGCAGTCACTTGGAGCAGCAAGAAACAGCCTACAGTTGCCTTGTCCAGCACAGAGGCTGAGTACAGGGGTGTAGCAATGGCTGCATGTGAGGTAGCTTGGTTGCATAAGCTACTTTATGATATGCATCAGCCTACAGATGGGCCAGTTGTCATTTATTGTGACAACATGAGTAGTATACACTTGGCAAATAACCCAGTCTATTATGCTAGAACAAAGCACATTGAGGTGCATTATCACTATGTGCGGGAGAGGGTTTTACTAGGTCTTATTGATCTAGTTTATGTCAGCACAAAGGATCAGGTAGCTGACATATTCACGAAGGCATTGGGCGCAGAAGTTCAGAGACCTGCTTGGTGTGCAGGAATTGGGATTGAGCTCGAGGGGGAGTGTTGAGATATCGAGCTCCACTCATGATACACCAGGGTGACCGTTGTGTATTTATGTCACCAACTTGTCAGTTTTTGCAGATGCGGTTGGTACACCGCCCATGAATAATAGCTAGATGACAGCTATCCTTATCTACTCTAGTTCGTGGCTCAGTTAGTATGCCACCTTAGTTAGTTGAGTTTGGTTTGAGACCCATATATAGGGTTCTTCTATTTCTTTGTAAGAGAGTTCTTTTGGCTTACACAACTAAAAAGAGGAAAACTGTTTTCAGCTTCCACCCTTGTGTGTATTCCCCCATTGTGCAAGCAAGAAAGTTACAAGTGAGACTCCTTCCTTCTCTCCCACAATCTTGACAGGCAGAGGGTAGTCAACAGAGAGGGAGGAGGGAGAGTCGAGGGGGAGGACGAGGCTTGTGTGGGGGTTGCCTAGGAGGTGGCGAGTGATCACCCTCACTAGTAGATCATGTAGAGGAGCTTGTATGCCAGTACTATAGAGTTACAGATGTTGGTTGCATCTTCCATGATGATGAAGGAAGGGATGTAATGGCGTACATGAGGAGCGTCGTGCATGCGATGTATAAAGATTGTTTCATTGCCTTCAAAAATCAGAAAAGCAGCTTGTGGCAGGAGGTGTTGAGGGCAGTCCATAGGAGGTACCCAAATCATGAGGGTCAGCGATTCTCGGATGATTGGGGATGCACAAAAGTGAGGGATATGCTTCACAACAAAAGATCCCACCTCCTGACACGCGCCAGGGACTCACTACGGAGGCAGAAGGAGGGGCGTGGAGCCTATAGCCAACCACCTATGTGCCACCGCATAGAGTGGAAGAAAGCCAAGAAGAAAGCAGCAGAGAAAGTGAAGAGTCGCCAGCACGCAGAGGCACGACGGATCCAAATGCAAACCATGGGATCGTCGCATTACGGATCGGGCGGCAGAGAGTCGTGGGAGGCAGAGTTTGTAAGTACATTTTGATTTCTAGTTTTTAAAAATTTATATTTCTTTCAATTATTTATATAATTTGTTCTAATATATTGTGACTCATAATTGTTTGTATATATCATAATTGTTTTGCAGACTACTATCGTTGGTAGGATACCTACTCCTAGAGAGGTAGGTTACCATCGAGGCCATAACCGCGCAGCCACATGGCTTCACTTCTATGAGGAGGGTCTCATCACTGAGGGGAAATACAACCGAGCCATGAGGATTCGACAACCAGAGGAGGTATGTTTTTCTTACTTTCCTATTAAAAGTATAGCTAATTGTAACTTTTTCTCCACCATGTCTATGTAAGGAACCTTGATCTTTTGTGTGTGTAGGCGAACCCAAATGTGGAGCATAGCGAGGAGGGGGATAGCAACGCTAGTAGCCATGGTGGTACTAGCGAAGATGTTTCTTCTTCAGATTCGTAGAGGAGCACCATACCTCCTCATGAGGCCTTGTTTTCTTGTATATGTATGATCCATCTTTGAGCCTACTGCTTGCGGCCACGCTTTAGGTCGCAAGCACTTAAACTTTCCATGTAAATGCTTTTGATTTACAATGAATACATGGACTTTTATTTTCAATTCTCATGCCCGTAAGATACATTGTCTTTTTCCCAAATGTACAATCTGATGTATTGGAGAGCATGCTCTCTGGTTTTTTTTTTCCAGTTCTGTTATGCGCATCTATCCATGCCTCAAAATTGCAAAAAAAGCGTGTTTATACGCGCGTCTATAGTGCAGAGTACACGCGCTTATACACGCGCTCCATAATTCAAATTTAAAAAAGAAATTAAATATAAGGGCGTCTATAAGCGTGTCTAAAAGCGTGTCTAACTGCCAAATAGATGCGCTAATAGACGCGTAAAATGAATTAAAAAAATAGCAATTTTGGTTTGTTATGCGCATGTATTCACGCGTGTATATGTGCGTCTATTGCGCGTTTATTTTTGCGTGTAAATTCGTTCATACATGCGAGTATAGACGCGAAATGGTAGATGCGCGAATAGAGAGATGGATAGATGCGCCCATAAGATTTTCTCTATATTCAAAAATCACATCTAAAAGTGTGTCTATGAGGCCTTTTTATTGTAGTGCACGTTTGTCTTACTAGCCTATTGTGAAAAGGCACATGAACTGTTTTTAAAAATTTTTCATGACACATATATGTCACAAATGTTAAAGCTCTCTTATATGTGATTTTGAAAAGGTAATTTTCTATCGAAACCCCTGACAACCTTGATGGTGGTATGTTATGCCTTCAATTGCTTGGAGTGCGAGAGTGTATGATGAAAGTAATTTCCCTAACGTATATGAGGAGAGTATGTAGGTGGAGGGGTGAATATTGCAAGAAGGATTCGAGGTTGAAGATGGCTTGGAGCATGTAGAGGAGGTAGATTTGGGTAACGATGACGGAAAGACAAGAGGCCAAGATTTCTTCAAGAACAAAATGGACTCATTATTTTATGGTGACCTATCTATTGACCTTCCAATGTACGCAAAGGTGTGCCAGGAGATTGACATGGGACCAGAGACTACATCATACTTGCAACATCCGTCTACTCAATTCGTTGATGAATTGCTTATAAGGGTACTCTAGAACATTCATTTTAAGTGATATTATTTTTTGATAGTTATATTATTGTGCTTTGTTTGAATCTTTATATTGATTATGCTAACATCATTTTCTATTTATGCAAGTGACATTTGATAATATTTGGAGAGCAGGATGAGTCAAGGGATGAGCGATGAGGAGTTGCAAGAGATATTCACACGTATGTCTCCAGATTAGATGGTTGGATTTAGAGATATGGTGAGCTATCTTGGGCACCATTAGGCCATTTCATTAGATCTATTTTGGCACCCTCTGATGCTTTGGTTTCTAGTAGATGAGGTTGACCCTCTAGACTAGGGCCAAACGAAGGGAGTGGTTTTGGGGGGTATTGTAGAGATGTGGATGTTGTGAGCCCATAGTTGGATCAAGATATGGATGCTAATTCTCACTCTTGTACAAGTTCAAGAGAGAGTGGCTCACGTGGGTGTTGTGGAGGCATCAATGTAGTGTCTCTGTCTCATTATTCTGGTGGGGTCGTGTCACCTGAAGGATTTGTCACACCTGTGGGGACATCTACTCCAGTGACTCCAGCTTTTGCTCAGAGCCGTACGCAAGTGGCACTCCTATGGGTACTACTTAGAGAGATACCACATCCATGGGTACACTAGATGTACATGGGTCTCCTGGTTATGCCCAGGAGTGGATCATAGGTGGGAGAGGACACAACTTAGGCATACCCTAGAGAGATATGGATACCTCATAGATGACACGATAGGAGCTTTAGTCATGAATGATGAGGGCAGGAGAGTGATGTCTCACATGAGAGAGTTGTGCCAACAAGTTTTTCACCACAACGTCTTGGACCATTGGAAGAAAATACTCGAGGGAAGCAAAGACTATATAGTAGCATCCTTGCACAAGAAGCTTTTGCTACCTATCGTGGTAGAGAGGTTTTGCACTAGGTGGATGATGAAGTACATACATGCATACATGTCACACAAAAAATTAGACGCACGCAAGGCACTCAAGAGTGGCACCTCAAGTCAGAGTGGGTAGATGCATATGACTTGGAGGAGACTCAGGGAAGAGGCTACAAATTCTCCAAGAGTGGCACAACAAGAGGCAATGAGAGAATAATTGGATGCAAGGGTCGTACATCATCATGGAAGTGGTGGCCACATGACTTATCTAAAGAACTTTGTAAGTTTTTCTTTTGTTCTTCTTACTTTCTTATTTACAATAGCACTTGTATTAACAATCGTGTTTTTAACATTTATATTTTGTTTTCTTTGTAGCCCTCCATTGCAAACTGCCACATCCAACTAGATTGGAGACTCAATATGCAGAGAGACACAGTCTCATTACATTGATTGATAGACTATATGCACGTGATGGTCTAGCAAGTCATTCATCTTTCTTGTCCGTAGTTTTACTATTTTTATTAAAATGCATTATTGTAATATCCTTGCTCCTCTTTGCATACGAACCCCCTACAAAATTTAGTAAAATTAGTTCAAAATTTTTTTATTACCCTCCCCTTCTTGTCGTCACCAAATACGTGGCAGGGGGAGAAAGAAGATGATGACAGTGAAGAAGTTGAAGGCGACAGCAACGAGAATGAAGACAATGACAATAGGGAGGAGGAGCCTACGTGTGCCACCTCTCTCCCCCTCCCCCCATTATCTCTCCCCCCCCCAATGTAGACTGCATGGCGACAAGCCAAATCTGGCCACCTAGGTGGAGGGAAGGGCCTTCGTCACACCTCCCCCATAATAACCCTCTTTTCCCCATAATAACCTACCTTTCCTCCCCCTATAAACTTCCCCTCCCCCCTATCGCAAGGAAGAGAGGAAGGACACCTGGACGCTGCATGGGCACAGAGAGAGAGAGAAAGAGAGAGAGAGAGAGAGAGAAAGATCCTTCTAGAACGTTCTCCTCCCTTTTCCCTCCTTAGAGAGTGGCCACACGCACTTATCTTTTCCCATTTCCTGGATATTGTTCTCCACTTTTGGATGATTATTTCAAGTGCTTGTGATTGATAGTAAATTCATGGCAAGGGTCTGTGATGACAAATTGCCATGGGAATAAAGGAATGTTTTCTTAGAAGATGAAATTAGGGCTGACTTCCTTGATTGTACTTGATTCTTACATGATCTAATTAAGGAAAGGTTATTTGCACAAGTGGATCACCTCCAAGATTGCACCATAGATCAACTCAAAAAGGTCACTCCTCGATTTATAGACTGAAGGTCGAGTGGTGAAAAGGTCAACCATGGGAATAGTATTTCACTCTTAGGTAGCTTATGGGTCATGTGGAGCTCTGGACACCCTTTGTCAAGTCTAGAATGGAGTTGAGGACCTCTGTGGCCCCAACATTTGTGGTGTTGAAAGATTGTATTCTAGATAAAGGATGAAAATTGTAGTGCCATGTGATTTGGACCAATTAATTTTGCAACGCACAGATTCTGCAACACAGAAGGGACATGTAATTTCTCCTGTATAGGCAAAGGCAAATATTAACTTGAAGATAAGTTAAGGATTTTGTTTGTCAAAATGAATACTTGCTCTATTTTTGTGTTAATACTATAAACTACATGAACAAACCCTATTTCTTGAAAGGCTTAATTAAGAAAGCTTATTTTAAATGTCACAAATAAATGTGATAGGACCTAATTAAATAACCAAAGAATGCCTATTGAGGGAAGCGGGTGGGAAAAATCTCGATGGATCCCCATCCTACGGTAGGATGGTCCTAGAGAACTGGGAGGCTTCTCACAAGGTTTTAGCAATGACTAACCCTTAGTAATTGTTAGGTTAGAACCCTAATTCATGTTCTTTTAGGGGACCAAAACGGGACTATGCCCTAGAGGTAGAGAGGTTAATCGCGGCGTTCCTCTTGTTTCCCATTCTCTTTGAGCCAAAAGCAGCATGGATTTGTTTCAGCTTGGGTATCTTTGCATAAAGTAGGATGTCTAGGACATGTCCATGCTAGAATGCTATCAGGAGACCTTGACCACTAGGGACAGCCAATAGGCAGGTATGTTACAATTATGTATGGTGGATTGATGTGTAGTTGTTCATTTTGCAGAGTCCATTCAATGCTCCTTTGCGTCAGGATGAGCTTTCAAATGGCAAGGATCTATAGCTTGCTCTTGGATTTGTGGAACAAACATCCTCTTCTTTTTTGGTCATGTGATTTATGCATGCATCTTCTATGTACTATGCTATTATCATCCTTTGTATCTTGCCATAATTCCATGAGCTATCATTAGTGATCTTGTACTTATTCTATGTATCACTCTTGTGGATTTAAGTACATTTTGTGCTTATCTTGATGACCATTGCACATCTAACATGTAATTCATTTGTAGAATGTAATCACTCTTGTGGGTTTTGCTGATTGATCGAAAAACACCCTAAATGCTTTTACATTCACTTGATTGTTGGTTTGTGGTTTTGATGATTAGTCCAAGTGCTTGTGATTGATGGTAAATTCATGGCACGGGTCTGTGATGACAAATTGCCATGGGGATAAAGGAATGTTTTCTTAGAAGATGAAATTAGGGTTGATTGCCTTGACTCTGCTTAGTTCTTAAATGATTTAATTAAGGAAAGTTTCTTTGCATCGGTGGATCACCTTCAAAATTTCACTTTGCATCAATCCGAAAAGGGCACTCCTCGATTCATGGGTCGAAGGTTTAGTGGTGAAAAGGTCAACCACGGGAATAATGTTTCACTCCTAGGTAACTTGTGGGTCAGGTGGAGCTCTAGACACCCCTTCCCAAGTCTAGAACGGAGTTGAGGACCTCCATAGCCCCAACATCTATGGCATTGGAAGATCCTATTCTAGATAAAGGATGAAAATGGTGGTGCCATGTGATTTGGACCAGTTACTTCTACAAGGCAGAAAATAGACATATTACGTGAACGAACCTTGTTTCCTAAAAGGCTCAATTCAGGAAGCTAGTTTTAAATATCACATATACATGTGATATGATCTAATTAAATAACTAGAGAACGCCTATCGAGGGAAGAGGGTGGGGAGAACCCCGATGGGTGCGTCCTATGGCAAGGTGGTCCTCGAGAACTGGAAGGCTTCTCATAAGGTTTTATCAATGACACCCTTAGTAATTGTTTAGTTAGAACCCTCATTCATGCCGTTTTAGGGGACTCGAATGGGACTATGCCCTATAGGTAGAGAGGTTGAGTGCCACATCCCTCTTGTTTCCTGTTCTCTTTGAACCAAGTGTGGCATGGATCTTCTTTGGATTGGGTATCTCTGCGTAAAGTAGGATATCCAGAATTCGCTGATGCTAGAATGCTGTCAGGAGACCTTGATCACTAGGGACTCAAATTTTAGGTCAATCCTGCAAACATTTGGTTACAAGGTGGACTCCAGAAACCCTAGACGACAAACCCTATAACATTCCATGGGAGTGCCAAGTAGTGTCACTTAGACTATTCTCTCAATGAACCACTAAAAACATGCCTAGATAGCCGATAGGGGAGCATGTTATAGTTGGTATCAGAGCAAAACTTTGTAATGGTATGTGATTGATTAATGTATGGTTCATAGAGGTATCTTAAAGATAATAATCCAAGTGGTATGGCTTAGTGTTAGGTACCTTTTGCACCCACGAATAGTGACATGCAAGAGAAGAAATTCCTTGTCAAGGAAATTAAGGCATGCGAGTTTGGTGGAAAAGGGATAGACGTCACAACAGAGGCGGAAACATGGATTGAGTCGATGAATGATTAATTCTCTGCTACGAAATCTGTTTCTACCAATCAGATAATGACAACCAAACTTAAGCTAGTTGGCCAAGCTCGAATATGGTGGAAGCAATGGTGCAAAGATCAAGGTATTCTTGAAGCCCCTGTCACTTGGGCTCAGCTGAAAGATGTTGTATGCAAACGATACCTTCGGCGAACCTACCAAACTTTGAGGATTAATGAATTCTTCAAGCTAAAGTAAATGGAATTGAGCCTTGGAAGCCTACTACTTAAAGTTTCTAACTCTACTAAAATACGTGGTGCCACCTATGGATATTGTGCAATGTGTATCTAAGTTTTGCCATAGCATGAACACTCCTCTGAACCACCGTCTTGAAGAAATGCATCGATTAGACTTGGAAGATACATTTCTTTGAGCAAATGCAATCATCCAAGAACTTAAATCAAGAAATTGTGACAAAGATGATTCCTAAGATCATCACAAGAGATGCCACACGTGTAGAGGGATAGGGCACATCCATACGAGATGTCCCAATCGTCGATGCTTCCAGTGCAATGAGCTAGGGCATGTCCAAGAAGAGACTGCCCTAACTTAGGTCCAGAAGATATTGAGCCTCCAAGAAAACAAAGTGACACAAGTGTAGTCTTTGGATACATAGAGGAATCAAATGAAGATAAAGACCTAGAACCTACTACACCTCTTCAAGATGATTAGAAATCCTAAAAATTTTATCGGCATGTAAGACAACTTGTATTGAAATAAACCTTAGTCTTGTAACTATAGTTAACCTGAGTAATATGACTTGCATCAATTTTGAGCCTAGAACTTATGAGTAATCACAGATACTTTAGCAAGGAATGACAATTATAACTTGCGATGAATTTCTCTTAAGTTGTTTCTTCACAACTAATATAGATTGGATCTTACCAGAATGTCAAAGCTTGGGAGTATTCTTTAATATTACAAGCAAAGCCGATTGTCCATGAATCTCAATCTAGTTCTGAAAATAGGAAAATTTGGAAATAGAGTTTCGAAGATGAAGAACCACTTTGGTTTATTAAAAGGATCCTAGGGCAATTTGGTCTAAAGAAGAAAATCTTGCCAAAGACAATGAAGAATCTTGTGACCCCAAATGACAAATTTCCACGTTGTTTCTATTGCAAGGATTTAGGTCATTTCAAAAGGGAATTTTCAAAGAATCCTAAACATCAATGCTCCTAGTACAACAACATTGGACATATCCACATCAATTGTTCCAACAGGACTCAAAGAGAACTTGAACGTACAAGATATGGAGTTATACAATCTTTAGTAATGTAGAACCTACCAGGAAACTATTAGAGGCTTAGGAAAAACCTAAAAGATATTCATGTGATGTAATTGCAATAAACTTTTCTCTTGCAATTTGGACTCGGTTATATCTAATACAGTAAGTTGTTGTTTTAAAGCACCATATGCTTATGAGTGAGCAATGAATGTGTGATGGGTCCTACCCCACAAGTTCCTAAATAAAATCCCCAATTCTTTCGAGACAAGGACATCTTGAGTTCTCTAAGGGGGAGAAGATGTAATATCCCAACCGTGCTGCGCATAGGAACCCTCTACAAATTTTCATAAAATTAGTTCAAATTTTTTTTATCACTCTCCCCCCAAGTCGTCACCGAACAAGTAGTGGGGAGGAGGAAGAAGACGATGGCGATAAACAGCCTGAAGGTGACAGCAATGAGACGATGAGAAAGAGGGCCACACATTGTCACACGGAATAATACACATGGGGGATTCGTGAAGTCACTCGCTGCAGGGACGCTTAGCAAGATGGAAGCAAAAGATGATGAATATTTGAAGTAAGACTACATTCGATCCAATATAGGTGAAGACATGATAAGATGAAATTGGAAACAAGAATTTCCATCTTTACCAGATCCAATTCACCAAATTCTTGTTTTAATGTATATATGAATAAATTTCATAAATCTTTCTCAAAGATTTTCAAGGCTCCTTACTTACAAGAGAGGGTAGTTTTGCAATGGTTGAACATGAAAGAAGGGCAATTGAAGTGATGGAACTTCCAAATAAGGTCCCAAAGGAAGAGATAAAGCCTTTTTCTTGAAGACAAATTGATCACAATCTTCCTTTAGAACTTCTTCTTTAGAGATAAGTCTCTCAATGTCACCACTTTGCAATATAATTTAGAGGAATAAAAATTTGTGATAGATTCATCTTTAATAATCTTTTGTGGTGTCAGGGACATCGTATTATCTTCAAATAGAAGCCTTTAAACTTTAGACATATTTTGATACATATTATTCATCCAAAGGTGACATTGTAGTAAGCTCACAAAGCTCCAGAACCTAACCTAGTTCTAACTTGTCTGAAGCTTCGTTGCAATTGTAACAGAATACGATGGCGGGGTGGAGCTGACCAGCATTAGGTAGAAAATTTGGCAAGAGAAGAAGCCAAGCAATAAGCCTTCTTCATTGAAGAGTAGTTAAAGGTAGCTATAGTGATCTATGTGACAAAAAGGTGGCCGATCCATATAGTATATTCACGCAGAAGATAAAAGCCTTGGCTTGGTAGCAGAGAATGACAAACGGGAGTTTATTGCTCATATAGAGAGATAACAAATCATCCTTCATTCGAATCTATCATCTGTTAACAAGTCTGCATGGCAAAGAAGTCGTAAAGGAGATGAATAATAGGAGGTCGATTCTAGACAGGAAGTGCTGCCAGAAGGGTTCTCGGTCTCGTCACCTTCCTAAATTCATGTTTGCTGATGTCGTTCGCTCCATTGGAAGTCTCATCCTCACCTTCAGGTCCTCGTCTGCAGCTTCAACTCTCCTCCTCCGTCGTCTTTGACAATTCCTTTGCCGTTATCTGCCAGCTTTTGTGTTACCTTTGTCGTATTGTCTTCAGTCGTCGCCTTTGGCTCTCTCTTCGTCCTTCAGGTCTCTGCTTCCCATCGTCCTTCAGCTCCTTTTTTGTCGTCGACTTTCATCTCTCGTCACCTTCTCTCACCTTCACCTTCATCCCGCATTGTCACTTTGTGTTGTCACTCCAGGCACTGTCTGAGAAGTCATCTGGTTGGAGTCTCGTTGGTGCTACCCTCTTCGTCATCCTTTAATGGGGTAGAAAACGTATGCAACGCTCACCTCTTGCCATGCCATTGTCTCCTCTCCCTCCTTTTAAACTCATAAAACCACCTCCATTAATAACCCCACCCTCAATTCATCGTTTCTAAACACAGATACATCAAAAAGTCCGTGGCCAATTAAAGCTTAAGTTATTTTAGCTTTTGTTCAGAGTCCTTCATCATTGCCCACGTCATGGAATATGCCATTATCTCTGCTCACAATCCATCAAAACCATCGACATTCCTTTTCTAATATCACAAGTCACATTCGATAATTCGAATCCATTAATGTCTTCTTCCTAATGCTGCATTCTAAAGCCACACGCACACTTCCTTGTCATAATTACACCCTTATGATTTTAATAATCTCGACTTCTATCATTGTTAATCTTAACATTGTGATTATTATGGCAAGTGAAAAAAAAATCCTTCGTAAATGCAATGCCCTTTTAATGCTTCATGGGCAATTTCCAATGCTTGTTTTTCAATATTCTTCTCCCATCCTTAGTTAACATGAACTTCCTCAAAATTTTATATTGCTTCTTGGTCTGAAATGTTTGCTTATAGTTTTTTATGGCCATTCTCGCATGCCAAATATTGATTCAAGCTTTCTCGATAGTTGCTACCTAGTAAGGATGGAAAGATCTTGTAGGTAAACCTAGAGCTTTGATGGCACAAGCCATTCTATGAAACTTCCAAAGTGTCATCATTGTTTGCAATATACAATGAATCTCATCAATGACACCGATAGCTGAGCTTCAGCAATTGAACAACTATGTCAAACCTAGTAGAAGCTCCATAATTAATCTCCTCGAGTGGTTCTAGATGGTTTCCCATATCATCATATTAGAGTCCATAGATCTTCTTGACTATAGAAAGCATTTTGCTACTTAACATCCTTCCAAGTTGTTACACAAACATGTCTTTCAGGTTGTCGCATATTAATAATAACTACACCTCCATAAAACATAGAATCACCAAACATGATGGGGCATTCACACCTCACCACCCTTCCAAACCTTGAACAAATCTTTTGTATTTCAACCAAACTGAAATTTCCTTCATATTTCTTCCATAAATTTTCTTCATAAGCTCTAATATGGTGTGCAAACCCCTTGGAGTCTTCAAAATGATCATTCTCTTCATATGATCCTATTGTTTGATGTAATGTGTGCTAGCAAAAATATGCTTTGGAATAGAACTTCACGCCCATCCACTCATAATTTGAGATCAATTGCAATGTCAAATCCATGATATGAAACCAATCAAACGATGTTCACACTAAAAATTATGAATGCACTGAAGAGAATGTGTCCAGCCTAACTACAGATGCTCTTGCGTCATGCAAATGCAACCATAAAAGGTACACACAATGGAGATACACTCCTAATGAAGCTAACTAATGTGATCAATTTCTTGGCGAGAAACTCTATCCTCAGATTTGCAGTGATGGAGATGCAGCATCACGACAACGTGTGCCACCTCTCTCCCCCCCAATAGAGACTGCATGGCGGCAAGCCAAATCTGGCTGCCCAGGTGGAGGGGAGGGCCTTCGTCATGCCTCCCCCATAATAACCCTATTTTCCCATAATAACCCACCTTCTCCCCCTATAACCCCCCCCTCCTCCTCATCTCAAGGAAGAGAGGAAGGGTGCCTCAATGCAGCACGAGCATAGAGAGAGAGAGAGAGAGAGAGAGAGAGAGAGAGAGAACCTTCTAGAAGGTTCTCCTCCCTTTTCCCTCCTTAGAGGGTGTCCACATGCACTTATCTTTTCCCCTTTCCTGCGATATTGTTCTTTTCACCCCGCAAGCTTAATTTCCCCCCCAAATGGCCTCCTCTTCTTGAGTAAGAGGCTGCTGAAGTCTTGTGGGAATCGCACTAAAAAAGAGAGAAAGATCGAGAATGGCCCCCAAGTAGAGAATGCCCCCCAAGTAGAGAATGCCAAGCATGGATGGCATTCCTAGAACGAGCAATGAAGCTTCACGGGCAAGGGCATCACTGCAACTATCGTAGGTGTGACAAGAACTAATGGAACTACTAGCAACACCCCACCTCTGGCCACTTAGGTCCAGGTTCTTC
Source organism: Lygodium microphyllum (assembly GCF_053477565.2). Classification (NCBI taxonomy): domain Eukaryota; kingdom Viridiplantae; phylum Streptophyta; class Polypodiopsida; order Schizaeales; family Lygodiaceae; genus Lygodium; species Lygodium microphyllum. Next base: position 43,532,287 of record NC_141140.1, on the reverse strand, counting down.
ACTCTCTCTAATAAAGTATTAAGCATCGATAAGTTTTTACCTAGGACAATATTGTTTAAGGTTCGCAAGGTTACCTTGAGGGTTATGCACATAGACGGTGCATACATGGGAAATATATAAAACATACATCAATGGTACATGAAATGATCTTGCATTAAAAGACTTGCATCAATCCTATGAAGGTTTCGCATTAAATAACAGTTAAGGACTTTACCTTGTGTTGCCAAACCATGAATTGATTAACACTTGCACAATAATTTGGGAATTATTTTACATTAAAAGATAGTCTTGCCTCGGGTAAGTTACTCATGAATATATGTATGCATCACATGGGTTCAAAATAAGGTATTTTTGAAATAGCATTTACATACATTTTTTACGTACAGAAGGGTGTAATTTAAAGGGTTTATTTACAAATTGAATAGAAAAGGGTTATGCTTTAATTTAAACAAAATCAGACATAATGATATTTATAAATAGGCCTTGAACGCACATGATGTAGAGGATATACATATAGTAACTTCCCTGAGACTCTTGCATCATATTTGTTACAAATTTGTATTGCATTCTTTGCCTTAAAAGAAAGGAAGATAAAGTCAAGTTAAAATTCTACATAGTATTGCGCTAGGGGAAGGCTAAAGGATAAATGTCACTTAGAGGCGAGGCATAAATGCTCTTGTCAGATTGATTATCTCGCATTGAAATGATAGAACTTATGTCTTGTATAGTGTTTGAAACCTTAACATATGCCCTAGCCGAAGGAAGGGGGTCTTAAGTAAAATTTTGCATAGTATTGCTCTTAGATCCCAATGGGAAGAGCAAATATATGGATGGAAATGTTATCGCAACTATTCTTGCATTGTTTTGAAAAAATACAATTGGTTTTGTTGGTTGATCCAACAACACTCTAAATTCTTTTACATTCAATTGATTGTTGGATTATGGTTTAGAGATGATTATTCCAAGTACTTGTGATTGATGGTAAATTCGTAGCAGGACCTGTGCTGAAAAATTGCCATGGGAATAAAGGGAAGATGAAATTAGGGCTGACTACCTTGACTGTGCTTGATTTTTAAATGATTTAATTAAGGAAAGGTTCTTTGCATGGGTGAATCACCTCCAAGATCACACCACGGATCAACCCGAAAAGGGCATTGCTCGATTCATGGGCCGAAGATCAAGTGGTGAAAAGGTCAACCATGGGAATAGTGTTTCACTCCTAGGTAGCTTGCGGGTCAGGTAGAGCTCTGGACACCCCTTGCCAAGTCTGGAACATAGTTGAGGACCTTTCTGGCCCCAACGTCTGTGGTGTTGGAATATCATATTCTAGATCAAGGATGGAAATTGTGGTGCCATGTGATTTGGACCAGTTACTTCTGCAGGGAGCAGAAGGGACATATAATTTCTCATGTACGGACAAGAGACAAATATTAACTTGAAGATAAGTTAAAGAACTTGTTTGTCAAAAGGACTACTTGCTCTATTTTCGTGTTAGTACTATAAATTACGAGAAGGAACCCTATTTCCTAAAAGGATTAATTAAGGAAGGTAATTTTAAATGTCACACATAAATGTGATAGGACCTAATTAAACAACTAAAGAATAACTATTGAGGGAAGCGGGTGGGCAAAGCCTCGAGAAGTCCATCTTATGGGAGGGTGGTCCTAGAGAATTGGGAGGCTTCTTACAAGGTTTTACTAACAACAAACCCTTAGTAATTGTTAAGTTAGAACCCCGATTCATGTCATTTTAGGGGACGGGAATGGGACTATGCCCTACGGGTAGAGAGATTGAGTGCCGCATTCCTTTGGTTTCCCATTCTCTTTGAACCAAGTGCAGCATGGATCTGCTTCGGCTTAGGTATTTTGCATAAAGTAAGATGTCAAAGAACCGACGCTAGAATGTTTTCAAGAGATATTGACCACTAGAGACTCAAAGTTCAGGTCGATCCTAATGGGTTTGGCCGTAAACATTATGTTGCAAGGCAGGCTCGAGAAACCTTAGGTTATAAAACCCGTAACATTCCATGGGAGTGCTGCGCAGTGTCGCTTAGATTTGTTTCTCGATGGACCGCTAAAAACGTGCTTGGATAGTCGATAGGTGGGCATGTTACTATTATGTATGGTGCACAGATGTATAGTTTTTCATTTTGTAGAGATGCTCCTTTGTGTCAGGACGAGCTTTTGAATGGCAAGGATCTATAGCTCGCGCTTGGATTCGTGGAGTGCACATCCTCTTCTTTTTTGGTCATGTGATTTATGCAAGCATCTTCTATGTACTATATTGTTATCATCCTTTGTATCTTGCCATAATTCCATGAGTTTTCATTAGTGATTTTGTACTTATTCTATGTATCAGTGTTGTGGGTTGTTCAAGTACATTTTGTACTCATCTTGATGATCATTGTGCATCAAACATGTAATTCATTTGTAGAATATAAATACAACACATAGTGCTATATGTGGTAAGGTAGCTTCTTGCCCTGCTATAATTTTTCTTTCCTTTACCACAAATTTTTTCTCTTTGTAACCATTGTTATTAGTATCAAAAATTTACTATATGCATCGTTATTGGCATCACAATACGCATCGCAAACCGTCGCTATATGTGCTGATATTTGTGTCGTTAAACTGACACAAATAGCGATGCAAATACGGATGCATATAGCGAAGGTTTTATGGAGACACTGATATTGACGCATTTAGCAATCATGAGGGAAATTTTTTTAATGAACATTGTCATCGCTTTGAACATCAGTATGAGGCCTATGTCTTCTAGTGCTCTAGCAAAAATCTAGTCATAGTTAGCTATATATTTGTCAGAAACTTTTTTTTTTGTAAACATGATCATTTAACTCTTCAATCTTCTCATCCTCCGTGCATTCCTTTATTGATGCATTTTCTAATAATGGCATAGTTAATTGTGGTATGAAATTCCTTAAGACCTTCATGCCATGGGTCGGGTTAATGCACTTATTGTACCATGGTTGAGCACTAGCACCACATGATACATACTATGATTGAATGAAGTAAACCTTAGATGCACACACACACTTGAGGAAGCACCTTTTATTATGCACGTACTATTCCTTGCACACACAAGAGTTGGGATGTTCATCACTAAAATAGGAGTCTCAAGATGAGAGATAAGGAGGTGGTTGGGTGAGTTTGAGGGTTATGAAAGATGCCTATAGTTGTGAGATGGGTTGTTTATCTAGTCAACATCTTCAGGACCATTGCTTCATAAGTGTTTGTGAGATTTGAATGGGTGGAGTGGAGTGCAATAATTATTTTTCCACTAAGTTATGAGAGGTGAGATTAGGGATTGTAAATTAACTAACAAACTATGTTTGCACAGGATGCACGGACACTTCTAGCTAGGCTAGACACTATTTCTTTAGTGCATTCATATTTTCTCGTCTTCCATCAATTGTGTGTTTGCATAGCATGGGTTCTGCAATTTTTTTCAAATCATGTGTGATTGAGCAAGGAGTTTATTTTCAAATCATATCCTCAACTAGGATACAACATGGTATTTTAAAGATAAGTAAACTAGGAATATCATTTCTTTTTAAACACATGTGAAGAAGCTATGCTTGGGGTTGGTAAATCTAAGGTGGCCAAAAAGGTTTTATGAAGACCATGGTTGTTTATGTGCAATTGGAGTTCTTGAGTTGTATATAGCTCAGGTTCTTGCTTGTATTTATGAAGGTGACAACATCATTTTATTATTACTAGTAGCAAGTTTTCTTGATAAAGTGTGTATGAGAGGGGGATGCTCAAGGTAGAGATTCGTAAGGCCTTTAATATTCTATAGAACTTAAAATTTATTTGAGAACCATCATCTAATTTCACCACTAGATCCTCTTTGGAACTAGTAGTGTTGATTACATTCACTAATCTAATGATAGATAGGTTTGTCCCATTGAGTTGATATGCTCATATATATTTTGACAAGCTTATCCATTTGCCACATTGCTACTTTGTGAATCATTACAAATAGAAAAATCTTGAAGTATTGGATTGGAATTTTCAACCTAGATGTAGATGGAGTCATCGCCTTGAATATTGAGCTCTAGTGTGCTATGTGAACTCCTTGCTTTGGAGGAGACCATTGGAAATGCAAGCTTAGACTTCTCATTTGAAGATATGGCTTCGACATCTACTACATACAAGGACAATGAAATCAAGTGTAGCATATTCCAAAGAATAACTTGAGAAAGGGGTTCAACTTGGTGTTTTCAATTGTTCTCTAATGCCTTATACATCAATCAATGGTTACAATAAAAAACCAATATTCCATTTATGTTGGGGGTAAAGGCACCTCCACCTAGCCACCCGTGTATCACTACACTGATAATATCCACCATTGCACACTCTAGGTGGCGGGCACTCAGCACAATCACTTATTTTTTATTCTTTTTAGTGACAATTTGAATAAAGGAAGGCCCGGCCATACATTGTGGTTGTTGGAGTTCCCACTTTTGAGTTTCTCTCTCTCTCTTGCTCTTGCTCTCCGTCCGACATAGATCTCACCATCAAGCTTCTTTCTCCTAGGTTCCACTTCCCTTTCAATTGGTATTAGAGCAAAGGCATTGGAGCTTGCCTGTCATTCTCCTCAACCTAGATTTGAAGAGCTTCAACTCGAGCTTCAATGGCAGCCATGGCACCTTCATTTGCAAGTACGTTTTGATCTCGTGCCTCCTTCTCGATCTTCTGACCTTTATTCGGCACCTTGCAGGTCTCCATTGGAATCCCGTAATCCTTGCCAAGTGCTCACTATCACTGCTGAAGACCCCCCAGTCCCCAGGAGTAGCCAGCGCAAAATGCAGTGCATTTTTAGGGGGCTGGGCTGATCTCCTCCTCGCATTTCAAGCTCCTTCTTTAGCTTCTCGGCACTGTTTGCAACCTTTTCGATCATCTTCGGACTCCCTGGCATTGGATCTTGGCTCCCGGTGAATGATACAAGTGCTTCCACCTTTACCCATTGATGTATGCATAGTCCTAGGACTGTCAAAAATAGGGCAGCACTTGACATTTAATGTTCGATGCTTCTTGATATTGCCCGTTTGATGCCTATTGATGCCCGGTGATGCCCGGATGTAATGGGATGCTATGTCTATGCTTTCGGACTAATTTGGAGTAGATTTGAGCACTGATTGAGCTTCATTTGACTGTGAATATGTTGCTATAATACAATGGGATGAAGATTATTTACTTGGTGTATGCATTGGCTCTTGGATACGGGGTGCTTATCGGAGATTTGAATGATCATACCGATGTATTTGAAGATTGTCAAATAGTTCTGAGCTTGAATTAGGCTTCGACTTGGTTGTCATTGATTGGCATTTGGCTTCAGTTGGCATGCTTTGTATTGGTTTATGCCTATTGCCACTGCTTGATATTTAGGCTTCTTGCATTTATGCTTTGGTCAAATATGGATGCCCCTTGGTTTGCCCATGCTTGACAATCACTTGGAGCTTCGTCTTTGGATTTATTTGAGCATCTTGGACCTACTGGGCATTACATTTGGTTATCAGTTACATGATATTTGACTGTTTTCAGGCTTATGCTTTATGGGCATGAGATAGCTTGGGATTTATGCTCCAGATGTACCCTATTGGGATTTGGCATGTCTGATGCTATGTACTTGATGTATTTAAGCATTGCTTACTCTATTTGCATCTAGATTTACCTCTAGTGGGAGCCTCTTGGCATATTCGGATGTATACAGAGTTTTACTTACACTTGAGCTTGAGCTTGTGGGACAGTTACATGCATTTGCTCTCTTGAGAGCTTTATGTCTGCAGTTAGTCTATAGTGGGCTGATTTCATATGCCTATTGGGGTAGAAACCTATCTCTGTCACATGTTTATCAGTTTTGTATGCATCTTGGATGGTTATGCAGTGAGCTTCTTTCTCTCTCAGTTGTGCTTGTGCTTGGTCTCTTCTCTTACCCCGAGACCCATTACATGCATGAATTCTAGACCTATGAGATGTCTCATGCCTGACAAGTTATTGGTTTGGCAGTTCTTGGTGCCTTCTTTCCCCTTCACACTCACTGTTGGATATATCTTGCTACATGGCAATTGCACTGACATATGTATTAGTGATTGCTTCACTTTAAGACAGTTTTTCATACTACTGTAATTTATTCTAACAAGCTGAAATCTACAGATTTTGAGCAATTGTATGAGGGTATTGCTAATTTTTTAATGTTATCTTGGTCATATTTTGTGGACAGGTGGTTCTCTTGGTGATATCCACTCTTTCAACCAGTTTTAGCAGTGGTTTTAGTGCATCTTTTGCTAATTACAACAACCTGCAATTTTGCATTTTTGCTTTGATTTGGAACACCATGGCTAGTCATCTGAAAGACACAGCTCTATTTAACATTGCCAAGTTGGATGGTACCAACTATGGGTATTGGAAGTCCCAAATATGGTAGGTTTTGGTGCAAAAGTTGTTGATTAAACCCTTGCGTTTCAAGGGTGTTAAACCCGAGGATATGGATGATGATGTTTGGATGGAAGTTGATGAGCTATGTAAGTCTACCATTATCTTGTCACTCTCAAAAGAGGTCCATCATAATGTTGTTGAAGATGAGAATCAGAGTGCATGGGACTTATGGGAGAAGATTCAGGAGCTTTATGCGCAGCAGAGTCCTATGTCACAGATGTATTAGCTGAAGCAGTTAATGGACCTTCGCATGAAGGAGGGGACATCCCTATCATCTCATTTCAGTCAATTTCATGCTATCGTGAAGAATCTATTGTGCCACGGTATTGAGTTAAAAGACAACTTGCACCCGTTTTTTTTGCTTGGCACCTTGCTTTAATCATGGGATGTCTTCTGTACTGCCATATGCATGAACAAGCTTGGTGGACTGAAAATCAAAGATGTTGAGAGTGCTTTATTGATTAAGGAAATCAACAGGAGAAACAATGATGCCTCCCTCTCTTCACATACATTGACCGTTAGAGGTGGCAGACATGGCAGGCATGATAATGATCATAAGGGTAGGGACTCTCAGAATTCTAGGTCCAAGTCATGTGGTCGCAGTAAGTCTCGTGGATGAAAGTTTGATCTTACCTATCATTTGTTGAGAGAGAGAGAGAGTACGAGAGAGATACACAAGACATGCTCCCAAAGAATGATTCATATTGATGTAGAGTTAGTATATATAGGTGAGACCCAAGTCAAGTGAGAGATGATATATATAGTTGTAACATCCCCACTCAAACAAAGGTCTCTGGCTGCGAGTGAAAAAACCCTTGGGGAGAACAAGGGAAAAACCCGAGCCCCTACACATACCTACGATACAAAAATAATTTACTATAAAGTTTTCTTGAATACAATGATACATGCCTCAACCAGTGAGACAAGAACTTGGAACAATACCAAGTGCATGTCTTAATGAGCTAAAGCGAGCTTCACTAAGAGCTTTTGTGAAGATGTCTGCAACCATTTGATCACTAGGACAATGCTCCACCATAATGGAACCTTTCTTGACTTCATGTCGAACATAATGATAATGAATAGCAATATGCTTTGATTTACTATGTTGTATATAGTCTTTGGTAAGACTAATAGCACTTTGGTTATCACATCGAAGAGGTGTACTAGATGATGAAGGATGTCCCAAATCTGCAAGTAGTTGTCGAAGCCAAACTAGTTCGCGAGCTGCTAATGATGCAGCAACATATTCAGCTTCAGTTGTAGAAACCGCAACACATCATTGTTTCTTGCTGGACCAAGAAACCAAACATCCATTTACAAAGAAACAATTCCCACTTGTAGATCGCATGGATAAGTGTGAACTTGCCCAATCAGCATCTGTATATCCAATAAGGTCAAGTGAAGTTGAAGAAGATAAAGAAGAATCCTCTCGACTACGATAAATAAGACCAAATTCCTTAGTACCCTTGAGGTACTTAAGAATACGTTTTGCAGCACTCCAATGAATAGTGGAAGGGGAAGAAAGATACTGTCCCAAAAAGTTAGCTGCAAATAAAATATATGGTCTTGTGTTTAAACCAATAAATTGAAGACAACCAACAAGATTAGCAAAAGGTTGATGAATGGCTGATTCTTCATTGTGTGTTGTAGATGTACCCTTGGTAGAGCTTGAAAGAATGGGAATGTTGGCAGAGTGCGCATTTGTCAACCCAAACTTCTTAACAATATCATTAATAAACTTTGTCTGGCGAAGAAGAAGAATGCCTTGTTGTCGGTGTCGTTGAACTTGAATACCCAAACAAGAATGTATCTCACCAAGATCCACCATTTCAAATGCAGTCGATAAAAGCTTCTTCATAGCATCCAAGAAAGCAATATTATTTGACACAAGAATAGTATCATCAACATATAGAGCAAGAATAATAAAATATTTGTCCTCCCTTTTGATGTAAAGATTTGGATCAGCAAAACATGCAACAAAACCTTTAGATGTGAGGAACTGATCAATCTTAATATACCAAGCACGAGAGGCTTGCTTCAATCCATATAATGCACGATGAAGCTGGCATACAAGATGCTCCTTTCCTGCAATCATAAAACCTTCAGGTTGCTCCATATAGATTTCTTCTTCAAGATCTCCATTGAGAAAAGCCGTTTTAACATCCATTTGGTGAATTTCTAGATCAAATAGTGTTGCAAAAGCCAAAATCATACGAACAGTTGTGGAGCGCACAACGGGAGAAAATGTTTCTTGATAATCTACTCCTGCAATCTGTGAGTAACCTTTTGCATTAAGTCGTGCTTTGAACTTATCAAACGAGCCATCAGCTTTGGTCTTGGTTTTATAAACCCATTTACATTTGATAGGAACACGATTTGGGGGGAGTTCAGTAAGAATCCATGTACCTTTGGAGATTAAAGAATCGTACTCAGCTTGCATAGCTTCTTGCCATTGATCCCTTTGAGACGAATTGATAGCTTCCATATATGATATTGGATCCTCTTGGATAGACATAGCATCATCAAAGACATCATATTCAATAGAATAAAATCCATGCTCTATCTCAATAGAAAGATCAACATAGATCTCCAAATTTTCATCAATCTTCTTTGGAGGTGAAGGAGGTTTATGATCATCAGAATTAGTAGAATCACAAAGCAAGTAAGGAAATGCACTAAGCAAAGACTGTGTATCATCTGAAACATTTGACGACCATGTGCCACCCATAGTCTTGTCATCAAATATAGCATCACGACTAATGATAACCTTTTGAGAAGAAGGATCATAAAATTTGTAACCTTTGGAATGATCTGAATAACCAAGAAAAATAACCTTCAAACCTGGAGGATCCAACTTATGTCGAGTGTCCTTGGGCACATGAATATAAGCAATGCAGCCAAATGTGCGAAAGTGAGAGACTGAATGTGTCTTCCCTGTCCAAATTGTTATAGGAATGTTACCAGCAGGCGTAGTAGTTGGAAGATGATTTTGAATAAAAACAGCTGTTAGAAGTGCTTCAGTCCAAAACTTTCGAGACAAACCAAAGTGTATAAGCATGCAACGTATAGCATTAAGAATCGTGCAGTTTTTACGCTCAGCAACACCATTTTGCTGAGGAGAATAAGGAACTGTAAACTCATGATGAATACCTTGATCCTTACAGAAGTCATCAAATAGATTGGATACATATTCACTGCCATTGTCACTGCGAAGCGTCTTTATAGAGAATCCAGTTTGAAGCTCCACACTTATCTTGTATTGTTTAAATATAGGTAAAGCCTCAAACTTATGTCGAAGAAGATAGACATGTGTGTACCGTGAGAAATCATCAATGAAAGTTATAAAATATCGATATTGAGACTTTGAGGCAGGAAAAGGACCGCAAATATCGGTATGAACCAAATCCAAGAGAGCACAGGAATGTGATGAAGTAGAAGTGTGGAAAGGCGAACGATGGTGTTTTCCAAGTGCACAATACTCACATATTCCCATACGTGGATGAGATTTAAGATCCATACCTTGCACAAGACCATGACAATGAAGATCAAGAATTTTGGCAAAATCGGAGTGTGCAAATCGTTGATGCCATAATTTGCAATCTGCATCTCTAGGGGCAGTAACAACATTTGCAACTGTATCGTTCAATGATAGCTCAAATAGATTACCATGTCGAGGAGCCACTGCTATAGTATGCCCGTCTTTCTCTATACGACATTGATTATGATCAAAGCCAACAAACAAACCAAGATCAACTAGACGAGCAACAGAAAGAAGATTTCTTTGCAAATCTGGAACATGAAGAACTCCTCTTAATATTCTAGTGGATGAAACAGTCCCCAGATATAAATCACCCACTCCTTTGACTTGACAAGTCGTATCATCCGCAAGGTAAACAAACTTCTTGACAGGAAGAGAATGATAATTGTGAAGCCACTGTGATTGATATGTCATGTTTCCAGTGGCACCTGAATCAACGATGAATAGAGAACCATCATGAACATGAAGTACCTTTTCTGGAGAGATATCATAATGGACGAAATTGAGCTCCTGATGAGTATGATCATCATCAGTTGAAGTTTGTTGAACAATATAAGCTCGAGAACGTTCTTCATCATATCTTCGTTTATAACAATGACGAGATGGATGATCTGTATGTGCACAATAATCACAAGGAGGAAAACTTTTGGACGAGCGAGGTTGCTTTGTAGTAACTCCATGCTCCTTATCATATTGACGTGCCCAGCAATCAGAAGCCACATGACCTTTCTTATCACAGTAAGAACAATGTTTGTTAGGATAAGCAAGACGAGAAGATTTACTACATGTATTAGAGCGTCCACCCTGTTGAAAACGTGAAGCAGGACGCTTGCGAGCAACAAAAGCAGCATCAAAATCCCTTTGTTCGCGAGTGACCAAGACAGCATCAAATTTTTCCAAATGATGCTCATGACGTTGAGAATATTCAATAAGAGATATACATGCTTTATCAAAGTGGATATCATCCTTGTTAGACAAAATAGTGATGATATTGTCATATAAAGGATCTTTGATGGTATGAAGAAGTTGAGTAACAATCTGATTTTTAGCAACAGGAGCGCCGGTAGCACCGAGCTGATTGATAATGTCTTTAAAAGCCTCGATATGAGAGTGCATAGAAGTACCAACCTTATATTGAAGATTCTTCAAACAAGTTTGGAGATATAAAATTTCGGTGACCGATTTCTTCTCAAACGTTGAGATAAGATACTCCCAAATAGCATGAGAGGTTTCCAGATGAAAGACATCCAACATAAGTGAGTCAGGAAGTGCAGACAATATATAACGACGAGCCGCTTTGTCACGATGAATCCAATCAGTATGATCAATTTTCCATTGTTCAAATAATGGACCATCAGTAATCACAGAATTGTTATGCATCACATCAATAGGTTGAACTGGGCAAGACAGGTCGCCCAAAACAATATCAAATAATTCGTCACCTTCAAGAATTAGCATCATCTTTGCTTTCCACCCAGGAAAGCCTTGTCCTTGGAAGAAGGGAACCGAACGTTGGCCAGACGGATATTCGTTAACAATTACGCAATTGGCCATGCCTGTATGTCTAGAGAAAACAAATAAGATGAGATCGCAGAATCTGCAAACCATGATCAAGACGAGCGTAGTTGAGATGCATGACAATCAAAATAGGGATATACACGTAAGAACGGCAAAAAGTATTGAGTGACTAAAAAGAAAGCCCGAAATAGAGAGGCGTAACGTGCAAGACGAGATGACGCATATAAGAAAAGTGTTATTTCGGTCGAGCAAAGAACGTGAACAATAATAAAACATCGCTAAAAATAGCAAGATGTTTGCTTGTCGTAATCAACATCATTAATGAAGACGACCGATTAATAAACTATAATTGGGGATTAACGAACTGTAATTAGAAATACAGTTTTAAATAAAGAATCGCAGATTCGAGCAGAATTGCTGTCTTGAATCCTGAACTGTCATAACTTTTGATCCAGAACTCCGATTGACAAGCGGTTTTGACAGGATTCGAGAGCACGACGAGAGCTACGCACTTGGACCTGGTTTTGTTTTTAAAGACAAAATTAACTAATACTTCTAATTTGAACAAGTTCATGTATCAAATCATCACTTGTGCAAAGAATTCAATCAAGTATAAACAATGAAACAACTTATCTTCCTTGTTGTTGCTACACATCCATAGTTCTGATACCATGTTGAGAGAGAGAGAGAGTATGAGAGAGATACACAAGATATGCTCCCAAAGAATGATTCATATTGATGTAGAGTTAGTATATATAGGTGAGACCCAAGTCAAGTGAGAGATGATATATATAGTTGTAACATCATTATTATGGAAAAGCAAGACATATTAGGCCACAGTGCCATAAGATGCGCGATGATAAGCGCAAGAAAAAGGGAAAAGTGAAAGTGTTGAAAAGTCTTCTAAGAGCAGTATTGTACTTGCAAAGTCCAGTGTCAAGATAGAAGAGGTTAATGACATGCAAGCCACTGATTCTGATGAGGATTACATACTTGCACCATCTTCATGCGATGCATTACAGGCTTCTCAGACACATTCTATGTATGCATAGTGTTGGCTTTTGGATTTGGGTGCATCATTTCATGTGACACCCTATAGAGATTGGTTTCATATATATCATACCATCTCTGGTGATGTACGTCTTGGTGATGATAGGTCTCTTGACATTATGGGCATTGGAGATGTTAGGCTGCAGTTTCCTTCTGGAAGTTCTATTGTTTTCGATGATGTATGTAATATACCTAATTGACTTGTAGCCTTATGTCAGCTAGACAGCTTGATGATATAAGGTATTTTGTGTCTTTTAGAGACTCTGCATGGAAGATTACTTGTGGCAGGCTTGTGCTTGCAAGAGGTGCCAAGTCTGGCAGTCTCTATCCCTTACTTGTATCTGGAGCTATATTGAATCATATTTTGTCTGTGGGTTCTATACCCCATGTATCCCTTTGGCATGCTCGTTTGGGGAATATGTCCCTTAAAGTCCGTGCTTTGCAATATCTTTCACCTTTTGACTCTTCACATTTTAAGTCTTGTGATCATTGTTTGTATTGTAGACAGACTAGGAATACGCATAAAAAGTTTGGCAAGAAACACATGGGTGACCTCTTGGCTCTTGTGCACTCAAATGTATGTGGGCCCATGCCCTGTCAGTCCCACTAGGTGGGGCAAAGTATTTTGTTACTTTCATAGACGATTACTCACGTAAGTTTTCGGCTTATCCCATAAAGAGAACATATGTTATCTTAGACACATTTCACGGTTGGCTTGCATTAGTAGAGAACTAGTCTAGGCAAAGGTTGAAATGCCTAAGGTTAGATAATGGGGGTGAGTATGTATCACATGCTTTTCAGCAGTTTTTGATGAGTGGGGTATTAAGCATCAGTTGATCGCCCCTTACACCCCTTCCCAAAATGGTATGGCTGAATGCATGAATAGAAACATTTAGGAAAGGGTCCGTAGCATGCTTAGCCAGGTTGGCTTACCACAGCACTTTTGAGCTGAGGCAGTTACTACTACAGTGCATCTCATTAATAAGTCACCTAGCAGTGGCATTGACTTTCAGTTTGCAGAGGAGGTATGGGCATGAAAGCCCCCCTCTTATGATCATTTGCGTGTCTTTGGATATGAGGCATTCTGTTATGTGCCCAAGGACAAACGCAATAAGCTAGATCCTAAAAGTGTCAAATGCATTTTCATTGGCTATGGAGATGTAGGAGAGATGGGTTACCATTTATGGGATTTGCAGGTATAGAAAGTAATCCGCAGCCATGATATCATCTTTCATGGGATAAAATGCATATGCAGTGTGAGAAAGTAGTTGAGGTATGCAAAATTATCTTTCAGAAGGAGCCACCTGCTTCCATACAGCCTGCTCCAAGGCCAACTAAACAGCATGTAGCATCACCTGATGTTCATGGCCTAGATGTTAGACATGCTGATGTTAGACATGATGTCGGTCAGGCAGTAGAGCCTAGGTTGAGGCGTTCTACTAGAGGTAGATGACCTCCTAACCGTTTTGCACCCTTTATGGATTATGTATTGGTTATAGATGCAGGAGAGCCTCTCACTTATGATGAGGCTATGCAAGGGGTGATTGTCACTCTTGGGAGAGGGTTATGCAGTCTAAGCTTGAATCATTGCATAAGAATCAGACTTGGGTTTCGGTTTCCTTGCCTTAGAGTAAGAAGGCTTTGCCATGCAAGTGGGTGTACAAGCTGAAAGCTACCCCTGGACACCCCAAGCCGGCATACAAGGCTCGATTGGTTGCTAAGGGCTTTAAGCAGGAGCATGATATTGACTTTAATGAAGTCTTTTCTCCTGTGGTCAAGATGACCACCCTACACTTAGTCTGGCTTTGGTTGCCCAACTTGACCTGGACTTATACTAGATGGATGTCAAGACCACTTCTTTACATGGGGACTTGCATGATGAGATTTACATGGAGTAGCCTAAGGGCTTTGCAGACCCTGGCAGGGAACACCTAGTGTGCAAGCTAAAAAGGAGTCTAGATGGCTTGAAACAGGCACCTAGGGAATGGCACCATAAGTTTGATGCATTCATGTAGTCACAAGGCTATAGCCGCAGTGCTATGGATCCATGCTTGTATAGAAGAAATCCCATAAGGGTTTTTTTACTAATTTTGGTACTCTATGTGGATGATATGCTTCTAGTAGGGATAGCTCATGAGGAGCTAAATGCTCTTAAGGCTCAGCTCAAGAAGAGCTTTGAGATGAAATATTTGGGACATGCCTCTCATATACTTGGTATGCACATTACGCGCGACAAATCTCAGGGACTACTCTATCTGTAACACAGAGACAGGACATTCATAAAGTCCTTAAGCTCTTTCATATGCAGGATGTTAAGCCTATTGACTGTCCATTACCTTCTCATGTAAACGTTTCGCAGGGCCGATTGTCCGCAAACAGATAAGCAAAGGGATGAGATGGCCAAGATTCCCTATGCATCAGCCGTGGGCAGTCTTATGTATGCCATAATAGCCACGCATCCAGATATTGCTTTTGCAGTTGGGGTTGTGGCACATTATATGGCTACACCTGGCAAGAAACATTGGGATGTTATGAAGGGTATCATGCGGTACCCGAAGGGCACAACATATATGTGTATTTGCTATGGCAGTTAGGATACAAGAATCATGGGGTACACTGACTCTAATTTACAGGACATGCAGATAATAGGAAGTCCACTTCTGGCTATGGGTTTACTTATGCTGGAGGGGCTATCTCTTGGATATCTAGGGCACAGAAGTGTACGTCTCTTTCTACTACCAAGGATGAGTATATTGCAGTTATAGAGGCTTGCAAGGATGCTATCTGGCTAGGCTGTTTGATTGCAGACCTTGGTATGACAGATGCTATACCTACACTACATTCAGATTCTATGAGTGCCATTCAGTTGGCCAAGATTTCGGTCTTCCATGCAAAGACAAAACATATTGAGGTGAGGTATCACTTCATTCACGAGGTCATTGAGGATAGGTTTGTTGACCTTGTCAAGATTCCGACTGAGCACAATCCTGCAAACTTACTCACGAAGAGCCTCACTACAGAGCACTTTACCTTCCTCATGAGATTGATGGGTGTTGGATGAGATGAAGTCTTTTTCCTCATCCTGTTGTACATGTGTACATGTTATATTGTCTCTTCTTTTCTCTTCTCTCTCATTAGGATAGATTCGCCTTTAAGTGGGAGGTTGTTCGGGATAAAGGCGCCTCCATCTAGCCACATGTGTATTACTACACTGACAGTACCTGCCACTACACACTACAAGTGGTGGGCACCTATCACAATCACTTATTCTTTATTCTTTTTTGTGACAGTTTGAATAAAGGAAGACCGGGATACACATTCTGGTTGTTGGAGTTTCCACTTTGGAGTTTCTCTCTCTGTCTCTTGCTCTTGCTCTTCATCCACCATAGCTCTCACCACCAAGCTTCTTTCTCCTCGGTTCCACTTCCCTTTCAATTTATAAGGCATCATCTTTGTAGATCTATGCAAAAGTCACCTCCTCCCTATCATAAGATAAAAAAGAAACATACTTTATGAAGAAAACATCAAATAAAAGGAAAGTTTTATTTTAACCTTTCAAAGACATGAATATAGTGGAAAAGCTTTAGCTTTATGCTTTTACAAATACATAAACATGTTGCGAACAAAATGATATAAGGAGAAGAAATTAAGAAGTATTGGCCCTTCTCTTGCAAAACAAAATTACATACGTCAGGAGAGAAGGGATACCTAAAATAAAGAGGGATTGCGAAGATGGAAGAATATTTTGTGTAGAGCTTGGTTCTTTCAAGTTTTTGAGCATTGTGGACGTAACAAATTTTGTGGACTCACAATTTTGTTGATAAATAGAGGTGCAGTCTATATTGCTTGTCTATTTGTTATGGCTTCGTACGTTTGTGTTTAGCGACTAAATGAGGCATAAGTGCTGTCAATTTTCTCATGTTTGAAAAATAATTATTGTTAAGTTTTGCTCTTTAACGAAGTCAGTCAATTGATCAGCACTCCTTTTTCTTACGTGTTTTTGAGTTGTGACTAGGATGTGTCTCGATCACAACTCATGAGGCAAAGGCACCAAGGTTTTTGCATTGAAATGAACTTGGGCACTTTAAAAGATAATGCCCAAAGCTAAGCTAAAAATCCACCAAGGAAAATTTTGTGGCTAGAATCAAGCAGCTTTAGTCGAGAAAAAAAAATATTAGAGTAACTTGGAAGGGGATAGAATAAGACAAAGATCTTGCATTGGAGGCAAGCATGGAAAGAGCAATAGTACATGCTATCCTCAACAAGAAGAGACCAAATTACCAGTTCTCAATAATCTAGACCCTGGAAACCTATCAAGGTAAAGCCTTTAAGATTTTGATTGATTATGAAAGAACCCACTTATATATCACATGAAATTATGCAAAAAGATTAGGGATAGACATGCTAAGGCATAAGACATCGGTTCAAGTCCGATAAAGGACTTTAGTCTAAAATGTCATTCGCTAGGTGGGTGGAATAACGATTCTACTGTGAGCAATTGTAGCCAGTGTTCAGAATGATATAAAAAGAGGATTTACATTTTTGAGTATCAAGCCAATAATAAATTGGTAAACTCCCACCGATTCAAAGATTTTGAATTTATATACAAGAATGAAACTCAATGGGGAAACCACAGAGTAGTTGCATGGATAGACATTGCACTTGCATCAAAGTTTCCAATAGAATCCACAAATGGGAAAGGGGTAATATTTTCTCAACAAACTAGAAAAGTGGAATTTAACTTTAGGAGGTAATCTTTCCAACATGGGGTTCTACATCTATACCTGCATCCATACCTAACTCTGCACCACCCTGACCTTAACGTTGGATTCACCAAATATGCTAAAGCAATGTGCGCTTGATGACCAGAAGATACTGGGTCTCATGAAGCATGCACGACAAGTAGAAAGTTGAGATATGTAAATAATAAGATACAATGCTTAAAGAAACACCGACAAAATCACACCCTATCAGATCATAGAGATCCAAATTACGTGTTCTTATAGGAATCATAAGAAATACACTCTAGGATATTAGCTCTCCACTTCATCCGAGCACACTATCACTTAGGAGTAGTCCCAGCTAACCCAAAATTTTACTTAGCTCTCTACTTTGTCTAAGCTATATGATGCTGAGGAGTGATTGTAACTAATCCCTCAAATCACATCAAATTTGCAAGCATTGTCCTAACATTTACAAGCGATAGAATCCAAATTTTTGTGTAGCTTTTTTTTCATAAAAGAGTGACTCACCTAGACTCTAGATCTTCTTTACCACATCATCTCATTGTTGAGTAGCTTCCAGGACATAATCATGTTGAACTGAACTTGGAATCATCTCAAAACATATGTATAGATAGTATTGCCCTTGTCCATAAGAAAGGAATGATTGCTTTATAGGACTTGTAGACACCAAGGGTCACTAACATTGCTCTTATCTCTTCTTAAGGATCACTATCGCACATAGGGAGTGAGAGAGTAGAGTACTCTATACATTGGACCTCAAGGTCGGAAGGAAAGACAATGACTTTCATAAGCTTTTGGAATTCAAGGAGTCCAAACCCTCATAAGTTTCTGAAATTCAAAGAGTTCAAACACTCATAACTTTAGTATGTCATGGCTCAGCTTGGACATAATTGGGTACCACAAGTTCAAGGTAAAG
The DNA here is from genome assembly GCF_053477565.2 of Lygodium microphyllum. NCBI lineage: Eukaryota > Viridiplantae > Streptophyta > Polypodiopsida > Schizaeales > Lygodiaceae > Lygodium > Lygodium microphyllum. The sequence continues at coordinate 43,514,062 of NC_141140.1, read as the reverse complement.
CTTACAAGGGAAGCAATTAACAATATGTTTGACATTCGATATTTGAGCATCAGACTCTGGACATGCTTGGGTTCATCATGACATGCCATATGTCAAGATCAGATATAATAGATATCAGTGCATAGTTCCCAATGTTTGTGAGCAGTACATCGGTCCTCCACCAAAATCGAAACTGCCGGTGCTTTAAATTCTTCTATCATCTCCGCTTTCGTATTTGACTGTCGCACTCTCCTTTTCTCCTTGGCGTTAGTTAGCACTGGTCAACACTTCATTCACCTGTCCGCCTGTAACCCACTGTCCACATATGGAAGAAGAAGTTAACGTGCTCCATGGCGATAAGGATAAGTCTTCTTCTTCCTCTTGTTTTCAGTAGCCTCAATAAACGTTCTCTGACGTCACTCTATTTCTGCAGCGAACATCTCAGTGGTATTGCCCATATCCTCAAATTGAGCAGGATGAAAAGCAACAACTTTGCCAGTAACACTGCTCGTAGGGCGGTCAACCTTTAGGCCGTCGTCATCCCCACTAAGTTCTCCTCCTCCGTCGTCAGTGCTGTTTGTCGCAGGTTGCCATAGCCGCAGGACTTCCAGCTCATCAGGACCGTCAGCTACAGGTCCATGATCTCAGAGCCTTTCAAGATCAGTCGGCTTGTTTCTAGCAGTTGCAATCAATAATCAAATGGCATTCCCTGCAAATACTGCAGCATGACCAGGTCTCTGATCGCTTAACCCCTGGAGAAAACCATGCTGGCCAACGTTAGCTATCATCATCTCGTATTTTGCGTTCTCTTCCAAGTCGCAGACCTTCCATCATCCATGGGCATCAGAAAGTGGCTTCTATGAGCTTTGTTGTCTTTTACTAGGCCTGCCAACTCTCCTCACGAAAAGTGCAGTCTATCATCCAAGACTTATCACGCTTCCAGACTCATTTTCTCGAATTCTCGAATTTTGGCGGGCTACCCCTTTTCGATTGGCTTCCTTCATCTTTCTTTTCAGTATGTTGATCTCCCAAAAAGCTGGTTGTTTACCTCCCAAAAATAGGCCTCTGAACTCGCGCCTTTCCATGTTCCATGATTTTAGCCATTTTAGCCATGCACCATCTCCTCATGTCATTTCAAAAAGCTAAGTCATGCATAGCCCAAAAAGGATGACATTTCCCTTTACCAAATAATCTTCCGCATGTCACTTACCTCCTTTTAGTCCACATCATAGCACTTTAGATCTTCACTTATTTAGCTATTGGACTAGCTAAAGGACTAGTCTAAGCAAATGGAAGAACTTGCAAAAGACATAAGTGTGATATCACCAAACTCAAACTTCACAATCTAGGTGTTTTATATTTGAACAAGTGGCATTATGACATCCACCACATCATTAGGTAGTTGCCCTAACACTACTATATTTGGAGTTTTCACACGAAGGATGAGAATCGGCACAACAATATCTACACTTAACACATCAGTGGTCATTATGATCCTCACATGGCCACTAACTTATCACTTATTATATTTAGTTTGTTGCACCAACCTACATCTAGCATAATTATAGCATCAATCAATTAATATAGTTAGTTATGCACTGTTTGACTTATAGGCAACTTTTCTTTATGTTGTCGGTGTATCTATACTTTGTGTACATTGTATTATATATAAAAGAATAAGAAGAAACCAACAAAAAAACTTTTTGGTCTCCATGATCTCTCTTCTTGTTTACTTGAGTAAGCATTACCTTATGTGTATGGTGTGTGTTTGGCATAGTATCTCAAGCTTCTCAACACGCGATTTGTGACAATGATGACAATGGATAGAAGTCTTACAAGAATATGACTTTGAGATCAATTATAAATCTTGTAGAAAATGTTGTTATGAATGTCTTTTGTCGCAAATCATTTTACAATATCCTCATCTCAAAGGAACTCTCTAAGGCAAGATCTCTAACACCTTTGGTATCAATGCTTAGTAAAACAATAATAGAAATGGAAAAAGAAGAAGAGATTAGGGATCGAAAGTATCAACATATGATAAAAGAAATCCTATTCAAAGAGATAAACCCTACGAACAAGCTCAAGTATCTAAACTTCACTACACAAGTAGGACCTGTCTACTTTTGCGGCAATACACTTTATCCCAAGGAGTCAAGATCTCAAGAAGAATATACTTATGGAAGCTTATGATTCCCTATTCTTAGGACACCTTGGCTATGTAAAGACTCTCAATGTTATAAGAAGGTGCTTTCATTGGAGAATGCTGAAAGAAGATGTGCTTAAATATGTCGATGAATACCTAAGCTATCAACAAAGTGCATTAAGATATCACAAAAGCTCTAACCTCTTACATCCCGCAAATGAAGTGGAAATTTATCAGCATGGATTCTGTAGTTGGACTACACTTCGACTATGCTTTATCCAAGGAGCATATAATTCAATTCTAATGATTGTAGCTATGCTCATTAAGGTGGCTCAGCCAAGACTAACTACAAGGCCCTTGATATCGCAAGGCTCTTTGTGAAATAAATCTTTAGGCTACATGCTTTATTTAAGAGAATCGTGAGTGATTGTGATTATCTTTTTACTTCTCACTTTTGAAAGACCTTGTTTGAGACCATTGGTACCCAATTCTGTTTTAACACAGTCTCTCATCCCCAAACTGATGGAAAAACCAAGCAAGTTAATCAAGTCATTGAATACGTACTTAGAGCTTATTGTTGTAGGGAATGTAAGCAATGGATACATGATCTACCCTTGGTTGAAATTTCTTTCAATTCATCCTAGTATCAAAGTATTAAAATGACCCCTTTCCAAGCTTTGTATGGAAAATAATCTTTGACTCCACTGTACCCTAGAGGTAAAAGCTTCCATGAAGATGTCGAAGGAGATGGATGAATAAGTTAAGGCTCTCAAAGAAGATATCCAAGCTGACAAGGATCACAACAAAAAGCATATACTAATCTAGGAAGGAAAGAACAAATCTTTCGAGAAGAAGATAAAGCTTTTTTTCATATCCATCCTAGGGAAAGTTCCTTATCATTGCAATAATTCAAGAAAGTAAGCCCAAGATATTGTGGCCCATACAAGAGTCTCAAGTGCCCAAGACGCAATGCTCTTTTTAAACACTTGAAAGTTCACAATGTATTTCATGCTTGCCTACTATTGAAAGGTTATATAGCTAATCCCAATCATGTTCTTGATGATCAACAAGTTGTAATACCAAGCCAAGAAGTCCTTGACCTTCAACTTGAAAGAATACTTGATGTTAGAGAATGCACACCTAGAAGTAGAACCCTTATGAAATATCTCTTCCTATGTAAAAACGATCTTGAAGAGAATGCCTTGGATTGATGAGAGGAAGCCTTATGTATGCAAGACCCTTGGTTTCATTTGAGATGAGGACATCTTCACTCCTCTAAGCGGAAGAGGATATCATGGTTTTTCTCTTCTCCGCATTAACCTGGACTCTGCAGAATCGGACTAGACTTTGACACATGAAAATCAACAAATTTAGCACATCTGAGACAACAAAGAGTACAATTCACCAATAGGATAATTCATTGAAATCTTATAAGGAAATTTAACCCTACAAATCCCATGGAAATGGCTAGGCAAAATGCTGACATTTATATCAATATATTCAACACGCTTAGAGCTATAAGCTAGGTAATCGACCCCAATCTAATCTTAAATGAGCTGAATGATGCATCATAGATCCTAGTCACTAGCAAGAATGTCAAGGAATTGAGCCTAGAGCCCAATTAGGCTGAGTACATAGACGACAGTGTGAAAGTTGCAATTGTGACTTTGTATTTGTACCCACATTGTTTTCTAGCACTTGCAATGCCACTACAAGATATAGAACTTATAGCGACGTTTAAAGCGACGAAAATACAAACAACAAAATTTGCCCCCGTCGTCGCAAAAAGCGTCGTTATTGATGATGCCATAGAATCGTCGCTATATGCGTCGCAAATGCATTTGCGATGCATATAGCGACGGTTGCAGAGAATTTGCGATGCTCATAGCGATGCCAATAGCGACGCGTGCAGTAAATTTGCGACGCAAATAGCGACGGTAACAGAGAAAAAAAAAATTGTAGAAGGGCAGTAGCACTGTGTGCTGTATGAGAGCCATACAAAATAGTTTCTGCACTGTTGCATACAAAGCGTTTGCAAACAAAAAGAATGTATACTGAAATCATAAAACTGATACATGAAATAAATACATGATCGCATAAAATGCGATTGGTACAATCATGAAACGATATCAGTAATACATAGAAAATGTCTACATAGATCGGGCGACTAAAAACTAAAGGTGTGTGAGTTCTAAGGATCCAAGGGCGAGCTACAAATCCTCGTCCCCCGAAAGCTCGTCCCACTGCAAAGGAGCATCAAACGGATTCTGCAGAAAAAGAAACAACATATCAATCCACCATACAATAATGCATTCAAATATTTCATGGTAACTACGGACAAGAAAGATGAGTGACTTACAGGGCCGCCGCATCTATACAATCGATCGATCAATGCCCTGAAACCGTGCCTCTCTGCATATCGAGTCTCAAGGCCTTGCGGATCGCGATTTGTAACGGAGTGCTGCAAAGAAAACAAAATGCTAACTGTTAGAAACATGATTGTCAGTACAAATAATATCTCAAAAAAACAAATAAGCAAAACAAAAGAGAAACTTACAAAGTCCTCCAAATATGTCCTGTGGCCGCCACTCCCAAGATGATGCACCGATCGGGCCTCAATTCGTGCCCTCGCCGCCTCCCGCTGCTGACTCCAACGTTCTGGCGAATTTGTAGCCTCCTCCCTCAGTCGGCGCCAGTCGCCTGCATCTAACCACTCGGGCTTTGGAGCCCCACTCTTGATTGCCTTGCGTGCGTCGGATCGTCTATGTGACATGTATGTACGCATGCAATCCATCATCCAGCCTGTAGAGAATCTATCCACTGCGGCTGGCACCGGGAACTCCTCGTGCAAGGATGCTACTATGTAGTCCTTGCTCCCCTCCGGTATGTTCCTCCAATGATCCAGGACGTTGTGCCGAAAAACTTGTTGGCACAACTCCCTCATGCGAGCCATCACCCTCCTTCCCTCATCATTCATGATGATGGCTCCTGACCTGCTATCCACTAGGTATCCATAACCCCTAGGAGTCTGCCTGAGATGGGCCCTCTCCCATCTCCGTCCATGCTCTTGGGCATATCCAAGAGACCCCTGTACATCCGGTGTACCGACGGGGGTACCCTCTCCCAGAGTGCCACTCAAAGGGGTGCCACCAAAAGGAGTGCCACCAAAAGGCGTGCCATCTGCCGACGGCTGCGCAAAAGCCGAAGTAACTGGAGTGGACGTCCCCACAGGTGTGACAAATCCTGGAGGTGACGCAGCTCCAGCTGAACGACGAGACGGAGACACCACGTCCGTGTCTCCACAGCAGCACCCCCCTGATCCTCCTGCAGTCGCAGTCCCTCCCTCTGGCCCAAGTCACGAGCGTCGAGATCGTCTGCTCGAAGCTGAAGCATCTGATCGCGCTGAAGCTGATCTAGCAGAGCGCCCTGACGAAGAACGAGACAGCTCCTGATCTACCATCTCTCTGAATCTCGCGAGCTGATCTGGAGACATGCGTGCCATCATGTTCTGAAACTCCTCATCGCTCATCCCTCGACTCATCTTGAAAATGTCGATACCTGCATATATAAAAAATGATATTAGAATAATCAATTTAAACTATACAAAGCACATTAATATAAATCATTTTTGAAAAATTCCTCTTAAAATGCATATCTTATCTACCTTTATGGAAGATCTAAACAACGAATTGAGTAATACAATTCTCCAAGAATGAAGTATTCTATGGTCCCATGTTAATCTCCTGACACAACTCTGCATACACTAGAAGGTCGATAGACATGTCACCACAAAAGAACGAGTCTGTCTCATTCTCAAAAAATTCTACGACTTCAGTATTTCCATCATTGTTAGCCGATGCAGGCTCCAAGCTTGCGGTGGCCTCCAGCCCTTGTAATATCGATCCCTCTATTTGCATATTTTCTTCATCTATGCTTGGAACATCGCTTTGATCATATACTCTCGCACCTCGAGGAGTTGAAGGTATAACATACCACCATCGAGGTTGTCGGGGGTTTGGATAGAAGATTACCTGTTTACAAACACTTACAAAGCGAGTTCAAACCATTGTGACATAAACCTTGTCTTATTACAATTAGCAAGCAAATGACTATTTGTACCTGTTCACAATGGGCCGGCAACACAAAGGTGTCGCGCAAATCCATCCATTTTTTTTCGGAATCTATTTCGAGAAATCCAGATGGACCTCGTCGAACTGTTGCTCGAGCTCCTCCAAGTACCACTTTGAACCACTGCACATCGAATAGTATCATGGAGAAGCTACGGTAATCCACTGTAATAATACTTTGCAAGTTCCCAAAATACTCCATCTCATCCACAACCATATTCGGATTCATTGCTCGTTGCCGACTCTCTTGCTCAAACCTTGCCATGACACCACAGTCCATTGTGGAGCGCATTTTGTCAATACGCTCTACCCAAAAAAGTTGTCCGCGCGACCACGCTGCACTATATATTTTGTACTACACATTGAAACACTCAAATTAGATGTAGCAAGAAAATTTAGATACGACACATTCTAAACTATATATTACCTTTGGACTACATCCCCTCGAGAACTCCCACTCCTCCATTGAGACCTCTGTCCCTTCACTGGATGCTGCGGTCAAGGCTCCATCCAACCATCGTGTTGACATAAACCGTGGCATCTCCTTCATGCCTTCGGGATATCGAATTGGTCGGTGACGCGTACTGCGTCAGAATTCATCTCGCGCTTTCTCTCGATCTTGCCTTGCAATCTGGTACTTGGCGAGCCACGTCTCCATGGAGGCATGGTGCAACATACAAAAGCGATTCACCTTCTCTTCCATTGAGGCATCCATTCTTTTTTCTACCCCATTTCCAACCACCACATCTCCAGTCAGCCTATCATCGTCCTTTAGCGTCCATAGCATTTCATTGTCTGGTTCCACCATTGGTAGCCATTGTGAGATATGCACTAACGCCTCTGACACCAACTAACCTTCCGCCATGCTACCTTCCGGACGAGCTCGTTGTCGCACAAAGCCTTTGAGGGTTTTCATGAAGCGCTCCAGGAAGAACATCCATCGCGTATGGACAGGTCCAACAATCTCCACTTCGTCCACAAGATGCACAAAAAGGTGAACTTGTATCGTGAGCATGCTAGTGGGCAGGTATTTCTCAAAGAGATAGACCGTCTCAACTGCTTCCTGCCTTGCAGATTCAATAGAGGACATCTTAATCTCTTTCTGCGAGATCCATTGCACCAAAGTCGACAACTTGTAAATGGCCCTGCGAATTTCTGGAGTTAGGCATCCCGCGATCGCGATCGGTAGGACAAACTGCCACAAATGAGAAAGCATTAAGAATAATGGTCACTTTTCAAATTTCAAAATGTCCACGCTAATTAAAATCCATTCTGTTCACAAACCTGACATATCTTATGCCAATCATGGGATTTTAGCCCAGACATTTGGTCATCTTTAGAAAATGCGGACCTGAGAGAATGCATCATACCCGTCGAAGTGCGGATAGACTTGATTACTTGCTTCACAATGCGCTCTTCTTTGGTAGACAAAACCCAGGGAGCACGAGGAAGCTGCACTCCCCCTTCAGCACTCGACTGCGGCCAAAGTGCCTCCATCTTACCTACCTCCTTTAAATCCATTCGTGACCCTATAGTGTCTCTCTTTCCTGTGATGTGGTCCCATAGCAAGCTGCCCACATTTTTGAAAATATGCATGGGATCCAACAAATGGTTGACCTGTAAGTGGGTCCAATATGGCAACTCGTAGAAAACTGAGAACCGTTGCATTCCATTTGGATGTGATTCCGGGTTTACCATTTTCAGCTCGTACCAGCTTGCAGCGTTCATACGTGCTGGAGGTCGTCCAAGAAAACCTTCCCTGAGTTCATGATCCTCCAGCAAGAAAGCGGTGTGTCCTTGATATACCATCTTCTTCATGGTTCGTGACCTTCGGGAGTCTAACTGTGGCCCACACAATGGACATGCATGATAACCTGAGGTAACCAGACCTGCAAGGCGATCCAGGACCTAGTGAATACTTGATTGAATGAAATAAAATATAGATATTACCAGCGAGAACAAAGGTCTGCTCACTTGAGCACTCTCCCAATCCCGGAAAGTCATGCATCATCCACATGAGAATGGCTCGAATGTTGGCTGACCGCCGACCATCACGCCTGCTCATATCTTGCACCGTGACCCCCTCCTCCCACAAAATCTTAAGCTCATCGACTAATGGACGAAGATACACGTCCATATTTTTTACTTTGTAGTGGTCCGGGACGAGCAAGCTAAGGATGAGATGTCTTTTCTTCGTAGAAAGCCATGGAGGGATGTTGTAGTTGATAAGCACTATAGGCCACACACTGTAAGAAGTCGAGCGCAGACCGAATGGGTTCACACCATCCATGGCGAGACCGAGCCGAAGATTCCTTGGCTCTCGCGCAAAGCCTGGGAAGGTAGAGTCAATGTGGCTCCATGCGCGCGAATCTGTTGATATTCGTTGAACTCCATCCGTGGACCTATTCTGCACATGCCACGTTGTCAAGCTTGCCATGGCAGACGTGCGAAACATGTGGTTTATGCGGGGGATGAGCGAAAAGTGTCTGAGAACTTTTTGAGGGATGGTTTGCCCTTGCAAGTCCTGTCAATACCTGTGAGCACCACACCTTGGACATGTCTCCATAGTCTCGTATTCATCTCGAAACAATATGCAGTCGTTGATACATGCATGGATGTTATTGTAGTCCATGCCAAGCTTCCGTAAAACATGTCGTGCATCATCAGGAGACTCAGGCATGGTATTTGCAGGTGGCAATATATGATATTTCAATAACCTGAAAAAAATCATAAAACAACTTGAAAAAACACAAATGTTTACAATAATACTGTTTAAAAAAATCAATGAAGCCTGTGTGCAAGGTACCTGAATAACTCAGTCACACTCGTATCGCTCCAACCGTATTTTGCTTGCACACTTAAGAGTGCAAGCAATGTCTTCAACTGAGATACTCGGCACCCATCATATAATGGTATGGATGCTTCCTCTCTAAGCGGGTCAGATGTCTCAACATCCATGGGAATCAATGCATCGATCATTGCCTCCATCTCAGGCTCCAAGATTGTAGGCAGGTCGGGAAGGTTGTCTGTCTCCTCTGGCATTGACGGTATAGATGGGCCTTATGAGTGGTCGATTGGCTCCTGTAATCCATCCATAGCACGTCCACGAACTCTTCTAATTGGCCGCAAAGGGTGCACTCCCCCTTGGGTCGAGACATCACCCCCCTGGATACAAAATTTGCCAACAAGACCCAATCTTATTGTGTATGGTTTTCAATTAGCTTGAGAGTACAATGCATGAAAAATGCTAACTTCAAATTACCGTTTGCTGAAAATCCGCAATCGCCTGATCAATGATCTCAGATTGAAACTCGCCAAATCGTCGTACGTGTTCTATAGACAATCGGCATTTTCGTCTGATTGCCAACTTGCATTGAGAGCAAGGACATGGGACACATTGATTAAGATACGTCTCGCGGTCTTGAACAATAAGACCTTCTTCGTTTGCCATCTTATCTACATTATAGCAAACGAGGCTTAAATGGATAGCTTTATGGAGATGTACATCAAGTTGCAAGTTGACCATAAATCTTGCATTGTATATAGTAGTTGAGAGATTTTTCGATGTTATATCTCGGCCTTGTATCATGCTCAACGATTTGTTTGTCCCGGTAGATAATTATTTGTTATATCTCGGCTTTGAAAGAGAGATAGAGAGGGAGAGGGAGAAAAAGAGAAAGAGAGGGAGAGGGAGAGGGAGAGGGAGGGGAAGGAAATGAGAGAGGGAGAGAAAGAGAACGAGAGGGAGAGGGAGAGGGTGAGAGAAAGAGAGAAAGAGAGGGAGAGGGAGAGAAAGAGAGGAAGAGGGAGGGGAAGGAAATTTAAGATAATAGACTTATTGATAATGGTATGCAATGTGCTTTGCCATGGGCCACGTACTTCATCAAAATGAACCCAAAAGTATTGTTATAGAAGAAGAAACCCTTAAATTGAGTATAGGATAATTTCTCTCAGGTCTTATGACTATGAGTAGAATTGATTGAAATAAATTTTATTACTATAGTTATAAAATTTCATAGATGGCGCGCATTAATTTTAAAATGGATTACTTATTCAAGCAAATACCTATGGCTATCTCTCACCTAGCTGACACACCTTTAATCCTAACGGGGTGTAGTGAGCTAACCTCAATAACCAAACAAGTTGTCTCCTCCCTCAAGCATACTGGTAGCTTTGAAATTTGAGATGCGAGCTCAAGAATCCTCAAGCCTCCACCTCCAAGCTCCATCTTCTATAGATGTGCACGAGACAAGAGAAAACAAGAGAAGAGAAGAAGAGAGAAGATGATGGAGAGCTTCACCTCCAAGATCCCTCACCCTCACACACTCACTCCCTCACACTCTCATACTCTCTCTCTCAAGCAAACACAAGCAAGAAAGAAGAGAAGAGAAGAAGAGAAGCAGTTGAGTCCACTTTACCACACACCAAAGAATGAGCTTCTCATTCACTTTTTGAGTTTATATACAAAACCTTAAATCCCTTTTGGGCGGTCATCCCCATATCCCCTTTTCTACATGGCCTGTCGTAGCCTAGGCCCTCTTTACCATTGTCCTCCTATCTTCTTAGCTTCCTGTCTATGACTGTTTGGGCTACCCTTACAATTTGCACAAGAGGGAGCGTGGCGCTCTTTTACAAAAGTTTCAAGAGTGCTTTGCATTTAAAATTGCACTTTTGCTTTTGACTTGGCTTTTGAGGTCGCCTTGCGCTTTTGGCTATTTCTCTTCTTGTTTCTTCCATGTGTCTGATTTTGTTTTGGGCCACCTCTTTTAGTTCCGAACTTATGTTTTTTTACTTTTTCCACTTTTTCTTGTGCTGAGGTTAACATTACCCCCTCCTAGCCTAGTGCCAATCCCATGGCACTGATGGGTAGTAGTTGGAAGTGGGATGGGTGTAGCCAGATGGCTTTTGAGCTTGTATACAAGCCCTTGCAGGATATGGTGTTGGATGGATCAACCCTTGAAATTGAAGATCATGATGGGGTTGTCCCTCCCTCATGCTGATGGTGGGTGGATTGGTCCTTTGAAAATGTAGATGGTATTGGACGGATCCCGCTTAGAGAATGGTGGATGGATAGATTTGTCTTTGAAATTGATGATGGTGTTGGATAGATCCCTCCTCTTGCCCTCCATGGCATTTTCATATTTTCTTCAAGTTGACTTATCCCTTCACCTATGTCCGTTTAGACTTTACCACTTGCACAGGAGGAAACTTGGCACTTCTTATAAAATGAATTACATTACGTCTCGCACTTCCATTTCGAGAGCCCTTGGAGGTTCTCCCTCATCCTTGAGAGAGATTTTCTTGAATATTTAGTGCTTTCCTCCATTGTTGAGAGATCATCGTTCATCTTGACAAGACCTCCCTCATCATTGAGAGGACCTCGTCAAAATATTCGGAGCTCCCCTAAATTTTTTCCGAGGTTGCCATCTCCTGCACTTTTCTTGCTTGAGCACAATGAACTTCTTCATTCACTTTTGGACTTTGGCTTCCTTGGTTTTCCTTTGTTCTAGATTTTCTATATGATTTTATTGCCGTCGGCTTCTCTCTTCTTCTACTACTGCTAGCTTCTCCATGGCATCTCGCATCTTTTCATTTTTCTTTTGCAGATCTTTGTACAACACAACTCGCTCCATCAAAATTGCATTGTAGGATCATGAGTCTTTATGTTTCTACCATGAGTTTTGCTTTCCACCTCTCGTCTTCTCCTCCCTTGGCCTCGAGTTTCTAATTTAGCTCCTTGATCTCTCTTTGATACTTGGTTTCTTGATGGGTTCTCTCTAATTGAGGGGAAGCCGTGGCCTCCCTTTTGGCCTCAAACTCAACTATAGCTATTTTCTTGACTTCCTTTGCCCGCGCCAACTGTGACAAGAAATCCTATATGTAGGCATTGTGGTTTGTAGACAGTGGCAGTGCAAAGGAACCAGTGGTTGTAGATGCCTCTATCTTCTGCCTTTTGGGATCTCGTCTGAATTTCCCATCTGCAAAGTGTCTCTCTTTTTTCTTGCATCCATAGGGGTTCCTGCACTTACACCTTGAGTTGTCTCTTTATTAACCAAGAACTACAGACCCAAGCCACAAGATTTTTGGCATCGACCATGGTAGAGGAGTCTTGGGTGGGTTCAATGACTGGGGTGGTGGGCAATAGGACAGGAGAGATGGGGTTGATTGAACCCTTGCCCTTTCCCTCAATCACTAGGGGTGGTAGGCTTTTGGGTGCTTTCGAGCTGGTGCTTGAACCTTCATGTCTAGGTGGACTCATGGTAGCCAACTCTTCTTGCCTTTAAGGTTTCTACACTCAGAGGCAAATAGCTAGGACTATGTCTTCTTTCTCTTTCTTTTTGAGCTCTGCATCTTCCTCCTCAGCTCTTCTCTTTTTTTCCTCATCAGCTTTCTTAGATTCCTCTTTTATTCTATGTGCCTCATCTCTTTCTCTTCTCTTTCTTCGTTCTTTTGTGCTTTTAGACTTACTTTGGACTCTGTGTAGGTCTGCTTTCTCTTTCTTTTCCCTCTTTTCTTTGGTCTTCTTTTGCAGAGTCTCTTTCTTTGATTTCTTGGCCCTTGACCAAATTGTGCTTCTTGCTCTCCTTCTTCCTCACTCACATTCTTTTCGCTAGACTGCTCCTATCCTTGGCACGGAGGGGACTTGTCTGGCATCTCTTTGACTACCTCATCTTCTTGTTCTTTCCCTAGTGCCTCCCTTATGATGGCCATCAAGACCCCTCCAAATTCAATGGTAGAGATCTTTGATGATGACAATTTCCTAGCTTTGGAGGCTCGAGACTCTCCCCCCATGGGTGTTCCGCCAGTGGCCAATGCCTTTGCCAATGTTTCTATCATTTTCCTGATGAAGCCATTTATGTTTACCTCATCGAAGGACTCAACAGATATGCTCTCCAACAATTGGCATGTTGATTCTATTTATAAATGTATTATACCTTTGGCTAGAGAATAGGGCATGCACCATTTTGACTTGAATTTGGACTTTAGGGTTGGGAATGTCAACTAGGCTGATGTCATTGTTGGTGTGGACTATCACTTTGTCCATTCCCAACATGTCGTACACATCTATTTTTGCCTAGCTTTCCATTTTGTTGGGTAGGCTCAATTCTTTCTATACTAGCTCAGGGCTCAGCTCGATCTCTACTTGGTGAGCTTCATTCTCTAGGTGCACCATGATAGAGCCATTGTTCCTGTTGAAGGTCTAAAGGAATTTAGGACACTTCTCATAGTTCATGGCTTGGCCCACCTTCTCCACATACTTCTACAACTTACATTGCTTCACCAATTGCTTGATGGCTAGCTCCTCCATGACCATGTCTTATAAATTCAAGATATCCTTGAATTTGAATTGATTGTAAGCCCTTGTTTCCAACGTGAGGCTATACTTCACATGCCCCTCCTCCGAGAATGGAAGGTTGCTGCTTTTCTCTTAACCTGCCATTGTGGGTACTGTCATAATACCATAGTTCACCATTAGTGTCCTTAAGGTAATTTCTTGTTGAAAGGTAAGAAGGAATTGATTATGCTTTCTTGGGAAAAATAACATACTTAAATACAAAAAGAGCATTTTTCCTTCAAGTAGTCCATTCATTCCATAAGTTTTACGACTTTTTTCCTTAGTCGTGACTTGATTTTTATCCACTCTCTTCCGCTCTTGGACATTGATGGATGTTTTATCCATGTGTTTCATTAACCTTACATATTTACATGTTTAATTTCACCTTGCTCCCACCCCTTTGTAATTGAAAAGAATCCTTCCTAGGATTAAGGTTTGAGAGGTTAAGGGCGCTCAACCCTTGCTTGTGATATTTTACTTTTGTAGAGCCAATCATAGAAGTTTGGGTTATATTTTAGATTTGAATAGCGGTCCATGTTGAAAGGACGGATGCCTATTTGAGTGATGTAGGTGAGAACATCGGTGAGGAAGTCACCAAAGTCCATCCTAGTAGCAATGTGTAACTCTTCCTTAGTCAGAATTTGATCTAAATATGGGTGGGTCACAATGTGCTCTTTTAGGGGTTGGTTACAAATGGTGGTCAACATCCTATAGGAGGTTGGAGCTACATAAGTGGGATCATACTCAAAGGTATTAATGGCACGTCGCTGCTCAAAATTGGTCATAATTTAGTAGCCTTCGTATTCCCACTAGAGTCGGAGAGCATACCATTTCCTCAAGAAGGCGGAGTTGGAGTCGGGTAGCTTTGTTACCTCTTCTAGCTCTTGGCCTATTGCAGTGACTTTGCTACTGTAATATGATGGGATCAACCATTGTGTGCAAGCTTCCTCTCGAGAGATCACATTCTCAATCAGTTCCTTGGCTACTTCACAAATTTTGACAAACACAAACTCATTGTTCTCCCAAGTGCATAGCAAGAAGCACATTTCAATTGCTAATGTCTTATCGAGGACACCTATGTCGAGCCATTCATAGTTCCTTGCTAGCGTGGTGAAAGCAACATCCAAGAATCTAATGCAAGTGAGTAAATAGTCCCCCGTATTGACGGCTAGGTCCATGGCCATCATAAGGATAGATTTACGCTTATATGATGGTTTGAGGTTTGCGGGGGAGGTCAAGGTTTGGTTGTGAGCTAGATAGCTCAACTACTCTTGCCTATCTTTTGAGTTGTTCAATGGGGAGTTTGTTAGCCACTTGTGCAATAGATTGGTCATACGGCCCTGTTGATATACTTCTCTTGGCCTATGGAGTAGTTGGGACACTGGAAGTGTTAGGTTGAGTTGAGTTAAGGTTAATTAGTTGTAGCTTTGGTTGATAGACTCTGTGAGGTTCTATGGATTCGGTGCTTTTTGGGGCAATGGATTTGTCATCCCTAGTTGGCTCACCACTTTGTGGAGATAGGCTAGAGGACTTGAATGGAGGAGAACTCGTACCGTTCTAGGACTTGGACAACTAAATCCAGCTATTGCCTTTGTAGTAGCCTTGAGCATGAAATAGGTCTTTGGGTGATGCATTGTGCTCGTGCTACTAAGCCTGGGTGTTATCCCACACTTAAGGACTGAGTTCGTGCATTGTTGTAGGTGCAGTGTGCAGCTTAGGGGGATAGGTCTAGTAGTCCTACCCTTGAGGAGCCCCCAGCATGAAGTGGGGAAGCAAAATAGGCTAGGGGGCTAGGGATGGAGTTGACTAATTGAAGCTACTGGATGTTTCTAACTTAAGTACCTCTAGATGCAGTGACTTAAGGCTATTCTTTGTTCTAGATTTTCTATATGCTTTTAGTGCCATTGGCTTCTCTCTTCTTCTATTGCTGCTAGCTTCTCCGTGGCATCTCGGATATTTTCATTTTCCTTTTGCAAATCTTTGTACAGCACCATTGGCTCATCAAAATTGCATTGTAGGCTCATGAGTCTTTATGTTTCTACCATGAGTTTTGCTTGCCACCTCTCATCTTCTCCTCCCTTGGCCTCGAGTTTCTCATTTAGCTCCTTGATCTCTCTTTGATACATGGTTTCTTGATGGGTTCTCTCTAATTGAGGGGAATCCATGGCCTCCCTTTTGGCCTCGAACACAACTACAACTATTTTCTTGACTTCCTTTGCCCGCGCCAACTGTGACAAGAAATCCTATATGTAGGCATTGTGGTTTGTAGACAATGGCAGTGCAATGGGACCAGTGGTTGTAGATGCCTCTATCTTCTGCCTTTTGGGATCTCATCTGGATTTCCCATCTGCAAAGTGCCTCTCTTTTTTCTTGCATCCATAGGGGTTCCTGCACTTACACCTTGAGTTGTCTCTTTATTAACCAATAATTGCACACCCAAGCCACAAGATTTCTGGCATCTACCGTGGTAGAGGAGTCTTGGGTGGGTTCAATGATTGGGGTGGTAGGCAATAGGACAGGAGGGATGGGGTTGATTGAACCCTTGCCCTTTCCCTCAATTACTAGGGGTGGTAGGCTTTTGGGTGCTTTGGAGGTGGTGCTTTAACCTTCATGTCTAGGTGGACTCATGGTAGCCAACTCTTCTTGCCTTTAAGTTTTCTACACTCAGAGGCAGATAGCTAGGACAATGTCTTCTTCCTCTTTCTTCCTAAGCTCTGCATCTTTCTCCTCAGCTCTTCTCTTTCTTTCCTCATCAGGTTTCTTAGATTCCTCTTTTATTCTATGTGTCTCGTCTCTTTCTTATCTCTTTCTTCGTTCTTTTGTGCTTTTGGACTTACTTTGGGCTCTATGTAGGTCTGCTTTCTCTTTCTTTTCCCTCTCTTCTTTGGCCTTCTTTTGTAGAGTCTCTCTCTTTGATTTCTTGGCCCTTCCTTGACCAAATTGTGCTTCTCGCTCTCCTTCTTCCTCACTCACATTCTTTTCGCTAGATTGCTCCTATACTTGGCACAGAGGGGACTTGTCTTGACTACCTCATCTTCTTGTGCTTTTCCTAGTGCCTCCCTTATGATGGCCATCAAGACCCCTCCAAATCCAATGGTAGAGATCTTTGATGATGACAATTTCTTAGCTTTGGAGGCCCGAGACTCTCCCCCCATGGGTCTTTCGCCAATGGCCAATGCCTTTGCCAATGCTTCTATCATTTTCCTCATGAAGCCATTTAGGTTTACCTCATCGAAGGACTCAACAGATATGCTCTCCAACATTGGCATGTTGATTCTATTTATGAATGTATTATACCTTTGGCTAGAGAATAGGGCGTGCACCATTTTGACTTGAATTTGGACTTTAGGGTTGGGAATGTCAACTAGGTTGATGTGATTGTTGGTGTGGACTATCACTTTGTCCATTCCCAACATGTCGTACACATCTGTTTTTGCCTAGATTTCCATTTTGTTGGGTAGGCTCAATGCTTTCTATACTAGCTCAGGGCTCAGCTCGATCTCTACTTGGCGAGCTTCATTCTCTAAGTGCACCGTGATAGAGCCGTTGTTCCTGTTGAAGGTCTAAAGGAATTTAGGATACTTCTCATAGTTCATGGCTTGGCCCACCTTCTCCACATACTTCTACAACTTACATTGCTTCACAAATTCCTTGATGGTTGGCTCCTCCATGACCATGTCTTATAAATTCAAGATATCCTTGAATTTGAATTGATTGTAAGCCCTTGTTTCCAACGTGAGGCTATACTTCACCTGCTCCTTCTCTGAGAATGGAAGGTTGCTGCTTTTCTTTTAACCTGCCATTGTGGGTACTGTCATAATACCATAGTTCACCATTAGTGTTCTTAAGGTAATTTCTTGTTGAAAGGTAAGAAGGAATTGATTATGCTTTCTTGGGAAAAATAACATACTTAAATACGAAAAGAGCATTTTTCCTTCAAGTAATCCATTAATTCCATAAGTTTTACGACTTTTTTTAGTAGTTATTACTTGATTTTTATCCACTCTCTTCCGCTCTTGGACATTGATGGATGTTTTATCCATGTGTTTCATTAACCTTACATATTTACATGTTTAATTTCACCTTGCTCCCTTCCCTTTGTAATTGAGAAGAATCATTCCTAGGATTAAGGTTTGAGAGGTCAAGGGCGCTCAACTCTTGCTTGTGATGTTTTATTTTTGTAGAGCCAATCATAGAAATTTGGGTTATATTCTAGATTTGAATAGCGGTCCATGTTGAAAGGACGGATGCCTACTTGAGTGATGTAGGTGAGAACATCGGTGAGGAAGTCACCAAAGTCTATCCTAGTAGCAATGTGTAACTCTTCCTTAGTCAAAATTTGATCTAAATATGGGTGGGTCAGAATGTGCTCTTTTAGGGGTTGGTTACAAATGGTGGTCAACATCCTATAGGAGGTTGGAGCTACATAAGTGGAATCATACTCAAAGGTATTAATGGCATGTCGCTGCTCAACATTGGTCATGATTTGGCAGCCTTCTTATTCCCACTAGAGTCAGTGAGCATACCATTTCCTCAAGAAAGTGGAGTTGGAGTCGGGTAGCTTTGTTAGCTCTTCTAGCTGTTGGCCTATTGCACTGACTTTGCTACTGTAATATGATGGGATCAACCATTCTGTGCAAGCTTCCTCTCGAGAGATCTCATTCTCAATCAGTTACTTGGCTAATTCACGAATTTTGACAGACACAAACTCATTGTTCTCCCAAGTGCATAGCAAGAAGCACATTTCAATTGCTAAGGTCTTATCGAGGATGCCTATGTCTAGCCATTCAT
Source organism: Lygodium microphyllum (assembly GCF_053477565.2). Taxonomy (NCBI): domain Eukaryota; kingdom Viridiplantae; phylum Streptophyta; class Polypodiopsida; order Schizaeales; family Lygodiaceae; genus Lygodium; species Lygodium microphyllum. The sequence continues at coordinate 43,495,683 of NC_141140.1, read as the reverse complement.
AGTTCCTTGCTAGCATAGTGAAAGAAACATCCAAGCATCTAATGCAAGTGAGTAAATCGTCCCCCGTGTTGATGGCTAGGTCCATGGCCATCATAAGGATAGATTTATGCTTATATGATGGTTTGAGGTCTACGGGGGAGGTCAAGGTTTGGTTGTGAGATAGATACCTCAACTACTCTTGCCTATCTTCTAAGCTGTTCAATGGGGAGTTTGTTAGTCACTTGTGCAATAGATTGGTCATATGGCCCAGTTGATATACTTCTCTTGGCCTATGGAGTAGTTGGGACACTGGAAGTGTTAGGTTGAGTTGACTTAAGGCTAATTGGTTGCAGCTTTGGTTGATAGACTCTATGAGTGTGAGGGTGAGGGACCGTGGAGGAGAAGCTCTCAATCTTCTCCTCTTCTCTTCTCTTCTCTTCTCTTCTCTTCTCTTCTCTTCTCTTCTCTTCTCTTCCTTGTGGAAATGGAGCTTGGAGCGTGGAGTTTGAGGATGGAGCTTGCTTGAAGCTTGCACTTGGATCGTGGAGCTACTCGAGTGCGTGGGAGAGGAGGTAACTTGATCGGCATGGAGGTGAGCTCACTACACGCGTAGATACGGATGGCACGTCGGCTATGTGATAGGTAGCCATTAGTGCTCAGTTTGGAACACTTGAAACAATAAGCGGTCCATGGATCTTGGCGGTTGAGCGAAAGCTCCCACAATAGGGCTTGATGTTTAGGCATCCATTTGATCTGTGGTGCATGGGCCTTAGCTCTAGTTTCCGTGGTTTTTTGGCATTGAGGTTTGGCAGGTTTGTGACAAAGTTATGACCCACTTCCATAGGCTTTATGGTGGGTTTCTCCATTGGTGGCATTTCCTATTCTGATGGAGTTGTGCTGCCCTTGGTGAAAGCCGTAACTATCCGAACATTGCCAATGGAAAGGTGAATGCGCTACCAATTATAGTCGACATTGCAATGTGCTTGTTTCTTGAATGTGAGTCCTAGCAGTTATTCCTTACCAACGGCGGTCTTAGTGTTAGGCATCACATAAAAGATAATAGGTAGGCTTTCAGTCTCAAAAGACACCAGTGCTTTGCACCTTTCTAGCAATGAGTAGGATTGTCTCCCAAACGGTTTGAATTTAGTGTTGGTAGGCTGTAGTTGGGGCTGAAAGGTCGAATGATCATGCATAAGGATATTACAATTAGCTCTCTTGTCAATGAGTGTGTCCAAGACATGTGTCTTCTGAGCAGTCACACTGATATGCGTAGGTAGGTAGGTGCCACCACTTTCTCATCTTCATCTTCAATTTTTGTAATGTTGGCCACTCAAACCTTGACATGGTTGGGTTGGTTATGCGAGTTCCTTGGCATCATGCAGATTGGTACTAGGAGCGTGTCACTAGGTTTAGCAATTGCCTTTGCAACTTGCTCGTACTCCTAACTATTCTAAAATGGCAAATAAATTGTGGCTAGTACATGCATCCAATCTTACTCATCCTTAGGACAAGGGATATACTTGGTGAGTGACCTGTATGTCTTTCTAAATTTTGCATCACCCTTCAGCATGTCTGAGATGGCGTCTAAGTCGATAAGTGTAGTCCTCCAAATGCCCATCTCTACCCTTACCGATTACATTTGGTTGCCTACAAAGATAAGACCATTGCCCCAGTATTCTACAGCTTGTTCGTTGCACATCTAGGGTCAGCCCAACAAGATGTCATAATCCACTCCCTTCATGACAATGAAGTTCACAGGAAACTAGACACTTGCAACCTTCAACAGCCAATTCTTCAACACTTCGAATGGCATGACTTTCATTCCATTGGCTAGGGTGACATTAAACCTAGCATTCTCAATAGGTGGATTACCCTAGTCATGGAGTACTGCATGGCTCAATACACTACTTCATGCTCATGTGTCTACCATTCCCTTTCTTGTGGTATCTCCTAGGGTTAGGGCGGGTAAGACTATGTGCATTTTGGTACTTTCCCAAAAAACATTGATATGCAAGGAGTTGGGCACCGAGTGTAGCATTAGACTCGGTATTTGTGTTTCTGCATCATTCTTGTGCAGGTCAGAAAATCTCCTATGTTGACCCCTCAACTCACTTCTTCACTTCTTGCCACACTGTCAGATGCTATCAAAGCATATCTCCTAGGCTTAGAGTAACCAAGATGGTCACTAGAGTGGTGAGGAGCTCATTAGCTGCTTGCCTCTCTCCTAACTCTATGTTTCTTGGCCAATGGCCCTGTGTGGTTTGCTGGCCTGTAGTGTGTAGACAATGTTTAAGTGGCACTTTGGTCATGGAGGCGAGACTAGTGTGCTTACACTTGAGAGATCATCCATCTCATCTTCCAATATGGGCTCAACATCCTTAGGTGCTCCTAGGTTTCTTTTACCCACTTCTTGATCTTTTCGATGGCCTTGAGTTGGCACTTTGGATTGGGGTACTCCCCAACCTTTGCACTCCCCCTCTCGGTTGTCTTTGGAGTAGAAAATTCTACTTCGATGGCCTCGAGTTGGCACTTTGGATTGGGGTACTCCCCAACCTTTGCACTCCCCCTCTCGGTTGTCTTTGGAGCTGACAATTCTACTTTTGCATCTGTCACCTTTTCTTTTTGTAGGTAGCATCCCTAGGGAGTCCACCTTATAGAACATGTATGATACCACGTGAGTTCAAAAGAAAGGGTATTATATTTAGTAAAATTTAGAGGATTATATTTACAAAAGGGATTTTCAAATTACAATTTGAAAAAATCCTTAAGTTTAGTAAAGTAAAAAGGGTCATTTTAAGGCCTTATAGTATGTAAAGAAAGCTTATTTCTTAATATCCTTTGAACACATGTTATATAGATGATTTCTTATAGGCGAACTCCTTGAGGCAACATCATTGCACTCTTGATTTTTAGCGTGATCTTTACATCATATTTCTTTCACCTTCACTTATAACTTTTCTTTTCGATTGAGACTACACCTAAGTTTCTAGGTCGAGGTAGTGATATGCGAGCCTACTTCATTTGTATGCTGGTCATGACATGCAACCGATGGGTGTGTCCTCTCCATTAAATGTCTCAACTCCAAACATCCCCAATGGTAAAAATGGCTTGTTTTCCACACTAGAGGGTAGCTTCTAACTAGGGCACTTGACAAACAGGTAAGTGATTCCACACTCTGGGCATCTAAGATTGGTCTTTTTATCAATTATCCTACTCTTGTTCACGACAATGTGAGGCAATGTGCCCTGGGTAAGTGCAAATCCAATAAGAAATTGGCTCTTGAGTATTCCCCCCTAAGTATTTGCCTTTATCCCTACCTAACACCATTAAAGTTATAGGTCAGTTATCCAAAAGGATTGCATTGCCCTCTTCGTTATACGATACATAGGGGTGCATGTAAGGCTCTTCATCATTCGGCTCCTCCACATAGTGGATTGGACACTTGTGGGGTTTATCTCCATCCTAGGAATGTCATGACTAGTTTGGCGTCATTAGATGGTGGGAGAGTTGATGGGGCTCCCCTCCCAAAAATATTTGATGACCTATTCCCTAGGTAAGGTTGTTTGTATGGTTGCGAACACAGGAGTCTCCTCACTAGTTCGCAATGCATGACAAGTGGACGAAACCTATCACAATTATTGTTGGGGGTAAAGGCGCCTCTGCCTAGCCGCCCATGTATTACTACACTGACAGTCATTGCCATTGCACACTCCAAGTGGCGGGCGACCATCACCATCACTTTATTCTTTATTTTTTTAGTGACAGTTTGAATAAAGGAAAGCCCGGTCACACATTGACTGTTGGAGTTCCCATTTCTAGTCTCTTTCTTTCTTGCTCTTGCTCTCCCGCCATAACTCTCGAGTCCAACTTTCGATTCGTCACTCCCTTTCAACTGGTATCAAAGCTTTGCTTTCTGACTCTTGAGCTTGGTTTGTGTCATTCTCAGCATCCCATCGACTCCCTACTTGCATTGGGTCTCCTTCCCGGTAGCCATATCCGACTCCTTCGAGCTCCTGTTGTCAAGCGTTTTTGTGAAAACTGAAAACCCCTAGTCTAACTGAAGTTAGAATTGATTTTTGCTAGCTTAGTTATTTGCGTGACAGTTTGTTTTGTTATTTTGTAATTGGATTTCTTGTGTTTGACTGGCATAGGATTTGTTTCTGTCATTTTGTTTGATTTGTTGAGTGTGAAACTTGATAGCCTTGGTCAAGCTTGGTATTTTTTTGGACAGGTTGAAGTTTGAGTTTGCTATTAGCTACTGAGCATTGAGGAACAAGGTATGTTTTTTTGTCGAGACTCATGCACATCACAGGGATTATGGGTTCACGAGCACTTCACATTGCACTTGCTGATGCACTGCACTCGGGGGTCGTCTCCTGTTCTTATTCCAATTTTCTTGTGTTTGACTAGCATAGGATTTGTTTCTGTCATTTTGTTTGATTTGTTGAGTGTGAAACTTGATAGCCTTGGTCAAGCTTGGTATTTTTTTGGACAGGTTGAAGTTTGAGTTTGCTATTAGCTACTGAGCATTGAGGAACAAGGTATGTTTTTTTGTCGAGACTCATGCACATCACAGGGATTATGGGTTCACGAGCACTTCACATTGCACTTGCTGATGCACCACACTCGGGGATCGTCTCCTGTTCTTATCAAATACTTCCATGCCATGGGTTGGGATTATGCACGTTTTGCATCATCATTGAGCACTAGCACGGCATGAGGTCCGCTGCAACTATATGCAGTAAATTTTAGATGCACGCGTACATGAGAGAGCACATGTCATTGAGCACGCACGTTTTTTTGCACGCACCATTTGGGATGTTCATCACAAAGTTAGGAACCTCTGGTTGAGAGTGTAAGGTGGTTGGGAGAGTTCGAGGGTCGTGAAGGACGCCATCAATTGTGAGAAGGGTTGTTCATAATTGGTCAACATCTTGAGGACCATCATTTTTTAGAGTGATTGTGAGATTTTGGATGGGTGGAGCGGAGTATATCATATCTTCTTATGAGAGTTGAGAGGTGAGGATAAGGAATTTTAAATTAATAAGAAATTTTGTTTGCATTTTGCATGACGCACAATCACCTCTAGATAGGTTAGGCACAATTCTTCAATGCATACATTATTTTTGTGTGAAGCATCGATTGAATGATTACGTAGCATCGATTTTATATTGCATATTTTCTCAAATCATGAATGATTGGGCACGGAGTTCTCTTTCATAGCATATTCCTGCTAGGGCACACTGCATAAAAAAACAGGTTCATTTTCAGAGAATATTCATTTTGAAGACTCAAGGGTCAAAGGAAAAAGATCGTACGTTTTACATCGTCAGCGAGTATTTCTTGAAGGAAAAGAAGATATGTGTGGTGGAAGTGTGTGCAATTACAAGAACAATAGGCCAAGGAAGTGAATAAGTCATCCAAGATAAAAGATAGAGAAAAATGATACAATTTACGAATATCAAAATTTTTGCTCGATTTTGATGATTTTTTGTAATTTTGTCTGCGCTAGCTTGTTGACCAGATGCATTTCAATCATTTTGAGTACCCGAACTACTATATTCGGAGTTCAAATGACGAAGTTATGATCCAAACAAGTTGCAAACAAGTATAAAGCAGAAAAAACGAAAATAGTGAAAAGCAATAGAAAAGCAAAAGCCAAAAGCTGAAAGCAAAAAGCCTAATGTATGTGAGTGTGGATAGAAAACTATATAAGGAGATGAGAATGGAGAGTTAAGGGCCTTCCCCCTGGATTACAGTTGTATTTTGTGAGAGAGGAGAGAGGAAGGTTGCATGCTAAAGTGAGCTCTTGTCATGCTAATTTGGAAGTCGGAGCCTTTGGATGTCAAAGGGCCGAGCATCAGCTCAAGGTTGTTAAGGTACGAGAATATATTTCACTTGGTTTATTTTTGAATTGGTGGTATTTTTGTTGTGTTGTGGTTGTGTGATGCTCTACCTATATACGGGTTTTAAATTTTTTGTGAGCTATAAGGGGCATTGTTTTTAGTCTTGTTTTGTGGTGTTTTATCGAATATTTGAATTTTTCAAATTGAGTTGTGCATTCAAAAAAGTCAATTACCCCAACCGGCACTCCTTAACATATCGTTATTGGGTTGTGAGAGAGGCTTACTCTCGATCACCGCTCGCGTAACACCATCACTCCCCGGCTTCCAGAGCACCTTCCCAGTATTGTTAGGCACCTTCAGGGCATTACATCAAAGGTATTTGATCATTTTCTTCAAGGTTTACTTTAGTTGTTAGGTCTCACAGGCTGTAAACAAGATTGGGCAGCCACCATTGAAGCTCCCTTGCTTCATATCTCACTTGTCTTTGAACAAGACTTGTTGGAGCTTATTTGAGGCCTTTCTTGGCTTTAACCGGACCCCTTCCAAGCTTGGCAACCATTTTTTGCAGCCTTAGGACTAGCATTTACAGTTGGCGGAATCTCGTAGCCCTAGGACTAGCATTTATAGTTGGCGGAATCACGCAACCCTCCCATATGTGTCTTCAGCATTGACAGTCACAATAGCAGCTCTCCCCCTCCATTGGCACTTGGAAAGGCTCCATTTCAGGTATATGAACATGTTTTGATGCTTGGTTTTGATGGTTGATGTGTTGGCATAGCATTTGTACTGATCTAACACTATTTTGGGACTATCATAACAGTCCACAAGCAGTTTATGACAGTGTTACACTAACATTTGATGCTACAGCTTGTTTGGCATTGTCATTTGATGCCCGGTTGGTCCCGTTTGATGCTGGATGTTATGGGAATGTATGCCTATTGTTTGGCAACCATTTGGAGCTGATTTTGGTGCTGAAATTCTCAATTTTGAACAATAAATCACTGCTCCACACAATTGGGCTGAAGTCATTTTACTCATGTATACTTGTGCCTATGCTTTTTGGGCTATGTTTTGGGTATATATGGTGATGTATTGACACTTGGGGCTCGACATAGAGCTTGGTTTTGATTCGGGATCGTTGGTTGAGCTTGAGCTTACTTTGCAAAGCATTTGGATGCTCCGTCTTGAATGTACTTATGGCATGTATATTGCTTATGTCTGACCGGTCTTGACATCCTTAGCTTATGCCATTACTACATGCTAGTTACATTGTTTGGAGCCTATTGCTACTAGAGCTCGGTCTTAGCTTGACCTTGGATTCAGGGAGCTTACTTGAGCTATTTATTGGCTTTCTTGAGTTGTATCTTGAGATGTACTTGATGTCTTACATGCTTATGGATGCTACATACGGATGCTCTACCATCTACATGTTCGGGTTTTACTATTGATGTATTGTCTTGGACTTATGTCATTGCCACTATGTCTTGCCTTGGCCTGAGCTCTTGAGCTCGTACATATGGCTTTTGTGCTAGTGGGAGCATTCTTGAATGCTTATCAGATATTGAGCAGGTGGTACTTTTATGCATTGAGCCGTTACATGCTATTGAGCAGTTACAGACACTTGAGACTTTGGGACTTCTTACCTTTTGGGATGATACATCATATGTCTTGGATCACTATATGCTTATGAGCTAAGTCTCAGTTTTGGATCCGTATCTTTGTGTGTTGACACCTACTTGTGTCAAGTTTTGGTAGTGGCAGGAACACTTTGCCCCATTGCCTAGGGGGTGTGCCTACTCACTGGCAGATGTTTGTATGACATACTTAGGTATTGGATTCATGCTTATCAATCTTCATATGCTTATACTATGCCTTCATGATGCCACCTTCGGTCTTGGCAGTATTTGATTGCCTTGGGATCCGATTTTGGCACTATTAGCTCTCTTTTACTGAAATTTGAAATTTATTACAACAAGCATATATGTATGGACTGACATGGATTTTTCATGCTGAAACACTTTGAAATGATGTACTTTTACTAGTACTTGGTGTGGGCAGCAGCTTTGGTTCCACTTTCTTTGCCATTTTTCCTTGATTTTAGTGATTTTTTGGTCATTTTCTGCAGTAAACAGCAAGCAGTTTTGATTTGTCTATAGTCTTTCAACCTGTATTATGGCGAGTTCGTCCACTAATCATGCTATTTTCAACATGGCGAGTACAAATTACTCTTATTGGAAGAGCCAGATTTGGCAGGTGTTGGTGCAGAAGTCGTAGATCAAACCTTTGAGGTTAAGCGGGCATCCGCCTGTAACTATGCCAGATGAGGAATGGCTTGAGCTTGATGAGTTATGCAAGTCCACTATTGTATTGTCTCTCATAGAATAGTTTCACTATAATGTCTTTGAGGAAGAACAGAGTGCATGGCAGTTGTGGGAAAAGATAAAAAATCTCTATGACAAGAAAAGTCCAGCGAGTCAGATATATTGGCTGAAGTAGCTTATGGATCTGCGCAAGGAGAATGTGAATATGTCTGCTCACTTGATCCAGTTCCATGCTGTACTCAAGAACTTAACTTCACAGGACATCACTTTTGCAGAGGATGTCACCTCCTCTTTTCTTGCTTGGTGTTCTTAATGAGTCATGGGATGTATTCCGCACTACATTATGTGCCTCTACTACTACCTTGAAATTATCTGATGTTGAGAGTGCTCTTCTGCAGGAAGAGGTTAACCGTAAGAATTTGGATGCCTCTCTTGTGTCTCATGCTATGACAGTTAGAGGCAGGAATGATGGATATGGAAAGCATAGCAGTGGTAGTAGCCGTGCACGGGATTCTCAGAAATCTTGGTCCAAGTCTCGTGGAAAGTCACGTAGCAAATCCCATGGTAGGAATGTAGATGTTACTTGTCACCATTGTGGGAAAAAGGGCCATATTAGGCCACAATGCCATGAATTGCGCAATGAAAGGCACAAAGATAAGGGGAAAGACAAAGTGCAGGATAAGTCTTCTAATCGCAGCATAGCACCTGCAAAGTCCAGTGTTAAAATTGAATAGATCAATGTTATGCAACCTGAGAATATTGATGAAGTTGATTATATCCTAGCAGCTTCTTCTAATGCTTCGCAGATGACAGAGATACACTCTATGTATGCATAGTGTTGGCACTTGGACTCAGGTGCGTCCTTTCATAGGACACCTTGGCGAGAGTGGTTTCATTCATACCGTACTGTTTCGGGTTCTGTGCGCTTGGGTGATGACAGCTCTCTTGATATTGTGGACATTGGTGATGTTCGGTTGCAGTTTCCTTCTGGCAACAGTTTTGTTATGTAGGATGTATGCCATGTATCTACTTTGATGCGAAAGTCTCATGTCAGTTGGACAGCTTGATGACGTAGGATATCATGTATGTTTTGGAGACTCTACATGGAAGATCGCTTGTGGCAGACTTGTGATTGCGAGAGGTGCGAAGGCTGGCACTCTCTATGCCTTGATTGTATCAGCTTCTTCCCTTGATCATGTTTTGTCTGTGGGTTCTATCCCACATGTATATCTTTGGCATGCCCGTTTGGGTCATATGTCTTTGAAGGGAATGAAAATGCTTTCTTGTTTGCAGTACTTACTACCCCTTGATTATGTATGTTTTGATTCATGTGAGCATTGTCTTTGTGGCAGGCAGACTAGGTCTACGCATAAGAAGTCTGGTAGGCCACACATGAGTGATCCCTTGGCATTGGTATATTCGGATGTCTGTGGGCCCATGCCTTGTCAGTCTATGGGTGGTACAAAGTATTTTTCTACGTTCATAGATGATTTTTCAGGGAAAGTTTGGGCTTATCTCATTAAGCTAAAATATGATGTCTTGGCTATGTTTCAGAGATGGCTTGCATTGGTTGAGAACTAGTCTGGGTATAGGCTAAAATGCCTAAGGACAGATAATGGGGGTGAGTATGTCTCACGTGCTTTTGAGCAGTTATGTGATGAGAGGGGTATTAAGCGTCAGTTGACTACCCCCTACACCCCCTAGAATGGTTTGGCTGAGCGGATGAATAGAACCATCCAGGAGCATGTACACAGTATGCTTAACCATGCAGGCCTACCACAGAGCTTTTGGGCTAAGGCAGTTAGTACAACTATGCATGTCATAAACAGATCATCCTCTAGTGGTTTGGATTTCCAGGTTGCAGAGGAGGTATGGATTGGAAAACCTCCCTCTTATGCGAATCTCCATGTCTTTGGATGTGAGGCATTTTGTCATGTACCCAGGGACAAGAGAAGTAAGCTGGATCCCAAGAGTGTCAAATGAATTTTCCTTGGTTATGGGGATGCAAGCAAGATGGGTTACCGTCACTGGGATCTGTAGACGCGAAAAGTCATCCGCAGTCTTGCTGTAGTCTTCCATGAAGACAAAATGCATAGGCAGCCTAAGAGAGTTGTTGAGATCCATAGGGTCATATTTTAGGAGGATCTGAGGGCTCTTGCACAGCCAGTTGGACACCCTATAGCTGCAGCAGATGCTCATGGTCAGGGTGTTGGACAGGTAGTTGGGCAGGCAGCAGAGCCTTCCATGAGACGGTTTACTAGAGACAGACGCCCACCTGATAGATTTTAGCCCTCGATGCATTATGTCTTGGTTACAGATGCAGGAGAGCCTTTCACCTATGATGAGGCTACGTGCAGGGGTGACAGTCACTCCTAGGAGAGGGCTATGCATTCTAATATAGACTCTCTGCATAAGAATGACACTTGGGATTTGGTTTCCTTGCCTACAGGCAAGAAGGCTTTGCCATGCAAGTGGGTGTACAAGCTAAAAAGTACCCCTGGACACCCCAAGATGGCATACAACCTTTGCCATGCAAGTGGGTGTACAAGCTAAAAAGTACCCTTGGACACCCCAAGATGGCATACAAGGCTAGATTGGTAGCAAAGGGTTTTAAGCAAGAGCATAGTGTGGACTTTGACGAGGTCTTTTCTCCTGTGGTTAAGATGACAAGACTGCGCTTAGTCTTGGCTTTGGTTGCTCAGCTTGACTTGGATTTATACTAGATGGATGTCAAGATGGCTTTCTTACATGGGGACTTGCATGATGAGATTTATAAGGAGCAACCTAAGGGCTTTGTAGAACCTGGCAGGAAGCACCTAGTGTGCAAACTGAAGAAAAGTCTTTATGGCCTGAAACAGGCACCTAGGGAGTGGTATCATAAGTTTGATGTCTTTATGCAGTCACAGGGCTACAGCCGGAGTGCTATGGATCCGTGTCTTATACGAAGAAAGCCCGTATGGTTCTTTATTGATTTTGGTACTCTATGTGGATGATATGCTGAGAGAAGGGAAAGCTCATGATGAGCTAGATGCTCTTAAGGATTAGCTCAAGAAGAGCTTTGAGATGAAAGATCTGGGACATGCCGCTCACATACTTGGTATGTGCATTAGACGCGAGAGGCATCAGGGACTCCTCTACTTGTTACAGAGGGAGTACATTCATAAAGTCCTTGAGCGCTTCCGTATGCAGGACGTAAAGCCGATTGGCTATCCATTGCCTTCTTATGTGAAGGTATCATAGGTTGATTGTCCGTAGATAGATGAGAAGAGGGCCGAGATGGCCAAGATTCCCTATGCATCCGCAGTGGACAGTCTTATGTATGCCATGATAGCCACTCGTCTAGATATTGCCTTTGCAGTTGGTGTTGTGGCACGCTATATGCCTACACCAGGCAAGAAGCATTGGGATGCCGTGTAGGGTATCATGAGGTACCTGAAGGGCACTGCAGATATGTGCATATGCTATGGCAGCCAGGATACAGGAGTCGTGGGGTACACTGACTCTGATTATGCAGGACATGCAGATAGTAGGAAGTCCACTTTCGGCTATGTATTCACCTATGCTGGAGGTGTTATTTCTTGGATGTCCAGGGTGCAGAAATGCACGGCCCTTTCTACCACATAGGCCGAGTATGTTGCACCCCACTAAGTCTTGCAAGGAGGCCATTTGGTTGGGTCGTTTAGTTGCTGACCTTGGTATTGATACTATCCCTACACTGCATTCGGATTCTATGAGTGCTATTCAGTTAGCCAAGAATGCGACCAAGAATGCAGTCTTCCATGCAAAGATGAAACACATTCAGGTGAGGTATCACTTCATACGTGAGGTCTTTGAGGATAAGTCTATTGATCTTGTCAAGATCTCGACTGACGAGAATCCTGCAGATCTGCTCACGAAAAGCCTCTCTATAGAGTGCCTTGCCTTCCTCAGGAGGTTGACGGGAGTGGGATGAGATGGCGTCTTTCCTCATCGTGTTGTACATGTGTACATGTTGTACTATCTTTTTTTTTCTTTTTCTTTTCCCTCTTCACTAGGGCAGATTCGCCTTTAAGTGGGAGGTTTTTGGGAATAAAGGCGCCTCTGCCTAGCCGCCCGTGTATTACTACACTGACAGTCACTGCCATTGCACACTGCAGGTGGTGGGCGCCCATCACCGTCACTTTATTCTTTATTCTTTTAGTGACAGTTTGAATAAAGGAAGGTTTCGGCACACATTGTGACTATTGGAGTTTCCATTTCTAGTCTCTCCCTTTCTTGCTCTTGCTCTCCCGCCATAGCTCTCAAGTCCAACCTTTGATCCGTCGCTCCCTTTCAATTAGTACAAGGTTGGGATCTCGAGTTTTGATACTCAGCTTGCAGGTGCTTTCTTCCATAATACATGTATTGGACATGAGGGCGTGTAGGTCATCTAATCATCTCTTGTAATTTGGCTAGATCCATCTTCATCTCCACTAGCTCTTGACTTGGGTTAGTGCCCTTTCCCATATCCTGAGCACTTGGGCCTGATCTTTTGCTTGATGTTGAAGCTCTCTCAAATCTTCTAGCATTAGTCTTCTTTCGACTTGAGCTCTTAGAGATTCTCTCTTTGAGTTGGTCGTCCACTCTAATTGCCTTATCAAAGACCCTAGCTAGCATGTCTTGCTACAAGCTTGAATTGCTTATGAAGGCCTTGTAGAGTCCCTAACTTCGTATCCCATTGATGAAGACTATGGAGACTGCTCTTTTGGTGGGTTGCTCACCAGTTGGCATTCTCTTCAAGAGTCTCTTATATCCTCCTTGTCTTTCTACTTGACGTTCGCACTAGAAGGTTATCGAAGTATCCAAGATTAGAGAATGTCTTAATGAAGAGACTCTTGAGGTTGTTGAAGTTAGTTTTCTTAGCAGCATCTAGACTCATGTACCAAAGCATAGACCAAAAGCTTGTGAGCGATGAGTAAGTTCACTAAGACCGTTGGCCTCACAGACTTGCTTGATCTGCTCTGCAAAGCTTTGTGGGTCATTGTTTGGCTGGTACTTGTCTAACTGCTTGGCCATGATAGGGATTCTTGATTTGCTCTTTAGAGCCCTGGTTAAATCATAATCCTACAAGAAATGAGATTGCCATTGCAGTGGTGCTCTGCTTTGCTCAGGAGTTATCTAGCAATTTCTTCGTAAGAAGATTACTCAATGTGATATTTCCTTCTAGCACTCTTTCTCTCTTTGCATCAAGTCATGTCCCATTTCTACTTGCTATGGCTAGCACTCGCTAAATCTCATGAAGTTTTATATTTTGTTGCAAGATTCTAGCTTGTTGTTCCTGATTGTAGGCCACTATGTCTTGTAAAGCTTTTCGTGCTAGTCTCCTCTCCTCTTTGAGGTCCACTATGATATCCTCTGATATCCTACCGTGATGGTCTGTCTGGGTCTGTAGATTGTAATTGGTGACCAGCTATTGGATTTGCTTTGAGAAATTGCCTAGGTCAAGCTCTTTGCCACATCTATGGTTATTACTTGACTCTGCCATATGTATGGGCTCATGTTCAACAAGAATGTCGATGATGTTGAGATATTGGCAATCACATAACCTCTTTGTATGGAGCAGTGTGGGCTTAGGATGATGCACAATCCCATATGCATAGTGGTGGAAAGTGCAGCCTAGTCTATTTCTATAAATCATTGTACTTACTCTCTTTTTGAATATAATGTTATAATACTTTTCTACTTCCAACAAAGTATCTGTGATGCCAGGAGGCATATTCCACGGTGGATTCCGTGAGGTTTTACGGTGGATTCCGTAAACTTAGATGACCGGGGCTCATACGCAAAGAGGATTCTTTGTGCGAGAAGTTGATGGGGACGCCTGTCCTTTTCGGGCGTTTCATTAATTTAGTGTATACATGGATGATTCCATAGCGGGTGATTCCGCAAAATGCATATTAAATTAATAAACGTTTATGAGTTTAGAGTGCGTAGAATAATCTATTTTTGGATTATGCCGGTGTCTCCATGGCATTCCTAGAATAATGTCGCTAGATTGTAATGGGACAACTAAGAAATTTCTTCTTTCAATATATGGACCAATTTGAATTTCTAAATCTTGAACTTCTTGTGTGCCATTGTACCTAGTGCCTAAAAATGCAGCTTTTATGCGATAGTGCGTAGGTACAGTATGCAATTTCAATTTCTTTACTAATTTTGCTGAAATAAAGTCATGCGTACTACCGTCATCATGTAATATAATTCTTTCTTTTCCATGCACCATACATTTCATAGTCAACAATGAATGTAAAGTAGGCATACCTGGTAAAGTGTCGGAAGTAGTAGTAGGATCATCCTCTTCTTCAGTGAAATCCGGCATATCCTCATGCTCGTCTTCGTCCATAGCTCCAAGGTAGTTGATATGTGCTGATGGCTTCTTTGAATGACAATTTGCTGCGAGATGCCCTGGCTGGTGACACTTGTAGCATACGATGGGCTTGGCTTTGGTCACATTATTTGCAATGGCTGGGAGTCTGGGTATATTTGGATTTGCTTGTGGAATAGGTTTAGAATTTGGATTGACAGTGGATGGTAATGCAGGTGGTTTAGGCCAATTCTTGCGGAAAGATGGTGATGAAAAACGACCTGGATTAAACCTTCTGAAATTGGAATTGAATTGTTTAGATCCATAATTACCGTTTGCTTGGAATGGCTGTGGTCGTCGTTCTCTTCCACGTAACTTATCTTCAGTGTCGTGAGCTAAGGAGATGGCATCTTCAAGGGTAGCAGGCTTGAACATGTTCACCTCAGCGTAGTAATGTCCAAGAAGTCCAGACATATACTTCCGCTTATGCGTCGTCTCTGGTACGTCTTCAAGCATGCGTAGCTGTAAGAGTGCATTCCAAAAACGCTCTGTATACTGTGGAATAGGCTCACGATCGCGCTGTTGGAGTAAATCCCATTGCTTGATAGCCTTCTCATGAAATTGCGGTGGAAGGAAATTTTGCATGAACTTCTTCTTGAAATCTTCCCATGTAGCAGGACATTCTATGCTCTTGCGGACTACAGTCCACCAAAGTGATGCTCTATCTATCAGATGATTAGTAACACACTTGATTTTATCTTTCTCAGGATAAGTTTCCTCATGGAAATAGTCATCAAACTGGCTAATGAATGATAAAACAGTCTTTCCTTCTCTTATGCCATTGAAAGTGCGAAACTTGAAACTTCGTTTACTTATCTTGGATTCCTTGCGAATGGTTTGTGCTTCAAGAGTGGCGTCGATGGTACGGGGAATCAAATCTTCAGCTTGAGGTTCTTCTTTGTCAGTGGACGCTCCTTGAAGCTTTGTCAATTGCTCTTGCAAGGCTTGCCTAGCTCTTCGCTCTTCTTCCAATTGCAGCATGATAAGATCCAGCTTTTGCTCCATGGTAGGCTCGGGTAGATCGTCTTCAGCCATAGGATCATCCATATGTGGGGTAGTCATCCTGTAAAACTCAACAAACCTTTCTCACTCAAAATCAGTTAGCGGGATGAGCGTAGCTCAAATTTGGGGTTACAAGGCTATGTATTTTTGGGTATTTTCTTCTTTAATTTTCAAAAATTCTGCAATATTTCTGTCTCCGTTTGCTGAAAGTACTTCAACGAACTTGCAGATAGGTAAAACAGCTTGCTGCGAACAACTTTCCAGTTCAGAGTTTTTGCAAACGAACAAGTCTTCTAGGAGTTTTAAGCACTAGTCAGTTCTGATTTAGTCTGACTTGCAGAGTTGCAGACTTAGCAGACTTGCAGGGTTGTTGACTTGCTGAACTTAGGCCGACTTGCAGAACTTGCAGGACTTGATTCCAAGTGACTTACTGAACTTGACTTCTGTAGTGCGAGACCCGGAGTTTACAGACTTGTTTGCCTTCACTGACTTGCAGAGTTTGGAGTAACTTAAGCTTAATGAATTAAGCTTAAGCTTAATAAGCTTAAGAAGGAGGAAACAGGCCGCCGTTTTCTGATCGTAAAATTTCATTAATTTAGTGTGTACATGGGTGATTCCATAGCGGGTGATTCCGCAAAATGCATATTAAATTAATAAACGTTTATGAGTTTAGAGTGCGCACTCGTAATAAATTAAGGTTAGGATTTATTTCTAACCAGTTGATTTATTTATGTAGCTGAAGACTGCTAGGTATTCACTTTTGTCGGTTTAATTGTGTTATTTTACTAACGATTGTGAATGCTTCAGTTGATGTGTAGAGATAGCAGCAGTGGCGGAGGAAAGCATTGGAGTCTAGCGGGTTTTCGACCTTTGGACTATATTTTGATAGGCGCCACGCCTATATTTTGTTATGTCTATAGAGACATCGATTATTTATTATTATTTTGTATGCGCTTATGCGCCTGGATATGTTATTTCTATTTGGACATTGAGATTGGGCGTGCCAGATTCTATGGGCACCGTCCATTAGCTTTATTTTCTTATTTTTGGTAGAAAGCAAACTCAAAAGCTAAAAGCTTGTCATATTTTTGTAATTGGGCTATTTTTGAGCATAAAGATTGGAAATATACATTAAATACATGCTTTGTGAAGCGCTCACACAAGGCATGGGGGAGATTGAACCCAATTTGTCTTTTGTCTCATGTCGTGCTTGCTTTTACATGGGTTTTTGTGCTAAAAAGTAGAGTACTTTGTTCTTGGGGACCTTCTGGGATTCACCACGTGAGCTATCTGCATCCGATCTGCGCACCAATCTGTGTCATTGTCAATACACAAGATTATGTTTATGAGTCCAAGCTTCCATCTTGGAACCTAATTCGCTTGTGTAACATTTGGTCTTGATGTCTGTTACCTCATGAGCTCACTCTTCCTTTTTCAACCTTCATAACCATGCTCTAGATTTGACATTTGAATAGATGAGGTTGATCAAGTCGGGTAGATCGACCCCTCCAATGGTGTCAATCCTTACTGCATCTGACTCCTGTGTCACATCCTTGCTTGGACTTATACTTGGGATTCTTGATCACCTAACTATGTTTCACGGTCTTGTCCTACTAGTGGATTCATTCTGATTGTTAAGTCTGAGTGAGTTTCTTATTATTTTAAAATAGTCCTTAACTTATACTCACTCAGTGTGTCTATGTGTATGCTCTCTTCCATGCACTGTGCGAAATCAAGCTTTCAATTTTTCTTAAGGGCATTGCAAGTGCTAGAAAACAATGTGGTGGATTCATTCTGACTGTTAAGTCTGAGTGATTTTCTTATTATTTTAAAATAGTCCTTAACTTATACTCACTCAGTGTGTGTGTGTGCATGCTCTCTTCCATGCACTGTGCGAAATCAAGCCTTCAATTTTTCTTGAGGGCACACTACAAGGAATTGGGCAATTAGCGACGCCGATTAGCGACGGCGGATATCGGCGTCGCTATTTGCGTCGCAAATAGCGATGCCAATAGCGACGCCAATAGCGACGCCGCCGTAAATAGCGACGCAAATAGCGACGCCGTAGGAAAAAAAACGCGGTCGAAACCCGAGCGTCGTTTTCATTTCTTTTGTTTCGCCTTTTGAGAGCGAGAGCGAGGGAGAGAGCGAAGGCTTTGTGAGAGAAGAAGAGGAAAAGACTTGCTGCCGCCGCCGTCGCCGCCGCCGCCCCCGCCACCGCCTTATTCGCGAGGGAGAGGAGGAGCCCTCGTTGCAAAGAGAAGCCGCCCACGCTCGCCATATCTCATTGGTGAGTCTCCCTCTCTCTTTCTTTTGCTTGTTGAAGGTTTAAATCATTCTCTTTTGCTTGTTTAGGAGAGGAAATGAAAGAGAAGGAGAGGGAGAGGGAGAGAGAGGGAGAGAAAGAGAGGGAGAGGGAGAGGGAGAGGGAGAGGGAGAGAAAGAGAGGGAGAGTGCATTCTCTCTCTCTCTCTCCCTTTTGCTTGTTTAATGTTTAAATTACTTTCTTTTTTGCTTGTTTAGGAGAGGAAACAAGAGAGTAAGAGAGAGGGAGAGGGAGAGGGAGAGGGAGAGGGAAAGAAAGAGAAAGAGAAAGAGAAAGAGAAATAGAGGGAGGGGGAGGAAATGAGAGAGGGAGAGAAAGAGAAAGAGAGGGAGGAGGGAGAGTGCATTCTCTCTCTCCCTCTCCCTTTTGCTTGTTTAATGTTTGAATCACTTTATTTTTTGCTTGTTTAGGAGAGGAAATGAGAGAGAAAGAGAGCGAGAGGGAGATGGAGGGGAAGGAAATGAGAGAGGGATAGAAAGAGAAAGAGAGGGAGAGTGCATTGTATCTCTCCCTCTCCCTTTTTCTTCGAGGATGTTTAAATCACTTTATTTTTTGCTTGTTTAGGAAATGAGAGAAAAAGCTTAAACAACAAGAAATTTGTAGGTCTTAGAGGTCCTCTATAAAAAGAGTATCCAAATTATAAATGGCATAATGGTCTTTTATGGTAACAAGGACGGGTTTTCTTGACTCCTCAATCATCTTTCAAAGACTGCATTTTGCAAGAGATGCACTTTTCACCTTTAGTAGGACATCATGGTTTGTTCAAAACATTTGATAATATTTATAAGAGCTTTTATTGGAAAGTGATTTGGAGAGATGTTGAAGATTATGTCATGAGTTGTCTTCCGTGTCAACAAAACAAGGATTCCACACTTCTACCCTGTGGTTCGCTTCAGCCACTACATATTCCTCATGAGAAGTGGATTTATATTAGCATGAATCTCATAACAGGATTGCCTACAACAAAGCATAGGTGTAATAGCATTTATGTGGTGGTCGAACCATTGACTAAACCAAACCATTTCATTCCAACAAAGGCTCAATTTACAACAAAGAAAGTGGTTGACCATGTTATGGAATGTGTCTTTAAGCTTCATGGAATGCTAATGAAGTATTGTCTAATTGTGACACCAAGTGTATTGGTAGCTTTTGGAGGAGTTTGTTCTATTCTATGGGAACTATTTTGACTTCTAGTACACTTTATCATTTTGACTCCTAGTATAGCTTATCATCCACATACGGATGAGCAAACTGAAAGGGTCAACAAATGTCTAGAAGTCTATTTGTGTCATTTTTACCATTACACACAAAGCGCATGGGACCATTTTCTTCATCTTGCAGAATTTTGCTATAATAATACTCATCACATAAGTACTGGAATGTCTCCTTTTGAAGCATTATATGGTTACAAGGTTCAAGTGCCTTCCACATTGTTTCATGATGATGTAAATTCTAATGCTCATGAAGAGTTAGAGAAGATGGAGTTCTTATGAAGCAATGCAAGGAGAACATTGGAAAATCTCAAGAGACAATGAAGGCCTATATAGATGAGAAAATAAGACATGTGGAGTTTGATAAAGGTGAATGAGTTTTCTCAAAGGTTTCGAAATCTTGTTATACTTCTCTTAAGGGAGGACATAATAAACTTACTCATAGGTATTATGGTCCAAACCAAATAGTTGAGAGTTGGGGATATTGCCTATCAACTTGATTTACCTTCTACTATACATATCCACAATGTCTTTCATGTATCTTAGCTTAAGAATTATGTTGGCCCTAAAATCCAAGTTCTTGAAGAACTACCTCCCCTTGATGAAGATGGTTTGATCATTTATGAACCTAAAAATATTACTGGTAAGTAGGAGAAAGTTTTAAGGAACTGAGTTCTTGTGGAGTATCTTATTAATTGGAAGGTTTTGCCTATGGAAGAATCTTCTTGTTAACATGCTTGATATTTGGAACAATTTCCATGGCTTCTTCAAGAGGACAATTCATTCACTGAACAGTAATAAGCTTCTTGTAATTTGTTTTTTTTGAAGTTAAATTCTTTATCTTCATCAAAATTTCATTTTGATGGCATGGCTAGATACTATCTTGGGTAAGTTACTCATGAATATATGTGTGCATCACGTAGGTTCAAAATAAGTTATTTTAAGACACCAGTTTTATACATTTTTACATATAAAAGGGTGTAATATAAAGGGGTTATTCACAAATTGAATAGAAAAGGGTTATGTTTTATTTTAAAAAAATTCAAAGATAAGGATATTTCTAAAAAGGCATTGGATGCATATGATGTAGAGGGTATACATAAAGTAACTTCGTCAAGGATACTACTTAATTATTGTCCTCTATATTTTTGTATCTCACATATGGAAATTGGACACTTCTACTTCAAGGCATGACTAGATTTGTCCTATAGCTTGTTTTGGACAGCCTACAACAGTTTGTTCCATTTACATGGTCTTTCTTCGTCGATTTCTTTGGTCTTCTTCAGCATGGGCTTCTACTTCAACATGACTTCATCTATTTCAAGCTATTCATATACTCATCCTTGTATGTTGTTCCCAAATTCAACTTTGTGAGGACAACAAAGCTCTTCTAGGCACTGGGATGGCTTTTAATAGGGTGAAAGTGCCTAAATGGCTTAATATTTGGCCTACCAGGGTTAAGTATAAATGGCTAAGTTGTAACTAGTCTAGCATTTTTTTGACATTTTATAACATTACATTTTTTATGTTTCAACCTCCCACCAGGGTGAATACTTTGGGCCACTATAGCTTGGCAAGCATACCATGCTACAACCTCTCATTATTGGATTCTCAACCAACATTGGTAATATCGTTTCATGCCTAGCCACCTTGGCTATGGTCTTTTAGTTAAATAGTCCATTTCTTGTATTTTTCAGTTTAATGGCTTCCTGTGGAAATTAACTTCTTTATAGAACATCATCCATGTGGGATTGGCAATGTGAAACCGTCAATTCCATTTATTGGTGTCACCATCACCATTATCATTTTTTTGCAAATGCTTCTCATTATGCACACAATTTTTAGATTCTTGTCTGTTGAAGATTTTATATTAGGGTTTGCATATTTGAATCCATTGGATACTTATTATTTGGGCTTCATTGAATAGGTTTGGAGAGAGAAGAAAGTATAGAGTGCAATTAGGGTTGGTTTGTCCATTAGGGCAAAAAATGCTTCAAAAAATGCACTTTTGTTAATCATGCGATTAAGGAAAGGGCAAAGAGACTTTGCCACATGTGCAAGAATATGGTATTCTTGTCTCCTCCTTTTTGGAGAGATAATACACCACAACAGAAACGAGTCATAGACGCGCAAAGTCGGGCGCGTCTATTATTGCGTCTATATGCGCATGTACAAGAGCGTGTAAGTAGATGCGAATTTTGCGTCTATATATCTGCACAGATAGATGCGTTCACAGACGCATAATCAGTTAACCACCTGAAATTGGACTTACTATAATTAAAAAACTAGAGTTAATAATTATTTTTGCATTGCTCTCTAATGAATGGCAATTCCTCCAGTTGACAAGCTTGATATAAGTAATTAGCGGCAAGCGACACAAACCTTATTATACAATTAGTAGCAAGCATTGCATGTATCTCGTAATTTTTCTACTTGAAGATGATTAAAAATACTTCCTTTTTATTATGGAAAATTCAATTTAGCTTTAAACTTGACTATTGATTCTTGAGTATGCACATGTGCGTATGATATTTTCCATAGAATTAAGAATACACATTGAATCATTAAGCGAATTAAGTATGTTAGAGTGAATGATCCATCTCATCTTCAATGAGATCAGCCCTTGCTAAACTATCTACTTCTAGGTCTATGTTACCAGGAGGTAATAAAACAAATAAGTCTATCCCACTATCAGATGTGTTGCTATATTGCTCAATAACTTCATCATCAACAACCACATTATTATCCTCTTCTGTGTTTCCCTGAACATCCTCGCGAGGTTCATCTTGTACTATATCACGCATATCATCCATTATGGTGTCATCATGTACATCATCATTAATTGTTGGATTGTCATCCGCTATCTCTATCTCGGTAATATTACCATATATTGGTTTTGAACGATTAGATATAGGGATGACATACCACCATCGGTTATTGTTTACCATTGGATGATACACAACCTGTATTTGAAAAACAAAAGCAAGAAACTTAAATACTTATTATATTGTGTATATATATCACATGTATACATATTAAAAAATTAGCATTTGCATATATACCTGCTCGCATTGTTGAGGTAGTACTAATGTGTTATTCTTGTTTTGGTGAAATTTTGTAGAGTCAATGACTAAAAAACCACTTGGATGAGGTTTGATTGTGCAATGCTCACCATTTCTTACCACTTCTTTAAACCACTTCACATCCAGTACATATATAAAGAATCGTCTGAAGTCAAGCTTCAGAATATCTTCGATCAAGCCACAATAACCTTCCATGATACCATTGGCATCCTCAAAGTGAGCAAGGACACCACAATCTTGGGTATTTCTCTTTTCATCTATACGTTGAGTTCGAATATGTTTACCTTCACACCAAATAGCATTGAATAATGTGCACTAGTAGTAAAAGATTAAGATCAAACATGTCAATTTATTATATAAAATATAACTAGAAAAAAATCAATGGATAGTATGTCTCACCTTTGATAAGCAACCTCGTGCATATTTCCACTCTTCTTGAAATATATTAATTTCCTCCTCTTTTTCCATTCTCTCCATTTCCTCATGTAACCAATCTATATCAATATGAAGTGGGAGCACATTTAGATGATCTGGAAATGAGACATTACATCCATATCTGGTGTGAAATGCTTGTCTTTCACTTTTTCTTCTTGCCCTTGCTTCATTATATAGTGTCACCCATTTGCTCATTACATCGCTATTGAGCACACAAAAACTATTTAACTTACGAAGTTCTTCTTTTGTTAGCACTTTACTCATTCCTTTTCCTTGAGGTATTATAGAGGTCATCCTCAAGTCTTCATCGTCTTTCCATAGTCGTGGTTGAGAGGGGTCCACTTCAGCAACATATTCAGAGATATAAACAAGGGATGATTGCACTAACCAACCCTCACCGATGCTTCCCTCAAGCCGTGCTTTTTGTCTCACAAAATCTTTCAAGGTTTTCATGAAGCGCTCAAGAAAAAACATCCACCTTGCATGAACTGTCCCACAAAGTGCGATCTCATCAATCAAATGTACGAGTAAATGTAATTGAGTAGTCAAAATGGAGCGAGGAAAATTTTCCTCCACCAAACAAACCACCTCAACAGATAATACTCGAGCATCTTGCAATATGTTTGGATCAATTTTCTTCGAGCTCACGTATCTATCAAGATGTATTTGACAATTTTTTATTTTTGTGTAGAAATTCAAAGAGGTTCACTACATGATGTATGCAATATATAATGAAAAAATGCAATGTATACACACCTCACAAGCTCTCCCATCTTGTAAATGATATCACGTACATCTTTGGATACAGAATGGGATATGATAGTAGGAAGTACGAATTGAATATAAATAATATTCATAGATCAAATGATTAGTTGAGGAAAAAGTCATCATACCCCAAAGTTTACACATAGTTACTCCACTAATTACTATATTCATGGTTAGAGATACCCTTACTTGAATCATTTTGTGCCAATCATGGGACTTCAAACCAGATAGTTTCTCCACATCTCTTTTATTTTTCTTTATGAAGGCTCCCTTGAGACATCTCATGCATCCTGTGGGTGTTCGAAAGCTACATATTTGTTCCTTCACTATTTTTTCCTCGTTCTTTGACAACATCCAAGGTGCATGGGGTAGCTCAATATTTTCTCTGGGTCCAATGCGTGGCCAGGCTGATCTCATGCGACCAATGTTATGTAAATCCTCCCTTACATTGACTGAATCACGAGCCCCTATCAAGTGATCCCATAATGTAGATACAACATTTTTGAATATGTGCATGGGGTCTAATAGGTGATTGAGATCTTGAGTTCAGTCCAATACGAAAGACGAAAAAATATAGAGAACCTAACAAACAAACAATATATTATGTAAACAATTCATCTTGCTAAATACTTTAAAGTCAATCAAGAGAAATATACTTCTTATCGACTCATGCCGAGTGGAGGGTGGCTATCGACATTAATCCATCTCTCCTTCCAATCTCGAATGGTTAGAGATTGTGGAGTCATTCCATTAGTAGGGAGAACATATTTGGGATGGTCAATAGGAAGAAATCGATGATCATTATCATAGATAGCCTTCTTTAAACATGCCGGCCTAGAGGAAACTAGAGAGGGACCGCAAATAGGATATGCATGATATCCTGATGTGGTTAAACCTGAAAAAAAAAGTGAATTAATAACATGCAATTGATTCAAGTCTTGAATTTCAAATATAGAGTTATATACATGTACCTGAACACTCTCCATATCCTGGAAAGTCATGCATGGTCCACAACAACATGGCCTTCAACGTGAAATCTCTAGATGATGCAGATGCACTTGTATCTTGGACCTCAATACCTTCCCATAACATTTCTAACTCTTCAATCTAAGGCTCTAAGTAAAGTCTTTAATTTCAAATATAGAGTTATATACATGTACCTGAACACTCTCCATATCTTGGAAAGTCATGGATGGTCCACAACAACATGGCCTTCAATGTGAAATCTCTAGAGGATGCAGATGCACTTCTATCTTGCACCTCAATACCTTCCCATAACATTTCTAACTCTTCAATCAAAGGCTCTAAGTAAATGTCCATGTTTTTTACCTTGTGATTTTCAAGAATCCGAAGGGACAACATTACATGTCCCTTTTTAATTGCCATGGATGGAGGAATATTATAGTTCACCAATACCGCTGGCCATACACTGTATGATGTGCTTTTGACGCCAAATGGATTGATTCCATCCATACCTAAACCAAATCTCAAATTTCTTGGCTCTTCTTTGAGAACGGACCACAAATTTTCTATATGTTGCCATACTGGTGTGTCTGTAGGGATCCTCCATTTTTCATCACTTGAACGATGACTAGCATGCCATGACATGAGCTTTCCAATAGACTTACACTTGAACATAAGTTGAATACGTGGAACAATCGGAAAATGTCGCAAAATCTTATGAGGTACATCCATTGACTTTATCTCCACTTCGTACCTTGATTCACCACAAACAGGACACTCTCGTGCGAACTCATGAATCCCACGAAACAAGACACAATCATTGACACATGCATGGATCTTGACATAATCGAGGCCTCCTAGAGATGTCAAGTAACGTCTTGCTTGCACTCTCTTAGTTGGAAATTTGTTTCCTTTTGGAAGCATTTGTGATAATAACCTACATATATTTTTAAAAGTGAGTTAAAAAACCACCAACATATATTTGTGTCTGATTTCAAAATAGAACAATTAATATTATGATTCATAAGCCAAATTGAATTGCTACCTACTTCAATAACACATTCAAACTGACATTACTCCATCCATAAATTGTTTGCAAGTTAAGTATCTCGAGGGACGCACGAAGAACAGAGTACGTACAATCTTCATACAACTGAGTAGATGATGCTACGTATAGAAGGCTCATTTGGCTTCATAGAGTGACCTTCTCCCTGAACCGGTTGCAAAAATAGATCGTACCCATGTTGTCCAAAATCTCATCCTCTACAACTTGATGGGGAATTTCATGAGGGCTACATCTATCATGGTCGGTCTCCACTCTTCTTGAAGACTCTGTCTCCTCGCGTCGACATTTTGCAGCCTCTCAACGCCCGGGAGGGAGCATCTGAGGATGTGGCACCGCATCTCGCTCAACCACAAAAGGGAGTTACATGTACGTTGACATATATTGAGTAACATAGACTAGCAATCTTAGTGTTAAAAAAAATGAATACCGGTGTAGGCTTATCCACAATCCGCCCGAAGGCTATCCAGCAATCCACAGGGATCACTATTCCAAGTTTCCGCTCGTAGACTAGTATGCGGGCCTTGAGATCCAATCCTGAGTCACGTTAGCCTCTTGTGCAGGACCCGGAAGGCGAGGGATTTACGGCCAGAGCCCTCCTGGCACCCAAGTGTCCTCCTGCTCCAAGTAGCGCTCAACGGAGAGACCTCTCACGGCGGGTTCGGTCTACGTTCCCGGCGCGGTCAACAACCCCCTTGGTTAGGGTCAGGCAGGCAGTCGGGGGTAACTGAAGCTGCCTCTCCCTTTAGGCCTTCAACCTGAAGTATAGATATTCATTTATTTTGTAATTCATTGGTCAAACAAGTCAAACAATGCTCTAAAATCTCTAGCAAGTACAAACATTTCCATTGATCGTTTTTGTTGTTGCCAAACTGCTAAGGAAGAAATCCTTCCTTTCGAATGCATCCAGCACTCGATCCGGGGTGTCTTGTAATTTGGCAAGATCCCTTATATTCTGGGTTAGGGCGTACCCTATTAACCCAACGTGGTCAAACCTTAAAGTTCATTGGATACTTCAGTTTCTGGTTTTTAATCTCTAATTAATCTTCCTTACTCAAAAGGATATCAAAGTATACATCCTCTTGCAAGATAACTTGCGTAAGGATCCGCCATCCTTGTTGCGAGAATTTGGCCTTTCTTCTTGTGATTCAATCACAAGACCATATGACTCCGTACTTGCTGCCCAAGTCCCGCATCGTACTATGCGATAATGGAGTCACGAAACAATCCGTTTCAGTTTCTTTAAGCTGACGTTGTTAGACCTAGGGCTTCCTAGCTTTATTTTTTTTGTAAGAAACTCAGGTACAAACCCTAATTCCTTTTACGTTTACAATTTACTGACTCTACAATCAGGGAATGTGGGCAAGTATTTAAGGTATAAATGTTTCTTGGAATTTAACTCATTCCCAATGAATATTTCGCAGCATAGCTATTTCTAAGTTTATAATAATTTGGTTAATTCTAGAAGGTAATGTCAAGATTACCTCCGCATGATTTGTTATCCACGAGTCAAATGACTTTTCAATCCCATACTTTATCGATTTGAGGTTAGGTTAATTTCAACTAATCTTCCCTTTTCTTTGCGAACAAAACTCATGCTAAATAAGCAACTTTTCCTTTCTAAGTTATGCAGTTAGCAATGATAATTTCCTAGAGATTATGCATGCATCGTAAGAATCCTTTCATGATTTGCACTTTCCATGATGATTCGTTGTAAAAAGAATAGGGGCTAATAGTGCGAGATGCAGTTTTATACCTTTAGGCTTAACCGAAGTATACTACTTTAATGGGTAAATAATCTTGCTCATAATTCATTTCAATGCATCAAGCTACTTGAAAAAAAATACGTTTATACTTTATTTATTTTGCATGTTCCATTAGATGTATTTCGTCGTGAATGACTAGGACAAGATATATCCTATTTCTAACAACTAACCTTGCATGATTAAAATTACAACGATATAAAATTAAAAATTAAGAAGGAAAAACCTGGGTTTGGGGTGAGATATCCACATGGATTTCGAGAGATGACCCTCCCGCGGCTACGCCTTGGAATTTTTTAGGAGGCATCACAGTTGTAGTCGTTCAGACGTGGAAGCAGCTTTTACAACTCTTCTTGGAATTCCACCGTCACTCCCTTGCATCGTCCGTCAAAAGTAATTTTTTTGGAAGGCTCCCTCCTTGAAATCGGGAGATTCGGAAGGGTGTTTCAGAATCTTTTACGACTAAGACCCATTGAAGCCATGGGGAAGGCTTAATGGCCTTATAATGCTCGTTCAACGAGGTATAAAAAGGGAGGGAAAAGGCACAAGGTGCAGAAGAGAACTCCAAGGAAATATAGTAACCATAAAGGTTATAAGTAAGGTTGAAGGTCCTTGGGTCAAACTTGGAGGGAAGGGTTTCAATACGCCACAAGGGAAGGGCTAGGGAAGGTTTTAACACGAAGGAAAGAGGGGTGGTTCCAAGGAAAAGGGATAGGGATTTTAAAGGATTAGCACGGGGGTGTGTGGTTCCAAGGGAAAAAAACAAAAGCGGGTTACGGATAGGGGTTGAGTGAACTTTAAAATCACAGGGAAGATAATAATCCCAAAAGAAATGACTTAAGGGTAAGACATGGGGTTCCAACACCCATGGGAGAGAGCCATATAATGTATTTAGACACGGAGGTGTTGTAGGCTTAATGGATAAGAGGGCTGATAGGACACGGGGGAAAAAAGGGTTTCAAAGCCCATAACAAAGGCCTTAAAGGTTAAGTCACGCGAGGTATGGAAGGGTTTTGAAAGGCACGAGAAGGGGGGTGAAAAGGGCCTTAGGAGATTAAAATCCGAGGGGGGGAGAAAGAAAAAAGTATAGGAAGGGGGTCTTGGGGGAAAATTTTAAGCCCCGAGAAAGAAAAGGGGTGAAAAGGGGCTTATTAAGCCCCTTTGGAAGCTTCCCCCAGGAAGCTTCCAAAGTTTCCCCACGTGGGGGGGAAACTTACTGGGCGACGCGGCATGACGAACAGGTGGCGGCCTGCGACGGTAGGCAACGGCTCAGGCACTCAAGACATGGCGGTAGCCTCCCCCTCTTTCCCTTCCGGCTTCAGCTCCTTCGTCAGCGTCGAGGCGGCATATCTCCTTCTCACGGCAAGGTCCTGGCAGCGCATCCTCTCCCTCTACCCTAGCCTTCCCTTGGGTGGGGTTTTTATAGGGAGAGGGAAGGGAATCCTCCCTCCCTCCATGTCATTGTGCATGGCAGTGGAAGGTGCCGAGCTCCACCAAGGAGCTTGTCCTTCATTCTATTTCCCTCCCCTTCTAGCACGACAGTCAATTTTGGGGAGGGAATAATTAAAAAAAATTGCATTATCGTAGGCATTTCTCAAAATTATCATTTGAAAGGGATTAGTTCATGCGAAGGGAAATGCAGAACTTTACACTCTCTCTCCCTCCCTCTCTCTCTCTTACTGTATTAGGATCTATGATTGAAGTTCTTATATCACAAATAAATCATGGATGGCGGTTGTCGGATTGAGAGTGGCCAACTTAGTGCGTGTAGATTCCAGTGCAGACGCAGATATAGACACGCAGCTATGTTTATTGTCATCGCATCTGCAGTCGCATCTCCAAGCGCGTGTGTTCTGCATTTCAGACACGAGAATACACGCGCCCTGCCTAGAATCTTTGACTTCAGAGACGCGTCTGAGAGCACATCTATTTTGCATCTCCGATGCGAATATACACGCGCTCTGCCCAAAAGCTTTGACTTTTGGGAAGCGTTTGAGAGCGTGTCTATTCTGCATCTTAAACGCGAATATACACGTGCTCTGACCAGAAGGTTTGACTTCAAGGAAGCGTCTGAGAGCGTGTCTATTCTGCATCGCAGATGCAAATATACACGCACCAGCTCTGATAAAAAAACAAATTTTTATTTTTGGAATTGTACGAACATATTACACAATAGTACAGTTTACACAATATTGCAGTTTAGCAAATTTGTCTTGTTCTTGTGTTTTGTTTGCAGATGTCGCATCTTGGTTCATCTAGCAATGACCCAGATTTGGAGCGCATGAATGATACATTGGGCTTATTCAGCAGAGGGGTCAATGCTTTTTTTGGAGGTTTTCCTAGTAAGGAAGTCTTCATGGGAGAGATGACTAGACACCTTGGCCGCTCTCCCAGAGCAGACGAGATATTCAGCGTCATGTCTGGAATGCCTCTGATATCTTTGCCTGGCACTACTTCCCAAACACCAAATGTCCAAACTCCAATTGCAGGTACTCCACGTGCAGCGCTTGTACATGCATTGGCTGAAGCACAAGCGTCAGCCGATGCATGTGCATTTGCGGAAGCACATGCATCCACCCAGCGAGGCAGAGGGTAGTCGACAAAGAGGGAGAAGGGAGAGTCGAGGGGGAGGATGAGGCTTATGTGGGGGTTTCCTAGGAGGTGGCGAGCAATCACCCTCACTAGAAGATAACGTAGAGAAGCCTGTATGCTAGTACTATAGAGTTACAGATACTGGTGGCATCTTCCATGATGGTGAAGGAAGGGATGTAATGGCGTACATGAGGACCATCCTGCATGTGACGTATAAAGATTGTTTCGTTTACTTCAAGAATCAGAAAAGCGGCTTGTGGCAGGAGGTGTTGAGGGCAGTCCATAGGAGGTATCCAAATCGTGAGGGTTAGCGATTCTAGGATGATTGGGGACACAAAAAAGTGAGGAATTTCCTTCAAAACAAAAGATTCCACCTCATGACATGCTCTAGGGAGTCACTGCGGAGACAAGAGGAGGGGCGTTGAGTCTTTAGCCAACTATCTATGTGCCACCGCATAGAGTGGAAGAAAGCCAAGAAGAAAGCAGCAAAGAA
Organism: Lygodium microphyllum; assembly: GCF_053477565.2. NCBI lineage: Eukaryota > Viridiplantae > Streptophyta > Polypodiopsida > Schizaeales > Lygodiaceae > Lygodium > Lygodium microphyllum. The sequence continues at coordinate 43,465,459 of NC_141140.1, read as the reverse complement.
AGTGAAGAGTTGCCAGTAGGCAGAGGTGCAACGTATCCAAATGGAAACCATGGGATCATCGCATTATGGATTGGGCGGTAGAGAGTCATGGGAGGCAAAGTTTGTAAGTATATAAAATTTATATTTTTTTCAATTCTTTATATAATTTGTTCTAATACATTGTGTCTCATAATTTTTTGTATATATCATAATTGTTTTACAGACTACTATCGTTGGTAGGATACCTACTCCTAGAAAGGTAGGTTACCATCAAGGCCATAACTGCGCAGCCACATGGCTTCACTTCTATGAGGAGGGTCTCATCACTAAGGAGCAATACAACTGGGCTATGAGGATTTGACAGCCAGAGGAGGTATGTTTTTCTTACTTTCTTATTAAAAATATAGCTAATTATAACTTTTTCTTTGCAATTGTACGTAAGCAACCTTGATCTTTTGTGTGTGTAGGCAAACCCCGATGTGGAGCATAGCGAGGAGGGGGATAGCGACACTAGTAGCGATGGTGGTGCTAGCGAAGATTTTTATTCTTCAAATTCATAGAGGAGCACCATACCTCCTCCATGGCCTTGTTTCCTTGTATATCTATTATCGATCTTTGAGCCTACTGCTTGCGGCCACGCTTTAGTTCGCAAGCACTTAAACTCCCCATGTAAATGTGTTTTATATATAATGAATACATGGATTTTTGTTTTCAGTTCTCGTGTCTTCAGATCCATTGTGTTTTTTCCAAATGCACAATTTGATGTATGGGAGGGGGGAAAAAAAACTAGAGAGCATGTATTTGCACATCTAAATTGCAGAAAACACGCGTCTTTACTCGCGTCTAAAATGTAGAATATACACGCCCATACACACACTATATTATTCAAATTAATAAAAAAAAATTAAATATATATTTTTTAAAAAGGAGATTTTGAGAAACGAGGCATAGACGTGCACGTTAGACGCGCAAAGTCGGGCGCGTCTATCAGAGCGTCTATAAATGCGTGTAAACGTGCGTGTAAATAGACGTGAATTTTGCATCTATATATGTGCACAAATAGACGCTAATATAGACGCGCTAGCAAACACACAATTATTTAACCACTTAAAATGAGCAATTCACATAATTGAAAAACCAAAGTTAATAATTATTTAACCACCTGAAATTGATTCTTGAGCATGCACATGTGCGCATGATAAAAACCATAGAATTAAGAATACACATTGAATCATTGAATTAAAAAAATAGAGTTAATAATTTCTTTTGCATTGCTCTCTAATGAATGGTAGTTCCTCCAGTTGACAAGCCTGATATAAGTAATTAGTGGCAAGCGACAGAAACCTTACAATTAGTAGCAAGCATTGCAATATGTATCTCGTAATTTCTCTATGTACTTGAAGATGATAAAATATCTTCCTTTTTATTATGGTAAATTCAATACTTGCTTTAAAATTGACTATTGATTCTTGAGTATGCACGTGTGCGCATGATAAAAAGCATAGAATCAGGAATACACATATATTGAATCAATAAGCAAATTAAGTATGTTACAGTGAATGATCCATCTCATCTTCAATGAGATCAGCCCTTGCTAAACTATCTACTTCTAGGTCTATGTTACCAAGAGGTAACGAAACAAATAAGTCTATCCCACTATCAGATGTGTTGCTATTTTGCTCAATAACTTCATCAATATCATCGACAATCACATTATTGTCTTCTTCTGCGTTTCCTTGAACATCATCGCAAGGTTCATCTTGTACTATCTCACGCATATCATCCATTATGGTGTCATCATGCACATCATCATTATTTGTTGGATTGTCATCTGCTATCTCCATGTCGGTAATATTACCATATATTGGTTTTGAACGATTAGATATAGGGATGACATACCACCATCGGTTATTGTTTACCATTGGATGGTACACAACCTGTATTTGAAAAACAAAAGCAAAAAACTTAAGTACTTATTATATTGTGTATATGTATCACATGTATACATATAAAAAAAATTAGCCTTTGCATATATACGTGCTCGCATTGTTGAGGTAGTACTAATGTGTCATTCTTGTTTTGGTGAAATTTTGTAGAGTCAATGATTACAAAACCACTTGGATGATGTCTGATTGTGCAATGCTCACCATTTGTTACCACTTCTTTAAACCACTTCACATCCCGTACATATATAAAGAATCGTCTGAAGTCAACCTTCAGAATATCTTGGATCAAGCCACAATAACCTTCCATGGTACCATTGGCAGCCTCGAAGTGAGCAAGGACACCACAATCTTGGGTATTTCTCTTTTCATCTATACGTTGAGTTCGAAGATGTTTACCCTCACACCAAAGTGCATTGAATAATGTGCACTAGTAGTAAAAGATAAAAGATCAAACATGTCAATTATTTATATAAAATAAAACTTATAGAAACAAATTAATTGATAGTATGTCTCACCTTTGATAAGCATCCTCGTGCGTATTCCCACTCTTCTTGAGATATATTAATTTTCTCCTCTTTTTCCATTCTCTCCATTTCCTCATGTAACCAATCTATGTCAATATGACATGGGAGCGCATTTAGATGATCTGGAAATGAGACATTACGTCCATATCTAGTGCGAAATTCTTGTCTTTCGTTTTTTCTTCTTGACCTTGCTTCATTATATAGTGTCACCCATTTGCTCATAACATCACTATTGAGCACACAAAAACTATTTAACTTACAAAGTTCTTCTTTTGTTAGCACTTTACTCATTCCTTTTCCTTGAGGTACTATAGAGGTCATCCTCAAGTCTTCATCATCTTTCCATAGTCGTGGTTGAGAGGGATCCACTTCAGCAAGATATTCAGAGATATAGACAAGGGATGATTACACTAACCAACCCTCAGCCATGCTTCCCTCAGGCCGTGCTTTTTGCCTCACAAAATCTTTCAAGGTTTTCATGAAGCGCTCAAGACAAAACATCAACCTTACATGAACTGCCCCACAAAGTGCGATCTCATCAATCAAATGAACGAGTAAATGTAAGTGAGTAGTCAAAATGGATCGAGGAAAATTTTCCTCCACCAAACAAACCACCTCAATAGATAATACTCGAGCATCTTGCAATGTGTTTGGATCAATTTCCTTCGAGCTCACGTATCTGTCAAGAGGTATTTGAGAATTGTTTATTTTTGTGTAGAAATTCAAAGATATATAATGAAAAAATACAATGTATACACACCTCACAAGCTCTCCCATCTTGTAAATGATATCATGTACATCTTTGGAGGCACAATGGGATAGGCTAGTAGGAAGTACGAACTGAATGTAAATAATATTCATAGATGCAAATGATTAGTTGAGGAAAAAGTCAGCATACCCCAAAGTTTACACATAGTTACGCCACTAAATACTATATTCATGGTTAGAGATACCCTTACTTGAATCATTTTGTGCTAATCGTGGGACTTCAAACCAGATAGTTGCTCCACACCTCTTTTCTTTTTCTTTATGAAGGCTCCCTCGAGACATCTCATACATCCTGTGGGTGTTAGAAAGCTATATATTTGTTCCTTCACTATTTTTTCCTCGTTCTTTGACAATATCCAAGGTGCATGGGGTAGCTCAATCTTTCCTCTAGGTCCAATGCGTGGCCAGACTTGTCTCATGCGACCAATGTTAAGTAAATCCTTCCTTATATTAACTGAATCGCGAGCCCCTATCAAGTGATCCCATAATGTAGATACAATATTTTTGAATATCTCCATGGGGTCCAACATGTACCTGAATACTCTCCGTATCCTGGAAAGTGGTGCATGGTCCACAACAACATGGCCTTCAATGTGAAATCTCTAGAGGATGCAGATGCACTTGTATCTTGCACCTCAATACCTTCCCATAACATTTTTAACTCTTCAATCAAAGGCTCTAAGTAAATGTCCATGTTTTTTACCTTGTGCTTTCCAGGAATCAGAAGGGACAACATCACATGTCCCTTTTTAATTGCCATGGATGGAGGAATATTATAGTTCACCAATATCACTGGCCATACACTGTATGATGTGCTTTTGATACCAAATGGATTGATTCCATCCATACCTAAAGTAAATCTCAAATTTCTTGGCTCTTCTTTGAAAACAGGTCACAAATTATCTATATGTTGCCATGCGGGTGTGTCTGTAGGGATCCTCCATTTTCCATCACTTGAACAATGACTAGCATGCCATGACATGAGCTTTCCAATAGACTTACACTTGAACATAAGTTGAATACGTGGAACAATCGGAAACTATCGCAAAACCTTACGAGGCACATCCATTGACTTCATCTCCACTTCGTATCTTGATTCACCACAAACATGACACTCTTGTGCGAACTCATGAATCCCACGAAATAAGACACAATCATTGACACATGCATGGATCTTGACATAATCGAGGCCCCCTAGAGATGTCAAGTAATGTCTTGCTTACTCTCTCTTAGTTGGCAATTTGTTTCCTTTTGGAAGCATTTGTGATAATAACCTACATATATTTTAAAAGTGAGTTAAAAAACCACCAACACATATTTCTGTCTCATTTCAAAATAGAACTAATAATTAATATTATGATTCATATATAAGCCAAACTGAATTGATTCAATAACGCATCCAAACTGACATTACTCCATCCATAAAGTTTTTGCAAGTTAAGTATCTCAAGGGACGCACGAAGAACCGAGTACGTACAACCTTCATACAATGGAGTAGATGATGCTACATATAGTGGATCATCTGGCTTCATACAGTGACCTTCTCCCTGAACCGGTTGTGAAAATAGATGGTGTACCATGTTGTCCAAAATCTCATCCTCTACGACTTGATGGGGCATTTCATGAGGGCTACTATCATCGTCGTCAGTCTCTACTCTTCTTGAAGACTCTGCCTCCTCGCGTCGACATTTTGCAGCCTCTCGACGCCCAGGAGGGAGCATCTGAGGATGTGGCACCGCATCCTGCTCAACCACAAAAGAGTTTCATGTACGTTGATATATAATTCCCGTAACATAGACTAGCAATCTTAGTGATTTAAAAAAAACAATGAATACCGGTGATTTTTCTTGGTCCCATTCTCCATACAAGCTGAGGTGTGACATTGCAATTCGACGTGCTCAAAAAATACACCCTCGACAACGATCACACATGCATTTTATTTTTCGTTGTAGCCATGCATCTCGATTATGAAGACGCAATGTTTCATCCTCACTTGAGGATGTACTCATTGACTCACCAGCTTGCACCGCACTAGGTGATGACGACGTCGACATGATTAAACCTAATTCATGACAACATCAAAATATTTGTCATTCATATGTTTACATAAGATCTTAATTTTAAATACACAAAAATCATCATCTTAAAACTTATCTTCACTTATCTTAACTTATCAAAACTTAAGAAGAATTCACTATCAAAACTTATCTTAAAAACAAAAAATTATGATAAATCCCCAATGCGCGTCTACATCCGCATCTACCTATGCGTCTATTTTCGCGTCTTATTCACGTCTATCTGAACAATAGACGCACATATACACGCAAAAATAGACGCACACGTCAAAATTCAAACCATACTTAAATTATTTCTTTTCAAACTGCGCCTTTTCTTTCCTGCGTTTTTTGTGGTTCTGAAGCAGTCTCTTCATGCCTCACCTCCTCATGACTCATCTCTTCTTTCATTTCAAACACACAAGAAGGTAAAAAGGAAAGCCAAGGAGAGGAAGAAAGAGAGAACAAGAAAGAGGAGAACAAGAAGAAGCAGCAAACAAGCAAACAAGCATCAAGGGAGGGTAACTTACCAAGGAGAGGAAGAAGGAGAAGGAGAAGCGCCACCACCTGCCACACCAAACACCCAAGGTGAGTCTCTCTCCCTCTCTCTCTCTTTGTTTCTCTCTTCCTCTCTCTGCTTTGTCTGTGTATTTAAGATTTGTGATTCCATTATGTATTGCATTATGTAAATCGTCAATGGCTGTCGTCGGCCTAAAATCGGCTGACCAACTGCGTCTGCTAGCGCGTCTACCTCTCAGTGTAGACGCGGACATAGACGCGCAAAAATGTCTCCTCTCAAAGCGTCTGAGAGCGCGTGTGCTGGCGCGTGTGCTCTGCAATGTACACGCAATGATACACGCGCTGCACAGAAGGTTGACCTGTAGTCTACACGCAATTATAGACGCGCATTGATCTGGGATGCACGTCTAGCAGCGCGTCTGTGCTGCATGTTAGATGTGCAAATAGATGCGCTAGACAGAAGATGAACTCTGGAGTGCGTCTGAGAGTGCGTCTAACCTGCAATGTAGACGCAAGGATACACGCGCTAGGTCTCCCAGTTCTAATATTAAACAATATATTTTTGCAATGATGAATGTGACCAATCCCATGTTTGTGTTTATCAGTTTTCTTGTTTAAGAGAAGCATTAGCACTTAAGTGTTCTGCTCAATGTCTAAAGAAAGCTCTTTGAAAATTTAGGTAATATATGATTTTTTGTATGCAAATAAATTTGTCTTTTTCCTGTGTTTTTTTACAGATGTCGTATCCTGGTTCATCTAGCAATGACCCAGATGTGGATCGCATGAATGATACATTGGTCTCCTTTGGCAGGGGGTCAATGCATTTTTTGGAGGTTTTCCTAGTAGGGAAGACTTCATGGGAGAGATGACCAGACACCTTGGCTGCTCTCCCACAATGGATGAGGTGTTCAGTGTCATGTCTGGGACGCCTCTGGCGTCTTTGCCTGGCACTACTTCCCAAACTCCACATGCAGGTACTCCACATACAGGTACTCCATATGCAGGTACTCCATATGCAGGTACTCCATTTGCAGGTACTCCACATGCTCCACGTGCATCGGCTGAAACACAAGCATCTGCAGAAGCACGTGCATCTGCAGAAACTTGTGCGTCCAGCGAGGCAGAGGGCATTCGACAGAGAGGGAGGAGGGAGAGTCGAGGGGGAGGACGAGGGTTGTGTGGGGGTTGCCTAGGAGGTGGCGAGCGATCACCCTCACCAGTAGATCATGTAGAGGAGGTTGTACGCCATTACTATAGAGTTACAGATGCCGGTGGCATCTTTCATGATGATGAGGGAAGGGATGTAATGGCGTACATGAGGAGCGTCGTGCATGCGACGTATAAAGATTGTTTCATTGCCTTCAAAAATCAGAAAAGCGGCTTGTGGCAGGAGGTGTTGAGGGCAGTCCATAGGAGGTACCCAAATTGTGAGGGTCAGCAATTCTCGAATGATTGGGGACGTACAAAAGTGAGGGATATGCTTCACAACAAAAGATCCCACCTCAAGACACAGGCCAGGGACTCACTGCGGAGGTTGGAGGAGGGGCGTGGAGCCTACAGCGAACCACCTATGTGCCACCGCGTAGAGTGGAAGAAAGCCAAGAAGAAAGCACCTGAGAATGTGAAGAGTCGCCAGCACGCAGAGGCACGACGGATCCAAATGGAAATAATGGGATCGTCGCATTATGGATCGGGCGGCAGAGAGTCGTGGGAGGCAGAGTTTGTAAGTATATTTTGATTTCTAGTTTTTTTAAATTTATATTTCTTTAAATTCTTTATATATTTTAGTCTAATATATTGTGACGTCTAATTGTTTGTATATCTCTAAATGTTTTGCAGACTACCATCGTTGGTAGGACACCTACCCCTAGAGAGGTAGGTTACCATCGAGGCCAGAACCGGGCAGCGACATGGCTTCACTTTTATGAGGAGGGTCTCATCACTGAGGACCAACGCAACCGGGCCATGAGGATTCGACAGCCAGAGGAGGTATGTTTTTCTTACTTTCCTATTAAAAGTATAACTAATTATAACTTTTTCTCCACCTTGTCTATGTAAGCAACCCTGATCTTTTGTGTGTGTAAGCCAACCGGATGTGGAGCATAGCAAGGAGGGGGATAGCGACGCTAGTAGCCATGGTGGTACTAGCGAGGATGTTTCCTCTTCAGATTCGTAGAGGAGCACCATACCTCCTCATGAGGTCTTCTTTTCTTGTATATGTATGATATCTCTTTGAGCCTACTACTTGCAGCCACGCTTTAGGTCACAAGCACTCAAAACTTCCCTTTTAAATGCTTTGATATATAATGAATACATGGACTTTTACTTTCAATTCTCGTGCCCGTAAGATACATTATCTTTTTTCCAAATACACAATCTAATGTATGGGAGGGGAAAAAGAAAAACCAGAGAGCAACCACACAAACCAGAGAGCATGTGGTTGCTTTGCAACCACATGCTCTCTGGTTTTTTTTTTCCAGTTCTATTTTGCGTGTCTCTCAGCGCATCTAAATTGCAGGTAATTCGCATTTATTCGCACGTCTATAATGCAGACTACACGCGCTTATACATGCACTGCATAATTCAAATTAAAAAAGAAAATTAAATATCTTTATAAAAAAAAAGATATTTTTTGTTTTCCGTTCGCATCTATCAGTGCTTGTAAAAGCGCGTTTAGAAGTGCTATATGCCCGTATATATGTGCGTCTATTGCGTGTCTATTTGTGCGTGTAAATTCGTCGATACATGCGATTATAGACGCGGAATGATAGATGCGCAAATAGACGGGCGGATAGACACGCCCGTAAGTTTTTCTCTGTATTCAAAAATCGCGTCTAAATGTGCGTGTATGAGGCCTTTTTGTTGTAGTATTACGTTTGCGTCTACTAGTGCATGTAAAAGCACGTCTATGCACGTGTCTATGTGCCCGTCTAATTTTCCATGTAGATGCACAAAAGAAATTAAATAAATAACAATTTTGATTTTTATATGCGCGTTTATTGATGCGTGTATATGCGCATCTAAAGCGCTTCTATTGGTGCGTGTGGATTTCCTTATACATGCCACTACAACAAAAAGGCCTCTTAGACGCACTTTTAGATGTGATTTTTGAATATAGAGAAAATTTTATGGGTGCATCTACCCACCTGTCTATTTGCGCGTCTACAAACTCGCGTCTATAGTCGCATGTATGGAGAAATTTACACGCACAAATAGACGCGTAATAGACACACATATACATGCATGAATACAAGCGCATTAAAAATCCAAAATTGTTATTTATTTAATTTCTTTTGTGCGTCTACTAGCGCATCTACATGGCAAATTAGACGGGCATATAGACACGCCCATAGACGCGCTTTTACAAGCGCCCATAGACGCGAACGCAAAACAAAAAATCTTCTTTTTTTTAAAAAGATATTTATTTATTTTTTAATTTGAAATATGTAGCACGTGTATGAGTGCGTGTACTCTGCATTTTAGATGCGCTTATAAACGCGTGTTTTCTGCAATTTAGACGTGCAGATAGACGCGCAAAACAGAACTGGAAAAAAAAAACCAGAGAGCATGTGGTTGTTGAGATTCAGCAATCACACTCACTAAACAGCCTCTTTGTATAGAGCTTCACGGCCAAGGACATGCAGGCTAACCTATCCCATATGCACAATGGTGCCTATTGCAATTTCCTACTTTCCTATAAAGCATTGTACTTGCTTCCTTTTCTTAATGCAATGATAGTACTCTTTTCTTTTCAGTGAAGTGTCAATGTCATTGTCCACATACACAAGATTGTGTTTATGAGTCCAAGTCTCAATCTTGGAACCTAATTCACTTGTGTAACAAACAGTGTCTTTGTCTTCTCCATCATGAGTCCACACTTCTCCTTCCATCCACCATAAATCACTGCCATGCTCTAGATCCCGCATTTCTCACATGGTATCAGAGCCCAGTCGGGCATGGCTCAGCTCGGCTTAGCCCTCCTCTGCTCTCTCTCAGCTCATGATTAATCTCTGGTCAGCTTAGTTCCATCTCATGACTTCATCTCCCAACTCTATCCTCACTGAAGCTTCCATGGCAGCCATAGCCAGCAGCACCCTATCAGACTGAGCTGCTTATATCTCACTCCACAGGTCAAATCTCTTGGAGCTTCCTTCTGGAAAAGTATTCCCCAACTCACAAAGCTTCCCTGTATCACATCACTCCATGACATTTGGCTATCTAAAGCTCAGCATTGTGAAAATTCTCAATCTCTGCTCTGTGTCTGCCATAGCCAGACAAGACCTACCTCGCTTGGAGCTTCCATAACTTCTCAACCAGGCCACTTCAGCTCCTGATTCCTTCTAGGGGATTGTTTCCCTACTCAAGGCGCTTCACCCTGGCACATCAATTGACCACATTCCTATGCCCTGACCCTAGCATTACGGAAATTCGTCATCGCTACCCCAAACTGCGCTGTGGCTGTTCGCGCCCTCTGCCTGCGTCGTGCTGTCCACAATCTGGACGATTTCCATAGGGCTTTGATAGCCCATGAAGTAAGCTTCCTAGATATGTAATTTTTTTTTAAAATGATCAAGTATAGCTCCTGCAATCTGAGAAAAACTAGGCCCCTGTCTCAGAAACCCTAATTCCACCGTAGCCAAAATCTCCCAAAACTCATTTTTCTTTCATTTTCTCTCTCCTGACACTCAACCCAAGCCTCTGTCACTCTAATCCATTGACCCAGCATCAAATCAAGGAGGGGAAGGACCTGAGAAGATTGAAGAACGACCAAACGATCCCGAACAAGAAGAATCAAGCTCAACATCAACACTGACATAGTGTGTTTTCACACTGTCACTAACTGTGTCTCTTGACACACTACATTCTACTCTTCTATTGACAAAATCTCAAAATTCTGGTGTTGATTTGCTGCTGATCTTGAAACCTCAACATGGGAAAAGACTCTCCAAATGCTCGATTCCAAGGAGTCGGGTTTCACACCTAGCAAACCCGCATCAAGCTCATCTTGATGAAAAAGGGTCTCTGGGCCATCACAAATGGCAAAGAGAAGAAACCTCGGGACGCGGACCTTGCAACTACTTGGCAAAAGAATGATGACAGAGCCCAGGCCATTATCAAAGTGGAGCTAGACGACAGTTATATCCACCATGTGGATAACTGTGAGACCTCACAGGATACATGGAAAAGGCTTGACACCTTGTTTGGTGCACAATCTAAATCATCAAAGTATGGTCTCCTGATTGAGTTCTTTAGGCTTGAAATGAAGTCCAGCACATCACTTGCCACACATCTCAATTACATGGAAGGACTCCTAACCCAACTTGCAGGAATCAACATTAAAATGGATGAAGATGTTTGCATCGGTGTTCTACTTAAGAGTTTGCCTCCTGAATATAATAATGTATCAACAACTTTAATCAACATGCCAAATCCTGAACTTGTTGATATCCAAGCATCACTGTTAGAAGAGGAAAAGAAGCTAAAAACCAAGGAAGAACCAAGTACCTCTAGAGATGAGCATGCATTATATGTTGGCAACAGGTACAAAGGCAAGAAGGATCAGCTCTTCTGTGACTTCTGCAAAAGGACCGAACACACCGAGAAGTTCTGCCACGCAAGAAAGAGATCCCAAAAGGCCTATCTAGTCGCAGTCAAAGAAGAAGAAGAAAATGGAGCAAAGGAAGAAGAAGATGAAGATGAAGACCACCAGGATTGGAAGGACAAGACTCATCAGTCCTTCTACTCTCATAACTCTGATAGACTATTTTAAAAGCCTTGTATTTCCTTGCCCTAATGCTTCCTGCCATAAGCTTTGTAAAATCCTTATGTAACTTGGCATTACAGTCCCTGTACACTTTGTGAGGCCCCTGTTACAACCTCTGGATGTCCATCATGTTTTGGTGCCCACACTTAGCCTTTTTTGCAACAGCCTCTGGTGTCTACCATGTTTGTGGTGTGCCCACACTTTGCAGATGGTTCTCATTACAGCCTCTACACACTTTGTGCCTTTCTAGTTGTGATTGAGGAGGGGTGTTGAGATTCAGCAATCACACTCACTAAACAGCCTCTTTGTATGGAGCTTCAGGGCCAAGGACATGCAGGCTAACCTATCCCATATGCACAATGGTGCCTACTGCAGTTTCCTACTTTCCTATAAAGCATTGTACTTGCTTCCTTTTCTTAATGCAATGATAGTACTCTTTTCTTTTCAGTGAAGTGTCAATGTCATTGTCCACATACACAAGATTGTGTTTATGAGTCCAAGTCTCAATCTTGGAACCTAATTCACTTGCGTAACAAACAGTGTCTTTGTCTTTTCCATCATGAGTCCACACTTCTCCTTCCATCCACCATAAATCACTGCCATGCTCTGGATCCCGCATTTCTCACAGTGGTTGCTCTCTGTTTTTTTTTTCCCCTCCCATACATCAAATTGTGCATTTGGGAAAAAGACAATGGATCTGAAAGCACAAGAATTGAAAACAAAAGTCCATGTATTCATTATAGATAAAAAGCATTTACATGGGGAGTTTAAGTGCTTTGCAACCTAAAGCATGGTCGCAAGCAGTAGGCTCAAAGATGGATAATAGATATACAAGAAAACAAGGCCATAGAGGAGATATGGTGCTCCTCTACGAATCTGAAGAAGAAACATCTTCGCTAGCACCACCATGGCTAGTAGCGTTGCTATCCCCCTCCTTGCTATGCTCCACATCCGGGTTCGCCTACACACACAAAAGATCAAGGTTGCTTACGTACACATGGTGGAGAAAAAGTTATAATTAGCTATACTTTTAATAGGAAAGAAAGAAAAACATACCTCCTCTGGATGTCAAATCGTCATAGCCCGGTTGTATTGGTCCTCAGTGATGAGACCCTCCTCATAGAAGTGAAGCCATGTGGCTGCGCGGTTATGGCCTCCATGGTAACCTACCTCTCTAGGAGTAGGTATTCTACCAACGATAGTAGTCTACAAAAAAATTATGATATATAAAACAATTATGAGACACAATGTATTAGAAAAAATTATAAGAATTGAAAGAAATATATATTTTAAAAAACTAGAAATCAAAATATACTTATAAACTCTGCCTCCCACGACTCTCTGCCGCCCGATCCGTAATGCGACGATCCCATGGTTTCCATTTGGATGCGTCGCGCCTCTGCGTGCTGGCGACTCTTCACTTTCTCTACTGCTTTCTTCTTGGCTTTCTTCCACTCTATGCGGTGGCACATAGATGGTTGGCTATAGGCTCCACACCCCTCCTCCTGTCTCCGCAGTGAGTCCCTAGCGCGTGTCATGAGGTGGGATCTTTTGTTGTGAAGCAAATCCCTCACTTTTGTGCGTCCCCAATCATTCGAGAATCGCTGAATACATGGGCGGCTAGGCAGAGGCGCCTTTACCCCCAACAATAATTGTGATAGGTTTCGTCCACTTGTCATGCACTGCGAACTAGTGAGGAGACTCCCGTGTTCGCAACCATACAAACAACCTTACCTAGGGAATAGGTCATCAAATATTTTTGGGAGGGGAGCCCCATCAACTCTCCCACCATCTAATGATGCCAAACCGGTCATGACATTCCTAGGATGGAGATAAACCCCACAAGTGTCCAATCCACTATGTGGAGGAGCCGAATGATGAAGAGCCTTACATGCACCCCTATGTATCGTATAACGAAGAGGGCAATGCAATCCTTTTGGATAACCGACCTATACCTTTAATGGTGTTAGGTAGGAATAAAGGCAAATACTTAGGGGGAAATACTCAAGAGCCAATTTCTTATTGGATTTGCACTCACACAGGGCACATTGCCTCACACTATTGTGAACAATAGTAGGATAATTGATAAAAAGACCGATCTTAGATGCCCAGAGTCTGGAATCACTTACCTTTTTTTCAAATGCCCTAGTTAGAAGCTACCCTCTAGTGTGGAAAACAAGCCATTTTTACCATTGGGGATGTTTGGAGTTGAGACATTTAACGGAGAGGACGCACCCATCCTGTTGCATGTCATGACTGGCATACAAATGAAGTAGGCTCGCATATCACTACCTCGACCCAGAAACTTAGGTGTAGTCTCAATCGAAAAGAAAAGTTATAAGTGAAGGTGAAAGAAAGATGATGTAAAGATCACGCTAAAAACCGAGAGTGCAATGATGTTGCCTCAAAGAGTCCGCCTATAAGAAATCATCTATATAACATGTGTTCAAAGGACATTAAGAAATAAGCTTTCTTTACATACTATAAGGCCTTAAAATGACCCTTTTTACTTTACTAAACTTAAGGATTTTTTCAAATTGTAATTTGAAAACCCCTTTTGTAAATATAATCCTCTAAATTTTACTAAATATAATACCCTTTCTTTTGAACTCACGTGGTATCATACATGTTCTATAAGGTGGACTCCCTAGGGATGCTGCCTACAAAAAGAAAAGGTGACAGATGTAGAAGTAGAATTGTCAGCTCCAAAGACAACCAACAGGGGGAGTGCAAAGGTTGGGGAGTACCCCAATTCAAAGTGCCAACTCGAGGCCATCGAAGTAGAATTGTCTGCTCCAAAGACAACCTAGAGGGGGAGTGCAAAGGTTGGGGAGTACCCCAATCCAAAGTGCCAACTCAAGGCCATCGAAAAGATCAAGAAGTGGGTAAGAGAAACCTAGGAGCACCTAAGGATGTTGAGCCCATATTGGAAGATGAGATGGATGATGTCTCAAGTGTAAGCACACTAGTCTCGCCTCCATGACCAAAGTGCCACTTAAACATAGTCTATACACTACAGTAAACCACACAGGGCCATTGGCCAAGAAACATAGAGTTAGGAGAGAGGCAAGCAGCTAATGAGCTCCTCACCACTCTAGTGACCATCTTAGTTACTCTAAGCCTAGGAGATATGCTTTGATAGCATCTAACACTGTGGCAAGAAGTGAAGAAGTGAGTTGAGGGGTCAACATAGGAGATTTTGTGACCTACACAAGAATGATGCAGAAACACAAATACCGAGTCTAATGCTACACTCAGTGCCCAACTCCTTGCATATCAATGTTTTTTGGGAAAGTACCAAAATGCACATAGTCTTACCAGCCCTAACCCTAGGAGACACCACAAGAAAGAGAATGGTAGACACATGAGCAGGAAGTAGTGTATTGAGCCATGCAGTACTCCATGACTAGGGTAACCCACCTATTGAGAATGCTAGGTTTAATGTCACCCTAGCCAATGGGATGAAAGTCATGCCATTCGAAGTGTTGAAGAATTGGTCATTGAAGGTTGCAAGTGTCTAGTTTCCTGTGAACTTCATTGTCATGAAGGGAGTGGATTATGACATCTTGTTGGGCTGACCCTGGATGTGCAACAAACAAGCTGTAGAAGATTGGGGAAATGGTCTTATCTTTGTAGGCAACCAAATGTAATCGGTAAGGGTAGAGATGGGCATTTGGAGGACTACACTTATCGACTTAGACGCCATCTCAGACATGCTGAAGGGTGATGCAAAAGTTAGAAAGACATACAGGTCACTCACCAAGTATATCCCTTGTCCTAAGGATGAGCAAGATTGGATGCATGTACTAGCCACAATTGATTTGCCATTTTAGAATAGTTAGGAGTACGAGCAAGTCGCAAAGGCAATTGGTAAACCTAGTGACATGCTCCTAGTACCAATCTGCATGATGCCAAGGAACTCGCATAACCAACCCAACCATGTCAAGGTTTGAGTGGCCAACATTACAAAAATTGAAGATGAAGATGAGAAAGTGGTGGCACCTACCTACCTATGCATATCAGTGTGACTGCTCAGAAGACACATGTCTTGGACACACTCATTGACAAGGGAGCTAATTGTAATATCCTTATGCAGGATCATTAGACCTTTCAGCCCCAACTACAGCCTACCAACACTAAATTCAAACCGTTTGGGAGACAATCCTACTCATTGCTAGAAAGGTGCAAAGCACTGGTGTCTATTGAGACTGAAAGCCTACCTATTATCTTTTATGTGATGCCTAACACTAAGACCGTCGTTGGTAAGGAATAACTGCTAGGACTCACATTCAAGAAACAAGCACATTGCAATGTCGACTATGATTGGTAGCGCATTCACCTTTCCATTGGCAATGTTCGGATAGTTACGGCTTTCACCAAGGGCAGCACAACTCCATCAGAATAGGAAATGCCACCAATGGAGAAACCCACCATAAAGCCTATAGAAGTGGGTCATAACTTTGTCACAGACCTACCAAACCTCAATGCCAAAAAACCACGGAAACTAGAGCTAAGGCCCATGCACCACAGATCAAATGGATGCCTAAACATCAAGCCCTATTGTGGGAGCTTTCGCTCAACCGCCAAGATCCATGGACCGCTTATTGTTTCAATCATTCCAAGCTGAGCACTAATGGCTACCTATCACATAGCCGACGTGCCATCCATATCTACACGTGTAATGAGCTCACCTCCATGCCGATCGAGTTACCTCCTCTCCCACGCACTCGATAGCTCCACGATCCAAGTGCAAGCTTCAAGCAAGCTCCATCCTCAAACTCCACGCTCCAAGCTCCATTACCACAAGGAAGAGAAGAGAAGAGAAGAGAAGAAGAGAGGAGAAGATTGAGAGCTTCTCCTCCACGGTCCCTCACCCTCACACTCACTCCCTCACACTCTCACACTCCCTCTCTCAAGCACAAGCTCAAGCAAGCACGAATAAGAAGAAGAAGAAGAAGAAGAGAGCCACTTTTGGCTACACACAAGAATGAGCTTTTCATTCACTTTTCAACTTTATATACAAAACCCTCAATCCCTTTTGGGCGGTCATCCCCTTATCCCATTTTTTACATGGCCAGCCGTGGCCTAGGCCCTTTTTCCCATTGTCCTTCTATCTTCCTAACTTCCTTCCTACCGCCCATTTACCTTTACAAATTGCACAGGTGAGAGCCCGGTGCTCTTTAAACTAAACCATGATGCGCTTGTGCTCTTTTACAAAAGTATTGAATTACGTTTTTTTCTTGTGCGCCTTTTTTCTTTATTTAGGACTTTTCTGCACTTCTTGTGCTTCCATATTTTTCTTGGCATGCCTTCATCTTCCATTTCACTTTTTCCTTGGCCTTTGTCTTCTACTTTAGATTTTCCAAATTTTCCACATTGTTCATCTAACGGTTAACACCTACTACCTAGAAGCACACATATATGACCTCACAATGCTAGAAACTCACAGCCAAGGCCTAAAAGGCAAAGTTGGCGCCACCAAAGTAGATGAACAATCGAGGTGTGATGGGTACCCAAAGACCTATGGCATGCTCAAGGCTACTACAAAGGAAATAGCTGGATTTAGTGGTCCAAGTCCAAGAACAGTACGAGTTCTCCTCAATTAAAGTCCTCTAGCCTACCTCCACAAAGCGGTGAGCCAACTAGGAATAACAAATCCATTTTCCCAAAAAGCACCGAATCCATAGAACCTCACAGAGTCTATCAACCAAAGCTGCAACCAATTAGCCTTAAGTCAACTCAACCTAACACTTCCAGTGTCCCAACTACTCCATAGGCCAAGATAAGTATATCAACTGGGCCATATGACCAATCTATTGCACAAGTGACTAACAAACTCCCCATTGAACAGCTCAGAAGATAGGCAAGAGTAGTTGAGCTATCTAGCTCACAACCAAACCTTGACCTCCCCCGTAGACCTCAAACCATCATATAAGCGTAAATCTATCCTTATGATGGCCATGGACCTAGCCATCAACATGGGGGACGATTTACTCACTTGCATTAGATGCTTGGATGTTTCTTTCACTATGCTAGCAAGGAACTATGAATGGCTAGACATAGGCATCCTCGATAAGACATTAGCAATTGAAATGTGCTTCTTGCTATGCACTTGGGAGAACAATGAGTTTGTGTTTGTCAAAATTCGTGAATTAGCCAAGTAACTGATTGAGAATGAGATATCTCGAGAGGAAGCTTGCACACAATGGTTGATCCCATCATATTACAGTAGCAAAGTCAGTGCAATAGGCCAACTGCTAGAAGAGCTAACAAAACTACCCGACTCCAACTCTGCTTTCTTGAGGAAATGGTATGCTCTCCGACTCTAGTGGGAATAAGAAGGCTGCCAAATCATGACCAATGTTGAGCAGCGACATGCCATTAATAGCTTTGAGTATGATTCCACTTATGTAGCTCTAACCTCCTATAGGATGTTGACCACCATTTGTAACCAGCCCCTAAAAGTGCACATTCTGACCCACCCATATTTAGATCAAATTTTGACTAAGGAAGAGTTACATATTGCTACTAGGATAGACTTTGGTGACTTCCTCACCGATATTCTCACCTACATCACTCAAGTAGGCATCCGTCCTTTCAACATGGACCACTATTCAAATCTAGAATATAACCCAAATTTCTATGCTTGGCTCTACAAAAGTAAAACATCACAAGCAAGAGTTGAGCGCCCTTGACCTCTCAAACCTTAATCCTAGGAAGGATTCTTCTCAATTACAAAGGGAAGGGAGCAAGGTGAAATTAAATATGTAAATATGTAAGGTTAATGAAACACATGGGTAAAGCATCCATCAATGTCCGAGAGCGGAAGAGAGTGGATAAAAATCAAGTCATAACTACTGAAAAAGTCGTAAAACTTATGGAATTAATGGAGTACTTGAAGGAAAAATGCTCTTTTCGTATTTTAGTATGTTATTTTTCCCAAGAAAGCATAATCAATTCCTTCTTACCTTTCAACAAGAAATTACCTTAAGAACACTAATGGTGAACTATGGTATTATGACAGTACCCACAATGGCAGGTTAAAAGAAAAGAAGCAACCTTCCATTCTCGAAGGAGGAGCAGGTGAAGTATAGCCTCACGTTGGAAACAAGGGCTTACAATCAATTCAAATTCAAGGATATCTTGAATTTATAAGACATGGTCATGGAGGAGCCAACCATCAAGGAATTTGTGAAGAAATGTAAGTTGTAGAAGTATGTGGAGAAGGTGGGCCAAGCCATGAACTATGAGAAGTATCCTAAATTCCTTTAGACCTTCAACAAGAACAATGGCTCTATCACGGTGCACTTAGATAATGAAGCTCGCCAAGTAGAGATCTAGCTGAGCCCTGAGCTAGTATAGAAAGCATTGAGCCTACCCAACAAAATGGAAATCTAGGCAAAAAGAGATGTGTACGACATGTTGGGAATGGACAAAGTGATAGTCCACACCAACAATCACATCAACCTAGTTGACATTCCCAACCCTAAAGTCCAAATTCAAGTCAAAATGGTGCACGCCCTATTCTCCAGCCAAAGGTATAATACATTCATAAATAGTATCAACATGCCAATGTTGGAGAGCATATCTGTTGAGTCCTTCGATGAGGTAAACCTAAATGGCTTCATGAGGAAAATGATAGAAGCATTGGCAAAGGCATTGGCCACCGGCGGAAGACCCATGGGGGGAGAGTATCGGGCCTCCAAAGCTAAGAAATTGTCATCATCAAAGTTCTCTACCATTGGATTTGGAGGGGTCTTGATGGCCATCATAAGGGAGGCACTAGGAAAAGCACAAGAACATGAGGTAGTCAAAGAGATGCCAGACAAGTCCCCTCCGTGCCAAGGATAGGAGCAATCTAACGAAAAGAATGTGAGTGAGGAAGAAGGAGAGCGAGAAGCACAATTTGGTCAAGGAAGGGCCAAGAAATCAAAGAGAGAGACTCTACAAAAGAAGGCCAAAGAAGAGAGGGAAAAGAAAGAGAAAGCAGACCTACATAGAGCCCAAAGTAAGTCCAAAAGCACAAAAGAACGAAGAAAGAGATAAGAAAGAGACAAGACACATAGAATAAAAGAGGAATCTAAGAAACCTGATGAGGAAAGAAAGAGAAGAGCTGAGGAGAAAGATGCAGAGCTTAGGAAGAAAGAGGAAGAAGACATTGTCCTAGCTATCTGCCTCTGAGTGTAGAAAACTTAAAGGCAAGAAGAGTTGGCTACCATGAGTCCACCTAGACATGAAGGTTTAAGCACCACCTCCAAAGCACCCAAAAGCCTACCACCCCTAGTAATTGAGGGAAAGGGCAAGGGTTCAATCAACCCCATCCCTCCTGTCCTATTGCCTACCACCCCAATCATTGAACCCACCCAAGACTCCTCTACCATGGTAGATGCTAGAAATCTTGTGGCTTGGGTGTGCAATTATTGGTTAATAAAGAGACAACTCAAGGTGTAAGTGCAGGAACCCCTATGCATGCAAGAAAAAAGAGAGGCACTTGCAGATGGGAAATCCAGACGAGATCCCAAAAGGTAGAAGATAGAGGCATCTACAACCACTGGTCCCATTGCACTGCCATTGTCTACAAACCACAATGCCTACATATAGGATTTCTTGTCACAGTTGGCGCGGGCAAAGGAAGTCAAGAAAATAGTTGTAGTTGAGTTCGAGGCCAAAAGGGAGGCCATGGATTCCCCTCAATTAGAGATAACCCATCAAGAAACCATGTATCAAAGAGATATCAAGGAGCTAAATGAGAAACTCGAGGCCAAGGGAGGAGAAGACGAGAGGTGGCAAGCAAAACTCATGGTAGAAACATAAAGACTCATGAGCCTACAATGCAATTTTGATGAGCCAGTGGTGCTGTACAAAGATTTGCAAAAGGAAAATGAAAATATCCGAGATGCCACGGAGAAGCTAGCAGCAATAGAAGAAGAGAGAAGCCAATGGCACTAAAAGCATATAGAAAATCTAGAACAAAGAATAGCCTTAAGTCACTGCATCTAGAGGTACTTAAGTTAGAAACATCCAGTAGCTTCAATTAGTCAACTCCATCCCTAGCCCCCTAGCCTATTTTGCTTCCCCACTTCATGCTGGGGGCACCTCAAGGGTAGGACTACTAGACCTATCCCCCTAAGCTGCACACTGCACCTAGAACAATGCACGACCTCAGTCCTTAAGTGTGGGATAACACCCAGGCTTAGTAGCACGAGCACAATGCATCACCCAAAGACCTATTTCATGCTCAAGGCTACTACAAAGGCAATAGCTGGATTTAGTTGTCCAAGTCCAAGAACGGTACGAGTTCTCCTCCATTCAAGTCCTCTAGCCTACCTCCACAAAGTGGTGAGCCAACTAGGGATGACAAATCCATTGCCCCAAAAAGCACCGAATCCATAGAACCTCACAGAGTCTATCAACCAAAGCTACAACTAATTAACCTTAAGTCAACTCAAACTAACAATTCCAGTGTCCCAACTACTCCATAGGCCAAGAGAAGTATATCAACTGGGCCGTATGACCAATCTATTGCACAAGTGGCTAACAAACTCCCCATTGAACAACTCAAAAGATAGGCAAGAGTAGTTGAGCTATCTAGCTCACAACCAAACCTTGACCTCCCCCGCAAACCTCAAACCATCATATAAGCGTAAATCTATCCTTATGATGGCCATGGACCTAGCCGTCAATACGAGGGACTATTTACTCACTTGCATTAGATTCTTGGATGTTGCTTTCACCACGCTAGCAAGGAACTATGAATGGCTCGACATAGGCATCCTCGATAAGACATTAGCAATTGAAATGTGCTTCTTACTATGCACTTGGGAGAACAATGAGTTTGTGTTTGTCAAAATTTGTGAAGTAGCCAAGGAACTGATTGAGAATGTGATCTCTCGAGAGGAAGCTTGCACACAATGGTTGATCCCATCATATTACAGTAGCAAAGTCACTGCAATAGGCCAAGAGCTAGAAGAGCTAACAAAGCTACCCGACTCCAACTCCACCTTCTTGAGGAAATGGTATGCTCTCCGACTCTAGTGGGAATAAGAAGGCTACTAAATTATGACCAATTTTGAGAAGCGACGTGCCATTAATACCTTTGAGTATGATCCCACTTATGTAGCTCCAACCTCCTATAGGATGTTGACCACCATTTGTAACCAACCCCTAAAAGAGCACATTGTGACCCACCCATATTTAGATGAAATTCTGACTAATGAAGAGTTACACATTGCTACTAGGATGGACTTTGGTGACTTCCTCACCGATGTTCTCACCTACATCACTCAAATAGGCATCCGTCCTTTAAACATGGACCGCTATTCAAATCTAAAATATAACCCAAACTTCTATGCTTGGCTCTGCAAAAGTAAAATATCACAAGCAAGGGTTGAGCGCCCTTGACCTCTCAAACCTTAATCCTAGGAAGGATTCTTTTCAATTACAAAGGGATGGGAGCAAGGTGAAATTAAACATGTAAATATGTAAGGTTAATGAAACACATGGATAAAACATCCATCAATGTCCAAGAGCAGAAGAGAGTGGATAAAAATCAAGTCACGACTAAGGAAAAAAGTCGTAAAACTTAAGGAATCAATGGACTACTTGAAGGAAAAATGCTCTTTTTGTATTTAAGTATGTTATTTTTCCCAAGAAAGAATAATCAATTCCTTCTTACCTTTCAACAAGAAATTACCTTAAGGACACTAATGGTGAACTATGATATTATGACAGTACCCACAATGGCAGGTTAAGACAAAAGCAGCAACCTTCCATTCTCGGAGGAGGGGCATGTGAAGTATAGCCTCACGTTGAAAACAAGGGCTTACAATCAATTCAAATTCAAGGATATCTTGAATTTATAAGACATGGTCATGGAGGAGCCAGCCATCAAGCAATTGGTGAAGCAATGTAAGTTGTAGAAGTATGTGGAGAAGGTGGGCCAAGCCATGAACTATGAGAAGTGTCCTAAATTCCTTTAGACCTTCAATAGGAACAACGGCTCTATCATGGTGCACCTAGAGAATGAAGCTCGCCAAGTAGAGATCGAGCTGAGCCCTGAGCTAGTATAGAAAGAATCGAGCCTACCCAACAAAATGGAAAGCTAGGCAAAAATAGATGTGTACGACATGTTGGGAATGGACAAAGTGATATTCCACACCAACAATGACATCAGCCTAGTTGACATTCCCAACCCTAAAGTCCAAATTCAAGTCAAAATGGTGCATGCCCTATTCTCTAGCCAAAGGTATAATACATTTATAAATAGAATCAACATGCCAATGTTGGAGAGCATATCTGTTGAGTCCTTCGATGAGGTAAACCTAAATGGCTTCATGAGGAAAATGATAGAAACATTGGCAAAGGCATTGGCCACTGGTGGAAGACCCATGGGGGGAGAGTCTCGAGCCTCCAAAGGCTAGGAAATCATCATCATCAAAGATCTCTACCATTGAATTTGGAGGGTCTTGATGGCCATCATAAGGGAGGCACTAGGGAAAGAACAAGAAGATGAGGTAGTCAAAGAGATGCCAGACAAGTCCCCTCCGTGCCAAGGATAGGAGCAGTCTAGCGAAAAGAATGTGAGTGAGGAAGAAGGAGAGCGAGAAGCACAATTTGGTTAAGGGCCAAGAAATCAAAGAAAGAGACTCTGCAAAAGAAGACCAAAGAAAAGAGGGAAAAGAAAGAGAAAGCAGACCTACACAGAGTCCAAAGTAAGTCTAAAAGCACAAAAGAACGAAGAAAGAGACGAGAAAGAGATGAGGCACATAGAATAAAAGAGGAATCTAAGAAAGCTGATGAGGAAAGAAAGAGAAGAGCTGAGGAGGAAGATGCAGAGCTCAAAAAGAAAGAGAAAGAAGACATAGTCCTAGCTATTTGCGTCTGAGTGTAGAAACCTTAAAGGTAAGAAGAGTTGGCTACCATGAGTCCACCTAGACATGAAGGTTCAAGCACCAGCTCGAAAGCACCCAAAATCCTACCATCCCTAGTGATTGAGGGAAAGGGCAAGGGTTCAATCAACCCCATCCCTCCTGTCCTATTGCCCACCACCCCAATCATTGAACGCACCCAAGACTCCTCTACCATGGTCGATGCCAAAAATCTTGTGGTTTGGGTCTGTAGTTCTTGGTTAATAAAGAGACAACTCAAGGTGTAAGTGCAGGAACCCCTATGGATGCAAGAAAAAAGAGAGGCACTTTGCAGATGGGAAATTCAGACGAGATCCCAAAAGGCAGAAGATAGAGGCATCTACAACCACTTGTCCCTTTGCACTGCCACTGTCTACAAACCACAATGCCTACATGTAGGATTTCTTGTCACAGTTGGCGCGGGCAAAGGAAGTCAAGAAAATAGCTATAGTTGAGTTCGAGGCCAAAAGGGAGGCCATGGCTTCCCCTCAATTAGAGAGAACCCATCAAGAAACCAAGTATCAAAGAGAGATCAAGGAGCTAAATGAGAAACTCGAGGCCAAGGGAGGAGAAGACGAGAGGTGGCAAGCAAAACTCATGGTAGAAACATAAAGACTCATGATCCTACAATGCAATTTTGATGAGTGAGTTGTGTTGTACAAAGATCTGCAAAAGAAAAATGAAAAGATGCGAGATGCCATGGAGAAGCTAGCAGCAGTAGAAGAAGAGAGAAGCCGACGGCAATAAAATCATATAGAAAATCTAGAACAAAGGATAGCCTTAAATCACTGTACCTAGAGGTACTTAAGTTAGAAACATCCAGTAGCTTCAATTAGTCAGCTCCATCCCTAGCCCCCTAGCCTATTTTACTTCCCCACTTCATGCTGGGGGCACCACAAGGGCAGGACTTCTAGACCTGTCCCCCTAAGCTGCACACTGCACCTACAACAATGCACGAACTTGGTCCTTAAGTGTGGGATAACACCCAGGCTTAGTAGCACGAGCACAATGCATCACATGGTAAGGTAGGGAAACCCCCAGATAATGCACATTGTTTTATTTGTAGGTAAATTAAAATGCTACACTCCAACAACTTCCAAGGCCCCCTCATCCACTCAATTCACTCTCAACCCCCACCACCTCAACCAGTTGATCAATTTTTTGCCAAGACCAATCCCCACGAAACAACATCATCATCGGCTTACACGGCCATTGTTGCCACCATGTAGCTACAACGAAGTAAAGGAAAACCAAGGAAGCCAAAGTCCAAAAGTGAATGAAGAAGTTCATTGTGCTCAAGCAAGAAAAGTGCAGGAGATGGCAACCTCGGAAAAAATTTAGGGGAGCTCCGAATATTTTGACGAGGTCCTCTCAATGATGAGGGAGGTCTTGTCAAGATGAACGATGATCTCTCAACAATGGAGGAAAGCACTAAATATTCAAGAAAATCTCTCTCAAGGATGAGGGAGAACCTCCAAGGGCTCTCGAAATGGAAATGTGAGATGTAATGTAATTCATTTTATAAGAAGTGCCAAGTTTCCTCGTGTGCAAGTGGTAAAGTCTAAACAGACATAGGTGAAGGGATAAGTCAACTTGAAGAAAATATGAAAATGCCATGGAGGGCAAGAGGAGGGATCTATCCAACACCATCGTCAATTTCAAAGACAAATCTATCCACCCACCATTCTCTAAGAGGGATCCGTCCAATACCATCTACATTTTCAAAGGACCAATCCACCCACCATCAGCGTGAGGGAGGGACAACCCCATCATGATCTTCAATTTCAAGGGTTGATCCATCCAACACCATACCCCGCAAGGGCTTGTATACAAGCTCAAAAGCCATCTGGCTACACCCATCCCACTTTCCAACTACTACCCATCAGTGCCATGGGATTGGCACTAGGCTAGGAGGGGGTAATGTTAACCTCAGCACAAGAAAAAGTGGAAAAAGTGAAAAAACATAAGTTCGGAACTAAAAGAGGTGGCCCAAAAGGAAATCAGACACATGGAAGAAGCAAGAAGAGAAATAGCCAAAAGCGCAAGGCAACCTCAAAAGCCAAGTCAAAAGCAAAAGTGTAATTTTAAATACAAAGCACTCTTGAAACTTTTGTAAAAGAGCACCACGCTCCCTCTTGTGCAAATTGTAAGGGTAGCCCAAACAGTCATAGACAGGAAGCTAAGAAGATAGGAGGACAATGGTAAAGAGGGCCTAGGCTACGACAGGCCATGTAGAAAAGGGGATATGGGGATGGCCACCCAAAAGGGATTTAAGGTTTTGTATATAAACTCAAAAAGTGAATGAGAAGCTCATTCTTTGGTGTGTGGTAAAGTGGACTCAACTGCTTCTCTTCTTCTCTTCTCTTCTTTCTTGCTTGTGTGTGCTCGAGAGAGAGAGTATGAGAGTGTGAGGGAGTGAGTGTGTGAGGGTGAGGGATCTTGGAGGTGAAGCTCTCCATCATCTTCTCTCTTCTTCTCTTCTCTTGTTTTCTCTTGTCTCGTGCACATCTATAGAAGATGGAGCTTGGAGGTGGAGGCTTGAGGATTCTTGAGCTCGCATCTCAAATTTTAGAGCTACCAGTATGCTTGAGGGAGGAGACAACTTGTTTGGGCATTGAGGTTAGCTCACTACACCCTGTTAGGATTAAAGGTGTGTCAGCTAGGTGAGAGATAGCCATAGGTATTTGCTTGAAACGCTTGAACAACAAGAAATTTGTAGGTCTTAGAGGTCCTCTACAAAAAGAGTATCCAAATTATAAATGGCATAATGGTCTTTTATGGTAACAAGGACGGGTTTTCTTGACTTCTCAATCATCTTTCAAAGACTGCATTTTGCAAGAGATGCACTTTTCACCTTTAGTAGGACATCATAGTTTGTTCAAAACATTTGATAATATTCATAAGAGCTTTTATTGGAAAGTGATTTGGAGAGATGTTGAAGATTATGTCATGAGTTGTCTTCCGTGTCAACAAAATAAGGATTCCACACTTCTACCCTGTGGTTTGCTTCAGCCACTACATATTCCTCATGAGAAGTGGATTTATATTAGCATGAATCTCATAACAGGATTGCCTACAACAAAGCATAGGTGTAATAGCATTTATGTGGTGGTCGAACCATTGACTAAACCAAACCATTTCATTCCAACAAAGGCTCAATTTACAGCAAAGAAAGTGGTTGACCATGTTATGGAATGTGTCTTTAAGCTTCATGGAATGCTAATGAAGTATTGTCTAATTGTGACACCAAGTGTATTGGTAGCTTTTGGAGGAGTTTGTTCTGTTCTATGGGAACTATTTTGACTTCTAGTACACTTTATCATTTTGACTCCTAGTATAGCTTATCATCCACATATGGATGAGCAAACTGAAAGGGTCAACAAATGTCTAAAAGTCTATTTGTGTCATTTTTACCATTACACACAAAGCGCATGGGACCATTTTCTTCATCTTGCAGAATTTTGCTATAATAATACTCATCACATAACTATTGGAATGTCTCCTTTTGAAGCATTATATGGTTACAAGGTTCAAGTGCCTTCCACATTGTTTCATGATGATGTAAATTCTAACGCTCGTGAAGAGTTAGAGAAGATGGAGGTCTTATGAAGCAATGCAAGGAGAACATTGGAAAATCTCAAGAGACAATGAAGGCCTATGCAGATGAGAAAATAAGACATGTGGAGTTTGATAAAGGTGAATGAGTTCTCTCAAAGGTTTCGAAATCCTGTTATACTTCTCTTAAGGGAGGACATAATAAACTTGCTCATAGGTATTATGGTCCAAACCAAATAGTTGAGAGTTGGGGATATTGCCTATCAACTTGATTTACCTTCTACTATACATATCCACAATGTCTTTCATGTATCTTAGCTTAAGAATTATGTTGGCCCTAAAATCCAAGTTCTTGAAGAACTACCTCCCCTTTATAAAGATGGTTTGATCATTTATGAACCTAAAAATATTATTGGTAAGTAGGAGAAAGTTCTAAGGAATTGAGTTCTTGTGGAGTATCTTATTAACTGGAAGGTTTTGCCTATGGAAGAATCTTCTTGTTAACATGCTTGATATTTGGAACAATTTCCATGGCTTCTTCAAGAGGACAATTCATTCACTGGACAGTAATAAGCTTCTTGTAATTTGTTTTTTCTGAAGTTAAATTCTTTATCTTCATCAAAATTTCATTTTGATGGCATGGCTAGATACTATCTTGGGTAAGTTACTCATGAATATATGTGTGCATCACGTAGGTTCAAAATAAGTTATTTTAAAACACCAATTTTATACATTTTTACATATAAAAGGGTGTAATATAAAGGGGTTATTCACAAATTGAATAGAAAAGGGTTATGTTTTATTTTTAAAAAATTCAAAGATAAGGATATTTCTAAAAAGGCCTTGGACGTCCTATAGCTTGTTTTGGATAGCCTACAACAGTTTGTTCCATTTACATGGTCTTTCTTCGTCGATTTATTTGGTCTTCTTCAGCATGGACTTCTATTTCAATATGACTTCATCTATTTCAAGCTATTCATATACTCATCCTTGTATGTTGTTCCCAAATTCAACTTTGTGAGGACAACAAAGCTCTTCTAGGCACTGGGATGGCTTGTAATAGAGTGAAAGTGCCTAAATGGCTTAATATTTGGCCTACCAGGGTTAAGTATAAACGGCTAAGTTGTAACTAGTCTAGCATTTTTTTGACATTTTATAACATTACATTTTTGAGGTCTCAACCTCCCACCAGGGTGAATACTTTGGACCACTATAGCTTGGCAAGCATACCATGCTACAACCTCTCATAATTGGATTCTCAGCCAACATTGGTAATATCGTTTCATGCCTAGCCACCTTGGCTATGGTTTTTTAGTTAAATAGTCCATTTCTTGTATTTTTCAGTTTAATGGCTTCCTGTGGAAATTAACTTCTTTATAGAACATCATCCATGTGGGATTGGCAATGTGAAACCATCAATTCCATTTATTAGTGTCACCATCACCATTATCATTTTTTTGCAAATGCTTCTCATTATGCACACAATTTTTAGATTCTTGTCTGTTGAAGATTTTATGTTAGGGTTTGCATATTTGAATCCATTGGATACTTATTATTTGGGCTTCATTGAATAGGTTTGGAGAGAGAAGAAAGTATAGAGTGCAATTAGGGTTGGTTTGTCCATTAGGGCAAAAGGTGCTTCAAAAAATGCACTTTTGTTAATCATGCGATTAAGGAAAGGGCAAAGAGACTTTGCCACATGTGCAAGAATATGGTATTCTTGTCTCCTCCTTTTTGGAGAGATAATACACCACAACAGAAACGAGTCATAGACGCGCAAAGTCGGGCACGTCTATTATTGCGTCTATATGCGCATGTAAAAGAGCATGTAAATAGATGCGAATTTTGGTCTATATATCTGCACAGATAGATGCGTTCATAGGCGCATAATTAGTTAACCACCTGAAATTGGACTTACTATAATAAAAAAATTAAAGTTAATAATTATTTTTGCATTGCTCTCTAATGAATGGCAGTTCCTCCAGTTGACAAGCTTGATATAAGTAATTAGTGGCAAGCGACACAAACCTTATTATACAATTAGTAGCAAGCATGGCATGTATCTCGTAATTTCTCTACTTGAAGATGATAAAAAATACTTCATTTTTATTATGGAAAATTCAATTTAGCTTTAAACTTGACTATTGATTCTTGAGTATGCACATGTGCATATGATATTTTCCATAGAATTAAGAATACACATTGAATCATTAAGCGAATTAAGTATGTTAGAGTGAATGATCCATCTCATCTTCAATGAGATCAGCCCTTGCTAAACTATCTACTTCTAGGTCTATGTTACCAAGAGGTAATAAAACAAATAAGTCTATCCCACTATCAGATGTGTTGCTATATTGCTCAATAACTTCATCATCATCAACCACATTATTATCCTCTTTTGCGTTTCCTTGAACATCCTCGCGAGGTTCATCTTGTACTATATCACGCATATCATCCATTATGGTGTCATCATGTACATCATCATTAATTGTTGGATTGTCATCTGCTATCTCTATCTCGGTAATATTACCATATATTGGTTTTGAACGATTCGATATAGGGATGCCATACCACCATCGGTTATTGTTTACCATTGGATGATACACAACCTATATTTGAAAAACAAAAGCAAGAAACTTAAATACTTATTATATTGTGTATATGTATCACATGTATACATATTAAAAAATTAGCTTTCACATATATACCTCCTCACATTGTTGAGGTAGTACTAATGTATCATTCTTGTTTTGGTGAAATTTTGTAGAGTTAATGATTACAAAACCACTTGGATGACGTCTGATTGTGCAATGCTCACCATTTGTTACCAGTTATTTAAACCACTTCACATCTAGTACATATATAAAGAATCGTCTGAAGTCAAGCTTCAGAATATCTTGGATCAAGCCACAATAACCTTCCATGGTACTGTTGGCATCCTCAAAGTGAGCAAGGACACCACAATCTTGGGTATTTCTCTTTTCATCTATACGTTGAGTTCGAAGATGTTTACCTTCACACCAAATAGCATTGAATAATGTGCACTAGTAGTAAAATATTAAGATCAAACATGTCAATTTATTATATAAAATATAACTAGAAAAAAATCAATGGATAGTATGTCGCACCTTTGATAAGCAACCTCGTGCATATTCCCACTTTTCTTAAGATATATTAATTTTCTCCTCTTTTTTCATTGTCTCCATTTCCTCATGTAACCAATCTATATCAATATGACATGGGAGCGCATTTAGATGATCTGGAAATGAGACATTACGTCCATATCTGGTGCGAAATGCTTGTCTTTCACTTTTTCTTCTTGCCCTTGCTTCATTATATAGTGTCACCCATTTGCTCATTACATCGCTATTGAGCACACAAAAACTATTTAACTTACAAAGTTCTTATTTTGTTAGCACTTTACTCATTCCTTTTTCTTGAGGTATTATAGAGGTCATCCTCAAGTCTTTATCGTCTTTCCATAGTCGTGGTTGAGAAAGGTCCACTTCAGCAAGATATTCAGAGATATAAACACGGGATGATTGCACTAACCAACCCTCAGCGATGCTTCCCTCAGGCCGTGCTTTTTGTCTCACAAAATCTTTCAAGGTTTCATGAAGCGGTCAAGAAAAAACATCCACCTGACATGAACTGCCCCACAAAGTGCGATCTCATGAATCAAATGTACGAGTAAATGTAATTGAGTAGTCAAAATGGAGCGAGGAAAATTTTCCTCCACCAAACAAACCACCTCAACAGATAATACTCGAGCATCTTGCAATGTGTTTCGATCAATTTTCTTTGAGCTCACGTATCTATCAAGATGTATTTGACAATTTTTTATTTTTGTGTAGAAATTCAAAGAGGTTCACTACATGATGTATGCAATATATAATGAAAAAATACAATGTATACACACCTCACAAGCTCTCCCATCTTGTAAATGATATCACGTACATCTTTGGATACACAATGGGATATGATAGTAGGAAGTACGAACTGAATATAAATAATATTCATAGATCAAATGATTAGTTGAGGAAAAAGTCATCATACCCCAAAGTTTACACATAGTTACTCCACTAATTACTATATTCATGGTTAGAGATACCCTTACTTGAATCATTTTGTGCCAATCATGGGACTTCAAACCAGATAGTTTCTCCACACCTCTTTTCTTTTTCTTTATGAAGGCTCCCTTGAGACATCTCATACATCCTGTGGGTGTTCGAAAGCTACATATTTGTTCCTTCACTATTTTTTCCTCGTTCTTTGACAACATCCAAGGTGCATGGGGTAGCTCAATCTTTTCTCTGGGTCCAATGCGTGACCAGGCTCATCTCATGGGACCAATGTTATGTAAATCGTCCCTTACATTGACTGAATCACGAGCCCCTATCAAGTGATCCCATAATGTAGATACAACATTTTTGAATATGTGCATGGGGTCTAATAGGTGATTGAGATCTTGAGTTCAGTCCAATACGAAAGATGAAAAAATATAGAGAACCTAACAAACAAACAATATATTATGTAAAAAATTCATCTTGCTAAATACTTTAAAGTCAATCAAGAGAAATATACTTCTTATCGACTCATGCCGAGTGGAGGGTGGCTATCGACATTAATCCATCTCTCCTTCCAATCTCGAATGGTTAGAGATTGTGGAGTCATTCCATTAGTAGGGAGAACATATTTGGGATGGTCAATAGGAAGAAATCGATGATCATTATCATAGATAACCTTCTTTAAATGTGCCGGCCTAGAGGAAACTAGAGAGGGACCGCAAATAGGATATGCATGATATCCTGATGTGGTTAAACTTGAACAAAAAAGTGAATTAATAACATGCAATTGATTCAAGCCTTGAATTTCAAATATAGAGTTATATACATGTACCTAAACACTCTCCATATCCTGGAAAGTCATGCATGGTCCACAACAACATGGCCTTCAACGTGAAATCTCTAGAGGATGCAGATGCACTTGTATCTTGCACCTCAATACCTTCCCATAACATTTCTAACTCTTCAATAAAAGGCTCTAAGTAAAGTCTTTAATTTCAAATATAGAGTTATATACATGTACCTGAACACTCTCCATATCTTGGAAAGTCATGGATGGTCCACAACAACATGGCCTTCAATGTGAAATCTCTAGAGGATGCAGATGCACTTCTATCTTGCACCTCAATACCTTCCCATAACATTTCTAACTCTTCAATCAAAGGCTTTAAGTAAATGTCCATGTTTTTTACCTTGTGATTTTCAGGAATCCGAAGGGACAACATTACATGTCCCTTTTTAATTGCCATGGATGGAGGAATATTATAGCTCACCAATACCACTGGCCATACACTGTATGATGTGCTTTTGATGCCAAATGGATTGATTCCATCCATACCTAAACCAAATTTCAAATTTCTTGGCTCTTCTTTGAGAACGGACCACAAATTTTCTATATGTTGCCATACTGGTGTGTCTGTAGGGATCCTCCATTTTCCATAACTTGAACAATGACTAACATGCCATGACATGAGCTTTCCAATAGACTTACACTTGAACATAAGTTGAATACGTGGAACCATCAGAAAATGTCGCAAAACCTTACGAGGCACATCCATTGACTTCATCTCCACTTCGTACCTTGATTCACCACAAATAGGACACTCTCGTGCAAACTCATGAATCCCACGAAACAAGACACAATCATTGACACATGCATGGATCTTGACATAATCGAGGCCTCCTAGAGATGTCAAGTAACGTCTTGCTTGCTCTCTCTTAGTTGGAAACTTGTTTCCTTTTGGAAGCATTTGTGATAATAACCTACATATATTTTTAAAAGTGAGTTAAAAAACCACCAACATATATTTGTGTCTGATTTCAAAATAGAACAATTAATATTATGATTCATAAGCCAAACTGAATTGTTACCTACTTCAATAACACATTCAAACTGACATTACTCCATCCATAAATTGTTTGCAAGTTAAGTATTTCGAGGGATGCACGAAGAACGGAGTACGTACAACCTTCATACAACGGAGTAGATGATGCTACGTATAGAAGGGTCATTTGGCTTCGTAGAGTGACCTTCTCCCCGAACCGGTTGCAAAAATAGATCGTGTACCATGTTGTCAAAAATCTCATCCTCTACAACTTGATGGGGCATTTCATGAGGGCTACATCTATCATGGTCGTCAGTCTCCACTCTTCTTGAAGACTCTGTCTCCTTCCGTCGACATTTTGCAGCCTCTCGACGCCCGAGAGGGAGCATCTGAGGATGTGGCACCGCATCCTGCTCAACCACAAAAGGGAGTTACATGTACGTTGACATATATTGAGTAACATAGACTAGCAATCTTAGTGTTAAAAAAAATGAATACCGGTGATTTTTCTCAGTCCCATTCTCCATACATGGTGAGGTTTGACATTGCAACTCAAGTGCTCGAAAAATACACCCTCGACAACGATCACACATGCATTTAATTTTTCGTCATAGCCATGCATCTCGATAATGAAGACGTAATGTTCCATCCTCACTTGAGGATGTGCTTGTTTACTCATCAGCATGCACCGCACTAGGTGATGATGACGACATGATTAAACCTAATTCATGATAACATCAAATTTGTTATTAATATGTTTACATAAAAACTTCAAGGCGTATTAATTATTCTAAAATATTCAATTTTAAATACACAAAACTTATCATAAATACATAAAAACTTATGATAAGAACTTACTATCAAAACTTATCTTAAATACAAAAACTTATGATAAAAACGCAAGCGCGCTAAATGCGCATCTATACTTGCATCTAACTGCGTGTCTACATTTGCGTCTATCTGTGCATCTAACTTCGCATCTATTAGCGCGTCTACGTAAACTTAGATGCGCATATACACGCAAAAATAGACGCAAACATCAAAATTCAAAAGATAGAAGCGATTTCTTTTCACACTGCGCCTTTCCTATGTTTTTTGCGTGTTCTGAAGCTTGAGTTCAGTCGACATGCAGTCTACCTCCACTAGTCTCTTCATGACTCTTCTCCTCATGACTCACCTCTTCTTTCACTTCAAAGAGACAAGAGGGGAAAGAAGACAGCTAACAAGAAGAAAGCCAAGGAGAGGAAGAAAGAGAGAACAAAAG
The DNA here is from genome assembly GCF_053477565.2 of Lygodium microphyllum. Taxonomy (NCBI): domain Eukaryota; kingdom Viridiplantae; phylum Streptophyta; class Polypodiopsida; order Schizaeales; family Lygodiaceae; genus Lygodium; species Lygodium microphyllum. The sequence goes on along the minus strand of NC_141140.1, from coordinate 43,431,290 downwards.
AGAGGAGAATAAGAGGAACAAGAGGCAAAGAGAGGAGACAACAAGTAGCAAGCATCAAGGGCGAACAACTCACCAAGGAGAGGAAGAAGGGGAACGAAGTAGCGCCACCACCCGTCCACACCAAAGACCCAAGGTGAGTCCTCTCGCTCTCTCTCTCTCTCTGTAACGTGTCCACTAGTATCATCTAGGACACGTCTTAGCAGTCCTTCAGAAAGGATGTCTAGAAAGCTCCGCTCGGCACTCCCACGGAATGTTATGGGATTTGCAATCTAGGGCTTTTCCCATCTTCCACGTAGCGGAAGTATTCCCACCATTCACACTTAGGATCGACTTGGATAAGGTTTTTCCTGATTGGTCATTTTCTAACACGACTAGCATTGGACCCAAGCGAACTACTTTATGTAGAAACGCCAGGTCCGAAGCGGATTCACGCTGCACTTGGTTCAAGGACAATGGGAAACGAGAGGAATGCCAAGCTCAACCTCTCTACCATAAGGCATAGTCCCATTCCATTCCCTTAAAATAGCGTAAATCGGGTTAAGACATAACTCTACGTCAACGCTTTTGTTGTTCCTGTCCTTTGACGATCATCCCGCTGTTCCTCGTGATTTGAGAAAAGTTCCCGGCCAACCGGGACCATCCATCCGTAGGACGGACCCATGGCCCGTCCTCCGCACTTTCCTCGGGTTGTTTTAGTTATGTAATTATCTAACACATTAGTTGGACATGTAACAACCAGCTTCTTTAATTAACCCGTTAAGAACTGGTTCCTTCACGTAATCTTATCACTTGACATAGAAAAACAATATCAGACAAGTTCTTTATTAATAGGTCATCATATTTATCTTTGAAATACAAAGAGTTCTTATGCACGTTAGCCTCTTGTGCAGGACCCAGAAGGCGAGGGATTTACGACCAGAGCCCCCCTGGCACCCAAGCGTCCTCCTGCTCCAAGTAGCGCTCAACGGAGAGACCTCTCGCGGTGGGTTCGGTCTACGTTCTCGGTGCGGTCAACAACCCCCTTGGTTAGGGTCAGGCAGGCAATCGGGGATAACTGAAGCTGCCTCTCCCTTCAAGCCTTCAACCTGAAGTATAAATATTCATTTATTTTGTAATTCATTGGTCAAATAAGTCAAACAATGCTCTAAAATCTCTAGCAAGTACAAACATTTCCATTGATCGTTTTTGTTGTTGGCAAACTGCTAAGGAAGGAATCCTTCCTTTCGAATACATCCAGCACTCGATCCGGGTTGTCTTGTAGTTTGGCAAGATCCCTTATATTCTGGGTTAGGGCGTACTCTATTAACCCAACTTGGTCAAACCTTAAACTTCATTGGATACTTCAGTTTCTGGTTTTTAATCTCTAATTAATCTTCCTTACTTAGAAGGATATCAAAGTATACATCCTCTTGCAAGATAACTTGCGTAAGAATCCGCCATCCTTGTTGCGAGAATTTGACCTTTCTTCTTGTGATTCAATCACAAGACCATATGACTCTGTACTTGCTGCGCAAGTCCCGCATCGTACTATGCGATAATGGAGTCACGAAACAATCCGTTTCAGTTTCTTTAAGCTGACGTTGTTAGACCTAGGGCTTCCTAGCTTTTTTTTTTGTAAGAAACTCAGGTACAAACCCTAATTCCTTTTACGTTTACAATTTACTGACTCTACAATCAGGGAATGTGGGCAAGTATTTAAGGTATAAATGTTTCTTGGAATTTAACTCATTCCCAATGAATATTTCGCAGCATAGGTATTTCTAAGTTTATAATAATTTGGTTAACTCTAGAAGGTAATGTCGAGATTACCTCTGCATGATTTGTTATCCACGAGTCAAATGACTTTTCAATCCTATACTTTATCGATTTGAGGTTAGGTTAATTTCAACTAATCTTCCCTTTTCTTTGCGAACAAAACTCATGCTAAATAAGCAACTTTTCCTTGCTAAGTTATGCAGTTAGCAATGATAATTTCCTAGAGATTATGCATCGTAAGAATCCTTTCATGATTTGCACTTTCCATGATGATTCGTTGTAAAAAGAATAGGGGTTAATAGTGCGAGATGCAGTTTTATACCTTTAGGCTTAACCGAAGTATACTACTTTAATGGGTAAATAATCTTGCTCATAATTCATTTCAATGCATCAAGCTACTTGAAAAAAAATACGTTTATACTTTATTTATTTTGCATGTTCCATTAGATGTATTTTGTCGTGAATGACTAGGACAAAATATATCCTTTTTCTAACAACTAACCTTGCATGATTAAAATTACAATGATATAAAATTAAAAATTAAGAAGGAAAAACCTGGGTTTGGGGTGAGATATCCACATGGATTCTGGGAGATGACCCTCCTGCGGCTACGCCTTGGACTTTTTTAGGAGGCATCGCAGTTGTAGTCGTTCGGACGTGGAAGCAGCTTTTACAACTCTTCTTTAGAATTCCACCGTCGCTCCCTTGCATCGTCCGTCAAAAGTAATTTTTTTGGAAGGCTCCCTCCTTGAAATTAGGAAATTCGGAAGGGTGTTTCAGAATCTTTTACGACTAAGACCCATTGAAGCCATGGGGAAGGCTTAATGGCCTTATAATGACTCGTTCAACGAGGTATGAAAAGGGAGGGAAAAGGCACAAGGTGCAGAAGAGAACTCCAAGGAAATATAGTAACCATAAAGGTTATAAGTAAGGTCGAAGGTCCTTGGGTCAACTTGGAGGGAAGGGTTTCAATACGCCACAAGGGAAGGGCTAGGGAAGGTTTTAACACGGAGGAAAGAGGGGTAGTTCCAAGGAAAATGGATAGGGGTTTTAAAGGATTAGCACGGGGGTGTGTGGTTCCAAGGGAAAAAAACAAAAGGGGGTTAAGGATAGGGGTTGAGTGAACTTTAAAATCACAGGGAAGATAATAATCCCAAAAGAAATGACTTAAGGGTAAGACATGGGGTTCCAACACCAATGGGAGAGAGCCATATAATGTATTTAGACACGGAGATGTTGTAAGCTTAATGGATAAGAGGGGTGATAGGAAACGGGGGAAAAAGGGTTTCAAAGCCCATAACAAAGGCCTTAAAGGTTAAGTCACGGGAGGTATGGAAGGGTTTTGAAAGGCACGAGAAGGGGGGTGAAAAGGGCCTTAGGAGATTAAAATCCCGGGGGGGGAGAAAGAAAAAAGTATAGGAAGGGGGTCTTGGGGGAAAATTTTAAGCCCCGGGAAAGAAAAGGGGTGAAAAGGGGCTTATTAAGCCCCTTTGGAAGCTTCCCCCAGGAAGCTTCCAAAGTTTCCCCACGTGGGGGGGAAACTTACTGGGCGACGCGGCGTGACGAACAGGTGGCGGCCTGCGACGGTAGGCAACGGCTCAGGCACTCAAGACATGGCGGCAGCCTCCCCCTCTTTCCCTTCCGGCTTCAGCTCCTCCGTCAGCAGCGTCGAGGCAGCATATCTCCTTCTCACGGCAAGGTCCTGGCAGTGTCATCCTCTCCCGCTACCCTGGCCTTCCCTTGGGTGGGGGTTTTTATAGGGAGAGGGAAGGGAATCCTCCCTCCCTTCGTGTCATTGTGCATGGCAGTGGAAGGCGCCGAGCTCCACCAAGGAGCTTGTCCTTCATTCTATTTCCCTCCCCTTCTAGCACGATAGTCAATTTTGGGGAGGGAATAATAAAAAAAATTTGCATTATCGTAGGCATTTCTCAAAATTATCATTTGAAAGGGGTTAGTTCATGCGAAGGGAAATGCATAACTTTACACTCTCTCTCCCTCCCTCTCTCTCTCTTTCTGTATTAGGATCTATGATTGAAGTTCTTATATCACAAATAAATCATGGATGGCAGTTGTCGGATTGAGAGTGGCCAACTTAGTGTGTTTGACAGTGCGTGTAGATTCCAGTGCAGATGCAGACATAGACACGCAGCTATGTTTATTGTCATCGCGTTTGCAGTCGCATCTCCAAGCGCATGTGTTCTGCATTTCAGATGCGAGAATACACGTGCCTTGCCCAGAATCTTTGACTTCAGAGACGCGTCTGAGAGGATGTCTATTTCGCATCTCAAATGCGAATATACACGCGCTCTACCCAAAAGCTTTGACTTTTGGGAAGCGTTTGAGAGCGCATATATTCTGCATCTCAAACGCGAATATACACGTGCTTTGACCAGAAGGTTTGACTTCATGGAAGCGTCTGACAACGCGTCTATTTTGCATCGCAGATGCGAATATACATGCACCAACTCTAATAATTTTTTTTTTTAAATTTCTGGAATTGTACGAACATATTACACAATAGTACAGTTTACACAATATTGCAGTTTAGCAAATTTTTCTTGTTCTTGTGTTTTGTTTGCAGATGTCGCATCTTGGTTCATCTAGCAATGACCCAGATTTGGAGCGCATGAATGATATATTGGGCTTATTCAGCAGAGGGGTCAATGCTTTTCCTAGTAAGGAAGACTTCATGGGAGAGATGACTAGACACCTAAGCCGCTCTCCCAGAGCAGACGAGATGTTCAGCGTCATGTCTGGAATGCCTCTGATATCTTTGCCTGGCACTACTTCCCAAACACCAAATGATACAGTGCATGAGGGAGACGAGGAACGGAGGAAGAGAGAGGAGAAGAGAGACACGAGACACCAGAAGTGGAACCCCAGAAGTGTGTCAACTGAGCACACATGATAGGAATATATAGAGGGGACCTGGAGCGCTATATATAGACAGACTATATATAGCTAACACTATATATAGCTAACATGCCGAACAAGCCCAATGTATCATTCATGCAATCCAAATCCGGGTCATTGCTAGATGAACTAGGATGCAACATCTGCAAAAAAAACACAGGAAAAAGATAAATTCGTACAATTCCAAAAATAAAAAATTATTTTTATCAAAGTTGGTTGGCACGTGTATAACCGCGTCTAAAATTCAGGATAGACGCACTCTCAGACGCATCCGTAAAGTCAACCCTCTGGTCAGAGCGCGTGTATATCCGCATCTGAGATGCAGTATAGACGTGCTATCAGATGCGATTTCTAAGTCAATGCTTCTGGTGCACGTGTATTCTCGCGTGTGGACTGCAGAATACATGCGCTTGGAGACGCGACTCTAAAGTCAAAGCTTCTTCTGTGCAAAGTGCATGTATTCTCGTGTCTTCGACGTAGAATATACGCGCTCTGAGACGCGACCGCAGACGCAATGACAGCAAACATAGCTTCGTGTCTATCCCTGCGTCTCTACTGAAATGTAGACGCGCTAGCAAACGCGCTCAGTTGGTTGATTTCAGTCCGACAACGGCCATTCATGATTTATTTATGCTATACAAAATGTAATCATAGATCCTAATACAGAGAGAGAGAGAGAGAGAGAGAGAGAGAGAGAGAGAGAGAGAGAGAGAGAGAGAGAGAGAGAGAGAGAGAGAGAGAAGGACTCACCTTGGGTATTTGGTGTGGCGGGTGATGGCGCTTCTTCCTTCTCCTTCTTCCTCACCTTGGTGAGTTACTCTCCCTTGATACTTGCTTGCTGCTTGTTGTCTCCTCCCTTTGCTTCTTCTTCCTCTTGTTCTCCTCTCTCTTGTTCTCTCTTTCTTCCCCTCCTTGGCTTTCCTTTTCCCCCTCTTGTCTCTTTGAAGTGAAAGAAGAGGTGAGTCATGAGGAGGTGAGGCATGAAGAGACTGCATGTCAGCTAAACTCGAGCTTCAAAACACGCAAAGAATGCAGGAAAGGAAAGGTGCAGTTTGAAAAGAAATGATTTAAGTATCTTTTGAATTTTGACATTTGCATCTATTTTCGCATGTATATGCATGTCTAAGTTTATGTAAACGCGTGTATAGACGCGAAGTTAGACGTGCAAATAGACACAAATTTAGATGCGTAGGTAAACGCAAATATAGATGCGCATTTAGCTTTTATCATAAATTTTTGTTTTTAAGATAAGTTTTGATAGTAAGTTCTTATCATAAGTTTTTATGTATTTATGATAAGTTTTGTGTATATTAAAATTGAGATCTTAGAATAATTAATACTCCAGCTTGAAGTTTTTATGTAAACATATGAACGATAAATATTTTGATGTTGTCATGAATTAGGTTTAATCATGTCGTCGTCATCGCCTAGTGCAGTGCATGCTGATAAGTCAACGAGCACATCCTCAAGTGAGGATGAAACATTACATCTTCATAATCGAGATGCATGGCTACGACAAAAAATTAAATGCATGTGTGATCGTTGTCGAGGGTGTATTTTTGGAGCACGTCAAGTTGCAATGTCACACCTCAGCATGTATGGAGAATGGGACTGAGAAAAATCACCGGTATTTTTTTTTTTTTTTAACACTAAGATTGCTAGTCTATGTTTCTCAATATATGTCAATGTACATAAAACTCCCTTTTGGTTGAACAGGATGCGGTGCCACATCCTCAGATGCTCCCTCCTGGGCGTTGAGAGGGTGCAAAACGTAGACGCGAGGAGGCAGAGTCTTCAAGAAGAGTGGAGATTGACAACCATGATAGTAGCCCTCATGAAATGCCCCATCAAGTTGTAGAGGATGAGATTTTGGACAACATGGTACACCATCTTCACAACCGGTTCAGGGAGAAGGTCACTCTACGAAGCCAGATGATCCACTATACGTAGTGTCATCTACTCCATTGTATGAAGGTTGTACGTACTCCGTTCTTCGTGCGTCCCTCGAGATAATTAACTTGCAAACAATTTATGGATGGAGTAATTTCAGTTTGAATGCATTGTTGAAGTAGGTATCAATTCAGTTTGGCTTATGAATCATAATATTAATTGTTCTATTTTGAAATCAGACACAAATATATGTTGGTGGTTTTTTAACTCACTTTAAAAAATATATGTAGGTTATTACCACAAATGCTTCCAAAAGGAAACAAATTGCCAACTAAGAGAGAGCAAGCAAGACATTACTTGACATCTCTGGGAGGCCTCAATTATGTCAAGATCCATGCATGTATCAATGATTGTGTCTTATTTTGTGGGATTCATGAGTTCGCACAAGAGTGTCCTGTTTGTGGTGAATCAAGATACGAAGTGGAGATGAAGTCAATGGATGTGCCTCGTAAGGTTTTGCGACATTTTTCGATTGTTCCATGTATTCAACATATGTTCAAGTGTAAGTCTATTGGAAAGCTCATGTCATGGCATGCTAGTCATCGTTCAAGTGATGGAAAATGAAAGATCCCTGTAGACACACCGGCATGGCAACATATAGATAATTTGTGGCCCGTCTTCAAAGAAGAGCCAAGAAATTTGAGATTTGGTTTAGATATGGATGGAATCAATCCATTTGGCATCAAAAGCACATCATACAGTGTATGGCCAATGGTATTGGTGAACTATAATATCCCTCCATCCATGGCAATTAAAAAGGGACATGTAATGTTGTCCCTTCTGATTCCTCGAAAGCACAAGGTAAAAAACATGGACATTTACTTAGAGCCTTTGATTGAAGAGTTAGAAATGTTATGGGAAGATATTGAGGTGCAAGATACAAGCGCATCTGCATCCTCTAGATATTTCACATTGAAGACCATGTTGTTGTGGACCATCCATGACTTTCCAGGATACGGAGAGTGTTCAAGTACATGTATATAACTCTATATTTGAAATTCAAGACTTAAATCAATTGCATTTTATTAATTCACTTGTTTGTTCAGGTTTAACCACATCAGGATATCATGCATGTCCTATTTGTGGTTCCTCTCTAGTTTCCTCTAGGCCGGCACGTTTAAAGAAGGTTATCTACAACAATCATCATCGATTTCTTCCTATTGACCATCCCAAATATGTTCTCCCTACTAATGGAATGACTCCACAATCTCTAGCCATTCGAGATTGGAAGGAGAGATGGATTAATGCTGACAGCCACCCTCCACTTGGCATGAGTCGGTAAGAAGTGCATTTCTCTTAAAGCTGTTGAAAGCCAGATGCATTTCTTTGAGTTCCTACTAACTAGAGTTCCGACTCTTCGAAAGGCAGATTATGAGTGTGGGAGACCTATTGTTCTTACTATTGATACTAGTCCTATTGGTATATGATGGGGGCTATTGGCCAAGACAATGTAGATGAAAATAGGTATGCTATTGGTTTTGGGATGAAATCCTAAACGAGTGACAATGAAGGTATCCACAAGTTAAAAGAGAGCTCTTGGGAGTTGTCACGACTCTCAATAATGACAGAGAGTACTTCATTGGAACTGTTGTGGTGGTTGAGACTAATCATTTGCCTCTTCTAGGTATGATCAAAGGTTGTTCTACTCCAGATATTGCCATGCTTAGGTGGATTGGATACATAAAATCCATGAATCCTAAGTTTAGGCACAGAACAAGTAAAGACAACCCAGTAGTTGGTATGATTTCACAAGCAAGATATGAAGATATGGTTTTTTCTTGTATTGATGATGCTGATGATGGGGTTGATCTTTCAGCCATGCATATTGTATCATATTTTACATGTGTCTTCTTTGGAAAGCTTTGATGAGACTTTGGATACAGGAGAATATTTGCAGATTGGTCATTATTTATGTACTATCTCTAAACAGGATGGATGGACTAATGTAGACTTCAAAAAGTATAGAAGAAAATCTTATAGTTTCTTCTTGCAAAGTAGGCTAATTTCGAAGTATCCACGAAAGTGAGAAGTACAACCATTGAGAGTTGTTTGTGATAGAGCTTCACAATTGCGGATCATGAAAGAATTCCATATGAAAGTCTTTGGGATAGACATCAAGTTGTTTGGGTAACCTATGAGAAGATCAAAGAGCACTATTGGTGGAGAGGCATGTATAGGGATATCTCACAATTTGTTGAGACATGCCCTGATTGTCAGTTGTTCTCTTCAGTGAGGCATAGAGATGAGCTTCATCCAACCTACCCACTATGTATTCATTACAAGTGGGTTCTTGATTTGATTACTATGCCTATTGGTTTATGGCAAATGAGCAACATTGTTTTGGTATGATAAGATCTCAAAAATCAAGTGGAAGGAAGAGCATTACGAACAAAATCTACTTCAATGGTTTGTAAGTTTCTACTAGAGGATGTTATTTGGAGGTATGGATGTATTGGAAAAGTTACACATATAGAGGTGAGTTGGATGTTGATGAGGCTAGGGAGTTTTTCTCTCGCCTTGGAATTAAACTTGCTTTGACTTTGGCTTATAATCTAGAAGGCAATGGGAAGAGCAAAAGAGGCCATCTACCGATTATGAAAGCCTTGACCAAACCATGTGGTGGACGGGTTCGGGAGTGGCCTAGGTTTTTGCCTTATGCCTTATGGCTGATCGCACTACTCATAGTGTGACTACAGGTTCTATACCAGCTGAGTTGATGTATGGACAGAAGCCAGCCATGCCTACAGAGACTTGCACACTTACTTAGAGTGCTTTATCATGGCAGCAAGAAGAGATGACTAGAGAAGATCTTTTGGCTCTTCGTATTTGTTAGCTGTGGACAGAAGACTTGAAGACATTGAGAGAGAAATTCAAAATCTCAAAGAGGCCAGAATGCGCAACAAAGACCACTTTGATAGTAGACATAGATTGAGACCTAAAAATATTAGAGAGGGAGACTGGGTGTTGGTCTATGATAACAGTCTAGAAAACCAGCATAGTGCTATCCGCAAGGTTTTTAGATGATGGTTTGGGCCCTATTTAGTGCAGCATGTCTATGATAATGCTACATATTCCTTAGCACAGCTTGATGGTACAACTTTGCAGATTCCAATTGCAAGGAAGAGAATCAAACTTTTCAAGAGAAGAAATGAAGCAATCTACGCACGCGAGGAATTAGATGATGTGATTTATGAAGGTCTTGAGCCAAGAGATGATGTAAATGAAGCTCTGGACATTGAACATGCTTTTACAGAAGATGAAGAGATTGCATTGACCATCAAGCTTGGTAGGTGTTGGGGATGGGTAGCTGTGGCCCATCTGGAGGATGTGCAGGTTTGGAGGGGGTGGATATTGTGACACTGCGCATCTATCACTGTGAACCTGAGGGAAGAGTTTTTTGCCAACACTACAAGGATATCTAAGTATAGCGACGGCGCTTTGCAATGCAAAATAACGGGGTCACTATTTGTGTCATAAACACGATGCTAATAGCGACGCAAAGAGCAAGGGTTATTAGATGAAAAAAACATGAGCCGAAACCCGAGCGTGTTATTTTGTGTGCATACATGAAAGAGAGAGCGAAAGGGAGAGTGAACATATTGCATTTGAAAGGGAGAGGGAGAGAAAGAGAAAAAGAGGGAGAAGGAAAGCTTCTCACCATCGTCGTCGCCATTCGCGAAGAAAAGGAGGAAGTGTATGGAGGGTAAAGAGGAGCTGCTCTCACGAAGAGGAGCTGTCGAACCCTTCTTCGAGCCTTTACAGTAAGTGCATTGTTCCTTCTTGGTTTGTTTTTATGTTTTCTCTTTCTATTTTACTTGTTTTTGTTAAAATTCATGTGTATTGAGAGAGGGAGAGGAAATGAGAGAGAAAGAGAGGGAGAGGGAGAGGGAGGTAGAGGAAATGAGAGAGGGAGAGGACGAGGGAGAGGGAGAGAGAGGAAATGAGAGAGGGAGGGAGGGAAAAGGGGAGAGAGAGGGAGAGGAAAAGAGGGAAACATTAAACATAATAGGGAAAAAGACAAAGAGAGAGAGAGGGAGAGGGAGGGAGAGGAAATGAGAGAGAAAGAGGGAGAGAAAGAGAGAAAAAGAAATGAGAGAGGGAGAGGAAGAGGAAGAGAGAAAAAACATATAACATATAGGGAAAGGGATAAAGAGAGGGAGAGGGAGAGGGAGAGGGAGGAAGAGGAAATGAGTGAGGGAGAGAAAGAGAGAAAAGAAAATGAGAGAGGGAGAGGAAGAGAGAAAAAACATTAAACATAATAGGGAAAGAGAGAAAGAGAGGGTGAGGGTAAGGCAAGGAGAGGAAATGAGAGACGCAGAGGAAGAGAGAAAAGGAAAGAAGGAACGAGAGAAAGAGGGAAAAAACATTAAACATAATAGGGAAAGAGAGAAAGAGAGGGAGAGGGAGAGGGAGAGAGAGGAAATGAGGGAGAGAGAGGAAGAGAGAAAATAAAATGCGAGAGGGAGAGGACAGAGAAAAAACATTAAACATAATAGGGAAAGAGAGAAAGAGAGGGAAAGGGTGAGGGAGGGAGATGGAGGGAGAGAAATGAGAGGGTGAGAGAGGGAGAGGAAAAGAGAAAAGGAAATGAGAGAGGAAGAGGATATAAGAGAAAAAACATTAAACATAATAGGAAAAGAGAGAAAGCAAGGGAGAGGCTGAGGGAGGGAGAGGAAATGAGAGAGGGAGAGGAAGGGAGAAGAAAAAGAGGGAAATATTAAACATAATAGGAAAAAAAAAGAAAGAGAGGGAGGGAGAAAATACATTAAACATAATAGGAAAAGAGAGAAAGAGAGGGTGAGGGTGAGGGAGGGAGAGAAAATGAGAGAGGGAGAGGGAGGGAGAGGAAAGAGAGAGAGAGGGAAAGAACATTAAACATAATAGGAAACACTACAAGGATTTGAGCTGGCGCTATTTGCGATGCAAATAGCGATGGTCCACAGGGAAAAAAGCGCACCGAAACCGAGCGCGGCTTTATTTTGCGTTTTCACGTTTTGTGTTTTGAGAGCGAGAGCGAGGGAGAGAGCGACCGTCGTGAGAGAAGGAGAGGAAGAAGACTTGCCGCCGCCGCCGTCGCCGTTGTTCGCGAAGGAGAGGAGGAGCCTTCATCGCAAAGAGGAGCCGCCCCACACTCGCCATATCTCATCGGTGAGTCTCCCTCTCTCCTTCTTTTGCTTGTTTAAGGTTTAAATCACTTTCTCTTTTGCTTGTTTAGGAGAGGAAATGAGAGAAAAAGATAGGGAGAGGGAGAGGGAGAGAAAGAGAAAGAGAGGGAGAGGGAGAGGAAGGGGGAGGAAATGAGAGAGGGAGAAAAAGAGAAAGAGAGGGAGAGGGAGAGGGAGAGGGAGGGAGAGTGCATTCTCTCTCTCCCTCTCCCTTTTGCTTGTTTAAGGTTTAAATCACTTTTTTTTTGCTTGTTTAGGAGAGGAAATGAGACAGAAAGAGAGAAAGAGAGGGAGAGGGAGAGGGAGAGAGAGGGAGAGAAAGAGAGGGAGAGGGAGAGGGAGAGGGAGGGAGAGTGCATTCTCTCTCTCCCTCTCCCTTTTGCTTGTTTAATGTTTAAATCACTTTCTTTTTTGCTTGTTTAGGAGAGGAAATGAGAGAGAAAGAGAGAAAGAGAGGGAGAGGGAGAGGGAGAGGGAGGGAGAGGAAATGTGAGAGAAAGAGAGGGAGAGGGAGAGAAAGAGAAACATAAAATATATTGGAACAATAACATATCCATGATTATGGTAATGGTATGCACTTTGCTTTTTTTATGGGTACCATTACATCGACTCCTTAAGAGGGCTAAAAATTAGTCATACACTTTATAAAGCCTAATTAGAAGATTTAAGATGCACAATAATAGACTTATTGATAATGGTATGCAATGTGCTTTGCCATGGGCCACGTACATTGGTGACTCTTTAAGATGGCTTAAAATTCGGAAGGGTGTTTCAGAATCTTTTACGACTAAGACCCATTGAAGCCATGGGGAAGGCTTAATGGCCTTATAATGACTCGTTCAACGAGGTATGAAAAGGGAGGGAAAAGGCACAAGGTGCAGAAGAGAACTCCAAGGAAATATAGTAACCATAAAGGTTATAAGTAAGGTCGAAGGTCCTTGGGTCAACTTGGAGGGAAGGGTTTCAATACGCCACAAGGGAAGGGCTAGGGAAGGTTTTAACACGGAGGAAAGAGGGGTAGTTCCAAGGAAAATGGATAGGGGTTTTAAAGGATTAGCACGGGGGTGTGTGGTTCCAAGGGAAAAAAACAAAAGGGGGTTAAGGATAGGGGTTGAGTGAACTTTAAAATCACAGGGAAGATAATAATCCCAAAAGAAATGACTTAAGGGTAAGACATGGGGTTCCAACACCAATGGGAGAGAGCCATATAATGTATTTAGACACGGAGGTGTTGTAAGCTTAATGGATAAGAGGGGTGATAGGACACGGGGGAAAAAGGGTTTCAAAGCCCATAACAAAGGCCTTAAAGGTTAAGTCACGGGAGGTATGGAAGGGTTTTGAAAGGCACGAGAAGGGGGGTGAAAAGGGCCTTAGGAGATTAAAATCCCGGGGGGGGAGAAAGAAAAAAGTATAGGAAGGGGGTCTTGGGGGAAAATTTTAAGCCCCGGGAAAGAAAAGGGGTGAAAAGGGGCTTATTAAGCCCCTTTGGAAGCTTCCCCCAGGAAGCTTCCAAAGTTTCCCCACGTGGGGGGGAAACTTACTGGGCGACGCGGCGTGACGAACAGGTGGCGGCCTGCGACGGTAGGCAACGGCTCAGGCACTCAAGACATGGCGGCAGCCTCCCCCTCTTTCCCTTCCGGCTTCAGCTCCTCCATCAGCAGCGTCGAGGCAGCATATCTCCTTCTCACGGCAAGGTCCTGGCAGCATCATCCTCTCCCGCTACCCTGGCCTTCCCTTGGGTGGGGGTTTTTGTAGGGAGAGGGAAGGGAATCCTCCCTCCCTTCGTGTCATTGTGCATGGCAGTGGAAGGCGCCGAGCTCCACCAAGGAGCTTTTCCTTCATTCTATTTCCCTCCCCTTCTAGCACGATAGTCAATTTTGGGGAGGGAATAATAAAAAAAAATTGCATTATCGTAGGCATTTCTCAAAATTATCATTTGAAAGGGGTTAGTTCATGCGAAGGGAAATGCATAACTTTACACTCTCTCTCCCTCCCTCTCTCTCTCTTTCTGTATTAGGATCTATGATTGAAGTTCTTATATCACAAATAAATCATGGATGGCAGTTGTCGGATTGAGAGTGGCCAACTTAGTGTGTTTGACAGTGCGTGTAGATTCCAGTGCAGATGCAGACATAGACACGCAGCTATGTTTATTGTCATCGCGTTTGCAGTCGCATCTCCAAGCGCATGTGTTCTGCATTTCAGATGCGAGAATACACGTGCCTTGCCCAGAATCTTTGACTTCAGAGACGCGTCTGAGAGGACGTCTATTTCGCATCTCAAATGCGAATATACACGCGCTGTACCCAAAAGCTTTGACTTTTGGGAAGCGTTTGAGAGCGCATATATTCTGCATCTCAAACGCAAATATACACGTGCTTTGACCAGAAGGTTTGACTTCAGGGAAGCGTCTGACAGCGCGTCTATTTTGCATCGCAGATGCGAATATACACGCACCAACTCTGATAATTTTTTTTTTTAAATTTTTGGAATTGTACGAACATATTACACAATAGTACAGTTTACACAATATTGCAGTTTAGCAAATTTGTCTTGTTCTTGCGTTTTGTTTGCAGATGTCGCATCTTGGTTCATCTAGCAATGACCCAGATTTGGAGCGCATGAATGATATATTGGGCTTATTCAGCAGAGGGGTCAATGCTTTTCCTAGTAAGGAAGACTTCATGGGAGAGATGACTAGACACCTAAGCCGCTCTCCCAGAGCAGACGAGATGTTCAGCGTCATGTCTGGAATGCCTCTGATATCTTTGCCTGGCACTACTTCCCAAACACCAAATGATACAGTGCGTGAGGGAGACGAGGAACGGAGGAAGAGAGAGGAGAAGAGAGACACGAGACACCAGAAGTGGAACCCCAGAAGTGTGTCAACTGAGCACACATGATAGGAATATATAGAGGGGACCTGGAGCGCTATATATAGACAGACTATATATAGCTAACACTATATATAGCTAACATGCCGAACAAGCCCAATGTATCATTCATGCAATCCAAATCCGAGTCATTGCTAGATGAACTAGGATGCAACATCTGCAAAAAAAACACAAGAAAAAGATAAATTCGTACAATTCCAAAAATAAAAATTATTTTTATCAAAGTTGGTTGGCACGTGTATAACCGCGTCTAAAATTCAGGATAGACGCACTCTCAGACGCATCCGTAAAGTCAACCCTCTGGTCAGAGCGCGTGTATATCCGCATCTGAGATGCAGTATAGACGTGCTATCAGATGCGATTTCTAAGTCAATGCTTCTGGTGCACGTGTATTCTCGCGTGTGGACTGCAGAATACATGCGCTTGGAGACGCGACTCTAAAGTCAAAGCTTCTTCTGTGCAAAGTGCATGTATTCTCGTGTCTTCGACGTAGAATATACGCGCTCTGAGACGCGACCGCAAACGCAATGACAGCAAACATAGCTTCGTGTCTATCCCTGCGTCTCTACTGAAATGTAGACGCGCTAGCAAACGCGCTCAGTTGGTTGATTTCAGTCCGACAACGGCCATTCATGATTTATTTATGCTATACAAAATGTAATCATAGATCCTAATACAGACACAAAAAGAGAGAGAGAGAGAGAGAGAGAAAGGACTCACCTTGGGTGTTTGGTGTGGCGGGTGATGGCGCTTCTTCCTTCTCCTTCTTCCTCACCTTGGTGAGTTACTCTCCCTTGATACTTGCTTGCTGCTTGTTGTCTCCTCCCTTTGCTTCTTCTTCCTCTTGTTCTCCTCTCTCTTGTTCTCTCTTTCTTCCTCTCCTTGGCTTTCCTTTTCCCCCTCTTGTCTCTCTGAAGTGAAAGAAGAGGTGAGTCATGAGGAGGTGAGGCATGAAGAGACTGCATGTCAGCTAAACTCGAGCTTCAAAACACGCAAAGAATGCAGGAAAGGAAAGGTGCAGTTTGAAAAGAAATGATTTAAGTATCTTTTGAATTTTGACATTTGCATCTATTTTCGCATGTATATGCATGTCTAAGTTTATGTAAACGCGTGTATAGACGCGAAGTTAGACGTGCAAATAGACACAAATTTAGATGCGTAGGTAAACGCAAATATAGATGCGCATTTAGCTTTTATCATAAATTTTTGTTTTTAAGATAAGTTTTGATAGTAAGTTCTTATCATAAGTTTTTATGTATTTATGATAAGTTTTGTGTATATTAAAATTGAGATCTTAGAATAATTAATACTCCAGCTTGAAGTTTTTATGTAAACATATGAACGATAAATATTTTGATGTTGTCATGAATTAGGTTTAATCATGTCGTCGTCATCGCCTAGTGCAGTGCATGCTGATAAGTCAACGAGCACATCCTCAAGTGAGGATGAAACATTACATCTTCATAATCGAGATGCATGGCTACGACAAAAAATTAAATGCATGTGTGATTGTTGTGGAGGGTGTATTTTTGGAGCACGTCAAGTTGCAATGTCACACCTCAGCATGTATGGAGAATGGGACTGAGAAAAATCACCGGTATTTTGTTTTTTTTTTAACACTAAGATTGCTCGTCTATGTTTCTCAATATATGTCAATGTACATGAAACTCCCTTTTGGTTGAACAGGATGCGGTGCCACATCCTCAGATGCTCCCTCCTGGGCGTTGAGAGGGTGCAAAACGTAGACGCGAGGAGGCAGAGTCTTCAAGAAGAGTGGAGATTGACAACCATGATAGTAGCCCTCATGAAATGCCCCATCAAGTTGTAGAGGATGAGATTTTGGACAACATGGTACACCATCTTCGCAACCGGTTCAGGGAGAAGGTCACTCTACGAAGCCAGATGATCCACTATACGTAGTGTCATCTACTCCATTGTATGAAGGTTGTACGTACTCCGTTCTTTGTGCGTCCCTCGAGATAATTAAATTGCAAACAATTTATGGATGGAGTAATTTCAGTTTGAATGCATTGTTGAAGTAGGTATCAATTCAGTTTGGCTTATGAATCATAATATTAATTGTTCTATTTTGAAATCAGACACAAATATATGTTGGTGGTTTTTTAACTCACTTTAAAAAATATATGTAGGTTATTACCACAAATGCTTCCAAAAGGAAACAAATTGCCAACTAAGAGAGAGCAAGCAAGACATTACTTGACATCTCTGGGAGGCCTCAATTATGTCAAGATCCATGCATGTATCAATGATTGTGTCTTATTTTGTGGGATTCATGAGTTCGCACAAGAGTGTCCTGTTTGTGGTGAATCAAGATACGAAGTGGAGATGAAGTCAATGGATGTGCCTCGTAAGGTTTTGCGACATTTTTCGATTGTTCCACGTATTCAACATATGTTCAAGTGTAAGTCTATTGGAAAGCTCATGTCATGGCATGCTAGTCATCGTTCAAGTGATGGAAAATGAAAGATCCCTGTAGACACACCGGCATGGCAACATATAGATAATTTGTAGCCCGTTTTCAAAGAAGAGCCAAGAAATTTGAGATTTGGTTTAGATATGGATGGAATCAATCCATTTGGCATCAAAAGCACATCATACAGTGTATGGCCAGTGGTATTGGTGAACTATAATATCCCTCCATCCATGGCAATTAAAAAGGGACATGTAATGTTGTCCCTTCTGATTCCTGGAAAGCACAAGGTAAGAAACATGGACATTTACTTAGAGCCTTTGATTGAAGAGTTAGAAATGTTATGGGAAGGTATTGAGGTGCAAGATACAAGCGCATCTGCATCCTCTAGATATTTCACATTGAAGACCATGTTGTTGTGGACCATCCATGACTTTCCAGGATACGGAGAGTGTTCAAGTACATGTATATAACTCTATATTTGAAATTCAAGACTTAAATCAATTGCATTTTATTAATTCACTTGTTTGTTCAGGTTTAACCACATCAGGATATCATGCATGTCCTATTTGTGGTTCCTCTCTAGTTTCCTCTAGGCCGGCACGTTTAAAGAAGGTTATCTACAACAATCATCATCGATTTCTTCCTATTGACCATCCCAAATATGTTCTCCCTACTAATGGAATGACTCCACAATCTCTAGCCATTCGAGATTGGAAGGAGAGATGGATTAATGCTGACAGCCACCCTCCACTTGGCATGAGTCGGTAAGAAGTGCATTTCTCTTAAAGCTGTTGAAAGCCAGATGCATTTCTTTGAGTTCCTACTAACTAGAGTTCCGACTCTTCGAAAGGCAGATTATGAGTGTGGGAGACCTATTGTTCTTACTATTGATACTAGTCCTATTGGTATATGATGGGGGCTATTGGCCAAGACAATGTAGATGAAAATAGGTATGCTATTGGTTTTGGGATGAAATCCTAAACGAGTGACAATGAAGGTATCCACAAGTTAAAAGAGAGCTCTTGGGAGTTGTCACGACTCTCAATAATGACAGAGAGTACTTCATTGGAACTGTTGTGGTGGTTGAGACTAATCATTTGCCTCTTCTAGGTATGATCAAAGGTTGTTCTACTCCAGATATTGCCATGCTTAGGTGGATTGGATACATAAAATCCATGAATCCTAAGTTTAGGCACAGAACAAGTAAAGACAACCCAGTAGTTGGTATGATTTCACAAGCAAGATATGAAGATATGGTTTTTTCTTGTATTGATGATGCTGATGATGGGGTTGATCTTTCAGCCATGCATATTGTATCATATTTTACATGTGTCTTCTTTGGAAAGCTTTGATGAGACTTTGGATACAGGAGAATATTTGCAGATTGGTCATTATTTATGTACTATCTCTAAACAGGATGGATGGACTAATGTAGACTTCAAAAAGTATAGAAGAAAATCTTATAGTTTCTTCTTGCAAAGTAGGCTAATTTCGAAGTATCCACGAAAGTGAGAAGTACAACCATTGAGAGTTGTTTGTGATAGAGCTTCACAATTGCGGATCATGAAAGAATTCCATATGAAAGTCTTTGGGATAGACATCAAGTTGTTTGGGTAACCTATGAGAAGATCAAAGAGCACTATTGGTGGAGAGGCATGTATAGGGATATCTCACAATTTGTTGAGACATGCCCTGATTGTCAGTTGTTCTCTTCAGTGAGGCATAGAGATGAGCTTCATCCAACCTACCCACTATGTATTCATTACAAGTGGGTTCTTGATTTGATTACTATGCCTATTGGTTTATGGCAAATGAGCAACATTGTTTTGGTGTGATAAGATCTCAAAAATCAAGTGGAAGGAAGAGCATTACGAACAAAATCTACTTCAATGGTTTGTAAGTTTCTACTAGAGGATGTTATTTGGAGGTATGGATGTATTGGAAAAGTTACACATATAGAGGTGAGTTGGATGTTGATGAGGCTAGGGAGTTTTTCTCTCGCCTTGAAATTAAACTTGCTTTGACTTTGGCTTATAATCTAGAAGGCAATGGGAAGAGCAAAAGAGGCCATCTACCGATTATGAAAGCCTTGACCAAACCATGTGGTGGACGGGTTCGGGAGTGGCCTAGGTTTTTGCCTTATGCCTTATGGCTGATCGCACTACTCATAGTGTGACTACAGGTTCTATACCAGCTGAGTTGATGTATGGACAGAAGCCAGCCATGCCTACAGAGACTTGCACACTTACTCAGAGTGCTTTATCATGGCAGCAAGAAGAGATGACTAGAGAAGATCTTTTGGCTCTTCGTATTTGTTAGCTGTGGACAGAAGACTTGAAGACATTGAGAGAGAAATTCAAAATCTCAAAGAGGCCAGAATGCGCAACAAAGACCACTTTGATAGTAGACATAGATTGAGACCTAAAAATATTAGAGAGGGAGACTGGGTGTTGGTCTATGATAACAGTCTAGAAAACCAGCATAGTGCTATCCGCAAGGTTTTTAGATTATGGTTTGGGCCCTATTTAGTGCAGCATGTCTATGATAATGCTACATATTCCTTAGCACAGCTTGATGGTACAACTTTGCAGATTCCAATTGCAAGGAAGAGAATCAAACTTTTCAAGAGAAGAAATGAAGCAATCTACGCACGCGAGGAATTAGATGATGTGATTTATGAAGGTCTTGAGCCAAGAGATGATGTAAATGAAGCTCTGGACATTGAACATGCTTTTACAGAAGATGAAGAGATTGCATTGACCATCAAGCTTGGTAGGTGTTGGGGATGGGTAGCTGTGGCCCATCTGGAGGATGTGCAGGTTTGGAGGGGGTGGATATTGTGACACTGCGCATCTATCACTGTGAACCTGAGGGAAGAGTTTTTTGCCAACACTACAAGGATATCTAAGTATAGCGACGGCGCTTTGCAATGCAAAATAACGGGGTCACTATTTGTGTCATAAACACGATGCTAATAGCGACGCAAAGAGCAAGGGTTATTAGATGAAAAAAACATGAGCCGAAACCCGAGCGTGTTATTTTGTGTGCATACATGAAAGAGAGAGCGAAAGGGAGAGCGAACATATTGCATTTGAAAGGGAGAGGGAGAGAAAGAGAAAAAGAGGGAGAAGGAAAGCTTCTAACCATCGTCGTTGCCATTCGCGAAGAAAAGGAGGAAGTGTATGGAGGGTAAAGAGGAGCTGCTCTCACGAAGAGGAGCTGTCGAACCCTTCTTCGAGCCTTTATAGTAAGTGCATTGTTCCTTCTTGGTTTGTTTTTATGTTTTCTCTTTCTATTTTACTTGTTTTTGTTAAAATTCATGTGTATTGAGAGAGGGAGAGGAAATGAGAGAGAAAGAGAGGGAGAGGGAGAGGGAGGTAGAGGAAATGAGAGAGGGAGAGGACGAGGGAGAGGGAGAGAGAGGAAATGAGAGAGGGAGGGAGGGAAAAGGGGAGAGAGAGGGAGAGGAAAAGAGGGAAACATTAAACATAATAGGGAAAAAGACAAAGAGAGAGAGAGGGAGAGGGAGGGAGAGGAAATGAGAGAGGAAGAGGGAGAGAAAGAGAGAAAAAGAAATGAGAGAGGGAGAGGAAGAGGAAGAGAGAAAAAACATATAACATATAGGGAAAGGGAGAAAGAGAGGGAGAGGGAGAGGGAGAGGGAGGAAGAGGAAATGAGTGAGGGAGAGAAAGAGAGAAAAGAAAATGAGAGAGGGAGAGGAAGAGAGAAAAAACATTAAACATAATAGGGAAAGAGAGAAAGAGAGGGTGAGGGTAAGGCAAGGAGAGGAAATGAGAGACGCAGAGGAAGAGAGAAAAGGAAAGAAGGAACGAGAGAAAGAGGGAAAAAACATTAAACATAATAGGGAAAGAGAGAAAGAGAGGGAGAGGGAGAGGGAGAGAGAGGAAATGAGGGAGAGAGAGGAAGAGAGAAAATAAAATGCGAGAGAGAGAGGACAGAGAAAAAACATTAAACATAATAGGGAAAGAGAGAAAGAGAGGGAAAGGGTGAGGGAGGGAGATGGAGGGAGAGAAATGAGAGGGTGAGAAAGGGAGAGGAAAAGAGAAAAGGAAATGAGAGAGGAAGAGGATATAAGAGAAAAAACATTAAACATAATAGGAAAAGAGAGAAAGCAAGGGAGAGGCTGAGGGAGGGAGAGGAAATGAGAGAGGGAGAGGAAGGGAGAAGAAAAAGAGGGAAATATTAAACATAATAGGAAAAAAAAAGAAAGAGAGGGAGGGAGAAAATACATTAAACATAATAGGAAAAGAGAGAAAGAGAGGGTGAGGGTGAGGGAGGGAGAGAAAATGAGAGAGGGAGAGGGAGGGAGAGGAAAGAGAGAGAGAGGGAAAGAACATTAAACATAATAGGAAACACTACAAGGATTTGAGCTGGCGCTATTTGCGATGCAAATAGCGACGGTCCACAAGGAAAAAAGCGCACCGAAATCGAGCGCGGCTTTATTTTGCGTTTTCACGTTTTGTGTTTTGAGAGCGAGAGCGAGGGAGAGACCGACCGTCATGAGAGAAGGAGAGGAAGAAGACTTGCCGCCGCTGCCGTCGCCGTTGTTCGCGAAGGAGAGGAGGAGCCTTCATCGCAAAGAGGAGCCGCCCCACACTCGCCATATCTCATCGGTGAGTCTCCCTCTCTCCTTCTTTTGCTTGTTTAACGTTTAAATCACTTTCTCTTTTGCTTGTTTAGGAGAGGAAATGAGAGAAAAAGATAGGGAGAGGGAGAGGGAGAGAAAGAGAAAGAGAGGGAGAGGGAGAGGAAGGGGGAGGAAATGAGAGAGGGAGAAAAAGAGAAAGAGAGGGAGAGGGAGAGGGAGAGGGAGGGAGAGTGCATTCTCTCTCTCCCTCTCCCTTTTGCTTGTTTAAGGTTTAAATCACTTTTTCTTTGCTTGTTTAGGAGAGGAAATGAGACAGAAAGAGAGAAAGAGAGGGAGAGGGAGAGGGAGAGAGAGGGAGAGAAAGAGAGGGAGAGGGAGAGGGAGAGGGAGGGGGAGGAAATGAGAGAGGGAGAGAAAGAGAAAGAGAGGGAGAGGGAGGGAGAGTGCATTCTCTCTCTCCCTCTCCCTTTTGCTTGTTTAATATTTAAATCACTTTCTTTTTTGCTTGTTTAGGAGAGGAAATGAGAGAGAAAGAGAGAAAGAGAGGGAGAGGGAGAGGGAGAGGGAGAGGAAATGCGAGAGAAAGAGAGAGAGAGGGAGAGAAAGAGAAAGATAAAATATATTGGAACAATAACATATCCATGATTATGGTAATGGTATGCACTTTGCTTTTTTTATGGGTACCATTACATCGACTCCTTAAGAGGGCTAAAAATTAGTCATACACTTTATAAAGTCTAATTAGAAGATTTAAGATGCACAATAATAGACTTATTGATAATGGTATGCAATGTGCTTTGCCATGGGCCACGTACATTGGTGACTCTTTAAGATGGCTTAAAATTGGTCATATCCTTCATAATGTCCAAGTAGGGGATCTAATTGTGATATGCATAATTCATTGTTTTTGTATTAACTTTATAGGCATAACAAATTAGAAATCATGCCAACTAGTCAACGGAAGGACTAAAAGAAAATGATACCCTAGCTAATGGTCATTATGGTACTTCATCAAAATGCTATGACTATGAGTAGAATTGATTGAAACAAATTTTATTACTATAGTTGATAAATTTCATAGATGGCATTAATTTTTATACATGGACCTAGGACAAAAAAACCACATTTCTAGGATGCTTTTTGTTGAGACTGATTTATTATTAGACTAAGAGATCCTCCATGATGCTCATAAATGGATTACTTATACTCAAAGCCTTCTAGTACAGTTGTATAAGTAATCCTAGTAGAGCCCCTCTAAGATACTCAAAGTACATAACCTAGAGACCGTAGCTAGGTATATAAGGTATAATGGTTGTACAAGAAGACACCTCAATAATTGACTTATCACCATTAAATCCCAAAGAAGAATCGTGTTCCATCCCCTTCAACTCTATATTCACCTCGTGAAGAACTTCATTAATCATAGCATTCTTGTCACCAATCTTTTTGTTGCAATGATGAAGTAACATATTCATCACTTTTCCTTTTAGCATCTAAGGCATTATCCAATCTTTTAGTCAAGTCTAAACATTTAGTCTTCCATTCATGAACCTTATGAACCAATGCTTTTTTTTTTTACAATAATGAATAATTATCTACCGGGACAAACAAATCCTTGAGCATGGTATATGGCCGAGATATAACATCAATAAATCTCTCAACTACTATGTCCAATGCATTCTTTACATCAATCAGTAAAGCATTTCTTATATCTTGAAGTTTAGATTTCAACACCATGGATGCATCAATATCAACCTCAGTGTTTTACAAAATTTGCTTCTCAAGCTCTTGCAGAGGCTAAAACCTCTCAACCAAGAGCTTATGGTCAACTTGCAACTTGACATACATCTCCATAAAGCTATCCATTTGAGCCTCATTTGTTGTAATGTAGATAAGATGGAAAACGAAGAAGGTCTTATTGTTCAAGATCGCGAGGCGTATCTTAATCAGCATGTCCCATGTCCTTACTCTCAATGCAAGTTGGCAATTAGACGAAAACGCCGATTGTCTATAGAACACATACGACGATTTGGCGAGTTTCAATCTGAGATCATTGATCAGGCGATTGCAAATTTTTAGCAAATGGTAATTTGAAGTTAATATTAATCATGCATTGTACTCACAAGCTAATTGAAAACCATACACAATAAGATTGGGTCTTGTTGGCAAATTTTCTATCCAGGGAGGTGATGTCTCGTCCCAAGGAGGAGTGCGCCCTTTGCGGCCAATTAGAAGAGTTTGTGGGCATGCGATGGATGGAGTGCAGGAGCCAATCCACCACTCGCAAGGCCAATCTATACCATCAATGCCAGAGGAGACAGACAACCTTCCAAACCTACCTACAATCTTGGAGCTTGAGATGGAGCCAATGATCGATACATTGATTCCCATGGATGTCGAGACATCTAATCCGCTTAGAGAGGAAGCATCCATACCATTATATGATGGGTGCCGAGTATCTCGGTTGAAGACATTGCTTACACTCTTAAGTGTGCAAGCAAAATACGGGTGGAGCAATACGAGTGTGACCGAGTTATTCAGGTACCTTGCACATAGGCTTCATTGATTATTATTTTTTTGACACTATTATTACAAACATTTGTGCTTTTTCAAGGTGTTTTATGATTTTTTTCAGGTTATTGAAATATCATATATTACCACCTACAAATACCATGCCTGAGTCTCGTGATGATGCACGACATGTTTTACGGAAGCTTGGCATGGACTACAATAACATCCATGCATGTATCAACGATTGCATACTGTTTCGAGAAGAATACGAGACTATGGAGACATGTCCAAAGTGTGGTGCTCACAGGTATCGACAGGACTTGCAAGGGCAAACCATCCCTCAAAAAGTTCTCAGACACTTTTCCCTCATCCCCCGCATAAACCACATGTTTCGTACGTCCAGCATGGCAAGCTTGACAACGTGGCATGTGCAGAATAGGTCCACGGATGGAGTTCAACGAATATCAGCGGATTCGCATGCATGGAGCCACATTCACTCTACCTTCCCAGGCTTTGCGCGAGAGCCAAGGAATCTTCAGCTCGGTCTCGCAATGGATGGTGTGAATCCATTCGGTCTGCGCTCAACTTCTTACAGTGTGTGGCCTATAGTCCTTGTCAACTACAACATCCCTCCATGGCTTTCTACGAAGAAATGACATCTCATCCTTAGCTTGCTCATCCCAGGCCGCTACAAAGTAAAAAATATGGACGTGTATCTTCATCCATTAGTCTATGAGCTTAAGATTTTGTGGGAGAAGGGGGTCACTGTGCAAGATATGAGCAGGCGCGATGGTCGGCGGTCAGCCAACATTCGAGCCATTCTCATGTGGACGATGCATGACTTTCTGGGATTGGGAGAGTGCTCAGGTGAGTAGGTCTCCATTCTCACTGGTAATATCTATATTTTATCTCATTCAATCAAGTATTCACTAGGTCGTGGTGTCAGAACAGGTCTAGTTACCTCAGGTTATCATGCATGTCCATTGTGTGGGCCACAGTTAGACTCCCGAAGGTCACGAACCATGAAGAAGATGGTATATCAAGGACACGCCTCTTTCTTGCCGGAGGATCATGAACTCAGGGAAGGTTTCCTTGGACGACCTCCAACACGTATGAACGCCGCAAGCTGGTATGAGCTGAAAATGGTCAACCCAGAATCACATCCAAATGGAATGCGACGGTTCTCAGTTTTCTACGAGTTGCCATATTGGACCCACTTACAGGTCAATCACTTGTTGGATCCCATGCATATTTTCAAGAATGTGGACAGCTTGCTATGGGACCACATCACGCGATGGATGTTCTTCCTGGAGCGCTTCATGAAAACCCTGAAAGGCTTTGTGCATATTTCACAATGGCTACCAACGGTGGAACCAGACAATGAAATGCTATGGACGCTGAAGGATGATGATAGACTGAATGGAGATATGGTGGTTGGAAATGGGGTAGAAAAAATAATGGATGCCTCAATGGAAGAGAAGGTGAATCGCTTTTGTATGTTGCACCATGCCTCCATGGAGACGTGGCTCGCCAAGTACCAGATTGCAAGGCAAGATCGAGAGGAAGCACGAGCTGAATTCCGATGCAGTATGCATCATCGACTGATTCGATATCCCAAAGGCATGGAGGAGATGCCGCGGTTTATGTCAACACGATGGTTGCATGGAGCCTTGACCGCAACATCCAACGAAGGGACAGAGGTCTTAATGGAGGAGTGGGAATTCTCGAGGGGATGTAGTCCACAGGTGATGAGGGGTTTAGAATCTGTCGTATCTAAATTTTATATGCGACATCTAATTTGAGTGTTTCAATGTACAATACAAAATATATAGTGCAGCGTGGTCGCACGGACGGCATTTTCGCGTGGAGCGTATTGACAAAATGCGCTCCACAATGGACTGTGGTGTCATGGCAAGGTTCGAGAAAGAGAGCCGACGATGAGCAACGGATTCGAACACGGTTGTGGATGAGATGGAGTATTTTGGAAACTTGCAAAGTATTATTACGGTAGATTACCGTAGCTTCTCCATGATACTATTCGATGTGCAATGGTTCAAAATGGTACTTGGAGGAGCTAGAGCAACAGTTCGACGAGGTCCATCGGGATTTCTCGAAATAGATTCCGAAAAAAAATGGACGGATTTGCGCGACACCTTTGTGTTGTCGGCCCATTGTGAACAGGTGCATGGAGTCATTTTCTTGCTAATTGTAATACGACATGGTTTATGTCACAATGGTTTGAACTCGCTTTGTACGTGTTTGTGAACATGTAATCTTCTATCCAAACCCCAACAACCTCAATGGTGGTATGTTATACTTTCAACTCCCCGAAGTGCGAGAGTATATGATCAAAGTGATGTTCCCTGCATAGATGAAGATAATATACAAATAGAGAGGTCGATATTACAAGGGGTGGAGGCCGTCCAAAGCTTGGAGCCAGCATCGGCTAACAATGATGGAAATACAGGAGTCCAAGAATTTTTTGAGAACGAGGCAGACTCATTCTTTTGTGGTGACATGTCTATCGACCTTCCAGTGTATGTGGAGTTGTGTCAGGAGATTAACATGGGACCATAGGATAATTCATACTTGGAGCATCCACTTACCCAATTCGTTGACCAATCTCTTATAAAGATACATAAGATATGCATTTTAAGAGGGATTTTTTAAAAATAATTTATATTACTGTGCTTTGTATAATTTAAATTGATTATTCTAACACTATTTCTTATCTGTGCATGTGACATTTTTAGGATGAGTCGAGAGATGAGCGATGAGGAGTTGCAGGACATCTTCGCACGCATGTCTCCAGACCAGCTTGTGAGATTTAGAGAGATGGTAGACCAGGAGCTATCTTGTTTTTCGTCAGGGTGCTTTGCTAGATCTGCTTCACGATCGGATGCTTCCGCTTCGAGCAGACAATCTCGACGCTCACAACTTGGGCCAGAGGGAGGGACTGCATCGGGATCAGAGGGATGCTGCTGTGGAGACACAGATGTGGTGTCTCCGTCTCGTCGTTCAGCTGGAGCTGCATCACCTCCAGGATTTGTCATACCTGTGGGGACGTCTACTCCAGTTACTCTAGCTTTTGCGCAGCCGTCAGCACAGGTGGCACCCCTTTGGATGCCACTCCGAGAGAGGTTACCCCCGTCGGTACACCGGATGTAGAGGGGTCTCCTGGATATGCCCAGGAGCGTGGATGTAGATGGGAGAGGACCCACCTTAGGCAGACTCCTAGGAGTTATGGATATCTGGTCGATAGTAGGTCAGGAGCCATCATCACGAATAATGAGGGGAGGAGGGTGATGGCTCGCATGAGAGACTTGTACCAACAAGTTTTTCGGCACAACGTCTTGGATCATTGGAAGAACATATTAGAGGGGAGCAAGGATTACATAGTAGCATCCTTGCACGAGGAGTTTCCGGTGCCAACCGCAGTAGATAGATTCTCTAAGGGCTGGATGATGGATTGCATGCGTGCATACATGTCACATAGACGACGTACGCAAGGCAATCAAGAGTGGGGCTGCAAAGCCCGAGTGGTTAGATGCAGACAACTGGCGCCGACTGAGGGAGGAGGCTATAGATTCTCCAAGACGTTGGAGTCAGCAGCTCGAGGCGGCGAGGGCATGACTCAAGGCCGGAGTGGTCCATCATCTTGGGAGTGGCGGTCACATGACATATTTGGAGGACTTTGTAAGTTTTTCTTTTGTTTTGCTTGTTTGTTTTTTTGAAATATTCTTTGTACTGACAATCATGTTTCTAACAATTAGTATTTTGTTTTCTTTGCAGCACTCTATTACAAATCACGATCCGTAAGGCCTTGAGACTCGATATACAGAGAGGCACGGTCTCAATGTATTGATCGACCGATTGTATTTTAGGGAAAGAGAGAAAGAGAGGGAGAGGGAGAGGGAGGGAGAGGAAATGAGAGAGGGAGAGAAAGAGGGAGAGGGAGGGAGAGGAAAGAGAGGGAAACGTTAAATATAATAGAGAAAGAGAAAGGGAGAGAAAAAGAGAGAAAACATTAAATATAATAGGGAGAGGGTGAGGGTGAGGGAGGGAGAGGAAATGAGAGAGGGAGAGAAAGAGAGAAAAGGAAATGAGAGAGGGAGAGAGGGAGAGGAGAGAGAAAAAACATTAAACATAATAGGGAAAGAGAGAAAGAGAGGGAGAGGGTGAGGGAGGGAGAGGAAATGAGAGAGGGAGAGGAAGAGGGAGAGGGAGGGAGAGAAAAGAGATGAAAACATTAAGCATAATAGGGAAAGAGAGAGGGAGAGAAAGAGAGAAAAAACATTAAACATAATAGGGAAAGAGAGAAAGAGAGGGTGAGGGTGAGGGAGGGAGAGGAAATGAGAGAGGGAGGGAGAGATTGTTGTTTTCTTGTTTGTTGTTATAGTAGTAACAGTAGTAGTTTTTTTTCTTTTCTTGTTTATTGTTGTTTAGTTTTCTTGTTTTTTGTTGTTGTTGTAGTAGTAGTAGTAGTAGTTTTCTTTTTTCTTGTTTATTGTTATTGTAGTAGTAGTAGTTGTTCTTGTTGTTTTTTTTTCTTCTTTTCTTGTTTATTATAGTGGTAGTGGTAGTGGTAGTCTTGGTCGTGATCGTGGTCGTGGTCGTAGTCATAGTCGTAGTTGTCGTAGTCATGGTTGTAGTAGTAGTGGTGGTTTTCTTGTTTGTTGTTGTTGTTGTTGTTGTTGTTGTTGTTGTAGTAATAGTTTTTTTTGTTTTCTTATTTATTGTTATCTAGTTTTCTTATTTGGTGATATTGTTATAGTAGTAGTAGTAGTAGTCATTTCTTCTTTTCTTGTTTATTATAGTGGTAGTGGTAGTCGTGGTAGTGGTAGTCGTGGTTGTGATCGTGGTCGTAATCGTGGTCGTAGTCATAATCGTAGTCGTGGTCGTGGTCGCGGTTGTAGTCGTAGTCATAGTCGTAGTCATAGTCGTAGTCATAGTCGTAGTCGTGGTCGTGGTCGTGGTCGTGGTCAAAGTCGTAGTCGTAGTCGTAGTCGTAGTCATAGTCATAGTCGTAATAGTAGTCATGGTTGTAGTAGTAGTAGTAGTGGTTTTCTTGTTTGTTGTTGTTGTAGTCATAGTCGTAATAGTAGTCGTGCTTGTAGTAGTAGTAGTAGTGGTTTTCTTGTTTTTTGTTGTTGTTGCTGTTGTTATTATTATAGTAGTAGTAATAGTTTTATTATTTTCTTGTTTATTGTTGTCTAGTTTTCTTATTTGTTGTTGTTGTTGTTGTAGTAGTGGTAGTAATAGTAGTTTTTCTTTTCTTTTCTTGTTTGTTTTGTAGTAGTAGTAGTAGTAGTAGTTGTTGTTGTTGTTGTTGTTGTTGTTGTTGTTGTTGTAGTAGAGAGAGAGATATGTTTTGTTAAAGAAAATGAGAGAGGGGGAGGAAGAGAAAAAGAAAGAAGGAACAAGAGAGAGGAAATAAACATATATCATAATAAAGAAAGAGAAAAAGAGAGAGAGAGATGGAAGAAGAGAAGATAATGAATGGATAAAAAACAAAGAGAGAGTGGTAGCGAGGTCCGGTGAGGTCTAGTGCAGCACCACGAGATGGGAAACACTCTGACATATGTTAATTTGTGGGTGGGTGGGTTGAAACTTTACATACGTTAATTTTTGCTGAGTTACAAGAGAAGAAATCCCTTCTCAAACAATTTAAGAAAGAAAAAAAAGAATGATAACAAAAACAAATTGTTTGTCGTAACGTAGACAAAATGGAAAATGATGAAGGCCTTGATGTTCAAGATCGCGAGGCATATCTTAATTAGCATGTCCCATGTCCTTACTCTCAATGTAAGCTGGCAATTAGACAAAAACGTCGATTGTCTATAGAACACGTACGATGCTTCGACGAGTTTCAATCTGAGATCATTGATCAGGTGATCTTGGATTTTCAGCAAATGGTAAGAAAAGTTAATATCAATCATTCATTGTTAATGCAAGCTAATTGAATACCATATACAAAAAGATTGGATGTGACTGGCAAATTTTCTATCCAAAGAGGTGACGTCTCGTCCCAAGGAGGAGTGCACCCTTTGCGGCCAATTAGAAGAGTTCGTGGGCATGCGGTACATGGAGTGCCTGAGCCAAATTTTCTATCCAGAGAGGTGACATCTCGTCCCAAGGAGGAGTGCACCCTTTGCGGCCAATTATAAGAGTTCGTGGGCATGCGATGGATGGAGTGCCTGAGCCAATGCACCACTTTGAAGATACTACCCAATCTATACCATCAATACCAGAGGAAACATACAGCCTTCAAGACTTACCTACAAACTTGGAGTGTAAGATGGAGGCAATGATCGATGCATTGATTCCCATGGATATCGAGACTTCTGATCCGCTTAGAGAGGAAGTATCCATACCATTATATGATGGGTACCGAGTATCTCGCAGCCTGAAGACACTGCTTGCACTCCTAAGTGTGCAAGTAAAATACGGGTGAAGCGATACGAGTGTGATCAAGTTGATCAGGTACCTTGTACGTATGCTTTGTTTATTTCTTTTTGGCACTATCATTAAAAAAATTTGTGCTTTTTCAAGGTTTTTTATGATTTTTTTCAGATTACTGAAGTATCATATATTACCACTTGCAAAGACCATGCCTGAGTCTCATGATGATACGCGATATGTTTTACGAAAGCTTGGCATTGACTACAATAGCATCCATGCATGTATCAACAATTGCATACTTTTTTGAGGAGAATACGAGACTATGGAGACATGTCCAAAGTGTGGTTCTCACAAGTATTGACAAAACTTGCAAGGGCAAACCATCCCTCAAAAAGTTCTTAGACACTTTTTGCTTATCCCTTGCATAAACCACATGTTTCATACGTCTCACATGGCAAGCATGACAACGTGGCATGCACAGAATAGGTCCATAGATGGAGTTCAATGAATATCAGCAGATTCACGCGCATGGAGCCACATTAACTCTACCTTCCCAGGCTTTGCCCGAGAGCCAAGGAATCTTCAGCTTGGTCTTGCAATGGATGGCGTGAACCCATTCGGTCTGCGCTCAACTTCTTACAGTGTGTGGCCTATAGTCCTTGTCAACTACAATATCCCTCCATGGCTTTCTACGAAGAAAGGATATCTCATCCTTAGCTTACTGGTCCCTGACCGCTACAAAGTCAAAAATATGGACGTGTATCTTCATCCATTAGTCGATGAGCTTAAGATTTTGTGGGAGGAGGGGGTCACCGTGCAAGATATGAGCAAGCGTGATGGTCAACGATCCGCTAATATTCAAGCCATTCTCATGTGAACCATGCATGACTTTTCGGGATTCCGAGAGTGCTCATGTAAATAGGCTTCCGTTCTCGTTGGTAATATCTATTCTTTTTCAAGTTTGTATTCGCTGGATAGAGGTGTTGGGATAGGTTTGGTAACCTCAGTTCATCATGCATATCCATTGTCTGGGCCACAGTTAGACTCCCGAAGGTCACGAACCATGAAGTAGATGGTATATCAAGGGCACACCGCTTTCTTGCCAGAGGGTCATGAACTCAAGGAAGGTTTTCTTGGATGACCTCCAACATGTATGAATGCCCAAAGCTAGTATGAGCTGAAAATGGTCCATGTAGAGTCACATCCAAATGGAATGCGACGATTCTCAGCTTTCTACAAGTTGCCATATTCGACCCACTTAAAGATCAACCACTTGTTGGATCCCATGCATATTTTTAAGAACGTGGGTAGCTTGCGATGGGACCACATCACAGGAAAGAGAGACACTATAAGGGCACGAATGGATTTGAAGGAGGTAGGCAAGATGGAGGCGCTTTGGCCGTAGTCAAGTGCTGATGGTCACATGCAGCTACCTCACGCTCCTTGGGTTTGGTCCACTAAATAAGAGCACATTGTGAAGCAAATAGTCAAGTCTATCCGCTCTCCGACGGGTGTGATGTGTTTTCTCAGGTCTGCATTTTTGAAAGAAAACCAATTATCAAGGATAAAATTCCATGATTAGCATAAGATATGTCAGGTTTGTACTACGAATGGATTGTAAGTAGCCTGCAGATTTTGCTATTTGGAGTGTGGTCATTGTTCATAGTGCTTTCTCATTTGTGGCAGTTTGTACTACCGATCGCAATCGCACGATGCCTTACTCTAGAAATACGCGAGGCCATTAACAGGTTGTTGACTTTAGTGCAATGGATCTCACAAAAGGAGATTAAGACGTCCTCTATTGAATTTGCGAGACGGTGAGCAGTGGAGACGGTTTGTCTCTTTGAGAAATACCTGCTACCAGCATGCTCACGATACAAATTTACCTTCTTGTGCATCTTGTAAATGAAGTGGAGATTGTTGGGCCTATCCATACAAGATGGATGTTCTTCTTGGAGTGCTTCATGAAAACCCTGAAAGGCTTTGTGCGACAACGAGCTCAGCCAAAAGGTAGCATGGCTGAAGGTTGCTTGGTGTGAGGCTCTAGTGCATATTTCACAATGGCTACCAACGGTGAATCCAGAAAATAGTATGCTATGGTCGCTGAAGGATGATTATAGACTGACTGGAGATGTGGTGGTTGAAAATGGGATAGAAAAAAGAATGAATGCTGCAATGGAGGAGAAAGTGAATCGCTTTTTTATGTTGCACCCTGCCTCTATGGAGACGTGGCTCACCAGGTACCAGCAAGCAAGGCAAGATTGAGAGGAAGCGCGATCTAAATTTCGACGTAGTACACGCCATCGACCAATTCGATATCCCAAGGGCATGGAGGAGATGCCATGGTTTATGTCAACGCAATGGTTGCATGGAGCTTTGACCGTAGTGTCTCACAAAGGGATGGAGGTCTCAACCGAGAAATGGGAATTCTCGAGGGGATGTAGTCCAAAGGCGATGATGTGTTTAGGGTTTGTCATATCTCTCTTTCTAATCTACAATTCTTTAGAACAACTCATAGTCAAGTTCCTTGATCTGCTGCTTTGAAACATCTCTGCACAGTCTACATTCATAAATTCCTACATGCTTTATACAGCAAACACAACTTCTCTGTTCCAAAAGCACGATCTTGCATTGATGAAGAGTCGTAGGAGCTTTGAACTTTACAAACTCTGATCCATTATCTTCTTGGATGCAAATCCTTTTAGATTTTCCAATAACCTGAGCTCGCGCATTCAGCATTCCACCATAATACATATTCCTTGTTACATACCCAGTTCCAGATGTAGAGACCTTTCACTTCCATTTTTCTTTGCTGGCGGGGAGCCTCACTCAATGACTAGCAAATATCACTCTCATTGTGAAGAAGAACAACCCTCTGCTGTCTTTCACTCATATCCATACACCAGAACGGATCTGCAAACTCTCTGCCCCACAAAGCAGTAGAAGAAAACAAGATAAAAAGGAGACTCTTATTACCATCATTTGAGAACTGAGAACTCATATTAGCTCATTGACTTCAGCAGCTCAACTATGCTACTTCTCACCTCTAATAACTTCAACTTCACGGTCTCTTTCTTCTGACAGTTTGTTCTTTTTCTTCTGAGCTTCAGATTTCTCCCTTCTTCAACTTGCAAGATTCTTCTTCTCCCTTCCTCTCTCTCTCTCTCTCTCTCACGTTTGTTGTGTTTTATTGTGTCCAACCCTTATCTTCTCTTTTTCCCCAAAAAGAACTACTCACTTTTTACTTTTTTCCTTATTTTTTCAAGTTTCCCCTTGCTTCCCCTTAATTGCTAGATGGGAAACATGCCCCTTGCCACGTAAAATTCCACTCGGGGACTCAAAATAAAAAATGAGAATACATTTTCTTCTCTTCCTACATGAAGCACGTGTCTCAAAACTGAAATATATCAACCATGTGTCGAACATACATGATACCACTTGGGATTTCCATTTATCAACCGGACTCCCGCTATGGGTAAGTGTTAGAAAGACAAAAAAATGATATTTACATGTGTTACCCCACTTGACTTCATGAAGCATCATGTCCTTGATAGCTCATTTTTACTCATTTTTACAAAGTGTGAACAAAGATTTATTAAAAGCTTCAGAAACATCTGACAAAGACAAACACCTTTTTCTAAAAATGTGCTTCATAAAGCATAGCACAGAACAACTTATACAGAGGTACTATGCATTTATATATACTCCACAACAAAATGGAGTTCTTGAGCCAAAAAATAGGCATAACTTTCTAATCAGACATCAGATTGCCAAGCTTAAAAAAGACAAGTTGTAGCTTTCTTTCCAAACTACAATTCTTTAGAACAACTCAGACTCAAATTCCTTGATTTGTTGTCCTAAAACAGCTCTGCACAATCTATAGTCATAAATTCCTGCACGCTGTTCACCTCAGATATCAACCTTCCAGAGACCATAACTCTTACATTCTTGCTCGAATCAACACCAAACTTGACAGAGACCTTTAGTAGGTGTCAAAAAACACTTTGAATATGCTATGAATCATTTACAACCATCTGATCAACACCAGATTTCAGAAAACTGAATCTGTCCCAAACAGTAAACTGGAAGCAACCTACTTTATGTACAATATGTACATTACTTACATCCCCTTGAGTTATAGGATCTTGCATATATATTCTTTAGGTGGAACCCATTGATTCTACTATTGTGAACAGCCCCATCTATATCTTGTAGCAAGTAATTTCCATTTTCAAACTTCTGCTTTATGAGGAAAGGTCCTTCCCATCTAACTCGAAACTTGCTTTGAAAAGTAGAGTCCAAGCTACTATCATATCTCATAACCAGCATTCCCTTTACAAGATTCTTCTTCTTCAGCTATATATTAAACCATTCCTCTCTCTTCACAATCTATTTTTCATAACAATCCATTGCTTGTTGCCTATCCAACTATAGGGTATGCAAGTTCAGTCCTCTCTCAATTCCCAATTCTGTTTGATCTAACTGATGCTTTCTTACAAACTCCATTGTAGGAAACATGACATTCATAGGTAATAAAGCATTTTTACCATATACTAACTGAAAAGGGGTGAATCCTGTACTTGTCTTCTACATTGTTCTACAAGCCCACAAAGCTTGTTATAGATAATTGTCCCAATCTTTAGGATGATTTTCCACCTACTTAAAGAGAATATTCTGTAACATTCCATTGAATGCTTTCACCAATCTGTTGTACTAAGGATAATAAGGTGTAGCAAATCTGTGTTTCAAGTCTAGTTTCCCTGTTAACTCTCTCAATAGCTTATTTCTAAAGCTAGGACCTTGATATGTCACTATTTCTGGTGGTATTCCAAATCTACAGCATATATCCTCCATGAGGAACTGAGTTACATTCTCTTTCTTGCAATTCCTTGTATCCTTAGCTTCAGGCCATTTGGTCATATAATCAACTGTAGTAATGATATAAGACTTTTCTGTTTTTGTACTAGACAAAGGTCCATAGGCAACAATGGCTTTAGTAGGTTCTAGAATTAGTACCCTTTTTGCATATGATTGGCAAGCATGACAACTTTTACTCCAATGAGCAACATCAGCACTTAGGCTAGGCCAAGTAATTCCTGCTAGTAGAATTTTTATTTTGGTAAGTTCAAAACCAAAATGACCACTACATGCTTCTTGATGATAGGATATAGAAAAACAAGCAGGAATCTCAGAACTATCCAGCACCCTTCTTAGTACATCATCAATCCTCTTCATGTACAACTGATCATTTATGAGCACATATGCCTTGGTCTTTCTGATAATGGCATACCTTTTGTATTTACCAACCAATGACTTTAATTCCCTAGTTTTTAGAAACTCTTCAATCAGATGAAGGCTTTCCCTACCCTCATATCTAGGATTATCCACCCTCATGGAAGCAACATACTAGGAAAGAGCTTTTTGTAACGTGTCCACCTGTTCTCTTCAGGACACGTCTTAGTAGTCCATCGAAAAGGAGATTTAGAAAGCTCCGCCCGGCACTCCCATGGAATGTTACAGGGTTTGCGATCTAGGACTTTCCGCATCTGCCATGTAACGGAAGTATTCTGGCTATTCCCACTTAGGACTAACCTGAATCAAAGTTTCCCCTAATGTTCATTTCCTAAATGACAACTAGCGTCGAACCCTAAGCAAACTCTTTACGCAGAAACGCCAGGGCCGAAGCGGATTCACGTTGCACTTGGTTCAAAGAGAATGGGAAATGAGAGGGATGTAAGGCTTGACCTCTCTGCCATAAGACATAGTCCCATTTCGTTCCCCTAAAACAGCATAAATCGGGATTATTATAACTTAGACTCTAGGTCAGCGCCCTTGCTATTCATTTGCTTTGAAAGGATCTTCCTGCTGTCATTTATGATTGAGAAAAGTTCTCGGCCAACCGGGACCACCCATCCGTAGGACGGACCCATGGCCAGACCCATGGCCACATCCACTGCACTTTCGTCAAGTTGTTTTAGTTGTCTAATTACCTACCACATTTAGTTGGACATGCATCAAACAGCTTCCTTAATTAGTCCGTTAGGCATCGGTTCCTTCACGTAATCATAGCACTTGACATAGAAAAGCAATGTCAAACAAGTTCCTTTTCAACAACTTATCATATTTATCTTTGGAATACATTTATAAAGTCTAGCCCGTAGGCTTATCCATAATCCACCCAAAGGCTATCCAGCAATCCACATGGATTACTAATCTAAGATTTTGCCCGTAGACTAGTATGTGGGCCTCGAGATCCAATCCCGAGTCACGTTGGCCTCTTGTGTAGGTCCCGGAAGCCGAGGGATTTACGGCCAGAGCCCCCTGGCATCCAAGCGTCCTCCTGCACCAAGTAATACTCACCAGAGACACCTCTTGCGGTGGGTTCAGTCCACCTTCCTGGTCTAGCTAACAACCCCCTTGGTTAGGGTCAGGCAGACTGTCGGGGGTAACTGAGGTTGCCTCTCCCTTCAGGCCTTCAACCTGAAGCATTAGATATCTTTTCATCTTTTAATTCCTTGAGCAAACAAAGCAAAAAATGCTCTCTAAACTGTTACAAGCACAATCATTTCTAGTGGTCGTTATTTTGGCCAACTGCTAAGGAGTGAATTCTTCTCTCCGAATGCATCCAGCATTCGATCCGAGATCAATTGCGACTCGGAAAGATCCCCAAGGCTTTGTTTGTTAACCCGTATGTCCTTGGGTTAGGGCCGTATCCTATTAACCCAACGTTAACCAATACCTTAAGTTCTATTAACAGTGAATATGTTGCTCCAAATTATTGATTGGTCCTTTGCTTCCAAGAAAATATCCAATTCCCTTATCTCGGTCACTTTTCCCAAGAAAGGTGCTATATCAGGACGACTACTCATCCTCTTGCAAGATAAACTTGCACAAGAATCTACCAATCTCATTCCGAGGAATTGGCCATTCCCTTGTGGTCAACCCACAAGATCATGCAACTCTGCAACTTGTTGCACAAGTGTCGCATCTAATCCATGGGACTATTTTACCCATCGAACAGTGTCTTCTAATCACGGAATCATGATTAGATAGGAAACAGAGTTAGGGTGTCTTCATATCCAATCCATTCCTGATTGCACTAGACCGACATCCTCGGTCCTAGGGTTCCATTTCAAACCGAGTGTCATCTTTTTAGCGAGTGATCCTTAGGGTAGAAGCCCTAGATCATTTCTCGCAAGTATGTCCTATCGTCCCTACATTCCGTGAATGTGGGCAGGTCTTTAGGGTATGAGAGTTTCATCTTGGCAATAAGAGCGACTAGGTCACATCCTCAATGTGCTAAAATCCTAGTTAACACTTGGGATATGTTGCATCGATTTAACCATTCTTAAGTGATTCCTTTGCGGTTTTTAGGTGTTTAGGGTAAACCAATTTACTCGTATATTTTTTAAGATATTTCTCGTAATTACATGATTCATTGCCTATGTATGATTAGATTTACAAACCCTACTTTTTTGGTTAAGATCAAAGCATATGCTAAGTTACAGCATAATTTCTATTGATCCTTCTAGAACATGCATTCAATATTCATGCTACTAAGCTTTAGGGTTTTATGTTTAAAACAAACCATGCAAATTTTTCTAACAACTACACTGTTGAAACGAGATTTATGCCAATTGCCTAGAATTTAATCTTCTTCATGCAGTCCTAGAATCATTTCCAATTGGCCTTGTGACGGATGAAATGAAATAGCCTTTAAATTCCAGGTTGCAATGGACTTTAATAGGGACACCACCGGTAGGACTTTACAATTGGAAAAATGGCTTTTGGAGGATTCAAGGGAAAGGGAACTTGAAAATTCCATATATAAAATGGCCTCCACGGGAAGGGATAAAATGGCTATTAGAGGACTTGTGTGGAAAGGATTTAAAAGGAAATCGGGGGTGTAAAAAGGTTTTGTGGAAATGCTAGGGAAAGGCCTTTAAAAACCTGGCTAGTGTGGCTTTTTTTTTGGGGGTGCAAGGGGAAAAATTGTTTCATTCTTGGGGGATGCAAGAGGAAAGGGTGCTGAAGTCCCCGGTTTGTAAACAACCGCATTGTAGGGGCAATGGAAAAGGGTCCACGGGAAGGGGTTTTAAAACCCGAGCTAATGTGAGCTTATGGGGTGTGCAAGGGGGGGGGGGAAATCCACGAGAAGGGGGTTTAAATTTACTTGGGTGAAACCCCATGGGAAGGGGGTGCTTAAATCCCGAAGGGGGGGGTTTATAAAAACCACTTGGGAAGGGGCTTATGAAAGCCCACAGGAAGGGGGGATTTCTAAGGGGCCCTTAGAAGCTTCCAAGGAGTTTCTTGGAAGCTTTTGTAGTAGCCGACAGTAGTCCACGTGGAGGAATGATGGCAGCGACGGCGTCCAGCTTCAGGTGGCAGCTTCACGCTACAGGCGGCGGCTTCCTCCTCCTCATGACTACCACACGGAGACGTTGCTCTTCACTCTCTCTCTCTCGACATGGCCTGGCGACTGCTTCTTCCTCCTCCATGCTTGATTGCTTTCAATCAGCCTCACGATTCTATTTTTCTTCCTCCTTCACTCCTTAGAGGGGGGAGGTATTTATAGGAAGAGGGGGGGTAAGGGCTTCCTTCCACGTATTGCCTTGCGTGGCTATCCCCCCTTGCCACCTCTCTCCTTCCCATTGCAGTCATGCCCTTCCCTCATCCACACTTCGGCTAGGGGAAGGAAATAAAAAAATTTGCACTAATTATAACATTATCCTCTTGACCTTCTCCCAAGAGGAGGTTCATACGAAGATATACGGGTTTCTTTCAACCTTGTCTCGTTTGGCCAATGGAGATCAGGATACGTCGTGTACACTTTTAAAGATCGCACCATCCGGATCGTCAATGCTAGCATCGTCATTGCATGAGACTCACACATACACGTAATATTGATGGTTGAGAGTGCTTTCATCCATCCAAGTGGCATCCTCCTCAGGATAATCTTTCCACTGGACGAGGAATTCTCTCAAGGTTCGGGATCTCAGTTGTCTCTCCCTAACATCTAAGATCCTGTCAGGCCATAGCTCAAGGACTCCTTGACTAGGCATTACAACTTGTTGGTCATTAAGTACATGACTAGGATTAGGTACATACTTCTTAAATAGGTTGATATGGAATACATTATGAACCTTTAGGTTCTCAAGGAGTTGTACTCTATAAGCATTAGGTCCTAGGCACTTGAGGATCTTGTATGGCCCACAATACCTTGGACTTAGCTTCTTGAAATCTCCTAAGAATAGAGAACTCTTATTTGGGCGTACGCGAATGAAGACCATGTCTCCTTCCTTGAAGATTCTATCTTGATGCTTCAAATCTGCATATGCCTTTTGTCTATCCTTGGCGGCTTGGATGT
The DNA here is from genome assembly GCF_053477565.2 of Lygodium microphyllum. Taxonomy (NCBI): domain Eukaryota; kingdom Viridiplantae; phylum Streptophyta; class Polypodiopsida; order Schizaeales; family Lygodiaceae; genus Lygodium; species Lygodium microphyllum. Next base: position 43,391,290 of record NC_141140.1, on the reverse strand, counting down.
CCTATCTTATTGACTTTACTTGGTCATCCATCTCTTCCAACATCTGCCTAGAAGCTTCAACCCTTAAGGTTGGATCTAAAAAGTTTAGGGGACTTCAAGGGTCATGACCATACAATGCTGGAAAAGGGGTCATCTAAGTGCTTTGTTGGTAAGAAGCATTGTAGGCAAATTCAACTAAAGGCAAGTATTGAATCCACCTTTTTGGTTCATAATAGCAGTGTGCCCTAAGCATATCCTCGATGACTTGATTGAATTTCTCCATTTGGCCATCAGTTTGGGGATGGTAAGCTGTACTAAAACAGAGTCGAGTCCCAATGGCTTCAAAGATAGCTCTTTAGAAATGTGATGTGAAGAGAGGATCATGATCACTAATGATTCTCCTAGGTAGCTCATGTAGCTTGAATATCTCCTTGATAAACAACCTTGCAATGTCTGAGGCTTTATAGTTTGTCTTTACTGGAATAAGGTGTGCAACGTTGGTAAGCATGTCAACCACAACCATGATGGAGTTGTATCCACCCTGAACTTGGGGTAGGCCAATGACAAAGTCCATAATGATGAATTCCCATTTCATTTGGGGAATGTCAAGTGGTTTTAGCTTTCCTGGCATTTTGACATGTTCGGCTTTGATATGTTGACAAGAGAAACACTCGGTGACATATTTGAGAATGTCACCTTTAAGCCTTTCCCAATAGTAGCTTTTCCTAACTACATTGAGAGTCTTGGCATAGCCAGGATGTCCTGAGAAAGGGAAATCATGAGCTTCCCACAATATCTTCTACTTAAGTGGCTGGCTTGCCGGTATACATAACCTCATTCTATAGTAGACAAGTCCACTATTGATAGAGAATTCATGATACTTAGCTTGTAGCTTTTGGTCTTGGTCCTTGATAGAGATCTCCCTTAGCATCTTTTGATAGGATGGATCATGGCATGCTTCTTCTCTAGCTAGCTCAAGTATTGGGTTGTTTGACATCGACACCTTTGTGGCTAGAGATCTAGCTGTTGATGGATTTTGCAAGATTAGAGAATTAAGGAATGCCTTGCGATTGAGTACATCAGCAACTACATTCTCCTTTCCTGGTCAGTATTTGATTTCAAAATCATACTCCTCCAGCACTTCAATCCACCGACATTGCCTCATGTTGAGCTCGTTTTGGGTAAAGATCCACTTGAGACTTTTATGATCAGTCATTAGAGTAAACTTGTTACCCAACAGGTAGTGTCTCCAAAGCTTTAGACCATGGATGATAGCTAACAGTTCTAGATCATGGGTAGCATAATTCTTTTCATGGCTCTTCAATTTCCTTGAAGAGTATGCTACAGGATAACCTTCCTACATAAGGACACATCCTAAGGCAAGTGTGCTAGCATCAATTACCACCTCGAACTCCTTACTAAGGTCTGAAAGTTTTAGGATAGGTGCTGATACCAAACGTTGCTTCAATTTATCAAAGTTGGTTTGTTCGGCAGTTGACTATGCAATGGATGTTTGCTTCTTCAGTAAGTCCATTAGAGGTGCTACAATCAAAGCATAATTTTTTATGAAGACCCTATACCATCCTGTCAATCCAAGAAAACGGTGTATTTATTTGACAGTTGTTGGTATTGGCCATTCTAGAACATCTCTGACTTTTGCCAGATCCACTGAGATTCCTTCCGCTGATACGATGAATCCCAGATATTCAATCTGACCTTTGAAGAATGCATATTTCTTCATCTTAACATACAGCTTGTGTGACCTCATTGTCTCAAGGACAATTCAAAGTTGGGGTTCATGATCTTCTTCCTGTTTGGAATAGACTAAGGTATCGTTGAAGAAGACGAGTATGAAATCATCAAGATATGGCTAAAGATATCCTGCATTAACCTGTTGAAGGTGGCAAGCACATTCGTAAGCCCGAATGACATAACTAGGAACTCAAAGTGTCCATATCTTGTGTTGAAGGCTGTCTTTGGGATATCTTCTTCATTGATTCTTATCTGATAGTAACCAGACCTGAGATCAATCTTGGAGAAGATCTTCGCACCCTGAAGATGATCAAGAAGCTCATCTATTCTAGGAATAGGGTACTTGTTCTTGACACTTGATTGATTTAATCCTCTGTAATCAATACACAGTCAAAGTGTTTCATCTTTCTTTTTCTGGAACAGTACTGGAGCTCCCCATGGTGAACTGCTAGGACCAATTGCTTGTGGGATGGACATTCTATCAGGTCTCTTTGCAATTGGCGCAGCTCCTGGCACTAGCTTGATCTCACGATTCACTTCTCTTTGAGGCGGGAGTTCTGTCAACTCTTCAAGAAATACGTCCGCGTATTCCTTTAGCCATGAAGGTCCTTCAGTAGACTCCTGCTTTTGATCTAACTTATTGAGCTTAATTAAGTAGACAGGTAGTCCCTTTCTGACTCCCTTTATAATTCGAGATGCTTTGGCCAATTGAATTTTTGGCTTTCCTGCCTCACCTTAATTTGTGACCAATTCCCCTTCAGAGTTCCGAAAGGAAATTTGGCCCTTTCCACAATGAATGTGGGCATCATTAGGTTTAAGCCAATCCATTCCGAGTAGACACTCATGGATACCTAGGTTCATGACTCTGAATTTGACCGAAGTCGTCTTTCCTCCCATAAAGAATTCCACCTTAGCAGCTTGCCTGATACAAGTGACCTCACGACCATTTTCTAATTTCACAAGCAAGGTAGGTGCTTCTATTGTGGCTATTCCTAATTTTCTTGCACAAGCTGGTGAGATAAAGGAATGTGTACTACCACTATCAATCAAGGTCTTGAAACCTTTACCTTGATAATCCGATGGCGTCTGAATCACCGAAAACTGGCGATTCGGCCCTTTCTTGTGAAGAGCGGCATGGATTGTCGCCCTTTCTAACTCTGCTTGCATGGTTAAATCTTCTTCTTCGCAAATTTCCCTGTTGGCAACGCAGGCGGTTCTTCCTCTGCCTTGGGTAGCGGCTCCCTGGCCACGGCCAGTTCCTTGGAAAGGTGCTTGGCGATGTCCTCCTCCAAGCTTGGGACATTGCCTCTTGAAATGACCGGGCTCATTGCAGTGGAAACAATGGAGGTTTCGGCCATTGCTTTGGGTAGGGACAAAGTTGTTGACATTATTAGTCCTTTCTTTATTTCTTTGTCCCCGATTCTGACCTTGAACTCTCTTCATTTGAGGCCTATATGCTCCTCTGTTCGGGTCATTATAAGACCAAGTTTTGTTACTTCTTGGCCGAAATTGCACCTCCTGAATTATAGGCGCAGCTCTCGAATGAGTGCGCCCTGAAGATCTGATGGGCACATAGATTCGAGACAAGTATTCATTGGTGGATTTAAACCAGCACAAAATTTTGACACCTGCTCTGCCATGTCCATCTGTGGCACATACTTAAGAAGTGAGACAAATTTAGAGTAGTATACGTCAAGAGTGAGTCCCTGTAACGTGTCCGCTGGAACCCTCTAGGACACGTCTTAGCAGTCCATTGGAAAGGTTGTCTAGAAAACTCTGCCCGGCACTCCCATGGAATATTACGGGTTTTGCAATCTAGGTCTTTCCAAGTCTGCCACGTAGCGGAAGTATCCTGGCCGTTCCCACTTAGGATCGACCTGAATTTGGGTTTCCTGTTTGGTCATTAGCTAGCAACAACTAGCGTCAGACCCGAGCGAACTACTTTACGTAGAAACGCCAGGTCCGAAGCGGATTCAAGCTGCACTTGGTTCAAGGAGAATGGGAAACGAGAGGGATGCAAGGCTCGACCTCTCTGCCACAAGGCATAGTCCCATTCCGTTCCCCTAAAACAGCGTCAATCGGGTAATAGTTAATTCTAAGTCATCGTTCTCGGTACCTGTTTCGGTGATGACGATCATCCTCTGTTCGTTGAGGACTTTGAGAAAAGTTCCCGGCTAACCGGGACCACCCATCCATAGGACAGACCTATGGTCCATCCTCCGCACTTTCCTCGGTTTGTTTTAGTTATGTAATTACCTACCACATTAGTTTGACATATACAAACAGTTTCTTTGATTAACCCTGTTATGCACCGGTTCCTTCACGTAATCTTATCACAGGACATAAAGAAAACAATGTCAAACAACTCCTTTATTATCATTATATCCTTTTATCTTTGAAATACAAGGAGTTCCGCCCGTAGGCTTTTCATAATCCGCCCGAAGGCTATCCAGTAATCCTTCCTGTGATTACTATCCCAAGTTTCCGCCCGTAGACTAGTATGCGGGCCTCGAGATCCAATCCCGAGTCACGTTAGTCTCTTGTGCAGGGCCGGGAAGGCGAGGGATTTACAGCCAGAGCCCCCCCTGGCACCCAAGCGTCCTCATGCTCCAAGCAGAACTCAACGGAGAGACCTCTCACGGCGGGTTCGGTCCACGTTCCCGGCGCGGTTAACAACCCCCTTGGTTAGGGTCAGGCAGGCAGTCGGGGGTAACTGAAGCTGCCTCTCAGGCACCAACCTGAAGCTTTAGATATATTTTCATCCTTTAGTTCATTGAGCAAACAATGCAAACAGTCCTTTCTAAACTGTTACAAGCACAATCAATTTCAATGGTCGTTTAGCTGGCAAACTGTTAAGGAGTAACTCCTTTCCTCCGAATGCAACCCGCATTCGATCCGGAATCAATTGCAACCTAGCAAGATTCCTATCATTCTTGGGTTAGGGTCATACCCTACCAAATACTTTAGGTTTTGTTGTGGCAGGATCCAGCGACCATGTCGCTTTAGTCTATTGTCTGGTCATTTGCTTCAAGGCAAACACCTAACCTTTCTTTCTCCTTGGCAGTTATCCCCCAAGAAAAGTCCGTAACAGGATGATTACCCATCCTCTTGTAAGTTAAATTCTTTCAATAACTTGCCAACCTCCTTTCGAGAGATGATAAACTCTCGGGTGGGCAAACCTCAAGTCTATACAAAGTTGCAGCTTTTTGCACATGTGTTGCATCTATTCCACGGGGTCATTCCACCCATTGAATGGCGTTTTCCGGGTCACGGAATTTACCTCCAGATGAGTAGCAAGGTTTAGGGTATCTTCTTACCTAATCCATTCCTAGTTATATTGGCCCATGGCCCTAGGAATTTCCAACTCAGTCGGAGTTTCGTCATCTGTACGAGTGATCCTTAGGATGAAACCTTAGATCATTTTATGCATGAGCATCCAATTGCTTCGACATTTCGTGAACGCGTGTAAGATCCTTAGATTCACGGTTTTTGTCTTAAGCGGGGTCAAATTATTCTTGCACTAAATCCTAGTTAACTCTTAGGATTCCTATCATATCGACTCAGTCAAGTCTATACGAATCCTTGTGGTTTATATTACTTAGTCAATTCAATTACGCTTGTCCCGTGACAAGGATGATCCTTCTCAAGGGTAATAATCTAAATCTAACGGAGAGCAATAGATACGATTCCACCAATACGCATAAGCATGCGGTTTATTGTTTTCACGCAACACATGGTCCATGATAACTTTATCTTTCCTTGGTAAGGTAAAATGTTTGTTAATCTGTACGCTAACTTCCCTAGGTCCTACTAGGATTTACCAATTAATCATGCCTACTACTTGTAGTCCATACTTTTGAATACTATGCTTTGACTCCTAAATGCAGCTCTTAACGATGTCATTTTTCGCATGACGACTACACAATACACATCATTCTCCTAGCTACGAAGTAGTCGATTAGCTCATGCAAAAACTAGTGTTAATTTATTCCATCTTACAAGCTACTTGCAAGTCCATACGTACACTTTAGTACTCTATTAATTCTTTCCGAATGATACCTTATGATGCTAACCTTTTTCCTATGAAATCATTATGAGAAGTATGTTACCTAATGTGCAGTATACGCTTATTTCTAGCATGTCTAGGACGAGGATAATGCACTTATAAATTCCATTTCTTTGCCTAAGTTTAGACTCTTTGATAAGGTACCAAAACTATATGCAACTAGCCTTCTACTTGTTCAAATTTACGACATATTTCAATCTTACCTAATGTTTCAAGAGATGTATTTCTTTCCCTTCCATATGCTTTGAAATTTAAGCGAAAAATGCAATTTCCTTTTACGGGCTAAGTACGCCTAATCATTCCCTTATGCGGAATTAACACGGAAGAACCTGGACTTGTGGAGTCGGGGAGATGTCCACTTGTATATTCGGAGTCGAGCCTCCCGCGGTCGCCTCTTGGGATCTTTTCGGAGCCATCGTACACGTAGGTTCGGTTTCTGAATTCGCTTTCGTCATCTACGGATTGTTTTGCCTTGACGAGCAACCTTCCGGCCTTTGCCTCTCCTCGTAGACGGAAGATTCTGTAACGGTAGGTCGCTTGCGGTGAAGAGCCTTTAAAAGACTTATTGCGGGACCTTTTCCGACGGTCTAGTGGGATCCTTATGGCCCTCTTCGATTCCCGGGAAAGGGGTGTTAATGGCCTATTCGGAATTGTGGTGGGAAAGGTATTTCGGGACGGTGGTGGGAAAGGCCTTTGGAAATGGGTGGAAAAGGGTGGAAAAGTGCCTTTTGGGGCAGTTGGTGGGAAAGGGGGTTATGGAGGCCTCCTTTGACAAATGGTGGAAAAGGGCCGTGTGAAGAGGAGTTAATGAGGCCCCCTTTTGGAAGCTTCTAAAGAAGATTCCAAAGAAGCTTTTCAGCTCCACGTGGGTCAAAAGGGGGTCGTGGGCGACGTGGTGGACATGATGGCGGGGGCGTCAGTGGCCTGGCGGCAGCAGCGGCAACAGCTACAGCAGCTGGTGGCGGTTGGAGGCAGTCCGGCGACTGTGGCGGGGCAGGATGGCGGCTGGTGGACCCAGCGGCAGCGAGGCGGCGACCTCCACAAGCTTCCTCCCTCTCTCACAGAGCCTCCCCTTCTCTCCTCTTCCTTCACACAGTCTCGTTTCCCTCACAGAGTCTTCCCTCTTCCCTCCTAAGCACACCCCCTTGATGGGGGGTGTTTTTATAGGCCTTGGGGGTGGGGAAGGGGGTCTCCACCCACGTGGAGAACTTCCCCATGCAACCCTCACTTTGCCATTCTCCCCCCCCACACTCCCTTTCCTCCAGCCATGCATCGGCTGGGGGAAGGGATAAATAATTTTTTTTTTGCATTAATTTAATTAAATTGCCCCTCCCAAGAGGGTGTTTTCGTGCGGCTTGCGGTTTTGAACACCCGGTTTGATTTACCATTTGCAGAGGACCCTATTTCCTGCACGCGGCTCACACATTACGCGGTCAATGATTTCAATGCAAAGAGATACCCTTTGTGCAGGGTTTACACGACGTACGCAAGGTTAATATTTACGGTACGATCACGCGGAAATATTACAGTCCCAGTTGTTTCAACTTGTAGAACTCATTCATTTTCTACGTGCGATACATAGGTGGTAAGTATCTTCCTTACACGGCTTTCTTCAGCTTCTCCCAGGTAACAGATCCTTCTGCGATCCCTTGATCTCTGCACCATTGCTTCCACCAAAGCCTGGCTTTGCCGGTGAGCTTCAGCTTAGCGAGCATAGCCTAGTTGGTGGGTGCAGTACCAGCTGCTTCAAAGTAATCCTCCATAGACTCTATCCAAATTTCAGCATCCGCTTGGACAGACCTCTCTTTCCCATCAAATTCACATGGCTTAATCTGCTTGAGAAGAAACTTCTTCCCCTGGATTATGACAATACTTGATGTAGGAGGCGAGCTGGGAATCTGTACCTGGGGTTGTGCCTGGATAAAGGTTTCTTACTGTTATTACTCATTAATCGTTATGATTTAAATTTCATACCCAATTCAGCTATCAACCAAGAATCCTAGCCACTTAATTTTTTATCAATTATCATGGACAAAACAAACATTGATAAAAAGAAGTCTTATTGCATTTATATGGGTCTAGCCCTTTCGGAGTACAATATTTCTTGAGATGATAGGGCAACTGTTTACATTTAGTTTGGGGAGAATAATATTTTATTACATTTATCTACGGGAACTGGATAATAGTATGGTTTTCGATCATGGATCTTCAGGAATTGGTAAGTCATTGGAAGATTAGGGTATCCTTTCCTTTGGAACCCATTATTCTCATAGCGCCCCAACACCTTAATCCTATCGGCGGGGATTACATGGGTCACTTTCTCATATACATATGAGTTCAGCTCAACCCTCCGACCTTGAATATGTAAAGTTGAGTTTACGTGAGCCTCCACAAAAATGAACAGCTTCACGATCTTCAGGACTTCTAACCACTTGATCCTCTTTAGGTTGGTTTGAAGGTATGCAAACCGATGGGCAGCTATGTAGTAGATTCCTGAGTCACCCATCCATCTTCGTTCCACGTACAAAGGTGATGGATTATAAATACACTCTAGGATGTTCATCATCTCAACCCTTTGTCAATAGTCCGGGGAATGCATCGCGGTCATAAACATGACTCCGAACACTAAGAACCTATTCCATGCTTCCTAATTCTGCAAGACAGAATCGAAAGTAAGGAAATGTTCGGAATAACAACATTTGCTTTACTTCTTCTTATTAAGATTTCTTAAAAACAAATCCTTCGTTGGTTGCCTCTTATACCAACTGTAACGTGTCCACCTGTTCTATTCAAGACACGTCTCAGCAGTCCATCAGAAAGGAGATCTAGAAAGCTCCGCCCAGCACTCCCATGGAATGTGATCCAGGACTTTCCGCTTCTGCCACATAGTGGAAGTATTCTAGCTGTTCCCACTTAGGACCGACCTGAATCAGGGTTTTTCCTAATGGTCATTTCCTCAACGGCAACTAGCGTCGAACCCCCAGCGAACTACTTTACGCAGAAATGCCAGGGCCGAAGCGGATTCACGTTGCACTTAGTTCAAGGAGAATGGGAAACAAGATGGATGCAAGGCTCGACCTCTCTACCATAAGGCATAGTCCCATTCCGTTCCCCTAAAGCAACGTAAATCGAGATTATTATAACTTAGACTCTAGATCAGCGCCCTTGCTATTCATTTCCTTTGAAACAATCTTCTTGCTATCATTTATGATTGAGAAAAGTTCCCGGTCAACTGAGACCACCCATCCGTAGGACAGACTCATGGCCACATCCATCACACTTACCTCAAGTTATTTTAGTTGTTTAATTACCTACCACATTTAGTTGGACATGCATCAAGCACTTTCCTTAATTAGTCCGTTAGGCACTAGTTCCTTCACGTAATCATAGCACTTGACATAGAAAAGCAATGTCAAACAAGTTCCTTTCAACAACTTATCATATTTATCTTTGGAATACATTTATAAAGTCCAGCCCATAGGCTTATCCATAATCCTGCCCGAAGGCTATCCAGTAATCCACAGGGATTACTAATCCAAGATTCCGCCCATAGACTAGTATGCAGGCCTTGAGATCCAATCCCGAGTCACGTTGGCCTCTTGTCCAAGGCTCGAAAGGTAAGGGATTTATGGCCAGAGTCCCCCTAGCACCCAAGCGTCCTCCTGCACGAAGTAGTACTCAACGGAGAGACCTCTCGTGGGAGTTCCGTCCACCTTCCCGGCACGGCTAACAACCCCCTTGGTTAGGGTCAGGCAGACAATCGGGGGTAACTGAGGCTGCCTCTCCCTCCAGGCCTTCAACCTGAAGCATTAGATATCTTTTTATCTTTTAATTCGTTGAGCAAACAAAGCAAACATTGCTCTCTAAATTGTTACAAGCACAATCATTTCCAGTGGTCGCTATTTTGGCCAATTGCTAAGGAGTGAATCCTTCTCTCCGAATGCATCCAACATTCGATCCAGGATCAATTGTGACTCGGCAAGCTCCCCAAGGCTTTGTTTGTTAACCCATATGTCCTTGGGTTAGGGCCATATCCTATTAACCCAACGTTAACCAATACCTTAAGTTCTATTAACAGTGAATATGTTGCTCCAAATGATTGATTAGTCCTTTACTTCCAAGAAAATATCTAATTCCCTTATCTTGGTCACCTTTCCCACGAAAGGTGCTATATCAAGACAACTACTCATCCTCTTGCAAGATAAACTTGTGCAAGAATCTACCAATCTCATTCCGAGGAATTGGTCATTCCCTTGTCGTCAACCCACAAGATCATGCAACTCTGCAACTTGTTGCACAAGTGTCGCATCTAATCCATGGGACTATTTTACCCATCAAAAGGTGTCTTCTAATCATGGAATCATGATTAGATAGGAAAAAGAGTTAGGATGTCTTCATATCCAATCCATTCGTGATTGCACTAGGCTGACATCATCGGTCCTAGGGTTCCATCTCAAACCGAGTGTCATCCTTTTAGCGAGCGATCCTTAAGGTAGAAAACCTAGATCATTTCTCGCAAGTATGACCTATCGTCCCTACATTCCGTGAATGTGGGCAGGTCTTTAGGGTATGAGAGTTTCAGCTTGGCAATAAGAGCGACTAGGTCACGTCCTCAACGTGCTAAAATCCTAGTTAGCACTTGGGATATGTTGCATCGATTTAACCATTCTTAAGCGATTCCTTCGCAGTTTTTAGGTGTTTAGGATACACGAATTTACTTGTCTATTTTTGAATATATTTCTCATAATCACATGATTCATTGCCTATGTATGATTAGATTTACAAACCCTACTTTTTTGGTTAAGATCAAAGCATATGCTATGTTACGGCATAATTTCTATTGATCCTTCTAGAACATGCATTCAAGATTCATGCTACTAAATGAGGGCTGAAATGATGAATGGGTTGCCTCTTACCCATCCAACCTCCAATCCTCACTAAGAGAACTAAAGAGGGGCACCACCTAGCCAAAGGGAGGATGGGCTAGGATATCCCTGTTCTCAAAGATATAAGCATGTGACAGAAGGGGTCCATGCTTGTAAGCTTTTGTGTAAGATCCAAATGACACAACAATATGGATATTTACTTGTGTGCTAGGGTGAGGTGTCCTCTAATGATGGTGATAGATTGCAAATCTTAGTGATGCAAGCGGAGCCCATGTGTAGTTGGAGGCTAATCCTTTGAAAAATCTATGCACTCACTCAACTTCTAGGTGTAATCCATTTTCATCTTCACTAAGATAACCATCCCTTTTACCCTTTACATTGACATGCCTGCTAAGAACTTGTTCCCCCCATTTGCTAGAGTTATCATAATCGAGAAGCAATGTAACATACCTAGTGCTTGAAGAGTAAACACAAAGTGATATGATAAGCTCTTGATAGGGGTTTTGGCCAAATTTTGTGGTAGTAATCCGGGTTGCAAAAAACCCGGATCATTAGCCCTCCCCTTAGGCTAGAGGCATTCATGCCTCTAGCTTGCTAATGATGGTCCAATAGAGCAAGGTGGACTGCACCCCCTCATTTATGGCTCTTCATTGAATGACTGCTCCAAAGTGTTCATATTTCTTTGAAAATAAGGCTTCAGTTCGCCATCCATTTACCCTTGTCTTGTGAACCTTCCCATCCATGTCACCTAGCTTATAGCTGCCATTTGGATATCTCCTTATGACCATGAATGGCCCTTCTCACTTGAACACAAGTTTAGCATCCTTTCTGTTATCAAAGCGGTTATCATAGCGTAGCACAAGTGATCCTTCCCTTATGTGTTTGCTAGCCAGCTTCTTATTAAATGTCTTCCTCCTCTCTTCAACCTGCATGGAATAGTATTGGATCCTTTCCTCTAACTTCTTATCTTGATTCTTCTCTCGACCGGCTACTAAAACAAGCAAATTTGCCAGTTCCACCTCTATAGGAAGCAAAGCCTCTTGGCCGTAGACGAGGTGAAATGGAGTATAGCCAAGTGAGGTTCTGAATGAAGTCTTGTAGGCCCAAAGAGCTGCACTCAATTTTTTATCCCACTACTTGGGGTGCATGTGTACTTGCTTGGTAATTATCTTACAAATCAGCCCATTCACTTTTTCGACCAAACCATTACACTGTGGGTAGTAGGGAGTAGAGTGCCTATGCTTGATTTTTAGCCTTTTCATTAGCTCATCCACTAGATTCGCCCTAAAACCAGGACCCCGATCAGGGATAATTTCCAAAGGTGTTCCAAACGTGCAACAAATATTTTCAAACACAAATTTTTCCACTTCTTGGGCTGTGATCCTACTAGTTGCTGAAGCCTCTGCCCACCTCCTCATGTAGTCCACATCCATTATGATGTATTCCTTGCCAGACTGAGTTCGTGGGAGTGGCCCTATTGCATCAATCCCCCATTTCTCAAATGGGCCATATGTAGTTATGGGATTTTGTTCCTCATGCACTAGCTTCCTTGGTCCGGCCTTTTGGCAATCATCACAAGTGTGGCACCAATGTTGCACATCTCGATGTAGACTAGGCCACACAAAATCGGCTTGGAGAATCTTCCTGCTGGTTATTTCTTGAGAAAAATGTCCGCCACAAACCCCCTCATGGCAGTACTAGAAGGCCCTTTTAATGTAATCCCCATCACTTCTAGAGAGATTTCTTCCTCCTCATTAGAAGACTCTCCCTCTGTCATAGATGACCAACCCTCATCATTGGAACTCCATTCATCAGCGGTGGTCTCTAACACAAGATCCTCCTATCGGCCCTCCTTTATGTTGTAGATAGTGCTCTTCCATTTTTTATGCAGCCCACTTTGTGGCCTTAGCTCTAAAGCCCCTGTCTCCCAATCTTGTCTGGCTTTCATTCCCATTAGCCATGGTCGCCCAAGAATGAGCGGATACCCATCCCCCTTCACTGGCATCACATACATGTCAAGCTCCAATTGCACTCCACACACCTTTTCCTTGACTTTCTTTATAACTCCCAAACAATTTACTACTACATTGTTAGCCATTTTGGCCCCAAATTTAGTAGTTCCATTTACCTCTAATCCCAAATGATGCATCAACTTTTCCCTCATGACACAAATCTCTGCACCTCCATCCACATATGTCTTTGACACTCTCTGCCCATTGATTTCGGCTTCCACTAGAGGCACAATATCTTTCATCTTTCTAGCCTGGATTGCATTCACATGTCTATTCTTCATGGGTCTAATGCTTACCATCTTTGACCATTGTCGTCGTACTGTTGGAGATAGATGTAGTAATTGTGGCCATGAAATTTTTGGCCCTTGATTCCTCACATCAGCAAAAGCAAATCATAAGCTCTAGTACCTTTACCTAGGGAAAAATCATCTGGCTCAATGTGTCGGTATAAACAAGCCCTCCTTTTTTTTTACTGTTGCATGTCTTTGCAGCCATTGATGACTCTGCCTCCTCTTCCATATTTTCAACCTCCTTTGGTGGTGTAGGCTCCATTCTCTCAATTCTACGGGCTTTTTTCACCGCCATTGCTTCAACCTCTACTACTTTGGCCTTCCCTTTGACATCACTCTCATCTAGACTAATTATCCTGACATCATGATTCTCTGGCGATTGGACAAGCAAGGGCGGCACCTCTGCAAGTGGTCGAGGATGCTGGAGAACTTGAACCGACGGTGGAGGCCCTGGATTCGGTGGAACAAACCTTTCCCTATGTGGTGTCACTTGTTGTCCCCTCCTTCTTCGTTGGAACCCATTTCCTGGAAAACGCCTGGGATGAGGGCAAAAGTACATACCATGGCTAATCTCCCCACAATTATAGCAAACATACTCTCTTTCTTGTCTCCTTGGACCTTGATTGCCTTTATTTATGAGGGGAGGGGGCCGTATTTCTTGCACCAAATTTAACGAAAGGCTTTCAAGTTGATTAGTAATGCATTGTAGGAGCTCTTGCTCTGGCATCCCCGGTTCAGGTGGGGCCTTTGCTATTTCTCTAGGCCTTGGCATGGTTGGTAAAACGTGCATGGGCTCAACTCCCCCCTTCAACTGGGCTTGATACTTCAATTTTCTATCTTTCTCCGTGGCATAAGTGACTGATTCTTCATAGGATGTGGGAAACTTTCCTTTGACCTTCTCCCTTAGTAGAGGATGAAGTCCGGCTAGAAAACAATCTTTCTTAAGGCAATCAGGTACTTTTTCTCCCTTGGCTAAGGAGGTTGTCCATTTATCCCACAATTTTATAAACATGTCTTCATAGGCTTGGTACTCCCCTACTACGGTTTGGCGAAGATCTAAGAGCTGTCTCCAAATATCTTCAGGTGGATCTATATCTTGGTACTTGTGCATGAATGCGGTCTTGAGATCCTCCCAATTACCCCTTGTAGCCTCCGGGAGAGCTTGATACCACACTCGAGCATCACCGTTTAGAACTAAAGAGAAGGCCCGTACTTTGGTGGCTTCATCATCCCGGCCTATGACTAGGAAGGCCATTTCTAAGTCATCCAAAAAGTCTAGAGCTTTCTCCCCTTTGTGCCCAAAAAAACTTGGAAATGCCATGTTGCCTTAGTAGAGTACAAAGATAAACACGTCTAGACTTAAGTTGTATTTAATGAGGGGAAGGATGAATGGGTTCATAGATGCATTGATTTCAGCAAGACGTCTAGGCCCCAGTATGCTTCTAATAATGCCTTGGAATCTAAGCTTTGTGCTAGCTACAATATGCACAGTTTGCATAGCAAGTGAACGGATAGGTCCATACAACTCGTGGTGATTCATGAGAAAATATTATAATAAGATAAAGACATGTACATTGAAGGATGCATTATAGTCTAGCATTGGAAAGATTATAGGTTCTGGTGATACAAGAATCTCCCTTAATCTTTCAACCCCAAAGTACTTGGCAAGACGCTGCTGGAAGAAAATATTCCTACTGATGCATACATTGACTCGGATGTTTTATACAGAGTGGAAGGTGTAGAAATTCGGGCAATTATTATTATTCATGAGTGGAGACTACTTAAGGGAGTAGAGAGAATGCGCTTTCTTGAATTATGAAGGATTTTTCCCAAAGTGTTTCTTTCTAGAACCCACCAACTTTGCTATACAGAGAATTTGCTCACCAGTGATTGTTCTTGCCTTAGTGTGTCCATCCTCGGCGACATATATTTCATAAGGTGTGATGGCCACCTTTTTAACCACACCTAACCTTCGAGCTAACAACAGTTGAAGATAGTCTCCATACTTTGCACTTCTACAAAACTCCACACCGTTCATGCATAATTGTCCTCCTTTGATGTGGATTAGGCCAGAGAGAGAGAGACGGATTTGATGATTTGGAGACGAGGACCTCTCGGAAGGGCCTTCACTTTGTTTGCAAAACACTCACCACAATTATGAGAACCTAACAATTGATGGCAACATGATTTTTTCCGTTGTGAGAGAATGGAATTTCTAAGGTGAACACCTTTTACCCGCATACGTGCCGTCATCCGATAGGCATACTTCCTTTCTTGGGCTTCCTTGGGAGACCATTGTGGGAGTCGTGGTATTCGACCAGCTTCAAAAAAAGTTGGTGAATGCATTGGACAAGAGCCACTTGGGACACTTGTTGTAGAGGATGTGCCACCATGTATTGTATCATCCCACATAAGGAGGTAGAGAATTGTGGTTGAGAATGTTCTCAGCGGGGGCACCAAAAATGAGGGCTGAAATAATGAACGGGTTGCCTCTTATCCATCCAACCTCCAATCCTCACTAAGAGAACTAAAGAGGGGCACCACCTAGCCAAAGGGAGGATGGGCTAGGACATCCCTTTTCTCAAAGAGAATCAAGAGAACTAAGACACAAATTTACAAGAGAGAATATATGTACTAGACACCATATTGGAATATGAGAGAGAGAGATGAGAGGAGAGGGAGACAAGAGAAGAAGAGGTAGAGGAAGCTTGCCATTATGCTACATGGAATGAGAAGATGAGAAGAGAGGGAGATAATAGGAGAAGAGGTAGAGGAAGCTTTCCTTTATACTACATAATAAAAGAACTTACTCATAGCTTAACTCACAGAGATGAGGGTATTCTAAAGTGCTCTCATGGGCTTGTCATTCTCCTCCCTTTCCCCTCTTCATTCTCCATGGGCTCTTTATATAGCCTCCATGAGGGATTAGATTAAGCTAATCTTCTTGATTAACATAATCCTAGATGATGTATGGCATCTTTGAAAATATGGAGAATAGTGCATGGACCAAGTCTCCGCCTTGGTCATCATGCAAGAAGCCAAGGGTAGCGGTAGACAAAATAGAGAAATGGAGCTAGATTACAAGAGGTGGGTGCCCAAAGCACATTATTATAATATATTTACAAGAAGGATAGAATGGAAAGTTGGTGTGGTAAAAGAGAGAAGCAAATTGCATGTAGCCAGCAGTCTGCGCCTTCGTAACTTCAAATCCTTGAGGAATTTGAAAAAAGTTTCTTCTGCAACTTTGTAGACCAGGTCGAAACCGATCGGGCAGTGTGGGAATTTTCTTGAAATTCGCTTTTTCTTTGGAGTTATTGAGATGATAGAAAACGGCTTCCAAAAGTTGCTTTGACTTTAGTCCCCCATATATATATAAATACATATAAGCATGTGACAGAAGGGGTCCATGCTTGTAAGCTTTTGTGTAAGATCCAAATGACACAATGATGTGGATATTGACTTATGTGCTAGGGTGAGGTGTCCTCTAATGATGGTGATAGATTCCAAATCTTAGTGATGCAAGCGGAGCCCATGTGTAGTTGGAGGCTAGTCCTTTGAAAAATCTATGCACTCACTCAACTCCTAGGTATAATCTATTTTCATCTTCACTAAGATAACCATCCTTTTTACCCTTTACATTGACATGCCTCCTAAGAACTTGTTCCCCCCATTTGCTAGAGTTATCATAATCGAGAAGCAATGTAGCATACCTAGTGCTTGAAGAGTAAACCCAAAGTGATATTGTAAGCTCTTGATAGGGGTTTTGGCCAAATTTTGTGGTAGTAATCTGGGTTGTAAAAAATCCAGATCACTAAGCTTTAGGGTTTTATGTTTAAAACGAACTATGCAACTTTTTCTAACAACTACGCTGTTGAAACGAGATTTATGCCAATTGCCTAGAATTTAATATTCTTCATGCAGTCCTAGAATCATTTCCATGCCTTGCAAATTCCTATGGTTGTTAGCAATCCTCTCTAATGAATCCTTGCAAAGAAAGAGATGTCTAATAATGCAACATGTGATTTTTATCTTTCCATGCATAATAGAAGTGTACAACAATAATTTTGACTTTGTAAAGATGATCATTAGTTGATCTAAATTCATTACTTTGCAATGCATAAAAACAATTTTCTACGAATGCATAGACGTCTTATGTTTTTCTTTCATTCGTTTCTTTGAGAAATACAAATGACCGATTCTTCAGTTGTGAGTTATTTCCCTTAAGATACCCAATGTTTTCAATCGTAAAAGCGCATCTTGCTTCCGTGAATTAACCATGCATAATTTCAATATTACGACGTAAATCAAAAATAGGAAGAAAACATGGACTTGTGGGTTCGGTGAAATGTCCACATGAATGTTAGGAGATGATCCTCATGCGGTTGCACCTTGTGCCTTTTTAGGGGCCATCGCGTATTCGACCTTCTTGCCTTGGCCGCAAACTTATGATCTTGGCCCGTCTCCCTTGCACGCGCAATTCCCTTTGAGAATCCACTTCCTTAACCGATGCTCCATCTTGTGGAATTGGACTTTGGAAGATCTTATAGGCTTCCTCCTCGAAGCTTGGAGGAAAGAGAAGTTATCTTTAGGAGGGTTCAATGGGAAAGCCCTTAACTCTAGCAAGGATATTGGCCTTGTGACAGATGAAATGAAATAGCCTTTAAATTCCGGGTTGCAATGGACTTTAATAGGGACACCACTAGTAGGAATTTACAATCGGAAAAACAACTTTTGGGGGATTCAAGGGAAAGGGAACTTGAAAATTCCAAATATAAAATGGCCTCCACGGGAAGGGATAAAATGGCTATTAGAGGACTTGTGTGGGAAGGATTTAAAAGGAAACCAGGGGTGTAAAAAGGCTTTGTGGAAATGCTAGGGAAAGGCCTTTAAAAACCCGGCTAGTGTGGCTTTTTTTTTGGGGGGTGCAAGGGGAAAAAAGGTTTCATTCCTAGGGGATGCAAGAGGAAAGGTTACTTAAGTCCCCGGTTTGTAAAAAATCGCTTTGTAGGGGCAATGGAAAAGGGTCCATGGGAAGGGGTTTTAAAACCCAGGCTAATGTGAGCTTATGGTGGATGCAAGGGGGGGAAAATCCACGGGAAGGGGGTTTAAATTGACTCGGGTGGAACCCCACGGGAAGGGGGTGCTTAAATCCCGAAGGGGGGGCGGGTTTATAAAAACCACTTGGGAAGGGGCTTATGAAAGCCCACAGGAAGGGGGGCTTTCTAAGGGGCCCTTAGAAGCTTCCAAGAAGCTTCTTGGAAGCTTCTGTAGTCGACAGTAATCCACGTGGAGGAATGATGGCAGCGGCAGAGTCCAGCTTCTTCAGGTGGCAGCTTCACGCTACAGGTGGCGGCTTCCTCCTCCTCACGACTACCACACGGCGATGTTGCTCTTCACTCTCTCTCTCTCGACACGGCCTGGCGACTACTTCTTCCTCCTCCACACCTGATTGCTTTCAATCAGCCTCACGATTCTATTTTCCTCCCTCCTTCACTCCTTAGAGGGGGGAGGTATTTATAGGAAGAGGGGGGGTAAGGGCTTCCTTCCACGTATTGCCTTGCGTGGCTATCCCCCCTGCCACCTCTCTCCTTCCCATTGCAGTCATCCCCTTCCCTCAGCCGCACTTCGGCTAGGGGAAGGAAATAAAAAAATTTGCACTAATTATAACATTATCCTCTTGACCTCCTCCCAAGAGGAGGTTCATACGAAGATATGCGGGTTTCTTTAAACCTTGTCTCGTTTGGCCAATGGAGATCAGGATACGTCATGTACACTTTTAAAGATCGCACCATCCATATCTTCAATGTTGGCATCGTCATTGTATGAGACTCACGCGTGCACGTAATATTTTTCAGCAAAAATATTACACATTTTTAGCCAATTCATGAGCTCTATAGTTGTTTTTCCTACCAATACGCCAAATTTCAAAATTTTTAAACTGCCTCATGAGGCCTTTTATCTTAAACAACCAGTCCTTCAAAATATCTTTATTGGCTTTCCAAACATTTTGAACCTATCTAACCACCAATGTAGCATCTCCTTTTGCAACTATCTTTTTGTATCCCAGCTGAATACACTGTTTTAGACGAGCATGTAAACTCGCATATTCAACTTCATTGTTACTATGTATCTCTTTACTCTCTTGACTTCTAGAAAAGACTTCTCGATTTTCAGCATCCATAATGACAAAACCCAATCCTTCCTTTTTTAGCACTCTTCTGTAAACTGCCATCAAAAAACAAGGTAGTATCTCTATCCTTCATCTCCTCATGAATTTGCGGATGCGGAATCAGTTTCTATCTTACAACGACTGCACTTTCAACAGGTTCTTTATAAGTCAAGATATCAGCCAACCTAGCTCTTACAGTATCCTCCTTCAAACATGTAAATTCAAATTCTTGCAAAGCCAACAGCCACTTAGTATCTCTTGGAGCATTTTGAGCAGATCACAAAACTCATGGAAGCAACTAGGAACCAGTAAGTATTATAAATGGTTTTTGAATCAAGTATGATTTCCATCTTTTAATTGCATATACTAGCCCCCATACCAACAATTCTTCTTCCATCAAAGATTTTTCAATCGCTCCAATGGATTTTCTTATATAAAACACCGGTCTCATATAAGACATCCCTTTTCCCTTCTACATTAAAACGGCTCCCACTACATTTTTCCCAACACTAATGCTAATGAAGAAAGGTTCGTCCCAGTTTGGAGACATAAGAACTGGCAAAGTGCTTAACTTTTTTTAAATCTGCAAGAATGTATCCTCTTCAACTTTCATCCAAACTAAAGGATCCCTTTGAGTTACTTTTTGTAAAGGATATACATATTTAGCCAGCATATGGAATGACCTTGATAGATACCTCAACTTTTGAACAAAGCTCATTAGTTCTTTTACAGTTTTTGGAGAATCCATTAGAAGTAAAGCCTCCACTTTACTAGGTCCACATAAAATACCATTAGCAAACACGATGACCCAAGAGTATCACTCTAGTTCTTGCTATCTTGCATTTATTAGGGCTCAACTGACCACCATCCTCATCAAGTCTGCAAATAACTTCATCAAGCTTTTTAGAGTATAAGGCCCTTGAGATGTACACACAAAAGTCATCCATAAATACCCGCAAAGATTTCCCAATGAAAGGAGCAAATACCCAACTAACCCATCTTGAAAAGTTGGCGTATGCATTCATCAAACCAAAAGGCATCACTCTATAAGAGAAGCATCCCCATTGGGTAAAGAACGTTGTTTTCTTCTGATCTTCTTCTACTATTCTGATTTGGAAATATCCAAAGTATCCATCACATGCACTGTAAAATTCATGACCAGCCACTTGATCCAAGATCTCATCCTGAAACGGAAGAGGATAGTAGTCCCTCTTAGTAGCTGCATTAAGAGGCTTGAAATCAACACATACTCTCCACTTTCCATTCTTCTTTGGTCTGATTACAACAGGAGACAGCCATTCTGCATCATCAACAGGATAGATAAATTTAACATCAAGAAAATTTTGAATTTCAACTTTACGTACATTTTCCTGAATTGTACCGTCTTCTAAGTTTTTGAGCCACTGGTTTACACAATTCTTTCAATTTGATATGGTGCATAATGCTGTTAGTACCCCTTAATTGGTGGTATTCTATAGCAAACAGTTTTGGATATTTCTGAGAAATGGCTGAATATTAATCTATTTCATCATTAATCAAGTAATTTCCCAGCATATTCATAAGCTTAGGCAGTCCAACACTCATTTTAGGTTGATGATCACATGTTTCCTTCATGAAGTCTGCACTTCCTACACCAATGTATACCACTTTTTCCTCTTTTCGTGAATCCTGGATTGACAACCAGAAGAGATTAACATCCCTAGAGAGTAGGCTAGCTTCCCATTCTCTATCTTCCTCATCAAGGCTGGAATTTTCTAAATCACTACTTTCATCACCTCCAACATCACTTTCATGTCCACTTTGAATGACAGACCCTATTTTCATGTCAAAGATCACCCTCCTTGAACTGGATTTTTTAGATAGGGTTCCAATTGACCTCTATACCAGTCTTGTCTGGATCTCATACCAATCAACCATGGTCATCCCAAAATGAGAGGATATGCCTCAATTTTTGCAGGCATAACATGGAAATCGAAACATGCTCTTTGGCCTCCAATGTTGATCTCCAAGATCTCAATGACTCCCAAGCATTTCACTTTTGAGCTATTTGCCATTTTAACCTTAA
Source organism: Lygodium microphyllum (assembly GCF_053477565.2). Lineage (NCBI taxonomy): Eukaryota > Viridiplantae > Streptophyta > Polypodiopsida > Schizaeales > Lygodiaceae > Lygodium > Lygodium microphyllum. Next base: position 43,370,071 of record NC_141140.1, on the reverse strand, counting down.
ATAGTGACTTCCCTGTCATTTTAAGATGCATTTGCAACATTGCTTCTTTAGTGATTACACAAACTTGTGCACCACCATCAGCATAAAATTGATCAATTTTCCTTCCATGTATCCATGTGTCCATGACATGTATAATGTCTTTCACATCTAATAGGTATACCACTCCAACATGCCAAGTTTGGGTTTTTCCTTTCCTAATGCTAACCAAACCATGCCATTGCCTCCTCAAATATGAGTTCATCTATAGTAGCTGACCATATGTAACATCAATGTTTTTACCTTTTAAATCCTCAAGCAAGTTGTAAGGAACTTGATTGACTCCCAAAGAAAAGTCCCCCATTTGAATCTTCCTTCGTTGTCTAGCTTTCCTGCTAGTTTCTGGATCATCTACAACATGTTTTCCCTTTTTAATCCTTGCTGCCCTTTGAGTTTCAATTTCAGTATCCCTCTCTTTGACTCTCTTATTAGCAAAAACGTCTGCATTTTCGCCATCATCAAACACAGTGGTTTCAATCAGATTCATACCAGATGTGCCTTCATTAGGTCTTCTTTCGAACTGTTGCCTAGTTGGTTCAAGTGGCCTTTGTTCTTGTTGAGGTCTAGCATCTTGCCTAGCATTCCTTTGTGGCATGGGATACATCTCCCCTCCTGTTCTTGTGGGATAAGGGCAATCAGGAGCAATATGACCTTTATCCCTGCAATTAAAGCATTTAAAGTTTTCCCATCTATTCCTTGGTCCTCTAAATCTAGGTTTCATTTGAGGTTGCCTTGCCTGCAATAGGCTCATATTCAAATTCATATTTGCCAACTATTTCTGAAATTTATTAATCACATCATCGTCAGGTTTCCTATGACCTTTTTGAGTCCCATTCTCCGCTCTTTCAAATGCCCCATGAAGATTTATAGCTTGCTGTCTTGCATTTCCTACAAGATTGTCAGCTTGATGAGGCCATAAAAATGCATGCACAACAATACCTCTTGATTGATCCGACCTCAATTGTATTTCCCTTTGCTTTTCCTTGGCTATTTTGACTACATCTTCATATGTATGTATCAGGGGCTTTGATCAGAATTTTTCTCTAATTTCAGGTTTGAGCAATGAAACGAACTTATCCTTTTTCAAGAACATCATGGGAGGTTGCTCCATACTCTGTGCAATTTCTATCCACTTTGCTTCAAATCTCGTTACAAATTTAGACACTTCCTCATTTTCTCCCTGAAACATCTTCTCCAAATATTTCCATAAACTTTCAGGAGTTTGCTTAGTTGCAAACTTTGTAAGGAACTCATTTTTTACTTCATTCCAATTCACCCTCATCTCTTCATTCAATGAGTTCCACCATAATCTTGCAAAATCTTCAAGCAACATGTTGATCATTCGTAGATTATCTGCATCAGTGTCTCTTCGATCTTGGTAAGCTATCCACTCCAATCTCTTGATAAACTGATTAGCATCCTCATTTTCAGTTCCAAAGAAGGGTTCATATCCAAAAGCCGCCATGCTTGAGTTTGTGTACATGTTGGTTTCCAAACCTTACACTTTCCAACTCATAAGATCACTAAGAGATCTTCAACACGAGAGATCCTCAGCGGGGGCACCAATCTATGGTGGGTGAATTTGGTAGTTGGCCTCTAACAACCTCCAAGACAACACCACATGATAAAGACTGAGGATCTTCCCTCAACGAAACCCACAAGACAACACCACCCAAAACATGATCAAAAATTCATGATCACTTTCTCCTTACTGAGACTTCAACTCAATACTTAAACAGTCCAAACTTTCAAGCTCAAATTTTACCACTTTTAGAGAAGATCTGATGCAGAAACATCCATGGCATAGACTCCGACAACAAGAGCTTTCAGATTCACACAACTTCTATTTTTTAGGGATGGCAACCCCACGCAGCAAACTGCTCCACAAAGCATGATTGCTTCAAACAGTACAAAATCAGTTGTATACCCTCTCTATCATTCTTCCTTCAAAGCACACATAAATACAAACCAAATACTCAGGGAATCAAAGCTTTATACGGCAAATTTTCATGCCCATTCAATTGCTACAAGCATTTCACAACTATAGACATTCCATTACTACATCAAATCCGAGTTTGCATTGATATATCAATGGATAATCATGATGACTTCCACGGGAAACAAAGTTGGTATTATAGAAGCTGTTGAATTCACCTATTTCCTCATAAAGTATGGAAATTGCCTCATAAAGCACTGAAGCTGCTTCATAGAGCATTACACACAGAACAACTCATTACTTTCTAACCAGACTTGGGATCACCAAGCTTGGAAAAGGAAAGTTGTAGCTCTCTTTCTAATCTACAATTCTTTAGAAAAATTCAGAGTCAAATTCCTTGATCTACTACCCTGAAACAACTCTACACAGTTTGCAATCATAAATTCATGCATGCTTTATATAGCAAACACAACTTCTCTGTTCCAAAAGCACGATCTTGCATTGATGAAGATTCGTGGGAGCTTTGAACTTTACAAATTCTGATCCATTATCTTCTTGGCTACAAATCCTTTTAGATTTTCCAATAACCTGAGCTCGTGCATTCAACATTCCACCATAATACATATTCCCCAATTCCAGATGTAGAGGCCTTTCACTTCCATTCTTCTTTGTTGATGGGGAGCCTCACTCAATGACTAGCAAAACATCACTCTCATCGTGAAGAAGAATAGCCCTCTGTTGTCTTTCACTCATATCCATACACCAGAACTAATATGCATACTCTCTGCTCCACAAAGCAGTAGAAGAAAACAAGACAAAAAGGAGACTCTTATAACCATCATCGAGAACTGAGAACTCGCATCAGCTCATTGACTTCAGCAACTCTTCCATCCTGCTTCTCAACTTGAATAACTTCAACTTCACGATCTCTTTCTTCTCACAGTTTGTTCTTCTTCTTCTTAGCTTCAATTTTCTCCCTTCTTGAGCTTGCAAGATTCTTCTTCTCCCTTTCTCTCTCTCTCTCTCTCTCTCTCTCTCTCTCTCTCTCTCTCTCTCTCTCTCTCTCTCTCTCTCTCTCTCTCTCTCTCTCTCTCTCTCTCTCTCTCTCTCTCACGCTTGTTGTGATGTATTGTGTCCAAACACTTCTCTTCTCTTTTTTCCCAAAAATAACTACTCATTTTTTTTCTTTTTCCCTTAATATTTTTCAACACTACAAGATATAGGCCTTATACTAACGTTAAAAGCGACGAAAATGTAAATAACAAAATTTGCCCCCGTTGTTGCAAAAAGCGTCGGTATCAACGGCGCTATCAGCTCGGTATCATTGTCGGTGTTTGCGACAAAAATAACGACGCGTGCAGGTAAATTTGCAATGGTAATAGCGACGGTAACAAGGAAATAATTTTTTTAATGGCAGGGCAACTATAGCATTGTGTGCTTTATTTGAGCCATACAAAATAGTTTATGCACTGTGTACAATGCTCGTGCAAACAAAAACAAAGTATACTGAAATCATAACACTAATACATGAAATAAATACATGATCGCATAATAAGCGATTGGTACAATCATGACAAGATATCACTAATATATAGAAAATTTATACACAGATCAGGCAACCAAAAAATAAGGGTATGTGAGCTCCAGGGATCCAAGGGCGAGCTACATATCCTCGCCCTCCGAAAGCTCTGTTAGACGATGTGGATCTAGGACATGACACAAGCTATGGTGGATCAAAGATGTAAACCAAGTTCATAATGACATGGACAAGTAGAGATAAACTATTACACAAGTGAATTAGGTTCCAAGATAGATTAGCTTGGACTCATAAACACAATCTTGTGTAGAATTGACAATGACAGACACTTAACTGAAAGTACAAAGCATCATGATATTGTGTTCATTTCATAGTCAACTACAATGCTTTATAGGCTTTGAGTTGTTCCACTCTCCTCACTGTGCATATGGGATTCAGGACAGCTCCTCTTGGAGCATACATCATTTGTCTATTTCTCAACACCCCCCCTCAAATGACGAGTCCCTACACTTGCTGGCTTTTGTCCCCCCCCCTTCATGATAACATGGCCCGGAAGACTAGCTCATAGGCAGCCTAGTCAAGTTAAAGCTTGAGACTTTACATCTTGGCAAGGGTTGTACAAATCAAATTCACTAAGGAAAAGAAAGATCCACTATGGGACAAACATATGAAAGATACAATGAAAGTTCTTCAAAACAATCTGTCAGAGTTGTTGATGGTAGTGGAAGCATATTCTTCTTCTTCTCTTTCTTCCATGTATTGGTTCTGGTGATGATCACTTTGCAATTGTTGGGCTCTCTTCTTGTGGAAACATTCACTGGCTACATGGCCAGTCTTACCACAATAGTGACATGTAATCCGATCCTTGTTATTGTTGTTGATGAATCCTCGACCTCTTCCTTTAGGTCCAACAGCTCCTTTGGTGTACAAAAGATTTTCCCTAGATGATGAGACATTATCTTTTGCATTATTGGTTTTTACTTTGCCTTCTTCATCGAGTAGTGAGTGCTCAATATCTTTAAGTGTGAGGCTTGGAACATTACTCAAAGTGGACACACGATTTTCATATGGATCCTTGTTCACACTTGCAAGCAGTACGGCTATTGCTTCATCTTCCTCAATATTCTTTTTAAGAGATGCAAGCTGAGTTTTTAAACTCTTAAACTTATTAATGTGTATGGTTATAGAAGCACTGTCTTTGATATCCAGTTTATAAAACTGCATGAGAAGTTTTACCTTTGAATTCTTTGCTTGAGTACCAAACATTTTATCAAGTTCCTCCCAGGCGGTTCTAGCATTTCTAATGCCAGATATATGATGTAACACATCATCACTTAATCCCCAGGCAATGATGCCTAGTGCCTTATTATTCATCTTCTTCCATTCTTTGGATTTGAACTGGTTTTCTTCAACAAACCCGTCTTCATCATCTTCCTTCTTGTTATCTGCATCATCTTCAAACAGGTCCCATAAGTCCTTTCGCATCAGGTGATACATGGTCTTTTTCTTCCAGGCATGAAATCCTTCACCGTTGAATTTAGCTATTTGCTCAATCTCTGCCATGTTGCTAAACTTCAGTTAACCAGCAAAAGACTGTATTTTAATGTGTCAAGAGACACAAGAGAATCAGTGTCAAATTGACACTAGTTGAGTGTTAATGGATACTAGTCGGTACTTGATCTGCTTTCTCTCAGGAACTTCATGGATGGCTTCTAAGCTTCCTTGGACACTTCCAAACTAGTAATGATCTTCAGAGAGAATTCCTCAGTGATTAAAATCACTGTTGATGATGGTAATGGGAAAAGGAACAAGGTTGCCAAGCTTTCCAAATTTCTGGATATGGCTTCCTCTAGGGTTTCAGACAGCTGACTGTTCTTTCAGTTCGTGCAGCTCAATGAGTTGACCATTGCCCAAGATATTGTATGGGGAGTAGGCTTGCATAGTGAGCTTCAAAAGCCCTATGCTCACAGGGTCGATTGCGGACTGTACGATTGGTGTCAGTAGTACGACCGTGGACAGGCGCAGACAGGACAGTGCGTTTTGATTTGTGTAATGCTGAAGCTAGAAAGCAGTAATGTCGTCGATTGAAGTGCTAGGATGAAGCGTCTTGAGCAATTGAAGATACCTATAGAAGGAATCACCTGAAGATATGGCCCGTAGAGAGAGATCCAAGAGCTCCAAGGTGGGTAGGTGCAGTCTGGCTATGGCTGCCACAAGGTCCAACTGAGATTTGAAGTTGAAACTGAAGATATGAGCTGAATGTGGGCTGGCTAGAGATCACCAGAGGTGAAGGGAGACTAGAGACTCAGAGTATGATCTGTGCCATGCCCAACTGGGCTCTGATACCATGCTAGACGATGTGGATCTAGGACATGTCACAAGCTATGGTGGATCAAAGATGTAAACCAAGTTCATAATGACATGGACAAGTAGAGATAAACTATTACACAAGTGAATTAGGTTCCAAGATAGATTAGCTTGGACTCATAAACACAATCTTGTGTAGAATTGACAATGACAGACACTTAACTGAAAGTACAAAGCATCATGATATTGTGTTCATTTCATAGTCAAGTACAATGCTTTATAGACTTTGAGTTGTTCCACTCTCCTCACTGTGCATATGGGATTCAGGATAGCTCCTCTTGGAGCATACATCATTTGTCTATTTCTCAACAAGCTCATCTCGCTGCAAAGGAGCATTGAACGGACTCTGCAAAAAAAGAAACAACAATATATTAGTCCACCATACAATAATTCATTCTAATTAAACATGGTAACTACAGACAAGAAAGATGAGTGGCTTACAGGGCCGCCACGTCTATACAATCGGTCGATCAATAAAGTGAGACCGTACCTCTGTGCATATCAAGTCTCAAGGCCGATCGGATCGTGATTTGTAATGAAGTGCTGCAAAGAAAACAAAATGCTAACTGTTAGAAACATGATTGCCAATACAAAGGATATTGCAAAAAAATAAACAAGCAAAACAAAAGAAAAACTTACAAAGTCCTTCAAATATGTCATGTGGCCGCCACTCCCAAGATGATGGACCACTCCGGCCTCGAGTCGTGCCCTCGCTGCCTCACGCTGCTGACTTCAAGGTCCTGGAGAATCTGTAGCCTCCTCCCTCAATCGGTGCCAATCGTCCGCATCTAACCACTCAAGCTTTGCAGCCTCACTCTTGATTGCCTTGTATACATCGGATCGTCTGTGTGACATATATGCACGCATGCAATCCATCATCTAGCCTATAGAAAATCTATCTAGTGAGGCTGGAACTAGAAACTCCTCATGCAAGGATGCTACTACGTAGTCCTTTCTCCCCTCCAATATGTTCTTCCAATGATCTAAGACGTTGTGCCAAAAAACTTGTTGGCACAACTCTCTCATGCGAGCCATCACCCTCCTCCCCTTATCATTCATGATGATGGCTCCTGACCTATCATCGACTAGATATGCATATCCCCTTGAGGTATGCCTAAGATGGGTCCTCTCACATCTGCGTCTATGCTCCTAGGCATATCCAGGAGACCCCTGTGCATCCGGTGTACTGACCGGGTTAATATTTGGCAGAGTGGCACCCATAGGGATGCCACCTACTGACGGCTGAGCAAAAGCTGGAGTAACTGGAGTAGACATCTCCACAGGTGTGACAAATCTTGGAGGTGATGCAACTCCAACTGAACGACGAGACGAAGACACCGCGTCCGTGCATCCACAACATCCACCTGAGCCTGAGCCACACTCCCTAGAACCGCCAGGAGAGCGAGGAGTCGCACCTGTATCTCGTGTCGACCGCAGGCTCACTGCCTCCATATCTTTGCAGCATCCCTTTGACCCTGAAGCACCCCCTCTGGCCCAAGTCTGGAGCGTCGAGCTCGTCTGCCTCCGTATCTCTGTAGCATCCCGTTGACCCTAAAGCACTCCCTCCCTCCAAGTCTGGAGCATCGAGCTCATCTACTCGAAGCTGAAGTATCCGATTGCGCTGAAATAGATCTAGTAGAGCGCCCTGACAAAGACCGAGACAGCTCCTAGTCTGCCATGTCTCTGAATCTCACGATCTGGTCTGGAGACATGCGCGTGAAGATATCATATAACTCCTCATTGCTCATTCCTCGACTCATCCTGAAAATGTCATCTGCACATATAAAAAATGATATTAGAATAATCAATTTAAATCATACAAAGCACAGTAATATAAATCCTTAAAAAAAGATCTCACTTAAAATGCATATTTTATGTACCCTTATAAGCGATCGGTCAACGAATTGAGTAAGTGGATGCTCTAAGTATGAAGTATCCTATGGTCCCATGTCAATATCCTGACACAACTCCACATACACTTGAAGGTTGATAGACATGTCACCACAAAAGGATGAGTCCATCTCATTCTCAAAGAATTCTTGGACTTCTGTATTTCCATCATTGTTAGCCGATGCTGGCTCCAAGCTTTTGGTGGCCTCCACCCCTTGCAATATCTACCCCTCTATTTGCATATTCTCTTCATCTATGCTCGGAACATCGCTTTGATCATATAATCTTGCACTTTGGGGAGTTGAAGGTATAACATACCACCATCAAGGTTTTTGGGGGTTTGGATAGAAGATTACCTGTTCACAAACACGTATAAGAGAGTTTAAACCATTGTGACATGTACCATGTCGTAATATAATTAACAAACAAATGAGTCCATGCACCTGTTCACAACGGACAGGCAACACAAAGGTGTCGTGCAAATCCATCCATTTTTTTTTAAATCTATTTCAAGAAATCCAGATGGACCTCGTCGAACTGTTGCTCCAACTTCTCCAAGTATCACTTTGAACCACTGCACATCGAATAGTATCATGGAGAAACTACGGTAATCCACCGTAACAATACTTTGCAAGTTCCCAAAATACTGAATCTCATCTACAACCGTTTTTGGATCCGTTGCTCGTCATCGGCTCTCTTGCTTGAACCTTGCCATGATACCACAGTCCATTGTGGAGTGCATTTTGTCAATACGCTCCACGCGAAAATGCCATCCGCGCGACCACACTGCACTATATATTTTGTATTGTACATTTAAACACTCAATATAGATGTCGCATATAAAATATAGATATGACAAATCCTAAACACCTCATTACCTTTGGACTACATCCCCTCGAGAATTCCCACTTCTCCATTGAGACCTCTATCTCTTCGCGAGACTCCGATCAAAGCTCCATGCAACCATCGTGTTGACATAAATTGCGGCATCTCCTCCATGCCCTCGGGATATCGAATCGGTCGATGATGCGTACTACGTCATAATTTAGATCGCGCTTCCTCTCGATATTGCCTAACGATGTGGTACTTGGTGAGCCATGTCTCCATAGAGGCATGGTGCAACATACAAAAGCGATTCACCTTCTTCTCCATTGAGGCATCTATTCTTTTTTCTATCCCATTTTCAACCACCACATCTCCAGTCAGTCTATCATTGTCCTTTAGTGACCATAGCATTTCGTTGTCTAGATCCACCGTTGGTAGCCATTTTGAAATATGCACTAGCGACTCAGACACCAACCAATCTTCACCCATGCTACCTTATGGCCGAGCTCGTTGTCGCATAAAGCCTTTCAGGGTTTTAATGAATCTCTCCAAGAAGAAAATCCATTGCATATGGACAAGTCCAGCAATCTCCACTTCATCTAAAGATGCATAAGAAGGTGGATTTGTGTCGTCAACATGCTGGTGGGCAGGTATTTCTCAAAGAGACTGACCGTCTCCACTGCTCCCCGCCTCACGGATTCAATAGAGGACGTCTTAATCTCCTTCTATGAGATCCATTGCACCAAAGTTGACAAGCTGTAAATGGCCCTACGTATTTCTAAAGTAAGACATCCTATGATCGCGATCGGTAGTACAAACTACCACAAATGAGAAAGCATTATGAATAATGGCTACACTCCAAATAGCAAAATGCGCACGCCAATTACAATCAATTCGTAGTATAAACGTGACATATCTTATGTCAGTCATGGAATTTTAGCCCTGATAATTGGTCATCTTTAGAAAATGCAGACCTAAGAGAATACATCATACCCGTCGGAGTGCGGATAGACTTGACTACTTGCTTCACAATGCACTCTTCTTTAGTGGACAAAACCAAAGGAGCGCGAGGTAGCTGCACGCGACTATCAGTACTCGACTGCGGCCAAAGCGCTTCCATCTTACCTACCTCCTTCAAATCCATTCATGCCCCTATAGTGTCTCTCTTTCCTGTGATGTGGTCCCATAGCAAGCTATCCACATTCTTGAAAATATGCATGGGATCCAACAAAAAGTGGTTGACCTGTAAGTGGGTCCAATATGGCAACTCGTAGAAAACTGAGAACTGCCGCATTCTATTTGGATGTGACTCCGCGTGGACCATTTTCAACTCGTACTAGCTTGCGGCGTTCATATGTATTGGAGGTCATCCAAGAAAACCTTCCCTAAGTTCATGATCCTCTAGCAAGAAAGCAGCGTGTCCTTGATATACAATCTTCTTCATGGTGCGTGACCTTCGGGAGTCTAACTGTGGTCCACACAATGGACATGCATGATAACCTGATGTAACCAAACCTAGTCCAACACCACAACCTAGTGAATACAAGCTTGAACGAGAGAAAATATAGATATTACCAACGAGAACGGAGGCCTGTTCACCTGAGCACTCTCTCAATCTTGGAAAGTCATGCATCATCCACATGAGAGTGGCTCGAATATTAGCAGACCGCCGACCATCGCGCTTGCTCATATCTTACACGGTGACCCCCCTCCCACAAAATCTTAAGCTCATCGACTAATGGATGAAGATACACGTTCATATTTTTGACTTTGTAGCAGTCGCGGACGAGTAAGCTAAGGATGAGATGTCCTTTCTTCGTAGAAATCCATGGAGGGATATTGTAGTTGACAAGGACTATAGGCCACACATTGTAAGAAGTTGAGCGCAGACCGAGTGGGTTCATGACATCCATTGCAAGACCAAGCCAAAGATTCCTTGGCTCTTGGTCAAAGCCTAGGAAGGTAGAGTTAATGTGGCTCCATGCGCGTGAATCCGCTAATATTCGTTGAACTCCATTCGTGGACCTATTCTGCATATGCCATGTTGTCAAGCTCACCATTCCGCATGTACGAAACATGTGGTTTATGCAGGAGATAAGCGGAAAGTGTCTGAGAGCTTTTTGAGGGATGGTTTGCCCTTGTAAGTCCTGTCGATACCTGTGAACACCACATTTGGACATGTCTCCATAGTCTCGTATTCTCCCCGAAACAGTATGCAATCGTTGATACATGCATGGATGTTGTTGTAGTCCATGCCAAGCTTTCGTAAAACATGTCGTGCATCATCATGAGACTCAGGCATGGTATTTGCAGGTGGTAATATATGATATTTCAATAATCTGAAAAAAAATCATAAACACCTTGAAAAAGCACAAATGTTTTTAATAATAGTGCCGAAAAAAAAATCAACGAAGCGTATGTACAAGGTACGTGAACAACTCGGTCACACTCGCATTGCTCCACCCGTATTTTGCTTGCACACTTAAGAGTGCAAGTAGTGTCTTCAGGCGAGATACTTGGCACCCATCATATAATGGTATGGATGCTTTCTTTCTAAGCGGATCAGAAGTCTCAACATCCATAGGAATCAACGCATCGATCATTGCCTCCATCTCAGGCTCCAAGATTGCAGGTAGGTCTGGAAAGTTGCATGTCTTCTCTGGCATTGACAGTATAGATTGCGACCATGATACTTCTATGACAATATAGTTCTATGACTACGACTACAACTACGATGACTACGACCATGACCACGACCATGACCATGATGACCATGACTATGGGTAGATTGCACTCACTAAGAATAGGATTGGCGATTCACCTCATCTTCTCTCCATCATCAATAGAATTCTCATTTACCCTTTACAACTCACCCATCTTCTTTGCACACTACAATCTCTATGAGGGCATGAGATTGGGATCTCCATAGATACCAAAACATGATCTCTAGCTTGATGGTTGCATATATACGACTACTACTCATGGAATAAACCTTAAAATAGTTATTATGCTCAAATATATGCTTGTTAGAGCATAAATTTGTTCCTAAGACTATTCTAAGGAAGAAAGAGGGTTAATGATAAAAGAGTGTCCTTCCTTGCAAGTGATTTTATATTATATTTATTAATTAAAATTGATAGTTGAAGTTGAGTTTCCTAAGAGATCTTGTGGTGATGCTGTTTTAGTTTTGCGAAGCATATGAATGATGCTGTTTTAGTTTTCTGTATTTGTCTTTCTAAGAAGAGATTGATTTTTATGGAATATTCAAAGTTATTTTTGGGATTATGTTATGAAAAATGAATGTTTTTCATACTGATAGGTTGATTTCCTTCGTTGTATATTTGCGTGGTGGAGGCTAGGAAAAGCCCCATGTACGAGATGTCTCTTTGCAAGAAGAATATTATTCTTGGAGGCACAAGTATACTAGGGCTCTCTAGCCATATATCCCTTAGGTTTGTTGAGGATCGGCCTAACCCCTATGAGCCTAAGATGAGCTTATTGTAAGGTCCTATTTACTTTTCTCTCTTTCTCTCCCTCTCTCATTTCCTCTCCCTCCCTCACCGTGACCCTCTCTTTCTCTCTTTCCCTATTAGGTTTAATGATTTTTCTCTCTTTTTCTCTCTCCTCTCCATCTCTCATTTCCCTTTCTCTCTTTCTCTCCCTCTCTCATTTCCTCTCCCTCTCTCACCCTCACCCTCTCTTTGTCTCTTTCTCTATTAGGTTTAATGATTTTCTCTCTTTTTCTCTCTCCTCTCCCTCTCTCATTTCCTTTTCTCTCTTTCTTTCCCTCTCTCATTTCCTCTCCCTTCCTCACCCTGACCCTCTCTTTCTCTCTTTCCCTATTAGATTTAATGATTTTTCTCTCTTTTTCTCTCTCCTCTCTCTCTCTCATTTCTTTTTCTCTCTCCTCTCCCTCTCTCATTTCCCTTTCTGTCTTTCTCTCCCTCTCTCATTTCCTCTCCCTCTCTCACCCTCACCCTCTCTTTCTCTCTTTCTCTATTAGGTTTAATGATTTTTTTCTCTTTTTCTCTCTCCTTTCCCTCTCTTATTTTTTTCTCTCTCGTCTCTCTCTCATTTCATTTTCTCTCTTTCTCTCCCTCTCTCATTTCCTCTCCCTCCCACCACAAGAGAAAGGCGCTATAGACGCGCACTGTACATGTGAAAAAGCGGGCGCGTTTATAAGCGCGTGTATCAGCACGTCTATTTATGCTAGTATACAGAACACGTCTATATAAACGCGTCTATAGATGCAAAAATAAATGCACATATTTTTCATTTCTCATAAAGTCCCTAAATATGACCAAACCTCTTAATAGCTAGTATTTGTTTGAATACATTACCAACTTTACTTCTTTTTGAGTATTGCAAATATACATCCAATCATTCAAAGCTAATTATATATGTGTGATTTCATGCCCTATATACATCCAATCATGCCCTATACAAATGTGATTGGATAAGGCATGATTAAATGTATATACGACATAATTACACCTGGATCATAAGGACATGATATACATGTATAGGATCATAAGGGCATGATATACATGTATATACGACATGATATACATGTATAGGGCATACATGTATAGGACATGATATACATTACCAACTTTACTTCTTTCTGAGTATTACAAATATACATCCAATCATTCAAATCTAATTATATATATGTGATTTCATGCCCTATATACATCCAATCATACCTATACAAATGTGATTGGATAGAACATGATGATTGGATGTATATACGACATAATTATTAGAGAAGTGATTGATACATGCACATGTTGCATCTATTGTGCACTTAACCTAGCCATGGCTAAAACTTATAGATCAAAGGTTGACTTGTGCATGTGTAATATATATATATATATATATATATATATAGAGAGAGAGAGAGAGAGAGAGAGAACTGATCAATACACTCACATGTCTCATTTGTTGTGCACTTAACCTAGCCATGCATAAACTTATAGATCAAATCTTAATCGATGATTCAAGGGAGTACCCTCACTTTTTAGGGTAGTCCCTTGATTCTTATTATTCTCGAGGAATATACATCACAATCAATACAATCAAAGCAAAAGAAAGACATGCATGCCAATTCATAGCATGAGTAGATTGATGTAAATCAGTTGGCTTGTGCATGTGCAAGCTATTCCAATCATGTCAAGGTACACTTATAGCTCACATATAATTTTAGATAAGGTGAACCATATGTAGCCAGTGTGCACATGTCCTCTTTTCATCATCTTTAGCTAGTGTGTCTACTTGGTGACTAAAATAGATCACTGTAAGGATACTTTGCAATACCAACAAGCCAACTACAAATCTCTTATCTATGAAATGTATAAGTAAATTAACTTGGTTAATTTGATGAGGTCAAGTTTTCCTTCCATGGACAGTGTGGTTGGCTATCTACTTCAAGGTTATGGGAACTTGCAGAAGTCTGGAGCATCCTAAAAATGACGATACTCTAATTACTATATCAAGTCACTTCATGTACATATCTTTGATTGATTGATGGATAATATGCATTTCTCTATCTCTTTCATATACACCTTCATTGCATTATCTCTCTCTAGCTAAAAACCATTCGTGCTTTATCCACCTATTGATACTTGCATGCAATTGCAAGTGGGATGGTCTAGTAAGTCACCACATATGTGCTGATTGACTTGCCAATGTGCTATCTCTTATCCTCAAGCTTTGTTATATATGTCACCACATAGGTCAATTGCTAGTGTACCATCTCTTATCTCCATATTTTCTATATATTTCACCAGTATTCTCAATCAAAAACATCATATCAAGCATATCTTGCATTAATCAAGCAGATTGGCCAACCCAACATAAATGAAATTGTATGAATAGCAATATAGATCAATATATTAGATTAAATCAATGACACCTTTTTGCACAATATAAACTGTTAGAGTTTAACTACAATATATAATGCCTGCAAATAAAAAAGAGGTTTGATTTGTTGGACCACTATGCACATACAATCTATATATGTCATATTCCCTAAATGCATGCATTGATACTTACAACATGGAGGCAAACATTTTGATATTGAAAGACTAGGAAAGTCATGTCATGTTGATCCAAAAACAACCAAAAGCTAGCATCTAATCAGTTTAATTGTTACTGCGCATTTGCACCGCTTGACCTGTCGTAAAAAGCGAGAATGGGAGGAGGAGAGATATTGGGATATATACCACCTTCTTATGAGCAGAGATTGTGCAGAGGCATGGAGGCAGATCAGAGAACCACGCTCACCCACACCGATACATGACCCTGCAGTATGGCATGGATACGCACAGAGTTTATATCATGTACCCACACAGCCGTTGATACCCATACCATGTACACCGAAACCGGGTATTTCATCCTTTTTCACCACTAGTATGGTGAAACATGCTATCTCACGGTTATAGCATGGCCACGCTCGAGACCAGTTTGATCTTCAGGCAGAGCATATTATATATGGGAGAGACACATTGGCTCCACTCATTGCTCACCTCTTCAACCGTGCATTGTCTGAGGGGTTCCTTGACTCTGGACAGAGCACACCATTGTACCTATCCACAAGTCAGGGGATCCTATGGATCCTAACGCATATAGGACCATCATGATTGGGCCAGTTTTGGCCAAACTTTATGGCACGGTGATGGAGGAGGAGCTCAGCACGCTGGCAGAGAGAGAGTGCATGCACACACCCGGACAGGCAAGGTTCAGACGGGCATTTTCTACCATAGACCACATCTTCACTCTCCGTTGTTTGATCGACCTGACACGAGTGAAGAAATAGAGATTATATTGTTGCTTTGTGGATTTCTGCAAAGCCTTTCACATAGTTCCGAGAGAGAGGCTTTTCAGACGCCTACTTGATCTAGGGGTGGATGATGACATGATGTGGGGTATTTATGCACTATATGAGCGGGTTACTGGCAGAGTCAGATGTTCGGGAGGTATATCAGATCCCCTTGTGAGCACCATTGGTGTGAAACAAGGATGCCCAGTCTCACCGACTCTATTTGGGCTATACATTGATGAGATAGCACAGTTTATTCAACAACGAGCCGGTGGAGGTATAGATCTCAGTGGAACCATAGTTCATATCTTACTATATGCAGATGACATTGTGTTGGTCTCAGATTCAGCTCAGGGATTACAGTAGTATTTATTAGCATTGGATGATTTTTGCATGCAGAGAGGCATGACAGTGAATCTTGGTAAAACCAAGGTTCTTATATTCCATACATCAGCTCAGATACGCAGACAGAGTATTTTCATGGCAGCATGAGGGAGTATTGAGGTCATTGGATCATATGTATATTTGGGAGTCACCTTTACAGCAGCTTCAGGGACTTTCTCAATGACACAGGCAGCTCCTGACCGCCTCACTAGAGGATACTCAGCATTGGCTCTTATGGAGCGACAGTGTCATCAAGCACATTTCCAGGAGCCCCGCACCAAGGGGTGGCTCTTTGATACTCTAGTCACTCCAGCATTGATGTATGGAGCAGCTATATGGGGGCCAGGCCTTGCCAATTATGTATGGACATTGATGGAGAGACCTCGGTGATCATGATATCTAGATTGATTCGCAGCAAGGCCTCAGTCCCACATGACATTGTGCGAGCAGAGCTTGCCACACCGCCCACGCTAGTCGAGGCATTATTTCAGACAGTCTGCTTCCTACACAGATTTCAGGATATGGACAGAGATCGCATTGCATACAAAGCATATATGGCATCTCAGGAGATGGCTCGAGCGGGGGATACCACATCATGGTATGCACAGACTAGAGCTTGGTTTGACAGACATGGGATGGACATTGATAGACTCCCACCTCTTCTATATGATACTCAGGCTCCCACTTACACCCTCTCTCTCTCTGAGAGGAACAAAGTCATCAGACAGGAGATATGGCATATTTATATACAGAGGACATGGGTCAGCCCTGCACAGCCACTGCCATCAAAGATTGCACATTATTATACACAGTTCTTGAGCATATTAGAGCAGGGATTCATAGAGATTCCAAGATATATGCAGATCTATATGCCACATCGATTGAGAGTTCTTATTGGACAGCTCAAGGTATCATCACATTAGCTTATGATTGAGAGTGGCAGAGCCAGTGGCATCCCACGGGAGGAGAGGATATGCCCCCTTTGCAGATCAGAGGTGGAGAGTGAGGAGCATTTTGTTCTCAGATGCTCGGCATACTCAGAGTTGAGATCTAGATACACATCGAGCAGCTCACTTCAGGGATGTATGACTGATATGGATCAGAGATCATTTGGCGGTTTTCTGGGAGAGGCATGGCACATCAGAGAGCAGAGCGCATAGCGGGTCCCAGTCAGAGAGGGGCCCACCCAGATGACTATTACACAGTTCTTTCAGACAGACAGAGTGAGAGCTACTATACCAGCTTCCAGCCAGACCTCCGGGCTCACACTACAGCAGGCTGAGGACTAGCGTACCCGACGCCGCACGAGGATCCGTGGGTTTCGGACCCCACAGCCACACCGACAGGAGATTCGGAGGATTCTTGATCTACATCGACAGCAGACTGAGATCTGACGACACTCGACACATTGGATCTCAGATCTCTAGTTTGCTCTTTCTCCACCGTCGATGTACCACATCCTGCATCCAGGAGGGATCACCTGCTATTAGCGACTTCGACGACTGCTACTACATCCCAGGATAGTATATCTCCCTGCATCTGTTACATATACACATCGCACCATTTTATCACAGCCAACAGTTATTCCCCTATCACAGCCAACATTTGTTCCCCTTTTGTATCCATTATCTGGAGTACCAGAGCTACATACGCACATACACATACACGACACTTATCACACTCACAGCACCGTATTTTCAGTTTCCAGTTTTTAGCTTTTCATTCAACACTTTTATTTTGGATAGCTGGACCTCATCAGTTGTATCACAGTTTGTCTCATAGGCCAGTTTTGGTCTTTAGAAGACGTTAATATAACTTTCTTTCTTTCTTTCTTTCTCTCTCAATCTTGTTTACTTTCTCTGTCTGTTTGTCTCTCTCTCTCTCTCTTTACATACCATAGACTGTCATCTATGGAGGTTTTTTTGCACGTTTTTTAACCAAGTTTGAATAAAATGGTCCGACTGTGCGCATCTGTCACAGCGCGTCCAGATGACAGTGTAGACGCAGGTATAGACGCGGAAATAGACGTGCTAACAGACGCACACAGAGACGCAGATATAGATGTAGCATGCAATATGTTTTATCTGCACAGGGTAATATGATTTTTCTTGTGTAGATGTGGAATCGTGGATCTTCCAGCACTGATCTTGAGTTGGAATGGATGAACAACACCTTAGCGGAGTTTTCTAGAGGTATTAGTAGCTTTTTTGGAGGTTTTCCAAACAAGGAGCAATTCATGGGGGAGATGACCAATTATCTTGGTCACCCTCCCACTGCAGAGGAGGTTTTCAGTGTGATGTCTGGGACACCTAGCACTGCCGCACAAACACCAAACCTTGGCACACCTCTACTAACAGATACTCCACGCACTATGCATACACACGGATCAGCTAATGCACAGGGATCAGCTAAAGTACATGGATTGGCCGAAGCACGTGCATCTGTAGAAGCATGTGCATTGAGTGAGGTAGAGGATAGTGCCCATTGAGGGAGGAGGGAGAGTCGTGCGGGAGGACGAGGAGGTCAAGGGCTTTTGTGGGGGTTGCCTAGGAGGTGGCTCTCATTCACTCTCACCGGGAAATGAGATAGGTGAGCCTCCACAAATGTACTACTCTGTCATTGATGTTGGTGGTATCTTGCATGAATCTGAGGGGAAGGAAGTGATAGCCTACTTGAGGAGTGCCGTGCATGACACATACAAAGATTGCATGATTCTCTTCAAGGACCAAAAAAATGGTTTGTGGCAAGAGGTGCTACGGACAGTACATAGAAGGTACCCTAATCTCGAGAATTCATGATTCTCAGATGATTGGGGACGGTCAAATGTGAGAGACGTGCTTCATAACAAGAGGTCTCACCTTATGACGCGCGCCAAGGAGTCACTCTGCAGAGACAAGAGCAGGGGCGCCCTGGATATGGCCAACCACCCAATTGCCACTGCAGGGAGTGAAAAGAGGCCAAGAAGAGAGCAGCAAAGAAAATGACAAGTCGCCAGCATGTAGAGGCGCGACGTATCCAGATGGCAACCATGGGATCGTCGCATTATGGATCGGGTGGCAGGGAGTCATGGGAGGCTGAGTTTGTAAGTATTATTTGATTTCTTTTTTTAAATTAAATTTTATAATTTATTTCACTTCATTATGTAGTGTGTGCTAATACGTTGTATGTTCAAATTGTTTTGTAGTATCATATCGTTGGTAGGATGTCTACTCCTAGAGAGGTAGGCTACCATCGAGGTCATAACCGGGTGTCCACTTGGCAGCATTTGTACGAGGAGGGACTCATCACAGAGGAACAATATAATCGTGCCATGAGGATTCCACAACCAGAAGAGGTATATTTTATTTTTTACATGAAAAGTATAGGTAACTCTAATTTATTTTTTGTAATGGTATTTATATACCTTAATCCTTTGTGTAGGCGAACCTTGATGGAGTTGAGGGTAGCGAAGGGGGGACTAGCAGTAGCAGTTGCGGCAATGGCAGCGGTGGTGGTAGCAATGATGATGCCTCTTCTGAGGAGATGTAGAGGAGCCCCATGTATGCATGCCTCCCCTTGGCTTGTAATTTTCATTTTTTATATGTATTACTTTCAGCTAGTGCTTGCGACCATGACCATGCTTGAGGTCACAAGCACTAGAACTCATCATGTAAAAACGTTTCATCTATATATATGAAATTTTGTGTTCTACATACATTGTTTTGTTTTCAGTACAAAAATCTTTGAAATAATCTTTCTCTGTTTTCCGTAAGCATACAATTTGATGTTGATGGGGGGAAAAAAACCAGAGAGCATGTGACTTGCAAAGCCACATGCTCTCTGGTTTTTTTTTCATACCTCTGTTTTGCGCATCTATCAGTGCGTCTAAATTGCAAGATAAATGCGCGTCTATTCTCGTCAAAAACTTGCAAAGTAAACACTTTTTTAGATGCGTAGATACATGCGTGTATAGACGCACAATATGAATATATCCACTTTTTTATAAATATGATTATATATTTACATAGCGCATCAATAAGCGCGTCTATATGTGCATCTATATGGGCGTGTAGCTCTGACTATAAGTGCGCTTTTAGATGCGAATTTGTAGATGCAGCATTAGACGCGGTAATAAATGTGCCCGATATTTTTATCACACAGTTCAAATATTGCATCTACAAGCGCATCTATGGAGCCTTTTTATTGTAGTGTCCCTCACCCTAACCCTCTCTTTCTCTCTTTCCCCATTAGGTTTAATGATTTTTCTCTCTTTTTCTCTCTCCTCTCTCTCTCTCATTTCCTTTTATCTCTCCTCTCCCTCCCTCACCCTCACCCTCACCCACACCCACACCCTCTCTTTCTCTCTTTTCCTATTATGTTTAACAACTTCTTTCTTTTTCTCTCTCCTCTCATTCTCTCATTTTTTCTCTCTCCTCTCCCTCTCCCTCTCCCTCTCTCATTTTCCTATTATGTTTAATGTCTCCCTCCCTCTCCCTCTCTTTCTCTTTCTCTCTCTCTCCCTCCATCTCTCTCTCCCTCCCTCTCCCTCTCTCATTTCCTCCCTCTCCCTCTCTTTCTCTCTCTCTCCCTCCCTCCCCCTCCCCCTCCCTCTCCCATTTCCTCCCTATCCCTCTCCCTCTCCCTCTCTTTCTCTCTCATTTCCTCTCCCTCTCTCAATATACACAAATTATATTAAAAAAAGTAAAAAGGAGAGAGAATGCACTCTCCCTCCCTCTCCCTCTCTCATTTCCTCCCCCTCCCCCTCCCTCTCTTTCTCTTTCTCTCCCCCTCTCTTTCTCTTTCTCTCCCTCCCTCTCCCTCTCCGTTTCCTCCCCGTCCCTCTCCCTCTCCCTCTCTCTCTGAGTTCCTCTCCCTCTCTCAATTTACACAAATTAAACCCTAAACAAGTAAAAGAGAGACAGAATGGACTCATGGTAAAGATTTGCAGGAGGGTTTGGCGGCTCCTCTTCACGACGACGGCTCCTCCTCTCCTTCGTGAACGATGGCAGCGGTGACAAGCCTTCTTCCTCTCCCCCTCTCACCCTCTATGCAAAACGCTCGCTCTCTCTCTCGCTCTCCCTCTCGAAAAGTTTCACGAATGCGCGAAATGAAATGCGCTCAGGTTTCGACCACTTTCTTTTCTATGTGGGGCATCACTATTTGCGTCGCTATTAGCGTCACATTTGCGACGCTAATAGCGACGCCACTATTTTGTGTCGCTAATCGGCGTCGCTATTGCTTTGTTTCCTTGTAGTGCAAGTTTCCCCTTGCTTCACCTTAATTGCTAGATGGCAAACATGCCCCTTGCCACGTAAAATTCCAATCGGGAACTCAAAATCAGAAATGAGAACACATTTTTTTCTCTTCCTACATGAAGCGCGTGTCTCAAAACTAAAATATCTCATCCTTGTATTGAACATGCATGATACCACTTGGGATTTCCATTTATCAACCCGATTCCCACTACGGGTAAGTGTTAGAAATACAAAAGAATGATATTTGCATGTGTTATCCCACTTGACATCATGAAGCATCATGTCCCCGGTCACTCATTTTCACTCACCACCATCCTCGCCCTCTCTTCCTTGCTCATTGTAATAGACTGTCTCAAACAATCGTGAAGTGAAGGCCTTTTGAGCTGTTCGTGAAGATAAACAAAAACATAATTTTGAATGAGCTCATTGTTTTTCTCTTAGTTTGGAGATTTATCTTGTTTATGTCTAAAAGGCACACTTCAAGTTTGCTACTATGGGTGTACTTCAGGAAAGAATCTTGAATGCAAGATTGATGTTGTGTGAATTGAGAAGCTATGCTAACAAAATATGTTTGCACACACCTTGAACTCTTCATACCTAAACAAGAACATGCTCATCTAAGCTGAATTGATGAATTGTGATTCTTTTTGCTCCATGTTTTTACCTTGAGTTGAGTGTTCTACATCATCCTTTGCTTCCATCTCACATAGTGTCCCTACGGTGAGTGACTTCACGAACTGCCCTCATGCGAATTCTACATCATCCTTTGCTTCCATCTCACATAGTGCCCCTACGATGAGTGACTTCACAAACTGCCATCATGCGAATTCCATGTGATATAGATACGGCATGAAAGGAGTGAAGCACAAGATCAAAATCAAGCTATTCATGCTGTATTTGCAAAAGACTGATACGGCACGAAAGAAGTGAAGCGCAGGATCAAAATCAAGCTATTCGCATAATATTTGCAAAAGACCAATATGGTACGAAATTAGTGAAGCATAGGATCAAAATGAAGCTTTTTGCAGCGTATTCGCAAATGAACGATACGGCGCGATATGGGTGAAGCGTGGGTTCCAAATAAAGGTTTCCATGCCGTATTTGCAGACCACCGATATGCTGCGATATTGGTAAAGTGTGGATTTGAAATAAAGGTACTAGCACCGTAATGCCACATCATCGATACGTCATTATATGCGTCAAGCGTGAGTTTCAAAGGAAGATATTTGTGATGTAATTTCACATCATTAATACGATGTGATATGTGTCAAGCACGCGTTCAAAATGAAGATAATCGCGCCATTATTACTTATCACCGATATGGCACGATAAGGTCAAAGCATGATAAGTTCTGAAGTGCACTCTATTGATACTGCACCCCATGATCATATTTTGATGCTTGTTACTTGTGCAAGGAGCCAAGTTATTTTTCTTGGGTCTGTCCTTAAAGAATATTTATGAAGTGCACTCTATTGATACTACACCCCATGATCATACAAACATGATGGTGCAAGTTGTACTGGTGGTGTAGGAGGACTCTACTTCTTAGAAGGTCATGCAAAAGCCTTCAAGACCATGTAAAAAAAGGAGTAGCAAAAAGGTGAAGTGCCGGTTTGGAATTAAGCTACTCGCACTATATTTGTGGATGACCGATACGATGCGAAAAGAGGGAAGCAAATGTTTTCAAATCAACCTACTCGCACCGTATTTGCATATGACCGATACGGTGCGAATGCAGTGAAGTGTAGGTTCAAAAAACACCTACTCGCACCGTATTTGCAGATGAGCGATACAGGTCGATGCAACAATCGTAGAACTCACGTTGCTATGTATTCGCGCTTGTGGATTCCAAAAGTGAGCCATGTAAGTTGGCATTGATCTTTTATACCTACGGGTAGGTGACACATGGCACTGTTTTATTGGCTAGGATTTGCATGGGCCATCGATGTGGTTGTCTACATGTTTTTCCATGTGGCAAGTAGTTGTCAGTCTATATTATCAAGTAACTAGACATTAATGATTTTTTTGGTAAATTATTCAGCCTTGCTAGAGTTGAGGTTCACTTTCAATTTTTCATACGCCAATTTGCACCGTTTCATGTACCCCTTGATACAAAGTGATGAGGTATTGTTCTTGAGGTTACTTGTGCACTCTCGCGCTGTATCGTAGATTCGCAAATACAAAGAAAGGAGGCATTGTTCGTGAGGTTGTAAGCGCACTTTCCTTTCTTATTGACACATGTGCCTGACTTTAAGAGATACGTTGGGGGATAGTTGTGTGGTTCCAAAGATACACTTGTTGGTCACTCACAAAACCTCTTCAATTTCGGTTTTATATGCAAGGAGATATACATGTCATGCAATACAAGATGCATCCAAAGTCCCCAAAGTGGTTACCAAGAGAAGGTGGCATTGAATTATGGAAGAGAGACCTTGCAAGAAAGCCTACTCATCCAAAGGGTGTTCCAATGTTGCTACCCATGTTTGAGTATATTAAGGATCATGAAGAAGTAGTAAGTGGATTTAAATATTATTTAAATTATTGAGAAAGATGATCAAAGGTACAAGGACCTGAAGTAGAGTTCACAAAGTTTATAACACGACTGGTTGATTATTGGAAACGTATGATCTACTCTCTTCAAACTCTAAATACCCAAAAGATTTATTTTTCATAGATTTTTTGCCAAGAATACAAAGTGATTTAATCAATATAGATGTAGATAATAAAGATGACTTTAGTGGATTGGAAGAGTTGAATGATCACTATTATGGCCCTCTTAGCAAATGGCCCAAACATGCATTTGAACCAATGCTTGATGTTAAGAAAGATGACTTTATGCTTGTTAGACCTTCAGATCCAATATCTCCAATATGACTTGGTGTTGCACAAAGTAAGGTGGATACGAATAAAAATCTCAAAAACTTCAAGAAGGTATGTATACAATATTGGGCACCAATTTGTAGTCGTCAAAATGCTATAGATGCATAGGTGTATTTTAATTTTTGGGATAAATATTGGATGTGCAAAAAAAAAGATCTAGAACAATGGGAAACAATAGATAGCACTATCTTCTCTTGGATGAAGAAAGGTACAAAATCTCCCAAAAATTCTAAAATTCCCCTAAAGGTTGTATTGAAGGCCAAAGAAAGCCTACAAGAATCCATCGACTGAAGATTTTTCTTGAAGATTTTCAAGGATATTAAAACTAAGATATTTATTAATACCACCTTTTTGAGTTTTTTTCAATCTCTTGAAAAAAACCATAAGCAATAATATGTTCAATTTCACCAAGTTTCAAATTAATGAAATTCCCAAAATTCATGAAATCCATTTTGATTTGGAATTCCCATATTAATGGGAAATTCCCAAATTCTTGAATATAGATTTTAATACCATATTAGAGAAATTGGGAATCTCCCAAGTTCCACTTTTAAATAAGGATTAAAGATTTGACCAAGTGGCTAGATGTTAACCCCATATTGTGGGAAAAGCAGAGCATTGAGGAGGAGCTTCTCCACTATCACCCTTAGCACTTGTGCCCTTCATCCTTGCGTGATTCCATTTAATAGATAGTGTGTGCTTGTAGAGATAAATTAGAGGCTCAAGGGCCATGTTATTTGGTCTCTAAAGTTACAGTTATTTACACTTTGTTGAGTATGATATTGCTTCTTGCAACTTCACGAAGATTTAATGGTCGGAGCTAGATGTATGCCTCTTTCATGTTTTGCTTTCATAGTAAACCATTTTTGTCTATGGTCAAATATAATTTTTGGAAGTCTTGATCTTTCCAAGAGTGATTTCGTGAAGAAAAATCGATGGTAGCACTATAGCACACTCTGCCATACACTCGGTTTCCAGTGTTCTTTGTTGTGCATAAGAGACCACTCTTATCATTCACTTTAACACTTTCCTTTTCTTTTGTTGAGCATATCAAGTGTGACCTCTGAACACCAAGATATCGTCAATGCTCTAATTGTGTACGTCGAAGGAATCAATGGTTGTGTGGCAAAAGAAGCATTGTTTGCTGTGTTCTCAAAGCATAATTCGAGCTTGCAACAATTGTTTGTGGAGGAAGTAATGATTCTTCTATGGAGACTATGGTTTCATGAATGCCCCAAAATTAGCCTTATTATAAGGCTGCCTTTAACTCCCCCCCACTTATCCATAAACGCTTCCTTTTTCCCATCTAATAATAGCCTCCTCTTTCCATTAAGCTGGGAATACTATATTAGGGAATTTGGGAATTTCCATGCACTTCGGGAACCCCCAATACCTTTATTATTTGACCTCATAAACTTAAATGCTATATAAGCTACCTCCCCAAATCCCACGTTCAAATATGGATCAAGATTTAGCCACCTAGTCAAATATTTCTCACTTTTTTGAAAACCATAGGTCCTACCATGCTCTAGATCCCTTATCTTTTCACATGGTATTACAGCTCAATTGAGCATGGCCAAGCTCTCCTTTCACTCCTCTCAGCTCCTCTTTATCTTAGTCTAGCTTAGTGTCAGTGTATGACTCCAATTCCTCACTTGAACCCCACAGTCAGTGTTTGGCAGCCATAGCCAGACACGACCTATAGCATTGACAAAATTCAATGTGTTGTTTAGAATTGTGCCCGTTGTTGTTTGTACTACTGGTGCACTGCGTGTAGGCCACGATCTTGCCTAGGATCATAGGGCTTTGGTAACCCATGTCAGAATTTCTCTTCCCATATAGAAATTTTTGAAAATAATTCAGCCTACAGCTCACACAGAGCTTAAAACTAGTCGCATGTAGTAAAACCTAAGATGGGAAGCCATAGCTTTTCAATTTCAAGCTTCTAGTTTACCTCATCTTTATTCTCTCTCTCCCACCTAGCTAAGGCCACTCTAATCCATTGATTTTATAAAGTTTCAAGCAAGAATCACCACTCCAATCATCAAGGAGGGGAAGTGTCTTTGGAAGAATTGAAGATCAATTATCCATAGCTCACTTCCATAGCCACAAGCACCAAAGCTTCAAGTTTACTTCATTCTCTCATTCGTGCCACTTAGACCAGGCTACCACCTCTCAAATCCACTGATTTCCCATTAAATCGGTGAGGAGAGGAGATCTTGGAAGATTTCAAGATTTAAAGACCTTTATCAAACAAAAGATCAACATCAAGAATCACCATCTTCAACTCTAGTATCTCTTGATACTAAAGTGTTGACTTGTGTCCTTTGACATATTCAAGAAACAAATCATTATTGGTTTGATCTCACTTACTTGATGCTGATTTCAATGACAAACAAGAAGATCTCTATGTGGATACACTTCATGAAGAGTAACATGACTTGTGTTGCTTATCTACAATACATAAAAGATTTTTGTGATCCACTTGCAGGAGGACATGAAGCTACCTATACCAAAGAGCAATCAATGTATTCATTTGAAGAACTTAAAGGCATGACTTCTACCTTGGAGATAGTGCCAAAGTTTGAAGTCATTTTCACTGCCTCAACGATGATACCTTTGCTTCAGGGGGACATGAACATGAAGACTAATGCAACTAATGCAAGAAGCGTCAATGAAGAAGTAGACCAGGAGAACCTAGAAGAAGAGGATTGTGGGAGCTTTCGCTCAACTGCCAAGACCCTCGGACCGCTTATTGTTTCAAGCGTTCCAAGCCGAGCACTAATGGCTACCTCTCACATAGCCGACGCGCCATCCATATCTACGGGTGTAGTGAGCTTACCTCCATGCCGTTCGAGTTACCTCCTCTCCCGCGCACTCCGGTAGCTCCACGATCCAAGTGCAAGCTTCAAGCGAGCTCCATCCTCAAGCTCCACGCTCCAAGCTCCATTGTTGCGAGCAAGACAAGAGAAGAGAAGAGAAGAGGAGAAGAGAGGAGAAGATGGAGAGCTTCTCCTCCTCAAGACAAATTTCAGCCCTAAAAGAGTCAAGTTTACCTCCTCTAATCGTGTCAATATTTGCTCACAAGCAACCAAGTGTTCAGCCACAAACTGTCTACATCCTCGCAAATCAAGACTTTCATTCTTTTCTTCTTCTACACAACCCTTAATAGGCACATCATCTAGGAAAGGCATGGTATACTGTGGAATATAGTCTCGTAGAACTCTATGCATAGCATTTATCATATGAGCAACTGAGTTGGTGGCACCTTGAGGCAAGGTACACATCCTCACAAGACCAATAGGTGTCCACATAGTAGTAATATCCCTGCTTTCCAAGGCAAGTTGAAACTGATCATAACCTGAATACAAGTCACCTAGAGAATAGATGGCTCGTCCTGCAAAAGCCTCAGCAAATTCATCCACAACTGGACCTGTTCCCACATTCTTGATTGTCACTTTGTTCACGGGCTGCATATCCTGAATAAATCTCAAAGTACCATTCTTCTTTGGTACAGTAAACCACCTGTTAGAATAGGGCGCAGAAGAGGGTTCCAAAATCCCCATCTTAATCTTCTCATTCAGCAACTCTATCAGCTTTGGCAAGTGTGCTTTAGGCACAGGTATAGGACGTATATTCCATGGTACATGAGGGACAATGAAGATGACCATAGGTGCAACCAATTCAGGACTAATGCAGCCAATTTCATGAGGAAAGAAAGCAAATGCCTTAACATGACGTCCAAGCATCTCTCTAAAACATTCTTTTTCCACTGGAAGCAAGAAATCATCATTTCCAATCTTCAATTCTGCAAGAGTTTCAGCTGTAAATTTATGTCCAATATTTGTAGGATCTCTCAACATAGGCTACTTCATAGCTTTTTCTATCTGCTCATCACTATCAGGAGGAAGCGGCCCTGCAACCGGCTTAACCTTCTTATCAACTGTTTTATACTTCGTGTCAACCTTGGCATCAGTCAGGCACTCTTTTCTTTGCTGCAATTTTTGCAAATTTTCAGCAACTCTCAACTCTGTTGGCTGAAAGATTTCAGCCCTTTGCTCTATGGACTGCATGGGTGCAGCCTGAAACTTTGTATGCTGAAATTTTTCAGCATTCAACTCTGTTGGCTGAATGAATTCAGCCCTCGGCTCTATGGACTGCATGGGTGCAGCCTCATACTCCATATGCTGAATTTTTCCAGCATTTAACTCTGCTGGCTGAAAGGTTTCAGCCCTCTGCAACTCTGTAAGCTGATTAAAATCAGCCATAAATTCAGTTTGCTGAGTTTTCTCAGTCTCTAACTCTGTTTTTAGCACAAAATCAGAAATTTCCTGAAACATATCCAAGGTTTGCACAGGTATGATCTTTGAACGCTTACATACATCAGTTTTCAGCATTGTTCCTATCTCAAACAATGTATCTGCATAAGACATCCCTTCATACAATCCATCTACATGCTCTTATGCTTGCAAAATACCTGCAATCTTCAACTCTTTCTCCTTACGACCAATGTACTGCCTGGCAGCTCTAGGCAAATCTGAAATTTTCTGATAACTCACTGAACTATCTGAAGAAAAACCCACAAAATTAGTGGAGAAAGACTGGCTGCCAGGAGGCGAGATCTCCTCTTTTCTCCGCTCCGTACCACTGGCGTCTCGCAAGACAGCGGTACCTAATGAAAATCCAACTCCTTCGCAGGTAGTGGTGCCTCACGCAAGGAGTCCCTGTTTCTCGGATGATTTACCCCAACAGTCATAAACTGAACAGCTCGCATACCATCCTTACTGCGTATCATCATAAGCTGAGCTGTCATCCATCACTTTCGTTTCCATTCTTGCTTCTGTAATGAAAGGCTGTCCAAGAATAATCGGATAAGAGCAAGAATCCTGAACAAAGCAATGATAATCCTCTTCAACATTACCAATAGAAATTCTGATGCTCGGACAAGCAGCATACATATCACCAGAAGTATTATTGGCGGCTCTCATGCACCAGCCATGCTTTGCATCCATAGGCCACTTGCCACTCTCATAAACACCTCGAGAAATAAGATTAATCTCGAAACCATGATCGACTAAAGCTACCAAAGGAATCTGTTTCTCTCCAATCCTTACCACCGTCTCAGTGGTTGCTCTAGCCCAATGACTACGTGAAAAATGGCTGCGAGGAATGAGAATAGGGGTATCATCATCTTCATACTGCATAGGCTGAACTATTTTCTCCAATTGCGGATTAACAGAAGCATTCTCAACCATCACTGCATCATCATGCTCTTTCCCAAGAGCTCCATGCCACAATCCCTGTAAAGCAGGTCCTTCCATCGCATGTCGTTTCCTCCGCAAAAGATCCTGCATCTGATCCTGTATTTCTCTTCTAGCAATCCCAAGAGCTTCTCCAACGGTAAAAGTGACTTCACTATTCAAAATTCTTTCATAAAAAATCTTACTCATATCCGTCTGCATATCAAGGTCTAACAAGAGCTTGAATCCTGGCTCCTTTCTTGGTTGCCTCTTCTCTTTCATCTGCTTGTCTCCCATAGGTTGTTTAGGACCTGATTGAGCTGGAGAACTTGACATAGGTGGAGCTGTAATAGGTGGTGAAACAAAGTCACCCCCTCTAGTCTTTTTGGAGGTGCTGAGACCCTCCTCTTCTCTTCTTCTCTTTTCCTCAACCATGGCATCTAAACCTTGTGTTTTCGCCATATAAGCAAAAATAGAATACCTGTCAACAGGAGAATCCCATCCCGTTTCTCCTCGAATGCTAGAGCCCACACAAGTCATAGTAGATGCCTGAACTTTCCCTCTTCTCGCTATTTCCAAGGCAGAGGACCATAAAGCAGAGTCTCCATCTGATTTCTGCTCAAGCTGGACTCCATAAGCTGAAGCATCTCCTCTAACACTCACATAAGTTGATCGCGCAGCCATATCATCAACGAGCTTCTTCATGCCTCCCTTACCAAAGTTCGTGTCAAGAGGAGCACCAGTCTCTGTCAGCCATATCTTTCCATCTTGTCCCCAGAACACTACATTCTTCTTACGCGCTTCTTGAAAAGCATCACAATCTCTACAGTGTTGGTGCTCTGTACTATCGCACCAAATACATCATCTCCCTTTTCTTTGACCAGCTGAAAAAGCAGTCGCTAGAGCAGGTGCTACAGCAGGTACTGACATAAGTTGCTCCTTTAACTTACCAACTTAAGCTTTGACTGCTTCAATCGTCAAATCTGCCAAGCCTTTAATAACATCATCTACAGATAAGGGCACTGGAGCAGCAGGAAATGGTGGATTTACAATAGGAGGAGTAGGCTTAGGCATAGAACTTGCAGCAGGGGTAGAAGAAGAGGTCTCCAAGGATTTTTCAGAAGCAGATCCTGTATTACAATGCAATCGTACTCTCCTGTGCTGCTTCTTAACAAGAGCATTCACAGCATCAATGACATGTCTCCACTCAGTCTTTAAACCTGAATCAGTAGCTTGATCTTCCAAAAGATCATCCAACTTTTCCTGTAAATCAGCATCAGTGGCTTGTAAAAATAATTCCACTTTCTACATCTCAAAGCTTGCTGCTCAGTTCCATCCAACTGATCATAGCGGTTCTCAAACTCTCGCAGAAGGGCGGTAACTGAAAGTCCCTTATTAGGCATAGAAACCCATGCTAAGAAATTCCTGCGATTCATAAGACCTGTATCCTCCAGGAAATATTCATATTTTAATGCCTTCTTAAACTCTGCCCAACTTGCATGTGTTTCTTGAATTTCTGAAATTCGGACTTCAAGAGCGCGCACCACGATCCGCAAGAAGTAGCGGCTCCAAACATCTTGAGAAACCCCAGAAAACTTCATCTTTTCTTCATACAAATGCAGGTAAGTTGACACTTGTTGGCCGTTAAACTGCTTCATCTCCTGTTGGACAGCTTTCAAGGCATCCACGGCATCACTATCACGTTTCGCGTGAGCTTGCTGCTGCACATAGGTTGTAAATGACTAAAACAGGTTCTTCATGACATTGTCATCTGTCATCTCTTCTTGCGAGTCTCCCATCTTGATGAAAAGTGACGCAGCACTTTCACGTCGGGTTCACCAAAAATGTCGTAGATTTCGTGTAAGGGCTGCTGAACACGGAGTTCAAGTTGCAACAAGTGAAGAGACTAACAAGAAGAAATCGAATTTTTGATGCCAAAGTTCACTATATTCCTTGTCACGTGAGTTACATGAAGTTCATGTTCAGAAAAATCTGAAGTATCTCAAAAACTGTTTTGCATTTAGGTGTATGATGACAGTTACATTGAACAGAATAATGGACATTATCTAATATTCCAAATGCCTATCTTGCAGTTATTCTCTCACTTCGCTCTCGTTTCTACTCAATGGGATGCCTGCCTGTAAGCATTTCAACAAGCAGTATCCCAAAGGAGTTGAAATCACTCTTCTGTGTGAGCTGGTAAGTTCTGAGATATTCTGGATCCAGGTAACCAGCAGTCCCCTTTACTTATGTAGATACATGGGTGGAATCAAGCTCCCAAGGCTCAAGACGAGAGAATCCGAAATCAGCAACTTTAGCTCGGTAGCTGCTGGTTAACAGGATGTTAGTGGATTTTATGTCACGATGGATGATAGGTCCATCAGTATATATATGCAGGTAGGTAACTGCATGTGCTACATCAATAGCAATGTCCAATCTTGTAGCCAAGTCAAGAACTATACCAAACTGACCATCATGCATTCCTCATGAAAACAGGCCCATAAACTTTGAAGAAATCTTGTGGAGTACAATCTCCAGGAACTGCATCAACAAACTCATCTGTGGAGTCAAAAATTTGCCTCTTGAGACAGGATCAATCAGCACCTCGTAAGCCTTCTGGACAGCCCTAAGCTTCTTTCACAGAATTTGTCTCCTTTGCAAGGATGAGGGTCACCTGTTTGTCAGGGTGGAACTTTAATGCAGTCTCCCGATAACATTTTCGTATTTGATCTTCAGTGACTAGGTAACGAAGGAGGCCCAACCTTAACAAGGCATAATGATCCTGCTCCTCCTGACCTTTTCCCCTTTTTGAAGTGAAAACAATCTGAGGAAGTGGAGATGCTTTCCCCCTTGATTGAGGATAAGGCCTCTTCTTCCTCCTGCTTCTCACTAATCCTTGAAAGACGAAGGGCTAAAGAATGAAACGAAACATCGGCTCGTTCAAACCTGGAGGTCTTGACAGGGTAGCCATTTGTCGACACAATGATAGGAAGCTCCAAAGCTTTCTCATCTACTTCCAGCTTTCTTGGTCGTTATTGAAGCAGTTAAAGACCGCGGGCTTGAGATCAGGTTTTCATCAATACTCAGTTTGAGTTCTATCTTCGAAATGTTTTCCATTGACCTCTACCTAAGGATGCTTTGGTTTCAGAAAGTCTGAGTGGGTCTGCTGAGGAACACCTTGAGCACTGGACAAACTGGAAGACATATCCTTGGCTTTATCACGCATCCAGCTAAATTCATGCTTCCAGCCTTCTCCTTATGTTTATGTTTGGCAGTTTCTTCATATTTACCAAGTGAGTCTTCAGGATCCAACAAAAAGCTGACACCCTTCTCTTGATACATGGTCTAGCATTTATTACACCTGCACAAATGAACTCGCCAATTGTTTCACCAAGAAGATGGCTTTACCAGTCAGAGCTTTTGAGGCAGCAACTTCTTGATTGCCTACAACAGGATCAATGCCTGTCAAAGCCCCTGAGCCCTTTCGTATGGTTAGTGTGCATACGCTAGTGCTAGCACGATTCCCATCTGCAACAACAGTCTCCACCGGACATGAAGGAGAACCATTGTCAAGATGAGAGACATCATTCAGAGCTTTACCATTTCCATCTGAGTACTTATCTGAAAGACATGGATTCGGGCTGTTATTTGGACCTGATTCCTGCAAACCTTCACGATCTGCTTTTTTCCATTGTCAGACGTACCCGTCTCAATTAGTCTTCCCTTCTCCTCTTTTAGCTGAGCGACCAAAAACTCCTCTTTGACAAAAATAACTCTAGTTTCTTTACACCCCATAAGAGATCTATGCACCAACTTTAATTTTGACCTTGAGGACTAACGTAGGGTATCTTTGGAGTCATCAATTGGCCCATTAACAGTCAGCTTTACGATGGGTGATCTGCGCACAAACTTCGACTTCGGCCTTGAGGACTGGGTGGCAAAATGCTCCTTCGATGCTTCACTAGTGTTGTCAATAGCCTCGTTGAAGGATTCCTTTAATCGCTTAAGCAGCTTTTGAGAGACTTCCTTCAACTCTATTTCATTAGATGATCGGCTTCCACAAAGCTTCCTTTGATTCCACAATTCCCTTCACTTTTCTTAGAGATCATCATTGAAATTATCAGCTTGATAATGTCCTTTGGCATTAGTTTTTCCTATTTTTCTAACACACACACATCATGCATCCAAACAGAATCACACACACACACTAACGGAATATATACATTGGATGCGGGTTATCGTAATGCATCAATCACACACAATGAATCACACGCGGAAAAATAACACAAATGCACAACAAAAGAAATGGAGGTGTATACGGCTCGGATGCGCAGCAGCAGGACAACGTACCAAGATTTCTTTCAAGATTTCTTTCAAGATTTCTTTTGGTCACATAATCTTTGCATAAGAAGGCATAGCAACAAAACTTACCAAGATTGAGAAGTTGCAGCTCTAACTACACCAACCAACCTCAAACAATTCAGGGGATTTCTTAGCTATGTGGGCTGCTATAGGAGGTTCATCACTCATTTTGCAACAAAGACTTACCCCTTGCACAAGCTCCTGATGAGAAAAGATGCAGAGTTCATTTGGACAGATGATTGTGAAGATGCTTTTCAACACTCTGAAATCAAATATTTAGAAATTGGAAAATTTCATAAAGTTTGGAAATTCTAATGTGACTAATATTTGGACACATGGTTGAATCGTATCTCCTTACTTGATAGTTAAAATGTTTACTAGATACTATATAAGAAATCTCCTTAAGTCCCACTCTCAAGGATTTTATTAAGATTTAGCCACTTGATCAAATCTTTACTCCTTATTTGAAAATGAAACTAGGGATATTCCCAAATTCTCTAATATGGTGTTTTAAAGCAATGTCTAATTGTGGCACCCATTTGGCAAGCTCTTGATTGGATGAAGGAATTCCATGTTCATATTGATACATATGTAGAAGGGTGAAGTGCAACCTTATGCCAAAAAGGCTCCTCAAAGCTAGATCAGCCTATCTACTATGCACATCGTAAGGTCACTAATTAGGAAAGAAACTACATAGTGACAGAGTTAGAGTGCCTTGCAATGTCATTTGGAGAAATTTTGACACTACCTGTTATCCATGCACTTGAATTTTTATATGGATCATGAGGCATTGTCCTTCCTAATGGATAGAGTCGATGTTAAAGGCTGAATGATGAGATGGTTACTCTTGTTCCAATAGTTTGATTTTGAAGTGGTTACCAAGCCTAGTCCCTCTCATGTTTTGGCCGATCATTTGTCATGCATTCCTTAAATTGAAGAAGATGAGTAAGATGATTCGGACCTCCTTGATGCTTTCTTATTCCTGATTGAAACAATAACCCCATGGTATGTAAGCATTGCCAACCTCCTAGCCACACAACAATATCCCCCTGGCATCTCTAGTAGAGAGAAGTAAAAGCTTTTGTTGAAATCAAGCCCCTACACTTTTCTAGGTGGTGATGCTTTTGTACGAGAGAGGTAAAGATGAAGTGTTGTAGAGATGTGTTGCAGAATATGAGATTGGGATAGTAATGAAAGCATGCCATGAGGAGCCATGTGGCAGATACTTTGCGAGAGAAGAAATAGCTACAAAGGCCCTACTCATAAGTTATTCCTCGAACCCCCCATTGGGAGCATTGGCCCCAAATCCCTACAAGGGTCGCTATCTCCAAACCCCAACTGGGGGCATTGCTCCCAAACCTTCACCAAGGAGGATGTTGCTCTCAAACTCTCACAGGGGTCATTTCTCCTAGACCCACTCCTTCCCCCTCGCTCCTCCTTAAGAACCCACCATTGGGATATTGCCCCTATTTCCAAAGCTAGATATTTTACCTACATAATTTCTATCCTACCCGGCTAGAGATTCTACCCTCGAATTATTACTAAGGTGGCTTCAAAATCCTCAATGATATTACACATTACATATTAAACACAATACATAATCTTACAAAATATGATTTAATATATTTTAATTATATTTATTAGTTATTACTAAATTAAATAGTATAAGATTTATAAATAGTTAACCATGATAAAAAATTTATTTCCTTCTCAAATAGCTTCTAAATGATGTTGAAATTTCCTCAATCTTTATAGCTTCATGTCATAGGGAATGAAATCTCCTATTCTTTAGAGGTCCTTGTGGTTTCAACATTTAAGCACGAGGTCAAAGTTTCTCATAAAATATTTTTATCCTTGTTGTCATGTGGAATACATGACATAAAGGTTTTGATCATTTGATCAAATATTTTATATTGGAGATCACATAGATTATTTATCCTTATCGACATACAATAAAGGCTTTGACTGTTCTCGGGGGTTCCACTAGGGTTTACCGTATGGTACCACGTGAGTGTAAGGGAGGGGGTTATTTAAGGGAAGGAATGTACATTTTATAAGGTAAGGTCCCATAAATAGGGGGTAGATAAGGGGTATTTTCATATATTACTTGCATGCAGGTGATGTCTCCTTATCACTACTAGTGAATCCCCCGTGTTACTGTTAAGCTAAATCTTTTTCTATGGACATCACAAACAATTATGATCCTTGCTATCATCTAGGTTACATAGAATGCATGTTTTGATCATATGGCTAAATCTTTTCTTGTGAACATCACAAAGAATTTTAATCCTAAGTCTTGTGTAAAATACTTGCAATAGAGGTTTTAACCATCTTGCTAAATCTTTTTCAATAAAGATCACAATAAACTTTTATCCTTGTTGTATGTATTTTTCTTGAGGTTTTGACAATCTTACTAAATATTTTTCTATGGAGACCACAATGAGATTTTATCATTTTTATCATGTAGAATACATACAACCAAGGCTTCAATCATTTGAATATGTTTTCTCTTATGGGGATCACAAAGAATTTTATATTTACTATGGTATGGAATACATACAATAGATTTTCGACAAGCTAGCTAAAACTTTTTCTATATACATTATAATGAATTCTAATCATTGTTCTCGTGTTGAATAGATATAGTACAAGTTTTCAACATCTGCTATATATCTTTCCAATGAGAACACACAATGAATTTTTTTCTTACTCAAAGAGTAGCTAATAAAATAAAGTAAAATCAAGGGCAACTAAAAATAATAGAAGAAACTAAGTCTTCTTTAGTTTAGGGCATAGTTCATGAGAAAGTTTGTTTTTGGCCATATGGTCAAATCTATCCCCTTTTTGTACAATGTTTCCATTAATACTTTCTATTATGGATATTGGACTCATTCTATCTAATGTTTCACGGCTTCTTTCATTTCAATGAAATTTGATACTTCATTGTATATAGCAATTTCATTACTATTTTCTTCTTTCTGAGAGGTGATAACATACAAGTGGATTCACAACAAGAGTTTGTGTAGATAAAACTACATCCCCACTTGAAGCGGGTTGATTGACTGGAAGAAGGGAAGTACTAAGACTTCCGCTTGTACTCAAAGGGCTACTTATGACACTTAGGTTATTAGAACCACCACCTCTTATGCATAGTGGGCTGCTTCTTTGAGAAGAATAACACCTTAGAATCTCCAACTGCCATCTAGCCCTCTCAGCACGTTCCTCTTTTTGTACTTTGGCTTGACAGTTCTTGTCAGAGGACATAAACCGATTATTTGATCCCTAGAAACCCTAGATTTGGAATCACCACTTATTGGCGGCTCCCGGTAGATGCACCACTGATGGGACCTAAAATAGACTGACACTCGCTATGGCACTAGCCAGACCTCATGTACATAACAGACAACCCCACCACAAGGCCTCATGGGCTAGGAGTGTCTAAGACTCACTCTACACTAAATATTAATGTCGATTCGGCATTTGTATTAAGTCATGGTCCAACGTTTACCATCCCTTCTCCTCAAACAGAGATCCCATAATATATAGGCATAGTGCCTTGTAGTACAAACATAGGGAAGCATCTCTCGGCTAATTGCCGCGGCTCCACTACAACTCTCCTACACCTCGGGGACCGCAAGATGTATCGCTCCAACATAAAATACACACGATACAAGCTCCACTCTTTGATCTTGAACGTATTCTAGGAGATACCATTTGTCTTTACCAAACAATTTCCAAAAAAACGATCAACTAGCCCATAGATTAGCTTGTCTTCCACACTCAAGCATAGGTCATCATAACGGAAAATAGGTGCTATGCATCTAGTTCTTCATATTCCAATACTATGGTTGATATGCACATGAAAAAGTGGATGATCCTAATGTGATCAGACATAATTTTCAATCAAAACGTGATGTCCACAACCAGGCTTTC
Organism: Lygodium microphyllum; assembly: GCF_053477565.2. Classification (NCBI taxonomy): domain Eukaryota; kingdom Viridiplantae; phylum Streptophyta; class Polypodiopsida; order Schizaeales; family Lygodiaceae; genus Lygodium; species Lygodium microphyllum. The sequence continues at coordinate 43,332,627 of NC_141140.1, read as the reverse complement.
TAATACTTATTCACTAACTCATTGGGATGATGTAAGGGTAGCGTTGAGACACTGCTAATGCTACTATTCTCTTAATTAAAATACAATGAAACCTATATCCTGCTATGTATAAGCAAAATCAGCAAAAAACAACACTCAAATTGCATCATTCAAACACCCCAGCCCCTACGTTTAAGTAGTGCTCTCGTTGCGTAGGTGTAGGGGTTCATCTTGTCATGTTTTAATGTATGAAAAGTAATCAATCATGAACTTTTACAAATATATAGGGAAAACTAAGGCTAAACCTCATGCTCCACCAGTACCATAAATTTAAAAATACTCATTATATATATATATATATATATATATATATATATATATATATATATATATATAATGAAGTGTATTTCTATTTTTTTCCTATTTTCCTTATTTTTTAGCATCTATTTGACAATAATAACTATTATTTTCTAATTTTATCATGCCAAAAATTTCAACATACTTAAATTCAATTTTATTTTCCATTTTTCCCCATAGGAACACATTTCACCCACCTGAAACGACAAACCATTATTTTACCCTTAAAAACTACATTTCGAGTATTGCGAGATTTAAATATCGCATGTAAATCATTATAAAATCAGAATTTTCTGATAAAAAACAATCAAACATGATGCAATCAATACTCAAACAAATTTTCATCGCATAAGAATATCATATCCATCATAAAATGTCAAAAAAGCTTCATTTCCTTCATAAAAAATAGTCATACCGTGTTTCTACGAAACCCAAGATGCATTAAATGACTGCGTAACCAGTGGATGAGCCTCCATTTCTCTCAATTTCATGCTGCACATCAATCATCAACTCTCCATTAATATCCATCATCATTTGCTTCAATCTCCTTCCCGATTCTTCCTTCAAGATAATGCGCATGAACAACCCATAGAGGAGAGAGAGAGAGGAGAGAGAATGACTAGAATAGGATCTCTTCATCCGGGCAGCCATTGGACGGGTGGAGACTGGTGATATGGAGTGTAGACATCAAGCATCAGGCTATTGTGATTAGTTGGTATGGGTGTTCTTAGGTTGAAGATTTCCTATTGCCCACTCCATCTCCATAATTCATCGTGGAGGTCGCCATGGCATCAGTTTCCTCCATGTGCGCAAAAAATGAAACCCCTCCCAATCGTCAAATTTGGGGGTGCCCAAGGGGCCCCCCAAGGGTCACACCCCTCTAATTCTCAATCTTGGTCCTCTTTTCGGGCCTATCTCCCGCGTTCGGCCTTGGATTTTGGGTCTGTAAAATTTTCCTCAACCGTCTTGAGGTCTCCCACCACCTAACATTGCCTGGGATCCAATCCAACACAGTACAACACAATGCCGCCATACACGCGTCCATTACACGCGAAAAGTTACGGGCGCGTGTATGGTCGTTTATACTTACAGCAATATCGGGCGCGTGTATACATGCATGTAACAGCGCGTGTATATGCGCCAAGTTACGAGCGCGTGTATGGTCGTGTATAGTTACAGCAGTATCAGGCGCGTGTATAATTGCATGTGAGGGCGCGTGTATTTGCGCGTTAAGTCTGTCATAATACACGCTCTGTTACACGCGACACAGAGCCTAACTACAGAAATCCATTTCTTTTCAAAACAGAAAACCATTAAGTTTTAAAAATGTCATTGTGCATTGCAGTGTTTACAAACCATTACAAAATCCCACTACATGCACTTACAACAACGTAATATATTGAAAAATATATCTTCATATGGTTATTGAAAGACAAAGTATACAATAGAAATGTCATGAATTTGGAACAATACAGTGATGGATTGGTTAGGGTTCGATCTCATCTTCAATAAGATCCATCCTTGCCAAACGATCAACATCAATATCCATTTGATCAATTTGTAAGGCTACGATTAAATTTATTCTACTATCGCTATTTTGCCCATTGATAATGGTACCGATGCCTTGATCATTCTCATCATCATCACCATCATCCTCAATGGAAGGGTCATCCTCATGATCATGAGAAATGGCACGCTCATCCTCATTATCATGATCATCTACATTGGCATGTTCGACATCATCTTCTTTGCGGCTTGCCACATCCTCCATATGCTCCATATCAGTGAATGTATTATACATTACTTTGGAACGTGGTGCAATAGGGATGACATACCACCATTTACTGTCATGCACCATTGGCAGATAGATAACCTGCTCAAATACACATAATTCATTAATTAATTAGCATATCAAAAGTCAAGGGGTGCGCGAGCTTAGATATATATGTACATGAAACACATTTGTAAAAAAATGCATACCTGCTCACATTGTTGTGGCAATACGAGCCTATCTTTCTTTGTTTGCCAAAACTTTGTAGAGTCAATAGTTACATAGCCACTTGCATGGCATTTTATCGTTGCGTTAGGCCCTTTTTCCACCACGTTCATTTGCCATTTGACATCCAAAACATACACAAAGAAGCGGCGAAAGTCAAGTCTGTATATGTCTTGGATTGTGCCACAATAATCATCCATTTTTCCATTGGCTCCCTCAAAGCTACTAATGACACCGCAATCTTGTGTATTCCTCTTTTCATCTATTCTTTGTGTTCGAAAATGCTTGCCTTCACACCATATAGCATTGAACATAGTGCACTGGACCAAAATATAAGCAATATCTATGTAAGCAATTAATGTGAATAAATATGAAAAGCCAATCACTTACAAAGAATGCAAATTTACATTTGTTCTATGTACCTTTAACATGCATCCTCGTGCATACTCCCATTCTTCCGCCGTGATATGCAGCCCCTCATCTCTCTCTGCTCTCTCCATTTCCTCATGCAACCAATCAACATGAATATCATTCGGAAGTGTTGCTAGATGCTTAGGGTACGCCTTACGAGAGCCATGTTGCCTCCGAAAGAGAGCTCTGTCTGCTTGCCTTTTTGTCTTTGCATCCTTGTATCTTGTAACCCATCTGCTCATCACATCACTATTAAGGATGCAAGTGAAATTAAGATCATCAATCAATGTTCTCTCAATTACTTTGCTCTGTCCTTTTCCTTGAGGCACAATAGACGTCATCCTCAAGTCCTCTTCATTGCTCCATAGTCGCGGCAAAGAGCTATCCACCTGATCAAGAAATTCTGATATATATACAAGAGACTCTTGAATCAACCAACCCTCAGCCATGCTTCCTTCGGGCCTTGCACTTTGTCTCACAAAGTCTTTTAAGGTCTTCATGAAGCGCTCTAGGAAGAACATCCAACGGGCATGCACAGTGCCACATAAAGCAATTTCATCCACTAAATGCACAATGAGATGTAGTTGACTTGTGAGAAAGGTTCACGGAAAAGTCTCCTCTACCATACAAACCACCTCCACTGCCATAACACGCGCATCATCCAATGTGGCTGGATCAATTGCTTTGGAACTAACATATCTGAAAAATAAATGCACAGTACGTTATACCTCATGCACATTCATTTTGCAAGGTATAATGAAGGGTGATCTTACATGGGATTTACATACCTCACAAGCTCGCCCATCTTATAAATACATCTTTTCAAACTCCTGTCTGCACAATGGTCGATGCTAGTAGGTAGTATGAACTGCGCACATAAGAGCACATGTATATTTGGGTTAGGGCATTACAAAATTTAATTTCAACCTACAACAATTGGAAAACACTTACTTGGAGCATCTTGTGCCAATCGTGGGACTTCAACCCATGTAGTTGCTCAACCCCTCTTTTCTTAGTGGTTGTAAACGCTCCCTTCAACGATCTCATGCATCCAGTGGGAGTACGCAAAGTGGTGATGGCTTGCTTTACCTGCTTCTCCTCCTTCTTTGATATAATCCAGGGAGCAGGCGGAAGATGAACGTGCCCACCCTCCTCTCATGGCCAAGCTTGACGCATACGTCCTGCGACCTGCAAGTCCTCCCGTACGCTAACATTGTCTCTTTTACCAATAACATGTTCCCAAATACTAGATCCCACATTCTTGAAGATGTGCATGGGATCAAGAAGATGGTTGATCTTGAGATGGGTCCAATATGGTAGCCGGAAAAAAATGGAGTACCTACACAAGGGATTGCAGACTGTCATCTTTATTCCAACTTTAGAGACTACACAAAACAAGATTGAAAACAATGGAGATGTACCTGTTCATGCCATCTGGAGGAAGAACATTTGAAGACTCCCAAATACGCTTCCAATCTTTTGCACGAAGTGTCTGTGGATGAATGTTCCTCTTACTAGGAGCATATTTAGGGTGATCTGATGGGAGAAATCGATGATGATTATCGAATATGGTCTTACACAAACCATCAGCATACTCATGTACCAATGAAGGGCCACATATAGGACATGCATGTTTACCCGATGTCCTCAAACCTGTTAAAATAAAAAAAAAGTTAGAATAATAAAGTCAATAGTTATAATTGATATAGCTAGTAGTATTAGAGTCGGGAGGTAGTTAGAATTCTTACCAGAACAATCGCTGTATCCTGGAAAGTCATGCATTGTCCACATCAACACTGCTTTTAAGTCGAAGTGTCGAGAGGAGGGAGGCCTACTAATGTCCACTACCGCAACACCTCTCCATAGTTCCTCCAACTCATCAATCAACGGTTCAAGATAAACATCCATATGCTTGACTTTATGTTTCCCTGGAATCAAAAGGGATAACATAAGATGTCCCTTCTTGATCGCCATTGATGGTGGAAGGTTGTAATTCACCAACACAACTGGCCACACGCTGTATGCGGTGCTCTTGAAACCAAACGGATTCACTCCATCCATACCTAGGCCAAGTCTCAAGTTTCTGGGCTCTGTTTTAAAGCTGGGCCACTCATCTTCAATATGCTTCCAAGCAGGAGCGTCTGCAGGAATTCTCCACATGCCATCATCCGATCGATGCGAGGAATGCCATGACATGAGCTCTGCTATGGATTTGCACTTGAACATGTGTTTGATGCGAGGAATTATAGGAAAGTGTCGCAAGACTTTACGAGGTACATCAAAACTCTTCACATCTGTTCTATACCTTGCTTCACCACAAGTGGGACACTGTCGAGCCTCCTTATGCGTCCCACGAAAGAGAATGCAATCATTGACGCATGCATGTATGCAATCATAATCCAATCCTCCAAGAGATGTCACATAGCGCCTCGCTTTGTCTCTTGAGGTGGGTAGTCTATTCCCCTTTGGAAGCATGTTTGATAATAGCCTGCATCCAATATCATCAATTAGTCCATAACCCTAAACCCTATACTGTAAACCATAAACCACTAACTCAAATTTGCAAGTTACAATGCTTACTTCAATAATGCGTCAAGACTTGCATTGCTCCATCCATAAACTGTTTGTATATTGAGCAGTTCAAGTGAAGCACGTAAAATAGAGAATGTGCACCCTTCAAAAACCGGTGTCGATGAAGCGTTGTAGAGATGCTCTTGTTCCATATCATTGTCGTCCACACCTTTGCGATCATCCCTAAAAAGATTCCGCACCATGTCATCAAACACTTCCTCTTCCACAACTTCGTGGGGTGCAGGGCTATTGTCATCCCTTTCCCACTCATCTCCGACAACAGATCCCGAAGCTCCAGCATCATCTCGTCGACGCTTTGCATGCTCTCGCCGTGCGTATGGCACCATGTTAGGGTGTGGTACTGCATCCTGCTTCAATCACAGTATATATATTACAACGCGCTCCATTAATTTGCACACCATGAGTTATTTTAATACTTTCAATTCACATCTTCTCACCTCTAAACCTGTTTGAATCCATTCTCCATACATCGAGATGTGATTCAATGTAATTCGACGCGCTCGTACAATGCACCATTGACATCGATTACACGTACACTTGATCCTTTGTGCCAGCCACACGTCGCGATCACGATGACGCATTGTCTCATCCTCACCAGAACTGCTTGAAGAGGATGATGACATGCTATGTCCAAAATAACCAATACAGAAGTAGGATCAGTTTTTAGTGAAATCATACACATCCTATGCACAAAACAATGGATACACAAGAACAATCAGTTTTTAAAAAAAGTATACACAGTCTCTGTGTCGCGTGTACAGGGGCGTCTACTCTGTGTGAAAACGCGTGTATGAGGGCGTCTGCACTGTGTGAAATCGCGTGTATGGACCCGTGTACAATGTATTCTGCTGCGCTTTTACACGCGCTTTTACACGCGTGCTTTTTGCGTTTACCTACCGCGCGCGTCGCTTTCTTTCTTTCAAAAGCCCTCTTTCAAAACACTTCTTCTTCTTCTTTCTTTGTCGCTACAGTACCTCTGCCTCCAGCTCTTCCAAACCCCCGAACTTGCCTCTTCCAACCAGCCTTCTCCCTCTTGGACTACCCAAAAGAAGCAAAGGGTGCAGACAACACAGAAAGGGAGAGAGAAGTAAGAATCAACGAACTCACTTTTCAAAGACTTTTCAAAGAGGTTGGTTGTCGTTTGTTTGTTTTGGCAAATCTGTCGCTTTCTTTCTTTCCACCCGTGCTATGTGTACTTGAAAGCGACAGAGGATAGAATTTATAAGTACATCTGACCGTTTCGGTGGTCCGTTAAGATAGAGGAAACAGAGAAGAAGGAATTCACACACATTGTATATGTGCTTAACTATTTATTTCTTGACAAACGACATTCGTCAAGATAGAGGAAAGAGAGAAGAAGGAACCCTTGTGTATGTGTTTAGTCATTTCTCCCTTGATGGACAATGTCCGTCAAGATAGAGGAAAGAGTTTTTGTTTTTCATGAATTTCGTCACTAATTCGAAATGAACTTCTTCTTTTGGCTTATGATCTTCTACTAATTCGATGTTTGGTATTGTAAGAGATATGTTTATTTTCTAGAATGGTAGATATATGTTGTAGGTTATATATTGTAGGAGATATATTGAGGAGATATATTGTAGGAGATATGTTTATTTTTTATTTGCATGTTTTGCTTGGTTCATTGAGGCGGAATTTCGACGCTTTGCAGATTCTTCATGGATCCAGGCTCTTCCTCCGATCCGTGGGCATACGCCACTTGGATGATGGAGATGATAAACCATTTTGGGTGCCATCCTAATCCAGTGGAGCTGACAGAGTATATGTATGCCCATCCTCCTCCTAGACTCCCAGGTCACACCGCGCCCCCAAGTACACAAGCCTCTCCACTGCCGTCTACGCCTGCGAGTCCGGCGAGACGTACCCCTGCGCATACACGCTCACCGAGGAGACACACCCCTGCACGGACACACTCACGCACACCCTCCTCTGTACCGTCACGTGAGGGCTCACGGCCACCATCACGTGCTCCCTCACAGCCATAGTCACGTACACAGTCACGTGCAGCCACCCCTAGTCATGGCTACTCCCGCAGTACAGATGAGAGCCGACGCCGCAGTAGGGAGAGCGGGAGTGGAGGATGCAGCGGGTGCTTTGGTGGGGGGGGTAGTAGGGCACGCGGTGAGAGAGGGCATGGAGGGAGGCATGTACGAGGAGACAGTGAGGAGTCGGAGGAGGCGAGAGAGGTGGAGGGAGAGATTTTCTACGATGTTACGGATAGGGGCGGGGTAGTCATGGATGCGAGAGGGAAAGAGGTGATGGAGTATATGCGGGGGGTAGTTTCAAACATGTATAGAAACTGTTTTGTAAAATTTAAAGATCAGGATAGCCGGTTAGTTAGGGATGTCCTAGATAGTGTACATAGTCGGTACCCCAATCCCCCACGAGCGACATTCTCGGATGTATGGGGAAGGACGCGAATAAGGGAGATCTTAAGTAATAAAAGATCTCACCTTAAGAAACTCGCGTACGATGATGGGGTGAATGTAGCTGCGGGTGGCTATCCTTGTGAGAAACCTGCCACTGCCCACAAACGCGAGTGGAAGGAGGCAAAGAAGTGCGCAGAGGGAGGCGTGAAGAGCAGGCAGCATGTGGAGGCACGACGGATCCAGATGGAGACCATTGGATCGTCGCATTTCGGATCTGGCGGCGTCGAGTCGTGGGAGGCAGAGTTCGTGAGTAACTTGCCTCTTTATTTGATTGTTTGCCAAATTCATTGATTCTATGATTGTTTTGATCTTACAAACTATCTTGATTATGTTACAGCGACGGGTTATGGGGAGGAGGCCCACAGCCCACGAGACTGGGTATGCTCGCCGCAATAGCAGACGTGACACGTGGGCCATCTTCAAAAACGAGGGACGTATTACGGATGCGCAGTTTGACGCGGCCATGAGACCATACGGTCGACAGGTACTTGAAAACTCTAAATGAATGATTTCGGTTTATTTAATTGCATATATATGTATACTTACATACAGTATATTTCTTGAACAGGCACAAGCTGCTGATGCTCCTGCCCCTGATGATCCAGCCGCCACTGCTGATGTTCGTGCCACTGCTCCTGGTGGAGGTGAGCACCACTCATCGGAATATACCAATGCGAGCTCCTCTGATCATGGAGAGAGCACAGGGTCCTCATCATCCTCTGATTAGCTTTCAGAATACTGTAGGATGTGGTTGTACAAAAAAAATTTGTAACTGAAGCCATGGGCTTTTTTGCACCTAGCTCCCTATTTGACTTTGTATATATTTGTTCCTAATTAAAGCCATGGGCTATTTTGACATATGGACTCCCTTGTACACAAATGTATCATGTATTGACAATGTATTGAATCGTGAGTCTTGAGTCGTGTATTAAGTTTTAGATAGTAATATTGAATCGTGTATTCATAGAGAGTGAGTCTTGATTCGTGTCTTGAAATCTAAATCGCTCTTTTTTTATGGTGCAATGCACCAAAAAAAAATCCAGAGAGTGCCTTTGGGTGGCTGGATGCTGGAACAGCATCCAGGCACCCAAAAGCACTCTCTGGATTTTTTTTTTCCCTCTGTAATCGCGTGTATAAGCGCGTGTCATCTGTCAAAATCACGTATATTTGCGCGGATAGTCTATTAGATTCGCGTGTAAATTTGCAGCAAAACTGCGCAGAACGTGTGTATGGGGTCGTGTATTCGCGCGACTGACTGTCACTGTACACACGCTTTTACACGCATGTCTCTGGCCGCGATGATACACGCGCTATTACACGGGCCCGACACTTTTTTTCCCAAGTCATTTTGTGCGGCTAGGAGCGCGGGTATGAGCCCGATCCCTTGTAGTGACATTATGGGAAATTATGAAAATTCCCCAACCGGCACTGGGTGGGTCTCTAAAGCACTTTTGGCACATGTCATTGACTTGCCACTTAAAATTATACTGATTACAGCTGCCTTTGATGAAGTCTATATTTCCCTTGAAATTTGGATTTTTTTGCAAATTTTGAGCATGTTTCCTAGGAAAAATCCACCACTCAAGCATCCATAGGGGTACCACTTGCAAACAACTAAGTGAAATTTGGAGTCATAAGAGTAGATGTCTCTACATGTGTGATAAATCGTGGAGGTGACAAATGTCCAGTAGACCGATCGGATAGAGTCATTGCATTAGTACCTCCACAATATCCACCTGAGCCACCCTCTCTAGAACGGATATAAGAGAAAAGAGCAGTAATCCTCTCTAGAAGGAACCGTGAGCAAATAGGATCTACATCTCCACAACACCTCCCAGAACCACTCCGTCCATCCTCGGGGCAAATCTAGAGCGTCAACCTCGTGCCTACTAGAGATCCAAGCATTAGAGCATGTTGAAGTAGACCTTATAGAATGGCCTCATGATGTCCACAACAATTCCTTGTTTGCCATATCTCTAAAGCGGACCATCTAATCCGAAGACATATGTGTGAATACTTCTTGGAGCTCCTCATCAATCATCCCTTGACTCATCTTGCTCTTTGGATATTGTCAAAGATAACTTGCATAGACAAAAAATGATATTATTCATAATCAATATAAGGATTAAGATAAAGCACAACAACATAACTCTACAAAAAAGGATTCTAATTAAAACACATATATTAAGGTATGCTTAAAAGAAAATTATCAATGAATTGAGTGAATGGATGCAAATATGACCCGACCTATGGCTCCATGTCAAGCTCTTGGCATAGCTCAACATACATTAGAAGGTCCATAGATAGGTCACCATAGTAAGAAGGCTTCACTTCATTCTTGAAAAATTGTGGTCTCATGTCTCTTTGTCTATGTTACCCATGCTTGTCTCTTATGCATGCTCCAAGCCCTCTTCACCCTCCACAACATCGACTCCTCTACCAATATACTCTCCTTGTCCATGCTAGATGTTAGCTATATATAGTCTATCTATATATAGCACCCCAAGTCCCCTCTATATATTCCTATCATGTGTCCTCAGTTGACACACTTCTGGGGTTCCACTTTCGGTGTCTCGTGTCTCTCTTCTCCTCTCTCTTTCTCCGTTCCTCGTCTCCCTCGCACACACATGATATGAATATATAGAGGGGACATAGCTAACACCCCCACTCAAATAAAAGTCCCTTACTATGGATGAAAAAACCCTTGGGGGCTCAAGGGAAAAACTCACAACTCTATATAGGCCTACCGTTATATTAATATTCAAAATATAAAATTACAAAGTTGAACTTACAAGAGCCTATTCATAGGCATCAAAGGAGCTATATCACTCCTGAATTACAACAGCCTATTGAGAGGCATCAAATGAGCCTTGTCACTCCTAAATATACAACATGTAAAATAAGGATAAGCGACATCATTGCAAAAGATAAAATCTCCAAGAAATTCCTTCAACTGAAATTGGGATGTAAGCAGTATATCTGTCATATCAAAACTTAAAGAAAAAGCGTTACAGTGACATTAGAACAACACAAAGTCTATAGAGACGGTTCGCAACGCCGCTCTATAGACAACATAACACATGTGGGGCCCCATGAATAGAATATAAATAAAAAAATTTGTCATTAGCTGAAATATAGACGCTCATCAGCTGGAAAGAATATAAATGAAATAATGTGTCATCAGCTGGAATATAGACCCTCATCAGCTGGAATAACGAACGAGGATGATCATCAGCTGGAAAGAATATAAACGAAATAATGTGTCATCAGATGGAAAGAATATAAATGAAATAATGTGTCATCAGCTGGAATATAGATGAATGAGGACGATCATCAGTTGCAAAGAATATAAACGAAATAATTTGTCATCAGCTGGAATAACGAACGAGGACGATCATCATGAATCTGAGTAAAAGTCAAGATATTAAGAAACTCTCACAATGAGTACCTTGAATTACAGTTTGCCTCACAACCTACTCCCTAACTTGCCCATCCTCAATTCTAAAAGAAATCACTTCATCAGCATGCCCAACTAGATTTTGCATAGTCTGTTCCTCTGGATTATTTGTCTGGCCACAATAATATCATGACTCTGATGTGCACACACAAAGATATGCATGCCACGTAGCCTCTCCGGCCTTCCTGGTACCCATTCTCGGTTATGTACTAGGACTTCTTTCACAAAGGCATCCACATCAAAATGAGTTAGTCCCCTGTATCAAACAAAGTCTGGAAATATTAGTACATCCCCATTGGAGGAATTAGTGCCATCGCGACCCTCGCAAATAGTTAATTGAGTTTTCATAGACATTTCATTCTAAGAGATGGCTTGATTATCAAAGGCCATATATGTCCAATTTGGACCAGTCCAACGATCGCATACTCTGAGTGCATCTAGTGAAGCAGGTAACAAATCAGCAAGGGCACCGTTCTACAATGAACGCCAAAGACACTCATCTGATCTGTCCAAATATAACCGCTAGAACTATGCAAAGATGGCCACATGCAAGCCATTTTCAGACTCTAATCCATCAAAGCAGTCTTCCGGCAGATTTTAGCCCCACTAACAATCGCTCTTGGCAAATTATTTTGACACAGGCACGCAAACTAATCCATGATAGAAATAAGTGCCATGTCAACAGCATGCAAGATTCTCACAAGATTGAGATAGTACGAACCTTCATAGACAGAGGACTGTGCAAGGAGACGCCTACAACGCAATGCAGCAAGAACACGAGGGTTGGCGATGGATGGAATTAGCCTCGCTCTTGAGTCCCAGTGATTCTTCTACGGTGCTTTCTGCTTCGGTCGTGAGCCATGTCTGGAGGGCCAGGAGGACCTCACGGAAGCGTCGGCCCTCGTAGGCACAGGGTGTCTGCATCGGCGGTGGATCTTCCATGGGAGGAGGAGGAGTAGGGAGCAACATGCTGTGTTTTTACACGGACGATGGAGCAACATGCTGTGTTTTTACACGGACGATGCCCCTGCTCTCAAGATCACTCCGACGAGCAGCGATGACGAGGAAGAATCCATGGCTCAGTGAGTGACGAGGAAGAATCCATGGCTCAGCGAGAAGAGGCAGAGAACGATGATGAGGAAGAATCCATGGCTGGTGCTTGTAGCGTCGTGTTGGGTGGAGGCCACGGCGCGAATCACTATGGTAGGTGTAATAGTCTTGCAAGAGGTAGTCTGCATTGTTGGAAGGGGAAACTTGTACTACGCATGATGATTCCTTCTCCTACTCTGGCCTTTGGTCCTGCCTTTGATCCTCGGAGGTAGACGAGAGACTGGGAATCAGTAGAGCTGAGAAGATGAAGCCATGGCCGGCGCGATGCTGCGGCTCCTCTTGAGGCACTAAAGGCCATGGCCGGCGTGAAGCTGTAGCTCCTCTCGAGGCATTGAAGGCTCAAGGTGCAATCGCGCCATTCGCGAACCCCGACCTCCAGAAGGTTCACGGGGTCGAAAGTTGAGCTTAGGAAAGGTCCATCGTTGCCTTCTTCTAATTTGATAGCCTCAAAAACGGGATGACGATCCGAAATAGACGGGTGGAAGGTTCTGAAGATGGAGGAGAAAACCTATGCCTGCTCTGATACCATGTTGAATAGTGTGCGAGGGAGACGAGGAATGGAGAAAGAGAGAGGATAAGAGAGACACGAGACATCGAAAGTGGAACCAGAGAAGTGTGTCAACTGAGCACACATGATAGGAATATATAGAGGGGACTTGGGGCGCTATATATAGATAGACTATATATAGCTAACACTAGATATATTTCTTTCATCATGTATTCATGTACTTTGAAGTGTTCAGGGCAAAACATACCACCATAAAGGTTGTCAGGAATTTGGATAGAAGATTACCTATTCAATATCGCGTATAAGAATAAATATATATTTTTGACTATTTCGTGCCATGTAAAATTTAATAAAAAAGGTGATGCATCTATTCAAATGGTCCAATAAGATAAACATGCTAAATAGATCTGTCCATCTTTTCTCAGAAAATCTACCTCTAGAAATCCATTGAGATAACACTTTGCAAGTTGCCAAAATACTCAATCTCATCTACTACAATATTCAAATCCGTGGCCCACCGTCAGCTCTCTTGCTTGAGCTTTGCCATGACACCACAATCTGTTGGAATGACATTTTGTTGATGCACTCAAATCAAAAATTTCACCTACGGGACCATGCCACATTATAGATTTTGTATAATAAACTGAAATGGTTAGATTAGTTATTGTGTATAAAATCTAGATATGACAGCAAATAAAGACTGTGGTCACCTTCGGACTACATCCCCCTCGAGAATTTTGACTCCTTGGTAGAGACCTCTACCCGTTGAGACGAAGTCAAGAGGTCGCAATCAAAGCTTCATGTAGCCACTACATAGACATAAACTGTGGCATCTCCTCCATGTCCTCACAATATGGAACTAGTTGATAGTGTCTACTGCATCAAAATTCTGAACATGATCCCTTCCACTCTCTTCTAGCATGCTCGTACCTAGCGAGCCACTTCTCCATGGATACGTGGTGCAGCGTACAAAAACAATTAACTTTATCCTCCAAGGCACCATCTATCCTTTTTTCTATCCCATTTCCAAGTACCACATCTCTGGCTAGTTTAAGAAGATTAAGAGGAAAGCTTATGGGTTTTTCTTAAAAGATGGGCACTTGTGGAAACATGCTAAGAAGAAACAGGGTATGCCATTGCGAGTTTTGGGTGGCAGATCTTAATATTTCATGTGCAAATGCATACATATCTTGCTTGTAAACTCACTAGTGAGTATAAAATGCTCACATCGTGATGGTTAGCTTGACATTGAATAAGCTTTGAGAAATCTATAGGAAAATTAGAGTATAAAACCTAACAAAAATAGCATCCCTTATATTTTCCATAGGGTGCACATAAATGTATGCAAATCAAATTTAGAAGAATCAAATAAGTATTTTATAACAATGAAAGCTTACAAAAGCACTACTATTTGTTGGTTGTAAAAGTCTTGCAATTAACCTCCTTCCATGTTTGAAGAGACATTATAAATCCACTCTCTAAAAAGTCCCGAGTTGTCCATAATATCAGTGATGGTGTACGCCTCTTGGAATGTGTCATATTCTCTACATATGATTATATCAAACAATGGCCTTGTTTGTGTAATGGTATCCAATATGATATCATTGTAGATTTGAAACTAGACTCGGTTCAAGCATAAAAATGGAATCATTTTAAAGGCTTCCCTTCAATTAGTTGTGACCAAATTTCAGAATATATCTTATTTGAGATCTAGTACAAGAAAATTTGATTTATATAAAGATTATATTTCTCCTTCTAGATGGAGTTTATGTCATTCATTGTGAGATAAGATATGAGGAACTAAAGGTGAAACAAATATTTTTAAAAATGAGATAAATCTTTAGAGCCTAAGAAATAAACTCGTTGCCAAAAGGTTGCTTGTTAGGCTCATTGACAACAAAATATATTATGGAAATGGGGTTTTAAGATATTAAATAAAGATGTAAGACAATTCAGAAAAGCTCATCACCAGGAGAAACACCTAGTTATTTGGAGATTACAATTTTTCCTTCCAAATGCTCTATCATTCTTAATTAGAAAAGAGATGAAGAGTCAAAGATGAAAGAGCTAATAAAAATTTTGATAGCTATAAAGCCGCAAGAAATTAACTAAGGCCCATATCTCTTATTGGATTATTTAATAAAGTATGATATTCATGATGACAATATTTCTTTCTGGATATGAAGCGCATGTTATAGTAGTTGTTTTCTAGAAGAAAAGGATGGGGATGAAATACATTGTGTATTCTTCACAACAATCCTCTTCAAGTAGTCTACATATGGAAATAACACTTATTGAGGTGCTAGTACAATAAAAATGTAGGTAAATAAAGATTTCTTATTTCCTTCAAAATGAAGTTTATTCATTCATAATGAGGAAAGTGATGAAGAATTGAAAGTGAAAGAGATAATATGAAAAATTAGACATGGGAGTAGCACAAGAAATTGAAGAAAGTAGTTATGAGAGAAAGGTGTTTGAAAATGTAGACATGATTTTGTATTTCTATATGGTTGAAATTGAAGTACTTAGAAAGGAAAACCTCAAATCTTAGCAATACACACAAGGTAGAAAAGCATGTAGAATGTTGTAGAAATCATCTACATCAATTGTAATAGTATGATTGCATTCAATATATAATATTACTCAACTGCAACTCATGGTCAATAGTTCCATAAGAAATTATCACACACACACACACACACACACACACACACACACAGAGGATGGTTCATATAATTTTCACTATATTATCCATTAACTTATCAATCACAATTCATCATCAACTATATTATCCTCCACAATATTCAATGTGCCAAAACATTTAAGAAATTTTAAAGTTCAATGTCATCAAATCCTTGTTCATTGCAAGAGCCATGTCATTAGCATCAACCAAAAGGGTCATTTCCTCCCCAAAATTTTGAGAATTGATGAAACTACAAGGCCTTGTCCTTCCCAGAATTTTAAGAATCGATCATTCGTTAACTCTTTGTTGAAACCTCAATTAACTCTTCATTTGATGCACTCCTTGATTGATGCTAAAGCTTGAAGTAGAATCTCCTATGTCTAGCATTCTTCTATACATTTATAGAGTCAATCTAGAGAAAGCCTAATTTTCTTACTATGTATGATTCCTTACATTTCTTGAGAACTAACATGAGACCACTCCACATTAAAGGAAATGGAAAAATCTTCTAAAATATGACCTTCATGATATTTTTATTTTACATAAAATAGTCAATCGTACCAACTTCATAGGTGGGATAATTTATAGTTGCAAAATGCTTTTACAAGGAGTTTTCTTCACACCATGATCAAATTTGATGCTCTTTTGACTATTTTACCTACCTAAAAGTGATATTCATGAGCCCATAGGGCACTAAATTTGTAGTATTGCACAACATATGAACAAGATTGCTGACAAGTTGAGAAATACATAGAAGTAAATGTCATCTATTACAATGGATAGGATCATTCTATCAAGAGTTTCAAGCATATGAAAGCTCCATGTCCTATTCATTAACATCCTCACCATCCATTCTTTCATATTGTGTAGTTTGTTTAAGTGGAAATATTGGTAGTTATTTGAGTGCATCATGCCATGGGAAACCTGGTGTCCTTTGGTCCTTCCTAAATATCACCCCTACATGCTATCTTCTAGATATTAGAACCTTGCCTCTCTTAAGACCTTCTCCAACACATATGAATTAAAGATAGAAAGTTTATTCATCTTTCCAGGAATTTCTATGTCCATGCTTCTTTTAATGCCTTGCATGTGTAACTCCATGAGTCAATATCATCCTCCTCCATTTAGACTTATTTCAATTCTAGATTAAATGTGGCTAGAATATCATTCAATAGGTAAGAGACTGCAAGCCATATCATAGTGATGTTTAAGTGTCTTCATGAATCTCCCAATGAAGAGCCTTCATCAGTCACAACAATTTGAGTATGTGCACCAATAAGTGTAATTGAATGGTGAGGATTCTCATGGGAAAAATATCATCTACCATGTTCCTATACTTTATGGATATGAGAGCTCCAATATCCAACAAATCTTGTCAAAAAATATTATTCTTTGATATCCAATGTAGTAAAACAATCTTGTATTTGTTATTTGCTATTTATAGTGTTAAGAATTATAGTGGAAATTTGAAGCATCCAATATTGAGATATTTGTGAATTGTGGAACTTCAAACTATTTTTTTCCTCTGCCGTGTTGTTGATAATTTTCAAAGCACTAAAATGCTTTTTTTCATTCCTCATCGTACTTTTTCAATCAAAACCTCCAAGTTGTCTTTGGCAAATGAATTTTACCATTTAGTTTGTTTTGTGGCCACATGTGATTAGATTTTACAAATCTCATTCATATAATTTCTTTGACTCTTCTGTCATGTTCACTTAATAGTCTTCCAAAGCCGCTCTACTATATTATTGAATATGTGCATTCGATCAAGTAGATACTTTTAAAAATCATCCCAATACTTCAATTCATGAAAGATGAAAAGCTTCTTCATTCCTATAGGAAGGTCTTCAACTAATGAAAGATGCAAAGTTTCTTCATTCCTATGTGGAAACTTGGTCTTCCCATGTGTTGTTGCAATCAATAATAGTCCATGATGGTGGGACCTAATCTAGTAATCGTTCACAAAGAAAAAGTGATTCAATAGTTAACTATTTTTCCTTTCATATAAAACCTCTTTTAAGGAGTTGAAGTACCTTGATTACAATGCATCCCTAGATATGGGGCATATCCTACAATAACCTAATGTTGGGAGATTTTCTAGGCATTGCATCTGAGAAGAATCTAAGTGTTTGTGAGTTAACATTTAGTGTCGGGTTCTTCATAGAGAATCATGGAGTTGAAAACATACATAAACACTCTCAATAGCTAGGTCCATCATGCATAGTCCAAATAGATATTTCTAAGCACATGCACTTCTTTTTATCTAAGTGTTTTTATCTACATCACGAATTGGTTTGAGTTGCCACAACATTTCAAGGTCCATAATTATTTTTATTGGATAAATGTACCCCTATTCTTTGCTTTATGCTACCCTCAAATGATCAAGGATCATAAGAGATGCACTTTCCTAATGGCTACCAATGGTGGATCCTCTTTGTATTCTAGCTATGGTCATCTATCCTAAGTGTCCCTCCAAGATAGTGAATCTACAAGAGCATGTGCCACATGATCTAGTTATTTTCTCCCAAGTCATCACTACCATTGATTTACACTTAAACTCAATTTGAATGTATGGGTTCACAAAAAATAGTGGAGAACCTTTAGAAGGACCTATTTTCTTGTGTGATTTGATGAAATAGAGAAGCATGTTAGTGCAAGCACTCTTCTAAGAAGAAAAAATAATTGTAAGATTGTGCATGCTTATCTAGAGACATTGATGCATACTATAATACACTCCCAATGAGATGAATATGAACCATGCATGTGCATGATCTCATGGCATCTTATTCTCCTCTTGTAGATGGAACCCTACAAGAACTTGTGACACTCTGAGATAGAGGTCAAGAGTTAGGATGAATGCACAAATACTCCTTCTTTTTGAAAAATGAAGAGTGATATTCAATCATTTTTGTATAAGCTTTGAAATTGATGTATCTTACCACTTGTATATGCATTGCATGTTCAAGATCTAGAGGAAGGTACAAAGGATTGTGACGTGACCTACATAATATTGTGGCAAACGAATAAGTCTAGATGATAGGTTCTCCCCTTGAAAGTGTACTCCATTCTAAGATGGAATAATTGTTATAAAAATCAACCATTCAGACCTCAAAAACAACAAAAATAAGTCAAAAATTCAGTCTTTTTCCACTCTCAACATATCCCCACACTTAGAAAGGAAGCGTCCTCACGACCTAAGGAAAAGAAGAATATAAGTTTTTGAAAGATCTCAATTTGATCTTCTTAGTATCTTCAATAATCAATCCAAACAATGACCCCAACTTATCACCTGTATCTTTAGAAAATAATACTACTAAAGGAAAACTTTGTTATTCATTAACACATTTGATAAACAATAAAAAGTCATAACAAATTTGTAAAGGATATAAGAGGTTCTTCAGCTTTTCATCGTAGGCTTACCATCCACCATCACCATAAATAGTTGAAAAGAGAGCTCTCAAACAAATTATTCAACCAGCACGAACTCATCACATACAAATTATTACAACACAAACACAAACAAAACCATCTGAATGGTACCTCCAAAAGTTGTCTCATTAAGAAGCATAGAAGATACATCCAGGGGTATCAATGAAGATGATCCCTCTTGAAGGCTTGATGATTACGAAAGTGATCTAGGGATAAAGACTCATCTACAAAAGATTTTGGAGGATTCTGAAAGAATTGAGAAGCCATCACATCCGTTCTAGCAAAACAAGGTATCTGCTAGGTAGACAAAGGGCATGAAAATATAGGACATCCAACTGTTGCGAATCAATGTTCACATTGACATTTATACAAAGATTTGGAATGGCCTTTTGATCGTTATGGGAATGCCTATGCATATATGCTAAGTACCAAGCAAAATGGGCTATCAATCTCATTGAAGGATCTAGAGATTGTGAATATTGTTGAGAAACATGGAGGTAATTTTGGTATGCTTGACTAACAGTTGTCCAGTCCCCTGGAATTAATGGCCAATTAATCTATGGTCCTGTGAGAGAATTAGTTGATCTCCTTCCTCTTCTTCTCGGAATCTGCTGATCAAATCCTTCGTACCCACTAACCAACTGAGGGGGTTGAGAAATAGAAGTGGCAGGAGATGGAAGTGGAATAAGTAAAAGAGGATGAAGAGATGGGTAGGCAAAATCATAAAATGAGGCATAAGCTAAAGAAGAAGTAGCTAAAAATTTAAGTGAATCAATTAAGAAATGTGTCAATTGATAAGCAGGAAAAGTAGAAGGTATATGGATAGATGGAGAAGGACATGTCCAAGAAGGGGAAAAGACTCTATCTTCAATGAAAGAACAATAGGTAAAGATTGGAATTTGAGGAAAACCTTGAGGTTGAAAAAGAAGAGGTAAGATAGCTATTGAGGTGAATTGATAAAGGGAAAAATAAGCATCATAGCGATGGGCCATTTGTTGATAGTACAATAAGCTAGGAATAGAGGGACCTAAAACAGATCGTCGATGGTAGGCATCAAAGAAGGATCAATCAAATGGATGGTTCTTGGAAAGATAAGCTAGGAGATCCACCCTCAGTTGGTTAGTGCTCTGCAGAGAAGTAGAAGCTGTATTCTGGCATTGATTCAGGACTACAAAATCAATCATTGAATGCCATAAAGTGTCAGGAAAAGTAGTCACTTTAGAAGAATAGCACTGGAACATGTCACCTATCCTCAACTCCAAATGGTTGAAATATAAGGCAACTGGTAAGACCAAATCCCCCACATACCAAGCCAAATTTACATCATCTGAAATTAGCAGATCACCTCGTACATACATATAAGATAGCAACATGGTATCCATCGTCACAGAATCTTCAAAGACCATACGAACAACTTCTGTCAATAAATTAGAAGACCAAGTCCCACTCCAACCATCCTCTAGAAGAGGGAGATCCATTGTTGAGAGCTTAATATAGAAGGCCAACTTCTGCAACTGATAGTGGACAAAAAAGAAATGGTCAGGAGGAATATACTCCTGAAAGTGCTCAAATGTAGACCATAATAAATCCATTGTGGACTGTAATATTTCCATTTTATCTTAAAACAACAGACATAATGTGGCGTGTCTATGGAGAACTGCCAAGTCCTGCTGAGATATAGAAGGAATCAGAGGAACACTGGGGCTTGGAGGAATGGATCGTGATTACGCCAGCTGGTCCTTCAACTGCTTAATTTGGGAAGCTTGGGATTTCAGTGTATTGTGAGCAGTCTCCAAAGCTGACAATTTCGTATCTAAAAGAGTCTTAAACTCTTGAACTTCTTTAGACATTTGCTCTTTCTCTTTCGAAACTCTAGTGACCTCTGACTGAGCCTCTGCTACTGAATTTTCAAAAGAAGATATTTATTCTCTCTTGGCCTCAATCATTTGTTTGCTGCTCCATCTGCTTAAACAGATCGGCAAGAGTATCTTTAGCAGAGGCTAACTCTGTGGTTTGCCTTATGCAACTAGTCTTTGGATTGCATCAATTCTTCATAGAAAGAAGTATATAACTGTTGAGCATAAGCTGTCACACTGAGAGTTCAATAGAACTCCTGGATGTCGTTACAAAGGAAAGGAATGGCATCCCCTGACACTAAACTATTTAGCAAAGGAACTAATATTTCCAAACAACCCTCTCGATGTGCCCTGAATAAGTTGTTGCATGTGAGGTAAGCAGGGAGGTCACTTCCAGAGGTAGCAGAAACTGTTACTGAAGGAATGACTGGGGGAATTTTCTTTGCCACATGCTTCAATCGCTTCCACTAAATGACCAATGGGGGAGGGGAATCAAGATCCTCTATGTCAATGGGCTCTGAATCCTCTGAAGGTGGAGGGAGAGGAACGAGGTTAGATGGAGGAGGTGGAAGGAGGGGTGGAGGGAGAGGAGGTTGGAGGAGGAAGAGGAGATTGGAGCGAAGGGTAGAAGCGAAGGTGTAATGAAGGAGACCTAACTGTCCTAACTAAGGGAAAAGAGAGAGAGAAGGACTGCAGAAGAAGAGGGAGAGGAGAGAGAAAGGCAAGAATGGAGCCCCGAGAGGAACACCAAGGAAAAGGGAATTCTCTTGCAAGAAAATCTATCTTGTAACATCAACAAGCTTGTTTATCATGTTTCATATGATCACAATGAAGAAAAGAACACCAGGCACAACAAATCTTCATGCAGCATCATGTAGATCTCCCACGGTTTTTAATAGAATCAACCATATTCTTCAATATCTTCACAAAATCCATCAATAGAACAAAGAAATCAAAGGAATACACCATCTTTGAATGGAAATACATCACATAGTATTCATCTTCAATATCTTCATAGTCTTCTCTCTCAATCTCTCATATACAATCACTCTGTTTCAGTAGAATTGGCTATCTCTGACTCTCTCTCTCTCACTCCATCAATAATACACCATATCCTCACTACAATCTCTCAAAAATTACTCTCAATAATCACTCTTAGGTCGTGGATACCCCTCCCAAAAGGTATGTCTGATATGAAGGGTCACCAGAGCCACTACAGTGTCTCTTCACAGCTCACTACTGTCACTTCACTCTAGTCTTCTCTTGAGTCTTCAGCAGCTACTTCTTCCACTTCTTTCAGCTCTTTTGCACTTGTATTCACCTCTTTTCAAGGCTAGAAAACTTTCCCAAAAGTCACACATACATCCCACAGAACACTTACAGAAGCATACAGAACAGTCTACAGAACAGTACCAGAACAGCTACAGTACAGAACAGAACAGAGACAGAACAGAAGCAGAAGCTCTACAGAAGACCTACAGAAGGTTACAAAAGGTTATCAAAACCTCATAACTCACTCTCAAACCATTCCAAACTCTCACAAAACATTCACTAAGCTTTCACAATATCTCATTCTTCATCAATTAATACTCCATCCCTCCTTACAGAAGACAATCAGATCAAAACAGACCAAAACAGAACAAAACAGAAGGTATACAGAACCATTCAGAACCTATCAGAACATCACAGAACCATCAACAAACATCATGAACTTCCAAAACACAATCAATATCATCCAAAACACTCTCAAACCACTTCCAAATCAACCAATCATCCCATAAAATCAACCATTCAGCTCTCAAAAACAACAAAAATCATCCAAAAAACAAGTCATTTCAACACTCAACATATCCCCACACTTAATAAGGAAGCGTCCTCGCGACCCAGGAAAAAGGGAATACAAGTTCAGGGAAAAGCTCAACTTTGATCTTCAATATCTTTTCAAAAATAATCCATCCACCACGACCCCAACTTATAACCTGTTTCTGATATAAAAAATACAAAGAAAGGAAAACTCTTTTGAAATTAACACCTCTGATCAAACTAAAAATCACAACAAATTTGTAAAGGATATAAGAGTTTGCTTCTTCTTCTTCAGCATCTGCTTCAATTCTCCAACCACGACCCCATCTCTACAAATCTCCAAAACATAGCTCGTACACAAGATCCAATAGGAAACCACCACGTTCGTTTGACATAAATGAACTCACAACACAAACACTAATACACAACACAACCATCTGAATGACTTCTTCAAAAAGAAGAGTTTTTCATTAAAAGCTTCCACCATACATTGGAAAGGTATCAATGAAGATGATCCCTCTTAAAAGATTGATGTTGTCGGAATCGATCCATAGATAAGGATTCATCTACAAAGTTTTTAGGAGGATTTTGAAAAAATTGGAGACAGCACATCCTTTCCAATAGGACCAGGTATCTGCTAGGCAAACAGAGGGCATGAAAATACAGTATCTCCAGCTGTTGGGAATCAATGCTAACATTGACATTCATGCACAACTTTGGAATAGGCTTTGAATCAGTATGAGAGTGCCTATGCATATACGCCAGGTACCAAGCAAAGTGAGCAGTTAATCTCACTGAGGGATCTGCAGACTGTGAATATTGTTGGGAAAAATGAACATAGTTTTGATAAGCTTGACTGGAAGCTGTCCATTCCCCTGGAATTACTGGCCAATTAATCTGCGGTCCTGTAAGGCAATCATCCGAACTCCATCCCCTTCTTCTGGAAATCTGAGTATCAAAACCGTCACAGTCACTAACCAACTGAGGTGGTTGAGATATGGAAGTGTTAGGAGAGGGTAATGGAATAAGGGAAAGTGGATGTAGGGAAGGATAGGAAAAATCATAAAAGGAAGAAAAGGTTAAAGAAGGAGTGGCAGAAATTTGTAAGGAATCACTAAGGAAAGGTGTTAATTGATAAATAGGAAATGTGGAGGGTACATTAATGAGGGGTGAAGGACAGGGTGGAGAAGGGGAAAATACCCTATCCTCAATAAAGGAACAGTAAGTGAAAATGGGAATTTGAGGGAAATTGGAAGGTTGGAAAAGAAGTGGTAAAATAATTGTGGAATTAGTTTGACAAAGGGAAAAATATATCTCATAGCGGTGAGCCATTTGTTGGTAATAGAGGAGGGTAGGAACA
Organism: Lygodium microphyllum; assembly: GCF_053477565.2. Taxonomy (NCBI): domain Eukaryota; kingdom Viridiplantae; phylum Streptophyta; class Polypodiopsida; order Schizaeales; family Lygodiaceae; genus Lygodium; species Lygodium microphyllum. The sequence continues at coordinate 43,308,639 of NC_141140.1, read as the reverse complement.
GAAGGTCCTAAGAGAGATCGTCTATGATAGGCATCAAAGAAGGTAGCATCAAATGGATTATGTTTGGAAAGATAGGTTAAGAGATCCATCCTCAGTTGGTTAGTACTCTGGTTAAAGGTAGGAGCTGTGTTTTGTCTTTGATTGAGGACCACCGAATCAATCATTGAATGCCACGAATTATCCTGACAATCAGCCACGTTGGAGGAATAACTCTGAAACATATCAGCTATGCGCAACTCCAAATGATTGACATATAGAACAGCCTGTAAGACCACATCCCCCACATACCATGCCATATCTACCTCATCTGGAATTAACAAATCTCCTCGGAGATACATGTATGACATCAGCATGGTGTCTGGCGTGACAGAATCCTCAAAGAGCATTCTAACTACCTCTGTCAACAACTCAGCAGACCAAGCCCCACTCCAGCCATCCTCTGGAAAAGGTAAATCCATCGTGGAAAGCTTCATATAGAAGACCAACTTCTGCAAGTGGTAGTGGACAAAGAAAGAATGGTCTGGTAAGACATAGTCCTGAAACTGTTCAAAGGTAGACCATAACAAGTCCATTCTGGACTGCAATCTTTCCACTTTGTCTTGGAATAGAGGGCACAAAGTAGCCTGTCTCTGTAGTGCAGCCAAGTCCTGCTGTGAAAGAGAAGGAATTAATGGAACAGGAGGGCTGGGAGGAACAGAGCGGGACTTTGCAAGCTGATCTTGCAACTGCTGGATTTGGGAGGCTTGGTTGGCCACTGTGTCATTAGCCATCTGTAAAGCTGAAAGCTTGTCATCTAAAAGAACTTGGAATTCTTTCGCTTCACTGGACATCCTCTCCTTCTCTACTGAAAGGCTAGTAACTTGTGACTGAGCCTCGAATAACTGGGTCTTCAATGAAGAAATCTCATCACTTTGAGTGGCAACCAGTTGGGTTTGCTGTTCCATTTGCTTAAATAGATCTGCTAGGGTATCCTTAGCAGAAGCTAACTCAGATGTTGCCTTATGCAACTGGTCTTTGGACTGCATGAGCTCCTCATAGAAAGATGCGTACAGCTGTTGAACACAGGCTGTCACTGACAACTCAATGGAACTTTGAATATCCTTGCAGAGGAAAGGAATGGCATCTCCTGAGACGAGACTGTTCAGGGAGGGAACTGAGATCTCCAAGGATCCTTCTCTATGTGCTCTGAACAGATTATTGCAAGTGAGATACCCAGGGAGTTCACTGCCAGAAGTAGCAGGGATAGGCACTGAGGGAAGTACAGCAGGGGCTTTGTCCGCTACCCCTTCAAGCATTTGCGCTGTATGACCAAGGGAGGCGGAGAATCATCATCCTCTATGTCAATAGGTGCTGACTCTTCTGAAGGTGGAGGAGGAGGTACTGGATCTGATGGAGGAGGTGGAGGCACAGTCTTCTGTAAACCCGAATAGGTCAAGAAGGCAGACAAATATGATCCATAGGTAACATTGGTAACATTACCCCTCGTGACTTTAACAAAATGCTGATCCATTTTAGTAAGGAGGTATGTGCTCCAATCAATGGAAACTCCTTTTAGCACCATCCTGGAAGCTGTGAAAAGCTCTTTGGACAAATAATGGGATGGCGTTTTTGCAGGCATGAACCTGTCCTGAAGGAACTGACACGTCGTCTTCCATACGGGATCAGTAATCATAGAAAACAAAACTCCTGAAGAGTTTATCACTTTCTTAACATCAAGGACTTCCCTTGTCTGCTTCTGCAACAGCTTGAGAATCTCTTCATTAGAGAAGAGCTGACGAGTGGTCACAAAAGGTTCTCCTTTGAAGGGTAAGGACAGAGCCTTCCCTAAGCCTCGAGACGTCAATGTCATAGACATGCCTTGGACTACTCCTGTCTTCTTGCTGTAAGAGGCCAGGAACTCATCACATACGGACGGATCCTCTGGAAGTAATGGAAAAGGAGTGGCCACAAAAGCAGCAAGTCCTGCCTTCGTGAGGGGCTCAAAAGTAAGTAGGGACGAGTAATCCCTACTAACTAATGGGACGTACTGGATAGGGGGAGGAGCATGAGAAGGCACCATTCAGATGGTTACACACACACCACAAACACAGACAATCAAGAAGAATGCCTGCAAAGCAATAGACAAAAAACCAAGGATAAGAGAATTACCAATCAAAACGTAACACGACCTACTAACCCCAAGCAAACCACATCCTAGAAAAAATTTGACATGACCTTGAGACAAATGCGACCGAAAGCTTCATGTGATGCATCAGACAAACACCCTGAACCCCGTATCAGGCCATAAAAGAAAAAAAAACTGTATACCGTACCCGTAACCGTAACTAAGACATGAAACCAAAACCATACCATATCCAACACATATCAATATGACATCTATGATAGAACCAAGACTGGACCATGGAAAATAACACTAAGGACTGCGCATACCCATCCCACGAAACGGTTCATTAAAAAGGGAATTAAGTGCAGTGAGGGGGGAATTAATTTAATGAAGGGTTGATTTTAATAAATTATTAAAAATGGGTGAATTTTTATTAGGTGATAAACCTTAATAAGAAAACGGCGGTTCCTTATTATAAATTTAATTACCAATTATTAGGTTAAACGGTGCAGTTATTCGATTCCCGGACTTCGATTCTCGACTGGGTCTCTAAATGCAATTCATTGATTATAAATTAAGGTGATATGGAGCGCTTTTTTGCCAGCCCGTGCTTATGTGACGGCTGGTTTATTTTAATTTAAAATTTAAAGTGCCTCTGTAGTGCACGTAGCGCGTGCTAAGTGAACGACTGGTTGATTTTAATTAAAAAAAATGTGTGTTTTAGCGCGAATGCGCGTGGAAACTGTGGGTGAATTAAAGGGTTTATTTTAACAATTAATTTGTGATTAAGGGGAAAAATAAAAAGAAATAAAGCACATAAAATAAATACCTGGAAGGGGTGTGTATGTAATGCAGGAATGCGCACGGAAGAATTCCAGTAAAGGAAAAGCAAAAAGCACTGATGAAACAACAATGAGAACACCTTAGCAGATGTGTTAATTTGGTTTATGTTGGTGTTTTTATTTTTATTTATTTTATTTTTTTTAGTTGTGATTATTTATGTTTGAATAAATGGAAAATGAGCAAGGGAGGTGAGGGAAATTTTTTAGAATGTTTTTAGAATTTTTTACAATTTTTAAAATGATTTTTCTATATTTTTTGGCAATTTAGGGGTAATTTTAGGAAATATGGATTTTTCAGAAATTATAGGGAAGGCAATTCCTAGCAGAAAAATTTCCAAAAATCGGCAAAAGGCAAAAGGATTTTTTTAGAAATTTTTCTGAAATTTTTTTATGGAAAAATTAATGTAGTGATTAAGTAAGTCACATTAATCACATTAGTCAATGAGACATAAGTCAATTAAGGCAGGTTAGTAGGAGTAAGTCAGGTTAGTCGACCTAAGGCTAGTCTGGTAAGTCGAAGTTGCTTAGGGTAGTCTGGGTTAGTCTAGGGTGGACTAAGGCAATTAGGTTAGTCTGGGTTGATTAGGTTAGTCTAGGTTAGTCTGGGGTAGGCTAAGTTAGGTCTGTGGGGACTAACCTAAGGGGGGGTTAGACTAACTAGGGGATGGGTTAACTAACTAAGTGAAGGTTAGTGTGACCTAGGGAGGGTTAAACTAACCTAGGTAGGGTTAAACTAACCTAGGTAGGGTTAAACTAACCTAGGGTTAGGTTAGTTAATTGGGGTAGGGTGAAACTAACTAAATCAGGGTTAGTGCAGGCTAATTAGGATTAGTGTTAGTAATCTAAGTTAATTAAATTAAAGAAGGTTAGTAACACTAACCTTAAGTTAGTGGAAAGGAGGAGGAGGAGGACGTGTAGGTGGTGGTGGGGGAGGAGAAAAGAGGTGGAGATGGCGTGTCGGCGGCTGCGGCGAACGCGGTGGTCCACGCGGCGGCAGCGGCGATTCAGCGAGGCGCGGGCGACCTGGGTCCAGCGGGGCGGCAGCGGCGGCGAACGCGGTCGGGGAGGGAAGGAGGAGGTGAAGGTGTTGGTAGAAGGGGAGGTCGCGGCGGCGCTGTGAAGGAGGGGGGTGGAAGGACGGCGGCGACGGGGGTACTGGCGGCGACGGGGGTGCTGGAAGGCGACGGCGGGCGAGAAGAAGGAGGGTGAAGACGGCAGACTGGGGGGGAGGAGGAGGAGTGAGGGGAGGAGAAGGAGGAGAGGGAGTGGAGGAGGTCGTCGGGAGGGAGGAGAGAAGGAGGGAGAGGGAGAAGAAGTGGAGAGAGGAGCAGGCGTGGGGAGAGGAGAAGGAGGAGAGAGGAGAAGGTCACGGTGGGGGGCGCAGGGAGGAGAAGGCGCTGTGGAGGAGGCTGCAGGGAGAGAAGGAGGTCGCTGCGGGGGGGCGCAGGGAGGAGAAGGCGTGGGGGGAAGGCAAGAAGAGAGAGAGAGAAAGAACGCACAGAGAGAGAGAGAGAGAGAGAGAGAAAGAAGAGACGGTTGGCGGGAGGGGGTGTCCGTTTTTTTTTTTAATTTTTTTATTTTTATTTTTATTTATTTTTTGTCTTTTAAAATAAAAGGTGGGCGGGCAGGTTGGGGTGGGCAGGGGGTGGTGGGCAGGGTCTAAAAGGGGGCGTATCCCCGTCCCGCGCACATGCGCGGGGTGGGGTAAAAAAAATTTGCTGTGACGGGATTGGAATGGCGCGAGGAAGACGGTACGGGTTACGCGGACACGACTGGGGCGCGTGGAGACTCGTAAAATCGAAAAAGGGCGCGTTGTCGTGTTGCTGCGCATCCGAGTCGTGAACACCTCCATTTTTGTTGTGCATCTGTGTTATCTTATTGCGCGTGATTCAATAAAAATATGCAAAACTGATGTCAAACAATATTATTAAGCTGTCAATTTCAATGATGAATTCTAAGTAAAGCGCTAGACAAACTTCAAATCCCCAAAACAAACAAGATGTGCTTTGGTGATGGAGACCCGCAAAAACATGGGAACATCGAAGTTGATATTGAAGATGGAGATGATGGTGAAATTATGTAGTTTGTCTAAGGATTTTTGGAACTTAAGCAAATCTTACATCCCCAAATGACCATGACATGAATGATGAGAAGTACGTGTATCACCTTGCTAATAGGAATAACTGAATTTGTTGGGCTTTTTGCCTATTCTGGGAAAAAGGAGGGGGATATTTTTGAAAAAGGAAGAATGGCGGGCTGTGTGGCGAAAGGAGAGGGAGCAATGCTAAAGGGGAAGAAGAGAGCTCTAAATCGGGGAGACTCCTATCGCTTGGTAGACTTCATCTTCCACAACGGCAAGAAAATTGAAGTGCCGTATGGTATGGTTGTCTGGTCAACAGGAATAGGTACTAGACGAGTGATAGCTGAGTTCATGCAGCAAATTGGACAGAATGATAGGCGAGTCTTAGCAACGGATGAATGGCTTCGTGTGAAAGCGAATCAGTAGTTTTGCAGAAAAGAAGTTTCAGAGAGATGGGATTGAAGTGAAAACAGGGTGCCGAGTCCTAGCAGTTGAAAGGATGGATATTTACGAATGGAGCTGCTGGTTCTGTCAGAGGTGGCGATGATCAGAGGCACCACTCACAGCAAAAGCGAAGCACTGAGTTTGATGGCCGAGTGGATGATGTCATTAATGTGAGTGGACATTGTATTGGGACTGCGGAAGTTGAATCAGCTCTTGTATCTCATCCAGACTACTCTGAAGCAGCAGTTGTGGGGGTTGAACATGAGGTCAAAGGACAGGCCATCTATGCCTTCGTGACTTTAAGAGAGGGCATTCGATACAGTGAGCAACTCCGTTCAAGTCTCAAGCATGCAGTGCGCACACAGATAGGAGGATTTGCAGCACCTGACAAGATTCACTGGGCACCATCTCTTCTAAAGACAAGAAGTGGAAAAATTATGCGAAGAATACTCCGCAAGATTGCCTCAAAACAACTTGACGAGCTCGGTGATATCATCACTTTGGCTGAACCTAGAGTCGTTCAAGAACTTATTGATCTCACTGATGTATGAAAAACTGAAACCTGGATGCAGTATTTTGGGGGTTTACAGATCAAATTTAAATTCCTCAGGAGCAGTTCAGACCACTATCCCAGGGGAGGCATACGGTATCAAACACGACTGCATAGATAAGACCCTGACCTCTCAATAGCATGTGTCGGCTTACTGCTTGATGTTCTGTTTGAGGATAGGACAATAGTATCCTGACCTCTCATGGCATGTTTCAGGTCAATGATTGATGTCTCTTGGACAATAACCTGTCATGGTATGTTTCAGGTCAATGATTGATGTCTCTTGGACAATAACCTGTCATGGTATGTGTCAGATCAATGTTTAAAGTACCAGTTTATGCCAACAAATGTGATGCTGAAAGCATCAAGATGAACAACAATGACTCAGCTGTAATCACAGTGGGGTCCATAAAGCTGCACTTTATACACACACCTGGGCTTACCTGGGAAGCACCGTCAACAATGCTGTCGTTACAGTGCTTGCCTACTTCAATGTCTCACAGAGGCAAGCTACAAAGGACGCTGGAGTCACCTCTGGTCTGAATGTCATGTGGATCATTAACGAGCCTACTGCTGCTGGCTCAGTCTTAGGCAGCACAGAAGATATTGTCGCAAGGGTGAAAGAAATCACAAACAAGAAGCTCGCATACGGATCACTTGATTATGTTGGAGAGAGAGAAAGTCTGTGTGTGTGAGTCTCTGTCGTCACTGGTTGCCATGGCTGATACCCCAAGTTCTACACCCTCACAGAGGTCTCTGAGCATAGCAACTCTAAGAACTGCTGGCTTATCATATTTGGCAAGGTATCTAATGTGATTTGATTCGTCGATAAACCTCCATAATGGCTGAATTAAGCTTCAGTTAACCATGAAGAGCCATCGACATACTGGGAGGTGGGGAATTCCCATGTCTTTTGGAGGCAGTGAAGAGCCAGTGACATATGCAGAGCTAATATCCACAGGATGGAGTTCTGAGCCATCACCAATATCTTCAACTTCATAGCTATTGTTACACCTGAACCCCTCCTTAAGGTTCTATCAACACCGGAAATTCGATATACAACCTTGTCTAGCTTCAGCTCTGAGTGGAAACAATACCATCGTGTGAAGACGGACAAGTAGAGGAAGTAGCTTGAAGGGATTTCAGATCGACACAGATGTAGATTCACCCGGAGGCAAATAATCACTGGGACTTCTTGAGACATTTCCTCATAGTTTTAGTTTGTTAAATATCACAGCTGAACTGATAAACAGTACAGATATTCTTGGAAGCTACTCTGAATCACCTTTTCTGGGTGCTGATTCAGATGTGTTCATTCAGTCTACAGATGATAAAAAGATGCATGATTAGATAACAGTTCCAGCAGTCTATGTTGACTTTGAGGATGTCAAGTGACGGGGAAGCAAAGTGGAGTATGAGCTAGATAAGAAAACAGGGCTCAACAAGGTTGATTGAATGGTGTATTCATCAGTGGATGTTTCCTTCAAACAAGAAAAATTGGTCTTATGCCAATGATAAAACAGGATGAGAAAGATGACATATTCATAGCTGTTTGTTCTGATGATTCTAAGTTTTGACATTACAAAGACAACTGAATCCTTCCTCCACACAGACTTGCTGAATTCTGAATACATGCCTATATGCTAAAGACATAACTGTCTTCAAAAACCTGAATGTAAACAGTTTATGAGATACTTCGGTTTATCCTGAACATGAATTTCTTGTAACTCATTTGACAAGCAATATATGATCTTTGACATCAAAAATTTGAGATCTTCTTGTTAGCCTCTTTCCTTGCTATATCTTGAACCCCGTGTTCTGCAGCTCTCGCACGATCTCTTTGACATTTCTGGTGAACCCGACGTGAAAGTGCTACGTCATCAGCAAGATGGGAGACTCACAAGAAGAGATGACAGATGATAATGTCATGAAGAACCTGTTTCAGTCATTTACCATGTATATGCAGCAACAAGCTCATGCAAAACGGGACAGTGATGCTATGGATGCCTTGAAAGCTGTCCAACAGGAGATGAAGCAGTTTAATGGCCAGCAAGTGTCAACTTACCTGCATTTGTATGAAGAAAAGATGAAGTTTTTTGGGGTTTCTCAAGATGTTTGGAGTCGCTACTTCTTGCGGATCGTGGTGCGCGCTCTTGAAGGTCGAATTGCAGAAATTCAAGAGGCACATGCAGGTTGGGCTGAATTTAAAAAGGCATTAAAAGATGAATATTTCCTAGAGGATACAGGTCTTATGAATCGCAGGAATTTTTTAGCATGGGTTTCTATGCCTAATAAGGGACTTTCTATTACTGCTCTTCTGCGAGAGTTTGAAAGCCGATATGATCAGTTGGATGGGACTGAACAACAAGCTTTGGAGATGCAAAAAGTGGAGTTATTTTTGCAAGCTGCAGATGCTGATTTGCAGGAAAAGTTGGATGATCTTTTGGAAGATCAAGCTACTGATTCAGGTTTAAAGACTGAGTGGAGACATGTCATTGATGGTGTGAATGCTCTTGTCAAGAAGCAACGCAGGAGAGTCAGATTGCATCGAAATACAGGATCAGTTCCTGAAAAATCTTTGGAGACTTCTTCTTCTACCCCTGCTGCAATTTCTTTGCCTAAGCCTACTCCTCCTGTTGTGAATCCACCAGTTCCTGCTGCTCCAGTGCCCTTATCTGTAGATGATGTTATTAAAGGCTTGGCGGATTTGACGATTGAAGCAGTCAAAGCTGAAGTTGGTAAGTTAAAGGAGCAGCTTATGACAGTACCTGCTGTAGCACCTGCTCCAGTGACTGCTTTTCCAGCTGGTCAAAGAAAAGGGCGACGATGTATTTGGTGTGATAGTACAGAGCACCAACACTGCAGAGATTGTGATGCTTTTCAGGAAGCACGTAAGAAGAATGTAGTGTTCTGGGGACAAGATGGGAAGATATGGCTGACAGAGACTGGCGCTCCTCTTGACACGAACTTTGGTAAGGGAGGTATGAAGAAGCTTGTTGATGATATGGCTGCGCGATCAGCTTATGTGAGTGTTAGAGGAGATGCTTCAGCTTTTGGAGTCCAGCTTGAGCAGAAATCTGATGGAGACTCTGCTTTGTGGTCTTCTGCCTTGGAGATTGCGAGAAGAGGAAAATTTCAAACTTCTACTATGACTTGTGTGGGCTCTAGCATCCGAGGAGAAACAGGATGGGATTCTCCTGTTGACAGGTATTCTATTTTTGCTTATATGGCTAAAATGCAGGGTTTAGATGCCATGGTTGAGGAAAAGAGAATAAGAAATGAGGAGGGTCCTAGCTCCTCCAAAAAGACTAGAGGGGGTGACTTTGTTTCACCACCTGTTACAGCTCCACCTATGTCAAATTCTCCAACTCAAACAGGTTCCGATCAACCAATGGAAGACAAGCAGAAAGAAAAGAGGCAACCAAGAAAAGAGCCAGGATTCAAGCTCTTGTCAGATCTTGATATGCAAATGGATATGAGTAAGATTTTTCATGAAAGAATTTTGAATAGTGAAGTCACTTTTACTGTTGGAGAGGCTCTTGGGATTGCTAGAAGAGAAATACAGGATCAGATGCAGGATCTTTTGCGGAGGAAACGGCATGCGATGGAAGGACCTGCTTTACAGGGATTGTGGCATGGAGCTCTTGGGGAAGAGCATGATGATGCAGTGATGGTTGAGAATGCTTTTGTTAATCCGCAATTGGAGAAAATAGTGCAGCCTATGCAGTATGAAGATGATGAAACCCCTATTCTCATTCCTCGCAGCCATTTTTCACGAAGTCATTGGGCTAGAGCAACCACTGAGACAGTGGTAAGGATTGGAGAGAAACAAATTCCCTTGATTGCTTTAGTTGATCATGGTTCTGAAATTAATCTTATTGCTCGAGGTGTTTATGAGAGTGGCAAGTGGCCTATGGATGCAGAGCATGGCTGGCGCATGAGAGCCGCCAATAATACTTCTGGTGATATGTATGCTGCTTGTCCGAGTATCAGAATTTCTATTGGTAATGTTGAAGAGGATTATCATTGCTTTGTTCAGGATTCATGCTCTTATCCGATTATTCTTGGACAGTCTTTCATTACAGAAGCAAGAATGGAAACAAAAGTGATGGATGACGGATCAGCTTATGCGCGGATACGCAGTAAAGATGGTATGCGAGCTGTTCAGTTTATGACTATTGGGGTAAATCATCCGAGGAACAGGGACTCCTTGCGTGAGGCACCACTACCTGCGAAGGAGTTGGATTTTCATTAGGTACCGCTGTCTTGCGAGACGCCAGTGGTACGGAGCGGAGAAAAGAGGAGATCTCGCCTCCTGGCAGCCAGTCTTTCTCCAATAACTTTGTTGGGTTTACTTCAGATAGTTCAGTAAGTTATCAGAAAATTTCAGATTTGCCTAGAGCTGCCAGGCAGTACATTGGTCGTAAGGAGAAAGAGTTGAAGAATGCAGGTATTTTGCAAGCAGAAGAGCATGTGGATGGATTGTATGAAGGGATGTCTTATGCAGATACATTGTTTGAGATGAGAGCAATGCTGAAAACTGAAGTATGCAAGGGTTCAAAGATCATACCTGTGCAAACCTTGGATATGTTTCAGGAAATTTCTGGTTTTATGCTGCAAACAGAGTTAGAGGCTGAGAAAACTCAGCAAACTGAATTTATGGCTGATCTTGATCAGCTAACAGAATTGCAGAGGGCTGAATCCATTCAGCCAACAGAGTTGAATGCAGAAATTTTTTTTGCATACAGAGTTTCAGGATGCATTTATGCAGTCCATAGAGCCGAGGGCTGAATTTATTCAGCTAACAGAGTTGAATGCAGAAAAATTTCTGCATACAGAGTTTCAGGCTGCACCCATGCAGTCCATAGAGCTAAAGGCTGAAATTTTTCAGCCAACAGAGTTGAATGCAGAAAAATTTCTGCATACAGAGTTTCAGGATGCATCTATGCAGTCCATAGAGCCGAGGGCTGAATTCATTCAGCCAACAGAGTTGAATGCAGAAAAATTTCTGCATACAGAGTTTCAGACTGCACCCATGCAGTCCATAGAGCTAAAGGCTGAAATTTTTCAGCCAACAGAGTTGAAAGATGCTGAAAATTTGCAGAAATTGCAGCAAAGGAAAGAGTGCTTGAATGATGCCAAGGTTGACACAAAATATAAAACAGTTGATAAGAAGGTTAAGCCGGTTGCAGGCCCGCTTCTTTCTGATAGTGATGAACAGATTGAAAAAGCTATGAAGCAGCCTATGTTGAGGGATCCTGCAAATATTGGACATAAGTTTACAGTTGAAACTCTTGCAGAATTGAAGATTGGAAATGATGATTTTTTGCTTCCAGTGGAAAAAGAATGTTTTAGAGAGATGCTCGGACGTCATGGTAAGGCATTTGCTTTCTTTCCACATGAAATTGACTGCATTAGACCCGAATTGGTTGCACCTATGGTCATCTTCACTGTTCCTCATGTACCATGGAATATACGTCCTATACCTGTACCTAAAGCACACTTGCCAAAACTGATAGAGTTGCTGAATGAGAAGATTAAAATGGGGATTTTGGAACCCTCTTCTGCACCTTATTCTAACAGGTGGTTTACTGTACCAAAGAAGAATGGTACTTTGAGATTTATTCAGGATATGCAGCCCGTGAACAAAGTGACAATCAAGAATGTGGGAACAGGTCTAGTTGTGGATGAATTTGCTGAGGCTTTTGCAGGACGAGCCATCTATTCTCTAGGTGACTTGTATTCAGGTTATGATCAGTTTCAGCTTGCCTTGGAAAGCAGGGATATTACTACTATGCGGACACCTATTGGTCTTGTGAGGATGTGTACCTTGCCTCAAGGTGCTACAAACTCAGTTGCTCATATGATGAATGCTATGCATAGAGTTCTTCGAGACTATATTCCGCAGTATACCATGCCTTTTCTAGATGATGTGCCTATTAAGGGTTGTGTAGAAGAAGAAAAGAATGAAAGTCTTGATTTGCGTGGATGTAGACAGTTTTTGGCTGACCACTTGATTGCTTGTGAGCAAATATTGACACGATTAGAGGAGGTAAATTTGACACTTTCAGGGCTGAAATCTGTCTTTGCTGTTAATGAAGTCATCATAGTTGGGCATATGGTTGGATATTATGGCAGAAAGCCTTCTCCTGCAAAGGTGGATGCCATAAATAGGATTGCAGAGTATTGCTCAACTACTTCAGAGGTGCGGAGATTTGTGGGAGCTTGTGTAGTTTACATGATTTGGATTCCTCATTTTGCTCATATTGCAGATGTTCTCTATCAGCTGTTTCGAAAGGGGCAGAAATTTCATTGGGATGATGAAGCTGATGGAGAAACAGGTTTACTAGAATCAAAAGATGGACTTGACCTGTTTGTGGACTTGAATGATCCTGGATAGTTGGCACACCCGGAGGATGCGCAGGTTTAGAGGGGGTGGATGTCGTGTTGCTGCGCATCCGAGTCGTGAACACCTCCATTTTTGTTGTGCATCTGTGTTATCTTATTGCGCGTGATTCAATAAAAATATGCAAAACTGATGTCAAAGAATATTATTAAGCTGTCAATTTCAATGATGAATTCTAAGTAAAGCGCTGGACAAACTTCAAATCCCCAAAACAAACAAGATGTGCTTTGGTGATGGAGACCCGCAAAAACATGGGAACATCGAAGTTGATATTGAAGATGGAGATGATGGTGAAATTATGTAGTTTGTCTAAGGATTTTTGGAACTTAAGCAAATCTTACATCCCCAAATGACCATGACATGAATGATGAGAAGTACGTGTATCACCTTGCTAATAGGAATAACTGAATTTGTTGGGCTTTTTGCCTATTCTGGGAAAAAGGAGGGGGATATTTTTAAAAAAGGAAGAATGGCGGGCTGTGTGGCGAAAGGAGAGGGAGCAATGCTAAAGGGGAAGAAGAGAGCTCTAAATCGGGGAGACTCCTATCGCTTGGTAGACTTCATCTTCCACAACGGCAAGAAAATTGAAGTGTCGTATGGTATGGTTGTCTGGTCAACAGGAATAGGTACTAGACGAGTGATAGTTGAGTTCATGCAGCAAATTGGACAGAATGATAGGCGAGTCTTAGCAACGGATGAATGGCTTCGTGTGAAAGCGAATCAGCAGTTTTGCAGAAAAGAAGTTTCAGAGAGATGGGATTGAAGTGAAAACAGGGTGCCGAGTCCTAGCAGTTGAAAGGATGGATATTTACGAATGGAGCTGCTGGTTCTGTCAGAGGTGGCGATGATCAGAGGCACCACTCACAGCAAAAGCGAAGCACTGAGTTTGATGGCCGAGTGGATGATGTCATTAATGTGAGTGGACATTGTATTGGGACTGCGGAAGTTGAATCAGCTCTTGTATCTCATCTAGACTGCTCTGAAGCAGCAGTTGTGGGGGTTGAACATGAGGTCAAAGGACAGGCCATCTATGCCTTCGTGACTTTAAGAGAGGGCATTCGATACAGTGAGCAACTCCGTTCAAGTCTCAAGCATGCAGTGCGCACACAGATAGGAGGATTTGCAGCACCTGACAAGATTCACTGGGCACCATCTCTTCTAAAGACAAGAAGTGGAAAAATTATGCGAAGAATACTCCGCAAGATTGCCTCAAAACAACTTGACGAGCTCGGTGATATCAGCACTTTGGCTGAACCTGGAGTCGTTCAAGAACTTATTGATCTCACTGATGTATGAAAAACTAAAACCTGGATGCAGTATTTTGGGGGTTTACAGATCAAATTTAAATTCCTCAGGAGCAGTTCAGACCACTATCCCAGGGGAGGCATACGGTATCAAACACGACTGCATAGATAAGACCCTGACCTCTCAATAGCATGTGTCGGCTTACTGCTTGATGTTCTGTTTGAGGACAGGACAATAGTATCCTGACCTCTCATGGCATCTTTCAGGTCAATGATTGATGTCTCTTGGACAATAACCTGTCATGGTATGTTTCAGGTCAATGATTGATGTCTCTTGGACAATAACCTGTCATGGTATGTGTCAGATCAATGTTTAAAGTACCAGTTTATGCCAACAAATGTGATGCTGAAAGCATCAAGATGAACAACAATGACTCAGCTGTAATCACAGTGGGGTCCATAAAGCTGCACTTTATACACACACCTGGGCTTACCTGGGAAGCACCGTCAAAAATGCTGTCATTACAGTGCTTGCCTACTTCAATGTCTCACAGAGGCAAGCTACAAAGGACGCTGGAGTCATCTCTGGTCTGAATGTCATGTGGATCATTAACGAGCCTACTGCTGCTGGCTCAGTCTTAGGCAGCACAGAAGATATTGTCGCAAGGGTGAAAGAAATCACAAACAAGAAGCTCGCATACGGATCACTTGATTATGTTGGAGAGAGAGAAAGTCTGTGTGTGTGAGTCTCTGTCGTCACTGGTTGCCATGGCTGATACCCCAAGTTCTACACCCTCACAGAGGTCTCTGAGCATAGCAACTCTAAGAACTGCTGGCTTATCATATTTGGCAAGGTATCTAATGTGATTTGATTCGTCGATAAACCTCCAGAATGGCTGAATTAAGCTTCAGTTAACCATGAAGAGCCATCGACATACTGGGAGGTGGGGAATTCCCATGTCTTTTGGAGGCAGTGAAGAGCCAGTGACATATGCAGAGCTAATATCCACAGGATGGAGTTCTGAGCCATCACCAACATCTTCAACTTCATAGCTATTGTTACACCTGAACTCCTCCTTAAGGTTCTATCAACACTGGAAATTCGATATACAACCTTGTCTAGCTTCAGCTCTGAGTGGAAACAATACCATCGTGTGAAGACGGACAAGTAGAGGAAGTAGCTTGAAGGGATTTCAGATCGACACAGATGTAGATTCACCCGGAGGCAAATAATCACTGGGACTTCTTGAGACATTTCCTCATAGTTTTAGTTTGTTAAATATCACAGCTGAACTGATAAACAGTACAGATATTCTTGGAAGCTACTCTGAATCACCTTTTCTGGGTGCTGATTCAGATGTGTTCATTCAGTCTACAGATGATAAAAAGATGCATGATTAGATAACAGTTCCAGCAGTCTATGTTGACTTTGAGGATGTCAAGTGACGGGGAAGCAAAGTGGAGTATGAGCTAGATAAGAAAACAGGGCTCAACAAGGTTGATTGAATGGTGTATTCATCAGTGGATGTTTCCTTCAAACAAGAAAAATTGGTCTTATGCCAATGATAAAACAAGATGAGAAAGATGACATATTCATAGCTGTTTGTTCTGATGATTCTAAGTTTTGACATTACAAAGACAACTGAATCCTTCCTCCACACAGACTTGCTGAATTCTGAATACATGCCTATATGCTAAAGACATAACTGTCTTCAAAAACCTGAATGTAAACAGTTTATGAGATACTTCGGTTTATCCTGAACATGAATTTCTTGTAACTCATTTGACAAGCAATATATGATCTTTGACATCAAAAATTTGAGATCTTCTTGTTAGCCTCTTTCCTTGCTATATCTTGAACCCCGTGTTCTGCAGCTCTCGCACGATCTCTTTGACAGCGTCACGTGCAAAACGGGCGCGCGAATACACGTAAAAATAAAGAAAAATTAATAACTCCCAATCCGGATGTCAAAATGAAATATCGTAAAAACGAAAAGTGGGCAGGACGACAGGATGGAAACAAGGAAAATACGCGACGGGGGTGCCGGGAGGGGTAAAGGGCGGGCTCGTGCAAAAACACAAAAAACGAACCAAAAACGCAATTTAAAAATTAATATCGAAAAATCCGTGCGTCCGAATGAGGTGCAGAAAAAAGGAAAACTGTGCAGAAAGATGTGCCCGACAATCCTATTATGTCAAAACATAATTCCGACTAAGGTAAGACGCGTTCACATGGAAAAATCCCAAAAAACAAACCCGAAAATGGGATCGAAAATTAATATCTGACAAACCATTCACCGGAATGACATGCAGTAAGAAGGAAAAATGTCCATAGAAAGGAGTGGCACAGGGTTATCACGTTAAACCGCAGTTCCGGCGGAAATAGGAGGGGTTCACATGTGAAAAACTCCAAAAATACTCCCGAAAACTCATTTAAAAATTAATAAGTAAAAATCCGAACTTCGAAAAAGGGTGGAGGAAAAAGGAAAAAGGTGGGGGAAGGCACAGGGGACACGGTTGTCAAATCAAATTGGAATTCTGATGCAAAAAGAGCAGGTTCACATGGAAAAATATCAAAAATACGCACGAAAAAGTCTTAAAAAACCGGAAAATTAATAACGGACAAACCATGTATCGAAATGATGCGGAATAAAAAGGAAAAATGTCAGGGGAAAAGCGCTAGTCAGGGCTATGACATCAGATCACGGTTCCGAAGCAAGAAAAGCGCGTTCACATGGAAAACCGGCTAAATTGTGTAAAATGCTTCAAAAATTAATAAGTCAAAGACCGTGCACCGGAACAGGGGTAGGTAAAAAGGAAAAATGATCAATTCAAAGGGAGGAACAGGGCTATAAGGTTGGATTGGGACTTTGGTGAACGTAGGGTGCATTCACATGGCAGGACCTCAAAATCAGGGAATAAAGGAAAACTGTAAGGAAATAGCCCCAAGGGTGGGTGGAACATAACCGGGTGGATGGGAAGGGACCCCATCAGGGTAACATCAAGGCAAGGCATTCATGCATGAGCAAGATAAGGCATATGCAAATGAGTAGGCAATGTAGACGCGCAGGGACGCGTCCCCACACTTAAGACCTTAACGGATAGGGTTAACCGAACAACAAGGACCTAGGACCACGCCACGGACCATCCACTAACTTCCCCACACTTAAAACATGACCGGCACGAAAAAAAACCAAAGTGTAGGGTTAGAAGAACTTGGCCCATTTCGTCAAGAATCAAGGTTGAGTGTCGATGGCACGTCCACGGTGGTTGTCAACTGCAGGAGGGACGAAGGCATCTTCTCAGCACACGTTCATCATGGCAGGGACCACGCGGCAGCACCCAGGGAGGTAACTGATGGAAGGAATCGCAGGAAATTCGTCGATGATGAAGGATATTACACTCAACTCACAGTCACTCAAATGAAATGAAAGAACAGTCATTCGCCCCATGACTAATATCACTTAAGGAAAAAGGATTGAAACCCGTATCTCATACCCGGTTGAGGAATCGACAAGGGGGGAATGGTGCAGAAAGAGTATGCTAGGGTGCACGGTTGATGGTGCATTAGTGCGTCCAACCCGTCTGGCATTGGTGCAAGGAGGAAGGCAAGGGAGCCTTACAGTGTAGTGTACAGAACAGGGTGACGTGTTTTGTGTTGACGGTAAAGACCCATCCCGTGGGTGCATAGGGAAACGGGAACATACCTGACTCCAAGTGTCGTAACGTCTCGCAATCTCACCTCTCGGTAATTGATTGAAGAAACTCCAGTCACACTCAACCCACCCTCTGTCTCACGCTCTGTTTGATAGATACAGGAGGGCAGCCTTTTCCTAAAACCCATTGATGTAATCCTCACAGTCACTTATGCAAAGGTTGTATGCCTTGTGCGCATTTGATGGTGCAACTGTGCATCCCGCCCTGTGCCGGCATACGGTGCGAGAAGGAAGGCTAGGGAGCCTTATGGTGCAGTGCACAGAACGAATTGTGCTTTGTGCTTTGAGAGGCCCATCCCGTGGGTGCAACACTTCATTCACACTTCTCACCTCTCATTTGATTTGAAGGGAAAAGATTGGTCTCTCGCCCCACCCTCTGTCTCACTCTTTGTTGATAGATACAAAGGGCAACCGTACTCACTTCCACATCCGGTTAGGATGAAAGCTCACATCACTCAAGGGGTTTTCGATGAAGATCGCGTCATCAGTTGTTGAAGAGGCGTACCCAGGGAGGTAGCCATCAAATCGAATATTGTGTTGAATAGGACATGTTATCTGCTAGAGGACAGTTAGTCACGTTGCAAAGAGACCCAGGACACAGCGTACCAAGGGAGGCAGCGTCGGAATTGGATCCTAGGGATATCAATTAATGAATCCACTTTCTGGACTGCTGGGTGTTACCACCTTTTCCACAGCCAGCTTCTCGCCCAAGGGTGTTTACCACCTTTTCTTGGAACGAGGCCTGCTATGACAGGGAATTGCTTCCTTTTCTCTCATAACAGATTTGTTTGTTTTGGTTGTTTTTTTTTTTTCTTCTTTGTTTTTTTTTTCTTGTTTTCCCCTATTCCCGAGGGTGTTTCCATCTTTTCTCGAAGAATAGGTCGGCATGACAGGGACCTAAGTCCTTTTCTCCCATGACCGATATGTTTTGTTTTTTCTTTTCTTTTCTCTTTTCTTCAAATTGAACAAGGGAAAGGTAGAAAGATCATGTGTCAGAACCCACCTCGCCATTGTCGCTGGTGGAAAATAGAGGATAAGAGATCAAGGCTGGAAGGGGGGTTTGAGGGGACAGAGGGTTGCGTCCACTTCATCAGGAGTGATTGAAGAACGGCTAACAGAAGTATCATCATAAGAAGTACAGTGCCGCGCCAACGAGGGAAAAGATCAAGTGTCCGTAATTGTCAAGATCCCCAAGGAGGGAAGTACTTCTTCAAGCGATATCCGTTGATCAGGAAGGGATCATCAGAGGCATCAATGGTCTGTATTTGGACAGAGCCATTAGGGTTGACTGCAAGTACCTTATAGGGGCCCATCCACCGCTGTTGGAGCTTGCCAGGAAACTTGCCAAAGCGTGAATCATAGGCTAGGATCAAATCACCTTCTTTGAACTCCTTGTGCTTGATGAAACTGTCATGGTAAGCCTTACGTCGAGCTTGCGTGGCTTCCATGCACTGTAGAGCCATCCGACGAATTTCATCCAAACATTCCAAGTGCAGGAGACGGCGTTGCAGTGAATCGTCATCCCCCAAACGCTCTTTGATAGCCACTCTCAAAGAGGGTAGTTCCAGTTCAACAGGAAAAACTGCTTCTGTACCATACACCAGCTGGAAAGGTGTCTGTCCCGTTGCTGCTTTATGGGAGGTTCTGTATGCCCAGAGGGCCTCTGTAAGTCGATCGTCCCAATCACGACGATGTGCGGCGATTGTTCTTGTCAGAATCGAGCAGAGGATGCGATTCGTGACTTCGACTTGGCCGTTGGCTCTGGGGTAATAAGGAGTGGACTTGCGATGGCGGATCTTATACAACTCTGTCAACTCTTCCATGACTTTGTTGAGGGAATTTCGTGCCTCTATCACTTACCAGCTCTAAGGGACTGCCAAAACGGGTGATGATATTCTCGTACATGAACAGGGCCACGCTGTTACCATCATCCCGCTTTAGGGCTTTAGCTTCACACCACTTTGTGACATAATCCGTACATACGAGGATGTATCGGTTCTGTTTCCTTCTGGTAGGAGGATCAATTGGACCTACGAAGTCGATGCCCTACTTCTCAAACGGCTTTAAGGGAAGGATAGGTTGCAATGGCATGGCACTTGTCTTCGTGGGTTTCCCCATTCTTTGACAAGCATCACATCTTTTACAGTAATCATAGGCATCCTTATGAATGGTAGGCCACCAATATCCTGCTAGCAGAGCCTTCCTGGCTGTAGCTTCTCCTGCAAAGTGACCTCCACATGGCTCGTCGTGGCAAGCCTTCAAAACAATCCCAATCTCTTCTCCTGCAACACATCTTCGGAGCACTTCATCTTTGCCTTTCTTGTACAGTGCACCACCTAGCAGGGTGTATGGGGCTGATTCTAGCATGAGCTTCTTCCTTTCCCGACTAGAAATACCAGGAGGGTATTGTTGGGTTGCCAGCAGATTGGCAATGTCTGCATACCACGGAGTTACAGTTTCCACCAAGAATAGGGAAGCATCAGGGAGGTCTGGATCATCCTGCTCCTCGTCTGCAGTTTGTGGGATACGCGACAGATGATCAGCCAGAACATGGGAACGACCAGGCTTAGTAATCACCTCAAAATCAAACTCCTGGAATAGAAGGAGCCACCTCATCATTTGTCCTTTCACATCTGCTTTGTTCATCAAGAAGGACAGGACCTCATGATCCACATAAAATTTAAAGTGGGTGGATAGGAGGTAATGGCGAAACTTCTCCAGGGCAAACACCATTGCCAAGCACTCCAGCTCTGTCACTGTATAGTTCCGTTCCCTATTAGTGACTTTTCGGCTTGCATAATAGATCGGTTGATCCAACTTCGAGGAGCCCTTTTGGCAGAGGACAGCACCTAAGCCTTCAATTGATGCATCAGTGTGTACATGGAACTCTTTCGTCCAATCAGGAGGTTGCAGAATGGGTGCCTCTATCAGACACTGCTTCAGAGTGTGGAAGGCTTTGTCACATTCTTCTGTCCAAGTAAACTCTGCATCTTTCCTCAGAAGCTTGTGCAAGGAAGTTGCCTTTGTCGCAAAATGGGCTATGAACCTTCTGTAGTAACCCATATGGCCTAGGAATCCCCTCAACTGTTTGAGGGTGGTGGGTGCTGTCAGAGCTGCAATCTTTTCGATCTTTGCAGGGTCTGTTGATATCCCTTGTGCAGAGACAATGTGGCCCAACAGAACTCCAGAAGAGACCCCAAAGATGCATTTGTCGGGGTTGAGGGAAATCCCATACTCCCGGCATCGGTCAAAACATTGTTCCAGGTGTTCCCAGTGTTCACTGATCAAACTATAGACACAGAAGTCATCCAAATATACCTCAATGAAATCGTGCAGATGATTTTGAAATGCAGCCATCATGACTCATTGGAAAGTAGCAGGGGCATTGCAGAGCCCAAATGGCATCACTCGATAAGCGTAGGTCCCCCATTCTGTGGTGAAGGTTGTTTTGGATTGGTCTTCTTCTGCGATTTGGACTTGGTTGTATCCGCTGAATCCATCCAGAAGAGAATAAAGTTCATGTCCTGCCACTGTGTCCGACAGTTGGTCTGTGAAAGGGATTGGAAAGTGATCCTTCTTCGTCTTGGAATTAAGCTTTCGGAAATCCACACATATTCACAATTTGCCATTCTTCTTGGGTACAACCACGATGGGTGAAACCCATTCACTGTTTGCCACTGGATAGATAAACTCGGCTTCCAGAAGCTTCAGCAGCTCCGCTTTCACCAATGTGGAATAATTCGGGTTCATTCGCCTCTGTCGTTGCCGTACTGGCTTGGCGTCAGGCTCCAAGTCAATATGATGTTGGCATATTGTGGGATCAATCCCCTTTAGGTCTTTGTAAGACCATGCAAACACGTCCAAATTTTCTTTCAACAAGTTGTACAAGGTTGACAACTCCTCTTCTGGGAGACTGCTACCCACCTTCAAGTGGCGTTCAGTGCCTTCTGCATCCACAAAGGTTAACTGTCTTTCACCTTCTACTCCACGGATGAAGGTCCCGCGGACTGCTTCTGGGTAGAGATCCGACTCCTTCAAGGGAGTGGTGTCCTCTTCTGATGTCCCACTAGAACCAACTTCTTCTTTTGGTGGAGACTTAGGTTGCTCTTGAAGACGTTGGAATGGAATTAGAGCTGTTTCGGGTTTGGTTTCAAGATTAATTACGTCTTGGCTTGAAGACTCATCTTCTGAAGATACATCCAGGAACGTCACATGACAGGGACCCTCTAATTTCTGTTGGGTTTGTCGGACTGATGCTTGTTGGCACGGTGCATCATCATCATCTTTCTTTGGCAAGGATAGGTTAGGACGGCATGAGCCACTGCTAAAAGACGGCTTGCTCTTCTTAATCCATTTCTTATAAAAGTTTTGCATATGAGAAGATCCATTTACCAGACCAAATGGTACCATCACCATTCTGTCCCATAGCATGAGCTCGTCGGCTTCTGATGCTTCTGGAACTTCTTCCTCAAATGTATCCTCTTCAGGTGGGATAGACCCCTCTGGCTCACTTTCATCACCTTCTTTGTCCATATCATATTCATCCTCTTCTGTCTCTGTCTCTGCTTCTGCTTCTGCTTCTGTTCCTGTTTCTGCTTCTGTCTCTGTTTCTGCTTCTGCTTCTGTAGGAGCTCTGTAACAGAAGAACAGATTCTCTGTTTTCTCTCCTGCTTCTGTTTTTCTTTTCTGCTATGGCCATGTAACAGGGAGTGCAGTACATCCATGCTTCTATCTCCCTGTCAGAAGTGATTTTCGAAGTCATTTCTGGTTCAGGCAAGAAGTATTCACCCATTGATAATGGCTTTGCATCTTTTGGAAGTCGGCTTACAGTATCCACTGTTAAGGAATGTGCCACTGTTTTCTTGGGAAGGATCTGTTTGACAGCATCTTCGTCTGCTGATGTTCCATCTGTAGCCTCGTTAGGGGAATTAGAAGATAATTCCAAGGAGGTGGATCCATGTCCTTTTTGAGAACCATACAGTTTCAGCACCACTTTGTTGGGTCCTCTGCCCAAGGTCAAGGTTCCTTTGAACCAATCCGTCCTT
The DNA here is from genome assembly GCF_053477565.2 of Lygodium microphyllum. NCBI lineage: Eukaryota > Viridiplantae > Streptophyta > Polypodiopsida > Schizaeales > Lygodiaceae > Lygodium > Lygodium microphyllum. The sequence goes on along the minus strand of NC_141140.1, from coordinate 43,286,208 downwards.
GCTCGGGCTTCAAAAAGCCATGGTCTGCCCAGTAACAGAGGATAGGATGTACCATAAGAGTTTGGCTTCACCACCAAATAGGTCAGCCAATAATCTTGTCCAGCCACTGTAGTCTTCACATATGGAAGAATGCCCAAAGGCTTGATTCTACTCTGATCCGCCAGTCTGATGAGCCATTGGGTTGGTTGCACACCTTGTAGGCCTAGATCATTCATTGTCACATCCGTCATAATGTTCACTGATGAGCCTCCATCAATTAGTGCATTTGCAATGAAGCAGCCTTCTATCCATACGCCAGTCTCTGGAGTACCCGGATCTAGGAAAGCATTAGCCACATCCACTTCTTTGACAGGCTCTGGAGCCTTGTTGGACTTTGTTGCTATTGCGGGAGCAATCCTTAAACCACGTCTTTTTGTCAGTATACTTTTGAACCTTTTCCGGCAACTCAGAGACAACATCAATAATTGTCGGAATGTGAGGTTTGGTTTAAAGGTATCTAGATCTCTGACCAAATCGTATTCCTTAATAGGATCCACTGGCTTTTCTAACCGATTAGGGAATGGGGCAACACCCATTTTTATTTTTCCTCTTTCTTCCATCAGAGGAATTACAGGAACTTCTTCTTCCACTTGTGGCACTTCCTCCTCTTCTGTATCCTGGACCTCTGGTCCTGTCTCTGTAACTGTCTCTGTAACTCTCTGTGGCACTGTAGTGCTCTGTACGGCACTGTTAGGCTCTGTTCTGTTCTGTTCTTCTGGTGGAAGATTGAACTTCACTGTTCTGGCAGGAGGGTTATTTTCTTTCTGGACAGGTGGTTCCTTCTGCTTTGCACGCGTGATGGCAGCAACTTCCAATTCTACCAAATTGGAGGTAGGCTCTTGGGCCTTGACCGGACTATCAGTAGCACTGTTTTTCACGGGGGCTGGGCTTGGACAGTCTTTTGCAGTGTGGCCTTCTCCTTTGCATCGACTGCATAAGGGCTTGTAATCCACTGACCTTCGAGGATTTGGACAATTTGGTGAGATGTGGCCCTTTTCTCCGCATCTGTAACACTCCACTTCTGATCTCTAACCACCGCCAGACTGTCTGCCTCTGTAACTTTGAGAAGGAAATCTTCTGGGTCCGAAATTAGGACCAAACTCTCTAGGCTTGGGTCCAATATCTTGTGTTGTCATTTTGGATTCCAACAAGTTAAATCTTGCGTCTTCTTCCTTTCTTCTCCTATCATGCATCTCCTTCAGGGAGCAAATGTCCTCTGTATGATTCTTCCGCAAACAGTAGGAACAGAAGACTCCAGGGATGGTTGGTTTTCGTGTACATTCAGTGGCTAAATGACCTGCTTGATGACACTTACCACACCAAGTATTTGACCGCATCACATCCCTTCCTGCTCCTGCAACGTTGGATATGCTAGCGGTATTCACTTTCAACGTCTGTAGTTGTTCTGTAATCACATCCATCAACTCCTTCTTGATATTTGCAACTGAGTTGGATAAATAATCCTTCAAGCTTTCTCCTCCTGACGTACTGGCAGGAGGGTTTTGAGGAGTCTCTGTAATCACTGCATAAACGGGTTGGGCTGGTACAGAGGGGTCTCTGTTCTGGTTCTGATTCAGTGCTCCTGTTTGAACTGTTGGCTGTTGACCCCAGTTGGTAGGGTTCCACTGTTGCTGCTGATTTGATAATGAAGAAATTGGTTGGGACCATTGTTGTTGTGGTTGAACCATCATTTGAGGCATGGATTGTGGCCACTGTGGATTGGGTGCATTGTACTGTGATACCGGGGGCATCTGTTGGTAGGGATAGGGAACAGTCCCTGGAACTGCATTTGGTGGGTACATCATTCCTGGCACCAGAGGAGGTAGGACTCCTCTTCCTGTATTCATTGCTAATCTAGCTTCCACTTCATCGTACAGTCTGGCACCTTCTGTTGCAACTTGCAGGGTGGCTGGTCTTTGTAGCTCCACAAACTTACGGACTTCTGGTTGTAATCCTCTGAGAAACACTCCCTTCTAAATGCCATCATCTAGATTATGGTTAGTCCATCTCTTCAGGATGGATTCCATTCGTGAGACATAGGCTTCCACTCTTTCTCCAGAGGACTGACTTAGGTTCATAAATTCCTCTCTCATCCGCTCTTCAAAACCTTCACGCCTGAATTTAGTGAGGAAGGCCAACTTCAGGTCGTCCCATGTGCCAAAAGTTCCTGCTGCTTGTCTCTCATACCACTGAAACGCCGCGCCCTTGAAAGTGGCGGGGAATATTGCTAACCAATGCTCAGGGGTTCTGGCATTGTTAGCCACACATGCTACCATAAACTCTGCTACATGAAGATCGGGGTCTTCATTGTACTCTCCCTTAAAAACTGGCAATGGGACTACATTCGCTGGTCTGTCATCAATATTCCCAGGACGGATCTGGCTTGGAAGTGGACCTCCAGCAGGAGGAGGAAGGGCTTGATGTGCCATTGGGACTTCTGTGAAGAGTTCCGCAAGGGCGTCAAAGGCGGCTTCTGCTGCGAGCTCGCTCTCGGCTCTGATTCTTGCTTTCTCTCTTCTCACGTACCTCTGGACTCGTTCCAACACTTGCCTTTTTATTGCGTCATTCATCAGGGGGTTGGCTCCACTATGTTGTTAGTGCTCCACAGAGGGTTAACAGAAGGCTTTAGTCTCGGGAGGACTCTCTTGCCAACATTTCCTCTACTTCTTTCTTTTCAACGTCCCTGAATTCTGCTTTCATGCCACTGCACAGAGGAAGGTATTCGGTTCTGAAGGTGTCAAAATGCATACGTCTGAGCATTGTGGTGGTGCCATCATTATAGTAATGCCAGCTTCTGATGGTTTCAACAGTGTATGTTGTGAAAAACACTCTGTCTACCAACTTCCAGTGGGTTGCTAATTGAACAAACAGAAGATTATCAGTACACCAAGCATCCCATGTATCTTGTTGTTGAGCATCCACGAACAAATTCCAACTCTTTTCCTTCTTGTCCCTGTGAACCTCTACAGACCAAGACTCCTGAAGCTTCTTCACAATCTCCCACTTGATGTTGTCTGGAAACTTCTCAATGAATGCCAAATCTTCCATGGATGTTCATTCTCTCTGTTTCTGCTCTTCAGTTTGTTCCCAAACAGTTTGCCACCAAGATGCAAGTTTCTGCTGCTTCAATAGGAAGAGGAAACTGTCCACCACATAGAGCACGCATCATGATGGTGATGTGTTTCCGCCATTGTGGGATGAACTTCTTGTGGAAATTAGCTTTGATTATGAGGAATTCCAACTCTTCAGTGGAAGAAGGAACTTTACAAACATCCATTGAATTCTTCTCTTCTTGGCAATGCCAATTCCTTCATTTTCAGTCTCTTTTGGTGCTTGTTGATGGCAAGTTTCCCCGGCTGCGCACCAAAAACATGGAGCCCCGAGAGGAACACCAAGGAAAAGGGAATTCTCTTGCAAGAAAATCTATCTTGTAACATCAACAAGCTTGTTTATCATGTTTCATATGATCACAATGAAGAAAAGAACACCAGGCACAACAAATCTTCATGCAGCATCATGTAGATCTCCCACGGTTTTTAATAGAATCAACCATATTCTTCAATATCTTCACAAAATCCATCAATAGAACAAAGAAATCAAAGGAATACACCATCTTTGAATGGAAATACATCACATAGTATTCATCTTCAATATCTTCATAGTCTTCTCTCTCAATCTCTCATATACAATCACTCTGTTTCAGTAGAATTGGCTATCTCTGACTCTCTCTCTCTCACTCCATCAATAATACACCATATCCTCACTACAATCTCTCAAAAATTACTCTCAATAATCACTCTTAGGTCGTGGATACCCCTCCCAAAAGGTATGTCTGATATGAAGGGTCACAAGAGCCACTACAGTGTCTCTTCACAGCTCACTACTGTCACTTGACTCTAGTCTTCTCTTGAGTCTTCAGCAGCTACTTCTTCCACTTCTTTCAGCTCTTTTGCACTTGTATTCACCTCTTTTCAAGGCTAGAAAACTTTCCCAAAAGTCACACATACATCCCACAGAACACTTACAGAAGCATACAGAACAGTACCAGAACAGCTACAGTACAGAACAGAATAGAGACAGAACAGAAGCAGAAGCTCTACAGAAGACCTACAGAAGGTTACAAAAGGTTATCAAAACCTCATAACTCACTCTCAAACCATTCCAAACTCTCACAAAACATTCACTAAGCTTTCACAATATCTCATTCTTCATCAATCAATACTCCATCCCTCCTTACAGAAGACAATCAGATCAAAACAGACCAAAACAGAACAAAACAGAAGGTATACAGAACCATTCAGAACCTATCAGAACATCACAGAACCATCAACAAACATCATGAACTTCCAAAACACAATCAATATCATCCAAAACACTCTCAAACCACTTCCAAATCAACCAATCATCCCATAAAATCAACCATTCAGCTCTCAAAAACAACAAAAATCATCCAAAAAACAAGTCATTTCAACACTCAACAAAGAAGAAGAGAGAGAAAGAGGGAGAGAGGAAGAATAAGAGGAAGCCATGGAAGCTTGAGAAGGTGAAAAGAGAGTTTCTTGATAATTTCTCTAATGCCTCAAAATACCCTCTTACACCTTATATACCATCAGTGTGACTGGTATGTTCCCATACCATATTCCGGTGATCCCTATTCATTACAAACCATCCCATCTCATAAAGTTTTTGTCCTAAAAAACAAGGGATGTAGTCATGGACTGTAAGAGTGTGCTCTAGGAAATCAGCCATAACTTTGTGTGGGCAACTCCGAATGGGACAACTGAGGTGTCGTTACGGAGCCCATGAGATGTAATTTCAGCCCATGTGGCTGGGGTGGGGCTGCAATCAGGTCAGGGCCAAAATTGGTACAAAATAAAGGGCTGTCCAGGAATTTCTAGTGTGCAGTCCCAGATGGTATGGCTGGAGAAAAAACAGCCATAACTTCCACTAGCGAACTCCGATCGGGGCAAGTAAGGTGTCGGAACGGAGCCCTCGAGGTATACTTTCTGGCCATGTACGGAGGATGGGGCTGAGAGTGGATCAGGACCAAATCTGGTACAAAACAGGTGGCTGTCCAGATGCAAACTGAGCCCAAAACAGGGGTCATGGTGAGGTGCCAGCCAGCATGGCCTCCTTGAGGTATGGGAATTCATCCAATATTGATGTTGGGCACCAAGAAGCTTCCTCTATTGGTAGGCCTTGCCATTTGATCAAGTATTCATGTATGGAACGGGTGCAAAGTTGCTTTTCACGTTGCCCAATGACCGCTTCCGGAATGTACTGAATAAGGCCCTCCTCATCTATGGGTGGGAGCTCCTCTACATGATCCTTGGGAGTGCCAATGAAAGGTTTCAATTGGCTCACGTGGAAGACATCATGGATTTTAGTGGTGGAAGGGAGTTGGAGGCGGTAAGCCAAGTCCCCGACCTTCTTAATGATCTTGTAGGGCCCATAGTAACGGTGTGCCAACTTGTTGCAAGAGCCATCCTTTAGTGTGGCATAACGGGATTTGGGGACCTTGAGGAGTACCATTTCACCCTCTTGAAAGGCAAGGGGTCTTCTTTTTGCATCAGCATGGAGCTTCATGTGCTCTTGAGCCCTTTTGAGGTTTACCTTGCATTGTTGAAGTAGAGCTTGCATGCAGTCCAGCTCTTCTTTTCCCAAGGGGTTGAGCTTTTCATTGAAGATCAAGGTAGGAAGGGGCACCCAATAACCATACAATGCTTCGAAGGGAGAGACTCCAATACTTGAATGAGTGGAGTTGTTGTAAGAAAATTCAGCCAAGTACAGCCATACATCCCAAGAATTCTGCACATCATGACAAAAATGTCGCAAATAAGTTTCAAGCCACTTATTGACTCTTTCGGTCTGCCCATCTGTTTGGGGATGATAGGCTGTAGACGGAGCCAATTTGGTCCCCATGGAGCTGAAAATGGTCTGCCAAAACTGACTCATGAATTTGGTGTCCCGATCATGTACTATGACTTGGGGCAAGCCATGCAACTTAAAAACATGCTCCATAAACTGAGTGGCAACTTGGGATGCTGTAAACTGGGATTTTGTAGGGATGAAATGGGCTGCTTTAGTGAGTCGGTCAACTATCACGTAAATGCTATCCCAACCCTTCTTGGTTGTAGGTAAACCAGTGATGAAATCCATGGTAATGTGGGTCCATTTTCCTTCGGGAATAGGTAAAGGCTGCAACAAACCACCCGGTTTAAGAGAGCTATCTTTATTTTGTTGGCAAGGCACACATCTAGACAAAAAGTCTTTTACATCCCGCCAAGGCAACATCCGAGTTAGCCTCTGCTAAGGATACCGTGGCAGATCTGTTCAAGCAGATGGAGCAACAAACCCAGCTGATTGAAACCCAAAGAGATGAGATATCTTCTTTGAAGATTCAGTATCAGAGGTTACTAGAATCTCTGAGGAGAAGGAGAGCATGTCCAAAGAAGCGCAAGAGTTTCAAACTCTCTTAGATGTCAAACTTTCAGCCTTACAGACTGCCACTGACACAGTGGAATCACAAGCTTCCCAAATCTAGTTGCAAGAACAACTAGCAAAGTCATGGTCTGTTCCTCCAAGCCCTAATGTTCCCCTAATCCCTTCTCTCTCACAGCAGGACTTGACAGTTCTTCAGAGACAGGCTACCTTGTGTCCTCTTTTCCAAGATAAAGTGGAAAGATTGTAGTCCAGGATGGATCTGCTATGGTCTACATTTGAGCAATTCCAAGAATATGTTCCTCCGGATCATTCTTTCTTTATCCACTATCATTTACAGAAGTTGGCCTTCTACATGAAGCTTTCAACGATGGATCTTCCTCTTCCAGAGGATGGTTGGAGTGGGGCTTGGTCTCCTGAGTTGCTGACACAGGTGGTTCGCATGGTGTTTGAAGACTCTGTCACGACAGATACCATGTTGATGTCATATATGTATCTACGAGGAGACTTGTTGATTCGAGATGAAGTGGATATGGCCTGGTATGTGGGAGATGTGGTTTTACAAGCTGTTTTGTATGTCAACCATTTGGAGCTGCGAATAGATGACATGTTCCAGAGTTACTCCTCCAAAGTGGCTACTTGTCCTGATAATTCCTGGCACTCCAAGCCAGTACCGCCGCCTGCATCCGTCGACTTCGTTCCTCAGCCAGACAGAAGCACCATCAGGCCGTCACTGTCACGGCGTCAATCTCCCTCTCTTGGCCACGTGTGAATCTTAGAAGCTTCTAAAGAGAAGCTTCTAAGGGGGCTAGATAAACCCCCTTTCACCTTTCCCCCTTTCACCCTTTCACCCCTAGGTTTTTAAATCCTCCTAAGCCCTTTTCACCCCCCTTGTGTTACCCTTCATCTTTCCCCCCCTGGGTTTTAAACCCCTAAGCCCTTTTCACCCCCATGTCCACACACCCCACCCCCCGTGTCCTAAAATCCCTCCAAGACCCCCATTCCTATACCTTTCACTCCTGTGCCCAAAAATCTCCCAAGGCCTCTTCTTATGCCTTTTGGAACCACACACACACACCGTTCCCTCCCCGTGTTTTAAGCCCCTCATCCCATGGGTGTTGGAACCCCGTAATTTAAACCTTTCTTCCCCCGTATTTAACCCTTAAGCCCCTTTCTTTTGGGCTTGTTACCCCCCCATGTGTAAACCCTATAGGGCCTTTTCCTTGGGCTTTGTAAGCCTTTCCCTCCCAAAAGAACTAAGACCTTAAAGGTCTTATTACCCCCCTCCTCATGGTTAAAGACCTTAACTGTTTCTCGCCTATCCAAAATACCCTTGGGACTTGGTTTTTTTCCCTTACTCGAAAAAGAGAAGAAGAGTATTGACGTGCAAGGGAGCGACGGTGGAATTCCGAAAAGGAGTGTAAAGCTGGTTCCACGTTCGACGGACTACAATTGCGATGCCTCCTAAGAAAGTCCAAGGAGTAGCTGTGGGAGGGTCATCTCCCGGTATCCATGTGGATATCTCACCCCAAACCCAGGTTTTTCCTTCTTAATTTTATATCATTGTAATTCAATCGTGCAAGATGAATTGTTAGGGATAAGATATATTTTGTCCTAGTTGTTCACGATGAAGGAATTTAGTTTAATGGAACATGCAAAATAAATAAAGTATAAACATAGTTTTTTTCAAATAGCATTATGCATTGAAACGAATTATGAGCAAGATTATTTATCCACTAAAGTAGTATACTTCGGTTAAGCCTAGAAGGTATAAAACTGCATCTTCCACTATTAACCCCTATTCTTTTTACAACGAATCATCATGGAAAGTGCAAATCATGAAAGGATTCTTACGATGCTTAAACTCTAGGAAGTTATCATTGCTAACTGCATAACTTAGCAAGGGAAAGGTTGCTTATTTGGCATGAGTTTCATTCGCAAGGAAAAAGGAAGATTAATTGAATTTAGCTAACCTCAAATCGATAAAGTTTAGGATTGAAAAATCAATTGACACATAGATAACAAATCATGCGGAGGTGATCTCGATATTACCTTCTAAAGTTAACCAAATTAATATAGACTTAGAAATACCTATGCTGTGAAATATTCATTGGGAATGAATTAAAATCCAAGAAACGTTTATACGTTAAATACTTGCCCACATTCCTTGATTGTAGGGTCAGTAAATTGTAAACGTAAAAGAAACTAGGGTTTGTCCCTGAGTTTCTTAAAAGAAAATAATAAAGCTAGGAAACCCTAGGTAACAACGTCAGCTTAAAGAAACTGAAATGGATTGTTTCATAACTCCATTATCGCATAGTACGATACAGGACTTGCGTAGCAAGTACGAAGTCATATGGTCTTGTGATTGAATCACAAGAAGAAAGGCTAAATTCTCGCAACAAGGATGACGGATCCTTACGCAAGTTATCTTGCAAGAGGATGTATACTTTGATATCCTTCTGAGTAAGGAAGGTTAAAAACCAGAAAGTGAAGTATCCAATGGACTTTAGGGTTTGACCAAGTTGGGTTAATAGGGTACGCCCTAACCCAGAATATAAGGGATCTTGCCAAATTGCAAGACACCCCGGATCGAGTGCGGGATGCATTCGAAAGGAAGGATTCCTTCCTTAGTAGTTTGCCAACAACAAAAATCGATCAATGGAAATTTTTGTGCTTGCTGGAGATTTTAGAGCACTGTTTGACTTGTTTGACCAATGAATTACAAAATAAATAAGCACCTATACTTCAAGTTGAAGGCCTGAAGGTGAGAGGCAGCTTCAGTTACCCCCGACTGCCTGCCTGACCCTAACCAAGGGGGTTGTTGACCGCGCCGGGAACGTAGACGGAACCCGCCACGAGAGGTCTCTCCGTTGAGCACTGCTTGGAGCAAGATGATGCTTGGGTGCCAGGGGTGGCTCAGGCTGTAAATCCCTCGCCTTTCGAGTCATACACAAGAGGCTAACGTGACTCGAGATTGGATCTCGAGGCCCGCATACTAGTCTACGGGCAGAAACTTAGAATAGTGATCCCTGTGGATTGCTGGATAGCCTTCAGGCGGATTGTGGATAAGCCTACGGGTGGAACTCCTTGTATTTCAAAGATAAATATGATGATATGTGAATAAAGAACTTGTCTGATATTGTTTTTCTATGTCATGTGATAAGATTACGTGAAGGAACCAGTGCTTAACGGATTAATTAAAGAAGCTAGTTGTTACATGTCCAACTAATGTGTTAGATAATTACATAACTAAAACAAACCGAGGAAAGTGCGGAGGATGGGCTATGGGTCCGCCCTATGGTTGGGTGGTCCTGGTTGGCCGAAACTTCTCTCAAATCACGAGGAACAGCGGAATGATCGTCAAAGGACACGAACAACAAAAGCGTTGACCTAGAGATATGTCTTATCCCGATTTGCGTTGTTTTAGGGGAACGGAATGGGACTATGCCTTATGGCAGAGAGGTTGATCTTTGCATCCCTCTCGTTTCCCATTCTCCTTGAACCAAATGCAGCGTGAATCCGCTTCGGATTTGGCGTTTCTGCGTAAAGTAGTTCGCTTGGGTCCGACGCTAGTTGCTGTTAGGAAATGACCAATCAGGAAAACCCTAATTCAGGTCGATCCTAAGTGGGAACGACCGGAATACTTCCACTACGTGGCAGACGCGGAAAGCCCTAGATCACAAATTCCATAACATTCCATGGGAGTATCGGGTGAAGCTTTCTAGACATCCTTTCCGATGGACTGCTAAGACATTTCCTGGATGATACTAGTGGACACGTTACAATTGGTATCAGAGCCGATCAACAACGGAATTGTTTTTATGAAATTATAATAAGATGAAGTAGAGAAAATGTTGCTATCCAAACATTTCCTTACCTTCAATGATGTCTTGCAGAATTACGAATCGTGGAACAAGTTCTTGGTATTTCGAGTCATGTTTATGACTGCAATGCATTCTCTGCATTATCGACAAAGGGTTGAGATGATGAACATCCTAGAGAAGATCTATAATCCATCACCTTTGTACATGGAATGAAGATGGACGGTGCTTCAGGAATCTACTATATAGCCGCCCACCGGTTTGCTTATCTACAGACCAACCTAAAGAGGATCAAGTGGTTGGAAGACCTGAAAGTCGTGAAGCTGTTCGTTTTTATAGAAGCTCACGTAAATTCGACTTTACATATTCGAGGTCGGAGGGTTGAGATGAACTCATATGTATATGAGGAAGTAACCCGTGTAATCCCCGCCGACAGGATTAAAGTGTTGGGCCGCCATGAGAAGTATGGATTCCAACGGAAAGGATATCCTGAACTTCTAATGACTTATCGATTCCTGAAGATCCATGACCCAAAACCTTACTATTACATAGTTCCTGTAGATAAATGCAATACAACATTGTTCTCCCCAAACTAAATGTAGCAGTTGGCTTATCATCGCATGAAACGTTGTATTCAAAAGGGCTATACCCATATAAATACCAATAAAGACTTCTTTTTATCAATGTCTGGTTGTGCATAGGAGTTGATAAAAAGTTAAGTAGGTACATTGTTTACGAGAGAGCTGAATTAATGATGTAATATAAAATCAATAACGATTATCGTATAATAACATTAAGAAACCTTTATCCAGGCACAACCCCGGGTACAGGTTCCTAATTTGCCTCCTACATCAAGTACTGCTGTAATCCAAGAGAAGAAGTTCCTTCTCAAGGAGATTAAGTCACCCGAGTTTGACGGGAGAGGTAGATTCGTCCAAGCTGATGCTGAAATTTGGATTGAACCCATGGAGGATTACTTTGAAGCAGTCGGTACTGCACCCGCCAATCAGGCTATGCTCGCCAAGCTAGAACTCACCGGCGAAGCCAGGCTTTGGTGGAAGCAATGGTACAGGGATCAAGGGATCACAGAGGGATCCGATACCTGGGAGAAGCTAAAGAAAGCTGTGCAAGGAAGGTATTTACCACCTGCTTATCGCACGCAGAAAATGAATGAGTTCTATGAGCTAAAACAACTAGGACTCACTCTTGACACATACTACTCTAAATTCGTCTCACTTTTAAAGTATGCGCCACAGATGGACATGACACAACAGGTGTCCAAATTTTGTGCAGGTTTAAATCCACCAGTAAATACCCGTCTCAAATCTATGTGTCCATCAGATCTTCAGGATGCACTCATTCGAGCGGTGCCTATAATTTAGAAGGTACAGTCTAGACCAAGGGGTAACAAAGCTTGGTCTTACAATGACCCGAACAGAGGGGCATTCAGACCTCAAGTGAAGAGAGTTCAAGGTCATATTCAGGGACAAAGAAAGAAAGCAAGGACGAATAACATCAACAACTTTGTTCCTACTCAAAGTAATGGCCGAAACCTCTGTTGTTTCCACTACAACGAACCCGATCACTTCAAGAGGCAATGTCCCAAGCTTGGTGGAGGGCATCGCCAAGCGCCTTTCCAAGGAACAGGCCGTGGTCAAGGAGCCGCTACCCGAGGAAGAGGAAGAACCGCCTGCATTACCAACAATAGGCAAATGTGCGAAGAAGAAGAAGAGGAAGATTCGACATGGAAGCAGAATTTGAAAGAGCGATAGTCCATGCCGCTTTACACAAAAAAGGGCCGATTCGCCAGTTCTCGGTGATTCAGACACCATCGGACTATCAAGGTAAAGGTTTCAAGACCTTGATTGATTGTGGCAGTACACATTCCTTTATCTCACCAGCATGTGCAAAAAGATTAGGAATAACCACAGTAGAAGCACCTACCCTGCTTGTGGAATTGGCAAATGGTCGTGAGGTTACTTGTACCAGGCAAACTGCTAAGGTGAAATTCTTTCTGGGGGGAAAGAAGACTTCGGTCAAATTCAGAATCATGAATTTAGGTATCCATGAGTGTCTACTCGGAATGGATTGGCTTAAGCCTAACGATGCCCACATTCACTGTGGAAAGGGTCAAGTTTCCTTTCGAAACTCTGAAAGGGAATTAGTCACAGCTCAAGGTGAGGCAGGAGTGCCAAGAATCCAATTGGCCAAAGTATCTTGGATCATAAAAGGAGTCAGAAAAGGATTACATGTTTACTTGATCAAACTCAACAAATTAGATCAGAAGCAAGAGTCTCATGAAGGACCTTCTTGGCTAATGGAATACACGGATGTATTTCCTGAAGAGTTGACTGAACTTCCACCTCAAAGAGAAGTGGATCATGAAATTAGATTAGTACCAGGAGCTGCACCAATTGTAAAGAGACCTTATAGAATGTCCATACCAAAAGCAATTGAGCTGAAGGAACAACTCAAGCAACTACTAGATCAGGGGTACATCCGGCCTAGCAATTCACCGTGGGGAGCTCCAGTACTATTCCAGAAAAAGAAAGATGGGACATTTCAACTATGTATTGATTAGCGAGGGTTGAATCAATTGACAGTCAAGAACAAGTATCCTATTCCTAGAATAGATTGCCAAGATTGTGGGAGAGAAGGAAGGAGTCTCACTTGTAGCTTTCTTGCTTGCACAATGGGGGAATACACACAGAGGTGGAGGCTGAAAATAGTTTTCCTCTTCTTAGTTGTGTAAGCCAAAAGAACTCTCATACAAAGAAATAGAAGAACCCTATATATGGGTCTCAAACCAAACTCAACTAACTAAGGTGGCATACTAACTGAGCCACGAACTAGAGTAGATAAGGATAGCTGTCATGTATCTATTATTCATGAGCAGTGTACCAACCGCATTTGCAACAATTGACAAGTCGGTGACATAAATGCACAACGGTCACCCTGGCATATCACGAGTGGAGCTCGATATCTCAACACTCCCCCTCGAGCTCAATCCCAATTCCTGCACACCAAGCAGGTCTCTGAAGCTCACGTAAATTCGACTTTACATATTCGAGGTCGGATGGTTGAGATGAACTCATATGTATATGAGGAAGTAACCCGTGTAATCCCAGCCGATAGGATTAAAGTATTGGGCTGCCATGAGAAGTATGGATTCCAACGGGAAGGATATCCTAAACTTCCAATGAATTACCGATTCCTGAAGATCCATGACCCAAAACCTTACTATTACACAGTTCCTGTAGATAAATGCAATACAACGTTGTTCTCCCCAAACTAAATGTAACAATTGGCTTATCATCACATAAAATATTGTATTCGAAAGGGCTATGCCCATGTAAATAACAAAATAAAGACTTCTTTTTATCAATGTCTGCCTGTGCATGAGAGTTGATAAAAAGTTAAGTAGCTACATTGTTTACGAGATAGCTGAATTAAAGATATAATATAAGCTAACATCGAATATCATATAATAACGTTAAGAAAACCTTTATTCAGGCACAACCCCAGGTACATGTTTCTAATTCGCCTCCTACATCAAGTACTGATGTGATTCAGGAGAAAAAGTTCCTTCTCAAGCAGATTAAGCCACCCGAGTTTGACGGGAGAGGCAGATTCGTCAATAAAGTGACCGTAAGAAATGTGTGTGCAAGTCTTGTGGCTGATGAATTTGTAGAGGCTTTGCAAGCAGAGTGACCCATTCTTTAGGTGATCTCTACTTGGGGTATGATTAGTTTTAGCTTGTAATTGAGATCACAGATATCACAACCACATGAAAAGTCCCTTGGGTTTAGTACGAATGTGTATTCTCTTGTAGGGTGCAATGAACTCATTGTCACGCTGTGAAAAGGGTACTCAAGGATTTTATACCACAGTTGACAATGCCCTTCTTGGATGATGTTCCGATCAAAGGATATAAAATGGATAAAAAGAATAAAAAACCATATTGGGGAATATGGGAATTTCCCATAAGTTTGGGACACGTGGTCAAATCTTTGAATTTGTCATAACTTGAACAATATAACTCCAAATCGAGCGCTCTATAGCTCAATAGATTCCATTTTTCAAGCCCTTTCCAATAATAGGTCACATCATATGGTTTTGAGGAAGTTATCGGCATGTTATCCGAGTGCCACATTTTTAGTATTCAGAAAATGGGAATTGGGAGATTCCCAAACTCACTAATATTGTGTTATAAAGAGATGGATGATCCTAGGTCTAGATAGTTTGTTACAAACAATATTGTTGATTCTGAAAGAATTTTGACATGCCTAAAAGAAGTGCATTTAACTCTTTCAGTTGTTGAAGAGATTTTGATTGTTGGGGCATATGTGTGGGCCCTATGGGATAAGAACATCACTAGTGAAAATAAATGGGATTGATAGAATGCAAGATGTATGCACGAATGTATCCAAGGTGTGTAGATTATTGGGTTCATGTTTGTTCTATTTGATATGGATCCCTCACTTTGCACGTGTAGCTGATACTCTATATTAGCTCTTCAGGAAAGATTAGAGGTTTCACTAGGAAACGAAGTATAAGAAAGCAATGAAGGAATTGAAGAGGCTCTTGAAATCTACTCCTACATTGAGAAAGGTTGATTGTTCACATGGGAAGCCAATCATTATTATAGTTAATACGAGCCCAATCGGGATTGTATGGGCAATTAGGCAAGATGATGAAGAAGGGCAAATATTTCCAATTTGGTTTGGTGCTAAAGTATTGATCGAATGACAAAGAAGGTATCCACAAATAAAAATACTATTATGGGGAATTGTGACAAACCTTCAATGTGATAAGGAGTATTTTATGGGTGCTCATGTAGTTATTAAGACACCTAAATTTTTGCCAATATTGAGTATGATTACTAGTTGTACTACCTTGGACATTGATATGCTCTGGTGGATTTCATACATCAAATCTTTGGGGCCCAAATTTTTGTATATTGCAAGAAGAGATAACCCAGTGGCAAAATGTAACGTGTCCACTAGTATCATCCAGGACACGTCTTAGCAGTCCATCGGAAAGGATGTCTAGAAAGCTCTGCCCGGCACTCCCATGGAATGCTATGGGGTTTGCGATCTAGGGTTTTCCGCGTCTGCCACGTAGCGGAAGTATTCTGGCCGTTCCCCACTTAGGATCGACCGGAATTAGGCTTTTCCTGATTGGTCATTTTCTAAAAGCAACTAGCGTCAGACCCAAGCAAACTACTTTACGCAGAAACGCCAGGTCCGAAGCGGATTCATGCTGCACTTGGTTCAAGGAGAATGGGAAACGAGAGGGATGCAAAGCTCAATCTCTCTGCCATAAGGCATAGTCCCATTCCGTTCCCCTAAAACAACGTAAATTGGTTAAGACATAACTCTAGGTCATCGCTTTCATTGTTCGTGTCCTTTGACGATCATCCCGCTGTTCTTTGAGATTTAAGAAAAGTTCCCGGCTAACCGGGACCACCCAACCGTAGGACGGACCCATGGCCCATCCTCCGCACTTTCCTCGGTTTGTTTTAGTTAGGTAATTATCTAACACGTTAGTTGGACATGTAACAATCAGCTTCTTTAATTAATCCGTTAAGCGCTGGTTCCTTCACGTAATCTTATCACGTGACATAGAAAAACAATATCAGACAGGTTCTTTGTTAATACATTATCATATTTATTTTTGAAATACAAGGAGTTCCGCCCATAGGCTTGTCCATGATCCGCCCGAAGGCTATCCAGTAATCCACAGGGATCACTATTCCAAGCTTCCGCCCGTAGACTAGTATGCGGGCCTCGAGATCCAATCCCGAGTCACGTTAGCCTCTTGTGCAGGACCTGAAAGGTGAGGGATTTACAGCCAGAGCCCCCTGGCACCCAAGCATCCTCCTGCTCCAAGTAGAGCTCAACGGAGAGACCTCTTGCGGTGGGTTCGGTCCACGTTCCCGACGCGGTCAACAACCCCCTTGGTTAGGATCAGGCAAGCAGTCGGGGGTAACTGAAGTTGCCTCTCCCTTCATGCCTTTACCCTAAAGTATAGATATTCATTTAATTTGTAATTCATAAATCAAACAGTGCTCTAAAATCTCTAGCAAGCACAAACATTTCCATTAATCGACCTTGTTGTTGGCAAACTGCTAAGGAATGATTCTTTCCTTTCGAATGCATCAACATTCGTTCCAGTGCGTCTTGCAACTTGGCAAGATCCCTTATATTCTAGGTTAGGGTGTACCCTATTAACCCAACTTGGTGAACCCTAAAGTTCATTGGATACTTTAGTTTCCGATTTTTAACCTTCCTTACTTAGAAGGATATCAAACAATACATCCTTTTGCAAGAAAACTTGCGTAAGGATCCGCCATCCTTGTTGAGGGTATTTAACCTTTCTTCTTGTGAATCAATCACAAGGCCATATGACTTCGTACTTGCTGCGCAAGTCCTGCATCGCAACATGCGATGAAACAATCCGTTTCAGTTTCTTTACGCGGACGTTTGTCAGACCTAGGGTATCCTTTTATTATTTTCTTTAAGAACCTCAGGGACAAACCCTAGTTCTTTTACGTTACGATTTATTGACCCTACAATCAGGGAAGGTGGGCAAGTATTTAAGGTATAAACGTTTCTTGGATTTAAATCATTCCCAATGCATATTTCGCAGCATAGGTATTTCTAAGTTTATATTAATTCGGTTAACTTTTAGAAGGTAATATCGAGATCACCTCGGCACGATTTGTTATCTATGTGACGATTGATTTTTCAGTCCTAAACTTTATTGCTCCGAGGTTAGATAAATTCAAGTAATCTTCCTTTTTTCCTTGCGAACAAAACTCATGCCAAATAAACAATCTTTCCCTTGCTAAGATATGCAGTTAGCAATGATAACTTCCTAGAGTTTAAGCAACGTAAGAAACCTTTCATGAATTTCATATTCTATGATGATTCGTTGTAAAAAAAATAGGCAAAAGAAACCCTTTTGCACCAACTTTTGGTTTTTGTAAAATTTTAGTTGTAAAATTGATAGTCTACATCTTTAGGATCCCATAAACTTGGCTACCTTGACACTTTCTCATGCAGAGCATTACTCGCTAGTGAAAGTAGCAAAGAAACTAGCTTTACCTTTTTGTCATTCATCTTATATTTTATCTCCACAATTACTTTTTCCCATTATAATTCTTCCTATTGAGCAAACAGTGCTATAATATCATACATGTCTAAAGAACATACTGATAATACTCTATTTTTAGCCTCATTTTCTATGTGTATGTTTGCTAAAATGACAGCCATAGTGTTAGTAATATTTTTAGCCTCATTTTCTATGTGTATGTTTGCTAAAATGACAGCCATAGTGTTAGTAATATTTTTAGCCTCATTTTCTATGTGTATGTTTGCTAAAATGACAGCCATAGTGTTAGTAATATTTAGCCCATGAAAGATATCTAAAATACATTTTTTCTAAGGTAACAATCCTAATGCTCTTAGTTCCTTAAAACAACCCATTTCATATATATGAGTTTAGCATTGCACACACATAGCCTTCATAGGCTTCAACCTACATTACATGTTTATTGTAAACCGATAATAACCATCACTAAATACATGATTCATTCCATAACGAGGCAAGTACATCCTTTGAACAACACTACTATAGCCTTGCATTATAACAATGTTGAGTGAAAATTTGGTTCTTTGAGCTCCCTTGTATTTGAAGGCAAAGGAGACTCTCGAAGCGTATCCTGTTTCCTAGGATGATTAACGCAAATGGTAAGAAATTAGAAAATTTTCCTCGCATTCTTGATTTTGACTCTTGTATAAGAAAAACCATCATTAAGCACCTTTGTTTCCATATGTACTCCTGTAATATAGGGTTTTTCCAAAATTGCTGCATATTAGGAACCATCTTGCACAAAGAAGTATTGTTCTTCTTGTACATCACCAATCATCACATTTAAATTAGGATATGTAGCATAGAGCTCCCAAAAAGAATATTTTGTAGCCCTCATATGCCAACCATGATTAGAAACTATAGGCCATGCACTATTCTCATACAACTCATGCTTAATGATATTAATCTCAGACCTACGGTCAAGCAAAGTAATATAAGGAGTTTCATGCTCCCCTATTTTCACTACCATTTTAGTGGTAGCCCTTGCCTAGTGATTTCTTGTGTACTGACTTTGAGAAGAAATTCTAGAGTCTCTTTCCCATATTGTTGCATCTACCTCACTCCACTATGCATATTGCTACAAGATAATGCATTTTCAGCCATTTTTTTCTCTTTTCCACATGCTGCCCACCATTGATTAGCAACATCTTCCATTGATCAACCAAAACTTATAGCATGCTCATATAGGGCCCCAACAAACCAAATTTCTCTTTAAATTGCAAGAATGCACTAGTGGTGTCTCCAAAAAATTTATGCTTTCTCTTGATTATGTCAATGATTTCATCATTAAATTCCCACTTGGTAATAGCAAGCACCTCTCCTGAGATTAATTCCATCCAGCTATTTAAAATTGATTATTCAAGAACCTTATTGAGATTTTTGGCTATCTTAATAAAATTGTAGCTTATATCCTGGCTACTTGCCCTTCTTTTTGCCCTTTTATTTGCTATCTTGTTTCTACCTCCCCAACCTCTTCCATAATATGTTCAAGAGGTGATTGATTTGCATCTTTAGGCTAATTCACACTTCTTCTTGTTAATCTCTTAGATGTCCCTATATTATCTTCATTTGTCTTTTGTTTCTCTTTTAGAATTACATTCCTGTTTTGCACTTTTGCTAACTATGCATACACTAAATATTCATCTACTGATGATTTCCATCCAATCATGTCACGAATGTCTTGCCCTGCATGAGACATTTCACTATTAGTAGCTTTCCTCTTTTCAATTTCATGGGAAGAATGTGTCTATATTTTAGCCCTTGAATCAACCATTACTCTCGGCTAGATATTCTATCCAACTATACACCAAAAGTAGCAGCACATATAGTCACATAAGCATTTTGGATAGCCAAGTCTATCAATAACTTTTTTATACCTCTATTTCCAAAATTTAAAGTAAGAGAGGCGATCCTTCCTTTCATGCTACAAACTATTACACCATCTATATCTTTTCTTGATTTAGGGTTTGTTTCCTTTCCGCTTATCTCTTGTCCTTTTTGCACTACAAGATACATGCCACATATTTGTGTTCAAAGTGATGTAAATATTCATCCAAAAAAAATTCCTCACTCTCACTAAAAGCATCAATTTAGGTGTCTCTATAAATCCATTGCTATTAGCATTGCTAATAGTGACTTTCGAATAGTCACCCTTTGTGATGCACACATATAGACTAAGATAGCGATGAATAAAGTAAATTAGTAATGCAAATAGCGACAGGTAAAGAGAAAAAAATGGTGGTAGGGTAGCTTGGCACCATATGCTGAATAATATCTTTCAAAGAAATTACATATTAAATATGCAATAATCATAAAGACAGATGCAAAAGCTACTTAAAACCACAAGATTGATAACTCATAAAATAAGTATAAGACTCTTGATGACAACTCATAAAATTACATGGAACCATTGAGAGGAGAGTCCCAAACAAACATGGAAATCTATTTGTAAATATTTCAAAGTGTAATTTTATTCAAAGGATGATAAATATATCTAAGAAATACTACATGGAAAAGGCCTACATGGATCACAGGACCAAAAGAGAAGATGATGTGCATTCCCTGAATCCAAGCACATACTACAAATCAATTACCATTTGAAAGCTCATCTCGATGCAAAGGAGCATTGAATAGACTCTACAAAATAAACAATTAGATATTAGTCCACCATACATAATATATCACAAGAAAACTAATGACTACAGACAAGAAAGATGATTGACTTATTGGGCACCACGCGCATATAATCTATCGATAAATGCAATGAGACCGTGTCTCTCTACATATCAAGTCTTCAAGCCTCTAAAATTATGTTTTGTGATGGAGTGCTGCAAAGAAAACAATAGCATTGTTAGAAACAAGGTTTTTAGTACAAGTGATATTCCAAATAAGAAAGAGCGAATAACCAAAAGCAAACTTACAAAATCCTCCAAATAAGTTATGTGGCCACCACTGTCTAGATGATGCACAAACTCTACCTCCAATCGTGCCCTTGCAGCCTCCCACTAATGTTGGTGCTGCCATCATCCTAGAGAGTTTGTGGCATCCTCCCTGAGTCTCCACCAATCCTTAGCATCCAGCCACTTGGGCTTTAAGGAACCCCTCTTGATTGCCTTGCGTGCATCTGATCATCTATGTGACATATATACATAATGCACTCCATCATCCACCCAGTGAAAAACCTCTCTACTACTAGAGGTTCCAGAAATTGTTCATACAAAGATACCACTACATAGTTCTTTCTCCCCTCTAGTATATTCTTCTAATGGTCGAGAATATTGTGTCTAAACACTTGTTGGCACAACTCTCTAATACGAGACATCATCCTCCTCTCCTCATCATTCATCGTCACAGCACATGTCTTGTCATCTACGAGGTATCTGTACCCTACTGGGTATGTCTAAGGTATGGTCTCTCCCACTTGTGATCATGCTCTTTGCATAACCACGAGACCCTTATCAAGGATAGTATCTCTTGGAGTAGCATCCATAGGTGGTACCACTTGTGGATAGCTAAGTGTCTCTACAAGTGTGATAAATCCTGGAGGTGACAAGTGTCTAGTAGACTGACAAGATAGAGACACTACATTAGTGGAGCCCCAAGAGGAACACCAAGGAAAAGGGAATTCTCTTGCAAGAAAATATATCTTGTAATATTAACAAGCTTTTATTTCATTCTTTTGATCATCAAAACAAAGAAAACAGCAATTCTTCACACAGCATTATAGTAGATTTTTCCCACGGATTTGATAGAATCAACCATCTTCTTCAATATCTTCATAGAATTCTTCAATAGAACAAAGAGAACAAGAGAACACACCATCTTTTAATGGAAATCAATCACATATTATTCATCTTCAATGTCTTCATAATTCTCTCTCTCAATCTCTCATATACAGTTACACTGTTTTCATAGAATTGACTATCTCTAACTCTCTCTCTCTCTCCATCAATAGTACATCATATCCTCACTACAATGCACTCATAATAACCCTCAATAATACTTCTTAGGTCATGGATGCACCTCCCAAGAGGTATGTCTGATATGAAGAGTCACCAAAGCCACTACAGTGTCTTTTCACAACTCACTACTGTCACTATCACTTAGTCTTCTCTTCAGTCTTCAGCAGCTGTTTCTTCCACCTGTTTTAGCTCTTTTGTACTTAGATTCATCCGTTCCAAAGGTTAGAAAACTTTCCCAAAGTCACACATACATTCTACAAAACACCTACAGAAGGTCTACAGAACAGTCACAGTACAGCACTAGAACAGCTACAGTACAGTTACAGTACAGAGACAGAGTAGAGACAGAGGCTCTACAGAAGATCTACAGAAGGTCACAGAAGGTCATCAAAACCTCATAACTCATACTCAAACCATTCCAATCTCTCAAAAACTATTCAATAAGCTTTCAAAAGATCTTAATCTTCATCAATCATTAATCCATGCTTCATACAAAAGATAATCAGAACAAAATAGAAGCTATACAGAAGGTATACAGAACCAATCAGAACCTATCAGAACATCACAGATCCTCATATCTCCACTGAGAATCATCATGAATTTCTAAACATAATCAATATCATCCAAAACACTCTCAAATACTTCCATTACAATCATACATCACTCCAAATCCATCAAAAATCAATCATTCAGACCTCAAAAACAACAAAAATCAGTCAAAAATTCAGTCTTTTTCCCCTCTCAACATATCCCCACACTTGGAAAGGAAACGTCCTCCCGACCCAAGGAAAAGAAGAATATAAGTTCACTTAAAGAGCTCAATTTGGATCTTCCTTCAGATCTTCAATAATCTTGCTAAAACACGGCCCCAACTTATCACCTGTATCTGATAGAAAAATACTACTAAAGGAAAATTTCATTATTCAATAACCCATCTGATTAATCATTTAAAATCCATAATAAAATTTTAAAGGATATAAGAGGTTCTCTTCATCTTTCCTCCATAGGCTTTCCATTCACTAGCAATATTTTGAAAATAGCGCTCAAACAAGTATTCGCAATCAACACGAACTCATCACATACAATTAAGGCAATACATACACTAACACTAATACAACCATCTGAATGACACCTCAAAAAAGAGATATATCATTAAAAATCTTCCAAAATACATTGTAAAGGCATCAATGAAGATGATCCCTTTTAAACTCTTGGTGGTTTCGGACGCGATCCATGGAGAAGGATTCATCTACAAATGTCTTGGGAGGATTTTGAAAAAATTGCAAGCAGCACATCCTTTCTAGCATTTGTATATAGGACATCCAACTGGTGGGAGTCAATGTTCACATTGACATTCATACAAAGTTTTGGAATGGCCTTTTGATCATTATGGGGATGCCTATGCATGTATGCTAGATACCAAGCAAAATGAGCTGTCAATCTCACCGAAGGATTTAGAGACAGTGAATATTGGTGAGAAAAATGAATATAGTCTGGTATGCTTGACTGGCAGTTGTCCAATCTCCTGGAATAATTGACCAGTTTATCTGAGGTCCTGTAAGAGAATCATTTGAGCTCCATCCCCTTCTTCTGGGAATCTGCTAATCAAGCCCGTCATATTCACTAACCAACTGAGGGGTTTGAGAGATAGAAGTGGCAAGAGATGGAAGTGGAATAAGTAAAAGTGGATGAAGAGATGGGTAGGCAAAATCATAAAAGGAGGAATAATTTAAAGAAGGAGTGGCTGAAAATTTTAGGGAATCACTTAGGAAGGGTGTTAATTGATAAATAGGAAAGGTAGAAGCTACATGAATGGATGGAGAAGGACATTGTGGAGAAGGGGAAAATACTTTATCTTCGATAAAAGAGCAATATGTAAATATGGGAATTTGAGGAAAAGATTGAGGTTGGAAAAGAAGGGGTAAGATGGTTGTGGAATTGGTTTAATAGAGGGAAACATATATATCATAACGGTGAGCCATTTGTTGGTAATACAGTAGGGTAGGAACAGAGGGACCTAAGATAGATCTTCTCTGATAGGCATCAAAAAAGGTGGAATCAAATGGATTATTTTTGGAAAGGTAAGCTAAGAGATCCCTTATTGCAAGTTTTGTGGCCCTAATCTTTGGCAGTTCTATCCCCTTACTCTTCTCTAACTATTCTCCACTATTTCATTTTCTCAAATTGAAACAGATTGTGCGGTGCAAATTCTGGTTTAAATCAAGGTATTGTGACCAAAACTACCTACGCCTTCAAATAAAAAATCTTGCTCCATGGATTCAGGAATTCAATAGGGCAGTGAATGATCGCCACTCCACAATGTGCTTGCTCTATGTCATGAGTGATTTTTGTTACGTTGGCACAGATTGCTTATTTCAACTAATTACAATAGTTTTTCAACTCTTCCCTACTTTATTTCTGATTTTGAGTTAAACTACATTGATTTTGATCATTTCAATCCATACAATTACTACAAATCAAACTACTACTATTTACTATGATTAGTATTGGATAATACTAAGATCAAACACCACAAGAATTATCTAAATAAGAATCAGGTATGAAAATTAAATGCACTGTTTATTTCTATAGCGATAAGGTTAGGCACTCACTCTTGAAAATTCAATGTCTTTTTCTTCTTCTCGACTGCTTGATTGATCTCTTGGAGTACTTGTCTGTTTTACTATCCACTACCTTGCAAATGATAGCTTCTTTGCTATGAATATGAAATATATGATTTGTGTAATGTTGAAAAAAATCTCTTGAATGTAAATATGGAATAAATGGTTTGTGCAATGCATTCATCAATGAGTGTCTTCAAAATACTAACATTTCTTTCTATTGTGTGATGCTATATATCTTAAGGTTTCCCCTCAATGCTAAATCTAGCCTTATATTTCTTGTATCCTTCAGTAATATTATCGCATTTTGTCAAGTTCTTATACATCATATTATACTTTACTATATAGAACTTTCTATTATACAGTATTTCATAGTAAAAACATTTCCATACGATTTTGTGATTACATTCTTTATAATTTTGCAATAAGCATGTGGCCATACAATACTTACCAATACCCAATATGATTTTTCCATAGGATGTAATTTAATTTTCTAACAACACATATCATGATCTTTCATCAATCTATAGATTAGACCATATGGTCAAAAAATTTATTCCAATATAAGTGCTTTTTGTTATTTTATTCAATACAAACTCAGATTTGGTCATGAGGTCAAATCTTTTCTTATAATATAAAATGCAATTTATGTTATTTTTCCCAATATACCGTGATATTTGGCCATGCGGCCAAATCTTCTTCTTAAGCTATCTCTTGACCAAAATAAGGACTCTTGTAGTATCCCAATATCTTGCAACAAATCAACCACTTTGTTCATTTTACTACAATAATGACATTTCACTATTTGGTCAAATACTTTCTTATATTATCAATCCTTACTTACTTCCAAAAGGAAAGAATAGTTTCTACTTAGAATTCCTTACTTTCTATAAATTGGCCATGTGGTCAAATCTTGTCTTGCAACAAACAAACCACTTTTTTTGGATTTGATTCTAAAAAATTAAGACTAAATCTATGGTGGGTTCAATCACACAAATTTTGGGTATGATAGATTTGGCTATATGGAAAAGCCTTCTAAGACAAATATCTTCTATATTATCTCCAAAAAGGAAGACCATGTTCTACTTGGAACTCCTTGATTACCTACTATATTTATAGGAAGTTTCGCCATGTGGTCAAAACTTGTTGTGCAACAAACGAACCACTTTGTTTCCATAAACCATTTCTTTCATTTCAATTTTTCATAACTTCCTTATCTCTACATGTTCATATATAAATATCATATCATTTTACCACAAATTAGCCACTTGTCCATTCCACTATAGAATAAAAATTGGCCATATGGTCAAATCTTTTGTTTTGTTATCAATGCTAGCATCCAAGAATCCCCCATTCTTGTTTCATTCTACCATATGATCAAATATAATGTCATACATCTTGCAAACCATGAGACTACTTTTTTCATTCCACTATAAAACAATATTTGGCTATATAGTTAAATCCAATTTCACAACATATTACAACAAATGAATCACTTTCTTTATATGGTTATGAAACTAGATTTGGCCATATGGTTAAAACCAGTTTTTTTTATTAAAAAAAACTTGTAGGTTTCACCATGAGGTCAAGTCTCCAACTTTCAAGTGTTTTTCACATTACCCAATATTGATATCTACGGGATTTGCTACATAGCCATATTTGTTTATATGTGAATCTCATATCACAATAAACTGCATCCTTTGTTTAACTAGCCGTTGAAAACCATATGGTAAAAAACCATAGCAAAGTTTCTAATCTTATAGATAATTCTTATAACTAAATAGGATTTGACCATATGTCTAAAACCAATGACAATGTTTCTACAATATGACTCCTTTCAAGGGAAACTTACATGTGCACTAATTAAAATTTTTACTTTGGGTCAAATGGAGTCGTGAGATTGCTACATAACCACATTGATATATGGATGGATCTGATATTGGATTAAATCTCATTCTTTCATTAAATAGAATTGGATCACATGGCCAAAAAACTTAGCATAGTTCCTAGAGTATGATCCTTGCATAGGAAACTTACATGGAGAAAAAATCCAATGTTAACTTAGGGACAAAATTATCCATGACATTTTCTACATAATCACAATGATTTTTCACTATATCTCATACAACACTCACACTCAATATTTCATTATCACTTGACCATTTAGTTAAGCCCACGGTCAGGTCGCACTATTAATAGAATTTGATCTTCTCACCAAAGTCCGTGGGAAAGTTTTTACTATATGATTCTTGCAAGAGAAACATAATTAATGCTAACTTAGGGCCAAAATAATCCATGATATTTGATACATAAGCACATCAATTTATGGTTAGGTCTCATACCACACTTAATCTCAAATTTCAATATTTCATTTTATGGAAGAGTTCCTTTGGAGTACATTTGTCTTGTATTTCATAAAATCTTGTGTTGTTATGTTTTCAATTTTCAACCTAGAAATCTTATACATCTATTTGGATTTTGTAAATTTTGAATACTTTTAAATCCACTTTTTTTTTATAACTTTTTCGCTTTGTAGAACTATTTAATGGCAAAGAAAGATAGCACATCCAAAAAGGGTACCCAAACCATTGATGGAGTTAGTGGTGATTTTGTGTATCCATGGTATGTGGATGTTTATTATAGTCAAGGAAAAAGGGCAGACAATATTCTCTTATTTACTTAAAAGAGTGATATTGCATTTTTTCAACTTTCAACAAGATGGTGTCATAGAGAAGATAGTAGATGGATGTGCTAGGAAAGAGGGAATACAATGTAGTCTTGTTAAGATCAAGGGGAAAAGTGTAGTATACAAACTTGATCCTTTGTCATTTCACTTTGCACATATTAAAGAGAATGAAGAATACTCTTTGAAAACAATGGGATGGACCTTATTTGAGGAGGTAAAGGGCACAAAAGACATTATATCAGCATTCTAAGATGTCCAAAATAGTGAGATAATTTCCTTATCAAGAAAAGGTGATCGCCCCAACAAAAGAATGAAGCTCCATGATAAACAAATAGACTTGAGATCTTCACCTTCTCCTCAAGAAGAAAATAATTCACTGAATCCCACAAGCTCAAAGTCAAAATCACCTCAACAAAGTTCCTTGTCACAAGCTCTTGTTGTTAGTATGGCTACTAACTCTACTGAGAATGATCACTTTACCTTCCATGCTGAAAGTTGCACTTGAAAAGCCAATAATTTCTCTTGAGGTCACAGGAGTTGAAAGGACATTTGATTTTCTTGAGATAGTTAAGAAGAAGGGAAAGAATGAAGAATTAAGATTTCACATGTTTGAAAAATTCTTTCCATTTGGTCCAACAACACAATTTTCTATTCTCCTTGATAGGTGATATGAGGCACCTCATTTATATGCTTATAGGTCACTATGTTGGGATTATGTAGAGAAGCTCACCACGTCTTTCATAAAGAATCCCATGAATCTAGCAATAACAATATATCTTATGCCTTTTGTACAAGAAAAGAATGAGAATAGACCCATGCATCATGATGAGGTGGAAGCTAATAAGTTGGACACTTATTTGTTATTGGATTATATCAGGACTTCACTCAATTCATGCAACAAAGATATATATTTAGAGTAATACTACACGTTGTCTAGCAACCAAGAATTTATACACCACAAGAAATTCTAGAATATTAGTTGATTGTCCTGTAGAAATGTGCATTGAGCTTTCAAGAATAAAAAATATGAAATCACATAATGTTATGAAGAATGCCCCTTATGTTGAGCAACTTCAACAATTAAGAGATTAGTAGCTAGAATTTGGTTGTCCACCAAAACCCCAACAAGGGCTTTCTAAGACAAGCTCTCAATGAGTACCATGGTAGGTAATCACATATAAGCTCACCTTCTCTTTTTGTGAAGATTAGTGTGATGCTCTTTCTTTTGTTCTATGCTCACTATTTTGATATTTTTTTGTAGAGATTTGTGGCCTACATTGGAGAAAATTGTGCATCTAGAGATTGCCATATGATTGTTAGCTCCAAAGAAATATTTGATAGTTGGATCAAAATCATGAAGAGATACTCTAGAGGTGAGCTTATATCCCAAGAAGAGATTTTGAGGGAAAAGGGAAGGCAACCTTCTCTTGCTACATTTCATTGCCTTATGTGTCTAAAGGATGGAGACATCCTTACAACTACAAGAGGAGATCAATGAAGGTCATATCCTTTTTCTTAGAAACAAATGGGATAAAGAAGATATGAGTGACATGGAAACAAGTAAGATAGGGTCCAAAAGGAGGAATTAGTCACTCTTTTCAATGCCTGAGTTCCAAAAAGTAGCGATGTGATGAAGACTTGGGAAGAGCTTGCTGATTACTATGATATCAATGATCAAGTCTACACAAAACATTTAGGCATTTGCAATGATTGGGTATTAAAGAAGCTTACATGTGGAGTTGATGCAAGGTCTCTACCAAATGGAGCAAAAGAATTTGTGAACTTTTTAATTGGAAAAAAGTAAAATTCTCTTCAATCCTTCACTATATCGCCTTGGCATGTATATGTTGTTCGATGCAATCTAGAAACCTTTGATCTTATACATAATGTTTACGGAGAACTAATTACCATTGGGGTTGTTGTTCTAGATGCAACACATGGGGTTGAGGAAATGAAATGGGACTCTATAAAGTTTGGAAAGGTTGTATCTACTCTACTATAAATGACATGTGAACCTAAACAATTCATGTTGTTATCATTTCTTGATCGAAAGTAAATGGCAACTTTGGAAAATGCTCTTGAAAGCATTTCTTACAAGTATCACATGCTAGTTGGTAGTGTTGAATTCCTTCCAATGGATAGAACCTTTGCTTTTGGATCTATAGATTCTTTTGTGGTTTTGACATTAGTGACCATGGAGAAAATCTTCATCAATTTTGAGCAATATATAAACAATGTCAACAAGCCTTCCATTTTGGACTTTGAAGGCTTGGAGAAGAAGTGCAATGATGAAGATCTTGAAGAAGACCAAAGGGAAAGAAAATAAAATTTATGGGAACTACAATCAAAGCATTCAATGATGCTCATGAGGTTGTATTTGATGTATATGCAAGTGGACTTGCATCTAAGGTGGCATTGGTAAGTCACATGAAGACTATTGTGGTAGTTTGCAACACTTAAGAGCAAAGAAAGGTTGAAGCACAATTGTGGAGGGTCCATGAGAGTGCCAAACAAAGTTCAAACTCCCAAGAGGTTCCTCCTATTAAAGTTAAAGTTTTTGAAGTACCACCCGAGGGCATAGAAGAATCAAGCCAATATATAGCAAGTCTAACTATGAAAGAGAAATTAAAGGCTACTTCACGTGTTTAAACTTCGTTCCTTCTCCTTTCATCAAGAAAGACACATTGATGCAATTTTTATTTTTTTCTTGAGAAGTTACTTCCATTAGCATTTGTAATATTTTCTTTCTTTGGTGATATTACTTAAAGAAACTATGTCTTTAGTTTTTTAATTTTTTACAAAAGGTACCAAACATGTTTTGTTTAAAAAATCTATTTAAGTAAATATTTTGCTAAAATATTATTAAAGAGCTCATTAAAATTTATTATCATTTGTAATAATAATTGTTTAATTGTAATTTAGTGTGTAAGAATACTTATCATAATGAAAAGTTTGAGCTAGCTATGAAAAATTTACTTAAGTCTATTTTAGATCCTATTTCAATTAAACTCTTATATGTGTTGTGTAATGATCTTGTCATGTTAGTTTTGGTTAGATTTTTCCACATGGTCAAATCTCTTATCTCTTATAACCTCTTTTACTACATCACTAGTGTATGTCTATGCATGTACCTTAGGATAAGGAGCCAATAATATATTGCATACCCCAAAAAAGATTCATTGTACCTCCCAAAGGAGTTTTACCTTAGTAGTAAATATTGTAACAAAGAGTTCACCTCCAATGTATCTTTTGAGAAGTGTATATGGAATATTAAGGTCAAATTCTTGTTACAATTCATGAGCTTAAATATCTATGGGATATAACTAGATCAAAAATAGAATGGTCCAGGGTCTAGATTATTGAGAACTGGTAATTTGGTCTCTTCTTGTTGAGGATAGCATGTACTATTGCTCTTTCCATGTTTGCCTCCAATGCAAGATCTTTGTATTATTCTATCCCCTTGCAAGTTACTCTAATAATTTTTTTCTTGACTATAGTTGCTTGATTCTGGCCACGAAATTTTCCTTGGTGGATTTTTAGCTTAGCTTTGGGAATTATCTTTTAAAGTGGCCAAGTTCATTTCAATGCAAAAACCTTCGTGCCTTTGCCTCATGAGTTGTGATCAAGACACATCATAGTCACAACTCGAAAACACACAAGAAAAAGGAGTGCCGATCAATTGAGTGACTTTGTTAAAGAACAAAACTTAACAATAATTATTTTTCAAACATGAGAAAATTAACAACACTTATGCCTCATTTAGTCGCTGAACACAAACATACAAAGCCATAACAAATAGACAAGCAATATAGACTACACCTCTATTTATCAACAAAATTGTGAGTCCACAAAATTTGCTATGTCCACAATGCTCAAAAACTTGAAAGAACCAAGCTCCACACAAAATATTCTTCCGTCTTCGCAATCCCTCTTTATTTTAGGTATCCCTCCTCTCTTCTATGCAATTTTGTTTTGCAAGAGAAGGGCCAATACTTCTTAATTTCTTCTCCTTATATCGTTTTTTTCTCAACATGTTTGTGCGTTTGTAAAAGCATAAAGCTAAAGCTTTTTCACTATGTTCATGCTTTTGAAAGGTTAAAATAAAACTTTTCTTTTATTTGATGTTTTCTTCATAAATTATGTTTCTTTTTTATCTTATGATAGGGAAGAGGTGACTTCTGCATAGATCTACAAAGTTGATGCCTTATAAATTGAAAGGAAAGTGGAACCCAGGAGAAAGAAGCTTGGCGGTGAGAGCTATGGTGGATGGAGAGCAAGAGCAAGAGAGAGAGAGAAACTCAAAAGTGGGAACTCCAACAACCAAATGTGTGGCCGGGTCTTCCTTTATTCAAACTGTCACTAAAAAGAATAAAGAATAAGTGACTGTGACGGGCACCCACCACCTGCATTGTGCAATGGCAGGTACTGTCAGTGTACTAATGCACAAGCAGCTAGGTGGAGGCACCTTTACCCCCAACAACCTCCCACTTAAAGACGAATCTATCCCAGTGAGAGAGAAGAGAAAAGAAGAGACAGTACAACATGTACACATGTACAACAGGATGAGGAAAAAGACGTCATCTCATCCAACGCACATCAATCTCCTGAGGAAGGCAAAGTGCTCTGTAGTGAGGCTCTTCGTGAGCAAGTCTGTAGGATTCTGCTCAATCGAAATCTTGACAAGGTCAATAAACCTATCCTCAATGACCTCGTGAATGAAGTGATACCTCACCTCAATATGTTTCGTTTTTGCATGGAAGATCGAATTCTTGGCCAAGTGAATGGCACTCATAGAATTCGAATGCAGTGTAGGCATAGCATCTGTCATACCAAGGTCTGCAATCAAACGGCCTAACCAGATAGCCTCCTTGCAAGCCTCTGTGGCTGCAATATACTTGGCCTCGGTAGTAGTAGAAAGAGTCATACACTTCTGCGCCTTGGATATCCAAGAGATAGCCCCTCCAGCATAAGTGAACACATAGCCAGAAGTGGACTTCCTACTATCTGCATGTCTTGTATAATCAGAGTCAGTGTACCCCACAACTCCTGTATCCTGGCTGCCATGCAAATACACATATCTGTTGTGCCCTTCAGGTATCGCATGATACCCTTCACAACATCCCAATGTTTCTTACCAGGTGTAGCTATATAACATGCCACAACCCCAACTGCAAACTAATATCTGGAGGGGTGGCTATCATGGCATACATAAGACTACCCACGGCTGATGCATAGGGAATCTTGGACATCTCATCCCTTTGCTCATCTATTTGCAGACAATCGGCCTGCAAAACCTTCACATGAGAAGGTAATGGACAGCCAATAGGCTTAACATCCTGCATATGAAAGCGCTCAAGGACTTTATGAATGTACTCCCTCTGTGTGACAGATAGAGTAGTCCCTGAGATTTGTCACGTGTAATGTGCATACCAACTATATGAGAGGCGTGTCCCAAATATTTCATCTCAAAGCTCTTCTTGAGCTGAGCCTTAAGAGCATCTAGCTCCTCATGAGTTGTCCCTGCTAAAAGCATGTCATCCACATAGAGTACCAAAATCAGTAAAAAACCGTTACGGGATTTCCTCTATATAAGCACGAATCCATAGCACAGATCCATAGCACATTGCACAATTAAAGAGGAGAGGAGAAGACATGGAGATAAAAGTTACAAGGTTGAGGGCAACAAGGCTTCACAATCAAAAAATATTTGACAAGAAGCACAAACTAAGGTCAAGTGTGATATAAGAAGGAGAATTAGTGTTGGTTTATGATAGCACCTTAGATAATCAACATAGCACTATTCCAAAGGTCACAAGATAGTGAAGATACATAATTATGATACATATGAGGTGGAGGGGTTGGATAGAGATACTTCCCAAGATAGTATTGAGAAAGATGATGAAGGTGACATTTAGGTGGATGAAGAAGGCTCCCTGCAAAGGAATGATAGTCTCAACATGTATGTATATATGTATGTATGTATGTATGTATGTATGTACTCATGTATGTATGTATGTATGTATGTATGTATGTACGTACTCATGTATGTATGTATGTGTGTGTGTGTATGTATGCATGTATGTATGTATGTATGTAAAAAGAGAGGGAGATAGGGATAGAGATCTTACAAAGCTACACCACTAACAACATTAGATTCCTTACGTCTTTAGTTTCCATTGACATCTTTTTTCCACCCCATTAGCATCTTGAGTCCTCATTCCTTTGCAAGGACCTCTTTATAGATTTAGATATAGGTATAAGCACAAGCAAAATTTTGATTTTACAATGAATTTGAATTGATTTAGGTAGCTTTCTCCAATGATTGTGGATGGGGGTGAGATCTGCTTTTAGCTAGGACATGTGGAAGGACTTTCTCTCAGGCAATAAGACAACTCAAATCAACTTACTCTACCCTCTATTGCACTGATGACAGTGTCAAAACATCCTTAATAGAGGTGCATCTATAACATACTTGGTCCCATGAAGCAAAGTAGCAGTATGTGTCCTACCAACTTGGATAGAGGTAGGTTTGCATCCAAGTTGAACCTTGATAGAGGTACATGTTTGATTACATATGTGACATGTGGAGATGTGTAGACACCTATATCAAGGTACATGTCATGCATGATCAGATTCACATTACATACATGTCACCATTCCTCCATGGAAGAAGACAAATTAAAGAGCCTAATTAATGAGAAATATAACTTATTTTAAGGATCATTTGTGAGTCCGATTTCTTTGTAAAGATATTACTGATCAATTGGCATTCCATTATTTTGAATAATTTTTATGCAGTCACATCTAGCTGGTGATATATCAAAACATGAACATCTTCTCTACATTACATACATGTCACCATCCCTCCATGGAAGAAGACAAATTAAAGAGCCTAATTAATGAGAAATAAAACTTATTTCAGGGATCATTTGTGAGTCCAATTTCTTCATAAAGATATTACTGATCAATTGGCATTCCATTATTTTGACTAATTTTTATGTAGTCACATCCATCTAGTGATATATCAAAACTTGAACATCTTCTCTACATTACATACATGTCACCATCCCTCCATGGAAGAAGACAAATTAAAGAGCCTAATTAATGATAAATATAACTTATTTTAGGGATCATTTGTGAGTCCAATTTCTTCATAAAGATATTACTGATCAATTGGCATTCCATTATTTTGACTAATTTTTATGTAGTCACATCTAGCTAGTGATATATCAAAACTTAAAGATCTTCTCTATTTCTCAGATAAAGATACACTTGTTATTGGACATCAACATGATTTTCTCTAATCAGGTTTGATATGTTCATGAAAGAGAGTACAACCTCTTAGCAAGAGGATAAAAGACTAGTTGTGCTTGTGTGTGTCCATGTGTGTGTGGAAGAAAGGAATTAAATTTACACACATACACACACACACACACACACACACACACAAAGACACAGAAACATCATAGATGGAGGACCATTATACTATGCACCATGAGGCTATTATGACTCCTTTTGTAGAAGTTATCTGATCATAGGATATTCAAACCAAAGTTGCATAGGACTCTACCTCTTGAAGATTTAAAAATACTACCATCACACACACACTGATAGGATAGTAGAAAGTGGGCATTTGTGATAGGCATATTCACATCATATTACTACGATCACAGGCACAATGGTTGGCATTATCTCCACCTAGTAGAGGACTACCCTTGGTGACTATAGAATTACATAAGGCTAGCATACTCATATCCAAGCTAGGTGATCCCATGAGATTATTTCAGGACATAGGCTACCCTCTTCCACCATAATGTGCATCCTCTTGGACCTTGGGGGTTCACTATATGCAAACTCTCCCTATCACATGCATTCAAGGCCTAAAAATCCCTTATCTATGAAATTTCCATGAATAAAACACTTTTTTTTTTCTATTCAATCGGTGAATATCCCATTTGAATGAAACCCTTCTATATGTTTAAAAATGTATAAAAACCATAATTAAATGATCGCTTCTTTTGAATGTAGGTGATAAGATTTCATGTTTTTCTTAGTGACACACCCCCCCCCCCCCCTCCTTCTAGGATCAAGGAGATTCATTTCTCTCGCCAACTCTATTATACACCAATTAAATTCCCTATAGCATAACTCCTATATACCTTCATCACATACTTTATGCTCTACTATAGGTAGTAGGAGACCTTGGAGCTCTTATGCACATTTACCCGATCATCTCTATTTATTGTCATCCCTTATGAGACATACCATGGATCAATGGCACATCATTTCAATCTTAAAAGACATTTTGGCCTCTAGTAGATATTGATATACATCTTGTTTTCTTTTCATTCATCCACTCCTTCTGTTCCTCTATCTCCTCTCTATACATGGACATACATAATTTATTATCACAGTGAATGCCATGCTCTTCAATTTTAGTACATTATAACAAATGTTGTGCAATATAAGGCACATGAGAATATGCTTGATCAAGGTGGTAAGGAATTTGTAGTATGTACATAGATAGAGACACACAAAGAGACATAGTGAGAATTTGAAAAAGAAGCTACACAGAAGAGAGAAGAAATAACTTAAGTGAGTGATATAAGATACATAGCCTTCTCCATGTGGGCTCCTCTTTGAACATGTCTAAATGTAATGCTTATAGCCATGAGAATATTGTTTAATGACATGCATAGATACTTTCTTTTGTAGAATGGAGTGCTCTATATGGTGGATTTTTGAGAAGCAAAGCTAGATCTTATCTTTTAATCCCATATATAAGTGTTACACTCATCGTCATGTTTTTATATATCAATCCTACCATGTAATAAATTGGAAGTTTTATTTTATTTATTTCTTTTGAGAATATTTTAGATGATATCTATTTAAGAAAACACATTTGCATGCACTTCATGTATATTATAACTTGCATTTTTATGATTTTTATGTATACAAAACGGAGAGATTATGTGATACAAGAGATTATCTCTAAAGGAGTATAACCACATGTTTTAATAACACCATAAGTTTGTTAAACTTGGTGATGTAGGTCGAGAATTACGGTTTACCTTGTATCATTTTGCTTATCTATTTTCAATGATGTGTGGATCTAATTCAACAATTAGTGTTATAAGATCCGAGATACACGTTCACCCTCTTATATACTTAAAAGATATAGGGTGAATATTATGCTAGCGCAGAGAAAGAATAGATGAGAGAAAAGAAAGATGTAGAGAGAAAAAGAGAGGGATAGAGAAATTGACAACACACTAGGGACTGGAAGATGGATTAGTCCCCCCCCCCCCCTTGTGGAGTTATATTATTGACAAGGAGCAAGCTCCTCCATTACACATAAACGAGTTTATATTTTGTAGATATTGGAAACAAGATCATGGTTCCTTCCACGTTATACAATCGGCTAAAACTTGCATAACTTGGAAGTTGGCACCTTTTGATCCTTCTTGACTCTCTCCTTATCTCCTACACAATATGTGTAGGGATTTCCTCTTAGATCTTGATTTCAACAGAGCTTCCACGACACTTGCACAACTCGAGGGTTGGCAAGCTTGAACTTACACAGATCCTTGCACAAATTGGAAGTTGGCTGCTTTGATTTTCTTGGTTTCTCTTGTTCTCTCCTACACATATTGTGTAGGGTTCTCTTCTTGGTGCTTGATTTTTAGCAGATCATCCGCAATGCCTTGTAAGACCCGATACCACCTTCTCTCCTCCTCTTGTATGAATGAAAAGTGATGCTTCCTTCACCTCCTCCACACCCAAGGAGAGCCTCCCTTTTATAGGCTCCAAGAGCTTCTCTTCTTGGAGAGACACTTGAGTGCCAAGATTCAAAAGGATGTTCCAGGACCTACTCTAGCACCAATTTTGGAATATCTCTCTATGCGTTGCTCAGATGGAAAAAAGTCCAGCAAAAAAGTTGTAGATCTCGTCCTTTTCGATATTTCTCGCAAGGCATTTTTAGAGTTCGGTTTTCCATTGCGAGATATTTTAAAAATGGATTCACTATGTCTATTTTAAGAAAAGCAGTATTTTAAACTCTATTCTTAACTTATGGTCCATGCAACCACCTTGAGCCATAGATAAGAAGAGTTTGTTAGATTTCCTTGGGCCTCAACCTTAAGATTGACTTCCACACAAAAGCTTGTGTCATCTTAGACCTTAGAAAGAGTAAATCACTTCTCTCCTCACTTCGAGAGGATCATGTCTCTCGTCTTTCTTAGTGAGAAATTTACCTTTTGTCGTCTTTCTTAGTGCAAGAATTACTTCTCTCCTTAATTCATTAAGATAAAAAGGACCTTAAACCTTGATTTCTAAGGGAGACGATGACCGCAAATGAATGCAATGATCATTACACACAAGCACATGTCCTCAGACGTCCTTGGATACACACATAAATATATATACACAGTGCTAATGCACTTACTCTTCTTATAACTCAATCGATCTTCATTTATGTGCAACTCCTTGGTTCTTGTGTACACTCTTACACTTGGCAAACACTTCCTTCCCCCTTCATAACTTGTATTGCTTATACCAGATATCCTCGTCATGGTGCTCTGATTACCCCATTAAGTGATGCACTAGGAATATTGGTCTCTTAATGGTCTCATGGCCATGCTAGATCATTGTGAACACTTAAAGAAAAGTGATTCATTACTTTATTGATATAAATTTACTAAATATAGAATGTGTATTAAGCAATCAATTTAGTGATAATTAGCTTGTTCAAAAATACTAAGAGTTTGTTCAATTAATGTATGTGTTTTGAGGTTCTTAAAGTTTATGAGCTTCATGAAATGGAGCTTTTGATTTGTCGCCATTTATAATTGTCTCTAAATTTACACCATGTCTAGAATGTAAATCCAATTTTTCTTTGGGTTCTTCTAAGCATACCATTATATCTCTAAGTTAGGGTTTCAAAGAGAACCTAACAAAAACATTAAGGACCTTTATAGTTTGAAGCATGTGAGGAAAGAAAAAAAGAACTCTTTTAGCCGATAAGGCATAATAAGCTCTAGATTCAAAAATGTGGTAAAGGCTACACATTGTTATTGCTTGACTTTCAAGGGCTTACATCACAAGCAGGATGGCCAAGAATAATCTTAGCATGCAAAGAGTTGCTTAGACATGGTCACTTCATTTATGTGAAGTTGCACTTTGCACAACCTAGGCACAAAGGTAAGGGCTAAGGTTCTTTGTGCAATTGACATGAAAAAGTTAGGTTTCATGAATCCAACCTTATTTCCATTTTAGACACTTACAACTTTAATATATGTGACAAGGAAAAATTTTCAAGTATCAGGTTGCTCACTATGTTGCCACATTGAATATTAGTTTTATGTATAGTTGGTATGACAAACTTAGGTTTTGTGAATCCAACTTAATTTCAATGTTAAACACTTGTATCTTATATCTACTCGAGAAGAAAAAAACTTCAAGAACTAGGTTGCTTACTAGGTTGTTACTTTTAAGATTATATGATGCTTATGCATAGTATATATAAGATTATAGTGGACTTAAAGTGAGTTTAGTACTTTTACTAGACAAAGCTTGGCTTATGGTGCAAAGCACTATGGCTCGTGTTGAATGTCATGGGTAAGGTTGATCTATGTAGAACGTAACATTTCCTTCCACACATTCTATACCATCTTGCATCTTTGTTTATGTTGGATTTGCTAAATATCATACAACAAAGTTTTTAATTATAAAAAGAAGTAAAATTAGCACATGAGAATCATGTAATATTTCATTTGTATAGATAATAGCTATATTTATGCTATACTAAGCTAGTATTCAACATTTCAATTTTCTGTATAGAAAGAATAAATTTATGTTCATTTGTGAAGACTTTTAAGTACAAGCCGTGAATATATACAAGCTCTTTCAATATCACAAGAAATTGAGGATTTGGAATTTAGACAAAGGTTATATTGTAAATGATTAAAATTGTATGGACTTTTACTGCGGTAAAAAGGGGGTTTTGACCTGTTGCCCAAATTTCAAGGTACTAAAAGTTTGAAATGTGTACGTGCTTTTGATTTGGATACATGCTTTTGATATTTACAAGATTATGATTTGACCATGTGTCATTTGGCCCGGAACTACACGATGACATGATAAGTAACAATGAAAAGCTTCCGTACACACACATACTCACTCACTCACTCTCGCTCTCTCTCTCTCTCAATATATCATATGCGCTTGAACATCCATCGCGTTAAACATTTAACTTGTTTAGGCATAGGGTGTGTGTCTGTGTGTTAAGGGTTGATCTCATCTCTTGAACGTAATCTTGCAAATATTTGCAAGACAAATAAAGCAGGTAATGAGAGTACTATATGACTTTGAACTACACATTAATGGTATGCTTAGACACAATGTCAGTGATTAACACCGGAGAACCTAGGCACGGAGTGCCTAGTTCACATTATTGGTGAGTGCAAACCGGGATTACAACCTGTGTTTTGGCAGAGCTAACCAAAAGCCAGCAGCTGGTAACGGGGAGGCGGCGGGTAGGACTACATCGGAGGCTTGGGGTATAAGCGGGACGTGTTATGATAAGGAGTAGGGTTGTGGACTATAGGCGGGGAAAGGAGGGAAGGTATGAAGGGGATTGGTGTGATCAAAGGGTATCATTCCTGGGTAATTGGCGGTGTGGGACGAGGCGGCTTATGATAGGGCGGAGGCGGTGGACTCGCAAAGGGAGACGTCGTTATATCGTGAAAAGGAGGGGGCGTATAGACAGGTTGCGGCTGGTGATAGGGCGGAGGGGTGTAAACCGGGGGTGATTTTTGGTATGGAGGAGGAGTCTGGATGGGTGGCGGTTTCTGGGACAGCGGAGGAGGAGTGTGGACGGGTGGCGGATTTTGGGATGGAGGATGTGTGGGTGGCGGTTTCTGGTGCCGCGGAGGAGGTGGTTTAGTGTAAGCCGGCGGTGATGCTTTGTAGGGAGGAGTCTGGACGGTTGGCGGATTTTGGTGCGGCGGCAGAGGAGATGGGTTCTTGTAAGGCGGATCAGCTAGCGCTCCATGCATGCAAGCGCAGGCCAGGAAGAGCTGCAGGCCGAGGAGAAGAAGAGGAGGCCGCCCCATTGCATTCATGTGAGAGGAAACTGCAGCTGAAGGACCGCGAGCTGGTGCTGTTGCATGCATATACGATATCGGTCCCTTATATAGCCGTCTGATCGGCTCCCTGCGTCCGTCAGCTAGTTAACCCGCCTCATTAATATCAGCTGGCGATCTTAATGCAAGCGTCCTGTAATTCTGCTTGCTCACGGCATTAGTACAATTTTACATGAACTTCTCATTGCATTAAACACAGACTTGTAGCCTAAATCGAAGCTTTATTACAAACGTTAACTATTATTGCGTCTGTTAAGACCCTAGAAACGTGCACGATAAGATGTATGGAGTAATATTTAGTTTGCCCAACCCAGCATATATTTAGTCACTACGACACACAGCCAATTTTCAACACTTTTATGGAGATGCATAAAGGCGCAAGTGTAAGGATTAGCATAGGAAAAAGAACAAAATAGACCCATCAAAATACACCACAAAAAGCATGTCAAAAATAGAAAATATGAAGGAAATGATCGTCAAAATAGCGATAGAAAAATGAACTCACTTTCACTAGCTGTTTTCATGATTGGATATTTCAGCAACCGAAAAATCTCTGATGTTCCATTTCATGTGTATTTCATTGCCATTGGAGGCTTGCTTTTTGGGCATCATAATGTGCTTTCAATAAAGAGATCTACACATGGTGCACCATAGTTCTAGGTATATGTCCAAATATACATAGTGGGCATTGAATCATGCAAAACAATAGAAAAGGGAGATGTGTAATCATAGTGAGACAAGCATGCTACTCACAATGTAATAATTAGTGGAAGCAACTCACTCCCTTCAAGTAACTCATACTTGCTAAGGATTGAATCAATGAGGTAATCCTTCCTATGCAATAGAAGCTTTGTGAACTATGCATACAACCCCTCATGGACTTTTGTTTATCAGCCATGTCTCTCTTGACCTTCCTGTATCAAACCTCATGTCTTAGACTCGAAGGAGGTAAACATATTTATTGAATTGTTATGTATATGAGAGGTTATTTATGTATTTTATCGATTTTGCATGGTTATTTTCTATTCGTTGCATAATAATGGCATGTCGCACCTGTATGCATCTAGCACTAGTTGCATTAGGTAAGTAAATAAGGTGTTCTATGTTTCTCATAAGAAAAGTATTCGTAGCTAGAGTATTGTGCATGCAATTTTTATATTTATCAATGGAGCATCTTTGGTGTGGAGCTTATTATTATTTCGGGTACTATTATAATTAATTGATTTGTATACATATGTGCAAGAAGTTCAATGATCGTTGTTACCTTCGTATTATGGCCTTACAACAAGACAATTATTTTTGTAATGTTAGATTTATTATTTAGTTCTTAGGCATAATTATACAAGGTAAGTCATTTATGCAAGAAGGATGCTTTAATAACGAAGGGAATACGACTGGTATCACAACACATGGTTATTGGTAAGCATGTCAAAATCAATGAAAGCTTTAGCCCCTGCATTAGCATCATCAATAACATCCCCTCTTTATGCATTGGACAATTGCAATGTAAAACACATTGTGGCTCAAATTTCCTTCATGATTTCTATCTTTAGCTTCTCAAAGTTGGGAATGCCCTTTAAAAGGGATTAATAGAGCCTTCAAATCCCTTCATTAGATGAAAACCCTTTTTACTAAAAACCACCTAACATAGTGCTTTTGCCCTAAAAGTGCAATTGGTGCCAATTGATTGACTAGTGTAGCCCATGTGGCCCGATAATCACCATCATCCTCTCTCCACATCTTGTGAGTCCCCAACCTCTTCTCACATGATCAAGGTATGTGTATTTATATTATATGTAGGGCTCCATTAACCTCTTCTCCCACAATCACGGTAGGTGTATTTATGTTACATGCAGATATTCTCTTGGGTTTCTAACTGATTTACCATTCTATTTATGTTAATTTTGCGATTTGGTGTGTTGTAGTCTCATCCTTCAATCTCTCTTCTTTCATATCCATTATAGAGGGGTAAGTATATTTGCTACCCCCTTCTTCTATTTTTAGTGGAACCGACATATGGAGCTTTGTTTTTTTTCTGTGTAATTATTTAGGTGGATCCATCATACTCACCTTCTCACTATAATATACCCACACTAATATAGATGATACCACAATAGTTTATGTAGTTCATCACCCAAATAATGTTAGAGCAATAAGCTTATGCACATGAAATGTGGAAATTGAGCTCATCTAGATTCATTTGCAAAACCCCTCTCTCTCTCCCAGCTAGCATGGGATAGGAAGAAAAAGGGGTGAGATATATAGTGGCCCATCTATTCAACCACTTACAACCACTGCATATGAGAAGGGAAATGAAAATGACAATCATGGAGGACATGCTAGTTGCAACTTGTAACACAAGATTCAAAGAGAATGATCAAGGGGCCCTGAAATCTACCTTTCAAACATATAAGAAACCATGTGAGTTCAAAAGAAAGGGTCTTATATTTAGTAAAATTTATAGGATTATATTTACAAAAGGGGTATTTCAAGTTGAAAAAAATCCATAAGTTTAGTAAAGTAGAAGGCGTTATCCTAAGGCCTTATAGCATGTAAAGAAAGGGTATTTCTTAATATACTTTGAATACACCTTATATAGATGATTTTTTATAGGTGGACCCCATAGGTCAAGGGATAGATGAAGAGCATGCATAACAATTATTCCATCTAAGAATGGAGTACACTTTCAAGGGGAGAAACTATCATCTAGACTTATTCATTTGCTACAATATCATGTAGGTCATGTCACAATCCTTTGCACCTTCCTCTAGATCTTGAACATGCAATGCATATACAAAGTGGTAAGATACATCAATTTCAAAGCTTATAGAAAAATTATCGAATATTAATCTTCATTGTACAAAAACAAGGAGTATTTGTGCATTCATCCTAACCCTTAACCTCTATCTCAGAGTGTCACAAGTTCTTGTAGGGTTCCATCTACGAGAGGAGAATATAATGCCATGAGATCATACACAATCATGGTCCATATTCATCTCATTGGCAGTGTATTATAGTATGCATCAATGTACCTAGATAAGGATGCACCATTTTACAATGATTTTTTCTTCTTAGAAGAGTGCTTGCACTAGCATGCTTCTAGATTTCATAAAATTACACAAGAAAATAGGTCCTTCTAAATGTTCTCCACTATTTTTTGTGAGCCCATACATTCAAATTGAGTTCAAATGTAAATCAATGGTAATTGATGACTTGGGAGAAAATAACTAGATCATGTGGCACATGCTCTTGTAGATTCACTAGCTTGGAGGGACACTCAAGATAGACAACCATA
The DNA here is from genome assembly GCF_053477565.2 of Lygodium microphyllum. Lineage (NCBI taxonomy): Eukaryota > Viridiplantae > Streptophyta > Polypodiopsida > Schizaeales > Lygodiaceae > Lygodium > Lygodium microphyllum. The sequence goes on along the minus strand of NC_141140.1, from coordinate 43,243,043 downwards.
GCTAGAATACAAAGAAGATCCACCATTGGTAGCCACTAGGAAAGTGCATCTCTTATGATCCTTGATCATTTGAGGGTAGCATAAAGCAAAGAATAGGGACGTCTATCTCATCCACATAATTAAGGGCCTTGAAATGTTGTGGCAACTCAAACCTGTTCATGATGTATATTAAAAAATCTAGATAAAGAAAAGTGCATGAGCTTAGAAATATGTATGTGGACTATGCATGATGGACCTAGCTATTGAGAGTGTTTATGTATGTTTTAAACTCGATGATTCTCTATAAAGAACTCAACACTAAACGTTAACTCACAAACACTCAGATTCTTCTCACATGCAATGCCTAGAAAATCTCCCAACATACATTAATAGGTTATTGTAGGATATGCCCCATATCTCAGGACTCATTGTAATTAAGGTACTTCAACTCCTTAAAAGAGGTTTTATATGAAAGGAAAAATAGTTAACTATTGAATCACTATTTTTTTGTGAAGGATTCTTAGATTAGGTCCCACCATCATGGACTATTATTGATTGGAACAACATATGGGAAGACCAAGTTTCCATATAGGAATGAAGAAACTTTCCATCTTTCATTAGTTGAAGACCTTCCTATAGGAATGAAGAAACTTTTCATCTTTCATGAATTCAATTATTGGGATGATTTTTAAAAGTATGTACTTGATCCAATGCACATATTCAATAATATTGTAGAGCGGCTTTGGAAGACTATTAAGTGAAAAGAGAGAAAAGGTCAAAGAAATTATATGAAAGATATCGGTAAAATCTAATCACATGTGGCCCCAAACCAAACTAAATGGTAAAATTCATTTGCCAAAGACAACTTGGAGATTTTGATTGAACAAGTATGATGAGGAGTGACAAAAAGCAGTTAAGTGCTTTGAAAATTGTCAACAACAAGGTAGAGGAAAAAATTAGTTTGAAGTCCCACAATTCACAAGTATCTCAATATTGGATGCTTCAAATTTCTACTAAAATTTTTAACACTGTAAATAGCAAAGAACACATACTGTCAAGGAGAGGGACTGGGAGAGAGAAAGAAGAGAGAGAATATTACAAAGAAGAAGAAGAAGAGCAGAAGACAGAGAAAGACAGATACGAGGAGAGAGAAAGACTAGAAATGGAGAGAGAAAGATAGGAAGAGAGAGAGAAGGCATGGAAGCCTGGAGAGCAAGGTGAAGGAGAAAGAAGACTTATGTTAATTATCTGATAATGAAAAATTAAGTCTCTCTCACCTTATATACCAATCAGTGTAGCTAGTATTTCCCCTCTCTTACATTCCATCCCCACCCGAAGGTTTTTGCCCTCAAAAACAATTTGGGCACGTGTGGTAACTGGGAGGGGCCGATTAGAGTACTATTCTACTACATTATTACAAGGGCATACTGATGAATGAAGAGGTATTATTGTGTATGATAGGTCATGGGTATGTACGATACATGGGCCTTATTGGGGAGTTATAAACCTGAGTTTTAACCCAAATATTTGGAGTAAATGTTGGCTACAGACAGTGGACAGCAAGTTGTTTACTACAGGACCCTGCTATAGTGAATCTGTCATAACTTTCTGTGGGAGGCTCCGAATAGGGTGTGCTATACATCAAAACAGAGCTCTCGAGAAGTACTTTCAGCTCATGTATGGTGTGCATTGCTGTCCGTAGTATAGAATAAAATCTGCTTTAAAACAGAGTGTTGTTTGGCAGTCAGTCTGGGAGAAAACATGGCCACACTTAGCTAGATTTCAGCCAAATCTACTTCTAAAAGGTATGGAAACTCTTCCAAAACTGAAGCTGGCCTCCAAGAAGCTTCGTCAAGTGGTAAATCTTGCCACTTAATCAAGTATTCCATGATCGAGTGAGTGCGAAGCCTCTTTTCCCTTTGTCCTATGACTTTTTCAGGTATGTATTGAATGATGCCTTCTTCATCTATCGGTGGGAGTTCCTCAGCATAGTCCACTGTTGAGCCAATGAAGGGCTTCAACTAACTCACATGGAAGACATTATGGATCTTCATAGATGGGGGTAATGCCAATCGATATGCCAAGTCTCCCACCCTCTTGATAATCCGGTATGATCCATAGAACCTGTGTGCCAACTTATTGCTGGACTCGTCTTTAAGGGAGGCATATCTAGACTTAGGCACTTTCAAGAGCACCAAATACCCTTCTTGGAACTCCACATCCCGTCTTTTGTCATCAGTATAAAGCTTCATTTGATCTTGAGCTCTCTTCAAGTTAGCTTTACACTGCTGAAGTAAGGCCTGCATTCTATCCAATTCTTCCTTGCTTTGTGGATTTATTTTATCATTGAAGATAACCACAGGAAGGGGAACCTTGTAGCCATACAGGGCCTCAAAAGGTGAAACTCCAATGTGTGGAGTTATTATAGGCAAACTTAGTCAAATCCAACCATGAGTCACAAGCATGCTACACATCATGATAGAAATGCCTCAAGTAAGTTTCCAACCATTTGTTAACCCTTTCTGTCTAACCATCTGTCTGTGGATGGTAAGCAGTGGAAGGGGCTAACTGAGTGCCCATAGAGCTGAAAACTGCCTGCCAGAGGTAACTCATAAACTTAGCATCTCGGTCATGCACAATGACCTGTGGTAAGCCATGTAATTTGAAAGCATATTCCATGAATTGGCTGGCTACTTGCGAAGCATTATATTGAGTCTTTGTGGGAATGAAATGGGTTGCCTTTGTGAGTCTATCCACAACTAGGTAGATGTTGTCCCAAGCTTTCTTGGTCACCGGTAGGCCGGTAATGAAGTCCATAGTGATGTGTGTCTACTTGCCTTCAGGCATAGGCAATGGCTGAAGTAAACCAGCTGGTTTTAAGGTGTTGTCCTTGTTTTGCTAACAAGGCATGCATCCCAAGACAAAGTCTTTCACATCTCTCCAAAGGCCCTTCCAATAAAAGCTTTTAGCAATTTTGTCATAAGTCTTAAAGACTCCCAAATGACCAGCTATAAGGGCTGAATGCATCTCCTGCATGATTTTCTGCTTGAATGGGGAAGCATGAGGGATGACAATTCGGCCATTATACCATAAAAGCCCATTTTTCAGCTAATACGAAGAGTTGTCCACGCATTGTCCTTGCTATAATTTCTGAAATACATTGTTGAAATCAGCGTCTAACACATAAGCCTCATGAAGCTCATGTATCCAATCACTGTGTAACTCCATGATAGCAGAGACTTGACATGCCCACATCCTAGACAGGGAATCAACCACTACATTATCCTTCCCACGAGTGTGGGTAATGTCAAAGTCATAGTTTTGTAAGGTGGCTACCCATCTCCTCTGCTTCGGAGTCAGATTTGACTAAGACAAGAAGTGCTTGAGTTTTCTATGGTCGCTTTTCACTCTAAACCGACTGCCATACAAATAATGATGCTATTTCTTGATGACATGAAGGATGGCCATCATTTCCTGATCATAGACATTCATAACCCTCTCATTTTCAGCCAACTTTTGGCTCTCAAAAGCTATGACCCCATGTTCTTGCAGCAAGACTGCACCAATTCTTCTCCCACTGGCATCACAATGAATGGTGAATTCCCTAGAAAAATCATGGCATACCAAGATAGGGGTTGAAGTAAGCAAATCTTTCAGGTGACTAAAGCTTCTATCTGCCAATGCATCCCAGAAAAATGCTTCTTTCTTCAACCTATCAATGAGAGGGGTTGCAATAGTGGCATAGTGCCAAATGAATCTACAGTAAAATGAGCAGAGACCTAAGAATCCTCTCAAAGAGGTAGTATTTGCAGGTGTGCGTCAATCTCTGACACACTGCACTTTCTTTGGGTCAGCTCTAATGCCAGCCTCACTAACAATGTGTCCTAAGTACTCAACCTCAGTTTGCATGAACGAACACTTTGTCTCCTTAGCAAAGCATCTATGTTGTCTAAGTATATCAAATATCGGCCTCATGTGCATAAGGTGAGCTTTCTTTGAGCGATTATAAATGAAGATGTCATCGAAAAATACCAATACAAATTTGAATAAGTAAGGCTGAAGTATTTTGTTCATGAGGCTCTGAAACGTGGCTGGTGCATTAGTCAAGCCAAAGGGCATGACCAAGAAGTGATAGAGCCCATGATCAGTCCTGAAAGCAGTCTTTATCTCATCCCCTTCACACATGCGTATCTGATGGTAGCCGGATCTCAAATCAAATTTCGTGAAATACTTAGCTCCCTTCAACTCATCTAACAGGTCGTCCACCCTAGGAATAGGGTATCTATTCTTGATAGTGATCTTATTCATATCTCTGTAATCTATGCACATCCTGAAAGTGCCATCTTTCTTTTTTACCAGCAAGACAGGTGATGCAAAAGGGGATGAGCTAGGCTCAATGAATCCCATATCTACTAAATCCTTGACCTGCTTGGCCATTTCTTCTCTTTCACATTTGGACAACTTGTAAGGGGGTTTATTGTGACCGGCTTTGAGTGGGGCTCCAAATCAATGGGATGATCAATTGCTCTCTTGGGAGATAATGCTATAGGTAACTGAACCAAGTTACCATACTCCGCAAATAGAGCCTTCAAGGCTGAATTATCATGCATTTTTCGGGACTGATCTGCATTTTCCTTGTTTAATTGTAGCACAAAAATCTGGAAGTATTTCTTGAACTCTTTCTTGAGCAGTTTGGCTATAATAAGCTAAAATTCACTATTATGTTAATTCCCTGCAGGTGAACAAGCTGTCCAGCCCTGAAAAACTGCATATGCAACAATGAAAAATCCATGGAAATGGTGCCCAAAGTTTTCTATCGGCCCCATATTGAGTGCAATCAAATCCACTTTCTACTCATTATTTTCAGCAAGCTTAATAGGTACAGCTCGGCATACATGAGTACTAATTTCCTCACTCCCATTGGCCACTTGCACCCTCATTGGTTGCTCTAAATCAGAGACAAAACATTTTAGCCCCCGTCCATGACTGCTCTATTTATGAAACTGTGTGTGCTACCACTATCTACCAAGACAAATACATCTTTCCCGTGAATCTTGCCTTGAAGACGAAGAGTGTTGGGGCTCTTAGATCTTGTCCAAGCATCTAGGGAGATAGTACAAACAATGACAACAGCATGTGAACCATTCTTATCACTCCTATTTACATCTACATGACCGCTAGGGTCAAATGGAAAGGTGTCAGCCGGGTCAAAGAATTCTTCTTGCCCACATTCCTCTTCAACCTCATCATTTTTGGCAGTGATTGCAAAGGCACTTGCATCCTCATGATCCTCATTAGATTCATCAAAGACTAACATGCTATGTACCCTTGCCTTTGCATTCCTATAAGCACATTTAGATGCATGCTCGGTTGTATACTTTTCCCCGCATTTAGAGAAAAGTCCTTTTTCTTTCCTCTCTTTGTAGAGGTCCATCAGGATAGAGCGTTGACCACCAAAATCTGAAGCATTTTTACCCCTGCTGTCCCCTTGTCTATTTTTAGCTCTTCCTTGATTTGTAGTCCTAAAATTACTGTTTTGCCTAGAGGCATTAAAGGTGGGGTATGTGGGGATCTTCGGGGTACTGAATGGCATATTTCCACCACCATAATCTGCCCCAAACTGCCCGGGCCTTATAGCACTTCTTTGCTGCCCAAACAGTGTGGTTGAGACGTCCCTCTTTGCTATCCATGCTGAAATGAAGCATCTCGACGGTACTTACGAGAGTACCTCTTAGCTAACTCAATAGCTTTGAATAAATCTAATGGACTTTGGGTTGAAACATCAGCCGAGAGTTGGGGATCCAAACCATTAATGTACTTGTGAAGCTTTGCATCATCACTAACGAACTGAACATACATTGTGAGATTAAGGAATTGGTTTGTGTAGTCACGCACCCATGTTGCTCTAAGCCAAACCATTGCCTTGCAAGCTTCTCCTTCTCAACCGGAGATACAAACACTTGAATCATAAGAGCTTTGAATGCATCCCAAGTGTCAACAAGCTGCTGATTTTTCCTCTTTATGTACCGCCACCATGTGTGGGCAAAGCTCTCTAAGGGTATCGTGGCAAAGTGTATCTTTTGATCGTCATTTCTTGGCATTATGTCAAAGTAGTCTTCAAGCTTTGAGAGCCATTCTTCTAATTCAGCCAAGGAGAACGAGTGGACATTGAACTTTGAGAAAATGATTTTGTCTCTCAACTCCCTTTCATGGTTGGGGGGCTGTCCCATATACCCAAAGTGGGGCTGATCCATTGGGCTGCCAAGAAATGACCCATTGTTTGAGTGATTCCTTCCAAAAGACGGCTCAACACGCATAGGTGGCATGGGTGCGGGTGGTGGCTGAGAGTTACTCCTCATCCCATTGTTTATGGGCTTCTCATGCCTTTGTGAGGGCTCTCCTTGCTCAAAGCTGATGTTGGGAATGCCCATTCTTCCCAAAATACCTTGGGTACTTGCATAGGCTGCATTCACGGATGGGATGGTCACTCTTTTAGCTTGCATGCTTGGTCTATCCTCTTTTTCCTTTCCTCTCATTTGGGAATCCATCCACATTGAGAACTTGGCTGCAAGTGCTTCCATGGTAGAGGTCATTTGGTGCATCTCCGTCACCATTTGAGCTTGACCTTTCATTACTTCCCTATGCCTCTCCTCATGTCTAGTCTCGTGTGAACTGAGGGTATGATTGAGTGCACTAAGACTTCCCATGGAGTGAGAGAGGTCTTCCTCTTCAATCTCAAAGTTGGTGTCATCCCTCGGGGTGCGCGCATCCCTTATCTGTTGTGCTGAATATCTTCATTTGCTTTGTTTTTCCCCCTGTTACCCGCCATGTCTAGGTGCAGTCCCGTGAGACCACCTGTCACTATTTTGGCTATAACTAGAGATATACAACTCCAATCGACCTAATTTTTTGTTCAAAATAGAGGCAGCAATGCCCTCTTTGAGATGAGCATAGGCAGGCATTCCCAGGTTTTATACAAAAAAAATTGTAATCAGAAATGTAGGGTTGTTATGTGCAGTCCAGCACCCTCTCCACACCTAGGAAAGGCCTGTTTTGGGCTGTAGGTATTTGGCATGCTCCAAGTGGGTATCCAAAACTGAGCGGGGTTCATGGCAAGTCCTGAGGGTACTCTCCAAGGTCAGCATCTCAATTCTCGAGAGTGGCAACACCTCTGCAAATGCAAGTAGTTTCTCTATAGCACCCTGAAACAGTCACAAGAGGGCTAAAATTGGGCTCCCCTTATATTGCACTGTGGGATTCAATGTTTTCTTGGCATAATACATCACTTTAGCATCCCTTATCTTGTTTGGCATCACTTCAGCATTACTAATCATAAGAGTAAGCATTCCCATGACCATATCCAACAAGATAGACTCTCATACATGCATAACCACTGCCCTTACTGCATATATGACTGCATAGGTGTATCCCATGATACATATATCCATCTTCAATCCAAGTGAAGCAATACATTCCCATAAATCACTGCATACATAGCTACTTGTGTATCTAAAGATACATTTGCTAATACATGTGTTGAAGTACAATCATACATCCCATGCACACAAGAGTGTGTCATGCCATAGTCATCAAAATTTCCATCATGCCAAGTCAATTTCTCAATTTCCCAAGAAATACCTACACCTGCAAACGAGTTTTGGGCTCCAGATCACCGGGAGGTGGGCAAAGTTTCCCCTGGGCCGGGTTGTGCACCCCTTCAGGGTCTTTATGGCAAGGGGGGTCACCCCTCTTTTGTCTTGCCACCTCGCCTGGCATGGGGCTTTTCCTCACCTGGAATATACATGGCAAACATTTATTAATTAAACACCCAGCATGAGATGCATTTTAGGAATGGAAATTTTGGCTTTTCATGAAGTGCATGGAATTAGAATTGGGAATAGGAATAGAGAGCTTACCGGCAGTGACTCATTGCCAACTCACCCTTATACAATGGATTTATTAATCAATTCTTGGCTCAGCCAATTCACAAGAAGCCAAACGGGTTATGGGTAAGCAAAGTATAATCTCAATGAAACTTCAGTATGAATAAAATCCATTCCAATGCCATAGGATCAAATGAGAATGACTGAGATTAATATTCAGCATGCATACAATGTTTGGGACTCCCATTACCTACTTGGACTCATGCATTCTCTCAAACAAGTGGATAGGATTCAACAAGAGGCTTAATGGGAGAGAATGAGAGCCAAGAATTGGTTACCTTGTGTAGTTTGATGAAGATTGCAGCCACTAATGCCACTTCAGTCCTTCATGAGAGCTCCAATTTGATCCCGCATGCTCCATAGCTCCAAAATGGTGTGCTCCATCAAGAAGAGATGAATTCAAGCTTGGGGAAGAAGGATTCTTCAATAGGGGAAGGGCATTGCTTGCATAGACTGATCAAGAGAAGGATTCCTTCCAAATGAGCACTCCATAATGCCTTCTTGCTTCCAAGAAGCCTTCAAATCTTCAGAATGAGCTCCAATGTGGCTACAGCTTGGAGATAGGATGGCTCAAAACCTTCCCATGAAGAGCTCTTGATGAAATTGAAGCTCTACTTCCATAGCCATGGCTGCCCACAAATGCACGTCTTCAAATCTTGCTTCTAAGCTTCTTCCTGTGTGTCTTGATGGCCAAATCTTGAGCTAGGCTTGAAGAGTGAACCCCCCGGACCAAGAAGAGACCAAAATCTTCAAGATTCTTGAGCTTGATGCCAAGCTTTCATGGCTGCCATGGACTAAATATGATCAGGGTTTCTAAGATGGAAGAGAAGTCCAAGAAGATGAGAAAGGAGGCTTCAATCTTGCCCAAAGGACCTGCAAGAAGTTGAGAATGAGAGCCAAGAAGGAGAGGAAGCCTGTGGTGCTATCATTCTGGCTTGGAATCAGCCAGCATTTTGCGTCGTGAATTGCAGGGGGTTGCCTGGAGGGGAGAGGAGGTACCACACAACACTTCCGCCACTTCCCCTGTAGTAGCTCAGGGGCTTAAGGAACCCCTGGAAAGGAGGGCAAACTCCATGGAAGAGGGAGAGCAAGGTTTGGGGCTGATTACCTCCATGGGAGCTTGCAAGAAGCTTGAGAAAGGGGGAGAGAGAAGAGTCTCCCTGAAAAGTAACCCCCAACTAGACTTTCTTCTAACTCCCGTGACCACGGTTACTAAGAGTTTACCTTCAAAATGGGCCAAAAATGACCCATGAGCTGCCAAAGTCCGTCTTCCTTCCTCCAAAATTGGTCCAAGCTACCATTAATGCTCCTGCGTGTAGTCCTTGTGGTCCAAAAATCTTTGGAAACTCCCCTACTGATCCCTGTACCTGTGACTCAAAAATCCATGTGACTAGAAAGTTGTAATTGGGTAAAATAAAGGACTAACTAGAACCAAGAACCTAGGCTCTGATACCAATTGTTAAGGAGACGGACTAGGAGAGAGAAAGAAGATAGAGAAGACTACAGAGAAGAAGAAGCAGAAGAGAAGAAGAGAGAGAAAGATAGATATGAGGAGAGAGAAAGACTAGAAATGGAGAGAGAAAGATAGGAAGAGAGAGAGAGAATGCATGGAAGCTTGGAGAGCAAGGTGAAGGAGAAAGAAGACTTATGTTAAGATTCTGATAATGAAAAATTAAGTCTCTCTCACCTTATATACAAGCCAGTGTAGCTCGTATTTCCATGTTATTAAGTCTCCCTCTCTTACACATACAAGATTGTTTTACTACATTGGATATCAAAGAAGGATATTTGTCAAGATTTGCTAGATATTGGAGCTCTCATTTCCATAAAGGATAGGAACATGGTAGATGATATTTTTCCCATGAGAATCCTCATCATTCAGTTGCACTTATTTGTGCACAAACTCAATGAGGATGCAATTGGTGTGGCTGATGATGAAGGTTCTTCATTGGGAGATTCATGAAGACACTAAAACATTGCTATGATATGGCTTGTAGTCTCTTACCTATGGAATCATATTCTAGCCACGTCTAATCTAGAATTGAAATAAGTCTAAATAGAGGATGATGATATTGACTCATGGAGTTATACATGCAAGGCATTAAAAGAAGCGGACATGGCAATGCCTAGAAATATGAACAAACTTTCTATCTTTAATTCATATGTGACGGATAAGGTTTTAAGAGAGGCAAGGTTCTAATATCTAGAAGATATCATGTAGGGGTGATATATAGGGAGTATCAAAGGACACCAGGTTTCCCATGGCAGGATGCACTCAAATAACTACCAATATTCTTACTTAAACAAACTACACACTAAGAAAGAATGGATGGTGAGGATGTTAATGAATAGGAGATGGAGCTTTCATATGCTTGCAACTCTTGATAGAATGAACCTATCCATTGTAATAGATGACATTTACTTCTATGTGTTTCTCAACTTGTCAGCAATCTTGTTCATATATTGTGCAATACTGCAAATTTAGTGCCCTATGGGATCATGCATATCACTTTTAGGTAGGTAAAATAGTCAAAAGTGCATCAAATCTGATTATGGTGTGAAGAAACTCCTTGTAAAATAATTTTCCAACTATAAATGATCCCACCTATGAAGTTGGGATGCTTGACTATTTTATGTAAAATAAAGAGATCACGAAGCTCATAATTTAGAAGAGTTTTCCATTTCCTTTAATGTGGAGTGGTCTCATGTTAGTTCTCAAGAAATACAAGGAATCATACATAATAAGAAAAATAGGCTTCTCTAGATTGACTCTATAAAATTATAGAAGAATGCTAGAGATAGTACGTTCTACTTCAAGTTTCAACATCAATCAAGGAGATGATGCATCAAATGAAGAGGTAATTTAGGTTTCAACAAAGAGTTAGCGATGATGATCAATTCTTAAAATTTTGGAAAGGACAAGGCCTTGTAGTTTCATCAATTCTCAATTTTTTTGGGAGGAATTGGCCCTTTGGTTTGAAGCAATGACTTATAAGACCTAACTTGATATTGTTAAACCATGATGATGCTAATGGCATGACTCTTGTAATGAACAAGGATTTGATGACATTGAACTTTAAATTTTCTTAAAGGTTTTGGCACATTTGATCTTGTGGAGGATAATATAGTTGTTGATGAATTGTGATTGATAAGTTAATGAATAATATAGTGAAAATTTTATGAACCATCCTCTCTCTCTCACACTGTCTCTCTCTATGTGTGTGTGAGTGACTAAATTTCTTATGGAACTATTGACCATGATTTTCAATTGAGTAATATTATATTCAATGCAATCATACTATTACAATTGATGTAAATGATTTCTAAAACATTCTACATGCTTTTCTACCTCGTGTGTATTGCTAAGATTTGAGGTTTTTCTTTCTAAGTACTTCAATTTCAACCATATAGAAATACGAAATCATGTCTAGATTTTTAAACACCTTTCTCTCATAACTACTTTCTTCAATTTCTTGTGCTACTCCTGTGTCTAATTTTTCATATTATCTCTTCCACTTTCAATTCTTCATCACTTTCCTCACTATGAATGAATAAATTTCATTTTGAGGGAAATGGGAAATATTTATTTACCTACTTTTTTTTACATTAGCACCTCAATAAGTGTTATTTTCATATGTAGACTACTTGAAGAGGAGTTTTGCGAAGAATACACAATGTATTTCATCCACATCCTTTTCTTCTAGGAAAGAACTACTATAACATGGACTTCATATCCAAAAAGAAATATTGTAATCATGAATATTATATTTGATTAAATAATCCAAGAAGAGATATGGGCCTTAGTTAATTTCTTGGTGCTCTATAGCTCTTCTTGTCAAGAAATTTATTAGTTATTTCACCTTTGACTCTTCATCTCTTTTCTAATTAAGAATGATAGAGCATTTGGAAGGAAAAACTATGATCTCCAAATAACTAGTTGTTTCTCCTACTAATGAGATTTTGTACATTGTCTTACATGTTTATGTAACATCTTTAAAAACACATTTCCATGATACATTTTATTTGCCAATGAGCCTAACAAGCAACCATGTGGCAACAAGTTTATTTCTTAGGCTCCAAAAATTGATCTCTTTTTTAAAAACATTTGTTTCACCTTTAGTTCCTCATTTCTTAGCTCATTATGAGAATGATATAAAATCCATCTAGAAGGAGAATTATAATCTCTATATAAATCAGACTTTCTTGTACTAGATCCCAAATAAGATATATTTTGAAATCACAACTACTTGAAGAGAAGCATTTAAAATGATTCCCTTTTTATGCATTAACCGAGTCTATTTTCAAATCTACAATGATATCATACTAGATACCATTACGCAAACAAGGCCATTGTTTGATACAATCATATGTAGAGAATATAATATGCACATTCCAAGAGGTGTACACCATCACCGATATTATGGACAACTCAGGAATTTTTGGAGAGTGGATCTATAATGTCTCTTCAAACATGGAGGGAGGCTAATTGCAAGAAATTTATGACCAACAAATAGTAGTGCTTTTGTAAGCTTTCATTGTTACAAAATACTTATTTGATTCTTCTAAAATTAATTTGCGTACATTTATGTGCACCCTATGGAAAATATAGGGGATGCTATTTTGGCTAGTTTTTATCCTCTAATTTTATTATAGATTTTTGAAAACTTATTCAATGTCAAGCTTACCATCACAATGTGAGCATTCTATACTCATTAGTGAGTTTACAAGTAGGATATGCATGCATTTGCACATGAAAATGTGCATATAAGGCAAGAAATAATACTTTGAGGTACAATTTCCAAAAATATATAACCCAATTAAACACAATGACTATTAAGTGAAAATTGAATCCTAGTATTATTACAAGTTAATGAGTAGCACATTGTATTTTAGTACGCTTGGAAATTCACTTGATTTGATTATGCTGAGTAATACATAGTTTCTCCAAGGCAACTAATCTCTACTTTAGGAGTTAGATGTGTATGCATTTACACATGAAAATGGTGAATATATGTTTTAAATGCCAAGCATTGTCAAAGGGGTTTTAGTTGAAAGGTCATATCCAACGAGGATCAAAGAGAGAAGGGAGTAAAAAATATGAGATAGAATAGAAGAAAAAGAATACACAAGAGCTACACAAGATAAATACAAAGTTCAATGAATCAAAGCACCATGTCTTGATAGAACATGGGAATGTTAACAAAATCCTTGTTTTGGACTAGTCAAAAGCAATCCCCAAGCATTAGATCTCCTAGAGCTCCCTAATAGACCAAAAATGCGTACCAAACACTAACTTCTTCTCTAATTCTTGGATTGCAAATTTGATGGCTTCATTGGCTATGAAAGGGAAGTAAAACCCCAAAAAATAGAAATCTCCCAGATTGCTCCCTCTTCTTCTACCCATTCAAAGTATTGTTTTCTACCTATAAATTGCGCTTGTGCACTGCATGATTTCAAAAGCCATTTTTTTTGCATGAGATCTCTCAAAATTGGTTGAAAAGCCACTTACTTTTTGTATGTCACCCTATTCTAGAAAATTTTTACATTCTTTTAGAATATTTACAAGAAAAAATATCAAAAATATCAAAATATAGGCTAAACTAGTTCAAAAATCCTGTATTTTCAAACTATCCATACTATGACACTAAGACTAATGAATAATGTGACATTGCCTCTTTGGATCAATAAGAAAGCTGAATGATGATGCACTCTAGGGTTTTTCACACTATGTTCGCATAGTGACACGACATCCACTCCCTCTAAACTTGCACATCCTTTGGTATGCTTCAAAGTCCTAATTTTCACCTTGATTTTGAGTCCTCCTCATCCTCTACAACCATATCCTTTGCTTCTTCATCTTTTATATATTCTTGGATAGCCCTTATATCATGGCCACTATTTTCTTCCAATTCTAACAACTCATAGGTAGTAGATTCCCACCTCTTGAATGACTTGATTATTTTCCTTACTATTAGAAGTTTTATGGTTATCCCATCCAATTCACTTAACGCATAAGTAGCATTATCAAACACATACCTATCTTATCACATAGGGTTTGAACTATCACTTGGAGACTTTGGCATGGCATTATGCTAGTTGTCTAAACTGCTGTCATAAACCAACACCCAATCCCCCTCTTGTATAGTTCTTGGTCTCAATCTATGTCTTTTGTCAAACCATTTCTTGTTTTGTATCCTTGTTGCCCTTACCTTTGCAACTGCTACCTCTATCATTGAACCACATATTCAAGAATTGGGAAACTTTTATAAATGTTGAGAATTTCTAATGTATTTAATATTTGGACACATGGTCAAATCTTATCCCCTTATTTGAATGTGAAATTTTTCCTAGTTACTATAAAAGCAATCCCCCCAAGTCCCACTCTCAAATATGGAGTTAAGATTTGGCCACTTGATCAAATCTTTAATCCTTATTTGAAAGTGTAACTTGGGAGATTCCCAATTTCTCTAATATGTTATTAAACTCCATATTCAAAAATTTGGGACTTTTCCATCAATACGAGAATTCCAAATCAAAATGGATTTCGTGAATTTTGGAAATTTCATTAATTTGAAGCTTGGTGAAATGGAATATATTATTGCTTATGGTTGTTTCCAAGAGATTGAAAAAAACTCAAAAATGTGGTGTTAATAAACACCTTAGTTTTAATATCCTTGAAAATCTTCTAGGAAAATCTTCAATCGATGGATTCTTGTAGACTTTCTTTGGCCTTCAATAAAACCTTTGGGGGAGTTTTAAAATTTTTGGGAGATTTTTTTACCTTTCTTCATCCAAGAGAAGACAGTGCTATCTATTGTTTCCCATCATTCTCGATCTTTTTTGTTGCACATCCAATTTTTATCCCAACAATTAAAATACACCTATGCATCTGTAGCATTTTAACGACTACAAACTGGTGCCCAATATTGTATACGACCCTTGTTGAAGCTCTTGAGATTTCTATTTGTATCCACCTTACTTTGTGCAACACCAAGCCATATTGGAGATATTGGATCTAAAGGTCTAACAAGCACAAAGTCATCTTTCTTAACATCGAGCATTTGTTCAAATGTATATTTGGGCCATTTGCTGAGAGGACCATAATAGTGATCATTCAACTCTTCCAATCCAATAAAGTCATCTGCACTATCTACATCTATATTGGTTACATCACTTTGTGTTCTTGGCCAAAAATCTATGAAAAATAAATCTTTTGGGCATTTGGAGTTTGAAGAGCATAGATCATATGTTTC
Organism: Lygodium microphyllum; assembly: GCF_053477565.2. Lineage (NCBI taxonomy): Eukaryota > Viridiplantae > Streptophyta > Polypodiopsida > Schizaeales > Lygodiaceae > Lygodium > Lygodium microphyllum. Next base: position 43,227,868 of record NC_141140.1, on the reverse strand, counting down.
CAATAGTCAACCAGTGGTGTTATAAACTTTGTGAACTCTACTTCAGGTCCTTGTACCTTTGACCATCTTTCCCAATACATCAAATAATCTTTGACTCCACTTACTACTTCTTCATGATCCTTAGCATACTCAAACATGGGTAGCAAAATTGGAACACCCTTTGGAAGAGTAAGCTTTCTTGCAAGGTCTCTCTTCCATAATTCAATGGCACCTTCTCTTGGTAACCACTGTAGGGACTTTGAATGCATCTTGTATTGCATGATAGGTATATCTCCTTGCATATAAAACCAAAATTAAAGAGGTTTTGAGTGACCAACAAGTGTATCTTTGGAATCACACAAGTATCCTTCAATGTATCTCTTAGAGTCAGGCACATGTGTCAATAAGAAAGGTGTAGGACTTATCATTTGGCATGATTGAAAATGTTGCATAAGATGAGGAAAAATGAAGGCCATGCTCGTCCTTAGCTTCTCTGAAAATTTGTTGAACATTGCATCAATGTCTTTTTGTGTATGACCCACCATGAGAAACCTAAGTTGGATCATCTTGAATGCTCCTCGTGCAACCAGCAATGATAGATATGCAAAGAGATAGCAATTTTTATTTTCTGATCCACAAGTATCAAGTTGAAGTAGTAAGTTCTATGGCAATCGTTTGAAATGATCATTTCCATCTTGCTCGGGAAAGTTACTATATGTATATCCTTCACATCACGTGCGTTCAAGGCCTATTTATAAATATCATTATCTATGAGTTTTTCTTGAATAAAGCATAACCCTTTTCTGCTCAATCTGTAAATAATGCCTTTATATTACACCCTTCTATATGTAAAAAATGTATAAAAATGGTATTGTCAAAATACCTTATTTTGAACCCACGTGATACACATATATATTCATGTGTAACTTACCCAAGCCATCCTATGGTGTATTATCTTCCATGCATGATTTATTTTATGCAAGACCTTTATGGTGGTTGAATTATTTTTTCGAGTTGAGGGCATTTAGTAGCATAGAGGTTGATCTCGACATTCCATCTACTTGTAGATCACCATTTGCATGCATGTGTAGCTCGGGAGGGGTGGGGGTCACTCATGAATATATGTATATATAACGTGAGTTCAAAATAAGGGGTTTTTAAAACACCATTTTTTACATACAGAAGGGTGTCATATAAAGGGGTTACTTACAGATTGAATAGAAAAGGGTTGTGTTTTATTGAAGAAAAATTCACAAATTAGGATATTTATAAATAGGCCATGAACGCACGTTATATAGAGAATATATAAATAGTGAACCCCCCGAGATGTGTAGTTGCTCCAAGTTCCTAAAGCACAATGACAATGAGTCAATTCTAAAGTTAGGATCGTGAGGCCATAGATCAAGTGAGAAATTTCCATATGTGCCTTCTCCATGTCCATGTGTAATCATACTTATTAAAGAAATTGGTAGTTGAGTAGGTCTTTCAGTCTCTTTTGATCAAAGCCTTAATTTAGGAGTAGCTGTCTTTTGCTGGTCCATTTTATCATGTATGATGCACAAGTTTTTCTCTAGATCTAATGCTGAGGCCAAGTGCCAACTATAGTATATGTCGCGACAGATTTGTTGTTGTAGCATGTGACATTGACACTTTTTTAGAAGCACATTTTGCTCTTAAAGACACTTTGTTGCTACAAGTTGCTCTTTGATCTCTGAGCAAATACTACATTTGGAGAACTCACTTGTCTTTGCTAAGGTTACATGCATGAACTCTGTATTCCAAATACGATTGAAGGTGAATAGGGACATTTTCTTACATCCAATACCATTCAATGTTGTATTTACTTCTGCCCATATATCTACCTGCTTGTAAACATCTGGGATGACCAATTGTGTCTCCATGATCCATATTACAATGTTATAGTCTTGTGTGGAATTTGCTCTATAGTCTTGTTAACAAAGTCTCTAAGGATGACTCTTCCCATATTTGTGTGATTCCAAGCTGCTCTCATTACCCCCTGTTTCCATGCATTGTCATTCTCACGCCATGCTCAAATTGTGTTTTGTACCTGTAAAAAGATGTCTTTGGGATTCCCTGAATCTCATACCATGCCCTTCCATATACCACTTGTCCATTGAAGATGTTGTACTTCCTTATTCGCAAGTAATAAATCTTGCATGTTGATTCAAACTTGTCATAAACATGGTTTGTGTGGTCTTAAAATTACAATCTCAAAAAGTATTTGGGTAATTGTTGCACTAATTCTCTATCAACAAATTGACAACACTTTTCTTCACAACAACCAATCATGGAAACCTATGAAATGGAGTCCATAGAAGTCCTCAAGTTTGAATCTTTAGGGCAATAACTTGAGGCTTTCTATTGACCATACAATATGATCTCTTTTGAACAAAATTTGATTTTTTTGTAGAAACAGAATCTTCATTGATATATTCCATGTTCTTGGCACAAGTATTTGTAGAGATAAATTGCATGTATGATTATTGTCGTAGCAGCAGTGTTTCGTCATCAAAGGTGACTTGTTTAATAGGCCATCTTTCCAAAGTGACACAGTGGAGGTTGTCATCTATGTATGTTCTTGTGGTTTGATCAAGGGCTTTATCTACCACCACACCAACATCCTCTTCTCCTAGAAATTCAAAGTTTATCACATCATATGGAAAAGCCAATAATATAACCCCTGTCACACATTGTGTTGCCTTCTATCCATAGCATCACTCTACGTTCTCTCCAACTTTCACGAATGCTAAGCACATCAATATCCTCAAAAGGTAGGACATGGTTTGATTCTTAATCATCTCCTTCATCATCAATTGTTAGAGTTTTAAATAACCATCACATCTTTCTTTCCCCATTTTTCAAAACCACCTACAGCTTCACGAACCTTCATTGCATCAATTTTTGGAATGATAAATATGTTGCTACATTTAGACATTTATCAATAGCCACTGAAATGTATCCATCTTCAAGTGTTTCTCCATGTCATGTCTCATTTGGATGTATTGCATGCACTCTCCCAAGCGTAAGCAACAATCTCATGATCAACTAGCAAATTCATAGTTTCTCCAAAATAAAGTTCATTATTCATGATATCTCTACAAGTAAGAAAATGGATATTGTACTATTTTTATGTTATCACCTCTCAAAAAGAAAAAAATAGTAATGAAATTGCTAAATACAATGAAGTATCAAATTTCATTGAAATGAAAGAAGCGGTGAAACATTAGATAGAATGAGTCCAATATCCAAAATAGTGTAATATATCAAATACTGAAATTCACACATGAACCTCCTATTAAGGTTAATGGGAAATTTTTTTGCTTATCTTCCCATCGGCGATGGTCGTGCTAGAGGGGGAGAGGGGAATAGAAGGGCCAGCAAGCTCCTCGCTGGAGCTTGCTCTGCCTTAATGCCATGCACACTGACACGAAGGAGAGGAATCATTCCCCCCTCCCCCCTATTTAACCTGGGGGGGGCTGCGGGCTGTTAAGGGAGGGAAGGGCAGAGATCGCGAAGACGACGCTGCCGCCAGATGAGAGAGAGAGCTTGAGGGAGGATTAAGCCAACGCCGATGTTGCCTCTGCACGTACGAGGGCTGCTAAACGCCGGGCTGCCGAAATTCGCCTCCGTTGGACGGCCCAAAAAACCCCCCCTAAAGCTTCTGGAAGCTTAGAAGCTTCCAAAGGGGGGGCCTTCTTAGCCCCCATTCCCTTGGCCTCAAAACCACCATCCCCCCTCCCCCCCCCTCCCCCCCCCCCCCCCGTGTTAAACACATTTGCCCTTTGTCTTGGGCTTTATAAGCCCCCTTTTCCCCCCAATAGAACTAAGGCCTTAAAGGTCTTATTACCCCTTTTAGCCCTTTCCTTGGCCCATGCAAGAATACCCCTTGGAACTCTCCCGCACCTTGTTTCTTTTCCCACACGTAAAAGAAAAAGAAATGTTGAGGGTCGTTGACACGTTCCTTTTCCACTCAAAAGCCTCGTAAGGGATTCCACACCTTTTTCATTCCTCGATTGTGCGAGTCACTACAAGGCCATTAAGCCCTTACCCATGGCTTAATGAGTCTTAGTCGTGAAAGATTCTAAAACACTCCTTTCGAATTCCCGACTCCAAGGAGGAAGCCTTCTAAAACTGCTTTCGACGGAGGGTGCAAGTTATTGCAAAAGAGAGCCACGGTGGAATATAAAAAAGGAGTTGTAAAGCTGCTTCCACGGCAGAAATGCCTCCTAAGAAAGTCCAAAGCGCAACCGCGGGAGGGTCATCTCCGAGCATCCACATGGATATGTCACCCCAAGCCCAGGTTTTCCTTCCTAATTTTTATTTGATATTTTTGTAATTCAATCATCCAAGGTTAATTGTTAGAAATAGGATATATTTTCGTCCTAGTTGTTCACGACGAAGGAACTTAGTCATCAATACTTTTAAATGAAACATGCAAATTAAAGAAAGCATAAACGCATTTCTAGCAAATAGCTTATGCATTGAAATGAATTATAAGACTAGATTCTTATCCATTAAAATAGTATACTTCGATTAAGCCTAGAAGTATAAACTACCTCTCGCACTATTAACCCATATCACAATGAATCGTCATGGAAAGTGCAAAGCATGAAATGATTCTTATGATGCATAAACTCTATGAAATTATCGTTTTCAACTACATAAATTAGCAAGAAAGAGGTTGCTTATTTAGCATGAATTTTGTTCGCAAAGTAAAGGGAAGATTAGTTGAAATTAACCTAACCTATGCCTGACCTCAAATCGATAAGTTACGGTTGAAAAATCAATTTATGCATAGACAACGAATCATGTGGAAGTAATCTCGAAACTATCTTCTAGAGTAAACCAAATTAGCATAAACCTAAAACACCTAAGCCGCAGAGTACTCGTTCAGAATAAGTTAAATTCCAAGAAACGCCTATACCTTAAATACATTCACTGAATGTAGGGACATTGAAATATAATCGTAAAGTGAGCTAGGGTTTGTCCCTAAGAATCTTACAAAATGAAACTTGGAAACCCTAGGTCTAACGTCGTCAGCCTAAAGAACTTGAAACAGATTGTTTCGTGACTCCATAGTCTCATAGTTCGAAGCGACACTTGCACAACAAGTGCGGAGTCATATGATCTTGTGATTAGATCACAAGGGAATGGCCAAATTCTCGCAACGAGGATGGCAAGTCCTTACGCAAGTTATCTTGCAAGAAGATGAATAATCATCCTAAATTAGTTTCTTTCTTGAGTAAAGAAGATTGATTGGGAACTAAAGACCAGTCGATAAACTGAAATAACCGATGAACTTAAGGTTTGACCAAGTCGAGTTATTAGGGTACGCCCTAACCCAGGATATAGGGGATCTTGCCAAGTTGCAAGTCATCCCGGATCGAGTGCTGGACGCATTCGAAAGGAAGGATTCATTCCTTAGTAGTTTGCCAACAAAAACGATCAATGGAAATGTTTGTGCTTGCTACAGATTTTAGACCACTGATTGGCTTTATTTGATCAATGAATTAAAAGGTAAATGAATATCTATACTTCAGGTTGAAGGCCTGAAGGGAGAGGCAGCTTCAATTACCCCCAATTGCCTGCCTGACCCTAACCAAGGGGGTTGTTAACCGCGCCCAGCAAGTGGACCGAACCCGCTGCGAGAGGTCTCTCCGTTGAGCGCTACTTGGAGCAGGAGGACACTTGGCTGCCAGGGGGGGCTCTGGCTGTAAATCCGTCGCCTTGCGGGCCCTACAGAAGAGGCTAACATGACTCGGGATTGGATCTTGAGACTCGCATACTAGTCTACAGGCGAAAACTTGGATTAGTGATCCCTGTGGATTGCTGGATAGCCTTCGGGTGGATTGTGGATAAGCCTACGAGCTGGACTCTTTGTATTTTAAAGATAAGTATGATAACCTATTAATAAGAAACTTTTCTGATATTGTTTTTCTATGTCAAGTGATAAGACTACGTGAAGGAACGAGTGCCTAACGGGATAATTAAAGAAACTGGTTGTTACATGTCCAACTAATGTGTTAGGTAATTAAATAACTAAAACAACCTGAGGAATGTGCGGAGGATGGGCCATAGGTCCGTCCTACGGATGGGTGGTCCCGATTGGCTAGGAACTTTTCTCAAATCATGATGGACATCAGGAAGATCGTCAAAGAACATGAACAACAAAAGCATTGACCTAGGGTTATGATTGAACCCGATTTACGCTATTTTAGGGGAAGGGAATGGGACTATACCTTATGGCATGAACTTCCAATGACTTACCAATTCCTGAAGATCCATGACCCGAAACCACATAATTATTCAGTTCCTGTAGATAAATGTAATACAACGTTGTTCTCCCCAAACTAAATGTAAGAGTCGGCTTATCATCATAAGAAATATTGTATTCCGAAAGGGCTATGTGCATATAAATACGAATAAGATTTCCTTCTATCAATGTCTGATTGTGCATGAGAATTGATAAAAAGTTAAGTAGCTACATTGCTTATATGATAGCAGAATTGAAAATGTAATATAAATCAATAACGATTATCGTATAATAATGTTAAGAAACATTTATCCAAGCACAACCCTTGGTATAGGTTCCTAGTTTGCCTCCCACATCAAGTACTGTTGTAATCCAGGAGAAGAAGTTTCTTCTCAAACAGATTAAGCCGCCCGAGTTTGACGGGAGAGACAGGTCCATCCAAGCTGATGCTGAAATTTGGATTCACTGAAATTTGGATTGAATCCATGGAGGATTACTTCGAAGCAGCCGGTACTCCACCCGCCAATCAGGCTATGATTGCCAAGCTAAAGCTCACCGGCGAAGCCAGGCTTTGGTGGAAGCAATGGTGCAGGGATCAAGGGATCGCGGAGGGATCCGTCACCTGGGAGAAGCTGAAGAAAGCCGTGCAAGGAAGATACCTACCACCTGCATATCGCACGTAGAAAATGAATGAGTTCTACGAGCTAAAACAGCTGCGGCTCACGCTTGATTCATACTATTCTAAATTTGTCTCACTTCTTAAGTATGCACTGTAGATGGACATGACACAGCAAGTGTCCAAATTTTGTGCGGGTTTAAATCCACCAGTAAATACCCGTCTCGAATCTATGCGTCCATCAGATCTTCAGGATGCACTCATTCAAGCGGTGCCTATAATTTAGGAGGTGCAGGCTAGACCAAAAGCTTGGTCTTATAATGACCCGAATAGAGGAGCATTCAAACCTCAAATGAAGAGAATTCAAGGTCATAATCAGGGACAAAGAAAGAAAGCAAGGACTAACCATGTCAACAACTTTGTTCCTACTCAAAGTAATGGCCGAAATCTCCATTGTTTCCACTGCAATGAGCCCAGTCACTTCAAGAGGCAATGTCCCAAGCTTGGTGGAGGACATCGCCAAGCACCTTTCCAAGGAATGGGCCATGGTCAAGGAGCCGCTACTCGAGGCAGAGGAAGAACCGTCTGCGTTGCCAATAGGCGAATGTGCGAAGAAGAAGAATAGGAAGATCCGACCATGGAAGCAGAGTTCGAAAGGGCGACAGTCCATGCCGCCCTACACAAGAAAGGGCCGAATCGCCAGTTCTTGGTGATTCGTCGGACTATCAAGGTAAAATTTTCAAGACCTTGATTGATTGTGGTAGCACACATTCCTTTATCTCACCAGCATGTGCAAAAAGATTAGGAATAGCCATAGTAGAAGCATCTACCTTGCTTGTGGAATTGGCAAATGGTCGTGAGGCTAGTTGTGCTAGGAAAACTGCTAAGGTGGAATTCCTTCTAGGAGGAAAGAAGACTTCGGTCAAATTCAAAGTCATGAATTTAGGTATCCATGATTGTCTACTCGGAATGGATTGGCTTAAGCCTAACGATGCCCACATTCATTGTGGAAAGGATCAAGTTTCCTTTCGAAACTCTGAAAGGGAATTAGTCACAATCCAAGGTGAGGCTGGAGTGCCAAGAATCCAATTAGCCAAAGTATCTCGAATCATAAAAGGAGTCAGAAAAGGATTACCTATCTACTTGATCAAACTCAACAAGTTAGATCAAAACCAAGAGCCTAATGAAGGACCTTTTTGGCTAAAGGAATACGCGGACGTATTCCCTGAAGAGTTGACAGAACTCCCACCTCAAAGAGAAGTGGATCATGAGATTAAGTTAGTACCACGAGCTGCGCCAATTGCAAAGAGACCTTATAGAATGTCCATACCAGAAGAAATTGAGCTAAAAGAACAACTCAAGAAACTGCTAGATCAGGGCTACATCCGGCCTAGTAGTTCACCGTGGGGAGCTCCACTACTATTCCAAAAAAAGAAAGATGGGACACTTTGACTATGTAATGATTACCGAGGGTTGAATCAATCAACAGTCAAGAACAAGTACTCTATTCCTAGAATAGATGAGCTTCTTGATTGTCTTCAGGGTGCAAAGATCTTCTCCAAGATTGATCTCAGGTCAGGTTATTATCAGGTAAGGATCAAGGAAGAAGATATCCCCAAGATGGCCTTCAATACAAGATATGGGTGTTCCTAGTTATGTTGTTTGGACTTACGAATGCACCTGCCACCTTCAACAGGTTAATGTAGGATATCTTTAGGCCATATCTTGATGATTTCGTGCTTGTCTTCTTTGACGACACCTTAGTCTATTACAAACAGGAAGAAGATCATGAACCCCAACTCCGGATTGTCCTTGAGACAATGAGATCACATAAGCTGTATGCTAAAATGAAGAAGTGTGCATTCTTCAAGCGTCAGATTGAATATTTGGAATTCATAGTATTAGTAGAAGGAATCTCAGTGGACCAAGATGTGCTTGAATGGCCAATACCAACATCTGTCAAGGAAATACGCAGCTTTCTTGGATTGACAGGATGGTATAGGGTCTTCATCAAAAACTATGCTTTGATGCAGCATCCCTAACGGACTTACTGAAGAAGCAAACTTCCATTGCATGGTCAACTCCCGAACAAAATAGCTTCGACAGGTTGAAGCAAAGTTTGGTATCAGCACCTATTCTAAAACTCCCAGACCTCAATAAAGAGTTCAAGGTAGTAACTAATGCTAGCATACTTGCCTTGGGGTGTGTATTTATGCAGGAAGGTCATCTAGTAGCATACTCTTCAAGGAAATTGAAGAGTCATGAAAAGAATTACGCTACGCATGATCTGGAATTACTAGCTATCATCCATGCTCTAAAGCTTTGGAGACACTAACTGGCCATAAGAATCTCAAATGGATCTTTACCTAGAATGAGCTCAACATGAGGCAACGTTGGTGGATTGAAGTGTTGGAGGAATATGACTTTGAAATCAAGTACCGACCAAGAAAAGAGAATGTAGTTGCCGATGCACTCAGTCTCACAAGGCATTCCTTGATTCTCTAATCCTGCAAAATCCATCAAAAGCCAGATCTCTAGCTACAAAAGTATCTATGCCAAATAATCCAATACTTGACTTAGCTAGAGAGGATGCATGCCATGATCTGGCCTACCAAAAAAAGCTAAGGGAGATCTCTATCAAGGATCAGAATCAAAAGCTGTAGGCTAAGTATCATGAATTCTCCATTAATAATGGACTTGTCTACTATAGAACAAGGCTGTGTGTACCAGCAAATCAGTCACTTAAGCAGAAGATATTATGGGAAGCTCATGATTCCCCTTTTTCAGGACATCCTGGCTATGCCAAGACTCTTAATGTAGTTAGAAAGAGCTACCATTGGGAGAGGCTTAAAGGTGATGTTCTCAAATATGTCACCGAGTGTTTGTCTTATCAACGTATCAAAGCCGAACATGTCAAGATGCCAGGGAAACTACAACCGCTTGACATCCCCCAAATGAAATGGGAATTCATCAGTATGGATTTTGTTATAGGCCTACCCCAAGTTCAGGGAGGATACAACTCCATCATGGTTGTGATTGACATGCTTACTAAGGTTGCACACCTTATTCCAATAAAGACAAACTATAAAGCCTCAGACATTGCAAGATTGTTCATCAAGGAGATATTCAAGCTACATGGTTTACCCAGAAGAATCATTAGTGATCGTGATTCTCTCTTCACGTCACAGTTCTGGAGAGCTATCTTTGAAGCTATTGGGACTCAACTCTGTTTTAGCACCGCTTACCATCCCCAAACGGATGGCCAAACAGAGTAGATAAATCAAGTCATTGAGGATATGCTAAGGGTATACTGCTGTCGTAAGCCGAAGAGGTGGATTCTATATTTTCCTTTGGTTGAATTTGCCTACAATGCTTCTTACCAGCAAAGCATTCAGATGACCCCTTTCCAAGCATTGTATGGTCATGACTGTTGAAGTCCCCTAAACTTCTGAGATCTAACCTTAAGGGTTGAAGCTTTAAGACAGATGTTGGAAGAGATAGATGACCAAATAAAGTCAATAAGACATGACATCCAAGATGCCGAGGATAGACAGAAGGCATACGCGGATTTGAAGCGTCAAGATAGAATCTTCGAAGAAGGAGACATGGTCTTCATTCGCGTACGCCCTAATAAGAGTTCTCTATCCTTAGGTGATTGCAAGAAGCTAAGTCCAAGGTATTGTGGGCCGTACAAGATCCCCAAATGCCTAGGACCTAATGCCTATAAACTGCAACTCCCTGAGAACTTAAAGGTTCACAATGTATTCCATATCAGCCTATTGAAGAAATATGTAGCTAATCCTAACCATGTACTCGATGACCAACAAGTTGTAATGCCCAGTCAAGGAGTCCTTGAACTAAGTCCTGACAGGATCTTAGACGATAGGGAGAGACAATTAAGATCCAGAACCTTGAGAGAATGCCTCGTCGAGTGGAAAGATTATCCGGAAGAGGATGCCACTTGGATAGATGAAGGCACACTCAACCATCAATATCCCCAGTTTATCTCGAGATGAGGATATCTCATTCCTCTAAGGGGGAGAGAATGTAATATATAAACTACTGAAATTCACACATGAACCTCCTATTAAGGTTAATGGGAAATTTTTTTTGCTTATCTTCCCATCAGCGACGGTCATGCTGGAGGGGGAGAGGGGAATAGAAGGGCCAGCAAGCTCCTCGATGGAGCTTGCTCAGCCTTAATGCCATGCGCGCTGACACGAAGGAGAGAAATCATTCCCCCCTCCCCCCTATTTAACCTGGGGGGGGCCGCGGGCTGTTAAAGGAGGGAAGGGTAGAGATCGTAAAGACGATGCTGCCGCCGGACATGAGAGAGAGCTTGAGGGAGGATTAAGCCAACACCGATGCCGCCTCTGCACGGATGAGGGCTGCTGAACGCCGCTGCCGCCAGAATTTGCCGCTGTCGGACAGCCCAAAATACCCCCCCTAAAGTTACTAGAAGCTTAGAAGCTTCCAAAGGGGGGACCTTCTTAGCCCCCATTCCCTTGGCCTCAAAACCACCCCCCCGCCCCCGTGTTAAACTCATTAGCCCTTTGTCTTGGGCTTTATAAGCTCCCTTTTCCCCCCAATAGAACTAAGGCCTTAAAGGTCTTATTACCTTTTCCTCCGTGTTTAATCCCTTAAACCCCTATCCCTTGGCTTTGGGATCACCCCCCCTCCGTGTTTAAACCCTTGGCCCCCTTCCGTTGTGCCATTTTGGAACCCCCCCCATGTCTTTTAAAAAAAACCCCTTAGGGCCCCTTCCTGTGGGATTGGAGATTTTCCCCCATAAAAGGGTTTTTAACCTTAAAGGTCTTATCTCCTCGGTTTTTATTTCCTCCTTAGGGCCCTTGTTCAGTATAACCTTCGGGACTACCCCCCCTATATCTTCTCCTAAGGCCTCCTTAGGCCCCCTTTTCCAATAGCGCTTAAGGCTACTTTTTCCCCCTTGGAGTTCCTCCCTTAGGATTCTATAAGGCCCTTTTTCCCCCAAGAGAATTTTACCTTAGCCCTTTCCTTGGCCCATGCAAGAATACCGCTTGGAACTCTCCCGCACCTTGTTTCTTTTCCCACACTTAAAAGAAAAAGGAATGTTGAGGGTCGTTTGACACCTTCTTTTTCCACTCAAAAGCCTCGTAAGGGATTCCACACCTTTTTCATTCCTCAATTGTGCAAGTCACTACAAGGCCATTAAGCCCTTCCCCATGGCTTAATGGGTCTTAGTCGTGAAAGATTCTGAAACACTCCTTTCGAATTCCCAACTCCAAGGAGGAAGCCTTCTAAAACTGCTTTCGACGAACGGTGCAAGTTATTGCGAAAGAGAGCCACGGTGAAATATCAAAAAGGAGTTATAAAGCTACTTCCACGGTGGAAATGACTCCTAAGAAAGTCCAAAGCGCAACCGCAGGAGGGTCATCTCTGGGCATCCATGTAGATATCTCACCCCAAGCCCAGGTTTTCCTTCCTAATTTTTATTTCATGTTGTTGTAATGCAATCATGCAAGGTTAATTGTTAGAAATAGAATATATTTTCGTCCTAGTTGTTCACGACGAAGGAACTTAGTCATCAATACTTTTAAATGAAACATGCAAATTAAAGAAAGCATAAACACATTTCTAGCAAATATCTTCTGCATTGAAATTAATTATAAGACTAGATTATTATCCATTAAAATAGTATACTTCGGTTAAGCCTAGAAGTATAAACTGCCTCTCGCACTATTAACCCATGTCGCAATGAATCATCATGGAAAGTGCAAAGCATGAAATGATTCTTACGATGCATAAACTCTATGAAATTATCGTTGTTAATTGCATAAATTAGCAAGAAAGAGGTTGCTCATTTAGCATGAGTTTTTTTTGCAAAGTAAAGGGAAGATTAATTGAAATTAACCTATGACCTCAAATCGATAAGTTAGGGTTGAAAAATCAATTTACGCATAGACAACGAATCATGTGGAAGTAAATCTCAAAATTATCTTCTAGAGTTAACCAAATTGGCAAAAACCTAAAACACCTAAGCCGCGGAGTACTCGTTCGGAATAAGTTAAATTCCAAGAAATGCCTATACCTTAAATACTTGCCCACATTCACTGAATGTAGGGACAGTGAAATGTAATCGTAAAGTGAGCTAGGGTTTGTCCCTAAGATTCTTACAAAATGAAACTTGGAAACCCTAGGTCTAATGTCGTCAGCCTAAAGAACTTGAAACATATTGTTTTGTGACTCCATAGTCTCATAGTTCGAAGCGACACTTGCGCAACAAGTGCGGAGTCATATGATCTTGTGATTGGATCACAAGGGAATGGCCAAATTCTCGCAACGAGGATGGCAAGTCCTTATGCAAGTTATCTTACAAGAAGATGAATAATCATCCTAAATTAGTTTCTTTCTTGAGTAAAGAAGATTGATTGGGAACTAAAGACCAGCCGATAAACTGAAATAATCAATGAACTTAAGGTTTGACCAAGTCGGGTTATTAGGGTACGTCCTAACCTAGGATATAGGGGATCTTGCCAAGTTGCAAGTCATCCCGGATCGAGTGCTCGACGCATTCGAAAGGAAAAATTCATTCCTTAGCAGTTTGCCAACAAAAACGATCAATAGAAATGTTTGTGGTTGCTACAGATTTTAGAGCACTGATTGGCTTTGTTTGATCAATGAATTAAAAGATAAATGAATATCTATACTTCAGGTTGAAGGCTTGAAGGGAGAAGTAGCTTCAGTTATACCCAACTGCCTGCCTGACCCTAACCAAGGGGGTTGTTTAACCGCGCTGGGCAAGTGGACCAAACCCCCCACGAGAGGTCTCTCCATTGAGCGCTACTTGGAACAGGAGGACACATGGGTGCCAGGGGGGCTCTAGCCGTAAATCCGTCGCCTTCCGGGCCCTGCACAAGAGGCTAATGTGACTCGAGATTGGATCTCGAGGCCTGCATTTTAGTCTAATGGTGGAAACTTGGATTAGTGATCCCTGTGGATTGCTGAATAGCCTTCGGGCAAATTGTGGATAAGCCTACGAGCTGGACTCTTTGTATTTCAAAGATAAATATGATAACCTGTTAATAAGGAACTTGTCTGATATTGTTTTTCTATGTCAAGTGATAAGACTACGTGAAGGAACGATTGCCTAACGGGTTAATTAAAGAAGCTGGTTGTTACATGTCCAACTAATTTGTTAGGTAATTAAATAACTAAAACAACCCGAGGAAAGTGTGGAGGATGGGCCATAGGTCCGTCCTACGGATGGGTGGTCGTGGTTGGCCATAGGTCCTTCCTACGGATGGGTGGTCCCGGTTGGCCAGGAGCTTTTCTCAAATCACGATGGACAGCAGGAAGATTGTCAAAGAACATAAACAACAAAAGCGTTGACCTAGGGTTATGATTGAACCCGATTTACGTTGTTTTAGGGGAATGGAATGGGACTATGCCTTATGGCAGAGAGGTTGAGCTTTGCATCCCTCTCGTTTCCCATTCTCCTTGAACCAAGTGCAACGTGAATCCGCTTCGGACCTGTGTTTCTGCGTAAAGTAGTTTGCTTGGGTCCGACGCTAGTTTCCGTTAGGAAATGACCAATAAAGAAAACCCTAATTCAGGTCGATCCTAAGTGGGAACGGTCGAAATACTTCCGCTACGTGGAAGACGCGGAAAGACCTAGATCGCAAACCCCGTAACATTCCATGGGAGTGCTGAGTGGAGCTTTCTAGATATCCTTTCCGATGGAGTGCTAAGACGTGTCCTGAAGATACAAGTGGACACGTTATAAATAGAAAGTATTAATGGAAACACTGTACAGAATGGGGGGATAGATTTGACCATATGGCCAAAAACAAACTTTCTCATGAACTATGCCCTAAACTAAAGAAGACTTAGTTTCTTCTATTATTTTAGTTGCCCTTGATTTTACTTTATTTTATTAGCTAAACTTCATTGTGTGTTCTCATTGGGAAAATATATAGCAGATGTTGAAAACTTGTACTATATCTATTCAATACGAGAACAATGATTAGAATTCATTATAATGTATATAGGAAAAGATTTAGCTAGCTGGTCAAAAATCTATTATATGTAATCCATACCATAGCAAATATAAAAATTCTTTGTGATCCCCATAGGAGAAAACATATTCAAATGATTGAAGCCTTTGGTGTATGTATTCTACATGTTAAAAATGATAAAATTTCATTGTGGTTTCCATAGAAAAATATTTAGTCAGATGGTCAAAACCTCAAGAAAATTACATACAACAAGGATAAAAGTTCATTGTGATATTTATGGAAAAAGATTTAGCAAGATGACAAAACCTCTATTGCAAGTACTTTACAAAAGACTTAGGATTAAAATTCTTTGTGATGTCCACAAGAAAAGATTTAGCCATATGGTCAAAACATGCATTCTATGTAAGCTAGATGATCGCAAGGATCATAATTTTTTGTGATGTCCATAGAAAAAGATTTAGCTTAACGATCACACGGGGGTTTCACTAGTAGTGACAAGGAGACGTCACCTGTGTACAAGTAATATATGAAAATACCCCTTATCTACCCCCTATTTATGGGACCTTACCTTATGAATTTATAAAGATTGAGGAAATTTCAACATAAATTAGAAACTATTTGAGAAGGAAAGATCATTTTTATCATGGTTAAATATTTCTAAATCTTATACTACCTACTTGTTCATCATAGTAAAACGTATCATATTACATTTTATTTTTAAGTTATATTTTTTTAGTCGAAATTATGTTATATTAGTAAATCGTATTATGTACATATTATAAAATATAATATCAAAATATATTTAAAATATATATATAATAATTTAATTTAGTAATAACTAATAAATATAATTAAAATATATTAAATCCTATTTTGTAAGATTATATATTGTATCTAATATATAATGTGCAATATCATTGAGGATTTTGAAGCCACCTTAGTGATAGTTCAAGAGTAGAATCTCTAGTAGGGTAGGATAGAAAGTATGTAGGTAAAATCTCTAGCTATGGAAATATGGGCAATATCCCAATGGTGGGTTCTTAAGGAGGAGCGAGAGGGAAGAAGTGGGTCTAGGAGAAATGACCCCTGTGAGAGTTTGAGGGCAAGGTCCTCGTCGGTGAAGGTTTGGGAGCAATGCCCCCAGTTGGGGTTCGGAGATAGCGCCCCTTGTAGGGATTTGGGACCAATGCTCCCAATGGGGGGTTCGAGGGGCAGCACCCGCTTGATGGTGGTCGTGGGAGGTTGGGGGCAATGCGTCCAATGGGGGTTTGGGGGCAAATGCCCCCAATGGGGGGGTCTAGGGAGCAGCTCCCTAGTGGGGGTTTGGGGGCAACACCCCTAACGGGAGATGCGGGGGGTAGCGCCCCTTGGTGCAAGTCTAGGGGCAATGCCCTAGCGGGGATCCGGGGGCAGCCCCCTCAGTGGGGTCTGGGGGCAACGCCCCCAACAACGGGGTCTAGGGGCAACACCCCTATTGGGGGTTTAGGACCAATGTTCCGAACGGCGGGGTCCGGTGGCTGTCAATAGACCTCCACAAGCAATAATATAGCCATTAGGCGATTTTTGAACAAATCACAACTTAAAATCTTTAAAGAAATTAAAAAATAGATACAAAAATAAGATTTAGGTCTACTCATATTTTGTAACAAGTTAAAGTAATTCGAATAGCGTGATGCATTAAATGGTCCATTTCAGAAGGTCAGTCTTTACAACTAATCATGATGTTTTTCAAAATGAGTTTCTCTTCCCCTCCCTCTCTCTTCCATGCAACTCTCAAACTTGAGTGTTTTCTCTGTTTCATTTTTACAGTTGCAAGTTTTATATCTCTAATTCTCTACATTTTGAACTATGTTCTTGTTGCTCCTCCCTTATTGCAAGTTTTGTGGCCCTAATCTTTGGTAGTTCTATCCCCTTGCTTTTCTCTAACTACTCTCCACTATTTCATTTTCTCAAACTAAAACAGATTGTGTAGTGTAAATTCTGGTTCAAATCAGGGTATTATGATCAAAAATACCTACGTCTTCAAATAAAAAATCTTGCTCCAAGGATTCGCAATTCAATAGGGCAGTGAATGATTGCCACTTCACAACATGTTTGCTCTACGTCATGAGTGATTTTTGTTATGTTGGCACAGATTGCTTACTTCTACTAATTACAACAGGTTTTCAACTCTTCCCTACTTTATTTTTTATTTTGAGTTAAACTACATTGTATTATGACCAAAACTACCTATGTCTTCAAATCAAAAATCTTGCTGCAAGGATTCGCAATTCAGTAGGGCAATGAATGATTGCCACTTCACAACATGTTTGCTCTACGTCATAAGTGATTTTTGTTATGTTGGCACAGATTGCTTACTTCTACTAATTACAACAGGTTTTCAACTCTTCCCTACTTTATTTTTTATTTTGAGTTAAACTACATTGATTTTGATCATTTCAATCCATATAATTACTACAAATCAAACTACTACTCTTTACTATGATTAGTATTGAAAAATATTAAGATCAAACACCACAAGAGTTATCTAAATAAGAATCAAGTATGAAAATTAAATGCAATCTTTATTTCTGTAGCGATGAGATTAGGCACTCAATCTTGAAAGTTCAATGTCTTCTTCTTCTTCTTCTCGATTGCTTGAGTGGTCTCTTGGAGTGCCTGTCTTTTTTGCTACCCACTACCTTGCTGATAGCTTCTTTGTTGTGAATATGAAAAACATGATTTTTTGCACTATTAAAAATACTCTCTTTGATGTGAATAAGAAATATATGATTTGTGTAATGTTGAAAAAAGTCTCTTGGATGTAAATATGGAATAAATGGTTTGTGCAATGCTTTCATCAATGAGTGCCTTCAAAATACTAACCTTTCTTTCTATTGTGTGATGCTATATACCTTAAGGTTTCCCCTCAATGCTAAATCTAGCCTTATATTTCTTGTATCCTTCAGTAATATTACCACATTTTGTCAAGTTCTTATACATCATATTATACTTTACTATATAGAACTTTCTATTATAAAGTATTTCATAGTAATAACATTTCCATAAGATTTTGTGGTTACATTCTTTATAATTTTGCAATAAGCATATGACCATACAATACTTACCAATACCCAATATGATTTTTCCATAGGATGTAATTTAATCTTCTAACAACACATATCATGATCTTTCATCAATCTATAGATTAGGCCATATGGTCAAAAATTTTCTTACAATATAAGAAGTACTTTTTGTTATTTTATTCAATACAAACTCAGATTTGGCCATGAGGTCAAATCTTTTATTATAATATAAAATGTAATTTATGTTATTTTTTCCAATATACCGTGAGATTTGGCCATGCGGCCAAATCTTCTCCTTAAGCTATCTCTTGACCAAAATAAGGACTCTTGTAGTATCACAATATCTTGCAACAAATCAACCACTTTGTTCATTTTACTACAATAATGGCATTTCACTATTTGGTCAAATACTTTCTTATATTATCAATCCTTACTTACTTCCAAAAGGAAAGACCAGTTTCTACTTAGAATTCCTTACTTTCTATAAATTGGCCATGTGGTCAAACCTTGTCTTGCAACAAACAAACCACTTTTTTGGGAATTGATCCTGAAAATTTAAGACTAAATCTATGGTGGGTTCGATCACACAAATTTTGGGTATGCTAGATTTGGCTGTATGGAAAAATCTTCTAAGACAAACATCTTCTATATTATCTCCAAAAAGGAAGACCATGTTCTACTTGGAACTCCTTGATTACCTACTATATTCATAGGAAGTTTCGCCATGTGGTCAAAACTTGTTGTGCAACAAACGAACCACTTTGTTTCCATAAACCATTTTTTTCATTTCAATTTTTCATAACTTCTTATCTATATGTTCATATATAAATATCATATCATTTTACCACAAATTAGCCACTTTGTTCATTCCACTATAGAAAAAAAAAATGGCCATATGGTCAAATCTTTCATTTTGTAATCAATGCTAGCATCCAAGAATCCCCCATTCTTATTTCATTCGGCCATATGATCAAATCAAATGTCATACATCTTGCAAACCATGAGACCACTTTTTTCATTCCACTATAAAACAATATTTGGCTATATAGTCAAATCTAATTTCACAACATGTTACAACAAATGAATCACTTTCTTTATATGGTTATGAAACTAGATTTGGCCATATGGCTATAAAAATATAGATATCTTGTAGGTTTTACCATGAGGTCAAGTCTCCAACTTTCAAGTATTTTTCACATTACCTTATATTGATATCTGTGGGATTTGCTACATAGCCATATTTGTTTATATGTAAATCTCATATCACAATAAACCGCATCCTCTGTTTAACTAGCCTTTGAAAACCATATGGTAAAAGACCATAGCAAAGTTTCTAATATTATAGATAATTATTATGACTAAATAGGATTTGACCATATGGCTAAAACCAATGACAATGTTTCTACAATATGACTCCTTTCAAGGGAAACTTACATGTGCACTAATTAAAATGTTAACTTTGGGTCAAATGGAGTTGTGAGATTGCTACATAACCACATTGATATATGGATGGATCTGATATTGGACTAAATCTCATTCTTTGATTAAATAGGATTGGATCACATGGCCAAAAAGCTTAGCAAAGTTCCTAGAGTATGATCCTTGCATAGGAAACTTACATGGAGAAAAAATCCAATGTTTACTTAGGAACAATATCATCCATGACGTTTTCTACATAACCACAATGATTTTTCACTATATCTCATACCAAACTCACACTCAACATTTCATTATCACTTGACCATTTGGTTAAGCCCATGATTAGGTCGCACTATTAATAGAATTTGATCTTCTCACTGAAGTCCATGGCAAAGTTTTTACTATATGATTCTTGCAAGAGAAACATAATAAATGCTAACTTAGGGCTAGAATAATCCATGATATTTGATACATAAGCACATCTATTTATGGTTAGGTCTCATACCACACTTAATCTCAAATTTCATATTTTATTTTATGGAAGAGTCCCTTTGGAGTACATTTGTCTTGTATTTCATAAAATCTTGTGTTGTTATGTTTTCAATTTTCAACCTATAAATCTTATACATCTATTTTGTGAAATTTGATTATTTTTAAATCCACTTTTTTAAAATAATTTTTTCTATTTGTAGAACTATTTAATGGCAAAGAAAGATAGCACATCCAAAAAAGGTACCCAAACCATTGATGGAGTTAGTGGTGATTTTGTGTATCCATGATATGTGGATGTTTATGATAGTCAAGGAAAAATGACTGAAAATGTTCTCTTATTTACATAAAAGAGTGGTATTGCATTTTTTCAATAAGATGGTATCAGAGAGAAGATAATAGATGGACGTGCTAGGAAAGAGAGAATACAATGTAATCTTGTTAAGATCAAGGGAAAAAATGTAGTATACAAACTTGATCCTTTGTCATTTCACTTTGCACATATTAAAGAGGATGAAGAATACTCTTTGAAAACAATGGGATGGATCTTATTTGAGGAGGTAAAGGGCACAAAAGACATTATATCAACATTCTAAGCTATCCAAAATAGTGAGATAATTTCCCTATCAAGAAAAGGTGATCGCCCCAACAAAAGAATGAAGCTCCAAGATAAACAAATAGACTTGAGATCTTCACCTTCTTCTCAAGAAGAAAATAATTCACCGAATCCCACAAGCTCAAAGTCAAAATCACCTCAACAAAGTTCCTTGTCACAAGCTCTTGTTGTTAGTATGGCTACTAACACTACTGAGAATGATGTCACTTTACCTTCCATGCTTGAAGTTACACTTGCAAAGCCAATAATTTATCTTGAGGTCACAAGAGTAGAAAGAACATTTGACTTTCGTAACATAGTTAAGAAGAAGGGAAAGAATGAAGAATCAGGATTTCACATGTTTGAAAAATTCTTTCCATTTGATCCAACAACACAATTTCCTATTCTCATTGATAGGTGATATGAGGCACCTCCTTTGCATGCTTATAGGTCACTATGTTGGGATTATGTAGATAATCTCACCACGTCTTTCATAAAGAATCCCATGAATCCAACAACAACAATATATATTATGCCTTTTGTACAAGAAAACAATGAGAAGAGACCCATGCATCATGATGAGGTGGATGCTAATAAGTTGGA
This sequence comes from Lygodium microphyllum, assembly GCF_053477565.2. NCBI lineage: Eukaryota > Viridiplantae > Streptophyta > Polypodiopsida > Schizaeales > Lygodiaceae > Lygodium > Lygodium microphyllum. The sequence continues at coordinate 43,206,831 of NC_141140.1, read as the reverse complement.
CACTTACAGTTATTGGATTATATCAAGACTTCACTCAATTCATGCAGCAAAGATATATATTCAGAGTAACACTAACGTTGTCTAGCAACCAAAAATTTATACACCACAAGAAATTCTAGAATATTAGTTGATTGTCCTGTAGAAATGTGCATTGAGCTTTGAGGAATGACAAATATGGAATCACATAATGTTATGAAGAATGCCCCTTATGTTGAGCAACTTCAACAATTAAGAGATTAGTGGCTAGCATTTGGTTGTCCACCAAAACCCCAACAAGGGCTTTCTAAGACAAGCTCTCAATGATAATCCACCACCCACTTAGAATCAAGACATAAGGGATATGTGGGTTGCAATACATCCTGATGTCTCACATATGAATACATTTGACATGTCGTACACATGTTTCCACAAAGTGAGCAACATCCTTATACATGCCCTACTAGCAATATCTTTCTTTGATCTTTGCGAAAGTACCCCAAACACCTTAGTGCCTAGCCCATACGCTTTCAAGAAATTCTTGCATAACGTTTACTTATGAAGCTCTATCACCCAAAACTTGCAATGGCATATCCTATTTCTTCTTAGTATGTTTCCACAAGTACCCATCTTTTAAGAAAAACCCATAAGCTTTCCTCTTGATCTTCTTCAACTAGCCGAAGATGTGGTAGTTGGAAATGGGATAGAAAAAAAAGATGAATGGTGCCATGGAGGAGAAAGTAAATCATTTTTGTATGTTGCATCACTTATCCATGGAGAAGTGGCTCGCTAGGTATGAGCATGCTAGAAGAGAGTGGAAGGGAGCGTGATCAAAATTTTGATGCAGTAAACTCTATCCAGTAGCTCGATATTGTGAGGACATGGAGGAGATGCCACGGTTTATGTCTATGTGGTGGCTACATAAAGCTTTGATTGTAGCTTCATGAATTCTTGTGAAGGGGTACAAGTCTCTATCGAGGAGTGGGAACTCTCGAGGGAGATGTAGTATGAAGGTGACCACATGATTTATTTGCTGTCATATGCAGATTTTATACATAACAACTAATATAACCATTTCAATGTATTATACAAAATCTACAGCTTAGCATGGTCCCGCATGTGACATTTTTGAGTTGAGTACAAAGCAAAAATGTGCTCCACAATAGACTGTGGTGTCATGGCAAAGTTCAAGCAAGAGCACTGAGGGCGGCGGGCCACAAATCCGATATATCATAATAAATGTGATTGAGTGTTTTGGCAACTTGCAAAGTGTTATCTTAGTGGATTACCGTAGCTTCTCCATTATCATGTTTGATATACATTAGTTTAAAGTGATATTGGAAGGAGTTGGGACAACCATTTTTGTGAGGTCCATCTGGATTTCTGGAGGTAGATGCTAAGAAAAGAAGGATAGATCTATGTGACATATTTGTCCTATCAAAGCATTGTGAACAAATGCATCACCTTTTTTATTAATTTTTTCATGACACTAAATAGTCACAAATATTGATTCATTCTTATGATATTGAACAGGTAATCTTCTATTTTAAAATTCCTGACAACCTTTATGGCGGTATGTTTTATCATCAACATCTTGAAGTACGTGAGTGAATGATGAAAGAAATATATCCAACATGGAAAGGAGAGTATACATGTAGAGGAGTCAATGATGTAAAGGGTGGAGGGCAAAGAGGGCTTGGAGCATGCAAAAGAGACAAGCATGGGTAACATAGACGAAGAGACATGAGACTATGAAACTTTTGAGAATGAAGTGGACTCCATTTTCTAGGGTGACCTATCAATAGATCTTCTAATGTACATTGAGATATGCCAAGATCTTGATATGGAGCCATAGGCCAGGTCATATTTACGTCTCTTCACTCAATTCATTGATATTTTACTTTTAAGGATACTTTAATATATGTGTTTTAATTAGAATCCTCTTTTGTAGAGTTATATTGTCGTGATTTATCTTAATCCTTATATTGATTATGACTAACATAATTTTCTATATGTGCAAGTTATCTTTGATGATATCTAAAGAGCAAGACTAGTTTAGGGATGATTGATGAGGAGCTGCATGCGATATTCACACACATGTCTTTGGATTACATGGTCCACTTTATAGATATGGTGGAAAAGGACTTGTTGCAGACATCATTAGGCCATTCTATCAGGTCTACTTTACCATTCTTTGATGCTTGGATCTCCAGTAGAGGCACGAGATTGACGCTCTAGCCCCAAGGATGGAGAGACTAGATCTAGGAGGTTTTCTAGAGATGTAGATGTTATCCGCCCATGGTTGGTTCTAGAGAGGATTACTTCTCTTTGCTCTCGTATCCATTCTAGAGAGGGTGGCTTATGTGGATGTTGTGGAGGTACTAATTGTTGAGAAGGAAAAAATACTGAATTTTTGACTGATTTTTGTTGTTTTTGAGGTCTGAATGATTGATTTTTGATGGATTTAGAGTGATGTATGGTTGTAATGGGAGTATTTGAGAGTGTTTTGGATTATATTGATTATGTTTAGAAGTTCATGATGATTCTCAGTGGAGATATGAGGTTCTGTGATGTTCTGATAGGTTCTAATTGGTTCTGTATACCTTCTTTCTATTTTGTTCTGATTAGCTTTTGTATGAAGCATGGATTGATGATTGATGAATATTAAGATCTTTTGAAAGCTTATTGAATGATTTTTGAGAGTTTGGAATGGTTTGAGTATGAGTTATGAGGTTTTGATGACCTTCTGTGACCTTCTGTAGATCTTCTGTAGAGCCTCTGTCTCTGCTCTATCTCTGTATTATAGCTGTTCTGGTACTGTACTGTGACTGTTCTGTAGACCTTCTGTAGGTGTTCTGTAGAATGTATGTGTGACTTTGGGAAAGTTTTCTAACCTTTGGAAAGGATGAATCTAAGTACAAAAGAGCTAAAACAGGTGGAAGAAACAGCTGTTGAAGACTGAAGAGAAGACTAAGTGACAGTGACAGTAGTGAGATGTGAAAAGACACTGTAGTGGCTCTGGTGACTCTTCATATCAGACATACCTCTTGGGAGGTGCATCCACGACCTAAGAGAGATTATTGAGGGTTATGAGAGATTGAGAGAGAGAATTATGAAGACATTGAAGATGAATAATATGTGATTTATTTCCATTCAAAGATGGTGTATTCTCTTGTGTTCTTTTTTCTATTGAAGAATTCTATGAAGATATTGAAGAAGATGGTTGATTCTATCAAATCCGTGGGAGAAATCTACTATGATGCTGCATGAAGAATTGTTGTTTTCTTTGTTTTGATGATCAAAAGAATGAAATAAAAGCTTGTTGATGTTACAAGATAGATTTTCTTGCAAGAGAATTCCCTTTTCCTTGGTGTTCCTCTTGGGGCTCCATGTTTTTGGTGTGCAGCCGGGGAAACTTGCCATTAACAAGCACCAGAAGAGGCTGAAAATGAAGGAAATGGCATTGCCAAGAAGAGAAGAATTCAACGGATATTTGTAAAGTTCCTTCTTCCCTTGAAGAGTTGGAATTCCTCATTATCAAAGACACTTTCCACAAGAAGTTCATCCCACGATGGCGGAAACATATCACAATTATGATGCAAGCTCTATGTGGTGGACTGTTTCCTCTTCCTGTTGAAGCAGCAAAAACTTGCATCTTGGTGGCAAACTGTTTGGGAACAAACTGAAGAGCAGAAATAGAGAGAATGACCATCCATGGAAGATTTAGCATTCATTGAGAAGTTTCCAGACATCAAGTGGGAGATTGTGAAGAAGCTTCAGGAGTCTTAGTCTGTAGAGGTTCACGAAAACAAGAAGGAGAAGAGCTGGAATTTGTTTGTGGATGCTCAACAAGAAGATACATGGGATGCTTGGTGCACTGATAATCTTCTGTTTGTTCAATTAGCAACCCACTGAAAGTTGGTAGACAGAGTTTTTTTCACAACATACACTGTTGAAACCCTCACAAGCTAGCATTATTATAATGATGCAACAACAATCCTAAGAAGAATGAGTTTTGATACTTTCAGAATGGAATATCTCCCCCTCTATAGTGGTTTGAAAGCTGAATTCAGAGATGTTGAAAAGAAGGAAGTAGAGGAGATGTTGGCCAGAGAATCCATCAGAGATTGAAGCCCCCTCTGATACTATCCTGTTGAGTCCAGACCAACTGGTTGAAGCCAACCCCCTGATGAATGACGCAATAAAGAGACAAGAATTGGAACAAGTCCAGAGGTACGTGAGAAGACAGAAGGAAAAAATCAAAGCTGAGAACGAGCTCGCAGTAGAAGCCTCCTTTGACGCCCTAAAAGCACTCTTTACAGAAGTCCCCATGGCAACTCAAGGTCGCCTTCCTAGTCAGATTTGTCCTAGAAATATTTATGAAGACAGGCCAGCAAATGTAGTTCCATTGCCAGTTTTTAAGGGAGAGTACAATGAAGACCCTGATCTTCATATAGCAGAGTTTATGGTAGCATGTGTGGCTAACAATGCCAGAACCCCTACGCATTGGTTAGCAATCTTCCCTGCCACTTTCAAGGGCGCGGCGTTTCAGTGGTATGAGAGACAAGCAGCAGGAACTTTTGGCACATGGGACGACTTGAAGTTGGCCTTCCTTACTAAATTCAGGCGTGAAGTCTTTGAAGAGCGGATGCGAGAGGAGTTCATAAACCTAAGTTAGTCCTCTGGAGAAAGAGTATAAGCTTATGTCTCGCGAATAGAGTCCATCCTGAAGAGATGGACGAACCATCATTTGGACGAAGGAATCCAGAAAGGAGTGTTTGTCAAGGGCCTATAACTAGAAGTTCGCAAGTTCGTGGAATTGAGAAGACCAGTCAATCTACAAGCTGCAATGGAAGGTGCAAGATTGTATGACGAAGTTGAAGCAAGGTTGTCAATGACTCCAGGAAGAGGAGCCTTACCCCCTCATATGCCTAGAATGGTATACCCATCAAATGCAGTCCTAGGGATAGTTCCCTACCCCTATCCCCAGATGCAAACAGTGCCGCAATATAATGCACCTAATCCACTGTGGTCACCACAAACGACAGTGCCTCAAATGATAGTTCAACCACAATAACAGTGGCCTCAAATAGTTCCTCCAATGGCGAATCAACAACAGTGGAATCCTACCAACTGGAATCAACAACCCCAAATCTCAACAGGAGCTCTGAATCAGAGCCAGAACAGAGGACCTTCTGGATCGACCCAACCAGTCTATGCAGTAATTATAGAAGCTTCCTAAAACCCTACCACAAGCACTTCAGGAGGTGAAAATCTGAAGGACTACTTATCCAACTCAGTTTTGCAAGTATCAAGAAAGAGCTTCTGGATGTGATTACAGAGCAGCTACAGATGCTGAAGGTGAATACTGCCAATATATCCACTCTTGCAGGAGCTGGAAGAGATGTGATGCACTCTAATACATGGTGTGGGAAGTGCCATCAAGCGGGACATTTAGCCACTAAATGTACCCAAAAACCAACCATTCCGGGAGCCTTCTGTTCCTATTGTTTGCGGAAGAACAATAGAGAGGATATTTGCTCTCTGAAAGAGATGCATGAACGAAGACAGAAGGATGAAAATGCAAGATTCAACTTGCTGGAACCTAAAATGACAACACAGGATATTGGACCAAAGCCTGGAGAGTTTGGTCCTAATTTTGGTCCAAGGAGGTTTCCCTCTCTAAGTTACAGAGGATGACAATCTGGCGGTGGTCAGAGATCAGAGGTGGAATGTTATAGGTGTGGAGAAAAGGGACATATCTCCCCAAATTGTCCAAACCCTAGATGATCAGTGGATTACAAGCCCTTATATAGTCGATGCAAAGGAGAAGGCCACACTGCAAAGGACTGTCTAGTCCAGCCCCTGTAAAGGCTAATGCCACTGATAGCCAACAGAAGGTACAAGAACCTACTTCCAATTTGGTAGAGTTGGAAGTTGCTGCTGTTACGCGCACCAAGAAGAAGGAACCAGTGGTTCAGAATGGAAATGACTCTCCTACCAAGACTGTGAAGTTCAACCTACCTATAGAGGGACAGAGTAGTACAGAACAAAACAGTACAGTACAGAGCACTACAGTGCCACAGAAGGTTACAGAGATAGTCCCAGAGACAGGACTAGAGGCCCAAGAGATAGATGATATTGAAGCACTTCCAGAAGTAGAAGAAGTGCCAATGCAGTAATTGTTAGAAGAAAAAGGAGAGATGAAAATGGGTGTAGCCCCATTCCCCGGCCGGCTAGAGAAGCCTGTGGATCCTATTAAAGATTATGACTTGGTCAAAGAACTAGACACTTTTAAACCAAACCTAACATTTCGGCAGTTATTGATGCTGTCTTCAAGCTATTGAAAGAGATTCAAAAGCATCTTGACATGAAGGCGTGGACTAAGGATCGCTCCTTCAATAGCAACCAAGACCAATAAGGCCCCGAAGCCTGTAAAGGAAGTAGATGTGGCTAATGCCTTCCTAGATCCTGGAACCCCAGAGATTAGTGTATGGATAGAAGGATGCTTCATTTCAGATGCATTGATTGATGGAGGATCATCAGTGAACATAATGATGGATGTCACAATAAAGGACTTAGGGTTGCAAGGAATTCAACCTACACAATGGCTTATCAAATTGGCAGACCAAAGTAGAGTCAAACCGTTGGGCATCCTCCCATATGTAAAAACAACCCTTACAGGAAGAGACTATTGGCTGACATATTTGGTGGTCAAACCAAATTCTTATGGGACTTCATACCCTCTGCTGTTGGGAAGACCTTGGCTTTTTGAAGCAAGAGCCAAGACAGACTGGTTCAAAGGAACCCTAACCCTAGGAAGAGGACCCAATAAAGCAGTGTTAAAGTTGTATGGATCGCAAAAAGGCAATGGATCCACATCCATTGAAGTTATAACTGACTCCTCTAACGAGGCAACAGATGGTACATCAGGAGATGAAGAAGCTGTTAAGAAAATCTTTCCTAAGAAAACAGAGGCACAATCCCTAACAGTGGGCATTGTAAGCCAACTGCCACAAGATGTAAAATCCTTGTCCATAGATGAATATCTCTTGCCTCAACTAGAATTAACATCTAAAATCACCTCTGACAGTGAAATAGAAGCATGGATGTACTGTTCTCCCTGTTACATGACAGTCGCAAAGACAGAGTAGAGTCAGTACAGAGATAGTACAGTTACAGAGTAGAGATAGTACAGAGACAGTACAATTACATAGCAGAGACAGTACAGAGGCAGAACAGATATAGAGCGGCTACAGAACAGAGACAGAACGGATATAGAGATAGTTACAAAGACAATAACAGATGCAAAGCCAGAGGCAGAAGCAGAGTCAGAACTGGTGACAGAAGCAGAAGCAGATGCAGAGAGAGAAGATCTATTCTTCTCCTATAGAGCCTCTACAGAAGCAGAGACAGAGCCTCCAGAGGATGAGGATGAAATTGATGAGGAAGAAAATGAAGTAGGCTATGAAAATGCAGATGAAGAATTCCCTCTAATAGAGGATGATCTTGTTGATGTCCCTACAGAGACCTCAGAGGCCGAATATCTCAGGGCACTGGATGGAATGACCATGGTTCCGTTTGGGTTGGTCAATGGACCAAAAAGTATGCAGAATCTGTATAAGCAATGGATTAAAAGCATAAAAATTAAGTTCACTAGTGGCTCCCGTTGTCCTGACTGTTCAGTCCAAAGATAAGATGATGATGATGCCCCGTGCCAACAGAAGCTCAAGCCCTCAAAGCCACGGCCTCTGGCCGGTCCGTGCTATGTGACATTCCTGGACGCATCCTCTGAAGGTGAAGCCTTGAGTCCGGAAGAGGTCACCACTCAAAAAAAAGCAAACAAAGCTCTGATACCCTTCCAGTAACTTAAACAGGCGAATGAGTCATCTGTTCAGAAGGAGGACACTAGTTCTAGTGGAACATCAGGCGAGGATACTACTCTCTTGAAAGAGTCAGACCTCTACCCAGAAGCAATCCGTGGGACATTTATCCGTGAAGTGGAAGGTGAAAGACAAGTAACGTTCTTGGATGCTGAGGGTACTTAACGTCACCTGAAAGTGGGTCTCAATCTTCCAAAAGAAGAACTGGTGGTCTTACGAGACCTACTAAAGGAGAACTTAGATGTGTTTGCTTGGTCGTACAAAGACCTAAAGGGGATTGATCCCACAGTATGACAATATCACATTGACCTAGAGCCTGATGCCAAACCTGTAAGGCAAAGACAAAGACATATGAATCCTAATTACTCTGCTCTGGTGAAGGCCGAATTATTGAAACTGCTTGAAGCTGAGTTCATCTATCCCGTGGCTAACAGTGAATGGGTTTCGCCCATTGTGGTAGTACCCAAAAAGAACGGGAAACTTTGAATATGTGTTGACTTTTGAAAGCTGAATTCGAAGACAAAGAAGGATCATTTCCCTATCCCTTTTACATATCAACTGTTGGACACAGTGGTGGCAGGCCATGAGCTGTATTCCCTCTTGGATGGATTCAGTGGATATAACCAAGTCCAAATCGTAGAAGAGGACCAATCCAAAACAACCTTCACCACAGAATGGGAGACCTATGCCTACAGAGTGATGCCATTCGGACTCTGTAATGCTCCTGCCACCTTTCAATGAGTAATGATGGCTGCCTTCCAGAATCATCTGCATGATTTTATTGAGGTGTTTCTTGATGAATTCTGTGTCTATAGTTTGATCTGTGAGCACTGGGGACACCTAGAGCAATATTTTGATAGATGCTGAGAGTATGGGATTTCTTCAACCCCGAAAAATGTGTCTTTGGCGTCTCCTCAGGAGTTCTTTTGGGCCATATTGTCTCTGCACAAGGAATTGCAACAAACCCAGTGAAAAGATTGCCGCCTTAATAGCACCAATAAACCTCAAGCAATTGAGAGGATTTCTTGGCCATGTGGGCTATTACAGAAGATTTATTGCATATTTTGCAACCAAGGCAACCCCTCTGCACAAGTTCCTAAGGAAAGAAGCTGATTTCCTTTGGACGGATGACTGTGAAGAAGCCTTTAATACCCCAAAACAGTGCCTGATCCAAGCACCTATTTTACAGCCTCCTGATTGGACGAAGGAGTTCCATGTGCATACAGATGCATCAGTTGAAGGGCTAGGTGTTGTGTCAAGATTGTGGGAGAGAAGGAAGGAGTCTCACTTGTAGCTTTCTTGCTTGCACAATGGGGGAATACACACAAGGGTGGAGGCTGAAAACAGTTTTTCTCTTCTTAGTTGTGTAAGCCAAAAGAACTCTTTTACAAAGAAATAGAAGAACCCTATATATGGGTTTCAAACCAAAGACAACTAACTAAGGTGGCATACTAACTGAGCCACGAACTAGAGTAGATAAGGATAGCTATCATGTAGCTATTATTCATGGGCGGTGTACCAACCACATCTACAACTGACAAGTCGGTGACATAAATGCACAACGGTCACCTTGGCATATCACGAGTGGAGCTCGATATCTCAACACTCCCCCTCGATCTCAATCCCAATTCCTGCACACCAAGCAGGTCTATGAACTTGCGCAGCTTCTCTGCGCCCAATGCCTTCGTGAATATGTCAGCTACCTGATCCTCTGTGCTGACATAAACTAGATCAATAAGACCTAGTAAAACCCTCTCTCGCACATAGTGATAATGCACCTCAATGTGCTTTGTTCTAGCATGATAGACTGGGTTATTTGCCAAGTGTATACTGCTCATGTTGTCACAATAAATGACAACTGGCCCATCTGTAGGTTGATGCATATCATAAAGTAGCTTATGCAACCAAGCTACCTCACATGCAACCATTGCTGCACCCCTGTACTCGGCCTCTGTGCTCGACAAGGCAACTGTAGGCTGTTTATTGCTGCTCCAAGTGACTGCAGCACTCCCAAAAGAGAACATATATCCACTGGTAGATCGTCTATCAGAAATACTACCAGCCCAATCAGCATCAGTGTATCCATGCAATTGTATTTGAACCCCAGTCTCATAAAATAGTCCATACTGCAATGTGGACTTCACATACCTGAGTATGCGTCTAGCCGCATCCAAATGTGGTTTCCTTGGAGCCTGCATAAACTGACTTACCAATCCAACAGCATAGCTCAAATCTGGCCTGGTAATAGTCATATAAATCAAACTTCCTACTATGCGTCTGTACATAGTAGGGTCTTCTAGAAGCTCACCTGCATCTATGCTCAGCTTCACATTCTGCTCCAAAGGAACTGAAATAGGCTTACAGCCTGTCATCCCATATTTGGACAGCATGTCCAATCCATACTGCCTCTGCAAGAGCTGTATCCCACTTGGTGATCTAATCACCTCAATACCCAAGAAATAACGCAGCTCTCCCAAATCCTTCATTTCAAGCTTCTGCTTCAATAGCATTTTCACATGAAGGATATCTTCATCACTGTCACCTGTCATAATCAAATCATCAACATAAGTGACAAGTAGCATAATATCTTTCTCTGTTTTTCTCACATAAAGTGAGAAATCTGCCTTGGAAATCTAAAAGCCAATAGTGACAAGATACTGTCCTATCTTGTCAGACTATGCTCTAGGTGCTTGCTTCAAGCCATACAAGGCTTTCTTCAACCTGCAAACAAACTCAGGATGAACAGCATGCACATAACTTGGTGGCTGCTCCATATATACCTCTTTTTGCAAATCACCATGCAAGAAGGCATTCTTTACATCCATCTGATGTAAAGACCATCCCTTTGATGCAGCCATGGCAATGACTGCTCTTACGGTTGCCATCCTTGCAACTGGACTGAATGTTTCTTCATAGTCAATGCCATATGTTTGTGCATACCCCTTGACTACTAATCTTGCCTTGTATCTATTCACAGAACCATCTGCATTGTGCTTCACCTTATAAACCCACTTACAGCCAATTGCATTCTTACCTTTAGGCAAAGGTACCAATTCCCATGTAGCATTTGCTTCCAAGGCATCCATTTCTTCATCCATGGCTTTCTCCCATTTTTCTTTTCCCATGGCTTGCTCAAAAGAAGTGGGTTCTGGTTCCTGTATCACGTTGACTATATATGCATAGTGAATGGCTGTAAATCCATCATATTTCAGCCTATCCACAGGAACCCTAGCTCTGGTAGACCTACGCAAAGTAGGCTCACTTCCAGGTGCTCTCAAAACATCACTGGTCTTCCTTACTCCATGTGTAACAATAGAGGGAATACCCAACTCATCATCAATGCTCTGTTCTGAGCCACTGGATTCACCATCCACAAAAGAGTGACCTGCATTCACATCAAACATGGGCTGATCTACCTTCTCTTTTCCTTTTCGTGATACCTGCATACCACTATCTGCATTGCTTTGAGAATATTCTCCTGATCTCAATCTGCCTGTCCATGGCGAAGAATGTGAACCACTGCTAGAAGACGCTCCAGGTCCACTAATATTTTGTGACTGCTGCTGTGAATTCTGTGCAGCATTACCATTTTGTGCATCTACATCATCAATCACATTTACTGGTTTATACCAGCTACTCATCTCATCAAAAACAACATCTCTGCTCACTGTAAACTTACGAGTAGAAGGGTTATAGCATCTATACCCTTTTTGCTGCAGAGAGTAACCAATAAAGATGCACTTCTCAGCTTTTGGATCCAACTTGGATCTCAACTCATCTGGCACATGTACATAGGCAATGCAACCAAAAATTTTCAAATGAGAAATATCTGGTTTCCTACCAATATACCTCTCCTCTGGATTCATCCCATATATTGCTGCAGTGGGAGTCCTGTTCATTACATAGACTGCCGTAGCAACTGCTTCAGCCCAGTAAAAATCTGGCAAGTCTTTTTCGTTGAGCATGGCACGAGATACCTCTCCAATATGCCTGTTTTTCCTTTCTGCAACTCCATTTTGTTGTGGAGTATGACTGCATGAATATTGCTGCTTTATGCCATGCTCCTGCAGGAACCTTGCAAACTCATTTGAGAGGTACTCTCCCCCTCCATCTGACCTTAGGCATTTTATTTGCAGACCTGTTTCTTTTTCAACCATAGCTTTAAGAGTTTTGAAATGCCCAAAAACTTCACTTTTCTTTTTCATAAAATACACCCAAACTTTTCTGCTATAGTCATCAATAAAACTGACAAAATAATGACAGCCTCCAAGAGATGCAGCTTTAGTAGTCCACACATCAGAGTGGATTAATTCCAATGGCTTCTTACTCTCTTGAACATGTCTAGGAAATGGTTTCCTTGCTTGTTTTCCAAATTGACAGGCTTCACATATCTTATGCATTTCTGCAACCTTGAATTTAGGCAATCCTGCAACAATATTTTGGGCCTGCATTGATTTAAGTCGCTGTACATTAACATGACCAATGCGTTTATGCCAGATATCAATATCTGCAACTACACCGGTCCCATGTGCAAACATTGCTGCACTCAATTCAGACATGTCTGCATCCAATGTAAACATTATGCCCTTCTTCTTTCCTTTTGCTATCAAGCGACCTTTATTTTTCATATCCTCAAGAAAGCATCCATGAGGATTAAATCTGACCTGCAAGCCCTGCTCAACCATTTGACCAACAGAAACCAGATTCTTGGTGATATTCGGGACATGAAATACATCGGATAGGTATTTCTTTTTCCCATCCTGCATAGACAAGGGAATTTTTCCAATCTGCACAATAGGATGTGCAGTATCATCACCAGGCTCCACAAATCCTGGATTTTCCATTTTCCTTGCATCCTCCATCCATTCTGCATGACCTGTCATGTGGTTTGATGCACCTGAGTCAACATACCATACATCGTTGCTTTCTTCTGCACTTGTCACAGAATTATTCATATGCTGCACCATAAACAAATGCTCATTTCTGTCATCACCCTGTCTACTAGAAGATGCATAATTCCCTTGTTGCAGTTTTCCATTCATGATGTCATTCTGCTTTTTATAGCAGTCTTTAGCCATATGACCCATTTTGCCACAGTAGTAGCATTCAACATTACTGTTTGCATTTTGGCCTCTTTGCCATCCACCACGACCTCTTTGGCTCCCCCTGCCTCTAGAGTTACCATTTCCTCCTCCATAGGACTGGTTTTCTTGAGTTTGCTGCATACTCTGATTTCTGCCACGGCCTCCAAATCGGCCTCCTCTACCTCTGCCTCTACCTCTTCCAGCATTTGACTAGAAGACAGCTTCTTTTGAAGTTCCTCCTGAAGAAGATGCACCACCATTTCTCTGCTCCTCAGAAATTAGAAGAGCAATCAACTCCTGAAAATCAGGAAATCTTTCACGGACGGAAATGGATGTCCGAAACTGCGCATAATCCTTTCCTAGACCATTCAAGGTCACAGAAACTAAATCATCATCTTCCACTGGCGACCCAATGGAAGCAAGTGCATCTGCAATCTTCTTCACCTTCATATGGTAGTCATTGATGCTCATATTTTCTCTTTGCACATTATGCAACTCTTGCTTGAGCTGCATTTTCCTGGCTTGAGTATTTGTGCTATACATTTTTGACAAAGTATCCCATGTCTCCTTTGGCGTACTTGCATCCTGAATATGCACAATCATAGAATCTGAAATACTGATAGACAACCAGTACATAACTTTTCTGGCTCTCTCATGCCATGCTTTGAATGCCTGCATTTGCTGTTGATTGGGAACATCAGGAAGAACTGGTTCTTCTTCATTTCCTGCAACAAATTCCCAATATCCTTTTCCCATAAGAAAATTCGTCATTCTAAACTTCCATGCTTGGAAGTTGTTCTTGTCAAGCTTTTCAGTGACAATCTGTGAGAGAGAATCAGACGCCATTACAAAACACTGCAAAAAGTTCTGTCACTGCAAAGAACACAGCTTTAGCCTCACAGGGGCTAATCTGCAAAACTGACGAAAGTGGTATTTGACCACACAATCACTTCCTAGTGACGATTTTGCATCAACAGGCGACAAGGATGATTCTGTAACTCCCAATGTCTCTGCACACAAGCATACGATGCAATTTCTACAGTAACTTTTCACCGACCTGTAGAACAGTGGTCGCACAGCATAAAACTGGGCCTTTTCTTAAGTGCGTGCAGAAAACTTCCGCCTCCAAAACAGGCCCCGAAATGGCCTCAAATCAAAAAAACAAGGTCGCCAAGGGCTAAAGCCCTTACCCACAGCATATACTGCCCTCTTGCTTCACCGCGAAGGGCGTCTCAACCTGAGACAATGCACTCTTGCAATTTCCGGCTGTGCTACCTGCAGAGATCTGCTCCCAAAACAGAAAATGAAAGCAACACTGCTCCTCTTACCAGAACACCGCGAGCTTGGCTTGCTTTCTTGAGCTCCTTACCACGAACAAGGCTCTAATACCATGTCAAGATTGTGGGAGAGAAGGAAGGAGTCTCACTTGTAGCTTTCTTGCTTGCACAATGGGGGAATACACACAAGGGTGGAGGCTGAAAATAGTTTTCCTCTTCTTAGTTGTGTAAGCCAAAAGAACTCTTTTACAAAGAAATAGAAGAACCCTATATATGGGTTTCAAACCAAAGACAACTAACTAAGGTGGCATACTAACTGAGCCACGAACTAGAGTAGATAAGGATAGCTATCATGTAGCTATTATTCATGGGCGGTGTACCAACCGCATCTACAACTGACAAGTCGGTGACATAAATGCACAACGATCACCCTGGCATATCACAAGTGGAGCTCGATATCTCAACATGTTGTCCTATGTCAAAAGGGCCCCTCCAAATTAGATCAACGAATATATTATGCAAGTTGAAAGGTCACTCATAGGGAACGGAACTATATAGTGACAGAGCTTGAGTGCTTAGCAATGGTGTTTGCATTGGAGAAGTATCGACACTATCTATTGTCAACACATTTCAAGTTCTATGTGGATCATGAAGCCCTGTCCTTCTTGATGAACAGAGCAGATGTTAAAGGACGATGGATGAGATGGTTGCTCCTATTCCAGGAGTTCGACTTTGAAGTAGTCACTAAGCCTGGCCGCTCCCATGTCCTAGCCGATCATCTATCACGGATCCTTCAAACAGAAGAAGAGGAACAGGATGATCCAGACCTTCTTGACGCTTCCTTGTTTCTAATTGAAACAGTTACCCCCTGGTACGTCGACATAGCCAATCTCTTGGCAACTCGGCAGTATTCTCCTGGCATCTCAAGTCGTGAGAGGAAGAAGCTTCTGTTAGAATCAGCCCCCTACACTTTGCTAGGCGGTGCATTGTAAAAGAAAGGCAAAGATGAAGTGTTGCGAAGATGTATTTCAGGGAATGAAATCGGCATAATATTGAAAGCATGCCATGACGAACCATGTGGTGGACACTTCGCAGGAGAAGCGACATCCAGGAAGGCTCTATTAGTAGGATACTGGTGGCTGACCCTCCATAAGGATACATATGATTATTGTAAAAGATGTGATGCTTGTTAGTGAAAATGAGAAAACCCACCAAAACAAGTGCCATGCCACCGCAACCCATTCTTCCCCTAAAGCCGTTTGAGAATTAGGGGATTGATTTTGTGGGTCCCATTGATCCACCTATACCAGACGGAAGCAGAACAGATACATCTTAGTATGTACGGATTATGTCACAAAGTGGTGTGAAGCTAAAGCCTTAAAGTGGGACGATGGTAACAACGTAGCCCTGTTCATGTACGAGAATATTATCACCCGTTTTGACAGTCCCCTCGAGTTGGTAAGTGACAGAGGGACTCATTTCCTTAACAAAATCATGGAGGAGCTGACGGAACTATATAAGATCTGCCATCACAAGTCCACTCCCTATTACCCCAGAGCCAATGGCCAAGTTGAAGTCACCAATCACATCCTTTTCTTGATTTTGACAAGAATGATTGCTGCACATCGTCGCGACTAGGATGATCGACTTATAGAGGCCCTCTGGGCGTATAGAACCTCACATAAGGCAGCAACAGGACAGACCCCTTTCCAGCTCGTGTATGGTACAGAAGCCGTCTTCCCTGTTGAGCTGGAATTGCCCTCTTTGCGAGTGGCAGTTAAAGAACGCTTGGGAGATAGTGAGTCACTGCAACGCCATCTCCTACACTTGGAATGCTTGGATGAGATCCAGCAGATGGCTCTACAGTGCATGGAAACCACTCAAGCGCGACGCAAGGCCTATCATGACAGTTTCATCAAGCACAAGGAGTTCAAAGAAGGTGATCTTGTTCTAGCCTATGATTCGAGATTTGGCAAGCTTCAACAACGGTGGATGAGCCCATACAAGGTACTGGCCGTCAATCCTAACAGTTCTATTCAGGTGCAGACTGTTGATGCCTCTGATGATCCTTTCCTGATTAATGGATATCGCCTAAAAAAGTACTTCCCTCCCTGGGGATCTTGACAATCATAGTCGACCTACCCTTTCCTTTTTGGGTGTCGCACTATCCTTCTTGTCGTGCTTCTGATAGCCATGATGATTCTCCTTAAGAGGCGGTCTTGTTCCACAACCCCCTCGCAGAACCATCTCAACCCGACATTGTTCTCTTCTCATCTGATCCAGCAACAACGGTGCCGAGGTTGGTCCTGATATATGGTATTTCTACCATGCCCTTTATTAAGAAATAAAAAAGAAATAAAAAAGAAGAAAAAAACCAAAAAATTTAAAAAAAAATAAAAGAAAGAAAAAAAAGGGAGAAAAGAAAAAGAAAAAGAAAAAGAAAACAAGAAAACCAAACAAAACTATTATGGGAGAAAAGGAAGAAATTCCCTGTCATAACAGGTCTCGTTCCAAGAAAAGGTGGAAGCACCCTTGGGCGAGAAGCTGACTGTGGAAAAGGTGGTAACACCCTGCAGTTCAGAATAGTTGACTCACCGGCTGAACCTCTTCAGCAAAGCAATTTGAAGCCACCTCCCTTGGTACGCTGTCTCTACAATATCGGTCCGTCTGCCCTTCTTAACAGACGATTCTTCTTACCAATCATTGACGTACGCCATTTGTAGGATGCCTCCCTAGGTATGCCTCCTCCTGAAGATCCTGATGACAACAACAGTTGACATGACCTTCACCACCAAACCTTGAGTGATGTGAGCTTTCATCCTAACAAGATGGGGATGTGCGTATGGGCTGCCCTCTGTATCTATCAGAGAGTGAGACAGAGGGTGGGGTGAGTGACCAGTCTTTCCCTTCAAATCAAATGAGAGGTGAGATGTGTGAGTGGAGTGTTGCATGCACGGGAAGGGCCTCTCAATGCACAAAGCACGATTTGTTCTTGTGCACTGCACTATAAGGCTCCCTGGCTTTCCTTCTTGCACTATATGCCGGCACTGGGCGGGATGCACAGTTGCACCATCAAATGCGCACAAGGCATACAATCTTTGCACAAGTGACCGTGAGGATTACATCCACGGGTTTCAAAACATGGCTGCCTTCTGTATCTTTCAACAAAGCGTGAGACAGAGGGTGGGCTGAGTGTGACTGGAGTTTCTTCAATCAATTACCGAGAGGTGAGGATTGGGGGACGTTACGGCCTTTGGAGTCAGCTACATTTTTGTTTCCCTATGCACCCATGGGCTGGGTTTCTGCCATCAACACATGACACATCATTTTGTTCTACACACTGTACTACAAGGCTCCCTTGCCTTCCTCCTTGCACCTATGCCAGACGAGTTGGACGCACTGATGCACCATCAATTGTGCACCATCAATTTCTTTGTCACTTCCTAAACTAGGTGTGAGCTATGGGTTTTCATTCGGATTTCCTCGAGTGATATCAGTCATGGAGTGAGTGACTGCTCTTTCATTCCATATGAGTAATTGTGAGTTGAGTGCAATATTCCTCATCAACGACGAATTTCCTACGATTCCTTCAACCAACTATCTCCCTAGGTGCTGCCACATGGTTCCTGCCACGAAGGATGTGTGCTGTGAAGATATCTTGGTACCTCCTGCAGCCGACAACGATAGTGGATGTGCCATCGACAGTCAACCTTGATTCTCGACAACATGGGCCAAGTTTTTCTAACCCTACACATTCTGTTATCAGTGACGGTCATGTTTTAAGTGTGGGGACATTACCACTTGGTATGTTGTGTGGTATTAGGTCCCTATTGCTCGGTCAACCCTATCCGTTAAGGTTTTAAGTGTGGGGACGCGTCCTTGCGCGTCTATATTGCATACCCCTCTGTATTTGCCTTAACCTGATAATGTATCTATGCCTGCCCTGCTTTTACCCTGATGGGGTCCCTTCCCCACCCGTCCATTTTTAACCCACCCTTGGGGCCGTTCCCTTGCAGTTTTTCTTCATTCCCTGATTTTGTTGTCCTTCCATGTGAACGCACCCTACGTTCACTGAACTTCCAATCCATACTTATAGCCCTGTTCATTCCTTTGCACTGACTATTTTTCATTTTTCCCAACCCCTGTTCCGACAGACGATTCTCAAGTTATTAATTTTTTAAGTACTTCTTGTAAATTGGAGAGTTTTCCATGTGAACGCATCTTGCTTACTTCGGAACGGTGATCTGACATGATAGCCCTATCCTACCCTTCCTCCCTGACATTTTTTCTTTTTACTCCGTGTCACTTTGCTATATGGTTCATCAGTTATTAATTTTTGCGGGTTTTCGAGTCTTTTTTGTGCTTATTTTTCACAATTTTCCATGTGAACCTGCCCTATTTTCACCGGAATTCCAATTTGATTTGACAGCCGTGTCCTGCCAGCCTTCTCTCCACTTTTTCCTTTTTCCTCCCCCCTTTTTCAACTGCCGAATTTTTAGTTATTAATTTTTTCAAGCATTTTTTACTGCATTTTTTGTGTTTTTTCCATGTGATCCCCTCCTAATTCCCCCGGAACTCAGGTTGGATGTGACAAGCTTGTGCCCCCCTTCCCTCCCATGTTTCTCCTTTTTTCTACCCTCTATTCCGGTAAACCAATTTTTTGTTATTAATTTTTGACCTCGTTTGCGGGTGCCATTTTTCTATTTTTTCCATGTGAACGCATCCTATCTCGGATGAAACTCTGTTTTGATGTGATAGACTTGTTGGCCACATTCTTTTGCACTTTTTCCTTCTTTTCGCCTTGCATTCCAGCGAGCAGATTTTTCGATACTAATCCCCATATGTGTTTTGAGGCTTGTTCTTTACATTTTTCCCATGTGAACGCCCTCATTTTCCTCCGGACACCCCATCTTACTTTTCCATCATTTCTCCTCCTCTCTCGATCCATTTTTCCTTTTTACAGACTTTCGTTTCGACGAACGGTTTCTGAGTTATTAATTTTTCTTTGTTTTTTTCGTATTCTCGCGTGCCTCGCCTTGTGTGTGAATGCGTGCGTTTTCGTTTTCTCGAATCTAGAGCAGCCCCCATTGCATCCGCAACTTGCATGTCGATGTCCCCGCCCGTCGGGTCCCACCACCACAAATTTTTTTACCCCCGCCCCGCGCACGCACGTGGGATGGGGCGTGGCCCCTATCCCTCTTTTCTCTTCTAATTCCTTAATTTTATTTTCTTTATTTTATTTCTTTTATTTTTTATTTTTTAAAATTTTTCCTACCCCACCCAATGGACACCCCTCGCCTTCCCAACCAACTCCTCCCTCTCTATCTCTCTCTCTCTTCTTCTTTTTTCTTCTTTCTCTCTCCCCGACACCTTCCCCCCCTCCTCCCTTCACCCTCCTCCCCAACCATCTCCCCCCCACCTTCATCTTCTCCTGCTCCCTCCCGCCATCCTTCTCCCCTTCCTCCCTTCTTGCCACCCTCCACCTCCTGCTTCTTCTCCATCTCCTGCTCCCTCCCGCCATCCTTCTCCCCTTCCTCCCTCCTTGCCACCCTCCACCTCCTGCTTCTTCTCCATCTCCCATTCCTCTCGCCATCCTTCTCCCCTTCCTCCCTCCTTGCCACCCTCCACCTCCTGCTTCTTCTCCATCTCCCCTTCCTCCCGCCATCCTTCTCCCCTTCCTCCCTCCTCGCCACCCTCCATCACCTCCTTCTCCACCATTCTCCCCTTCTTCTCGCACCCACAGCGCCTCCCCCAGGCGTTTTCCTTCTCGGCGCCCCCGCCGCCCACCCTGGTTCCAAGCAATGCCCACCACCCACCCTGGTTTCGAGTTGCTGCGCCGCCGCCGTGGTTCTGTCGCTGCCGTCGCGCCACCGCCGGATCCGCCACGCCTCCGCCCTCGTCGCCACCACTCCCTCCTTCCTCCTCCTCCTCCTCATCCTCCTCCTCCTCCTCCTTCCCACTAACTTCAAGTTAGTTAGACTAACCTTATTTCACTTCATTAACCTTAATTAATCACACTAATCTTAATTAGCTTACACTAACCTTGATTAGGTTCAACTAACCCTAGTTAGGTTAGTTAACCCCCCTAATCAACTAACCCCCCTCCTAGTTAGTTTAACCCAACTGTAGTTAGTCTAACCCCCCTAATCAATTAACCCCACCCTAGTTAGTCTCACCCCCACCCTAGTCCCCTAACCATGATTAGGTTAAACTAACCCCCTAGGTTAAACTAACCCTAACTTAGTTACCCTAACCCAAGTTGAGTTCACTAACCCTAGCTTAGTTGACCTCACCCTAGTTAGGTTAATCTAACCCTAAGTCAGTTACCCTAACTCTACTCTAGTTAAACTAACTTTAGCCTAGTTACACTAACCCCCCTTAGGTAAGTCCCCACTAACTTGACTTAACTTACTTATTTGACTTTGACTAACCCAGACTAACCTAGTTTCCTTTGACTAACCTGACTTGACTTAGTCTGACTTAAATGACTTACACAGACTACCAAGACTTAGTTGACTTAATTTGACCCTACTTACCAAACTAAGTTGATTTTCCTCATTTAACTGATTTAATTAATTTATAAATTCATTTCCATTCAAAAAAAATTCAGAAAAAATTCTAAAAATTCCCTTAACTTTTTACAAGTTTTTGGAAATTTGTCAGCTGGCAATTTCCACCCCCAAAATTACAGAAAAATAAAATATTTGTTTATTTATTCCAAAATTACCTCAAAAATATAGAAAATTCATTTAAAATTAGTAAAAAATACAAAAAAAATTTTGAAAATTTCCAGCGAATTCCAACCACCTCCCTGACCTTTTTCCATTCATTTTTCACTTTAAAATATTTTTATGCATGGCACCCCTATTTAAAACAATTTTTTTTTTTAAAACAACCAACAAACAAAACTTAACCATAGAAATCCCCATCTTATTTTCATACCCTAAATTGTGGATATTTCCTAACTGGCTAACATTTTCTTTTTCCTTCATCCCATATCCATATTTCATTATTCTTTCTTTAAAAAAAACCAAAAAAAAGGAATACACAACCATATACAATTTATTCATTGGCAAAGAGGCTGTGCTCTCTCAGTACATCAAAAATCTGTCTAACATGCTTCAAGTGTTCATGCATTGACTTGCTGTAAATGAGTATATCATCAAAGAATACCAACACAAACTTGAAAAGCCATGGCTGCAATATCTTGTTCATTAAGCTCTAAAATGTGGCGGGGGCATTTGTGAGCCCAAATGGCATGACAAGGAAATGGTACAAGCCACGGTCAGTCCGAAAGGATGTTTTGACTTCATCACCCACCCGCATTGTGATTTGGTGGTAACCGGATCGCAAATCAATCTTAGTGAAGTAGCGTGCACCCTTGAGTTCATCAAGCAAGTCATCAATTCGAGGGATGGGGTATCTATTTTTGACGGTGATCTTATTGAGATCACGGTAGTCAATGCACAACCGGAAAGATCCATCCTTTTTCTTAACCAATAGGACCGGGGAGGCATAAGGGGAAGAGCTAGGCTCTATGAACCCCATCTCAGTGAGCTCC
Source organism: Lygodium microphyllum (assembly GCF_053477565.2). Taxonomy (NCBI): domain Eukaryota; kingdom Viridiplantae; phylum Streptophyta; class Polypodiopsida; order Schizaeales; family Lygodiaceae; genus Lygodium; species Lygodium microphyllum. Next base: position 43,185,050 of record NC_141140.1, on the reverse strand, counting down.
TTGAGTTGCTTTGCTACTTCCTCTCTCTCACATTTAGAGAGTCTATATGGGGATTTATTGATGGGCTTGGCATGGGGCTCCAAGTCAATCGGGTGATCCACCAATCTTTTAGGGGGAAGGGTAGTGGGAGGCTGAAATAGATCCTCATACTCAGCCAAAAGTGCTTTTAGTGCTGCATTTTGCTTCCCCAAGGTGTGTTGGTCATCATTATCCTTATGCAAATGCAAGACAAAGATTTGGGAGCGCTTCTTGAATTCCTTTTTGAGTTGTCTTGCTGTTATAAGCTGAAAATCTTCATTTTCTTTGATTCCCTCCAAGTGTACAAGCTGCCCATGCATTACAAACTCCATGTACAGCTGAGAGAAGTCCATAGAGATTTTTCCCAACTGTTGAAGCTAATCACATCCCAATACAACATCCACGGGGCCCATATCAAGGGTAATCAAGTCCACCTTTGCTATGTAATTTTCAGCTAGCATGAGAGACACTTGTGTGCATACATGGGAGTTCACTTCCTCATTTCCATTGGCCACTTGAACCCAAAGGGGTTGCTGTAATTTAGTGGGAATACATGCCAAATGGCTAAGCGTTGATTTATTTACAAAGCTGTGTGTGCTGCCACTATCTATGAGGATGTATACACTCTTGCCATCAATGTTACCATGCACCCGTAAGGTATTCGGACTCCTACAGCCAGTCCATGCATCCATGAAGATTAAGCAGGCTGATATAGCAGTGAATGAGGGGTGCCAAGGGTCATTCCCAAGCATGTTATCAACGGGGCAGCCACCGGGGTCAAAAAGGAACCCGTCCGGTGAGTCATAAAACTGATCGGGATCAATATCCTCCTCATATCCAGCATTTTCAGCAAGTGTCATTATTTGAGAGCTGTCATGCATGTCCTCTTCCAGCTTGTCACTATCTTCCAGTACATACATGCTATTAAACTTGACAGTGGCGTTCTTAAAGGGGCATTTGGATGCATGATCCGTCGTGTACTTATCCCCGCATTTGAAACACAAGCCTTTGGCTTTTCTATCCTTGACAACTTCAGGAGGAATGAATTTTTGACCATCGGGACCGAAGCCATTCCTGGACTTATTTTCAGCATACTTTGGGTCACTTTTGAAGGGTGGTGCTGTCCCAAAACTGCCATATTTCCTTTCAGCATTAAAAGTGGGGTAAGTAGGAATTTTGGGGCTGCCATTCCCTGCATTATTGCTGCGATAATTAGTAGCATATGGGGGTTGCCTACTAGGGTATCTTTGCTGTCTAGAAATGGGTTGCGTGCTCTCATTGCGGGGGTACTTTCGACCATAGCGTTCGGCCAATTCTATGGCTGCAAACAGGGTGGCTGGCTTTTGAGCCATTACATCAGCTGAGAGATGCGCATCCAGCCCATAAATGTATTTATGCAATTTGGCCTCATCACTAACTGCCTCAACATACATGGATAGGTTCATAAACTGGTTGGTGTACTCCCTCACGGTGAGATTTCGCTGATCAAACTGATACCATTGCCTAGGGTAGATGAGAAAATAGGCTTCCAATTTAGAGGTCCATTCCTCTAGTTCAGCTGGGGATGAGGATTGCCCATTGAATTTTGTAAACACAATCTTGTCACACAGCTCATTTGGGCTTGGTTGCCCATGAATGCCATGTGCTACATGCTGCCCATACATGCCTTGCTGTCCAAAATTCCCATGGGGGCCATGCTGCCCATGCATTACATGAGGACCAAATTGCCCATTAGGACCTTGCTGTCCAAAATGTCCATGCTGCCCATTACCATATACATGCTGCCCATTGCCATATGCATGCCGCCCATTGCCATATGCATGCTGCCCATTGCCATGTGCATGCTGCCCATTGCCATATGCATGCTGCCCATGCACTCCGTGCAATCCATGCTACCCAAGGTTTGCATTGGGGCCATTCCCTTGAGTGTGCAAGTAGCTTCCGTTTACGGGGAAGTTGGGGCACTAATGATGGGCTGGAAGGATTCGTAATGGGGGAGGGAAGGAGGGGCTCATCATGCCGAGCGGAGGGCTCACCCGTCTCATAAGTGCTATGGGGGATGCCATGGGTACCACCAAGACCTTGTGGCCTGCGCCCGATCTCCAAGGGGGGAGGGCGGTTAGCCTCACGGGGTGGGGCATACTCCTTGGGTCGATCCGAGGGGGAGGCAATGGCGGGAATGAGGGCGCCCATGCACTCTATGAGTAAATTCATCTTGGCCATCATCTCGGAATGACGCTGATCTTGGCAGATTTCCATCTCCTTGTGGCGTTGCTCCATCTCTCGATGTCGTTTAGCATGACGGGTCTCATGTTGGCATAGGGTTTGGTTGAGCAGAGACAAGCGATCTATCTCAGGGCCACCTTCTTTAAACAAGTCTTCACGATCCTCCTGGGCTGAGCTAGGATCGTTCATTGAGGCACAAGAGTCCCTTATTTCACGCTGAAATTCCTCCTGGGTCTTTGCTTTACCCTTGTGGCCTGCCATCCCAAGTACAGTCTACTAGACCCCTTGTTACAGAAATGATGATAACTTGAGTTAGGGAACTCCGATTGCCAAACTTTCTGATTCAAACGAAAGCCCTCAATCCCCTCTACGAGGGTATGTAAAAATATCTCCGACAGTAAATGATCAAGGCTTTGCTGTAATCACTTTTTGTGGACAGACTGTGTAGGACTGCTACCTGTCCCACAATACCTCTGGGAACAAAACTGAGTGTATCTCCCAAACCGTAGGGCGGAATGGGGAGGTTTTTAGCTCAGATCGAAGGGGAAGATGCCCTCTTTGAATCAAGCTATAGAGCTCATGCTCAGTCACACAAAAAGGCTTTTCTGTAATTAGTTTTTGCAGGCTGACTGTGTAGGACTGCTGCCTGTTCCACAGTACCTCTGAGCACAAAACTGAGTGTATCTCCCAAACCGTAAGGCCGAATGGGGAGGTTTTTAGCTCAGATCGAAGGGGAAGATGCCCTCTTCGAAATCAAGCTGACCTTGTGCTCAATCACACGAGAAGGCTTTGCTATAATCAATTCTTGCGGGCTGACTATGTAGGACTGGCTTTCTGCAATATCCTGCAAAGGCTCCCTCAAGAAGCATTCTTTATCCCAATGGTGAGGGTCTTATCCCAGACATCTAGGGCCTCAATGGTGGCTCTCAATGCCCCATAAATCCATACATTCTTTGCATCCATAGCTTATTGTTAAGACCAGTTCCACACTGCATTCCCTGCCCTTCTTGCATTGCATCCACCATACATTACCAAGCGGTTTATGACATTACCAATGCATGTAGGGGTTTGTAGGCTCAAGTGATCAGGGTTCAGGCTATTCCATCAAATATACCTGCACCTGCAATAATTCTTTGGGCTCCGGATCATCGGGAGGTGGGCAAAGTTCCCCCCAGGCCGGGTTGTGCACCCCTTTAGGGTCTTTGATGGCAAGGGGGGTCACCCCTCTTTTGTCTTGCCACCTCACCTGGCATCGGGCTTTTTCTCACCCGGAATATACATGGCTGACATTTATTAATTAAACAACCAACATGAGATGCATTTCTGAAATCAAAATTTTGGGCTTTTCATGAAGTTTCTGGAATTGGAATGGGAAATAGGGATAGGGAGCTTATCGGCAATGACTCACTGGCTACTCACCCTTATACAATGGATTTTTTTAATCACTTCTTGGCTCAGCCAATTCACAAGAAGCCAAACGGGTTATGGGTAAGCAAAATATAATCACAATGAAGCTTCAGCATGAGTAAAATCCATTTCAGCACTATAAGATCAAAGAGAAATGACTGGGACAATTAATCAGCATGCATTCAAGGTTTGGGTCTCCTATTATCTATTTGAACTCATACATTCTCTCAAACAAATGGATGGGACTCAACAAGAGGCTTAAACGGAGAGAATGAGAGCCAAGAATCAGTTATCTTGAGTCTTTTAGAGAAAAAGGCAGCCACTGATGCCAACTTAGTCCTCCATGAGAGCTCCATTTGATCCCAAATGCTCCATGGCTCCAAAATGGGTATGCTTCCTCAAGAAAGGGTGAGATCAAGCTTGGGGCAGGATGGTTCAGGACCTCCCGTTCTTGCTGAAATTGAGGTCCTACTCCATAGCCATGGCTGCCCACAAGTGCACGCCTTCAAATCTTGCTTGTAATCTTCTTCCTGTTCTTCTTGATGGCTGAAATCTTGGGCAATGTTGAAGAGGCACTCCCGGGGACCAAGGAGAGACCAAAATCTTCAGGATTTTTGAGCTTGATGCCAAGGTTCCATGGCTGCCATGGACTGCACCAGACCAGGGTTTCTTGAGTGCAAAAGGGGAGTCCAAGGGCTGAGGAAAATGCCACTGATGCTGCCCAAGAAGGTTGCCAAGGGCCAGGACTGAAGCCAGGAAGGAGGGGAGGGCTAGGGGGCTGCCCTGCAAGCCAGGAAGCAACCCGTTTTTTGCATCGCAAATTTTGGGCTGCTCCTGGGAGGGCTACAAGCAGGGAAACTCAGGTGTGCTGCTGCTCAAAGTGCTGCTCCAAGTGAGGGGAAGACATGGGACAAGCCAATCTTGCTGGGGAAGAGGAGGGGGGCAAGATTTCTGAGTTTCTTGGGTTGGAGCTTCCATGGCAGCTTGGGAAAAGAGGAGAGAGAAGGTCTTCTTGAAAAGTAACTGAGTCTTTTGGCCTTCTCTAACTGCGCTGCCCTCCTTTTTGCCAAAAACCCTAAAAAACTTGCATGAAAATTAGTGACGACCTATCAAATTTGTCTGCCCGCCTCCAGATTTGTCCATGGTTCTTGGGAAAGCTCCAAGAAAGGCTGCCACAGTCTTCAAGAGGGCTAACAGCCTGCCTGAGTACTCCTGTGTACCTGTGAAAGAGATGTAACTGGAGCTTTCTAACTGTGGGAAACTATGAGAGCCCTAAATCTATGGGGAAAGAGAAGGATCAAGGACAAAGCTCTGATACCACTTGTAATGAAGGAGACCTAACTGTCCTAACTAAGGGGAAAGAGAGAGAGAAGGACTGCAGAAGAAGAGGGAGAGGAGAGAGAAAGACAAGAAGAAGAGAGAGAAAGAGGGAGAGAGGAAGAAGAAGAGGAAGCCATGGAAGCTTGAGAAGGTGAAAAGAGAGTTTCTTGATAATTTTTGTGATGCCTCAAAATACCCTCTTACACCTTATATACCGTCAGTGTGACTGGTATGTTCCCATGCCATATTCCCGTGATCCCCGTTCATTACAGAAGGGGGGAGGTGTTGAGGAGGGAGCGAAGGGAGAAAGGCACTAAGGAGGAAGCGAAAAGAGAAGGAAGAGGAGATTAAAGAAAGAGGAGGTTGGAGAAGGTGCGAGGGATAGAAGCTGCGACTGAACGACAGGTAAAGTAGTTTTTTTTAAAAACAATTATGTGGTTATTTATTTATTTATTTAATTTTTGTTTAATTAACATTGAATTTTCATCTTTTTGGGTTGGTCTTTGTATTTTTGTCTCGCTCTTTTTTTAATGTCTACTTTTGGTTGTTTTGCTCTCTTTTTTTGTGAATGATTTGTGGTTGTTTTGGTTTTTGAAGTTTTTGTTTTGTTTTTTTTTTTTTTTTTGTATGTGTGTGTGTGTATTTTGTGTTCGGTTTTTTTCTATTTTTGTTTTTTGTTTTCGTTGGTGTTTTTGCTTTGCGAAATCTAGTAAAAAGTGAGCGCATCCCCGTCCCGTGCGCATGCGCGGGGTGGGAGTAAGAAAATTTGTATCGGCGGGATCAGACAGGGCGGGCACGACAACATGCGAGGCATAGAGGCCACGGGAGCATCCTGAGGCGCTTAAAACCAAAAACATACGCGTTCACGCGGGACACGAGAGACGCGGCCACACATTAAGAGGAAGAAAAATTAATAAAACCCAAACCATACATTGGATCAAAAGACCATAAAAAGGAAAAATGTACGGGGAGACGAGAGGAAGATGATACAAAAATGTGACATGGGTTCTGGGACAAAATCAGGGTGTTCACATGGAAAAAAACACAAAAAATGGCTCCAAAAATACATACGAGGATTAATATGGAAAAATCCGCTTGTCATAACGCATGGAAAAAAGAAGGAAAAATGTGCCATATAATGTGTCGGATAAACCTATCATGTCAATACACGGTTTCAACCAAGAGAGAACGCGTTCACATGGGAAAAACCCAAAAATCTTACTCAAAAAGGGATTCGAAATTTAATATGGAATGATCAGTGCACCGGAATAGAGGAAAAAAAAAAGAAAAAATGTTTGAAAAAATATAATCGTCAGGGCTATCACATCAAATCTCAGTTCGGATGGGGTTAGAAGGCATTCACATCATGGAAGAAACAAGAAAATTGCACTAAAAAACACCAATAAAAATTATTAACGAAAAATCCAGATGGCGAAACAGGGTAGAGAAAAAAAATTATGCAGAAAGGGTGGCCAGACAAGGCAATCTAGTTAGAATGGAATTCCGAAAAGAGTAGGGCATGTTCACATGGAAAAATGTGAAAAATATGCACAAAAAGGGTTCGAAAACGCATAAAAATTAAGATCGGATGAACCGCGCATCGAAAGGACAGGGATTAAAAAGAAAAAGTGGCAAGAGGAAGATGAAGGACAAGGCTGTCATGTCATATGTGTGTTCGAAAGCAATAAAGTTGCATTCACATGGAAAATCTTCCAAAGTATGGGAAATGCTTCAAAAATTAATAACTCAAGAACCATCCATCGAAACAAGGGTTGGAAAAAGGAAAAATAGACAATTCGAAGGGACAAACAGGGCTGTAAGGTTGGATTTGGATGCCAGTGAACGTAGGATGCATTCACATTCAAAACGTTAAAACAAGGGAGAAAGGGAAAGAGAGAAGGAATGGCCCAAAGGATGGGGTAAAGTTAGATGGGTGGGTGGGAAAGGGATCCCATGAAGGCAGAAAGAGGTCATGACATACATGCATGATCAACTTGAGGCATATGCAGGGGGTATGCACATCAGTCACGTAGGGATGTGTCCCCATACTTAAAATCTTAACGGACAGAGTAGATGGATCGACACAGTGACAGACCTGTCAACCAACTGGATGCTAGTGTCCCCACACTTAAGACATCACATACACATACAAATAGAAAATTAGGGTTAAGAACACTTAGCCCGTTTCGCATATGGTCAAAGGAACCGTCACTGCTACAGAAGGGTTGGAGTCGGCTGCAGGAGAGGTACCGGGGCTCGCTCCAGCGTTTAGCTAGCATGGCAGGGACCATGTTGCAATACCCAAGGAGGTAGCTGGTTGATAAAGCCCGTCAAGGGAGGTGTTGTTGAGGAAGGATAGTCACTCAACTCACTGGCACGCAGATGGGATAAGAGAATAGTCACTTGCCCCAATAACTTACATCACTCAAATTAATATTGATGTGAATCCAAATCTCACATCCGGATTAGCAATCGACAAGGGCGTGGTCCAGAGGGAGTATGCCAGGGTGCACAATTGATGGTGCATTAGTGAGTCCAACCCATCTAGCATAGTTGCAAGCAGGAAGTCGAGGGAGCCTTGCAGTGCAGTGTACAGAACAGAGTGATGTGTCCTGTGCTGATGGCAGAGACCCATCCAGTGGGTGCAGAGAAAAATAGAAACATATCTGACTCTAATGGTCGTAATGTCCCTCAATCATCACCTCTCAATACTTGATTGAAGAACCATTCGTCACACTCAGCCCACCCTCTGTCTCATGCTCCGTTGAAAGATACAGAGGGTAGCCCATTCCTAAAACCCATTAATGTAATCCTTACGGTCACTTGTGCAGAGCTTGTATGCCTTGTATGCATTTGATGGTGCAACAGTGCATCCCTTCCTGTGCCGACATACAGTGCATTGAAAGGCCCATTCCGTATATGAAACACTTCGTTCACACATCTCACCTCTCATTTGATTTGAAGGGAAAGACTGGTCACTCATCCCACCCTCTGTCTCATGCTCTAATAGATACAGAGGGCAGCCCATACACACGTCCCCATCCTGTTATGATAAAATCTCACATCACTCAAGGGGTTGGTAATGAAGATCATGTCGGTTGTTGTGGTCATTAGGATCGTGAAGACGAGGCGTACCCAGGGAGGCAGCCAACAAGTCTTGTACTTCAATGATTTGTAAGAAAGATCGTATGTTAAGAAGGACAGACGGACTAATATTGCAGAGACAGTGCGCCAAGGGAGGTGGCTTCAAATTACTTGCTGAAAAGATGCAGCTGGTGAGTCAGCTATCCTAAACTGTGGGGCGTTACCACCTTTTCCACAGTCAGCTTTCCGCCCAAGGGTGTTTCCACCTTTTCTTCGAACGAGGCCTGTTATGACAGGGAATTTCTTCCTTTTCTCCCATAATAGTTTTGTCTGTTTTTTTCCTTTTATTTGATTTCTTTTTCTTTTTCCTTTGTGTTTTTTTCTTTAAGAAAGAGAATGGTAGAAATACCATGTGTTAGGACCCACCTCGCCAGCATTGTTGGATCAAACAAGAAGAGAACAAGGTCAGGTTGAGAGGTAACTGTGAGGGGCTAGCAGAACGAGACTGCTTCATGAGGAGAATCATAAGGGCTATCAGAAGCATGAAGAGAAGGATGGTGTGATACCCAAAAGGGAGAGGGTAGGTCGACTGTGATTGTCAAGTTCCCCAAAGAGGGAAGTACTTCTTCAGACGATAGACATTGATCAGGAAATGATCATCAAAGGTATCAACAATCTGCACATGAAGAGAGCCATTAGGATTGACAACAAGTACCTTGTATAGGCCCATCCCCCATTGTTGAAGATTGCCAAGAAACTTGCCAAATCTCGAATCATAGGCTAGGACAAGATCACCTTCTTTGAACTCCTTGTGCTTGATAAAACTGTCATGATAGGCCTTACATCACGCTTGAGTGGTTTCCATACACTGTAGGGCCATCCATCGTATCTCATTCAAGCATTCCAAGTGTAGGAGGCAGCGTTGCAGTGACTCATCATCTTCCAAGCGTTCTTTAACTGCAACTTGCAAAGAGGGAAATTCTAGTTCAATAGCGAAGACGGCTTCTATTTCATACACTAACTGGAAAGGGATGTGTCCTGTAGCTGCCTTATGGGAGGTTTTGTATGCCCCAGAGGGCCTCTGTAAGTCGATTTTCCTAGTCGCGACAATGTGCGGCAATCATTCTTGTCAGGATCGAGCAAAGAATGCGATTGGTGACTTCAAATTGGCCATTGGCTCTAGGGTAGTAAGGAGTGGACTTGCGATGGCGGATCTTATACAGCTCCGTCAGCTCCTCCATGATTTTGTTAAGGAAATGAGTACCCTATCGCTTACCAGCTCGAGGGGACTCCCAAAACGGGTGATAATATTCTCGTACATGAACAGGGCTACGCTGTTACCATCGTCCTGCTTCACGGCTTTAGCTTCACACCACTTTGTGACATAATCCGTACATATTAAGATGTATCTGTTTTGCTTCCCTCTGGTGGGTGGATCAATGGGACCCACAAAATCAATCCCCCACTTCTCGAATGGCTTTAGGGGAAGAATGGGTTGCAGTGGCATGGCACTTATTTTGGTGGTTTTCCCATTCGCTGACAAGCATCACATCTCTTACAATAGTCATATGCATCCTTGTGGAGGGTTGGCCACCAGTATCCCTCCAATAGAGCCTTCCTGGCTGTCGCTTCTCCTCCGAAGTGTCCACCACATGGTTTGTCATGGCATGCTTTCAATACTATGCTGATTTCATCCCCTGCAACACATGTTCACAGTGCACCACCTAAGCAAGGTGTAGGGGGCTGATTCTAACAGAATGTAATGTGTCCATCTGTTCCCTTCAGGACACGTCTTAGCAGTCCATTGGAAAAGAGGTCTAGAAAACTCCGCCCAGCACTCCCATGGAATGTCACGGGGTTTGCGATCTAGGACTTTTCGCGCCCGCCACGTAGCGGAAGTATTCTAGTCCTTCCCACTTAGGACCGACCTGAATCGGGATTTTCCCTAATGGTCATTTCCTAAACGGCAACTAGCGTCGAACCCCAAGTGAACTACTTTACGCAGAATCGCCAAGGCCGAAGCGGATTCACGGTGCACTTGGTTCAAGGAGAATGGGAAACGAGAGGGATGCAAGGCTCGACCTCTGTGCCATAAGACATAGTCCCATTCCATTCCCCTAAAACAGCGTAAACTGGGATTATTGTAACCTATACTCTAGGTCAGCGCCCTTGTTATTCATTCCCTCTCAGAAGATCCCCTTGCTGTCCATTATGATTAAGAAAAGTTCCCAGCCAACCGGGACCACCCATCCGTAGGACGGACCCATGGCCACATCCATCACACTTTTCTCAGGTTGTTTTAGTTGTCTAATAACCTACCACATTTAGTTAGACATGCATCAAGAAGCTTCCTTAATTAGCCCGTTAGGCAATGGATCCTTCACGTAATCTTAGCACTTGACATAGAAAAGCAGTGTCAAACAAGTTCCTTTTCAACAGGTTATCATATTTATCTTTGGAATACATTTCTAAAGTCCAGCCCGTAGGCTTATCCATAATCCGCTCGAAGGCTATCTAGCAATCCACAGGGATTACTAATCCAAGACTCCGCCCGTAGACTAGTATGCGGGCCTCGAGATCCAATCTCGAGTCACGTTGGCCTCTTGTGCAGGGCCTGAAAGGAGAGGGATTTATGGCTAGAGCCCCCCCTAGCACCCAAGCGTCCTCATGCTCCAAGTAGTGCTCAATGGAGAGACCTCTCGCGGTGGGTTCGGTCCACCTTCCTGGCACAGATAACAACCCTCTTGGTTAGGGCCAGGTAGACAGTCGGGGGTAACTGAAGCTGCCTCTCCCTTCAGGCCTTCAACCTCAAGCATTAGATATCTTTTCATCCTTTAGTTCCTTGTGTAAACAAATCAAACAGTGCTCTCTAAACTGCTACAAGCATAATCATATCCAGTGGTCGTTATTTGGCCAACTGCTAAGGAGTGAATCCTTCTCTCTGAATGCATTCAGCATTCGATCCGGGATCAATTGCGACTCGGTAAGATCCCTAAGGGTTTGTTTGTTAACCCGTATGTCCTTGGGTTAGGGCAATACCCTATTAACCCAACTTAACCAATACCTTAAGTTCTATTAATAGTAAATATGTTGCTCCAAATTATTGATTGGTCCTTTGCTTCCAAGCAAATATCTAATTCCCTTATCTTGGTTACTTTTCCCAAGAAAGGTGCTATGTCAGGATGATTACTCATCCTCTTGCAAGATAAACTTGCGCAAGAATCTGCCAATCTCATTCCGAGGAATTGGCCATTCTCTTGTGATCAAACCACGGGATCATGCAACTCTGCAACTTGTTGCACAAGTGTCGCATCTAATCCATGGGACTATTTCACCCATCGAATGGCGTCTTCTAATCACGGAATTTTGATTAGATAGGAAACGGGGTTTTGGGTGTCTTCATATCCAATCCATTTCCGATTGCACTAGGCCAACATCATTCGGTCCTAGGGGTTCCATCTCAATCCGAGTTTTATCTTTTGAATGAGTGATCTTTAGGGCAGAAACCCTAATTTGTTCTTGCAAGTTCGTCCAATTGTTCCCACATTCCATGAATGTGGGCATGACTTTAGGGTATGAGAGTTTCGACTTGGCAATAAGTGCGACTAGGTCAAGTCCTTAACATGCTAAACCCTAGCTAGCACTTGGAGTATATTGTATCGATCAAAGAGGGGAAAACTAGTCGCATTACCATACAATTCTCGTAAGCACATGAGTCATTGCTCTACGTATGATTAGATTTACAAACCCTAACTTTTCTTGTAAAGATCAACGCACATGTTAAAATTCGCATGACTTCCATTGATCCTACTAGTACATGCATTCACAACTCATGCTACTAAGCTCTTAAGGTTTTATGTTAACCAAACCATGTAGCCTTTTCCTAACTTCATTTCTGAATGAAATATTTGTATGCTGAATGAGCATAACGCAACCTTTCCTAACTACTACGTAGTTGAATGAGTTTTATGCCAATTGACTAGAGTTAACCTACTTCATGCAACTCTAGAATCATTTCCATGCTTAACAAATTTCTACTGTTGTTAGCAACTTTCTTAATGAATTATTATGAAGAAGGATTTTTCTAATAATGCGACATGCGATTTAATCTTTCCATGCATAATCAAAGGTGTACTTCAATAATCTCGACTTTGTAATGATAGTCATTAGTTGTTCTAGATTCGTTACTTTGCAATGCACAGAAGCAACTTGCTAAAAATGCATAGACATCTTTCGTTCATTCCATTGAAAAATACAATTGACCAATCTTCAATCGTGAGTTATTTCCTTTAAAATAGCTAGTGTATTTCAATAGAAAAAGTGCATCCTAATTCCATTATCCATGCATAAATTGCAATATTTTGACGTAAATCACAAATAGGAAGAAAACGTGGACTTGTGGGTTTGGTGAAATATCCAAATGAATATTGGGAGATGATCCTCCTGCGAGTGCGCCTTGTGCCTTTTTTGGGGCCATCGTGAATTCGACCTTCTTGTCTTGGCCGTAGTCTTATGATCTTGGCCCGTCTCCCTCATACCCGCAATTCGCTTTGAGGCACGGCACCTTGATAGAAGTACTGATTTGCACAATTTGGCTTTAGAAGGTCTTAGGATTCGGAGCTTGGGCCTTCTATTTTCTTTAAAAATCCCGAGAGTTTAAGGAAATCCTCTCCAATGGCCTTATGGGGGAAATCGAGTGGGAAGGGCTTTGTAGCTCCCTCTCCTTCAAAGCCCCGGAAAGGCGTATTAGGGAACTAATGGGAAGGCCTTATAGGCTTCCACTTGGAACTTAAGAGGGAAAAGAAATTTGGACTTTTGGAGGGTTCAAAAGGGAAGGGCCTTTAAACTGGCTAGAAAAATGGGCTTGTGGGTGAGAAACCCGGGGTAATATGGACTTGTGTGGGGAATCCACGGGAAGGGCTTAACAACCGGGGTAAAATGGCTTTTGGGGGATGCAAAGGGAAAGGGGGCTTAAATCCTGGGGGGTAAAAACCACTTGTGTAGGAATGCAATGGAAAAGGGGGCTTAGAGAGCCCCCTTAGAAGCTTCTACTAAAGAGCTTCTGGGCTATAGCACGTGGCGTAAGGAGACGACGATTTGATGATGGCTCTTGGCGATGGCAGTGGTGGCCTCGGCTTTGGGCAGCGGTGATTCTATCAGCTGGTGGCTCCACGGACTATAGCGGCTCTTTCCTCCTCCACGCAGCACAATGGCAACATCAACACCTCCACAGTCAGTCTCGTCGTTCTTCCTCTCTCACTCTACAACTTGTCGCAGCTATCCTTCCTCATGACTCCCTTATCCCCCTGTCAAAGGGGGTTTTTATAGTTGAAGGGAGAGGGGACCTCCCCCCTATGCAGCCTGTTGCATGGCCCTATTTCCCCCACAACCTCCAACAATAGTGCTGACACATCCGCGCCACACTCCCTCTCCTCCAGCAAGGCCTTCGGTTGGGGGAAGAAGGATTAATAAATATAATATAAAAAAGAATTTGAATTTTTATCCCCACATTATCCTCTTTACCTCCTCCCAAGAGAATGCTCACCTGCGGTTATGCGGGTTTTTAAACCTTAGTCCGGTTTTTCCAGTGGAGAGTCATGATACCTCGCGTACAGCTTAGAGATTGCACCGTCAGTAACTCCAATGCCAAAAATTTCCTTTGCGTGAGATTCACGTGGTTTATGGAAAGTTGGACTAGTATTTTTTTTTTAATGGAAATATTACATTCTCTCCCCCTTGGAGGAATAGAGATGTTCTCATCTCGAGATAAACTGGGGATATTGATGGTTGAGAGTGCTTTCATCTATCCAAGTGGCATCCTCCTCGGGATAATCTTTCCATTGGATGAGGCATTCTCTCAAGGTTCTGGATCTTGGTTGTCTCTCCCTAACATCTAGGATCTTGTCAGGCCGTAGCTCAAGGACTCCTTGGCTAGGCATTACAACTTTTTGGTCATCAAGTACATGGCTAGGATTAGGTACATACTTCTTCAATAGGATGATATGGAATACATTATAAACCTTTAGGTTCTCAGGGAGTTGTAGTCTATAAGCATTAGGTCCTAGGCACTTGAGGATCTTGTATGGTCCACAATACCTTGGACTTAGCTTCTTGCAATCTCCTAAGGATAGGGAACTCTTATTTGGGCGTACGCCAATGAAGACCATGTCTCCTTCCTCGAAGATTCTATTTTGACACTTCAAATCCGCGTATGCCTTCTGTCTCTCCTTGGCGGCTTGGATGTCCTGTCTTATTGACTTTATTTGGTCATCCATCTCTTCGAGCATCTACATTGAAGCTTCAACCCTCAAGGTTGGATCTGAGGAGTTTAGGGGACTTCAACAGTCATGATCATACAATGCTTGAAAAGGGGTCATCTGAATGCTTTGTTGGTAGGAAGCATTGTAGGCAAATTCAACCAAAGGCAAGTATTGTATCCACCTTTTTGGTTCACAACAGCAGTGTGCCCTTAGCATATCCTCGATAACTTGATTGACTCTCTCCGTTTGGCCATCGGTTTGGGGATGGTAAGCTGTACTAAAACAGAGTTGAGTCCCAATGGCTTCAAAGATAGCTCTCCAGAAGTGTGGTGTGAAGAGTGAATCACGATCACTAATGATTCTTCTGGGTAACCCATGTAGCTTGAATATCTCCTTGATAAACAACCTTGCAATGTCTGAGGCTTTATAGTTTGTCTTAACTGGAATAAGGTTTGCAACCTTAGTAAGCATGTCAACCACAACCATGATGGAGTTGTATCCTCCCTAAACTTGGGGTAGACCAACAACAAAGCCCATACTGATGAATTCCCATTTCATTTGGGGAATGTCAAGTGGTTATAACTTTCCAGGCATTTTGACTTGTTCGGTTTTGATACGTTGACAAGACAAACACTCAGTGACATATTTGAGAACGTCACCTTTAAGCTTCTCCCAATAGTAGCACTTTCTAACTGCATTGAGGGTCTTGGCATAGCCCTAGGATGTCCTAAGAAAGGGGAATCACGAGCTTCCCATAGAATCTTTTGATTATGTGAATGGCTTGCCGGTATACATAATCTCTTTCTATAGTAGACAAGTCCACTATTGATAGAGAATTCATGATACTTAGCCTGTAGCTTTTGGTCCTGGTCCTTGATAGGGATCTCCCTTAGCATCTTTTGATAGGCTGGATCATGGCATGCTTTCTCTCTAGCTAGCTCAAGTATTGGGTTGTTTGGCATGGACACCTTTGTGACTAGTGATCTAGCTGTTGATGGATTTTGCAAGATTAGAGAATTAAGGAATGCCTTGCACGACTGAGTGCATCGGCAACTACATTCTCCTTTCCAGGTCCGTATTTGATTTCAAAATCATACTCCTCCAGCACTTCAATCCACCAACATTGCCTCATGTTGAGCTCGTTCTAGGTAAAGATCTACTTGAGACTTTTATGATCAGTCACTAGAGTAAACTTGTTACCTAACAAGTAGTGTCTCCAAAGCTTTAGAGCATGGATGACAGCTAACAATTCTAGATCATGGGTAGCATAATTCTTCTCATTGCTCTTCAGTTTCCTTGAAGAGTACGCTACAGGATGACCTTCTTGCATGAGCACAAATCCTAAAGCAAGAGTGCTAGCATCAGTTACTACCTCGAACTCCTTACTGAGGTTCGGGAGTTTCAGTATAGGTGCTGATACCAAACTTTGCTTTAATCTATCAAAGCTAGATTGTTTGGCAGTTGACCATGCAATGGATGTTTGCTTCTTCAGTAGATCCGTCAGAGGTGCTGCAATCAAAGCATAGTTTTTTATAAAGGCCCTATACCATCCTGTTAATCCAAGAAAACTGCGTATCTCTTTGACAGTTGTTGGTATTGGCCATTCTAGAACATTTCTGACTTTGGCCGGATCCACTGAGATTCCTTCCGCTGATACGATGAATCCCAGATATTCAATCTGACATTTGAAGAATGCACACTTCTTTATCTTAGCATAGAGCTTATGTGCCATCCAAAGTTGGGGTTCATGATCTTCTTCCTATTTAGAATAGACTAAAGTATCATCGAAGAAGACGAGTATGAAGTCATCAAGATATGGCCTAAAGATATCCTGCATTAACTTGTTGAAGGTGGCATGCGCATTCGTAAGCCCGAATGACATAACTAGAAACTCAAAGTATCCATATCTTGTGTTGAAGGCCGTCTTTGGGATATCTTCTTCCTTGATCCTTATCTGATAGTAACCGGACCTAAGATCAATCTTGGAGAAGATATTCGCACCCTGAAGACGGTCAAGAAGCTCATCTATTCGAGGAATAGGGTACTTGTTCTTGACAGTTGATCCTCTGTAATCAATACACAGTCGAAGCGTTCCATCTTTCTTTTTCTAGAACAGTACTGGAGCTCCCCATGGTGAACTACTAGGATGGATGTAGCCCTGATCTAGGAGTCTCTTGAGTTGTTCCTTTAGCTCAATTGCTTCCGGGATGAACATCTTACAACGTCTCTTTGCAATTGGCGTAGCTTGAGGAACGAGCTTGATCTCATGATCCACTTCTCTTTGAGGCAGGAGTTCTGTCAACTCTTCAGGAAATACATCCGCGTACTCGTTTAGCCATGAAGGTTCTTCACTAGACTCCTGCTTCTGATCTAACTTATTGAGCTTAATCAAGTAGACAGGCAGTCCCTTTCTAACTCCCTTTATAATTTGAGATGATTTGGCCAATTGAATTTTCGGCTTTCCAGCCTCACCTTGAGTTGTGACAAATTCCCCTTCAGAGTTCCGAAAGGAAATTTGGCCCTTTCCACAATGAATGTGGGCATCATTAGGTTTAAGCCAATCCATTCCGAGTAGACACTCATGGATACCTACGTTCATGACTCTGAATTTGACCGAAGTCGTCTTTTCTCCTAGAAAGAATTCCACCTTAGCAGTTTGCCTAGTACAAGTGACCCCAAAACCATTTGCTAATTCCACAAGCAAGGTAGGTGCTTCTACTATGGCTATTCCTAATCTTCTTACATAAGCTGATGAGATAAAGGAATGTGTACTGCCACAATCAATCAAGGTTTTGAAACCTTTACCTTGATAATCCGATGGCGTTTGAATCACCGAAAACTGGCGATTCTTCCCTTTCTTGTGAAGAGCGGCATGGACAGTCGCCCTTTCAAACTCTGCTTCCATGGTCGGATCTTCTTCTTCGTACATTTCCCTGTTGGCAACGCAGGCGGTTCTTCCTCTGCCTCAGGTGGGGGCTCCCTAGCCACGGCCAGTTCCTTGGAAAGGTGCTTGATGATGTCCTCTGCCAAGCTTGGGACATTGCCTCTTGAAATGACCAAGCTCGTTGCAGTGGAAACAATAGAGATTTCGGCCATTGCTTTGGGTAGGGACAAAGCTGTTGGCATTATTAGTCCTTGCTTTCTTTCTTTGTCCCTGATTCTGACCTTGAACTCTCTTCATTTGAGGCCTATATGCTCCTCTGTTCAGGTCATTATAAGACCAAGTTTTGTTACTTCTTGGTCTAGCCTACACCTCTTGAATTATAGGTGCAGCTCGAATGAGTGCGTCCTGTAGATCTATTTGGTACATTGATTCGAGTGGGTATTAACTGGTGGGTTTAAACCAGCACAAAATTTTGACACCTGTTGTGTCATGTCCATCTGTGGCGCATACTTAAGAAGTGAGACAAATTTTGAGTATTATGCGTTAAGAGTGAGTCCCAGCTGTTTCAGCTTGTAGAACTCATTCATTGTCTGCGTGTGATACGCAGGTGGTAAGTATCTTCCTTGCACAACTTTCTTCAGCTTTTCCCAAGTAACGGATCCTTCTGTGATCCCTTGATCTCTGCACCATTGCTTCCACCAAAGCCTGGCTTTGCCGGTGAGCTTCAGCTTGGCGAGCATAGCCTGGTTGGCGGGTGCAGTACCGGCTGCTTCAAAGAAATCCTCCATGGACTCTATTCAAATCTCAGCATCCGCTTGGACAGTCCTATCTTTCCTGTCAAATTCTGGTGGCTTGATCCGCTTGAGAAGAAACTTCTTCTCTTGGATCACGACAGTACTTGATGTAGGAGGTGAACCGGGAATTTGTACCTGGGGTTGTGCTTGGATAGAGGTTTCTTAACGTTATAACTCGCTAATCGTTATGATTTATATTTCATACCCATTTCAGCTATCAACCAAGCAATCTAGCCACTTAACTTTTTATCAATTCTCATAGACAAAACAAACATTGATAAAAATAAGTCTTATTCCATTTATATGGGTCTCGCCCTTTCGGAGTACAATATTTCTTGGGATGGCAAAGCAACTGATACATTTAGTTCGAGGAGAATAATGTTGTATTACATTTATCTATGGGAACTAGATAATAGTATGGTTTTGGGTCATGGATCTTCAGGAATCGGTAAGTCATCGAAAGATTAGGGTATCCTTTCCTTTGGAACCCATTCTTCTCATAGCGCCCCAACACCTTGATCCTGTCGGTGGGGATTACACGGGTCACTTCCTTGTATACATATGAGTTTAGTTCAACCCTCTTACCTTGAATATGTAAAGTTGAGTTTATGTGAGCCTCCGCAAAAATGAACTTCACGATCTTCAGGTCCTCCAAACACTTGATCCTCTTTAGGTTGGTTCGAAGGTACGCAAACCGATGGGCAGCTACATAGTAGATTCCTGAATCACCCATCCATCTCCATTCCACTTACAAAGGCGATGGATTATAAATGCGATCTAGGATGTTCATCATATCAACCCTTTGTTGATAATCCGAGGAATGCATGGCAATCATAAACATGACTCGGAACACTAAGAACCTGTTCCATGCTTCATAATTATGCAAGAAAGCATCGAAAGTAAGGAAATGTTCTAAACAACAACATTTGCTTTACTTCATCTTATTAAGATTTCTTAAAAATGAATCCTTCGTTGGTTCACTCTGATACCAATTGTAACGTGTCCACCTGCTCCCTTCAGGACACGTCCTAGCAGTCCATCAGAAAAGAGGTCTAGAAAACTCCACTCGGCACTCCCATGGAATTTCACGGGGTTTGCGATCTAGGACTTTCCATGTCTGCCATGTAGCAGAAGTATTCTGGCTGTTCGACCTGAATTAGGGTTTTCCTAATGGTCATTTCCTAAACGGCAACTATCATCAAACCCCAAGCGAACTATTTTACGCAGAATCGCCAGGGCCGAAGCAGATTCACGCTGCACTTGGTTTAAGGAGAATGGGAAATGAGAGGGGTGCAAGGCTCGACCTCTCTGACATAAGACATAGTCCCATTCCGTTTCCCTAAAGCAATGTAAATCGGGATTATTGTAACCTAGACTCTAGGTCAGCGCCCTTGTTATTCATTCCCTCTGAGAAGATCCCCTTGCTGTCCATTATGATTGAGAAAAGTTCCAGGCCAAGCGGGACAACCCATTCATAGAATGGACCCATGGCCACATCCACTGCACTTTCCTCAGGTTGTTTTAGTTGTCTAATTACCTACCACATTTAGTTGGACATGCATCAAGCAACTTCCTTAATTAGCCTATTAGGTGCACTGGATCCTTCACGTAATCTTAGCAGTTGACATAGAAAAGCAGTGTCAAACCTTTTCAACAGGTTATCATATTTATCTTTGGAATACATTTCTAAAGTCCAGCCCGTAGGCTTATCCATAATCTGCCCAAAGGCTATCCAGCAATCCACACGGATTATTAAGCCAAGATTCCGCCCGTAGACTAGTATGCGGGCCTCGAGATCAAATCCCGAGTCACATTGGCCTCTTGTGTAGGGCCCGGAAGGTGAGGGATTTACGGCCAAAGCCCCCCTGGCACCCAAGCATCCTCCTGCTCCAAGTAGCGCTCAACGGAGAGACCTCTCGCAGCGGGTTTGGTCCACCTTCCCGGTGTGGATAACAACCCCCTTGGTTAGGGTTAGGCAGACAGTCGGGGGTAACTGAAGCTGCCTCTCCCTTTAGGCCTTCAACCTGAAGCATTAGATATATTTTCATCCTTTAGTTCCTTGTGAAAATAAATCAAACAATGCTCTCTAAACTGTTATATGCACAATCATATCCAGTGGTCGTTATTTGGCCAACTTCTAAGGAGTGAATCCTTCTCTCCGAATGCATCCAGCATTCGATCCGAGATCAATTGCGACTCGGCAAGATCCCCAATGGTTTGTTTGTTAACCCGTATGTCCTTGGTTTAGGGCAATACCCTATTAACCCAACTTAACCAATACCTTAAGTTCTATTAACAGTAAATATGTTGCTCCAAATTATTGATTGGTCCTTTGCTTCCAAGCTAATATCTAATTCCCTTATCTTGGTCACTTTTCCCAAGAAAGGTGCTATGTCAAGATGACTATTCATCCTTTTGCAAGATAAACTTTCGCAAGAATCTGCCAATCTCATTCCGAGGAATTGGCCATTCTCTTTTGATCAAACCACGGGATCATGCGACTCTGCAACTTGTTGTCGCATCTAATCCATGGGACTATTTCACCCGTTGAATGGCGTCTTCTAATCACCGAATTTTGATTAGATAGGAAACAAGGTTTTGGGTGTCTTCATATCCAATCCATTTCCGATTGCACTAGGCCAACATCATTTGGTCCTAGGGGTTCCATCTCAATCCGAGTTTTATCTTTTGAATGAGTGATCTTTAGGGCAGAAACCCTAATTTGTTCTTGCAAGTCCGTTCAATTGTTCCTACATTCCGTGAATGTGGGTAGGACTTTAGGGTATGAGAGTTTCGACTTGGCAATAAGTGCGACTAGGTCAAGTCCTTAACGTACTAAACCCTAGCTAGCACTTGGAGTATATTGTATTGATCAAAGAGGGGAAAACTAGTTGCATTACGATACAATTCTCGTAAGCACATGAGTCATTGCTCTACGTATCATTAGATTTACAAACCCTAACTTTTCTTGTAAATATCAATGCACATGTTAAAATTCGCATGACTTCCATTGATCCTAATAGGACATGCATTCACGACTCATGCTACTAAGCTCTTAAGATTTTATGTTAACCAAACCATGCAACCTTTTCCTAACTTCATTTCTGAATGAAATATTCGTATGTTGAATGAGCATAACGCAACCTTTCCTAACTACTACGTAGTTGAATGAGTTTTATGCCAATTAACTAGAGTTAACCTACTTCATGCAACTCTAGAATCATTTCCATGCTTAGCAAATTCCTACGGTTGTTAGCAACTTTCTTAATGAATTATTACGAAGAAAGATTTGTCTAATAATGCAACATGCGATTTAATCTTTCCATGCATAATCAAAGGTGTACTTCAATAATCTCGACTTTGTAATGATAGTCATAAGTTGTTCTAGATTCGTTACTTTGCAATGCGCAGAAGCAACTTGCTAAAAATGCATAGACATCTTTCGTTCATTCCATTGAAAAATACAATTGACCAATCTTCAATCGTGAGTTATTTCCTTTAAAATAGCCAGTGTATTGCAATCGCAAAAGTGCATTGCAATATTTCGACATAAATCACAAATAGAAAGAAAACTTGGACTTGTGGGTTTGGTGAAATATCCACATGAATATTAGGAGATGATCCTCCTGCGGTTGCGCCTTGTGCCTTTTTAGGGGCCATCGTGAATTCGACCTTCTTGTCTTGGCCGTAGTCTTATGATCTTGGCCTGTCTCCCTCGTACGCGCAATTCCCTTTGAGGTATGGCACCTTGATAGAAGTACCGATTCGCAAAATTTGGCTTTAGAAGGCCTTAGGGTTCAGAGCTTGGGCCTTCTATTTTCTATGAAAATCTCGGGAGTTTAAGAAAATCCTCTCCAATGGCCTTATGGGGGAAATCGAGTGGGAAGGGCTTTGTAGCTCCCTCTCCTTCAAAGCCCCAGAAAGGCGTATAGGGAACTAATGGGAAGGCCTTATAGGCTTCCACTTCGAAGCTTAAGAGGGAAAAGAAATTTGGACTTTTGGAGGGTTCAGAAGGGAAGGGCCTTTAAATCGGCTAGAAAAATGGGCTTGTGGGTGTTGCAATGAGAAGGGGGTTTAAAAGAAACCGGGGTAATATGGACTTGTGTGGGGAATCCACGGGAAGGGGCTTTAAAAACCCGTGGTAAAATGGCTTTAAAGGACTTGTGTGGGGAATCCATGGGAAGGGCTTAACAACTGGGGTAAAATGGCTTTTGGGGGATGCAAGGGGAAAGGGGGCTTAAATCCCGGGGGGTAGAAACTGCTTGTATAGGAATGCAATGGAAAAGGGGGCTTAGAGAGCCCCCTTAGAAGCTTCTAAGGAGCTTCTGGGCTGCAGCACGTGGCGCAAGGAGACGATGATTTGATGATGGCTCTTGGCGATGGCAGCGGCGGCCTCGGCTTTGGGCGGCGGCGATTCTATCAGCTGGCGGCTCCACAGACTATAGTGGTTCTTTCCTCCTCCACGTAGCACAACGGCAGCATCAACACCTCCATAGTCAGACGCCGTTCTTACTCTCTCACTCCATAGCCTGTCGCAGCTATCCTTCCTCACGACTCCCTTACCCCCTACCAAAGGGGGTTTTTATAGTTGAAGGGAGAGGGGACCTCCCCCCCACATGGCCTGTTGCATGGCCCTATTCCCCCCACGACCTCTAGCAATAGTGCTGACACATCCACGCCACACTCCCTCTCCTCCAGCATGGCCTTTGGCTGGGGGAAGAAGGAGTAATAAATATAATATAAAAAAGAATTTGAATTTTTATCCCCACATTATCCTCTTAACCTCCTCCCAAGAGGATGTTCACCTGCGGTTATGCGGGTTTTTAAACCTATGTCCCGTTTTGCCAGTGGGAGAGTCATGATACCTCACGTACAGCTTAAAGATTGCACCGTCAGTAACTCCAATGCCGGAATTTTCCTTTGCGTGAGATTCACTGGTTTGTGGAAAGTTGAACTAGTAACATATTTTTTTAACGGAAATATTACACAGAAGCTTCTTCTTCTCACGGCTTGAGATGCCAGGAGAATACTGTTGAGTTTCCAGGAGGTTGTCTATGTCTGCATACCAGGGAGTAACTATTTCAACTCGAAACAAGGAAGCATTAAGAAGGTCTGGATCATCTTGTTCCTCTTTTGCAGTTTGAGGGATCTGTGATAGATGATCGGCTAGGACATGGGAATGGCCAGGCTTAGTGACCACTTCAAAATCAAACTCCTAGAATAGGAGCAATCATCTCATCATTCATCCTTTAACATCTACTTTGTTCATCAAGAAGGATAAGGCTTCATGATCCACATAGAACTTGAAATGTATTGACAGTAGATAGTGTCTAAACTTCTCCAGTGCAAACACCATTGCCAAGCACTCAAGCTCTCTACTATGTAGTTCCATTCCCTATCAGTGACCTTCGGGCTTGCATAATATATTGGTTGATCTAATTTAGAGGGGCTCTTTTGACATAGGACATCACTTAGCCCTTTGACTGATGCATCTGTGTGCACATGAAACTCCTTCGTCCAGTCAGGAGGTTGTAAGATAGGTGCTTTGATAAGGCACTGTTTTAAGGTATTAAAGGCTTCTTCACAATCATCAGTCCAAAGAAAATCCACATCTTTCCTTAGGAGCTTGTGTAGAGGGGTTGCCTTGGTTGCAAAATGTGCAATAAATCTTTTGTAGTAGCCCACATGGCCAAGAAATCCTCTCAATTGCTTGAGGTTTGTTGGTGCTGTCAAGGCAGCAATCTTCACAATCTTTGTCGGGTCTATTGCAATCCCTTGTGCAAAGACAATATGGCCCAAAAGAACTCCTGATGAGACGCCAAAGACACATTTGTCAAGATTGAGAGAAATCGCATACTCTCGGCATCTGTCAAAACATTACTCTAGGTGTCCCCAGTGCTCATGGATCAAACTATAGACACAAAAGTCATCAAGATACACCTCAATGAAATCATGAGGACGATTTTGGAAGGAAGCCATCACTACTCGTTGGAAGGTAGCAGGAGCATTACATAGCCCAAATGGCATCACTCTATAGGCATATGTCCCCCATTCTGTGGTGAAGGTTGTTTTGGATTGGTCCTCTTCTGCAATTTGGACTTGATTATATCCGTTGAATCCATCCAAGAGGGAATACAGCTCATGGCATGCCACTGTG
Organism: Lygodium microphyllum; assembly: GCF_053477565.2. Taxonomy (NCBI): domain Eukaryota; kingdom Viridiplantae; phylum Streptophyta; class Polypodiopsida; order Schizaeales; family Lygodiaceae; genus Lygodium; species Lygodium microphyllum. The sequence continues at coordinate 43,160,900 of NC_141140.1, read as the reverse complement.
TCTAGTAGTTGGTATTTAAAAGGGATAGGGAAATGATCCTTCTTCGTCTTCGAGTTCAACTTTTGAAAGTCCACACATATTCTAAGTTTCCCATTCTTCTTGGGTACTACCACACTGGGCGAAACCCATTCACTATTAGCCACGGGATAAATAAACTCGGCCTCAAGAAGCTTCAATAATTCAGCCTTCACCAGATCAGAATAATTAGGATTCATACGCCTTTGTCTTTAACACCATATTGGGGAATATGAAAATTTTCTGTAAGTTTGGGACACGTGGTTAAATCTCTAGATTTGTCATAACTTGAACACTTTAACTCCAAATCAAGTGCTCTATAGGTCAATAGATTTCATTTTTCAAGTGCTTTCAAACGATAGGTCACATCATATGGTTTTGAGAAACTTATGCACATGTTATCCGGGTGCCACCTTTTTTATATTCAAAAAATGGGAATTGGGAGATTCCCAACTAACTAATATTGTGTTCTTTGCCTTACAGGTTTGGCATCAGGCTCTAGGTCAATATGATGTTGGCATACTGTGGGATCAATCCCCTTTAGGTCTTTGTACAACCAAGAAAACACGTCTAAGTTCTCCTTTAATAATTCTTGCAGGACCACTAGTTCTTCTTCTGGAAGATTGAGGCCCACTTTCAGGTGACGTTTAGTACCGTCAGTATCCAGGAACGTCACTTATCTTTCACCTTCCACTTCACGGATGAATGTCCCACGGATTGCTTTCGGATGGAGATCTTACTCTTTCAAGGGAGTTGTGTCCTTGTCTGATGTTCCACTAGAACCAGTGTCCTCCTTCTGAACAGATGACTCATTTGTCTATTGAAATTGCTGGAAGGGTATCAGAGTTTTGTTTGCTTCTATGTGAGTGGTGATTTCTTTTGGACTTAGGGATTCATCTTCAGAGGATGCATCTAGGAATGTCACATAGTACGGACCTTCTAGAAGCCATGGCTCTGATGGATTTGGCTTTTGTTGGCAAGGGGTATCATCATCATCTTTTCTCTAGACTAGATGGTAAGGGTGACAGGAGCCACTAGTAAACTTAATTCTTGTGCCTTTGATCCATTGCTTATACAGATTTTGCATACTTTGTGGTCCATTGGCCAACCCAAATGGAACCATGTTCATCCCATCCAACAGCTTGAGATCTTCAGACTACTCTGAGGTCTCTGTAGGGACATCAACAAGATCATCCACTATCAGAGGAAATTCTTCATCTGCACTTTCATAACCTGCTTCATTTTCTTCCTTATCACATCCATCCTCTTCCTCTGGAGGCTTTGTCTCTGCTTCTGTAGAGGCTCTGTAGGAGAAGAATAGATCTTCTGCCTCTGCATCTACTTTTGCTTCTGTCTTTGGCTCTGTCTCTATTACTGTCTTTGCGACTGCCATGTAACAGGGAGAATAGTACATCCATGCTTCTATTTCACTGTCAGAGGTGATTTCAGAAGTCAATTCCAATTGAAGCAGGAGGTATTCTCCCATGGAAAATGACTTTTCCTCCCTCTGTAGTTGGCTTACAGTGGCCACTATTAGGGACTATGCCTCTGTTTTCTTGGGAAAGATCTGTTTAATAGCCTCTTCGTCTCCTGATGTACCATTTGTTACTTCATTGGAGGAGTCAGTTATGACTTCGATGGATGTGGATCCATTGCCTTTTTGCGATCCATACAATTTCAACACCACTTTGTTGGGTCCTTTGCCTAGGGTTAGGGTTCCTTTGAACCAGTCCGTCCTGGCTCTTGCTTCAAAAAGCCAAGGTCTTCCCAATAGCAGAGGGTATGAGGTCCCATAAGAATTTAGTTTGACCACCAAATATGTCAACCAATAGTCTCTTCCTGCAAGGGTTGTTTTTACGTATGGGAGGACGCCCAACGGTTTAATGCTGCTTTGGTCTGCCAATTTGATAAGCCACTGTGTAGGTTGAATTCCTTTCAACCCTAAGTCCTTCATTGTCACATCCATCATTATGTTTACTGATGAGCCTCCATCAATCAATGCATCTGAAATAAAGCATCCTTCTATCCATACACTAATCTCTGGGGTTCCAGGATCTAGGAAGGCATTAGCCACATCTACTTCCTTCGCAGGTTCTACGGCTCTGTTGGACTTTATTGTTGTTGGGGAAGCAATCCTTAGTCTGCATCTTCTTGTCAAGATGCTTTTGAATTTCTTTTGGCAGTTGGGAGATAGCACGAGCAACTACCAGAATGTTAAGTTAGGTTTAAAAGTGTCTAGGTCTTTTACCAAGTTATACTCTTTGATAGGATCCATGGGCTTCTCCAGCCTGCTCGGGAATGGGGCTACATCCATTTTTATCTTTCCTTTTTCTTCTAGCAATGACAGCAACGGAATTTTCTATGTTTCTGGAAGTGCTTATGTATCATCTATCTCCTGAACCTCTGGTCTTGTTTCTAGGACTCTCTCTGTGACTCTCTGTGGCACTATAGTGCTCTGTACTGCACTATTCTGTCCTGTGTTTAACTTCACAGTCTTGGCAAGGGAATTATTTTCGTTCTAAACAATTGGTTCCTTCTTCTTGGCATGCGTGATAGCGGCAACTTCCAACTCTACCAAATTGGAGGCAGGCTTTTGTACCTTCAATTGGCTATCAGTGGCATTGGCCTTGACAGGGGTTGGACTTGGACAGTCCTTTACAGTGTGGCCTTCTCCTTTGCATCGGATGCATAAGGGCTTGTAATCCATAGATCCTCTAGGGTTTGGAAAATTGGGGGAGATATGACCATTTTCTCCACACCTATAACATTCCACCTCCGATCTCTGACCACAGCTAGACTGTCATCCTTTGTAACTTTGAGAGGGAAACCTCCTTGGACCAAAATTAGGACCAAACTCCGTAGGCTTTGGTCCAATATCTTGTGTTGACATTTTGGATTCTAGCAAGTTGAATCTTGCATTTTCATCCTTTTGTCTTCGTTCATGTATCGCTTTCAGAGAGCAAATATCCTCAGTATGGTTCTTCCTCAAATAGTAGGAACAGAAGGCTCCAGGAATGGTTGATTTTTGAGTACATTCAGTGGCTAAATGTCCCGCTTGATGACACTTTCCACACCATGTATTAGAATGCATCACATCTCTCCCAGCTATCGTAGAGGTGGATATATTGGCGGTATTCACTTTCAACATCTGTAGCTTCTTTGTAATCACATCCATAAGCTCTTTCTTGATACTTGCAACTCAGTTGGATAAGTAGTCCTTCAGATTTTCTCCTCCTGAAGTACTTGTAGTAGGGTTTTGGGAAGCTTCTATAATTACTGCATACACTAGTTGGGTTGATCTAGAGGGTCCTCTATTTTGGTTTTGATTCAGAGCTCTTGTTGAGACTTGGGATTGTTGATTCCAGTTGGTAGGATTCCACTGTTGTTGACTTACTATTGGAGGAATTGTTTGAGGCCACTATTGTTGTGGTTGAACCATCATTTGAGGCACTGGTGTTTATGGTGACCACAATGGATTAGGTGCACTGTGCTGCAGCACTGTTTGCATCTGGGGATAGGGGTAGGGAACTGTCCCTGGGATTGCATTTGGTGGGTATACCATTCTTGGCATGGGAGGAGGTAAGACTCCTCTTCCTGGATTAATTGATAACATTGCTTCAACTTCATCAGACAATCTTGCACCTTCGACACTGTAGCTTGTAGATTGACCGGTCTTCTCAATTCCACGAACTTGCAAACTTCTGGTTATAGGCCTCTAAGAAACACTCCTTTCTGGATGCCTTCATCCAAATGATGATTAGTCCATCTGTTCAGGATGGATTCCATTCGCGAGACATAAGTTTCTACTCTTTCTCCAAAGGACTCACTTAGGTTCATGAACTCCTCTCGCATCTGCTCTTCAAAACCTTCATGCCTAAATCTAGTGAGGAAAGCCAACTTTATATCGTCCAATGTGCCAAAATTTCCTGCTGCTTTTCTCTCATACCACTGAAACACCACACCCTTGAAAGTGGCAGGGAATATTGCTAACCAATGCTCAAGGGTTTTGGCATTGTTAGCCACACATGCTACCATAAACTCTGCTACATGAAAATCAGGGTCTTCATTGTACTCTCCCTTAAAAATTGGCAATGGGACTACATTAGCTGGCTTGTTATCAATATTTCTAGGACAAATCTGACTAGGAAGGGGACCTTGAGTCACCATGGGGAATTTTGTAAAGAGTGCATTTAGGGCGTCAAAGGAGGCTTCTGTTGTGAGCTCGTTCTTAGCTTTGATTTTTGCCTTTGCTCTTCTCACATACCTCTAGACTCGTTATAATGATTGACTCTTGATTGCGTCATTCATCAGGGGGCTGGCTCCAACCAGTGGTTCAGTACTCAACAGAATAGAATCAGAGAGGGGCTTTAGTCTCTGGGGGATTCTTAGGCCAACATCTCCTCTACTTCCTTATTTTCAACATCTCTGAATTTGGCTTTCAAACCACTACAGAGGGGGAGATATTCCATTCTGAAAGTATCAAAACTCATTCTTCCTAGGATCATTGTTGTGCCAACATTACAATAATACCACCTTCTAAGGGTTTCAATAGTGTATGTTGTGAAAAACACTCTATCTACCAACTTCCAATGGGTTGCTAATTGGACAAATAGAAGATTGTTAGAACACCAAGTATCCCACGTATCTTGCTGTTGAGCATCCACGAACAAATCCCAACTCTTTTCATTCTTATTTTTGTGAATCTCTACAGACCAAGACTCCTGAAGCTTATTCACAATCTCCTACTTGATGATGTTTGGAAACTCCTCAACAAATGCTAAATCTTCCATAGATAGTCATTCTCTCTGCTTCTCTATTCTTTAGTTTGTTTCCAAACAATTTGCCACCAAGTTGCAAGTTTCTGCTGCCTCAACAGGAAGAGGAAATGGTCCACCACATAGAGCATGCATCATGATGGTAATATGTTTTCGCCATTGTGGGATAAAGCTATTGTGGAAAGTGGCTTTGATAATAAGAATCTAAAACTCTTTAGTGGAAGAAGGAACTTTGCAAACATCCATTGAATTCTTTTCTTCTTGGCAATGCCATTTCTTTCATTATCAGCCTCTTCTAATGCTTATTGATGGCAAGTTTCCCTGGCTGTGCACCAAAAACATAGATCCCCAAGAGGAACACCAAGTAAAAGGAATTCTACTGTAAGAAAATCTATATTGTAACATCAACAAGCTTTTATTTCATTCTTTTGATGACCAAAACAAAGGAAACAACACATCTTCACGCATCATCATAGTAGATATCTCCCACGGATTTGATAGAATCAACCATAATCTTCAACATCTTCATAAAATCCTTTAATAGAACAAATAATATAAAAGAATACATCATTTTTGAATGGAAATCAATCACATAGTATTCATCTTCAATGTCTTCATAGTTCAGAGGAAATCATGAGATGCATAAAGCAATGGTTCAAATCTTTTACAAAAGATATGTATGTAGTTGAGGAGTAGTGTCTACATTATGCTTAGTGCCTAATATAATGTGCACACAAAATTCATTGATTACTTTCAAGCTCCCTTAGCACTCTTTTCCTCTCCTCTCAAATTTTGATGATACTACTCTCAACCCTCAAGCTCACTCATAAACACTCATAGTAGATATAATAATTTTTAAAAAAACTCTCACAATTAATATTCACCATCATGACCCTCAACTAAAGCTACCACCTTTCCCTCTTGAACCATAATTCTTAATTGTGGCAAGTATCCCAACATTTTGTCCAACGAAGGTGAGTGTATGCAAAGGTGCACACTCTAAGTGCTCATGCAAACAGGGTTACTAGATATAGCTCTACCAGGCCTCAAGCCATGTAGTGAGATAGATGGTGCCATCATGTGTGTTTTTTCAATGGCATAGAATTAAATAGGATGAGTGGGTATAAGAGGTCCCTGCAATGTACCCAAAGTAATGTGTAGTATGTGCTTGTGCCCCTCTTGTCCCTATGTAGTGCATGAGTTTTAGGGTTCAAAAGATATACATTTCCTTCATATTGCTTTGACATAGTGTCCAGATCCTTATTGTTAACCTATACAACTCCTCAAACTTGACAAGGAAATGTAATATGTTTTAGGAAATACAAAGAAAAAACACCTTTTGAGTTTTTAAGATATACATTTTGATGACAGGAGGCATAGTCACAATGGATTCCGTGAGATTTTACAGTGGATTCTGTAAAATTTATTTGTTGACCGGGGGTCATACATAAGGTGGATTCCTTGTGCGAGAAGTTGACGGGGACGCCTGTTCTTCTTGAGCGTTTTATTAACTAATGTGTACGTGGGTGATTTTACAGTGGGTGATTCCGCAAAATTCATATTAATTAATAAAGCTTTTACAAGTTTAGAGTGCGCACTCAAATTGAATTAAGATTATGGTAGTGTTCCAACCTATTTTAATTAGTTGTAGCTAAATACTGCTACATATTCACTATTTTTTGTTTATTTTATTTATAAACAATTATGAATGCCTCAATTGATGTGTAGAGTAAATAGCAGTGGCTTTGGGTAGCACTGGGCATTAGCGTAAGTCCAAGCATAAATTTCATAATTAGAATTACTTATCTTAAGTATAATATATAATATTATGCATTTATATGATATTGTATTATTCAAATTTTTACTCTATTTATAAGTTATAAGTTTAAACTTCTTTAGTAATAATTAGATAATTGTCCTTAATACTATTAATTTATTTGTTTTTAATATATATTATTTTAGAATATGATGCAAATATCCATGTAAAACTATAATATATAATTAAGGGCTAGATTTGCCATGTGTATCCATTTCGTAATATTGGTATCAGAGCCTCGCTGCGCTCAGATTTTTCAATTGTATGATGTCAATGTATAAAGGTGAACACCATGGAACAATCCCAATCTACAAGAAAAATCACTACATATGAATATTGCGACTACATTTCTCGTGTTTTGGTTAGCCTTAAATCCACATTTCTCGTGATCATTATGTTGTCAAGTTGATGGTAGCATGTGATATAGTCAACAATGCCACGACCATCGAGCATTGGTTAGGGATATTCCCCACCACTTTCAAAGCCATAGCATTCCAGTGATATGAGAGACAAGTAGAATGAACTTTTGGGACATGCAACGACTTGAAGGTTGCCTTCCTCACCAAATTCAAGTACGAAGGTTTTGAAGAGTGGATATGAGAGGAGTTCATGAACTTACGCTCGATTGCATGGAAGGAATATGTCTCTAGAATGGCATCGATACAAAAGAGATGGATTAATCATTACTTTGATAAAGGCATCTAGAAGGGAGTTTTTTTTAGAAGCCTACAATCAAAAGTTTGTAAGTTTGTGGAGCTAAGAATGTCAGTTAACCTACAAGCTACAATGGAAGGTACAAGATTGTATGATGAAGTTAAAGAAGTTGGCAATGACCTCATGAAGAGGAGTCTTACCTTCTCCCATGCCAAGAATGGTATACCCACCCAATGCAGTCCCAACAAATGTTTCCTATCACTACACTCAGAGGCAAATAGTGTTGCAGTACAGTGCACCAAATCCACAGTGACCACAAATAGTAGTACCTCAAATGATGATTCAACCACAACAGTTGTGGCCTCAAATAGTTCCCCCAATGGCAACTCAACAATAACAGTGGAACCCTACCAATCCAATCTTGCATCCTATCAATACAATCAACATTTACTATTGAAGGCTAATTGCCATAGGGCCCACACATATGAACCACAATCAATGCCTATTTAATTCCAAACATAGACTTCTTTCCTAAAAAACTCAATTGAACTTCCTCCTCATGAACCAAAATATTTTCATAATTGGATATATGACTAGCAATAAACTCTCTACAACCATAATCATTCAGCTTTCAATATTTTCATCCTCCACACATCCCTTTATTCATACACCATATACGAAAGGCATAGTTAGCTTGTTAGTTGTGGCATGTAATCCCTTGAGACCTTGTTCATTGCATTCATTGTATGTGCCACAAAGTTTGTTGCATCCTTAGAAAAGAGTACACATGTGTCTTGAGACCAAGGGTATCTTCATGGTAGTGATATCATTGCTCTCCACTACCAATTGGAATTGTTCATACTTTAAGTATAGATCCCCCAAAGAATAAATTGCTCTAATAGCAAGGATGATGGTTCCAAAATATTTATATGTATCTTTTCACTTAGTAATTCTATCACTTTAGGAAAATAAGAATATGGCAAAGGAATCAACCTCAAATTCCATGGAACATGCGGAATCATAAATATCAATATCGAAGCTACTACATTTAGATCCGCACACTCTATTTTAGCTAGTTAAAATACAAAATCCTTCCCATGTCTCGATAGCATCTTCTCAAAACATTTTCTTTGAGCCGTCATCAAAAGAAATGTATTACATCCAATTTTCAACTCTTCTAGTGTTTCAATAGTAAATTTATGTCCAATGCCCTTTGCACCTCTCAAACTTAGCTATCTCGATACTAACTCATACATCCTATCACTATTACAAATGGTAATGGCATGGCAGTCAGCTTGAACTTCTTGTCTATAGTCCTATAGTTTGTTTCAACAATCACATTAGCCTATTCTTTTAGCCATAAAACTTCTTGCTAAGAAAACTTTTATATGACTTGGAACATGTCCATAAATTAGAGGCAGCTTCAGTTACCCCCGGCTGCCTACCTGACCCTAACCAAGGGGTTGTTAACCGCGCCGGGCAAGTGGACCGAACCCGTCGCAAGAGGTCTCTGCGATGAGCGTTGCTTGGAGTAGGAGGATGCTTGGTTGCGAGAGGGGGCTCTGGCCGTAAATCCCTTGCCTTCCGAGCCCTGCACAAGAGGCTAATGTGACTCGGGATTGGATCTTGAGGCTCGCATACTAGTCTATGGGCAGAAACTTGGATTATTGATCCCTGTGGATTGCTGGATAGCCTTCGGGCGAATTGTGGATAAGCCTACGGGCTGGACTTCTTTGTATTTCAAAGATAAATATGATAACCTGTTAATAAGGAACTTGTCTGATATTGTTTTTCTATGTCAAGTGATAAGATTACATGAAGGAACTAGTGCCTAATGGGTTAATTAAAGAAGCTGGTTTTGATGCCAGGACGGTGGATTCCGTGAGGTTTTACGGTGGATTCCGTAAACTTAGATGACCGGGGCTCATACACAAAGAGGATTCTTTGTGCGAGAAGTTGATGGGGACGCCTATCCTTTTCGGGCGTTTCATTAATTTAGTGTGTACGTGGGTGATTCCATAGCGGGTGATTCCGCAAAATGCATATTAAATTAATAAACGTTTATGAGTTTAGAGTGCGCACTCGTAATAAATTAAGGTTAGGATTTATTTCTAACCAGTTGATTTATTTATGCTGAAGACTGCTAGGTATTCACTTTTGTCGGTTTAATTGTATTATTTTACTAACGATTGTGAATGCTTCAGTTGATGTGTAGAGATAGCAGCAGTGGTGGAGGAAAGCATTGGAGTCTAGCGAGTATTCGACCTTTGGATTATATTTTGATAGGCGCCACGCCTATATTTTGTTATGTCTATTGAGACATTGATTATTGATTATTATTTTGTATGCGCCTATGCGCCCGGATATGTTATTTCTATTTGGACATTGAGATTGGGCGTGCCAGACTCTATGGGCACCGTCCATTAGCTTTATTTTCCTATTTTTGTAGAAAGCAAACTAAAAAGCTAAAAGCTTGTCATATTTTTGTAAATTGGGCTATTATTGAGCATGAAGATGGAAATATACATAAAATACATGCTTTGTGAAGCGCTCACACAAGGCATGGGGGAGATTGAACCCAATGGGACTCTTGCTTCTTGTCGTTCATGCTTTTACATTGTTTTTTGTGCAAAAAGGTAGAGTTCATTGTTCTTGGGGACCTTCCGGGATTCACTACGTGAGCATTCTGCGTCCGATCTGCGCATCAGTGGTATCAGAGCAGAGCTGAGATCAAGAGCTTCCAATTGCTACCAATCTTGGGCGAAGGCGGAGCTCCATGAACGATCGGGCTCTACAGTCAATCTCGTCGCGAACCGTCGATACAGGCAGACTTCTGGCAATCAAGAACCCCTGTTTCTACTGTTAGATCGCGAAGGACCAGGCTGTGCAGGCGGAGGACCACGCATCCATCTCCTTCATCAAGTCGTGGTTATACAGTGAGCAAACTCATAATCCATCTTTTTCAAAGCTTAATTGTTAAGCTTATAAGCTTAAAAAGAAGCTTATTACTTCAAATTCTCAATCGTGAGGTCTCTGAGGACCTCCGATTTTTCCGCGTGGCGGAAAAAACGCCCCCCCCCCCCCAACGAAATCACGACGACTGCACAGTAAGCTTTTTAAGCTTAATCATCAAATTCCAAGTTAAGCTCTGCAAGTCACACAGGGTAAACAAAGTCATCAAACTCTGGGTCCTGCGCATCAGAAGTCAAGTTCAGCAAGTCGATTGGAATCAAGTCCTGCAAGTTCATCAAGTCGGCATAAGTTCTGTAAGTCTGCAACTCTGCAAGTCGGCTAAGTCTGTAACTCTGCAAGTCAGACTAGTCAACTGGAGTCAGAACTGACTAGTGCTTAAAACTCCTAGAAGGCTTGTTCCTATGCAAAAACTCTGAACTGGAAAGTTGTTCTGGCAAGGTGTTCTACCTATCTACAGGTTCGCTGAAGTATTTTTAGCAAATGAAGACGGAAATATTGCAGATTTTTTGAAAATTGAGAAAGAAATACCCAAAAATACATAGCCTTGTAACCCCGAATTTGAGCTACGCTCATCCCGCTAACCTGATTTTGAGTGAGAAAGGTTTATTGAGTTTTACAGGATGACGACCCCACATATGGATGATCCTATGCACTTCTACAGCTACGCATGCTTGAAGACGTACCAGAGACGACACATAAGCGGAAGTATATGTCTGGACTTCTTGGACATTACTACGCTGAAGTGAACATGTTCAAGCCTGCTACCCTTGAAGACGCCATCTCACTAGCTCACGACACTGAAGATAAGTTACGCGGAAGAGACAGACGACCACAGCAATTCCAAGCCAATGGTAATTATGGATCTAAACAATTCAATTCCAATTTTAGAAGGTTTAATCCAGGTCGTTTCTCATCACCATCTTTCCGCAAGAATTGGCCTAAACCACCTGCATGACCCTCCAATGTCAATCCAAATTCTAAGCCTATTCCACAAGCAAATCCAAATGTACCTAGACTTCCAGCCATTGCAAATAATGTAACCAAAGCCAAGCCAATAGTATGCTATAAATGTCACCAGCCAGGGCATCTCGCAGCAAATTGTCATTCAAAGAAACCACCAGCACATATCAACTATCTTGGAGCCATGGACGAAGACGAGCATGAGGATATGCCAGATTTTACTGAAGATGAGGATGATACTACTACTACTTTCAACACTTTACCAGGTATGCCTACTCCACATTCATTGTTGACTATGAAATGTTTGGTGCATGGAAAGGAAAGAACTATCTTGCATGATGACGGTAGTACTCATGACTTTATTTCAGCAAAATTGGTAAAGGAATTGAAATTACATACTGTACCTACGCATTATCGCATAAAAGCTGCATTTTTAGGCACTAGGTACAATGGCACACAAGAAGTACAAGATTTAGAGATTCAAATTGGTTCATATATTGAAAGAAGAAATTTCTTAGTTGTCCCATTACAGTCAAGCGACATTATTTTAGGAATGCCTTGGAGACACCAGCATAATCCAAATATAGATTATTCCGCGCACACAATGAATATTAATTTTCAAGGAAAGTCTATTACATTATATGGTATGCATGCATCTAATATTTTTCCACTGCTTTCGCATACTCAAGCAAAATGTGCATTACGCAAGAGTACTAAATCATATCTCATTTGGGTGAATGAATTGCATGCAAAGGAAAATCATATGCACCCTAGGCATAAGGAATTTCTTGCATATTTTAAGGACTGTTTTGCAGAAGACCTACCACCAGGTTTACCACCTTCACGTCCAGAAGACCATAAGATTGATTTAATTCCTGGCACACAACCACCTTGCAAAGCACCATATAGGCACAATCAAATAGAGCAAAAAGAAATCCAGAGTCAAGTTGAAGAATTACTAAATAGAGGCTTAATTCGACCTAGCAGTTCTCCATTTGGAGCACCTGTACTCTTAGTCAAGAAAAAGAATAATACTTATCGTATGTGTATTGACTACCGAGCATTAAATAAGATCACTGTAAAGAATAGGTATCCTATACCTAGAGTTGATGACCTTATGGACAAACTGCAAGGATCTTCTATATTTAGTAAAATTGACCTTAAATCTGGATATCATCAGGTGAGGCTAGATAGATCCGACATATTTAAGACTGCATTCAGAACACAGTTTGGCCATTACGAATTCTTAGTCATGCCATTCAGATTAACTAATGCACCTGCTACTTTTAGTAGAATGATGAACCGTATCTTTTTGAAATATCAATATTGTGTGATTGTTTTCTTTGATGATATTTTGGTGTTTAGTCAAAGTGAAAAAGAGCATTATGAGCATTTATCATTAGTTTTTCAATTACTGAAAGAAAATCAATTGTTTGCAAATCCTGAAAAGAGTGAATTCTTTAAGACAGAAATAGAATATTTAGGTCATATTGTATCAAAAGAAGGAATTAAAGTTGATCCTAAGAAAATTGATGCAATATTGCATTGGCCTGTTCCTAAAAATGTACATGAATTACGCTCATTCCTTGGTCTTGCTAGTTTCTATAGGAAGTTTGTACGTAATTTTTCATTACTTGCTTTACCATTAACCAAACTTCTCAAGAAAGGAATTGCTTATCAATGGACTGAAACTCAGCAGAAATCCTTTGACTTACTGAAACGTGCATTAACCAATGCCCCTGTTCTACAATTACCTGACTTTAATAGACCATTCTTTCTAGTTGTGACTGATGCTAGCGGATCAGGAATAGGAGCCGTACTAATGCAAGACAATCATCCAATAGCATATTCTAGTTCTAAGCTGAAACCCTCTGAGCTCAAATATTCCACTTATGACAAAGAACTATTAGCAGTAGTACAAGCATTAAAACAATGGAAGCACTATTTAATGGGTTCAGAATTCATGATAAAGACCGACCAGCAAAGCATTAGACATCTACTTAGCCAACCCCAAATTTCTGACCGTTATATCAAATGGGCTTCCTTCATTCAAAGTTTTCATCCTATCATTCAATACCAACCTGGAAAAGAAAATGTAGTTGCTGATGCACTGAGTAGAAGACCTGCAATTCATAATATTTCCATCATATCTTTTGATTCTTTGATTGCTATGAAAGATACATATCACCAGGATATTACTTTTCATTCTGATCGGCAAAAATTAGTTCAAAATAATTTCATTCCTGTTAATTCATTGTCATATAATGATGGATTTATGTTTTTTGAAAAGAGACTGTGTGTTACTATTCCATTCCGATCTTTTGTTTTGAATGAAATTCATTGTCCCCCATATCAAGGTCATAGAGGTATCATATCTACATTACGCATGTTAACTGAAGATTTTTATTGGCTGCATATGGATGCAGATGTATCTAATTTCGTTTCTGAATGTTTGATTTGTCAAAGAATAAAGAGACATCATGGTAAACAGTATGTATTACTAATGCCTTTGTCTATTCCATCTAAACCTTGGGAACACATTTCTATGGATTTCATTACTGGTTTACCAAATACTAAATCTAACCATGACATGATTTGGACAGTTGTAGATAGATTTAGTAAGCAAGCATATTTTATTCCATGTAAGAAAACTTTAACAGCATCACAAGCAGCACAGTTATTTTTGAAAACTGTTTTTACTAACCATGGATTGCCAAAAGTGATTATTTCAGATCGTGATTCTAGATTTTGTAACAATTTTTGGATTACACTGTTTGCAAATCTAGGCACAAAGATTGATTTCTCATCTGCATTTCATCCAGAAACAAATGGACAAACAGAAGCCACAAATAGCACCATTTTAGATCTTTTACGTGCATATACTATCTCTAAACCTCAGACATGGGATACTCATTTGCATTTATTACAGTTTGCATATAACAATACACCACACACATCTACAAAGAAAGCACCTTTTGAAGTCATTTATGGATATAGATTATCTACACCTGTTGCATCTTTGTCTAATAGAATTCAGAGTGCTGATGATATTGCTACTATGCATAATAGTATTTTTGATGAGGTTAAGGATATGATTGCTAAAGCCCAACAATCACATACCAAACAAGCCAACAAGAAAAGACAAGCCATGAATTTCAAAGTTGATGATTATGTTTGGCTTAGAATAGAAAAGCGTAGACTGCAAAGTGTAGATAGACATCCAGTTGTCAAATTAGCTCCTAGATTTTATGGACCATTTAGAATCATTCATAAGATTAATGATAATGCATTCAAGTTAGAATTGCCATCTCATTGGAAAATTCATAATACATTTCACATTAGTTTATTGAGACCATTTAGAGGCCAATTACCTATCCACCCTATTTATGAAAACCCACCTTTATTAGAGGAAGAGACTGAAATACTTAAACCAGAAGCCATCATAGACACTGACTACATGACCACTAGAACTGGCCGAAGGTATTCTAGATATCTAGTAAAATTTAAGAACCATCCTGTAGAGGAAGCACAATGGATGCACGCTAGAGACTTAAATGCTTTCCCCACTCTGTTAGCTCCACATTGAGCTAATAGCAATTGAGGTCAATTGCTATCCCACCCCGGGGGTATGATTCCAGGAGGCATATTCCACGGTGGATTCCGTACCACGGTGGATTCCGTAAACTTAGATGACCGGGGCTCATACACAAAGAGGATTCTTTGTGCGAGAAGTTGATGGGGACGCCTGTCCTTTTCGGGCGTTTCATTAATTTAGTGTGTACATGGGTGATTCCATAGCGGGTGATTCCGCAAAATGCATATTAAATTAATAAACGTTTATGAGTTTAGAGTGCGCACTCGTAATAAATTAAGGTTAGGATTTATTTCTAACCAGTTGATTTATTTATGCTGAAGACTGCTAGGTATTTACTTTTGTCGGTTTAATTGTATTATTTTACTAACGATTGTGAATGCTTCAGTTGATGTGTAGAGATAGCAGCAATGGCGGAGGAAAGCATTGGAGTCTAGCGAGTATTCGACCTTTGGATTATATTTTGATAGGCGCCACGCCTATATTTTGTTATGTCTATTGAGACATTGATTATTGATTATTATTTTGTATGCACCTATGCGCCCGGATATGTTATTTCTATTTGGACATTGAGATTGGGCGTGCCAGACTCTATGGGCACCGTCCATTAGCTTTATTTTCCTATTTTTGTAGAAAGCAAACTCAAAAGCTAAAAGCTTGTCATGTTTTTGTAAATTGGGCTATTATTGAGCATGAAGATGGAAATATACATAAAATACATGCTTTGTGAAGCGCTCACACAAGGCATGGGGGAGATTGAACCCAATGGGACTCTTGCTTCTTGTCGTTCATGCTTTTACATTGTTTTTTGTGCAAAAAGGTAGAGTTCATTGTTCTTGGGGACCTTCCGGGATTCACTACGTGTGCATTCTGCGTCCGATCTGCGCATCAGATTTTTACATGTCCAACTAATGTGTAAGGTTAATTAAATAACTAAAACAACCCGAGGAAAGTGCGGAGGATGGGCCATAGGTCCATCCTACAGATGGGTGGTCCCAGTTGGCCGGTAACTTTTCTCAAATCACGATGGACAGCAAGAAGATCGTCAAAGAACAGAACAACAAAAGCGTTGACGTAGAGTTATGACTGAACCCGATTTACGCTATTTTAGGGGAACAGAATGGGACTATGCCTTATGACAGAGAGGTTGAGCTTTGCATCCCTCTCGTTTCCCATTCTCCTTGAACCAAGTGCAGCGTGAATCTGCTTCGGACCTGGCGTTTCTACGTAAAGTAGTTCGCTTGGGTCCAGTGCTAGTTGTCGTTAGGAAATGACCAATAAAGAAAACCCTAATTTAGGTCGATCCTAAGTGGGAACGGCCGGAATACTTCCGCTACGTGGCAGACACGGAAAGCCCTAGATCGCAAATCCCGTAACATTCCATGGGAGTGCCGGGCGGAGCTTTCTAGACATCCTTTCCTATGGACTGCTAAGACATGTCCTGAAGATACAAGTAGACACGTTAGAATATTTTAGTAGTTTGTGTAATGTGTTTATTTTGTTCTAATAGGGTTTGTTTTGCCTTTGTTTTAGTCTATTTTCTTTCTTTTTATGCGATTGGGATTTTGAATGTCTTTTGTAGAGTGGTTGAGAGTGTGTTGAATAGTTTTTGATGGTTTGAAGTATTTTGACTTGAGCTATATGGTTTTTATGCCTTTCGTAGACCTTTTGTAGTGTTCTATAGAGGTTCTGTATATGGTCTGTAAGCCTTTGTTTGCTTCTATATGTGTTCTGATGGATGGATGTTAGTTTGGAAGATTTTTTTAAATCTTGTAAGAGAAAGAATATAATATTGAAATATCTCAAAGAAGTAGAACAAGTAGTTGACGAAGACTTGAACTGAAGACTAGAGTGACAATGACAGTGATGAGGTTCCAAGGGTCACTGTAGTGGCTCTCGTGACCCTTCATGTCAAGCATACCACTTGGGAGGGGTCTCCAAGACCAAAAGAGGATTATTGAGAGTAATTATTTATTATTCCCATATACTATTATGTGAGAGAGATTTATTATGAGAGATAGTTAATTTTCTATAAGAAACATTGTATCTACATGAAAGAAAAACTATCAAGATTATGAAGATGAATACTATATTATGAATTCTATTTAAATTTGAACTTTTATTTATGTCATAAAGGTTCTTTGAGGGTTTTTGTGAAGAATATTTTGAATATTTATTCTGATAAATCTGTGGGAGATTTACTATATGATGTTGCATGAAGATTTGTGAAGATTGGTGTTTTTTTTCTTCTTGTGGTGGTTGATTAAAGTATGAAGAACATGCTTGTTGTGACAAGATAGTTTTTATTACAATACTTTTCTCATTTTTCTTGGTTTTCCTCTTGAAGCTCTGGGTTTTTGATACACAATGCCGAGGAATACTACAATCAACAGGCATCGGAGAGGCTCAACATGGAAGAATTTACACTGATGAAGAGGATGAAAAGCAATGGAAGATTGTAGGATCCCTACGCTTTTCCATCTGCCACCGAACTGATAGGCATCAAAACATTTGTAGTAGTCATAGGCATCTTTGTGGCTATCACTTATCCTACAAAGTATTTGCCACAAGGCTCCTCGTGGTATGCTTTCATCACTATCCCAATCTCATCTCCCACAACAAATCTCCACAACACTTCACCTTTGCCTCTTTCGTACAAAGAATCACCTAGAAAAGTGTAGGAGATTGATATTAAAAAAAGCTTTTTCTTCTCTTTGCTAAAGATTCCAGGGGGATATTGTTGTGTGGTTAGGAGGTGGCAATGTCTGCATGCCATGGGGTTATTGTTTCAATCAAGAATAAGAAAGCATCAAGGAGATCCAAGTCATCTTGCTCATCTTCTTCAATCTAAGGGATACATGACACATGATCGGCCAAAACATGGGAGGGAGAAAGCTTGGTAAGCACTACAAAATCAAACTCTTGGAAGAAGAGTAACCATCTCATCATTCAGCCTTTAACATGAGCTTTATCTATAAGGAAGGACAATGCCTCATGATCCACATAAAACTTGAAGTGCATGGATAGTAGGTAGTGTCAAAATTTCTCCAAGGCAAACGCCATTGCAAGGCAATCTAACTTTGTGACTTTATAGTTTCTTTCCTAATTAATGGCCTTAGGACTTGCATAGTACATAGGTTGATCTTGGCTTTGAGGAGCCTTTTTGGCATAAGAATGCACTTTATCCTTCCACAGATGTATCAATATGCACATGGAATTCCTTCATCCAATCAAGAGCTTGCAAGATGGGTGCCTCAATTAGACATTTCTCCAGAATACTATATGGCTAAATCTTAACCCTGTATTTGAGAGTGGGACTTTAGCAGATTGCTTATATGGTATCCAGGAAAAATTTAACTATCAAGTAAGGAGATACAATTCAACCATGTGTCCAAATATTAATCACATTAGGAATTCCCAAATTTCTAAATATGTGGTTTCGGGTGTTGAAAGCATCTTCACAATCATATGTCCAAAAGAATTATGCATCTTTCCTCATTAGGAACTTGTGCAGGGGGAGAGTATTTGTTGCAAAATGACTGATGACCTCCTATAGTAGCCCACATGGCTAAGAAATCCCCTCAATTGTTTGACTTGGTTGATTGGTGTAGTTAGAGCTGCAACCTTCTTAATCTTGGCACATTTTGTTGCTATTCCTTATTATGCAAAGACAATGTGACCCAAAAGAACTCTTGAAGGGACTCCAAAGATACATTTGTTGGGGTTGAGGGAGATCCCATACTCCCAATATCGATCAAAGCATTGCTCCAAGTGTCCCAATGCTCATGGAAGTGCTCATGGAATAGACTATAGACACATAAGTCATCCAAGGTATATCTCAATAAAATCATGTAGGTGATTTTGGAATGTAGCCATCATCACTCTTTGAAATATAGCAAGGGCATTACAAAGTCCAAACGACATCATTCTGTTAGCATAGATTTCCTATTATGTTGTCAATGTTGTTATGAATTTATCTTCTTTTGCTATTTGGACTTGGTTATACCTATTGAATCCATCTAATAGGGCATAGAGATTATATCTAGCCCAATGTATCCGACAGTGGTGTGTGAAAGTTGGTCTGTGAAAGGGATAGAAAAGCAATTCTTCTTTATCTTAGTTTTCAGCTTCCAAAAGTCTACACATATCTACATCCTTTTATTCTTCTTGGATACTACTATGATGTGTGAGACCTATTCACTATTGGCTACTAAGATAGATGAACTCAGCTTTTAGGAGCTTTAGAAATTTTGCTTTTACTAGAACTAAGTAATTTGGATTCATGTACCTTTTTCTTTGCTTTATAGGATTGACGTCATTCCTGAGATCAATGTGATATTAACACACTGTGGGATCAATCCCCTTTAGGTTTTTACATGACCATGTAAACATGTCCAAGTTCTCCTTTAGTAGTTCATGCAGGGCTGACCATTCCTCTGCTAGAAGACTAGTACCCACCTTTAAGTGATGTTTAGTGTCATCTACATCGACAAAAGTTAATTTCTTTTCACCTTCCACCACTTTGTGGATGATGCTCTCATGGATTTCTTTTGGGTATAGATTCGACTCCTTCAAGGGAGTGGCCTCCTCATTTGATGCTCCATAAGAAGCAACTTCATTCTTCAATGGTGGCTCACTTGCCTGTTTGGTATGTTGAAAAATTATGATGGATGTTTTGGATTTTGTGGGAGAGTCAGCTATTCTTAACTCGAGGGCCCACCTTCTAAGGACGTATCTAGGAATGTCAAATAATAGGAACCATTTGAGTTCTATTTGAGTTGCAGAAGCAGTGTTTATTGGCAAGGTGCATCATGATTGTACTTTCTTGAGAAGAGTAAATTAGGATGAAAAAAGCCACTATTGAAAGAGGGCTTATTTTTCTTAATCGATTTCTTATAGATTCTTTGTATATGATGAGATTCTTTTACCAGTCCAACCGGTACTAGAGTCATTCTCTACCATATAATGGGATCTTCAGATTATTTTGAAGCCGTTAAGATGTTCTCCTCATTAGTATTCTCTTCAGGTTGAATATATTCTTCCACCTCACTTTCATAATCTTCATCTTGAATTTCATCTTCATTCTCTTTAGACTTTTGGCTCTATCTCTGTATTGGTTTTGTATGAGAACAACAAGCTCTCTATAGTATATTCTACTTCTACTTCTACCTCCCGCTCTGCTTTTGTATCTAGTTCTACTTCTATATTTGGCTCTGTTGTGGCCATGTAACAAGGAGAATAGTACCTCCATGCCTTTATCTCACTATTAGAGGTAATTTCAAATTCCTCCATGCCTTTATCTCACTATTAGAGGTAATTTCAAATTCATTCCTAGTTCAAGCAGTAGGTATTCACCCATTGACAAGGACTTTGATTCTTTTCGTAGTTGACCTACGTCCCACTCTTAGGGGGGACGACACCTCTATTTTCCTGGGAAATATCTATTTGACAAATTCTTCATCTATTGGCATACCATCTGTAACTTTATTGGGGGAGTCTGATAAGACTTCAATAGAGGTAGATCCATTACCTTTTTGTGAGCCATACAACTTGACTACCACCTTTTGGATCCTCTACCTAGGGTCAAGGTCCGATTGAACCAATTTGTTCATGGTCTTGCTTTAAAAAGCCATGTTATTTCTAGTAGCAAAGGATATGAGGTTCTATAGAAATTTTGTTTCACTACCAAATAGGTTAGCCAATAGTTTCTTCCTACCAGAGTTTTCTTCACATATGGGAGACTGTTCATATGCTTAATTGTGCTCTTGTGTCTGCTAGTTTGATAAGCTATTGTGTAGGCTGCATGCCTTGTAGGCCTAGATCCTTCATTGTCACATCCATCATTTTGTTCACTAATGAGCTTCCATCAATCAATGCATCTGCAATAAAGCATCCTTCAATCCAAGTTTCAATCTCTGGGATATCCTGATCTAGGAAGGCATTAGCCACGTCCACTTCTTTCACAGGATTTGGGGCTTATTCGAGTGAGTAGAAGTTGTGGGGGTATTCCTTAGGCCACATATTCTTGTTAATATGCTTTTTATTTTCTTTTGACAAATTGGGAAATAGGATCAGCAATGGTCGAAATGCTAGGTTTGGTTTCAGGGTGTCTAGGCTATTGACTAAGTCATACTCTTTGATAGGATCCCACAAGGTTCTCTAGTTGGCTAGGGGATGGATCAAGTCATACTCTTTTTCTAAAAGTAGAAAAATTTGAACTTATTCTATTACTAGATATACTTCTATATCGTCTATCTCTTCGACCACAAATCCTACTTTTATAACTATCTCTGTGTCCTTTTGAGGTGCTAAACTACTCTACATTATATAGTTCTATTATTTACTTTTTTGTTTCTTGATTGGAATATTGAAGATCATAGTTTCGATAGAAGGATTATTTTCTTTTTGAACAAGTGGTTCCTTTTTGTTAGCATACATAATTGTGGCAACTTCAAACTCCACCAAGTTGGAGGTAGATTTGTGGGCCTTGGTCTAATTTTTAGCAACACTGGCCTTTATAGGGGCTAGATTGGGACAATCTTTTGTAGTGTAGCCTTCTCCCTTGCATCGTGCATAAGGGCTTATACTTCATGGCTCTTCTAGGGTTTGGAAAATTTGGTGAGATATGTCCCTTTTCTCTATATTTATAAAACTCCACTTCTAATTTCTAGCCACCATGAGACTCTCATCCTCTGTAACTTTGAGAGGGAAACCTCCTTGGGCCAAAATTAGGACCAAACTCCCTAACCTTTAGTATGATATCCTAGGTTGTCATCTTAGATTCCAACAAGTTGAATCTTACTTCCTCATCTTTCGTCCTTCTATCATGCATCTCCTTGAGAGGGTAGATGTTTTTTGTATGATTGTTTCTTAAATAGTATGAATAGAAGCCTCTAGGGATAGTTAAAATTTTTTATACATTCAGTAGCTAACACTACAAGGAAATGCATGTATAGTGATAGCGGGTAGAGATGCAGGAATAGCGGAGTCGCTAGCGATGCAAATAGCGACGCCCCACATGGAAAAAAAAGAGGGTCGAAACCTGAGCGCATTTCATTTCACGCATTCGTGAGAATTTCGAGAGGGAGAGCGAGAGAGAGAACTGCCTTTTTGCATAGAGGGTGAGAGAGGGAGAGGAAGAAGGCTTGCCACCACCGCCGATGTTCGCGAAGGAGAGGAGGAGCCGCCGTCGCGCAGAGGAGCTGCCAAACCCTCGCCGAATCTTTATGGTCAGTCCATTCTCTCTCTCTTTTACTTGTTTAGGGTTTAATTTGTGTATATTGAGAGAGGGAGAGGAAATGAGAGAGAAAGAGAGGGAGTGGGAGAGGGAGGGAGATAAAGAGAAAGAGAGGGGGAGAGAAAGAGAAAGAGAGGGAGAGGGAGGGGGAGGAAATGAGAGAGAGAGAGGGAGGGAGAGAAAGAGAAAGAGAGGGGGAGGGAGAGGGAGAGGGAGAGGGAGGGAGAGTGCATTCTCTCTCTCTTTTACTTTTTTTAAATATAATTTGTGTATATATATTGAGAGAGGGAGAGGAAATGAGAGAGAAAGAGAGGGAGAGGGAGAGGGAGGAAATGAGAGAGGGAGAGGGAGGGAGAGAGAGGGGGAGGGAGAGAGAGAGAAAGAGAGGGAGAGGGAGAGGGAGAAAATGGAAGAGGGAGGGGGATGAAATGAGGGAACGAGAGGGAGGGAGTGTGTATTCTCTCTCTTATTTATTTATTTATTCTATAATTTGTGTATAATGAGAGAGGGAGAGGAAATGAGAGAGAGGGAGAGGGAGAGGGAGAGGGAGAGATAGAAAGAGAGGGAGAGGGAGGAAATGGGAGACGGAGGGGGAGGAAATGAGAGAGGGAGAGGGAGGAAGAGAGAGAGAAAGAGAGGGAGAGGGAGAGGGGAGGAAATGAGAAAGGAAGGGGGAGGGAGAGAGAGAGGGAGAGGGAGGGAGGGAGAGAGAAAGAGAGGGGGAGGGAGAGGGAGGGAGAGGAAATGAGAGAGGGAGAGGGAGAGGGGGGGAGACGAAAACATAATAGTGAAATGAGAGAGGGAGAGGGAGGGAGAAGAAATGAAAGAAGGAGAGGAAGAGAGCAAAAGGAAATGAGAGAGGAAGAGGAGAGAGAAAAAAAGAGAGAATGAGAGGAGAGAGAAAAAGAGATAAGATGTTAAACATAATAGGAAAAGAGAGAAAGAGAGAGTGTGGGTGAGGGTGAGGGCGAGGGAGGGAGAGGAGAGAAAAAGAAATGAGAGAGAGAGGAGAGAAAAAAAAAAGAGAAAGATCATTAAACCTAATGGAAAAAGACAGAAAGAGAGGGTCAGGATGAGGGAGGGAGAGGAAATGAGAGAGGGAGAGAAAGAAAGAAAGGGAAAAGAGAGAGGGAGAGGAGAGAGAAAAAGAGAAAAAAATCATTAAATCTAACAGAGAAAGAGGGTCAGGCTGAGGGAGGGACAGGAAATGAGAGAGGGAGAGAAAGAGAGAAAGGTAAATGAGAGAGGGAGAGGAGAGAGAAAAAATAAGAGAGAGAGAGGAGAGAGAAAAAGAGAGAAAAATCATGAAACCTAATAGGGAAAGAGAGAAAGAGAGGGTCAGGGTGAGGGAGGGAGAGGAAATGAGAGAGGGAGAGAAAGAGAGAAATGGAAATGAGAGAGGAGAGGAGAGAGAAACAGAAATGAGAGAGAGAGAGGAGAAAGAAAAATAGAAAAATCATCAAACCTAATAGGGAAAGAGAGAAAGAGAGGGTCAGGGTGAGGGAGATAGAGAAAATGAGAGAGGGGGAGAAAGAGAGAAAGGGAAATGAGAGAGGGAGAGGAGAGAAAAAACAAGAGAGAGGGAGAGGAGAGAGAAAAAGAGAAAAAAATCATTAAACCTAATAGAGAAAGAGAGAAAGAGAGGGTGAGGGTGAGAGAGGGACAGGAAATGAGAGACGGAAAAAGAGAGAAAGGGAAATTAGAGATAGAGAGGAGAGAGAAAAAGAAATATGAGAGAGAGAGAAAGAGGAGAGAGAAAAAGAGATAAAAATCATTAAACCTAATAGGGAAAGAGAGAAAGAGAGGGTCAAGGTGAGGGTGAGGGAGGGAGAGGAAATGAGAGAGGGTCAGGGTGAGGGAGAGAGAAAAAGTAAATAGGACCTTACAATAAGCTTAGGGTACTATGATAGTGTGTACTAAGAATGAGTCCATCTCACTAAGAATAGGATTGGCGATTCATCTCACTAAGAATGAGTCCATGTACCTAGCACATACCATCATAGTACCCTCTTAGCATCATCCCCATAGCCTCATAGTATCCTAGAATCAAGCATCCACTTGTGTCAGCATAAGGCTACCATCGTATTTTACCCTCCTGCTCTCTATATTTGTGTATGCATCTAGGTACAAAGGGTACAATTACATTATCCTAGAAACTACATTATACAAGCTTCCACTTGTGTTGGCACAAGGGTACCATCATATTTCACCCTCCCCCTCTCTATATTTGTGTATGCATCTATGTACAAAGGATACAAATAAAAACAGACAGAAGAGAAGCCAAATAGACAAATGTAACAATATGTGGGTATAATAGTCAGTGTTACAACTTCTCTTCTTCTTTACTACCCATATTTGCTCTTGTACCAAAGTATTATGAAGGTAGATAGATAGATAGATAGATAGATAGATAGATAGATAGATAGATAGATAAGTAGATAGATAGATTAATAGATAGATGGATAGATAGATAAAGAGATAGATAGAGACATAGAAACATAGTTACATAGATAGATATAGTACCTTCTACCTATTACATAATATCATGGTATCCTAATATTTACTATCTATTCAATATTATCATGCTAGCAAAGTATTTACTATCTATTGCATAATATCATGCTAGCCAAGTATTTACTATCTATTATATACTATCATAGTACCCTAGTTTGTACTACCTTGTACCTATTACATACTATCATAGTACCCTAGAACCTCACATCTACTGCATAATGCTTAAGGTACCCTAGCACCTGCTACATAGTATCATAGTACTGGGTACTTAGCACTATGATACTAGAGTACTAGGTGCTAGATACTAAGATGCTATGATATTATGTGCTAGGTACTGAGTACTAGGTACTAAAAACTAGTGTTCTATGATACTATATGCTAGGTACTAGGTACTAGGTACTAGGTACTATATGCTAGGTACTACGTAGCGGTGGTCGTAGTCGTAGTCGTAGTCATGGTCGTAGTCGTGGTCGTGGTCGTAGTCGTAGTCGTAGTCATGGTTGTGATCGTGGTCATGGTCATGGTCGTAGTCGTAGTTGTGGTCGTAGAAAAAGAGAGAGATAGAAGGAGAGGATAACAATCTAAGAAAAAAAAATGATAACAAAAAAAAAATGTTTGTTGTAACGTAGACAAAATGGAAAACGATGAAGGTCTTGTTGTTCAAGATCGCAAGGCGTATCTTAATCAGCGTGTCCCATGTCCTTGATCTCAATGCAAGCTGGCAATTAGACGAAAACGCCGATTGTCTATAGAACACGTACGACGATTTGGCGAGTTTCAATCTGAGATTATTGATCAGGCGATTGCGGATTTTTAGCAAACGGTAAGAAAAGTTAATATCAATCATGCATTATACTCGCAAGCTAATTGAATACCATATACAATAAGATTGAGTTTCATACATCCGCATGGCGAGCTTGACAATGTGGCATGCGCAGAATAGGTCCACAGATGGAGTTCAATGAATATCAACAGATTCACGCACATGGAGCCACATTGACTCTACCTTCTCAGGCTTTTTCTGAGAGCCAAGGAATCTTTGGCTCGGTCTTGCAATGGATGGCGTGAACCCATTCGGTCTGCGCTCAACTTCTTACAGTGTGGCCTATAGTCCTTGTCAACTACAATATCTCTCCATGGCTTTCTACGAAGAAAGGACATCTCATCCTTATCTTAGTCGTCCCCAGCCGCTACAAAGTCAAAAATATGGACGTGTATCTTCGTCCATTAGTTGATGAGCTTAAGATTTTGTGGGATGAGGGGGTCACCATGCAAGATATGAGGAGGTGGATGGTCGGTGGTCAGCCAATATTTGAGCCATTCTCATGTGGACGATGCATGACTTTACGGGATTCGGAGAGTGCTCAGGTGAACAGGCCTCCGTTCTCATTGGTAATATCTATATTTTATCTCATTCAAGCAAGTATTCACTGGGTGGTGGTGTTGGAACAGGTCTGGTTACCTTAGGTTATCATGCATGTCCATTGTGCGGGCCACAGTTAAACTCCCGAAGGTCAAGAGCCATGAAGACGATGGTATATCAAGGACATGCTGCTTTCTTGCGAGAGGATCATGAACTCAGGGAAGGTTTCCTTGGACGATCTCCAACACGTATAAACGCCGCAAGCTGTACGAGCTGGAAATGGTCCACGGGGAATCACATCCAAACGGAATGCGGCGGTTCTTAGTTTTCTACGAGTTGCCATATTGGACCCACTTACAGGTCAACCATTTGTTGGATCCCATGCATATTTTCAAGAATGTGGGCAGCTTGCTATGGGACCACATCACAAGAAAGAGAGATACTATAGGGGCACGAATGGATTTGAAGGAGGTAGGTAAGATGGAGGCGCTTTGGCTGCAGTCCAGTGCTGATTGTCGCATACAGCTTCCTCGTGCTCCTTGGGTTTTGTCCACTAAAGAAGAGCGCATTGTGAAGCAAGTAGTCAAGTCTATCCGCACTCCGACATGTATTATACGTTCTCTCAGGTCTACATTTTCTAAAGAAGACCAATTATCAGGGCTAAAATCCCATGACTGGCATAAGATATGTCAGGTTTATACTACGAATGGATTGTAATTGGCGTGCACATTTTACTATTTGGAGTGTAGCCATTATTCATAATGCTTTCTCATTTGTGGTAGTTTGTACTACTGATCGTGATCGCAAGATGTCTTACTCCAGAAATACGCGGGGCCATTTACAAGTTGTCAATTTTGGTGCAATGGATCTCATAGAAGGAGATTAAGACATCCTCTATTTAATCCGTGAGGCGGGGAGTAGTGGAGACGGTCTATCTCTTTGAGAAATACCTGCCCACCAGCATGCTCACGATACAAATCCACCTTCTTGTGCATCTTGTAGATGAAGTGGAGATTGCTAGACCTGTCCATATGCGATGGATGTTCTTCTTGGAGCACTTCATGAAAACCATGAAAGGCTTTGTGCAACAACGAGCTCGGTCAGAAGGTAGTATGGCTGAAGGTTGGTTGGTGTCTGAGGCGCTAGTGCATATTTCACAATGGCTACCAACGGTGGATCCAGACAACGAAATGCTATGGTCGCTGAAGGACGATGATAGAATGACTGGAGATGTAGTGGCTAGAAATGGGGTATAAAAAAGAATGGATGCCTCAATGGAGGAGAAGGTGAATCGCTTTTGTATGTTGCACCACGCCTCTATGGAGACGTGGCTCGCCAAGTACTAGATCGCTAGGCAAGATCAAGAGGAAGTGCGAGCTAAATTCTGACATAGTACGCGTCATCGACCGATTTGATATCCCGAGGGCATGGAGGAGATGCCACGATTCATGTCAACGCGATGGTTGCATGGAGCTTTGACCGCAGCGTCTCGCGAAGGGACAGAGGTCTCAATGGAGGAGTGGAAATTCTCGAGGGGATGTAGTCCAAAGGTGATGAGGGTTTTAGAATTTGTCATATCTAAATTTTATATGCAACATCTAATTTGAGTATTTTAATGTACAGTACAAAATATATAGTGCAGCGTGGTCACACGGATGGCATTTTTGCGTGGAGCGTATTCACAAAATGCGCTCCACAATGGAGTGTGGTATCATGGTAAGGTTCAACCAAGAGAGCCAGTGACGAGCAACAAATCCAAACACGGTTGTGGATGAGATGGAGTATTTTGGGAACTTGCAAAGTATTGTTACGGTGGATTATCGTAGTTTCTCCATGATACTATTCGATGTGTAGTGGTTCAAAGTGGTACTTGGAGGAGCTGGAGCAACAGTTTAATGAGGTCCATCTGGATTTCTCGAAATAGATTCCGAAAAAAAATGGATGGATTTGCGCAACACCTTTGTGTTGCTGGCCCATTGTGAACAGGTGCATGGACTTATTTGTTTGCTAATTATATTACGACATGGTTTATGTCACAATGGTTTGAACTCTCTTGTACATGTTTGTGAATAGGTAATCTTCTATCCGGACCCCCACCTCGATGGTGGCATGTTATACCTTCAACTCCCCGAAGTGGAGAGTATATGATCAAAGCGATGTTTCGAGCATAGATGAAGATAATATGCAAATACAGGGGTCGATATTGCAAGGGGTGGAGGCCACCGAAAGCTTGGAGCCAGCATCGGCTAACAATGATGGAAATACAAAAGTCCAAGAATTCTTTGAGAACAAGGTGGACTCATCCTTTTGTGGTGACATGTCTATCGACCTTTCAGTGTATGTGGAGTTGTGTCAGGAGATTGACATGGGACCATAGGATACTTCATACTTGGAGCATCTACTTACTCAATTTGTTGAACAATCGCTGATAAGGGTACATAAGATATGCATTTTAAGTGAGATATTTTTTAAAGGATTTATATTACTATTGTTTGTATGATTTAAATTGATTATTCTAACATCATTTTTTATTTGTGCAGGTAATATTTTCAAGATGAGTCGAGGGATGAGCGATGAGGAGTTACAGGATATCTTCACACGCATGTCTCCAGACTAGATCGCAAGATTTAGAGATATGGCAGACCAGAAGTTGTCTCGGTCTTTATCAGGGTGCCCTGCTAGATCTACTTCAGCGCGATCGCATGCTTCAGCTTCGAGTAGACGAGCTTGACACTCCAGACTTGGGCCAGAGAGAGGGAGTGCTTCGGGGTCAGGGGGATGCTGTAGAGATACGGATGCAGTGAGCTCGCGGTCGACACGGGATACAGGTGTGACTCCTCGCTCTCGTGACCCTTCCAAGGAGCGTGTGGCTCAGGCTCAAGTGGATGTTGTGGAGGCACAAACCCGGTGTCTCCGTCTCATCATTCAGTTAGAGTTGCGTCACCTCAAGGATTTGTCACACCTGTGGGGACGTCTACTCCAGTTACACTGGCTTTTGCTCAATCGTCAGCAGTGGCATCCCTATGGGTATCACTCTGAGAGATATTATCCCAATCGGTACACCGGATGCACAGAAGTCTCCTAGATATGCCCAGGAGCCTGGACGACGCAGATGGGAGAGAACCCAACTTAGGCAGACTCCAGGGGGATATGGATATCTAGTCGATGATAGGTTAGGAGCCATCATCATGAATGATGAGGGGAGGAGGGTGATGGCTCACATGAGAGAGTTGTGCCAACAAGTTTTTTGGCATAACATCTTAGATCATTGGAAGAACATATTGGAGGGGAGCAAGGACTACATAGTAGCATCCTTACATGAGGAGTTTCCGATTCCAACCTTAGTAGATAGATTTTCTACGGGCTGGATTATGGATTGCATGCGTGCATATATGTCACACAGATGATCTGACGCACACAAGGTAATCAAGAGTGGGGCTGCAAAGCCCGAGTGGTTAGATGCAGACGACTGACACCGACTGAGGGAGGATGCTACAGATTCTCCACGACATTGGAGTCAGCAGTGTGAGGCGGCGAGGGGACGACACTCGAGGCCGGAGTGGTCCATCATCTTGGGAGTGGCGGCCACAGGACATATTTGGAGGACTTTGTAAGTTTTTCTTTTGTTTTACTTGTTTATTATTTTGCAATATCCTTTGTACTAACAATCATGTTTCTAACAATTAACATTTTGTTTTCTTTGTAGCACTCCATTACAAATCGTGATCCGACTGGCCTTGAGACTGGATATACAGAGAGGCACGATCTCACTTCATTGATCGACTGATTGTATAGATGCAGTGGCCCTATAAGTCACTCATCTTTCTTGTCCGTAGTTACCATGTTTAATTAGAATGTATTATTGTATGGTGGAGTGATGTGTTGTTTCTTTTTTTACAGAGTCTGTTCAATGTTCCTTTGCGGTGGGACGAGCTTTCGGAGAGCGAGATATATAGCTCGCCCTTGGATCCCTGGAGCTCACACACCTTTATTTTTGGGTCGCCTGATCTATGTAGACATTTTCTATGTATTATTGATATCTTGTCATGATTGTACTAATCGCTTATTATGCGATCATGTATTTATTTCATGTATCAATGTTATGATTTCAGTATACATTGTTTTTGTTTGCAAGCGCATTGTATACAATGTAGAAACTATTTTGTATGGCTCTAATAGAGCATACATTGCTATATATGGCAGGGCAGCTTACCACAAAAAAAAAATCCCTGTTACCGTTACTATTAGCGTCACAAATTTTACTGCTCGGGTCATTATTGGCGTTGTTATTTTCGTCGCATATCGTCACTATCAACATCGGTATCAGCATCACATGCGACGCTGATACCGATGCTGATAGCGACGCTGATACCGACTATTCTATGGCATCGCCAATAACGACACTTTTTGCGACGACGGGGGAAAATTTTGTTATTTGCATTTTCGTTGCTTTTAATGTCGGTATAAGGCCTATATATTATAGTGTAAATGTCCTTCCTAATGGCACTTCTCGCACCATATGTTCAATCGCATCACATGTCTTTCACCTCTTGCAATTCTGTATATGTTGCTAGTATTTACCTTCAAGGCCTTCAATTGTTATGTAATCACATCCATCAACTATTTCTTGATGTTTTCAATTGAGTTAAACAAATTCCTTCGAATTTTCTTCTCTTAGAGTACTTGCAGTAGGATTTTGGAAAGTCTGTGTAATCAATGCATAGACTAGTTGGGTTGGTCCAAAGGGTCTACTGTTTTGATTCTAAGTTAGAACTCGTGTTGAGACTATTGATTATTGGTTCCAATTGGTAGGGTTCCACTATTATTGTTGAGTTTCCATTGGGGAAACTATTTGAGGCCACGACTATTGTGGTTGAATCATCATTTGAGGTACTACTTTTGTGGTCACTGTGGACTTGGTGCACTATACTGCAACACAATTTGCCTTTGAGGGTAGTGATAGGAAACATTTGTTGGGACTACGTTTGGTGGGTATACCATTCTTGGCATGGGAGAAGATAAGACTCCTCTTCATGAGGTCATCGCCAACTTCTTTAACTTCATCATGTAGTTTTCTACCTTTCACTGCAGCTTGAGGGTTAACTGGTCTCCTTAGCTCCACAAACTTACAAACTTTTGATTGTAGGATTCTAAAATAACTCCCTTCTAGACACCTTTATTGAAGTAATGATTAATCCATGTCTTTTGTATCAACTCGGGGAAGTTGCTATATGTATATCCTCTACATCATGTGCATTCGAGGCCTATTTATAAATATCCTTATCTGTGAATTTTTTCTTAAATAAAAAATAATCCCTTTCTATTCAATATGTAAATAACCCCTTTATATTACACCCTTTTGTATGTAAAAAATGTATAAAAATGGTATTTTAAAAATACCTTATTTTGAACCTACGTGATGCACACATATATTC
The DNA here is from genome assembly GCF_053477565.2 of Lygodium microphyllum. NCBI lineage: Eukaryota > Viridiplantae > Streptophyta > Polypodiopsida > Schizaeales > Lygodiaceae > Lygodium > Lygodium microphyllum. Next base: position 43,129,566 of record NC_141140.1, on the reverse strand, counting down.
ATTAGTAACTTACCTGAGTGTATTGATGCCATTCTAGAGACATATTCCTTCCGTGCAATCGACCGTAAGTTCACGAACTTGTCTCATATCTACTCTCCAAAACCTTTGTACTTAAATTTGGTGAGGAAGGCCACCTTCAAGTCGTTGCATGTGCCAAAAGTTCATTCTACTTGTCTCTCATATCACTGGAATGCTATGACTTTGAAACTGGTGGGGAATATCCATAACCACCAATGCTCGATGGTCGTGGCATTGTTGGCTACACATGCTACCATCAACTTGATGACATAATGATCACTATCTTCATTGTATTCTTCTTTAAAGATTGGCAACAATGGGACTACATTTGTTGGCCTGTCATCAATATTTCCAAGATAGATTTGCTAGGAAGACAATCTTGATTCCTCATTGGGACTTCTGTAGAGGATGTCGCAAGGGCATGAAAGGCGGCTTCTGCTGTTAGCGTGTTCTTGGCTTTGATTTTCTTCTTTCTTCTCACATACCTTTGGATTTGTTCTAGTGGTTGCCTCTTGATTACATCATTCATTTGGGAGTTGACTTTACCCAATTCATTAATACCCAACTAAAGGAAATCAAAAGGGCTTTAATCTCTAGAGAACTCTCTTGCCAATATTTCTTCTACTTCCTTCTTCTCAGAGTCTCTCTGAATTTGGCTTTTATTTCATTCTAAAGGGGAATATATTCAGTTCTAAAGGTATCAAAATTCATTCTTCTGAGGATTTCCATAGCGTCATTGTCTACTATCATAGGTTGTGAAGAACACTATGTCTACTAGCTTCCAGTGAGTTGATAATGGGGCAAACATAATATTATCAATGCACCAAGAATCCCGCATATCTTGCTATTGAGCATTCATAAAAAAACTCCAACTCTTTTCCTTCTTATTCTTGTGGACCTCAACTGACCACAACTCTTGAAGCTATTTCACAATCTCCCACTTTATGATGTTTGGAAATTCTACAATGAAGGATAAATCTCCCATGGATGGGCATTCTCTATGTTTCTTCTTTGCTCTCCAGTTTTGTGAAAACTATTTTCTATTGTGATACAACCTTTTGTAACATCAGAACATAGTGGAATCAACCTATCACATAGAGCCCATATCAAGATGGAGATATGTTTTTACCATTGAGAAATGCACTTCTTGTAGAAAGTGGCTTTGACAATGAAGATTCTCCAATTCTTCAAGATATCCACTGCTATGCTACTAATAGCCCTTCCTTCTCCAAATAGACTATGTGATGAAGTGGTATGAAGCCAAAGTTCTCAAACAAGATGATGGAAAAAACATACCCCTATTTTCATATGAGAATATCATCACCCACTTTGGTAGTCCCTTAGAGAGCTGGTCCATGTGACAGAGGTACTCAACACTTTCAAACAAGATTATGGAAGAGCTGACAAAGCTTTATAAGATCTGCCACCATAGGTCCATACCCTACTATCCAAATCCAATGTCCAAGTCAAAGATTGAGCTATTCTCTTTGCAAGTAGCTATTAGAGAACACTTGGGAGATGGTGAGTCCCTACAATACTGCCTCCTACACTTGCAATGTTTTGATGAGACTTGGAGGATGTCTTTATAATATATGCATGCCACAGAGGCTCATCAAAAGGCTTATCAATATGATAGCTTCATCAAGCACAAAGAATTCAAAAAAAGTGACCTAATCCTCACCTATGATTCACACTTTGGTAAGTTTTCAAGGAAGCTCCAATAGCATTGGATGGACCCCCACAAGGTACTCGCTCTCAACCCCAAGTTCTCTTTTCAAGTGCAAGCTATTGATGCCTTTAATGATCCCTTCCTAATTAATGGTTATTAACTTACAAAGTATTACCCTCCATGGGGATCCTAGCAATCACATCCCATGGTCCCTCTCTCTCTTGGACATCATTCCTTACTACTTCTCATGCTACTATTGATAGTTGTCAATCTCATTTTCACACGGTGGCACCATTCTTTTAGCCCCTTGCTTCTAACTCTTACCTTTACTCCATTACCCTCTTATTCAATCCAACCGATGTGGCAAGGATATGGCTCTAATTTATGGTATTCTACCATTTACATCAAGAAAGACAACGGTCCCTATCATGTGAAGCTACTCCTCGAGAAAATTTAGAAACACCCTCAAGAGTAGAGAAAATGAAAAAAATTAAAAAATAGAACGAACCAAACAAAAAGAAAAATAAAAAAATACTATAAATTATTATGGGAGAAAAGAAAAAAATTACGTGCCATAACAGGCCTCGCTCCAAGAAAAGGTGGTAAACACCCTTGGACAGGAAGGTGGTTGTGAAAATGGTGGCAATAGCCCACATACCAGAATAGCTTAATCCTAAGTAAAAATCCCCAAGATGCAGTTCCAAATCTGCCTCCCTTGGTGCAGTGTGTTATGTGCTTTGATAGTTGCATCTCATCCCTACAGTAGACAATCTCTTCTACATGCTATCCATGTTTCCCATCTATTGGCTACCTCCCTCCATACACCTTCTCATTTATAGAAATCATTTGACATCATCAAAAAGATGAAGATTCTCTTTATCTACAACCCCTTAAGTGATGTGAACTTTCATCCTAATGCGATGGAGATGTAAGTATCGGTTTCCCTCCTGTATCTATCAACAAAGCATGAGACAGAGAGGGAGCTAAGCATGATTGATTCTCCCTTCAACCAACTTTAAGAGATGAGGATTGAGGGATGTTATAACATTGGGGCCAGGTATATTTTTGTTTCTCTATGCACATATGAGATGGGCCTCTACCATCACCATAGGGCATGTCACTCTCCTATGTGCACTGCACTGGAAGGCTCACTTGCTTATCTTCAATTATGCATGCTAACATACTCCCTCTACGCTATTTCCCTTGTCAATTTCTCAAGCTTTTAAGATAAGTGTTCTTGTTCATTCACCTCTGAGTAATGTGAGCCATGGAGCAAGAGATTGATCTATCATTCTTACATAAGTGATTATTGAGTTGAGTGCTATATTATTCATTATCAATAACTTAATAGTTCTCCATTAACTATGCTATCTCCTTGGGTGTTGCTACATGGCCCCTATTATGATAGATGCAAATTGTGGAAAGTTGTGGTACCTTCCATGGGATGAATGTGACACCAAGCACATATTCAAGGATGGCCCACCTCAACCATTTTAATGGGCCAAGTGTTTCTAACCCTACCTCTTGGGTGTTTATATACATATCATATCTTAGGTGTGGGAATGCAATGCAAGGCTTTGGGTCATGGTCAAGTGTTAGGCCCTTTTTTTAATTATACAAACCAATCCATTAAGTTTTTAAGTGTGTCCCTACAAACACCACATTGGGGAATATGGGAATTTTCCATAAGTTCCGGACACGTGGTTAAATCTTTGTATTTGTCGTGATTTGAATACCATAACTCCAAATTGAGCGCTCTATAGCTCAATAGTTTCCATTTTTAAGTGCTTTCCAATGACAAGTCACCTCATTTGGTTTTGAGAAACTTATGGGCATGTTATCTGGGTGCCACCTTTTTAGGATTCAAAAAATGAAAATTGGAAATTTCCAAAACTCTTTAATGTTGTGTTTACACATCTCATCTGCATATATTCATGAACACACTGCTATATGATCTTTAAATGATGTGATATCTTCTCTTTACCCTATTAGGTCCCTTCCCCACCCAATCTTTCTATTCTACCCTGTCCTTAGGGTCTTTCCTTGCTCTTTAGTCTTTTTTCCTCATTTTACCGTTCTTTCATGTGAACATACCCTATGTTTTACTTTTTTTCCATTCGGTTTTGGCCAGTAAATTTTGTGTTATTAAATTTTTATTCTGTTTTTTTACACTTTTTTTATATTCATGATCATGGCTCTGGTCCTATCATTTAGAAGCTATCCATATCCCTTTGGGGTATGTCTAAGATGTGTCCTCTCCCACCTACGACCATGCTCATGCGGCATCTTCTCCATGCTTTCAGGATATTGATTCTGTCGATGGCACGTACTACGTCAAAATTTGGATTGTGCCTCTTCTCGATCTTTCTTGGCTCGCTCATACCCAACGAGCCATGTCTCCATGGATGCATGGTGCAACATACAAAAACAATTCATCTTCTTCTCCATTGCAACATCCATCCTTTTTTCTACCCCATTTCCAAATCCATCACATCTTCGATCATTCTATCATTGTTCTTCAGTGACCATAGCATATTGTTGTCTCAATCCACTGTTGATAAACGTTATGAAACATGCACTAACGCCTTAGACAACAATCAACCTTCAGCCCCATGCAAAGTGATGGCGGAGGTCATTGTCACACAAAGCCTTTCAGGGTTTTCATGAAGCACTCCAAGAAGAACATCCATCGCGTATGGACAGGTCCAACAATCTCCACTTCATCTACAAGATGCACCAGGAGATGGATTTGTATCGTGAGCATGCTGGTGGGCATGTACTTCTCAAAGAGACAGACCGTCCCTCCACTCCTCCCTGCTTTGCAGATTCAATAGAGGATGTCTTGATCTCCTTCTGTGAGATCCATTGCACTAAATTTGACAACTTATAAATCACCCCACATATTTTTGGAGTAAGGAATCCTACAATCGCGATCGATAGTACAAACTACTAGAAATGAAGAAGTATTATGAAAAAAGACTAGACTCCAAATAGCAAAATATGTAGACCACTTACAATCCATTCGTAGTACAAACCTAACAATATATCTTATGCCAATCATGGGATTTTAGCCCTGACAGTTGGTCGTCTTTAGAAAATGCAGATCTGAGAGAATGCATCATACTCGTTGGATTGTGGATAGACTTGATCATTTTCTTCACAATGCATTCTTCTTTAGTGAAAAAAACCCAAGGAGCGCAAGGTAGTTGCAAGCGAACATCAGCACTCAATTGTGGTCAAAATACCTCCATCTTGCCCACATCCTTCAAATCCATTCATACCCCTGCAATGTCTCTCTTTCCTATGATGTGATCCCATAGTAAGCTGCAAATATGCATGGGATCCAACAAGTGGTTGATCTGTAAGTGGGTCCAATACGACAACTCGTAAGAAACTGGGAACTGTCGCATTCTATTTGCATGTGACTCCATGTGGACCATTTTCAACTCGTACTAGCTTTGGGCGTTCATTCCTACTGGAGGTTGTCCAAGAAAACCTTCCCTCAGTACATGACCCTCTGACAAGAAAGTGGCATGTCCTTGATATACCATCCTCTTCATGGTTCGTGAGCCTTGAGAGTCTAACTGTGGCCCGCACAATGGACATGCATGATAACTTGAGGTAACCAAACCTATCCCAATAGCTCTATCCTGTGAATAAAAACTTGATCGAGCTATAATAGATATGACCAACAAGAACGAAAGCCTACTTACTTGAGCACTCCTCGAGTCCCAGAAAGTCATGCATGGTCCACATGAGAATGGCTCGTATCGTCGTCCATTGTGCTTGCTCATATCTTTCATGGCGACCCCCTCCTCCCACAAAATCTTAATCTCATTAACTAACGGACGGAAATAGACGTCCATATTCTTTACTTTATAGCGGCCAAGAACAATCAAGCTAAGAATTAGACGTCATTTCTTCATAGACAACCATGGTCCCAGGGGGTCCACTAGGGTTTACTGTATGGTAGCACATGAGTGTAAGGGAGGGGGGTTATTTAAGGGAAGGAAGATACATTTCATAACGTAAGGTCCCATAAATAGGGGGTAGATAAGGGGTATTCTCATATATTTCTTGCACACAGGTGGCGTCTTTTTATTACTACTAGTGAATCCCTTGTGGCCATGGTGGGATGTTGTAGTTTACAAGGACTATATGCCACACGATATAAGAAGTTGAGTGGAGACCGAATGGGTTCATGCCATCCATAGCAAGACCGAGCCGAATATTCCTTGGCTCTCGTGCAAGGCTTGGAAAGGTAAAGTCAATCTGGCTCCATGCACATGAATCAACTGATACTCGTTGGACTCCATCTATGGATGTATTCTGCGCATGCCATGTTGTCAAGCTTGCCATACCCGACGTATGAAACATGTAATGTATATAGGGGATAGGTGAAAAGTGTCTAAAATTTTTTTGATGAATGGTTTGCCCTTGCAAGTCCTTTGGATACTTGTGAGCACCACACTTTAGACATGTCTCCACAGTCTCATACTCTTCTCAAAACAACACGCAATCATTGACACATGCATGGATCTTGTTGTAGTCTATGCCAAGCTTTCGTAAAACATGTTGTGCATCATCATGAGACTCAAGCATGGTCTTTCTAAGTGATAATATATGATACTTTAGTAACTTGACAAGAAATCATGAAAACCTTGAAAAATCACAATTATTTTTTATAATGGTGTTGAAAAGAAGTCAACAAAGCGTACGTAGAAAGTAATTGAACAACTCGATCACACTCGCATTTCTCTACCCGTATTTTACTTGCACACTTAAGAGTGCAAGCAACATGTTCAGGTGATATACTCGCCACCTATCATATAATAGTATGGATGCTTCATCTTTGAGCGGATGAGATATCTCTGTATCCATGGGCATCAATGCATCAATCATTGCCTCCATCTTAGACTCCAAGATTGTAGAAAAGTCTAAAAGGCTACATATCTCCTCTAGTATTGATGGTATAGACTAGGTGGTGCCTTCCAAGTGGTAGATTGGCTTATGCACTCCATCCATCACACACCCACGAACTCTTCTAGCTGGCTGCAATATGTGCATTCCTCCTTGGGATGTGTAACGTATCCACTGGAACCCTCTAGGACACGTCTTAGTAGTCCATCGGAAAGGTTGTCTAGAAGACTCCACCCGGCACTCCCACGGAATGTTGCGGGTTTTGCAATCTAGGACTTTCCGCGTCTGCCACATAACGGAAGCGTCCTGGCCGTTCCCACTAGGATCGACTGGAATTGTTTGGTCATTTTACTAACAGCGAATAGCGTCAGACCTGATCGAACTACCTTACGCAGAACGCCCGGTCTGAAGCGGATTCATGCTGCACTTGGTTCAAGGAGAATGGGAAACGAGAGGGATGCAAGGCTCGACCTCTCTGCCACAAGGCATAGTCCCATTCCGTTCCCCTAAAACAGCGCGAATCGGGTAATAGTTAATTCTAAGTCATCGTTCTCGTTACTTGTTCCGGTGATGACGATCATCCTCTGTCCGTCGAAGATCTTGAGAAAAGTTCCCGGCTAACCGGGACCACCCATCCATAGGACGGACCCATGGTCCATCCTCCGCACTTTCCTCGGTTTGTTTTAGTTATGTAATTACCTACCACATTAGTTTGACATATACAAACAGCTTCCTTGATTAGCTCTGTTAAGCACTGGTTCCTTCACGTAATCTTAACACAAGACATAAAGAAGACAATGTCAAACAACTCCTTTATTATCAATTTATCCTTTTATCTTTGGAATACAAGGAGTTCCCGCCCGTAGGCGCATTCATAATCCGCCCGAAGGCTATCCAGTAATCCTTCCTGTGATTACTATCCCAAGTTTCCGCCCGTAGACTAGTATGCGGGCCTCGAGATCCAATCCCGAGTCACGTTAGTCTCTTGTGCAGGGCCGGGAAGGCGAGGGATTTACGGCCAGAGCCCCCTCTGGCACCCAAGCGTCCTCCTGCTCCAAGCAGAACTCAACGGAGAGACCTCTCATGGCGGGTTCGGTCCACGTTCCCGGCGCGGTTCACAACCCCCTTGGTTAGGGTCAGGCAGGTAGTCGGGGGTAACTGAAGCTGCCTCTCAGGCACCAACCTGAAGTATTTAGATATGTTTTCATCCTTTAGTTCATTGAGCAAACAATGCAAACAGTCCTTTTCTAACGGTTACAAGCACAAACAAATTCCAATGGTCGTTGTGGCTGGCAAACTGTCAAGGAGTGACTTCCTTTCCTCCGAATGCAATCCGCATTCGTTCCGGAATCAATTGCAACTTGGCAAGATTCCTATCATTCTTGGGTTAGGGTCATACCCTACCCATACTTTAGTGTTTAGTTGTGGTAGGTTCCAGCGACCATGTCGCTTTGGTTTATTGTCGGTCATTTGCTTCAAGGCAATGCCTAATCTTCCTTTCCCTTGGCAATTACTTCCCGAGAAAAGTGAGTTAACAGGACGATTACTCATCCTTTTGTAAGTTAAAATCTTTCAATAACTTGCCAGCCTCATTTCGAGAGTTGACAACACTCTTTGCGGACAAATTCCAAGACTATACAATGTTGCGGCTGGTGTGCAAGTATTGCATCTATTCCACGGAATCCTTCTATCCATTTCTTAACGTTCCGATCACGGAATCTAACCCTAGCCGAGTAACAGGATTTTGGTTATCCTTCAAGTCATTTCTAATTAGGTTTGGCTCATGATTCTAGATTATGCAACTCCGTCGGAGTTCCTTCATTAAGACGATTGATCCTTAGGATAAAACCTTAGATCCTTTCATGAATAAACAACCGATCGCTTCGACATTTTGTGAATGCATGTAAGATCCCTAGATTCACAGTTTTTGTCTTAAGCGAGGTCGAATTATCCTTGCACAAAATCCTAGTTATCTCTTAGGATTCCTATCATATTGACTCAGTCATGTTTATACGAATCCTTGATGTTTATATTACCTAGTCAATTTCAATTATGCTTGTTATGCGATAAGAATGATCCTTCTAGGGTGATAAACCAAATCTAACGGAATCCAATTCGCGTAAACATGCGATTGATTGCCGTTTCCTTGGTGAGGTAAAATTACTTGCTAATCTGTACGCTAACTTTCCTAATTAATCAAGCCTATACTTTGTAGTCTATACTCTCGAAACTTATGCATTGGCGAATCATACAATCTTTCCTTGGTGCACGATAATTTGGTTACTAACTTTTCCTAGGACCTCCTACTAGGTCTTACATCAATAGTCGTACCTACAACCTTGTTGTTTATCCTTTTTCATCCTATGCTTTTACACCTAATTACTGCTCTTAATGATTGACCTTTTTCTCATGACGACTACGCAATTTCTAACATTCTCCTAGCCACGAAGTCGTTGGTGAAACACAAGCGAAACTAGTGTTATTCTATTCCATCTTATAACTATTTTGCAAGTCATACGTTCACTTTAGTACCCTATTAATTCTTTCCGAATGAAACCTTATGGCGCTTAACCTTTTCCTATGAAATCATTACGAGAGGTATGTTACCTAATGTGCAGTATACGCTTAATCTACCATATCTAGGATGACAAATAATGCACATATAAATTCCGTTTCCTTGCTTAGGATTAGATTCCTTACCTTGATAAGGTACCAACTACATGCATCTAACCCTCTAATCATTCAATCTTTCATAATGTTCAAAAGATGCATTTCTTTCAATTTCCATATGCAAATTAAACGTAAAAGTGCAATTTCCTTTCTAAGCGCGCCTAATCATTTACTTATGCGGAATTAACACGGAAGAACCTGGACTTGTGGAGTCGGGGTGATGTCCACTTGCACATTCGGAGTCGAGCCTCCCGCGGTCGCCTCTTGGGATCTTTTTGGAGCCATTGCACACGTAGGTTAGGTTTCTGAACTCGCTTTCGTCGCCTATGGATTGTTTTGCTTTGACATGCAACCTTCCGGCCTTTGCTTTCCTCGTAGGCGGAAGATCCTTTTACGGTAGGTCGCTTGCGGAGAAGGGCCTTAAAGGACTTCGCGGGACCCTTTTCGTCGGTCTAGTGGGATCCTTATAGACCCTCTTCAATTCCCGAAAAAGGGGTGTTAATAGTCCTTCTTCGAAATTGTGGTGGGAAGGGTATTTCGGGACGGTGGTGGGAAAGGACCCTTGGGAAGGCCTTTGGGAAAAAGGGTGTAAAGAAGTCGTGGGAAAGGGGGTTTATGAGGCCCCCTTTGGAAACTTCTAAAGAAGCTTCCAAAGAAGCTTTTGAGCTTCTTCAGCTCCACGTGAAAGAAAGGGAGGTCGTGGACGATGTGGTGGACGGACTGGCGGCAACGTCAGCGGCCTGGCGGCCTGGGCGACAGCAGCGGCGGTGGACTGGGGCGGAGCTGGGCGGCAGCACGGCGGACTGGCGGCGATCAGCACGGCGGCGGCCTCACGCTCTCTCTCTCTCTCTCACAGAGCCTCCCCTACTCTCCTCTTCCTCCTAAGCACACCCCCTTGATGGGGGGTGTTTTTATAGCCTTGGGGGTGGGGAAGGGGGTCTCCACCCACGTGGAGAGCTTCCCCATGCAATCTTCACTTGGCCATCCCCCCCCTCCACACTCCCTCTCCTCCAGCCATGCATCGGCTGGGGGAAGGGATAATAGTAAAAAAATTTGCACTAATTCAATTAAAATTGTCCCTCCCAAGAGGGTGTTTTCGTGCGGCTTGCGGTTTTGATCTCCCGGTCTTGATTTACCCAAAACGGAGGACCCTATTTCACGCGCGCGGCTCACACATTATGCGGTCAATAATTTCAATGCAAGAGATACCCTTTGCACAGGGTTACACGGCGTGCGCAAGGTTAATATTTACGGTACGGTTACGCGGAAATATTACATTCTCTCCCCCTTAGAAGAATCGAGATGTCCTCATCTCGAGATAAACTGGGGATATTGAAGATTGAGAGAGCTTTCATCCATCCAGGTAGCATCCTCTTCGGGATAATCTTGCCACTGGACGAGGCATTCTCTCAAGGTTCCAGATCTCAACTGTCTCTCCCTAACCGTGGCCAATACCTTGACGGTGTCCCTCGTTGAGCTTGGGGCATTGCTTTCTGAAGTGACCGAGTTCATTGCAGTGGAAACATCGGATGTTTCGGCCATTACCGTGAGTAGGAACAAAGTTGTTGACGTTATTTGTCCTTGCTTTCTTTCTTTGTCCTTGATTGTGGCCTTGAACTCTCTTAACCTGGGGTCTGAATGCTCCTCCGCTTGGGTCGCTATAAGACCAATTCTTAATACTCCTTGGTTTAGCTTGTACTTCCTGAATTATGGGTGCTGCTCGAATGAGTGCATCCTGAAGATCTGATGGTCTCATGGATTCGAGACGGGTATTTACAGGTGGATTTAAGCCTGCACAAAATTTGGACACCTGTTGTGTCGTGTTCATTCGTGGCGCATACTTCAAGAGTGAGACAAACTTAGAGTAGTATGCGTCAAGAGTGAGTCCTAACTGTTTTAGCTCATAGAACTCATTCATTTTCTGAGTACGATATGCAGGCGGCAAATATCTCCCTTGCACGGCTTGCTTTAACTTCTCCCAGGTAACGGATCCCTCTGAAATTCCTTGATCCCTGCACCATTGCTTCCACCAAAGTCTGGCTTCACCGGTGAGTTTTAATTTGGCTAGCATGGCCTGATTGGTAGGTGCAGTGCCAGCGGCTTCGAAGTAGTCCTCCATAGATTCAATCCAAATCTCAGCGTCTGACTGGACGAATCTGCATCTCCCGTCAAACTCGGGTGGCTTTATCTGTTTGAGGAGGAACTTCTTCTCCTGGATCACGGTCGTACTTGCCGTAGGGGGTGAATTTGGAACCTGTACCTGGGGTTGTGCCTGGCGTAAAAAGTTTTCTTAATATTATTATATGATAATTGACATTAGCTTATCTTTAGTTCAGCTAATTCGTAACTCATGAAGCAACTTGACTTTTTGCAACAACCCTGATGCACAATCGGATAGTGATAGAAAGAAGTCCTTATTTATATTTATATGGCGTAGCCTCATACAACATCTCGAGTGATGATAGTCCAATCATTATATCTAGTTTGGGGAGAACAACATTGTATTAGATTTGCCTACAGGAACTGTATAGTAGTAGGGTTTTGGGTCATGTATCTTTAGGAATCGATAATTCATCGGAAGTTCGGGATATCCTTTCCGCTGGAAACCATACTTCCCATGGCGGCCCAATACCTTAACTCTCTCAGCTGGAATTACACGGGTTACTTCCTCATATACATATGAGTTTAATTCAACTCTACGACCTCAAATATGCAAAGTCGAATTCACGTGAGCTTCCACAAAAATGAACAGCCTCACGACTTTCAAATCTTCCAACCACTTGATCCTCTTCAGGTTGGTTTGTAGATAAGCGAACCGGTGGGCAGCTATGTAATAGATTCCTGAAGACCCAGTCCATCTTCGCTCTATATATAGAGGTGATGGGTTATAAATCTGTTCCAAGATGTTCATCATTCCAATTCTCTGCCTATAATGCGGAGAATGCATCGCAGTCATGAACATGATCCGGAACACCAAAAACTTGTTCCACGCCTCGTAATTCTGCAAGACAGTATTGAAGATGAGAAAATGTTTGGATATGAACAATTTCTTTACTTCACTTCTAATGAAATCTTATGAAACAATTCCATTATAAGTCGGCTGTGATACCAATTGTAACGTGTCCACTGGAACCCTCTAGGACACGTCTTAGCAGTCCATCGGAAAGGTTGTCTAGAAGACTCCACCCGGCACTCCCACGGAATGTTGCGGGTTTTGCAATCTAGGACTTTCCGCGTCTGCCACGTAACGGAAGCATCCTGACCGTTCCCACTAGGATCGACTAGAATTGTTTGGTCATTTTACTAACAGCGACTAGCGTCAGACCTGATCGAACTACCTTACGCAGAACGCCCGGTCTGAAGCGGATTCATGCTGCACTTGGTTCAAGGAGAATGGGAAACGAGAGGGATGCAAGGCTCGACCTCTCTGCCACAAGGCATAGTCCCATTCCGTTCCCCTAAAACAGCGCGAATCGGGTAATAGTTAATTCTAAGTCATCGTTCTCGTTACTTGTTCCGGTGATGACGATCATCCTCTGTCCGTCGAAGATCTTGAGAAAAGTTCCCGGCTAACCGGGACCACCCATCCATAGGACGGACCCATGGTCCATCCTCCGCACTTTCCTCGGTTTGTTTTAGTTATGTAATTACCTACCACATTAGTTTGACATATACAAACAGCTTCCTTGATTAGCTCTGTTAAGCACTGGTTCCTTCACGTAATCTTAACACAAGACATAAAGAAGACAATGTCAAACAACTCCTTTATTATCAATTTATCCTTTTATCTTTGGAATACAAGGAGTTCCCGCCCGTAGGCGCATTCATAATCCGCCCGAAGGCTATCCAGTAATCCTTCCTGTGATTACTATCCCAAGTTTCCGCCCGTAGACTAGTATGCGGGCCTCGAGATCCAATCCCGAGTCACGTTAGTCTCTTGTGCAGGGCCGGGAAGGCGAGGGATTTACGGCCAGAGCCCCCTCTGGCACCCAAGCGTCCTCCTGCTCCAAGCAGAACTCAACGGAGAGACCTCTCACGGCGGGTTCGGTCCACGTTCCCGGCGCGGTTCACAACCCCCTTGGTTAGGGTCAGGCAGGCAGTCGGGGGTAACTGAAGCTGCCTCTCAGGCACCAACCTGAAGTATTTAGATATGTTTTCATCCTTTAGTTCATTGAGCAAACAATGCAAACAGTCCTTTTCTAACGGTTACAAGCACAAACAAATTCCAATGGTCGTTGTGGCTGGCAAACTGTCAAGGAGTGACTTCCTTTCCTCCGAATGCAATCCGCATTCGTTCCGGAATCAATTGCAACTTGGCAAGATTCCTATCATTCTTGGGTTAGGGTCATACCCTACCCATACTTTAGTGTTTAGTTGTGGTAGGTTCCAGCGACCATGTCGCTTTGGTTTATTGTCGGTCATTTGCTTCAAGGCAACGCCTAATCTTCCTTTCCCTTGGCAATTACTTCCCGAGAAAAGTGAGTTAACAGGACGATTACTCATCCTTTTGTAAGTTAAAATCTTTCAATAACTTGCCAGCCTCATTTCGAGAGTTGACAACACTCTTTGCGGACAAATTCCAAGACTATACAATGTTGCGGCTGGTGTGCAAGTATTGCATCTATTCCACGGAATCCTTCTATCCATTTCTTAACGTTCCGATCACGGAATCTAACCCTAGCCGAGTAACAGGATTTTGGTTATCCTTCAAGTCATTTCTAATTAGGTTTGGCTCATGATTCTAGATTATGCAACTCCGTCGGAGTTCCTTCATTAAGACGACTGATCCTTAGGATAAAACCTTAGATCCTTTCATGAATAAACAACCGATCGCTTCGACATTTTGTGAATGCATGTAAGATCCCTAGATTCACAGTTTTTGTCTTAAGCGAGGTCGAATTATCCTTGCACAAAATCCTAGTTATCTCTTAGGATTCCTATCATATTGACTCAGTCATGTTTATACGAATCCTTGATGTTTATATTACCTAGTCAATTTCAATTATGCTTGTTCTGCGATAAGAATGATCCTTCTAGGGTGATAAACCAAATCTAACGGAATCCAATTCGCGTAAACATGCGATTGATTGCCGTTTCCTTGGTGAGGTAAAATTACTTGCTAATCTGTACGCTAACTTTCCTAATTAATCAAGCCTATACTTTGTAGTCTATACTCTCGAAACTTATGCATTGGCGAATCATACAATCTTTCCTTGGTGCACGATAATTTGGTTACTAACTTTTCCTAGGACCTCCTACTAGGTCTTACATCAATAGTCGTACCTACAACCTTGTTGTTTATCCTTTTTCATCCTATGCTTTTACACCTAATTACTGCTCTTAATGATTGACCTTTTTCTCATGACGACTACGCAATTTCTAACATTCTCCTAGCCACGAAGTCGTTGGTGAAACACAAGCGAAACTAGTGTTATTCTATTCCATCTTATAACTATTTTGCAAGTCATACGTTCACTTTAGTACCCTATTAATTCTTTCCGAATGAAACCTTATGGCGCTTAACCTTTTCCTATGAAATCATTACGAGAGGTATGTTACCTAATGTGCAGTATACGCTTAATCTACCATATCTAGGATGACAAATAATGCACATATAAATTCCGTTTCCTTGCTTAGGATTAGATTCCTTACCTTGATAAGGTACCAACTACATGCATCTAACCCTCTAATCATTCAATCTTTCATAATGTTCAAAAGATGCATTTCTTTCAATTTCCATATGCAAATTAAACGTAAAAGTGCAATTTCCTTTCTAAGCACGCCTAATCATTTCCTTATGCGGAATTAACACGGAAGAACCTGGACTTGTGGAGTCGGGGTGATGTCCACTTGCACATTCGGAGTCGAGCCTCCCGCGGTCGCCTCTTGGGATCTTTTTGGAGCCATTGCACACGTAGGTTAGGTTTCTGAACTCGCTTTCGTCGCCTATGGATTGTTTTGCTTTGACATGCAACCTTCCGGCCTTTGCTTTCCTCGTAGGCGGAAGATCCTTTTACGGTAGGTCGCTTGCGGAGAAGGGCCTTAAAGGACTTCACGGGACCCTTTTCGTCGGTCTAGTGGGATCCTTATAGACCCTCTTCAATTCCCGAAAAAGGGGTGTTAATGGTCCTTCTTCGAAATTGTGGTGGGAAGGGTATTTCGGGACAGTGGTGGGAAAGGACCCTTGGGAAGGCCTTTGGGAAAAAAGGGTGTAAAGAAGTCGTGGGAAAGGGGGTTTATGAGGCCCCCTTTGGAAACTTCTAAAGAAGCTTCCAAAGAAGCTTCTGAGTTTCTTTAGCTCCACGTGGAAGAAAGGGAGGTCGTGGACGACGTGGTGGACGGACTGGCGGCAACGTCAGCGGCCTGGCGGCCTGGGCGACAGCAGCGGCGGTGGACTGGGGCGGAGCTGGGCGGCAGCACGGCGGACTGGCGGTGATCAGCACGGCGGCGGCCTCACGCTCTCTCTCTCTCTCTCACAGAGCCTCCCCTACTCTCCTCTTTCTCCTAAGCACACCCCCTTGATGGGGGGTGTTTTTATAGCCTTGGGGGTGGGGAAGGGGGTCTCCACCCACGTGGAGAGCTTCCCCATGCAATCTTCACTTGGCCATCCCCCCCCTCCACACTCCCTCTCCTCCAGCCATGCATCGGCTGGGGGAAGGGATAATAGTAAAAAAATTTGCACTAATTCAATTAAAATTGTCCCTCCCAAGAGGGTGTTTTCGTGCGGCTTGCGGTTTTGATCTCCCGGTCTTGATTTACCCAAAACGGAGGACCCTATTTCACGCGCGCGGCTCACACATTATGCGGTCAATAATTTCAATGCAAGAGATACCCTTTGCACAGGGTTACACGGCGTGCGCAAGGTTAATATTTACGGTACGGTTACGCGGAAATATTACAGGATGAGATGTTACCTCCCTGTATAAAATTTATGACCACGTCTAATATTTTTGTATATGATATTCAATTAGTTTGTGAATATAATGTATGATTGATACACACTTTTCTTACCATTTGCTGAAAGTTTGAGATCACTTGATCAATGATCTCTAATTTTGAAACTTGCTAAAGCGTCGTATGTGTTCTGTAGATAAGCGACGCTTTTGTTTGATTGCTAGCTTGCATTGAGAGCAAGGATACGAGACACACTGATTAAGATATGCCTCATGATCTTGAATATCATAAACATAATTGTTTTCCATTTTTTTTTACGTTACGACAAACAATTTGTTTTTTTTCTCATTCTCTTTTTCTTTCTTAATTTGTTTGAGAAGGGATTTCTTCTCTTGTAACTCAACAAAATTAATGTCAACTAAAGTCTTGGTTTTCTCCCCCTTTCTTTGTTTCTTCCCTTTTCTTTACACCTTTCTTTGCGCTTTTGTTTTATATTCTCTCCCCTTTCTCTTTCTTTCTCTCTCTCTTTTTGTTGCCCCTCTCTTTATTTCTCTCCACCCCCTTATGTTTTCTCACTCATTCTCTTCTCTCTCTCTCTCCCCATTTCTTTGTTATCTTTCTTGTTATTCTCTCTCTCTCTCATTCTCTATTCCTTTTCCTTTCATCTTCTCCCTCTCTCATTTTCTATCTTTCTCCCTCAATGCACTTTATTCTCAAGAAAAACCTTCTCTTTGTTTCTCTCCACCCCCTCATTTTTTTCTTACTCATTCCCTTTTCTCCCTCCCTTTCTCTCTCTCTGTCTCTCTTTCTTTGTTATCTTTCATGATATTCTCTCTCTCTCTCTCTCTTCCTTTTCCTTTTTTCTTATCCCTCTCTCATTTCCTCTCTGTAAGAAAGCAATCAACCATGGAATGAAATCTAACTGAAATTGAAAATTAACTAAGCTACAACAAAGAATTAACAAATCTATTGCACCAAGACATCCTCATCATGTATTAATGGTTGGGGATTCAAGAATACATGACGGCCATGGCTGAGTGCTTCATAGGCTAAGAAGAAGCTAACTCCAAGAAGATGGTTAAGCCAAGATTATTGAATGATCAAAAGATGTCTTGCCTTTAGCCTCTAGTCCCTTTTGTTCTAACCCTCTTTCCAAACTTAAGGGCTGTTCACACATGTACACATAGGCTAGGGCTGAATTTACAAAGGTTCGAATTAATCCAAGGTGCAAATATTAATGTTGTATTTTCCTTCATGACAAACCATCCCGTCCTGAAGATGGTTTTGTCCTCAAAACCAAGAAGTAATGGACTAAATCCAAGTCAAGGATGATAGTAATCATGCCCATTCATCTTCCAAGTGATAAGAAAGCACTGTCCATGAAAAGAAGACCTTTTTGCATGCCAAACTGTGAGAAAACTGGCTGCTATCCAAACAGGGCTGATTCACTAAAACTGCCATAACTTTTGATATATTGGTCCAAATGAGGCGTATGAGGTGTAGAAACGAAGTATACACTCCCAAGCATCACCCCATAATATCAAAATCAAATTTTGATGAAGTCAGGATAGTTTTATTGTCTGCAGAAATTTCGTACAGCAAGCTGTCTCTGCACAGTCACTGCATACTGCATCATATATCATCCTGTAATAACCAAGGAAAGTTACTGACATAAGTGGATGGTTGCCAAGAAGACTCTTCAATGGGCAAATTCTTCCACTTAATGAGATACTCAATGAGAGTACGATTTCTGAGAACTTTCTCTCTCTTTCCAATAATGCTTTCAGGTTCATATATGATCAGTCCTGCCTCATCCAATGGTGGTAACTCTTCCAATACTTGTACATCGGGCCCAACATACTTCTTCAGCTGTGAAACATGGAATACATCATGTATTGTAGTAGAAGATGGTAGCTGAAGTTTATAAGCAAGCTCTCCAATTTTGTCCAAGATCAAGTATGGCCCATAAAACCTATGAGCAAGCTTATTGTTCCCACCCTTTAATGAAGCATAATGCGTCTTGGGCACTTTGAGAAATACCCAATCTCCAACCTTGAAGTCTAAATGTCTTCTTTTCTCATCTGCATAGACCTTCATTACCTCTTGTGCTTTCCTTATGTTGTCCTTGCATTGCCTCATGAGCAACTCCATTCTTTCCAACTCTTCCTTTGCTTGTGGGTTGATGTCTTCATGGAATAAAACTGATGGAAGTTGGACTTTATACCCATAAAGAGCTTCAAACGGAGACATCCCAATGCTCATGTGGTGCGTGTTATTATAGCAAAATTCAGCAAGGTGGATCCAACGATCCCATGAAGCTTGTGTGTCATGACAATAATGCCTAAGGTACACTTCCACCCAATGATTGACTCTCTCCGTTTGCCCATCAGTCTGAGGGTGATAGGCCGTGCTAGGAGTGAGGAAAGTACCCATAGATGAGAATAGACTTTTCCAGAAGTTGCCCATAAACTTCGAATCACGGTCTGATACTATTCTCATAGGCATACCATGTAGTTTGAACACACCTTCCATAAATTGCTCGGCAACTTGCCTTGCTGAAAATTGGACTTTAGTTGGGATAAAGTGGGTTGATTTGGTCAATCTATCAACTACCACATAGATACTGTTCCATCCATGACTGGTAGTAGGCAATCCCGTTATGAAATCCATGGAAATATCTGTCCATTTGCCCATAGGTATGGGTAAAGGCTGAAGTAAGCCGGCTGATAATAGAGTGGAATCCTTATTTTGCTGACACTCCAAGCACTGAGGTACATACTCTTTAACATCTTTCCATAGACCTTTCCAATAGAAGCTTTGATGAACTCTATCAAACGTCTTGAAAAGGCCCAAGTGACCAGCCATTGGCGATGAATGCATCTCTTGAAGCACCTTCAGCTTGAATTTACTGCTGGGAATCAAGTACACTTTACCCTTAAACCATAAGAGGCCATTATGCACTTTAAAATTAGGAAATTCAGCATCACACCCTTCCTGTAATTTCTGTAAAATATGGGCAGCATGCTCATCAAGCACATATTCCTCTTGAATGTCTTCAATCCAATCCTTATAGATGGTAGACACAGTAGATAGACTACATGCCCACATTCTTGATAACGCATCAGCCACCACATTATCCTTGCCAGCCATGTATGATATTTCAAAATCATATGATTGCAAAGTGGCCAACCATCTCTTTTGCTTGGGAGAAAGATTGGGCTGCGAGAGAAAATATCTCAAGACCCTATGATCGCTTTTGACTTTGAAGTGTGTCCCATAGAGGTAGTGGTGCCATTTCTTGATTGCATGTAAGATAGCAAGCATCTCCTGCTCATAAACATGCATCTCTCTCTCTTTGTCATCAAATTTTCTGCTCTCAAATGCAATGACACCATGCTCCTGTACCAAAACTGCCCCCAAACCTCTACCACTGGCATCTGCATAAATGGTAAAAGTCTTGGAGAAGTCAGGGAAAACTAGTATGGGTGCTGAAACAAGCAATTGCTTTAGCTCATTAAAGCTCTTGTCAGCGATCTCATCCCAGAAGAAGGCCTCCTTTTTCAGCCGATCGGTAAGAGGAGCTGCAACATGAGTATAGTTCTTCATAGACTATCGGTAAAAGGATGACAAACCAAGGAAACCTCTTAATGAAGTGGCATTGGTTGGCGTAGGCCATTCTTTGACGCACTGAACCTTCTTAGGATCCACTTTGATTCCATCTTCTCCCACTATATGACCCAAGTACTCAACTTCCTTTGTCATAAAAGAGCATTTAGTGGCCTTGGCAAACAGTTTGTGTATCCTCAATATGTCAAAGACCTCTTTTACATGCTACAAATGGTCTTCTTTATTCTTGCTATAGATCAAAATGTCATCAAAGAATACCAAAACTGTTTTAAAGAGCAATGGCTGAAGTATCTTATTCATGAGAGACTGGAATGTGGCTGGAGCATTTGATAACCCAAAAGGCATAACCATAAACTGGTAAAGACCCCTCTCCGTCCTGAAGGCTGTTTTAAATTCATCCCCTTCCTTCATGCATATTTGATGATATCCCAATCTCAAGTCAATTTTGGAGAACACCTTGGCATCCTTCAATTCATCTAAGAGATCATCTATTCTAGGTATTGGATACCTATTCTTGATAGTGACCTTGTTGAGATCGCGGTAATCAATGCACATTCGAAAGGAGCCATCTTTCTTCTTCACAAGAAGGACTGGAGAAGCAAAAGGTGATTGGCTTGCCTTAATGAGACCCATTTCCAAAAGCTCTTTGACTTGGCATTCTACCTCTTCTCTTTCCACTTTGGAGAGGCGATATGGTGCTTTGTTGATGGGCTTTGTATTGGGCAGCAAGTCAATGGGATGATCCACTTCTCTTTTGGGAGGAAGAGAGGTAGGTGGCTGAAAAATATCATCATATTCTTTCAGCAATTTACAAAGACATGGGTCCATATTGTTGGTAGGAGAAGAGGGCTGATCCTCTTCAATCTTGGAAAGAAGAATGGTGAACATACATGCCTTTGCATTTATCTCTTTCTTAACCTTCTTGGGGCTGATCATCTCCATTCTTTTCTTTTCAACTCCATGTAGTGTTACTTGTTGTCCACACCATTTAGACTCCATTTCCATGTTGTTGAGATCCATGGTAAATCTGCCCAAAGATTTCAGCCAATTGCAGCCAAGTATTATATCAATGGGACCCATTTCTAATGCAATTAGGCTCACCGATGTAGTGCACAATGGGGAAAAGGTGATAGGTACATTTGGACAGCATTGATTGCTCTTCTCAAAATTTCCATTTGCCACTTGGATTTTGAGTGATGTAGGCATTTCATGCGTATTCAATTTCAGCCCATTGAGTGACTTAGCATTAATGAAGCTATGTGTACTTCCCGTATCAATGAGTATATGAGCGGTCCTTCCCTTGATTTGACCTTTAAGGCGTAGGGTATTATCCCCTCTTGAACCACTCCATGCATCACTTGATATGGCACATAGCGATGGATGTAAATCAGTCCATGCATCATCCAAATAATGACCGCCCGGGTCGAAAGGAAACCCATCCATCGGATCATAGAACTCATCATGGACATTCTCTTCATTTTCATGCGCCTCTTCTTGAGTTGTTGTGACATCAAGCTGAGCCAAGCTTCCTTCAATAGATTCAACATCGGAATCATCCTCGATGATCATGCTAATCTTCATATTTTTGGCCTTGCATTTGGACTTATGATCGGGTGACCATTTCTCTCCACATTTGTAGCATAGTCCTTTAGCATACATATCTTTGAGCTTGTCATTCGATACATGTTTGCCTTGAGTAGGGGCTGAAGTTTTGGCACTTATATCAGTCCTCTTTCCATCAAATCTATTTTCAGCATTAGGTCTGAAATTACTGCTTTGTTTTGACCCAAAAACAGTAGGAAAAGTGGGTATCTTGCTGTAGGTATTGCTGAAAGTATTTGATGGCTTCCCAATATGCTGAAAATCAGTTTTAGCATGCCCATAATGGCCTGATGTCCTTGGGAACTGCGTAGGCTGAAAAGAATGCCCTGTTTTTGGCTGAAAACCCTTGTATTTCTGCCCATAACGTTCAGCCAATTGAATGGCAGCTTGTAGGGATGTAGGATTCATGGCTCCAACTTCGGAAGAAAGAGTAGGTTCCAAACCAAATATGTATTTATTCAACTTGGCACTATCGGAGACTCCATGAACATACATCGAAAGGTTCAAAAACTGATTTGAGTACTCTCTAATCGAGAGACCACGTTGCTCAAGTGCATACCACTTCTTCTCTAACCACTCTTTTTCAATAGGGGAAACAAAGACTTCAATCATAGCATTTTTCAATGCATCCCAAGACAAGAAGTCATGTCCCATCCTCGCCATATATCTCCACCAAGTGTGAGCATAGCCTTCTAGATGAAGGGCTGCAAATTTTACTTTGGCATTCTCGGGCCTTGGGTAAAGGGAAAAATACATCTCTAACTTGTCAAACCACTCCTCCAACTCCATGGGTGAAGGGTTCTCTCCCTTGAAGTTTGAGATAACTATTTTCTCCTTGTACTCTCTCTCATATTGAGGAGGTTGTCCATTATGGTGCTGCTGCCCACTATGGTGTTATGGCCCAAAAGAATTGCCAAAAGATCCTTGCCTAGGATATTCATTATTTCCATGCCCTTGTGCATAAGGAGTTTGCTGTCCATAATGCATACCATGACTTTGTGGCTGGAAATAATGTCCTTGAGGCTGAAAGTATGTGTTGCTCACATTGGGAGGTTGTCCATGGTACCCTTGAGGTTGTCCATGCATAGGTGAGTTGAAAGGTGGTTGCTGCCCATTATTTTGCTGATTCCAACCATGATTTGACATGGGACTTGGCCTATTGGGCTGCACTTGAGTAGAGAAATTATGTTGTGGATGTCCATAAGCATTTGGGGCTGAATTAACATGCCCTTGCTCATAGCCACCAACATTTGCTTGAGGGTAAAATTGCTTGTAGAAAGAGTTGCACCCATGGATGTCTTCATCATGCTTTGAGTTTGTTTGCACTCTCTCTTGAGGATCTTGCCCATGTGGCTGAAAGTGACCCTTTTGTTGATGGAATTGTGGCTGAAGTGAAGTGGGCTGAACAAAATCCTTAGCTTTAGATGACTCTCCAACTTCAAATTGACCTACCACCTTAGGAGTAGGTGGTTTAGGTGGTTCTTCAGCCATATGAGGATGTGGGACATTAAGACCAGCTGTAGGCAACATTTTCTCACCAAGAAGTGCTACAAGCTTGTCAATACCCAACCTCATACCCTCGAAGCCTGATTTCATATCCTTTATGTCATTTGACAATTGTTGAAAACTGTTTGAATTCATTGAGATATGAGACATCTCTATGGGTTGATTGGTAGGGGAGTGGGTGGAACTTGCATCGACCTCTTCATTCTCATAGTGCATTCGGTAAATGGCATCTTGAGAAGTGTCATGTTCACCCCTTTCCTGTTGATATTCCCTCAATTCTTCATTGATAGTATCCAAAACAGGGTCTCTCTTCTTATTCCTAGCCATGGGTTGATTTCTGTCCTGAATTTCCTGCAGTAGAAAAACTTGATTATCTTCACTTCTAGAGCTCCAAATTACGAGGTCTTTGGCTCTCTTCGAAGCTTGAAGAGTCCTCTATCCAAGAAGCTATCAAGTGCATAAAATGGATGAGTACAGAAATTTCTGTAAGGGATTTTCTGTTGCTATCTGAAAATTCTTGCAGGCAGTGAATACCCTGTTCTAGTCAATTAATGATTTGTACCATCAATACCAAGCATGTACCAACTTCATAAACCTGTAGGAGAGTCTCATACATCTGCCCATACTGAAAATGACCTCTGTAATCATGAAAATGGCTGTCTAACTCAATGTAGACTGCAATCTTTAATGAGGGTATGCATACATACTCTGTCCCAAACTTTAATGCTGAACCATAGTGTCTTTACCATAGGATGCATACATTTTACTGCAGCCATATCTTCATACATTTTCCATTATCTCAAGAACTCACTGCCCATAAACTCATGCTGTAGGCTGATTTCAAGTGCCTTTGAGATTTGTACCTGCACCTAAACTTGAAAATGCGTGGGATCCGAGACCCGAGGGGTTTGCAAAGTTCCCTTTCTCGAGCCGGGTTGCGCTCCCCTTCAGGGTCCTCGTCGGTAGGGGAGGGTCACCTCTCTTTTGTCCTACCAACTCGCCCGGCATCCACTTTTCCTCGTGGGCATGTACATGGCAAGTGAATTCTAGCTCTAAAAATCAGTATGATATGCATGGAATAGGAAGGAAATACAATTGCCTTTCATTTGCCCTTTCATGATATGCAAGATTGGAATTGAAAAGGCTGAAATGTAAATGAGAAACGGAGAGGTATTTACCTCAGCAGTGACTCACTGCTTACAAAGCTTTTCTCACTTACCAATTGGATAATGATTTTCTTATGATCAAGAGGTAAAATAGGCAATCAATTTCATGTCAGGGTTAGGCAATAAAGATTGAGTAATGAAGCTCAAGAAATTACTGATTTCAGTGAATGAAAGTAGATGGGTAATGCTCATTTATTATGGAAGAGTTTGAGACATTTAGAGATGGCCATTTCAGTAAATTGAAGAGGTTTAGTAAAGACAATGACTGACATAACCTATAGGCTTCATGTAATGCATTAGGCTATGAATGAAAGATTCATTAATCCTCTTATTTCTCTTCAACAATTGGAAACGAGATCAGCAATTGGATGTAAAGAGAAATTAAGAGTGATTAGAGTACCTCATTTGATTGATTGGAGAAGAGCATTGTTGATGGAATGACCTTCAATCCATAATGCTTGACATAGGTGAGTTGAGCTTGATAATCCTTCTAAAATCAGTCCAAGAGATCTTCAATCTTCAAGAATAATCTCTTCCTTGATAAGCTTCAGCTTCATTAATCCCATGAGAGCTCCATGACTCCATGAATGCTCCAATTTGCTCCAAATGAGGATTGATGAAGACCGATTACCTTCTCTACTTGAAGTAAGTTGCAATAGGTAATAGAGAGGGCTTCAATGTGTCCAAGAGATCCCAAAATTTGAGAGGGAACGCCAAAATTTAATGGCATAAAAGCTTCATGCTGTCCATTGAATACCTAGACCTCCATTGGCTTCAATCTCCTTCAATGACGGTCCAATGTTGATGGATTCTTGAGGGGAAATGGTTGAGGAAGCTCCAGAGATGCTTTGCCCACAAAAACCCCATGATTTGCTTCAAAAATTTCAGGAATCTTTGATGCTGTCCAAAACTGCCATAGCTAGGGTTTTGAAAAAGAGGGAAAACTCCAAAATGGTAAGAATCTTGAAGAAGCTTGTGAGAGACCTCTTTCCCAGGGTTAGAAGGATCATTAGCAATGCTCAAAGGCCATCATATTTCTGAATTTTTCCACGCAGTAGGGGAGTGTGTGCAGGCGGCGCAAACAGCGTGAGTACATACTTATGTATGAAAAGTCCAAGATAATGCTAAATAGCTATATTAGCTACTCCAAATGAAGCTCCTGAAGCAGGGAAGAAGATCATGTAATCCATTCTCATGATAGGAGTGAGAAAGAGAAGATCTAATCTTGTCTTGGCCATGGATTCTTGTGGACAGCTTGAAGGAAAAGAGAAGAAACCCTTGTTTCATGAAAAGTAACTCTAACTTTTCCTTCCTCTAAGTCCTGTAACCATTAGTTTGTCCACTTACCCCAATTTTTGGCTCAAATCTTGATCACGTCCTGCTATTTTGGCTGGAGCCCGCCATTTCTTCCATTAGTAATGCCAAGAATCACCATCTTCATCCCTATTTGTAGCAGACCTTCACATGTAACTCCGGTTTGAAGCCTTCATGTCCTGTCAAGTCCTGTCACTCAAATTCCTAACTATGGTTTGCTCTCCCTAGCCTAGGAAACTGAATCTAGTACTTGAAAATGACTTCTGCAAGGATCTAAGCTACTGCTCTGATACCAATGTAAGAAAGCAATCAACCATGGAATGAAATCTAACTGAAATTGAAAATTAACTAAGCTACAACAAAGAATTAACAAATCTATTGCACCAAGACATTCTCATCATGTATTAATGGTTGGGGATTCAAGAATACATGACGGCCATGGCTGAGTGCTTCATAGGCTAAGAAGAAGATAACTCCAAGAAGATGGTTAAGCCAAGATTATTGAATGATCAAAAGATGTCTTGCCTTTAGCCTCTAGTCCCTTTTGTTCTAACCCTCTTTCCAAACTTAAGGGCTGTTCACACATGTACACATAGGCTAGGGCTGAATTTACAAAGGCTGGAATTAATCCAAGGTGCAAATATTAATGTTGTATTTTCCTTCATGACACTCTCTTTCTCCCTCAATGCACATCATTCTTAAGAAAAGAAGAAGGAGAAGAAAGAACAAGAACAAACCCTCTCTTTGTTTCTCTCCATCCCTTCATATTTTCTCATTCATTCTCCTCTCTCCCTCCTTCTCTCTCTCTCTCTCTTTCTCTCTTTCTTTATTATGTTTCATGTTTATTCCCTCTCTCTATCATTCTCTCTTCCTTTTCCTTTCTTCTTCTCCCTCTCTCATTTCCTATCTTTCTCCCTCAATGCACCTCATTCTCAAGAAAAACCCTCTCTTTGTTTCTCTCCACCCCCTCATTTTTTCTCACTCATTCTCCTCTCTCCCTCCCTCTCTCTCTTTCTTTCTCTCTTTCTTTGTTATCTTTCATATTGATTCTCTCTCTCTCTTGTTCTCTCTTCCTTTTCCTTTCTTTTCCCTCTCTCATTTCCTCTCTCTCTCCCTCAATGCACATCATTCTCAAGAAAAGAAGAAGAATAAGAAGAAAGAATAAAAACAAACCCTCTCTTTGTTTCTCTCCACCCCCTCGTGTTTTCTCATTCATTCTCCTCTCTCCCTCTCCCCTCTCTCTCTTTATGTCTTTCTTTATGATGTTTCATATTTATTTTCTCTCTCTCTCTCTCTCGTTCTCTCTTCCTTTACCTTTCTTCTTCTCCCTCTCTCATTTCCTCTCTTTCTCCCTCAATGCACCTCATTCTCGACAAAACAAACAAAAGAAAAGAAAAAAGAACAAGAATAAACGAAGAGGGAGTAATGTAGTCACCACAAAGGCCCGACGATGGATTCTTTGTCTCCTCTTCACGACGGTCCCTATTTCTCCTTCGTACACTTCCTTCTCTTTCGCTCTGTGCAAAAAAATATCGCGGTTAGGTTTCGGTTGTTTTCTTTTTCTCTAAGTACCATCTCTATTTGCGTCACTATTTGCATTGGAATGCTGCTGATGCTAGGAGGCATATTCCAAGGTGGATTCCGTGAGGTTTTGCGGTGGATTCCGTAAAATTTTATTACCGGGGATCATACACAAAGTGGATTCTCTGTGCAAAAAGTCGATGGGGACGCCTATCCTTTTCGGGTGTTTTGTTAATTTAATGTGTAAATGGATGATTCTATAGCGAGTGATTCCGTAAAATACATATTTAAATTAATAAATGTTTATGAGTTTAGAGTGCGCACTCATAATAAATTAAGATTAGGATTGATTTTTAACCAATTTATTTTTGTAGCTGAAGACTGCTAGGTATTCACTTTTGTCAATTTAATTGTATTATTTTTCTAACAATTGTAAATGCTTCAGTTGATGTGTAGAGCAAGTAGCGGTGGCATTCGGAAGCATTAGAGGATAGCGTGTATTCAAATTATCATCAATTTTTTATAGGCGCGTATCTTAGGCATGGCGTCCATATTTTGACGCGCTTATTTATTAAAGCGCTCGATATTTATTTATTATTTTTGTATGCGCATGGACGTACGATTTAAATATTTGTATTGGACATTGTATTTGGGTACCGCCTGACTTCTTGGGCGCCCAATAGCTTTAATTCTTTAGTGGCACAAAAGCAAATACAAAAGCTAAAGCATGCTAATTGTAAATTGGACTATTTCTTGAGCTTGAAGATGAATAATATATAAAATACATGCTTTGTGGAGCGCTCACACAAGGCATGGGGGGAGATTGCACCCAATTGGTCTCTTGTTCATGTTGTGCAAGCTTTCTTCATTGATTTTTGTACAAAAAGTAGAGTTTTTTTGTTCTTGGGGACCTTCTGATGCTCACTATGCACGCATATGGCGTCCGATCTATACACTAGTGGTATTAGAGCGAAGCTGAGATCGAGAGCTTCCAATCGCTTACCATCTCGCGCAAAGGCAGAGCTCCTGGAACAATCGAGCTCTATAGTCAGTCTCGTGGCAAACGGTCGATACCAGCGTGTTCCTGGCAATAAAGAACCCCCTACTGTACACTTAGATCGCGAGGGACCGGCCTCTGCACAGCGGAGGACTATGCGGGAAGATCCTTGAAGAAGTCGTTGGTTTTTCTTCTCAGATAAGAAATTCTCCTCCATAACTTTTCAAGCTTAAAGGATAAGCAATAAAGCTTCAAAAGAAGCTTAACTAAAAGCTTCCCTAATCGAATTCATCAAACGGCAGTGATAGCACGAACTGGTCGACGCCGAATCGGGCGAGAAGATATTGAGGTCCTAGAAATCAACAATTAGTCTTTTAGACTAAAGCTTCAAGTCCTCCAAGTTCCTCAAGTCATTAAAGTCATAAAAGTCATCTTCAACAACTATCATAAAGGCGGTTCATACTCAGCATCACACGACCCACTTTACTACTCTCTCGAAACCCCTGTTCACACATGTGAACTGACAGAAGCAGATTACAGCAATCAATCATCAATACGCAGACTATACCAGCCTATACGCAGTCTATACACACAATTATTTTCTTGGAAGACGGTTGTGACATCGACTTTCGCAATCGTAAAGGAGAAATACTACAAAAGCCAAACTTTTAAAAAAAATACAAGCCTTGTAAACCCGCCTTTGAGCTACGCTCATCCCACTAACAAGGTTTCGAGTGTGTGAGGTCTTTTGGAATTTTACAGGATGACTGATCAAAACATGGATGATCTTATGGCTGAAGGTGATTTACCCGAACCAACAATGAAGCAAAAGTTGGATTTGATTATGATGCAGCTACAAGAGGAACGAAGAGCACGACAAGCTTTGCAAGCTCAATTGGCCAATCTGCAACGATCTACCACCGACCAAGATGGATCGCAACCTGAAGATCTTATACGACGTACCATCGATGCAACACTTGAAGCCCAATCCATTCGAAAAGAAACAAAGATAAGTAAAAGAAACTTTAAATTTCGTACTTTAAATGGATCACACGATGGAAAGACTGTTCTTGCTTTTATCAGTCAATTTGATGATTATTTCCATGAAGAAACATATGCTGAGAAAGAAAAAATTAAATGTGTCACTAACCATTTAGTTGACCGAGCATCCTTATGGTGGACTATGGTCCGCAAAAGTGTTGATTGTTCCACTACTTGGGAGACTTTCCAAAAGAGATTTTTGCAGAATTTCCTTCCTCCCCAATTCCACGAAAAAGCAATCAAGCAATGGGATCTTCTACAACAAAGGGATTGCAAGCCTATTTCACAATACACTGAACGTTTCTGGAATTCTCTATTACAACTACATATGCTCGAAGATGTAGTTGAAGCAACTCATAAACGCAAGTTTATGTCTAGCCTAATTGGACATTTTTATGCGGAAGTCAATATGTTCAAGCCAACAACCCTTGAAGATGCAATTTCCTTGGCCCATAACACTGAAGACAAAATTCGCGGATGAGACAAGCGACCACAACAATTTCCAATTAATGGTAACTTTGGTTCCAAACAATTCAATTCAAATTTTCAAAGAAACAATCAAAGTCGTTTTCTTCCATCTTCATTGTGTAAATCTTGGACACGACCACCTGCTTTTCCATCAAACACAAATCCAAACCCTAAGCCATCTCTTCAGTAAAATCCCAACATTCCTAAACTTCCTGCCATTACTAATAATGTATCTAAAGCAAAACCCATAGTTTGTTATAAATGTCATCAACCTGGGCATCTAGCATCCAATTGTCAATCTAGAAAGCTATCCGTCCATATCAATTATCTGGGAGCAATAGAAGATGAAGAACGTGAGGAAATGTCAGACTTTACGGAAGATGATGACGACATTGGTACTACTTCTGATACTTTGCCAGGTATGCCAACTCCCCTCCACATTCCTTATTAACAATGAAATGTTTTGTGCATGGTAAAGAAAAGACTATTTTACATGATGATGGGAGCACACATGACTTTATTTCTGTAAAATTGGTTAAAGAATTGAATTTACAAACTGTTTTAACACATTATCACATCAAGGTTACATTCCTAGGTACGAGATATAATGGAACACAAGAGGTGCATATTTTAGAAATTAAAATTGGTGATTATACTGAATGAAGAAATTTATTAGTTGTACCTTTGCAATCTAGTGATATTATCTTAGGAATGCCTTGGCGTCATCAATATAATCCTAATATAGATTATTCTAGGCATTCAATTAAAATTTATTTTCAAGGAAAACAAATCACACTACATGGTATGCACGCTTCCAATAATTTCCCATTGCTTACTCATACTCAGGCTAAACGTGCATTACATAAAAGTAGCAAATCCTATTTAATATGGGTGAATGAAATTCAAGCTAAAGAAAAACAGATGCACCCTAGGCATACACAATTTCTTTCCCAATTCCAAGATTGTTTTGCTGCTGATTTACCACTTGGATTACCACCTGCACGTCCTGAAGATCATAAGATAGATTTAATTCTTGGAACACAGCCACCATGTAAAGCACCATATAGACGTAACCAAATTGAACAGAAAGAAATTCAAAACCAAATAGAAGATTTGCTTAATAGAGGATTAATTAGACCTAGTAGTTCTCCATTTTCAATCAATTATATGCTGACCCCGAAAAGAGTGAATTCTTCCAAATAGAAATTGAATATCTAGAACATATTATTTTATCAGAAGGTATTAAAGTTGACCCTAAAAAGATAGAAGCAATTTTAAATTGGCCGATATCCAAAAATGTGCATGAATTACATTCTTTTCTAGGTCTTGCTAACTTTTACAGAAAATTTGTGAGGAATTTCTCATTACTTGTATTACCTTCGACAAAACTCTTAAAGAAGGGTATCGTGTATAATTGGTCTGACAATCAACAAAAGTCCTTTGATTTGCTGAAACATGCTTTAACTCGTGCTCCTGTATTACAATTACTGGACTTCAATAGACCATTCTTCTTAGTAGTTACTGACGCTAGTGGATCTGGAATAGGAGCAGTCCTTATGCAAGATTCTCATCCCATAGCCTACTCTAGTTGCAAACTCAAACCATCTAAACTTAAATATTCTACCTATGACAACGAATTGCTAGCCGTAGTACAAGCCTTACGTCAATGGAAACATTATTTAATGGGATCTGAATTCATGATCAAAACTGACCAATAAAGCATTAGACATCTCCTTAGTCAACCACAAATAGCTGACCGACACATTAAATGGGCCGCTTTTATTCAAAGTTTTCATCCCCTTATACAATATCAACCTAGAAAAGAGAATGTTGTTGCTGATGCTTTGAGTAGAAGACCAACAATTCACAATATTTCTGTGATATCATTTGATTCCCTTATTCCTATGAAAGATACTTATCATCAAGATCCTACTTTTCAAGCTGATTGGAATAAACTAGTTGCAAATAATTGGATTCCTATTGATTCATTGTCTTACACTAATGGATTTATGTTTTATGAAAAAAGATTATGTGTGACTATTCCATTTCGATCATTTGTTTTGCATGAAATTCATTGTTCCCCATATCAAGTTCATAAAGGAATTATATCTACTTTGCGTACATTGATTGAAGATTTTTATTGGCCACATAAGAATACTGATGTATCTAACTTTGTATCTGAATGCTTAATTTGTCAACAAGTTAAAAGACACCATGGTAAACAATATGGTTTACTAATGCCATTATCTATTCCATCACGACCATGGGAACATATTTCAATGGATTTTATCATTGGTCTACCTAACACTAAAGCTAATCATGATATGATTTGGACTGTTGTAGATAGGTTCAGCAAACAAGCATATTTTATTCCATGCAAGAAAACCTTAACTGCATCTCAAGCTGCTCAATTGTTTTTTAAAACTGTTTTCACTAACCATGGTTTACCAAAAGTCATTATTTCTGATCGTGATTCTAGATTTTGCAATAATTTTTGGATTACTTTGTTTACTAATAACTTAGGAACAAAGATTGATTTTTCATCTACATTTCATCTTGAAACAAATGGTCAAACAGAAGCTACTAACAATACTATTTTAGATCTTTTGCATGCTTACACCATTTCAAAACCACATACATGGGATACATATCTACATTTACTTCAATTTGCATATAATAACACACCACATACAGCTACAAAGAAAGCACCATTTGAAGTTATCTATGGATATCGATTGCCTACACCTGTTACACCATTATTAAAAAAAATTCAAATTACTGATGATTTTGCTAACATGCATGCTACTATTTTTTATGAAGCTAAAGATATGATTGCCAAAGCCCAGCAATCATACACAAAACAAGCAAATAAGAAAAGACAAGCTATGAATTTTAAAGTTGATGATTATGTTTGGTTACGAATTGAAAAACGAAGACTACAAAGTGTAGATAAGCACCCCATTGTCAAATTAGCACCTAGATTTTATGGACCATTCAAGACCATACACAAAATCAACGACAATGCATTTAAACTAGAATTACCATAACATTGGAAAATCCACAACACCTTCCATATCAGTTTATTACAACATTTTAGAGGACAAATACCTGTACACCTTGTCTATGAAAAACCTCCTTTGCTAGATGATGAAACTGAAATCCTTGAGCCTGAAACTATTATAGATAGTGACTTTCTCACCACTAGAACTGGCCGTAGATATTCTATATGTTTGGTCAAGTTTAAAAATCATCCTGTTGAAGAGGCCCAATGGATGCACGCTAGAGACCTAAATGCTTTAATCCCCACACTGTTAGCTCCACATTGAGCTAATAGCAATTGAGGACAATTGCTATCCCACCCCGGGGGTATGATGCTAGGAGGCATATTCCACGGTGGATTCCATGAGGTTTTGCGGTAGATTCCGTAAAATTTTATTACCGGGGCTCATACACAAAGTTGATTCTTTGTGTGAAAAGTCGATGGGGATGCCTATCCTTTTCGGGCATTTTGTTAAGTTAATGTGTAAGTGGGTGATTCCATAGCGGGTGATTTCGCAAAATACATATTTAAATTAATAAATGTTTATGAGTTTAGAGTGCGAACTCGTAATAAATTAAGGTTAGGAATGATTTCTAACCAATTTATTTTTGTAGCTGAAGATTGCTAGGTATTCACTTTTGTCGGCTTAATTGTATTATTTTTCTAACAATTGTGAATGCTTCAGTTGATGTGTAGAGCAAGCAACGGTGGCATTCGGAAGCATTGGAGGATAGCGTGCATTCAAATTATTATCAATTTTTTATGGGCGCGTATTTTAGGCATGGCGTCCATATTTTGACGCGCTTATTTATTAAAGCACTCGATATTTATTTATTATTTTTGTATGAGCATGGGTGCACGATTTAAATATTTGTATTGGACATTGTATTTGGGTACCGGACTGACTTCTTGGGTGCCCAATAGCTTTAAATCTTTAGTGGCACAAAAGCAAACACAAAAGCTAAAGCATGCTAATTGTAAATTGGGCTATTTCTTGAGCTTGAAGATGAATAATATATAAAATACATGCTTTGTGGAGCGCTCACACAAGGCATGGCGGGAGATTGCACCCAATTGGTCTCTTGTTCATGTCGTGCAAGCTTTCTTCATTGATTTTTGTGCAAAAAGTAGAGTTCTTTTGTTCTTGGGGACCTTCTGACACTCACTACACACGCATACGGCGTCCGATCTGTGCACCAACTGCCCATTGCTATGCCCCTATATCATTGTAGTGTCCTTGGTTACAAGGATAAGCACTTGAAGGATTTGGTTTGTAGAATAGGTAAATGCTTAAAGTATATGAAGAGCCCACCCTAGGATGATTTTAAGGCAGTATATGGGTGGTTTTTTCTTATTGTAAGTAACAGTAAAATAGGGTTAAAATTATGCATTAAGGCCCATATAATAATTTCTTTGATTTATTTACTTACCATTGCTTGGTTTCATAACCAATGAATGATAGGTCCTATATGCTATGTAATATTTCAACTCGAAATATTAAGTCGACTATAAAACCCACACATCTTGTGCAAAAGTAGTATAAAATAATCCCCCACGTCGAATAATGTCGGTGGCCAAGTGTTCCCTCCGCACACCATGTTAAATTCCGGCTCCACATTGTGCAAACTAAGGCGGAGCTTGAAAACTGCAAGGCCACGTGAGAACACCCTTCTTGGAAAAAAGGGGCAATTGGATAATGGGTAAAATTTAGGCAAAATTTCTTTATTAATTGCCCCTCCCCTCAACCGATGCATGCTAGGGGGAGAGGGGGTGTGTGGAGGAGTGAGTTAAGTGGAGAGAGGGAGTGTGGTGTGTGGGAGCATAAGGGGGGAGGCATGCACAGGCCACGTGTGTGACTACCTCTCCCCCCCCCCTTAGGCTATATAACCCCCCCTGTGGCAGAAGAAAAAAAAAACAGGAGACAGAGGTTGTCGTGTTGTTGATGAACGAAGAAAGAGAAGGAAAGAAGGCACTGTGCTAACACCGTGGTGCAGCCATCTCGTCGTCCTACTACGCCATAGTCTGTTAGGCCGCCACCCATACCACCACCATTACCATCATAAACTCCCCCCCTTTCGTCATTAATCTTCTCCCCTTCAATCATTACCCCCCCCCCCCCCCCATGCTTTTTGTAAAAAGGTAGAAGCTTGTTAAAAGTTTCTAAGTTTGGGCTCCCATAAGCCTCATAAGCCGGGCTCATAAGCCCAAATTCTTGCGCAAAAGGGGAAGTAGGCAGACTTGAGGCTGTTTTGCCCAAGCTTGGAGGATTTCAAAAATTGCACAGAGGCAAGGACAAACCACGAAGTCCAAATTCCACAACATCAACGATGGCTCCAAAACAAAAGATGCAAGGCACACACGTGGAAGTCTCTTCCCCAAGCATACGCGTGGACATTCCTACGAGCCCACAAGCTCAAGTCCTACAGGTTTAATTGCATGTAAAAGAAATGCATTAAGCACAATAAAATTCATGGGAAGAAAGCATTTACGCATGTTTCTAATTCACATAGCCTAGTTAAAATGCATTTGGAAAATTGTCAAATCGAATGATTTACTAGAGTTAGTGCATGACATGAAATTGGGTTGCTTGCATTTTCAAGTTTAAATTCCTAAGCGCATATTGCTTAGGGTTAAAAGATGAAATCGTTTAAATACATCTTTGATTGGCCGCGAAAAAGAACAAGCGTATATTGCATTTAGGAAATAACTTCCTTGTTGTGCTTTGCATGAGAAAGTCGTTAACATATGTTAGATGTTGTCCAAAGGACTGCATAGCATGAGAATGAAACCATAGACTTGCATGTTGCATGTGAAGATGCTTGTAGAACGGATTAAAGGTTGCATGTCACATATTTGTGATGCATGAACTTTATTCAACGAAGTTGTATCTAGAAAAGGTTGAATGTTACATATTCGTCATGCATAAACTTTGTTCATCGAATTTGCATCTAGAAAATGTTGCATGTCATATCAAAGTCTGAAATTCAATTGCATTAAACAAAAGGTTGTAGGCATAGTTCCTTGATGTAAATCCTTGTAGGTTTTATGAAATTTATTCTCCAAATTGTCATTTGTCATGACTTTAGCAAGAAAATAAAAGGGTTATTGCAAACCTTATAGTACATAGAGGTAATGAACCGCATATTTACATGTAATGTGATATCTTGCAACTATTTACACCCTTAGAACAATTTTAGCATCTCTAAGAAGAGATCGTTTCTTGTCGCAAGACAAGCAGACCGATTTGGTTAGATCACTTGTAAGGGCATAACCCTCAAGGGATTCTTAATAGCATAAGTAATTAGTACAACGAACACCTCAAAGTGCTAACTAGGTTTTAGCACGTTAGAAATTTTGCCTAGTAACGCACTTGGACGCCAAGTCGAGACTCTCAAACCCAAAGGTCCTATCCACATCCACGGTATATTTGGGTTAATTGGCTGCCAATACACTAATGATTTAGGGTTTTACCCTAAGGCTCGAACGACAACCGATTGAGTTTAGAAACCCTAGGCCCAAACATTATTGGCCTAGCAAGGCTAGCGTTGGGTTGGGTAAGAAGACACCCCAAACCCTACATCTTGACTAAAAATATTTCTTGACCAAGAAACACCGTTTGATAGGTGAAATGATCTCATGAGTTAGGTGCCAATTTTGTTCAACAAGTTGCAATGTCGCATGGTTTTGTGTTAAATCACAAAGTAGAGTTGCCACTCTTTGAAACAAGGTTGGCAGGTTCTAGCGCAAGTCTAACTTGCAAGAGGATGAGTAGACATCATGCTACATCACCCTTCTTGGATTGATTTGCCAAGATAAGGTAACTATGAATTGCCTAGCAAGCAATTGACAAATCAAGTTAGAGCGACATGGTCGCCAGGAATTACTGTCTTAACTTAAGGAACCTAAGGTGTTGATTAATTGGGTATAACCCTAACCCAAGGATAAAAGGGTAAACAAAAAAACCCTTGGGGATCTTGCCAAGTCGAAATTGATCCCGGATTGAATGCTCGATGCATTAAGAGATAAGGAATATACCTTAGCAGTTGGCCAAAATAAACGACCACTAGACTGTTTGTGTTTGTATAAGTTAGGAGCATTGTTTGTATTTCTTTGCTCAAGGAACTAAGGATGGAAAAATAAATAATGCTTGAGGTTGAAGGCCTGGAGGGAGAGGTAGCATCAGTTACCCCCGACTGTCTGCCTGACACTAATCAAGGGGGTTTTTAGCCGCATTGGGAATGTGGACCGAACTCGCTGCGAGAGGTCTCTCCGTTGGGTGCTACTTGGAGCACGAGGACGCTTGGGTGCCAGGGGGGCTCTGGACATAAATCCCTTGCCTTCCGGGCCCTGCACAAGAGGCCGACGTGACTCGGGATTGGATATCGAGGCCCGCATACTAGTCTACGGGCAGAATCTTGGATTAGTAATCCCTGTGGATTGTTGGATTGCCTTCGGGCAGATTATGAATTAGCCTACGGCCTGGATTATATGATGTATTCCAAAGATAAATAAGATCAATTGTTGTAAAGGAACTTGTTTGACATTTCTTTTCTATGTCAGTGCTAAGATTACGTGAAGGAACCGGTGACTAATTGGATAACTAAGGAAGCTATTATATGCGTGTCCAACTAAATGTGGTAGGTAATTAGATAACTAAAGCAACCCTGAGGAAAGTGCGGTGGATATGGCCATGGGTCCGTCCCCTACGAATGGGTGGTCCCGGTTGGCCAGGAACTTCTCTAAAACAAAATCGATAGCATGGAACTTCTCTCAAAAGAAGTTGACAAGCAAGGAACATTGACGTAGAGTCTAGGTTACTAGAACCTAGATTTATGCTATTTTAGGGGAACGGAATGGAACTATGCCTTATGGGTAGAGAGGTCGAGCTTTGCATCCCTCTCGTTTCCCATTCTCCTTGAACCAAGTGTAGCATGAATCTGCTTCGATCCTGACGTTTCTGCGTAAAGTAGTTCGCCTAGGGTTTGACGCTAGCTGCAGTTCTGGGAATTTGACCACTAGAAAAACCCTGATTCAGGTGGGTCCTAAGTGGGAACGGCCGGAATGCTTCTACTTCATGGCAGACTCGGGAGGACCTAGATCGCAAACCCTGTGACATTGCGTGGAGTGCCGGGTGGCGCTTTCTAGACTCTCTTCCCGATGGGCTGCTAAGATGTGTCCTGCAAGTTAACACGCGGACACGTTACAGTTGGTATCAAAGCGAACCAATGAAGAATCTGTCTTTTACAAGGAAACTTAATGAGGTAAAGTAGAGTAAATGTTGCTATAAAGATCGTCTCCTTACTTACTTATCAATGGTGACTTGCAGAGTCATGAAGCATGGAACAAATTCTTGGTGTTGCAGGTCATGCTTATGATCGTGATGCGTGCCTTGGATTATCGACGGACGATCGATATGATGAATATCGTAGACCGCATCTACAACCTTCACCCTTGTACATGGAACGAAGATGGATTGGTGTTTCAGGGATCTATTACATAGCTTCTCACCAACTTGCGTACCTTCGAATCAACTTGAAGAGGATCAAGTATATGGAGGACTTAAATATCGTGAAGTTGTTCATCTTTTTTGAGGCTCACGCAAACAAAACCCTACATGTCGGCGATCGAAGGGTTAAGCAGAATAAGTATGTCTACGAGGAAGTGACTTGAGTAATCCCTGCCGGCAGGATCAAGGTGTTGGGACGTTATGAAAAGAACGGGTATCAAAGGAAAGGATACCCTAATCTTCCAATGACCTATCGATTCCTGAAAATCCATGACCCCAATCCATACTATTACTCAGTTCCTGTAGCTGAATGTAGCACAATCTTATTCTCCTCGAATTAATGTATCAGCTTGTTCCATCTCCCCAAGAATAATTGTACTTTGAAAGGGCTATGCCCATATGAATGGAATAAAACTTCTTTTAATCAATGATTGTCTTGACTGTGAGTATGGATAAAGAAGTTAAGTGATTAGGTCACTTGGCTAATAGTTGAAATGGGCATGTTAAAATACTGTGAGGAACGCTTAGCAAGTTTTAACGTAAAGAAAATTATTGCCCAAGCGCAATCTCAAGTGGAATTCTTACTGGGAGGAAAGTCGACTTCAGTCATATTCAGGGTTATGAACCTCAAGTGGAATTCTTACTGGGAGGAAAGTCGACTTCGGTCAGATTCAGGGTTATGAACCTAGGTATCCGTGAGTGTTTGCTCGGAATGGACTGGCTTAAACCTAATGATGTCCACATTCATTGTGGAAAGGGCCAAGTTTCCTTTTGAAATTTTGAAGGGGAATTGGTCACAACTCAAGGAGAGGCTGGAAAGACAAAGATTCAATTGGCCAAAGCATCTCGGATAATAAAGGGATTTCAAAAGGGACTACGTGTCTATTTGATTAAGCTTAATAAGCTGGATCAGAGTCAGGAGTCTAGTGAAGAACCTTCATGGCTAAAGAAGTACATGGACGTATTTCTTGAAGAGCTGATAGAACTTCTGCCTCAAAGGGAAGTTGATTATGAAATCAAGCTAGTGCCAGGAGCTGTGCCAATTGCAAAGAGGCCATATAGGATGTCCATCCCGGAAGCAATTGAGTTGAAGGAGAAACTCAAGAAACTATTAGAACAAGGCTACATTCATCCTAGCAGTTTGCCATGGGGAGCTCCAGTGCTGTTCCAGAAGAAGAAGGATGGAACACTTCGACTATGTATTGATTACAGAGGGTTGAATCAATCAACCATTAAGAACAAATATCCTATTCCAAGAATAAATGAACTTCTTGACCATCTTCAAGGTGCAAAGATCTTCTCCAAGATTGATCTCAGGTCTGGATACTATCAGATAAGGATCAAGGAAGAAGATATCTTCATGGTCATGTCATTCGGGCTGACAAATGTACCTGCCACCTTCAACAGGTTAATGCAAGATATCTTTAGGCCATATCTTGATGACTTCGTACTCATCTTCTTCGATGATACCTTAGTCTAATCGAAACAGGAAGAAGATCATGAACCCCAACTTCGCACTGTCCTTGAGACAATGAGGGCACACAAGCTTTATGCTAAGAAGAAGAAGTGTGCATTCTTCAAGCGACAGATTGAGTATCTGGGATTCATTGTATCAGCAGAAGGAATCTCAGTAGACCCAGCCAAGGTCAGAGACGTTCTGGAGTGGCCAATACCAACAACTGTCAAGGAAATATGTAGTTTTCTTTGATTGATAGGATGGTACAGGGTCTTTATCAAAAACTATGCTTTGATTGCAGCGCCACTGACGGATCTACTGAAGAAGCAAACATTGATTGTATGGTCACCTGCTGAACAATCAAGCTTTGATAAACTAAAGCAAAGCTTGGTATCAGCACCTATCTTGAAACTTCCGGACCTCAGTATAAGGAGTTTGAAGTAATAACTAATGCTAGCACACTTGCCTTAGGATGTGTGCTTATGCAAGAAGGTAATCCTGTAGCATACTCTTCAAGGAAACTGAAGAGCCATGAGAAGAATTATGCTACCCATGATCTGGAGTTGTTAGCTGTCATCCATGCTCTCAAGCTTTGGAGACACTACCTACATAGGTAACAAGTTTACCCTAGTGAGAATGTCAAGTGGTTGCAACTTTCCTAGCATTTTGACATGTTCGGCCTTAATACGTTGACAAGACAAACATTCAGTGACCCATTTGAGAACGTCACCTTTAAGCCTCTCCCAGTAATAGCTCTTTCTAACTGCATTGATGGTCTTGGAAGAGCCAGGATGTCCTGAAAAAGGGGAGTCATGAGCTTCTCAAAGTATCTTTTTCTTGAGTGACTGGCTTGCCAGTATACATAATCTCGTTCTATAGTAGACAAGTCCATTATCGATAGAGAATTCTTGATACTTAGCATGTAGCTTTGGGTCTCGATCCTTGATAGGGATTTCCCGTAGTATCTTCTGATAGAGGATCCCCAAATGAAATGGGAATTAATCAGTATGGACTTTGTTGTTGGCCTGCCCCAAGTTTAGGGAGGATACAACTCCATTATGGTTATGGTGGATATGCTCACCAAGGTTGCACACCTTATCCCTGTTAAGACAAACTATAAAGCCTCAGACATTGCAAGGTTATTTATCAAACTACATGGGTTACCTAGAAGAATCATTAGTGATCGTGATTCTCTCTTCACATCACACTTCTGGAGAGCTATCTTCGAGGCCATTGGGACTCAACTCTGTTTTAGTATAGCTTACCATCCTCAAATCAATGGTCAAACGAAGCGAGTCAACCAAGTCATCAAGGATGTGCTAAGGGCACACTGCTGCCGTGAACCAAAAAAGTGGATTCAATACTTGCCACTAGTTGAGTTTGCCTACAATGCTTCCTACCAACAAAGCATTCAGATGACCCCTTTTCAAGCATTGTATGGGCACGATTGTCAAAGTCCTTTCAACTTCTCGGATCCAACCCTAAGAGTTGAAGCTTCAAAGAAAATGCTGGAAGATATAGATGACCAAATGAAGTCAATAAGATAGGACATCCAAGCCGCCAAGGATAGACAGAAGGCATACGCGGATTTGAAACATCAAGATAGAACCTTCGCTAAAGGAGATATGCTCTTCATTCATGTATGCCCAAAGAACAATGTGAATGCAAGAAGCTAAGTCCAAGGTATTGTGGACCCTATAAGATTCTCAAGTGCCTAGGGCCTAATGCTTATAGACTATAACTCCCTAAGAACCTAAAGGTTCATAATGCATTTCATATCAACCTACTGAAGAAGTATGTACCTAATCCTAGCCATGTACTTGATGATCAACAAGTTGTAATGCCTAGCCAAGGAGTCCTTGAGCTACGGCCTGACAAGATTATCTCGTCTAGTGGAAAGATTATCCCGAGGAGGATGCCACTTGGATGGATGAAACTAGTCTCAACCAACAATATTCCCAGTTCTTCTCGAGATGAGGACATCTCGATTCCTCCAAGAGGGAGAGAATGTGATATTTTCACTCGAAATATTAAGTCGACTATAAAAGCTCCACATCTTGCGCAAAATTAGTATAAGATAGTCCCCCACATCGAATAATGTCGGTGTGGCCAAGTGTTCCCTCCGCGCACCATGTTAAATTCTGGCTCCACATTGTGCAAACTAAGGCCGAGCTTGATGACCGCAAAGCCGCGTGAGAACACCCTTCTTGGAAAAAAGGGGCAATTGGATAATGGGTAAATTTTGGACAATTGTTTTTTAATTAATTATCCCTCCCCTCTGCCGATGCATGGCAGGGGGAGAGGGAGTGTGTGGAGGAGTCAGTTAAGTGGAGAGAGGGAGTGTGGTGTGTGGTAGCATGAG
This sequence comes from Lygodium microphyllum, assembly GCF_053477565.2. Taxonomy (NCBI): domain Eukaryota; kingdom Viridiplantae; phylum Streptophyta; class Polypodiopsida; order Schizaeales; family Lygodiaceae; genus Lygodium; species Lygodium microphyllum. The sequence continues at coordinate 43,087,789 of NC_141140.1, read as the reverse complement.
GGGGGAGGCATCACATGCCACGTGTGTGGCTACCTCTCCCCCCCCCCTTAGGCTATATGACCCCCCCCCCCCTCCCGTGGCACGAAGGAAAAAAAAAGAGGAGACGAGGCTACCGTGCTATTGACAAACGATGAAAGAGAAGGAAAGAAGGCGCCGTGCTGTGGCCATCTCGCCGCCCTGCTATGCCGGAGTCCATCAGGCCGCCACCCATACCACCACCATTACCATCATAAACTCCCTCCCTCTCGTCGTTAATCTTCTCCCCTTCAATCATTACCCCCCTCCACGCTTTTTATAAAAGGCGGAAGCTTCTTGAGAAGCTTCCAAGGTTGGGCTCCCATAAGCCCCGTTTCCAAGAGCCTGCCTGGTTTTAGAAACTAGGCTCATAATCCCAAATTCTTGCGCAAAAGGGGAAGTAGGCAAACTTGAGGATGTTTTTCCCAAGCTTGGAGGAATTCAGAAATCGCATAGAGGCAAGGACAAACCACAGAGTCCAAACTCCACAACATCAGCGATGACTCCAAAACAAAAGATGCAAGGTGCATGCGGAAAAGTCTCTTCCCCAAGCATATGCATGGACATTCCTACGAGCCCAGAAGCCCAGGTTCTACAAGTTTAATTCCACGTAAAAGAAATGCATTAAGCACGATAAATTTTATGGGAAGAAAGCATTTACGCATGTTTCTAATTCACGTAGCCTAGTTAAAATGCATTTGGGAAATTATCTACTCGCGATTTACTAGAGTTAGTGCATGACGTGAAATTGGGTTGCTTGCATTTCCAAGTTGAAATTCCTAAGCCCATATTGCTTAGGGTTAAAAGATGAAATCGTTTAAATGCATCTTTGATTGGCCGCGGAAAAGAACAAGTGTATATTGCATTTAGGCAATAACTTCCTTGTTGTGCTTCGCACGAGAAATTCATTAACATCCGTTAGATGTTGTCCAAAGGACTGTATTGCATGAGAATGAAATGGAAAGATGCTTGTAGAATGGATTAAAGGTTGCATGTCACATATTCGTGATGCATGAACTTCATTTAACAAAGTTGTAACTAGAAAAGGTTGAATGTTACATATTCGTCATGCATAAACTTCATTCATCGAAGTTGCAGCATCTAGAAAAGGTTGCATGTCATATCAAAGCCTGAAATTCAATTGCATTAAACAAAAGGTTGTAGGCATAGTTCCTTGATGTAAATCCTTGTAGGTTTTCTGAAAGTTATTCTCCAAATTGTCATTCGTCATGACTTTAGCAAGAAAAAAAAAGGGTTATTGCAAACCTTATAGTACATAGAGGTAATGAATCGCATATTTACATGTAATGTGATGTCTTGCAAGTATTTACACCCTTAGAAAAAATTTAGCATCTCTAAGAAGAGATCGTTTCTTGTCACAAGACAAGTAGACCGATTTGGCTAGATCACTTGTAAGGGTATAACCCTCAAGGGATTCTTAATAGCATAAGTAATTAGTACAACAAACACCTCAAAGTGCTAACTAGGTTTTAGCACGTTAGAAATTTTGCTTAGTATCGCACTTGGATGCCAAGTCGAGACCCTCAAACCCAAAGGTCCTATCCACATCCATGGGATATTTGGGTTAATTGGTTGCCCATACACTAATGATTTAGGGTTTTACCCTAAGGATTGAACGACAACCAATTGAGTTTAGAAACCCTAGGCCCAAACATTATTGGCCTAGCAAGGTTAGCATTGGGTTGGGTAACAAGACACCCCAAACCCTACATCTTGACTAAACATATTCCTTGACCAAGAAACGTCGTTTGATAGGTGAAATGATCTCATGAGTTAGGTGCCACATTTGTGCAACAAGTTGCAATGTCGCATGGTTTTCTGTTCAATCACAAAGTAGAGTTGCCACTCTTTGAAACAAAATTGGCAGGTTCTAGTGCAAGTCGAACTTGCAAGAGGATGAGTAGACATCCTGCTACATCACCCTTCTTGGATTGATTTGCCAAGATAAGGTAACTATGAATTGCCTAGCAAGCAATTGAAAAATCAAGTTAGAGCGACATGGTCGCCAGGAATTACTGTCTTAACTTAAGGAACCTAAGGTATTGGTTAATTGGGTTAACAGGGTATAACCCTAACCCAAAGATAAAAGGGTAAACAAAAAACCCTTGGGGATCTTGCCAAGTCGAAATTGATCCCGGATCGAATGCTGGATGCATTGGAAGTTGCATCTAGAAAATGTTGCATGTCATATCAAAGTCTGAAATTCTATTGCATTAAACAAAAGGTTGTAGGCATAGTTCCTTGATGTAAATCCTTGTAGGTTTTATGAAAGTTATTCTCCAAATTGTCATTGGTCATGACTTTAGTAAGAAAAGAAAAGGGTTGTTGCAAACCTTATAATACGTAGAGGTAATGAATCGCATATTTACATGTAATGTGATGTCTTGCAACTATTTACACCCTTAGAACAATTTTAGCATCTCTAAGAAGAGATCGTTTCTTGTCGCAAGAAAAGTAGACCGATTTGGCTAGATCACTTGTAAGGGCATAACCCTCAAGGGATTCTTAATAGCATAAGTAATTAGTACAACGAACACCTCAAAGTGCTAACTAGGTTTTAGCACGTTAGAAATTTTGCCTAGTATCGCACTTGGACACCAATTCCAGACCCTCAAACCCAAAGTTCCTATCCACATTCATGGTATGTTTGGGTTAATTGATTGCCCATACACTAATGATTTAGGGTTTTACCCTAAGGAGTTTAGAAACCCTAGGCCCAAACATTATTGGCCTAGCAAGGTTAGTGTTGGGTTGGGTAAGAAGACACCCCAAACTCTACATCTTGACTAAACATATTCCTTGACCAAGAAATACCGTTTGATAGGTGAAATGATCTCATGAGTTAGGTGCCACATTTATGCAACAAGTTGCAATGTCGCATGGTTTTGTATTAAATCACAAAGTAGAGTTGCCACTCTTTGAAACAAGGTTGGTAGGTTCTAGTGCAAGTCTAATTTGCAAGAGGATAAGTAGACATCCTCCTACATCACCCTTCTTGGATTGATTTACCAAGATAAGGTAACTATGAATTGCCTAGCAAGCAAGTGACAAATCAAGTTAGAGCGACATGGTCGCCAAGAATTACTGTCTTAACTTAAGGAACCTAAGGTATTGGTTAATTGGGTTAACAGGGTATAACCCTAACCCAAGGATAAAAGGGTAAACAAAAAAACCCTTGGGGATCCTGCCAAGTCGAAATTGATCTCTGATAGAATACTGGATGCATTCGGTGATAAGGAATATACTTTAGCAGTTGGCCAAAATAAACGATCATTGGACTGTTTGTGTTTGTATAAGACAGGAGCACTGTTTGTATTGCTTTGCTCAAGGAACTAAGGATGGAAAAATAAATAATGCTTCAAGTTGAAGGCCTGGCAGAAAAGGTAGCATCAGTTACCCCCGAGTGTCTGCCTGACCCTAACCAAGGGGGTTGTTAGCCGCGTCGGGAATGTGGACCAAACCAGCCGCAAGAAGTCTCTTTGTTGGGTGCTACTTGGAGCATGAGGACGCTTGGGTGCCAAGGGGGCTCTAACCGTAAATCCCTTGCCTTTCGGGCCCTGCACAAGAGGTCGACGTAACTCGGGATTGGATCTCGAGGCCCGCATAAGTCTACGTGCAGAATCTTGGATTAGTAATCCCTGTGGATTGCTGGATTGCCTTCGGGCGGACTATGGATTGCCTTCGGGCGGATTATGGATTAGCCTACGGGCTGGAATATATGATGTATTCCAAAGATAAATAAGATCAATTGTTGTAAACGAACTTGTTTGACATTGCTTTTCTATGTCTGTGCTAAGATTACGTGAAGGAACCGGTGACTAATTGGATAATTAAGAAAGTTGTTTTATGTGTATCCAACTAAATGTGGTAGGTAATTAGATAAATAAAGCAACCCCGAGGAAAGTGTGATGGATGTGGCCATGGGTTCGCCGTCCTACGGATGGGTGGTCCCGGTTGGCCAAGAACTTTTCTCAAATGAAATTGACAGCAGGGAAATTTTCTCGAAAGAAGTTGACAAGCAAGGAATGTTGACCTACAGTCTAGGTTACTAGAATCCCGATTTATGATGTTTTAGGGGAACGGAATGGGACTATGCCTTATGGGCAGAGAGGTCGACCTTTGCATCCCTCTCGTTTCCCATTCTCCTTGAACCAAGTGCAGCATGAATCCCCTTTGATCTTGACGTTTCTGCGTTAAGTATTTCGCCTCGGGTTTGATGCTAGCTGCAGTTCTGGGAATTTGACCACTAGAAAAACCCTGATTCAGGTGGGTCCTAAGTGGGAACGGCCGGAATGCTTCTGCTTCGTGGCAGACTCGGGAGGACCTAGATCACAAACCCTATGACATTGCGTGGAGTGCAGGGCGGCGCTTTCTAGACTCTCTTCCCGATGGGCTGCTAAGATGTGTCCTGCAAGTGAACAGGTGGACACGTTACATGCTACATGTTTTCTCTGATTCAAAATTTGTTTTGAACCTTATGTGATCACATAAAGCCTATGTACAAGAGTGTTATCCTACAATAGAGTCATATATGAGTTCTCATCTCTCAGAGCCTTTTTAATAATGGTTTGAATATAGGAAATTGTGCTCATCCGTTGAATGCATGCATTGGAATTGCTTTGTTATGCATAAGATGAATCAAACTGCTTTTTAATAACCTTAATTAATGCTTCTCTATTATCAAATTGATTCAATTGGATTTCTTTTTATTCCTTTTTGACCCCACTCTTTGCATCCTTCTCTCTTAAACCCATGTGGCACTAAGGCCTTCACCCTAATACGCTCTGAACTTGACATGAAAGTAATTGAAAGTATGCAAGAATGGATGATGCGCCAAGTTGGGCTTCTTTTACAAGAGTAGGTGATGAGGTGAAGGACTTGATTTAGACTTTTAATATATATTTGTAGTTATGATAGTAGCAACTACAACAACAAAAATGGATGCAAGCATCTACAAAATTGAAAATTGTAGTGGTTAATGCTTTGCTAGTTGTGAAAAATGAATTGACATTGACATGTGCATGATAAAGCTACAACAATGAGGATTCCAATTTTAGGGAAGTAGATCAAAGTGGGAGGTGAGAGCTTCCTCCAAGTAGCACTATTGTAGCCCCACATTGTAGCAGTGCCTATGGAAAACCGCCTATGGAAAACATGGTTTCTAAAATTCATTTTCTTTTCCAAGCAATAGGTAATCCCTTTCTATATCTCTATTTTTTGGGTAATTGAACATATACTTAGAAATTGGAGAACCAAGTTGAGAAAAGGACACACGACCCTCATCTACATCAAGTTTCTTTTGTCATTTGTAATCTTGCCTACACAACTATAGCAATAAAAGACCTCTTTCTAGAGAATTTTTCATGTAGCGTGCATTTTCTTAGTGCATAGAGCTTTTTTGTTCTACCTTATTCATCAAATCCTTAACACACAGTCATGCTTTTTCTAGAAAGTCCTAAACACCCGTAATCAATACTGAAATGTTTGTTTCTTGAAGATTTGTATAGAGATTTTGTTAATGCTTACTAATTTGGGTAGCCGGTAAAACTCAAACTTATGATACCCTAGAATCTCAAAAGATGTTCATTCTTTCTATTTCCTAAAGCACATTACCTTTTCTTGTCAAGATTGAGGATTTGTATAGGTTGACAATAAGGAGTTGGACACTACAAGTCATGGCAGCATGAAGGAAAGGTATATCCTAGAAGCTCAAAAGGTGCTTGTTCTTTCTATTTCCTAAAGCATATTACCTTTCCTGGTCAAGTTTGAGGAGTTGTATAGGCTGACAATAAGGAGCTGGACACTATATGTCAAAGCAACATGAAGGAAATGTATAACTTGTGAAACCTCAAACTCATGCACTACATATTAGGGACAAGAAAAACACAAGAACATACTACACATTGCTTTGTGCATATTGCAAGGGCCTCTTTTACCCCTTCATCTTATTTACTTCTATGCTATTGAAAAAACATACTTAATTGCACCATATATCTCATTGCACGACATGAGGCCTACTAGAGCTATATCTAGTAACCCTACTTGCACAAGCACTTAGAGTGTGCACCTTTGCATACACTCGCCTTCTTTGGAAAACACTTTGGGATACTTGCCACAAATAAGAATTATGGTTCAAGACAGAAAGGTGGTAGCTTTAGTTGAGGGTCATGATGGCGAACATCCTTTGTGACAGTTTGTTTTTTTGAATTATTATATCCATTATGAGTGTTTGTGAGTGAGCTTGAGGGATGAGAGGAGTCTTGTCAAAATTTGAGAGGAGAGGAAAAGAGTGCTAATTAGGGACTTTAAACGTGATCAATGAATTTTGTGTGCACATTGCATTAGGCACTAAGCACAATGAAGACACTACTCCTCAACTACATACATATCTTTTGTAAGAGAATTGAACGATTGATTCATGCATTTCATGATTTCCTCTTGAATTTTTCACCTCATCATTGTGTGCATGAGCACAAGTACATCAACTACAAGCATATTAAGTTTGTGTACTCAGGGATTGTGCAGCAGCCCTTGACAATGGGCCTAGTGCAAGGAGAGGGTTTTGATTTTCCATCATTGAGAATGGTGATGAGATGGGATAAATGTAGATTCTTTACCATCAAGAGAAGTGAGAAAGAGATGTGAACAAATATTTATATGTGTTTTTGTGGGAATGAGTGCTTATGCTAGGGTAATGCATGCGCGATTGTGAATCATGCTTTATGCATGTGAATAGAGGCTAATGAAGACTCTTCCAAAAGGCCTTTAAAAGGCATCTCTGTCTCATGCATGTGGGGAAATGAGCTCGAGAAGGTGATGAAGATGGTGGAGGCTTAGAGAGTACCTAGGGGGGGAGCTAGATGCAAGTGGTGGCCTCCATGACAATGGGAGGTGGTGGCTAACTTGGTAGTAGTAGAGCAAGGGGTTCGCAATGTGATCTAGTGTAGCCACTATCAAAGGAACGAAGAAGCTGTCTTCATTTGGAGAAACAAGCTATTATCAAGGGAGGCCATCGACTTCTTTGAAGAAAGAAGTGAAGCCATATTCCTTTTTATCTAGGGAGATTTTGTGGGTCAGTATTGGAGATCTAAGAGGATGACTACTGCATAAAGAAGCTGGAAGCCGAAATGGATAAGGTTGTAGGCCTTGTCGATGTCAACCTTGGCCCCAAAGGCTACAATGTGGAGTAATGGGACTCTAGGAAGGTGGAGATAGCAGGCAACTTGTTGCCTGCATAATTAAAAGGAAGTTATGAGGGGATGCTATCATCTTCCTTCTGTATGGGCTATGGGAAAGCTTCTACAACTTATACAAGCTTAGTGCAGTAGCTATTGTGTGGGGGGAAATCAATTTTGATAGGGTTGTTAGTCTATGTAGATAGAGACACTATGCAAGTTTCTAAGAAGAGGAGAGGCAACTATGAAGATACAACTAAAGTGAAGGAAACATGAAGACAAACTATAGTTATGATGAAACATGAAGACAAACTAAAGTGAATAAAACATGAGGACAAACTATAGTTATGAGGAACCCAGCTTTTCAAGCACATAGGAGCATCTTTGTTGTCAACAATAGCATCTTTCACTACCTTGGCTATAAGGTTCATAATGTGTTTTGGAAGGAAACCGTTCTGCGACATTTACTTTGGAAGTTTTGTAAGACAAGCCATAAATGCAACCTGAAGCATCCTGATTCAATGTAGCAGAGAGAGTTTTTGGAGAGGAGATATTAGAGGATTGATGATGTGTTGGACAATGTGGGCTATTGTATATTTGGCATAGTGGAAACCTTTTGTGAATATAGTTTTGGGTGAGATTTGAAACAATATGTTTGTTGACCTTTGATGACTAATAATTTAGCAAGTGATTGTTGCAAAATTTCCATCCAGCAAATACATTTTTATGTTTTGGAGCATTGAATTAAAAAGAGCATTTGCATTTATATTACTTCTTGATACCATGGTGCTTTGGATGTCTAAATGTTCCATAATCACTAAGATATTTGATGGATACAATGTGCTTTATCATACGATTCAAACTCTAGTGTTGAAGATAAATTAAGTTTGAACCGTAAGACAAATCTTAACACCTTCTTAGAAAACTTGATTGATGGAAAATGCTATAGCACACTCGGCTTTATTGACTTGTTTAAATTGGATGGCATGGGCGGTTCCCTTAGGATTGAAAAGTATGAAGTTTTGATGAGTGCTAAGATGTTGGTATGTGGGCTTCTTTAGAAGCTTGGTCTTACCCATGACCAATGAGATAAGGGGTTAGCTAGTGGAATAGAAGAATTTGAGAACTTCTTCGCTTTGAGAGCCTGAGAATGCATGCTAGTGACCTCATGTAGTTATGTCATAATAACCTCACTCATGATGAGAGGGAGCTTGAAGAGAGGAGAAACACTATTAAAACCCTACCATTGACAAAGGCATAGAGGTTGTGAACTTGCAAGCAGACCTATGAGTATAGTAGAAGATTGTAGTTCTCCAGGATCTTGTAGGTTATAGAGTTAGATTCTAGATTTACTAAAACCAATGCACTAGGTCATCAAAGTATTCCAACACCCTTTAGCATCCCTTGATTGTGTGTTCTTCAAGAGTTCTTTCCTACCAGCCGAAGTGCATGTCCACCCAAGCATGAGGTATGTCATTTTTCTAAGTCCTATAAGCATGGTTACCAAATCTACCACCCATTTATAATTAAGAGACAAAGAATAGGTTGGCTACAACATGTGTCTATGTTCCACTACAGAATATATTTGATAGGTACTACATGGTTCCATAAACTGTAAAATATCCTTCTAGATTTCCTACCACTAATATATTTTCTTAATCTTCTCAAATGTGTTCTAAACACCTTTATAGCGAGTGTTGTAATGTTTCATCTTACTTTAACTTGTATGTAGTGAAAATAGAATTGTTTGGGATTACACAGCCTGCATGGAGCCAATATTTTGTTTGAATCACCACTCATGAGTTAAAAGTATACATTATGGAATGAAATCTCAAGGAGCTAGATTGTAATGAATTTAAAAAGAATTTAAGTGAAGAGTTTCACATAAAGGATGCCAATTTGATTACTCTCACAAAACATTCCAAGAGTAGGTAACTAAGCCCAACAAAGGACTTATAGCCACTGAATTGGTACATGCATTTAAAAGCGCATATGATGAGTTTGATGCAAAAGGAGCAAGATCTAGAGGCACAAAATATTAGCAGTATTGTTACAAGTAGTGGATCTTACCTTACAAAAGAGCTTCAAAGACCTTTTGGAAGATCGGGCTTAATAGATAGAGTGGCATCATGTGAAAGTCGTTGCTAATATAGTTGTGAAGAAACCCAAAACAAGGGCTAGCTTGCATGTGGGGATCTTTCTATCACCTGTAGCTAGGAAACATAATCTATAGTTAAGCCACATGTGCCTATGTCTATACCTATTTTACCTATAATAATAGAGGATATCATGGATGATTTAGTAAAGGGAATGCATGATCTAAAGCTAAGGGTTGCAAATTTTGATGAAAAGGGTCAAGTTGGAGCCCCTAAGCCTTGGGGAAGTTACTATATGTATATTCTCTACATCATGTGCAAGGACTTTGTTCATTGTTGTATAGGGTGTGATATCCCTCAATATTAGAGGCATGGTTGTGATGTATATCATGATGCATTAGAGAGGGATTTAATATTTTGGAAGGATGGAGAAATTCATGTGAAAGACACATGTATTCATCTTGCTCTAAGCCTTGAGAAAGGAGAAATGAAAAATTTATTGGATAATACAAGTACTAGAAATGCATACAGAAGAATGCATGCTACCATGTTTGGATTGCAGACTCGGGGGGGGGGGGGGGGGGGGGGGGGGGGGGGGGTCACTCATGAATATATGTATATATAACGTGAGTTCAAAATAAGGGGTTTTTAAAACACCAATTTTATACATTTTTTACATACATAAGGGTGTCATATAAAGGGGTTACTTACAGATTGAATAGAAAAGGGTTGTGTTTTATTCATGAAAATTTCATAGATTAGGATATTTATAAATAGGCCATGAATGCACGTTATATAGAGAATATATATATAGTATTTGAGATTTATTTAAGACATGTAACCGATCAATAAAGTGACTGTAAGAAATGTGTGTGCAAGTCTTGTGGTTGATGAATTTGTAGAGGCTTTTGCAGCTAGAGCAACCTATTCTTTGGGTGATCTTTACTTGGAGTATGATTAGTTTCAGCTTGCAATTGAGATCACGGATATCACAACCATGAAAGGTCCCTTGGGTATAGTACCAATGTGCATTCTCCCACAGGGTGCAATGAACTCATTGGAACACATGACAAATGCTATGAAAAGGGTACTCAACGATTTTATACCACAGTTGACAATGCCCTTCTTGGATGATGTTCCGATCAAAGGGTGTATATGGATAAAAAGAATAAAGAGATGGATGATCATGGGTATAGATAGTTTGTTACAAACAATATTCTTGATTGTGAAAGAATTTTGACATGCCTAAATGAGGTGCATTTAACTTTTTCAGTTGAAGAGATTTTGATTTTTGGGCATACATGTGTGGGCCCTATGGGAGAAGCACATCACTAGTGAAAATAAATGGGATTGATAGAATGCAAGATGTATGCAAGAATATATCTAAGGTGCGCAAATTCTTGGGTTCATATGTGTTCTATTTGATATGGATCCCTCACTTTGCATATGTAACTGATACTCTATATTAGCTCTTGAGGAAAGGTTAGAGGTTTCACTAGGAAAGGAAGTATAAGAAAGCAATGAAGAAATTGAAGAGGCTCTTAAAATCTACTCATAGATTGAGAAAGGTTGATTGTTCACATGGAAAGCCAATCATTATTACTATTGATACGAGCGCAATCAAGATTGGATGGGCAATGAGGCAAGACGATGAGGAATGGAAAAGATTTGCAATTTGGTTTGGTGCTAAAGTATTGATCGAATGACAAAGAAGGTATAGACATGTAAAAAGAGTATTATGGGGAATTGTGACAAACCTTCAATGTTATAAGGAGTATCTTATGGGTGTTCATGTAGTCATTAAGACGCCTAATTGTTTGCCAATATTGAGTATGATTGCTAGTTGTGCTACCCCGGACATTGCTATGCTGTAGCGGATTGCATACATCAAATCTTTGAACCCCAAATTTTTTTAAATTGCAAGAAGAGATAACCTAGTGGCAAACATGTTATCTTAGACATGCAATGAGAATGAAGATGGGATGACAAATGAGGAAGAATATGACTTTCTTATTGCTGAAAATGATGTTTTTATTAGTAAAACTAAATTGACAATCATTGTAACTATGGATACAACTCTCATTAATGCAAGGAAAACATTAAATGTAGAAAGTACAATAGCTGGTTTGCCAAGTACAAGTGCTCTAATAGTGAATTCTATAATGTAGAGAGTTCCTACAACACTAAACACAAGCTTGGATATCAAAGAGAAAACACTTTAGATGTTATGTATCTTGTGTCGAAGTATTTCTAGAAGATAAATATGTAGGATAGTATCTAAGAATTGGTCAATACCTTAGCACAATAACAAAGAGAGAAGAGCGATGAGATGAAGAGTTTAAGAAGATCAAGAGGAAAGCCTATGGGTTATTCTTAAAAGATGGGTACTTGTGGAAACATGCTAAGAAGAAAGAGGGTGTATGCCATTGCGAGTTTTGGGTGACGAAGCTTTACAAGTAAATGTTATAAGGAGTTTCATGAAAGCTTATGGGCTAGCCATAGAGGCATTTGGGATACTTTTGCGAAGATCAAAGAAAGATATTGGTGGCATGGCATGTATAATGATGTTTCTCACTTTTTGCAAACATGTAGGACATGTCAAATGTATTCATTTGTGAGACATCGAGATGGATTTCAATCCACATATCCTTTATGTCTTCATTTTAAGTGAGTGGTGAATTTAGTCACAAAGCCTATACGTCTTTGGCAAATGAGGTATCTTGTACTTGCCCAGTAAGACTTTCCTAATCAAGTGGAAGGGAGAGCTATATGTACCAAGGCAATAAATACAATGTGTACTTTTCTCTTTAAAGAGATCTTTTGTTCGAATGGCTGTGTTGAAAAAGTTATAGTAGACAGGGGTCAGTTGGATATAGAGGAAGCCCATAATTTCTTTGCACAGTTAGGGATAAAGATTGATTTAACTTCAACTAATACCATATTAGAGAATTATGAAATCTCTCAAGTTCCAATTTTAAATAAGGAGTAAAGATTTGACCAAGTGGCTAAATCTAAATCCCATATTTGAGAGTGGGACTTAGGGGGATTGTTTATATAGTATCATGGGAAAAATTTCACCTTTAAGTAAGGGGATACAATTTAACCATGTGTCCAAATATTAATCACATTAGGAATTTCCACTTTATGAAAATTTCCAAAATTTTGAATATGTGGTTAGCTTATAGTATTGAAGAAAATGACAAAAGTGAAAGAGATTGCATGTCTATTGTGAAGACATCCGCAAAAGCATGTGGAGAGAAGGTAAAAGAGCAACCACGATCACTCCCTTATGCTTTGTGGGCTAATAGAACAACTCATAGTGTTGTTATAGGATATATTCCTATTGAAATGATGTAATGTCAAAAATCTATCATGTTGATAGAAGAGATGATAGTCACATGGAGTTTGCTACCTTATGAAGAGGAGCTAAATTGAGAAGAGTCATTGGCCTTACAAATGAGAAAGTTGGAAGCAAAGTTAGGAGACATAGAGGTATCACTTGCAAAGTTAAGGGAAATAATGATATCAAACAAGAAACGGTCTAATAAAGATTAAGTCTATGAACCATTCAAGATGGGGTTTGGGTGCTAGTTTATGACAGCACTTTCGAAAACTAGCATAGTGCCATATGTAAAGTCTCCAAATGATAGTTCAGATCTTATGGGGTAAGAGAGGTGTTTGATAATGCTATTTATGCATTAAATGAGCTTGATGGGACATCCATAAGAAATCTGATAGTAGGAAAAATAATCAAATTATTCAAGAGATGGGAGTCTAATACCTATGAGTTCCTAGAACTAGATGAAAATAGTGGCCATGATACAAGGGCTAGTCAAGAAGATATGGAAGATGAAGAAGCAAAGGATATGGTTGTAGAGAATGAGGAGGACTCTAAATTTGGTGACAACTAGGACTTTGGCACATAGCAAAGTACGTGCAAGTTTAGAGGGGTGGATATCACACCATTGTTGCAGCGCGTAGGGTTTAAGGTCACCATAGGGGTTTGGTAAGAGAATAATGTATGGGGGTTCAAGAGCTTAGACTCCAGAGATGGTAAAGATAAGAGAAGGGTTGAAGGTTTCAAGCAAAGCTCTTGAAGATAAGAGATAGGAGGGTGAAGGTAGATTCAGGGAGAGGAGTAGACGGAAGAGAAGGGGTTCGACGGAATTGAAGACATAGAAGAATACTTAAAAAATGAACTAGAAAATGTGGAAGAATACTAACAGAGATGAAGCCTGTTAGTTTCTTTTAGCATTATGAGAAGATATAACTCTAATAGACAAAAACGTGTATGAAATAATACCTTCCTCTATGCTGCTGAGATTGCCAATGTGATGCTTCCATTGGCTCCACAAGGGGGGTAAAATACCAATACATCTGGCCAGAATTTCACCAGATCACTCCTTTATCTCCCCCTTCGGAGTGCTCTTCACTACTTGAAAACAATGATCGTGTGTCACATGATTTTGTCAGTCTCTCTTTTTACATAAAATCCTTTGAAATTGGTTGAAAGCTACATGCTTTCTTTTACATGTCATCCTAATCTAAAAGTTTTCTATAGTTTTATGGATTTTTACAAGAGATAATATCTAGAATATCAAAAATTGGCTAAAAACTTGTCAAAAAAAATCTAATATTTTGAACCATGGACACTAACACTAATGCCTAAAGTGGCATTGGCTCTCTAAATCTAAAAGGAAGCCACACTCTAGATTTTTTTACACGATGTGTGCATAGCGGCACGACGTCCACCCCCTCCCGCACATCCTCTGGCATGTGCCAAAGTCTTACAGATTTGCAGTGTCAGAAGAAGTATCTTTTGCCATGTCAATGTCTTCACATTTTTCCTCCTCTTCTTCCTCCATGTCTTCATTCTCTTGAATTATATTCAAGTCTTCTAACTCATGTTGAACTTTCTCTTCGTTTGAAAGAAGAGCTTGATTCTTTTTCCAGCTACGGGTATCTTTATGTTGGTCCCATCCAATTCAGCCACCAATGAATATATGGCATTGTCATGAATGACCTTTACCACATATTGGCAAAACCAATGCTTTACCATCTTCCTAGAATCAATGTATTCTCACTGTATTGATTGTCTGGTCTACTGTCATAAACAAACACCTAGTCATTTTCTTGAATTGCTCTTAGCCGAAGTCGATGTCGCTTATCAATTCTTCTTTTTTTCTTTAGTTTTCTATCTTTATCTTCTCAATAGCTGCTTGAACATCTTCAAGCCTTCTTTCTAGCTGCCATATGTGCAAAGTCAGCAACTCTTCTCTACTGATGCCTTCCCCCCAGGGTAGAAGACTCCATGTGAGAATAGATTCTTCAATTGGCGTGATTGGTTGTTGTCCATGCATAAGTTCAGCTGGCATATAGCCAGTCACTTTATTGTGAGTAGTCTGGTCAGCTCATAATGCAAAAGATAGCATTTTGACTGTATCTATGGGCCATCCACCACTTTCGTAGAGACTACATGCCATGATGTTTATCTCCGAGCCATGGTCTAAGAGTGCAATACATGGTGTTTCTTTTTCTCCAATTGTGATGATTGTCTCCGTTGTTGCTCTTGCCCAATGTGTACGGGAGTAGTGACTGCTTGGAATGAATCGAGCCTCTTCCTCCTTGGCCTTCTTTTTGAGAGGTGGGTTGCCCAACTGGTTTGCACTAGCTGACCATTACATTGTCAGCTTTCACTTCTTTAATTTTTACATTCATGCTTTCTTTATCTTCATCTTCAACTACAATTAATTCTTTAACTTCTTCAAGATGAATTGCTTGTGAAGTCAACTTCTCTTCATCCTGTACAAAAACTTGAAGAACTTGCAAAAAAGCATGCACTGTTTCTTTAGCTTCATCACCAATATATTGTCTTTTCCTTTTGATTACATTCATAATTACATCATGGAATTCACGTTTGGCAATTCCAAGACTTTTTCCTAAGGTGAATTCAATTTTGCTTCCCAGAATTCATTTTTCTAGGACTCGTTTGAGATCGGTTGCAGATTCTATGTTAGATTGCAATTCGTAGCCTGGCTGCTTACCTTTCTTCTTTCCTTCAGTCTTCTTTGTTTGTAGTGCATCTTCCATCTCTTGATCTGGGGTTATATTTTTAGCAAGCTTTGGTTGTTCAGGAATTCTTCTAGTTACCTGTTTCAGAAGGCCAAAAGAGGAAGGCCCTGGTTCATCTTCACTTTTTCTTCAAATTAAGACTTCTTTATTATTAACGTCACCCAAATGTGCAAAGGCGAAAAAAGAATCTACCAGTTCTTTCCAACCAGTTATTTCTTGAATGCAGAGACTAGCGTTAGCCAAATCTTCTTTGGCTGCATTACGAACTCTGTAAGAAATAGAGTGTGAGTTGAATTTGTTTAATGGCAGGAATGTATTTGCATATTTGCATACCTATGCTCAAAAGATAAAATTCTTTAGGGTGGAGATACTAATCTGATTACCCGCAAGACTTTCCAGAAGTGGAATCTAAAACCTAATAAGGGTCTTGTGGCTACAGAGTTATTAAGAGAATTTGAAGGTCTATTTAAGAAATTAGATCTTGTAGAATAGCAAGCCCTTGCAAGCGAAAAAGTTAAATTGTTTCTACAAGCAGTAGATCCTAAGCTTCATGAGAAGCTTAATCATGTGAGAGGATCAAACTACATATACATGGCTTAAAATACAGTGGAGGCATGGTAAGGAAGCTGAGACTGCATTGGTAAAAAATCATAGAAGGAGAGAAAGATTGCAAGTATCTTACTTGCCCACTATTACGAGCAAAATAGTTCATGTATGTAGTAAGCCACCGACTTCTATGGCTAACCCTATGGCTACACTTGCTCTTTTCACAATTAGGAAATATGTATTAGATGAATTGGTTAAAGGTATGTGGGATCTTTAGTTGAAGTTCACAAAATTGGATGAGAAAGGACAAGAGGAAAGGGGATGAGGAACACCCCTAATCTAGGGAAAATATGTATATGGTGTGATAGTTTGTAGCATGAAAGAAATGATTTTGCTATTTATCAAGAGGCCTCGGGACGACAACTCATCCTTTGGAAAGATGGCAAGATCCATGCACAAGAATTTTCATTGCCTCTTGCTTTGAATTTTGGAAAGTAAGGTATGAAAAAGTTGTTAAAATATGGCTGTCCAAAATGCTTATGTGGCTGTATATAATTCTACTTTTGGTCTATAGTTTAATAGAATGCTTGATTGAGTGATGGTTGGTCCAAAGGCTACAATATGTACACATGCTTTGCATCTAGATAAAAAGAGGAAAGCTACTCAGTATGAAATGTCTCATGCAGGGCAAGACATTCGTGACAAAACCGACTAGGAATCATTGATAGATGCATATTCAGTGTCTATATTTAGAAAAGGTTCAAAACACGAATGTACTTGTGGAAAGAGAAACAAAACAGAGATGAAGATAATGTAGGGATATCAGAGAGTGACAAGAAGAAGTGTGGATGAGCCTAAAGCCACAAAGCAAGCACCTCTGTAAAATGTTATGGAAGAGGTTGGACAGGAGCAAAAATAGGAGAGGAAAGAAGAGGGCAAAAAGAAGAGAAAGCAACCAAGATATAAACTATAATATGATATTGAGATAGCCATGGATCTTAAGAAGGTTCTTATAGATTGGATTTCAAACAATCGGGTGGAATTAGCCTTAGGAGATGTGCTTGGCATCGCCAAGCATGAGTTTCATGACAAAATCATTGACATAATTAAGAGAAAGCATCAGTTTCTTGGCGATACCACTAGTGCATTGCTACAATTTGAATAGAAAATTGATTTATTGGGCATTCGGTTGAATATGAGCATGATATAAGTGTTGGTTTATCTATACAAGATGCAGCTAATCAGTGGACATCATGTGGAAAATAGAAGAAAACGGCTGAAAATGCATTCTCTTGTAGCAATATGCATGGTGGAGTAAGGCAGATGCAACAATATGGGGAAGAGACTCTAGGACTTATTCCTCAAAGTCATTACATAAGAAATCACTAAGCAAGGGCTACCATTGAAATGGTAGTGAATATAAGGGAGCTTGAAACTCCTTGTGTTTCTTTGCTCGACCATAGATCCAAGATTAATGTCATTGAGCGTGGATTGTATGAGCATGGTACATGGACTATAGACACTGATCATGGTTGTCATATGAGGACTGCAAACAATTCTTCAGGGGAGCTCTATGCTACATGTCCTAATGTAAAAGTGGAAGCTTTCGCTCAACCGCCAAGACCCACGGACCACTTATTGTTCAAGCGTTCCAAGCGAGCTCTAATGGCTACCCCTCACATAGCCGACGCGCCCTCGATCCTACGAGTGTAGTGAGCTTACCTTGATGCTAATATGAGTTGCCTCCTCTCTTCCACACTCCGGTAGCTCCACGATCCTAGATGCTAGCTCAAGCGTGCTCAAGCCTCCTCCTTCTCCAAGCTCCAACTGCCATAGCTGTGCACTCCCTCCCTCACTCTCACAATCACTCCCTCTTGCAAGAGCACACACAAGCAAGGAGAGGAGAATAAGAAAAGAAGAGAAGAGCTCTTGTTGGGCACACACCAAAGAATGAGCTTCCATTCACTTTTTGAACTTTATATATACAAACCCTAAGACCCCATGGGCACCCATCCTTTTTTACATGATCGGCCATTGTGCCAAGGTCTCTTTTTCTAATTCCCTCTTTTTGCTTCGTGCCCTAGGCCTATATTCGACTATTCTTTTACAGGTGGCACAGGAGGGAGCCAGGCACTCTTTTACAAGAGTTTTTGGAGTTTTTGAGGCGCCTTTTATTTAAAACTATGATTTTGGCCCCGGCTTAGCTTTGGAGCCCGCCTGCATGTCCTTTCCTTTTCCATCTTCTTTCTTCTTTTTCATTCATCTTTCCACCTTCTCGGCTTGGGGTTAACATTATCCCCCTCCGAGATGGGTGCCCTACAAGATTGTTAAGATAGGGAAAAATAGGTCTACGGCTCTACTAGCTGATCTGCAGGGTGTAGAATTTAAAAATAAGATTAATCTTAATAAGATTAAACCTTATTATTTCTAAGTATGCTAATACAAAAAAATGCATTGTAGGTCCATGATGCTAGGGCTGATTTGAGACCTACAAAAGAGCTTAAAGCTGGTTGATGGGGCGGTTAATTCCTTATTTGGAGCACCCATATCTGGAGCAGAGATACCATCAAGGGAAACTTATCTGGTGGAGTAAAGGATACAAAGTGATTGAGCAAGAGGATGGAACCTTTGTGTGGGAGATCAAAGTCTTCTGCCATCACTCTTTACGACTGTTGACAAGTATCCCTGTTGAGTTTACTGAAGAAGGTGGGATGGAGCCGTCAGTTCATCCTCTAAACATGCTAAATTTTGACTATCATAACTACGAATAGAGTAGTTCGTGATGGCCGGCTGTGTAAACCCATTGTGGACGTACACATTATATTTTGACGGAGCGTCCAAGGGCCCTAATAAAAAAGGGAGTGTTGGAGTAGTAATCCGAGATCCCCGACGTAGAGTTACGATGAAGTTAGCTACTTATCTTGAGGTAGGATTTACTAACAATATAAGAGAGTATAAAGCCTTGATTATGGGACTGCATATTGCCAAACAAGGTGGTATTTGGTGGTTGTTAGTAAAAGGGGATTCCCAGTTGATCTTCAATAAGCTAGATGGGACATACACAGTGCGGAATCCCATCCTTTGTATGTATCATCGAACTGCGATGACCCTACTTAAGGAGTTTGAGAGAGTGTCTTTTCAGCTGATTCCATGTTACTGGAATCAGTTTGTGGATTCACTGGCAAATCTTGCTTATGAAGAAGACCTTTTCTTCAATTGTCTTCCTCATTTGGATATTGTTATCAATAATGAAACAGGACCTAGTCGCTTGTGGGGAATGTTAACAGAGCATGCAATCTATGGCAAACGATGGTTGATATGGGTGATGCAAAGAGTAGCCGAGACCAATCTATCGTTGTTATCTTGGACCCATAGGCTGATTAGACAACATGTTATGCGTACGCCTCTTGCTATATATGCAAGAGGGATGGGTCATAACCTTATGCATTTAGTTTAGGGCTGTGAGTCCTATTTTTCCTCCTTGGAAAGGAGCATATTATTTTATATCTGTACTATTTCGGGGAGGGATGTGTAGATGCTATTCTATTTGATCTCATTAGGCCAAGAGGGCTAGTTTTGCGAGGTTTTAAATACTTTATTTCATTAGGCCAAGAGGGCCGATCAGTTTTTTGTAGTGAAATGCTTTATTTCATTAGGCCAAGAGGGCGAGTTGTTTGTTTAGTATAGGTGCGGTTAATGGTTTCTTGTTTTAGTCTTGTGCTAGACAGGTTTGAAGAAGAGCTTGGAAGGAGCCTTTGTTGTACGGAAGCTTCTCGTGGCCCTATCCAGGTGATATCTCTCCTTTACGAGTAACGTGTTTTTATGCTATATGTGTCTGTGTACTTGTAGGGGATTTTCTTTTCTTGTTGGGGACCGGGCGTCCAAGGCATGAAGTCGCAGGTTTAGGTTAGGTATGTTTGAGGGAGGTTTGAGTAGTCGTTGCCTCTTGTAAAGACATTGCCAGCATCGAAAGACCTGTTTTAGAGGCAGTTCACGTGACCTTGTTCTGCTAGCCTGCTAGGCAGCCATTCTAAGAGTTCTTATTAGTTGTGAGGTAGTTAGAGAAGCCTGCTGGAAGGAAGGAATAATGATGATGATAGAGAGGAAAAATAACCCTGAATATCTAAAAGGACAATAAATATATACAAAGGTGTGTAAAAAGGGGTTCTAACCCCTAAAAAAATAGAAAAAGAAATGAAATGAAAAGTTATAAGCAGTTGATCATCGCTTGGCGAAGGCCTGGTAGGTTCGTGGGGACGAGTCAACTGATGCCTTGTCTTCCTAGGGGAGGTGGCATCTCGTTGGAAAAGAATAAAGTAAGGAAGGTTGGAGCGAAAATAAAAGTGAGCGTCAAGAAAGGATTAAGTGTCGCCTTGCGAGGGCTTGGTAGGTTCTTGGTACCGAGACAGGACCTGAGGTCGATGCCCTGTTCTCCTTGGGTCACTATGCTCAGCTCCCTCCTTTTTACATGCCCGAGTATGGAAAAATAAAAACCTAAAAGAAAAAATATGTTAAAAGAAAATACTTCTTGATCAGGCTATAGGAGTTCTCGCCTAGTAGGAGCTCCTGGTTGTGTTGTCCTTAGTTAGGTAGGTAGTTCAGACCACCACTTAGGGCGTCCTCTTTGAAAATTCTTTTTAGTTTGGCCGTGTTGGAGCAATCAGTTAGTGACTAGCTTCCGACCTTTTATCAGATTATGCTAGGCCTACTCCTTGTGGGTTTCATGCCTTGGTTTTGTCAAGGGGTAGGGTGAGCATTGTGCTGTGTTTTAGTATGTACCTATTTTGTATCAGCTTGATGCTTCCTTTGGTTGTTTTGTGCAGATATGCTGTGGGATTCTGAGAGCGGAGTTTTGATGCCGAGAAGTGCTCAAAAATAGCCAAAAATTACGAATATCAAGGGAAAAATATTCAACGTCGAAGGTGGCGGCTCCAGCTAGGACGATTTTAAGCACCAAGTGAAATACTGCTCTTACAAGGCGCCCGAGCGGCACTTGTTGATTTTTGATAATTTTTTAGACTGCCATGCAGGTTGTTAGGAGTTAGTGGCCAATGCGGGATGTCAAGCTGGATGCGCAGAAATTTACAACACTCGATTTGGACACCGGACGGGGAAATGGCCAACAAATGGGCAAGATTTGAAGAGGTGGACTTCTTTTTGGCCAAATGGTCATGACCTTTGGGGGGGGGAAGGTTGGAGCATTTGATGTAGCATGAAATCATGGGCAAGTTGGGGATGAAGAAAACGTGGAGAGAGAGCACACCAGGATGCGCCGAAAAATGCGCTTGGATCTTGATGATCATGATGCCTGCCTGTGAGCAACCCACCCAAGTGACTATGGGGCTTGCCTACCTTCTTCCTACTGATCATATCGCCGCCCTTCGCTCGCGCAATGATGGCCTGGATGAAGATCTCTGATTTTAGTCTTTCTCTCTCCTCCCTCTCTCTCCCTTAAGGGGTTGTTCTTGTGTGGAAGAAGACAATGAAGAATGATGGAGGAAAGCTTGTTCGGATGAGATCGGATTGCTTCCGGATGGATGAAGACTTGAAGAGTGCTGATCTTGAAGATGCTGAGCATTAAATGTATGCTAGAAATCAGTCCCGTAATCAAGACTAAGAAACCGAGACCTCAAAATAAGCGGTAATGCTACTTTTACAAAGGAAAATGATCTTTTTATGCTATTTGCTTTATGAAACCTTGTTCATATGGGATGAAAGTTCATTGTGATATTGTTTCCCATGAGTTTCAACTATTTCCAACCTAAAAATTAGAAAATATAAGGCTACATGGCCAGAATTAATGTTAAAATACATGAAAAACACGCGTTTTAAGGGTAAAATTGGGTTTTTTGCTACATAAATGAGAAATATGATATGTCACACCAATTAAATCTGAGTTTTTACTGTCAATGAAACTAAGGGCCACAGCCCACAATCAATTTTCATTTTCAGTCATTGTTTATTAAAGAAAAATATGAAAATTTTCCCAAAAATGAAAAAAATGAGAAAAATTAGGGAAAAATAGAAAACAGGCTGAGGAAAATTAGGAAAAATTATATCTATGTTTGTGCAATGTATAACGATGGAAAAGCATGAGGTTGGCCTCGGTTTTTCCCCGTTTCTATGTTTTGTGCGTATTTATCGTTCTTTTAAAAGGGAAAAAATGCATAGAAACCCTATTTAACCGATCAATGATGCAAAATTCTAAGAGTTGGATGAAGAGGGGCTGAAACATTGAAAGATAAAGAAAAGATTTGATTTATGCATTGCACTTGGCATATAGGAAACAATTTAAATAAAGGGGATGGTAGCATGAGCATATGGCTCGGTGCCTCCTTTCAACGCAGCAAGCGTTAGTAAAATTCATGGAAAGAATGCTTTATGCATTATGCACAATGCTGATCTTTCTTCTGTTTGAGCACATAGCCATACACGATTTGCATTAAGCATAATAATTAAAAGGTATCAGAAAAACCTCCTGGACTGCATAGCAATTGTTTTCTTAGGACTTTGACCCATGATTGATAGTGTGAGGTTATCCCTTGCCGTAGGATAGAGGGTCGGTTTCCTAAGGGACTGTTAAGTGCGGAAGCATGGTATATCTCCTGGAAATACGAAATATATAAAAAAGAGGAGTTTGTGTTCGTATGTGTTATATGTTTAGCAGTGCATCAAAGGGCCAATCCCTACGATGTAGGGGAGTTGCAGTGGGGCTCCGACTATTAGTCGGTGGAGTGCCTCCTATGTGTGTGTGACAAGGTGTTATGCCTATATACTTTGGGTTCTCCCTTTGAGGAGTTTTAGGGAAGCGTTGGGCTATGAACTATAAAGGCATGAATTAAGCTTTAGGGCAGGTTGTCCTCTAGCATTAGATTGACGATCCTGGTTCGCAAGGCTGTGAGGATGTTTGTGTGTCATGAGCATGAGGTCCGGCTAGTGCCATAGCCAGTGCCGGCCCATTTCAGGTCCCATCAGATTCGACAGGCTGAGTCGCCCTATCCCATGGTCGCCAATGATAACAGAGTTTTGAGCCCGAGATGTGCCTAAGATTTACCAAAGAATTCGAAATTTAGGAAAAAAAATATTTAACATCGAAGGTAGCGGCTCCAACTAGGACGATTTTAAGCACCAAGTGAAAGACGGCTTTTAAAAGGTGCCCGAGCGACACTTGTGAATTTTTGATAATTTTTTCGACTCCAATGCGGGATTTCAGGAGTTTCCAATCAATGCAGGATGTCAAGCCGGATGCCCATGATTTTTTGGAGCTCAAATCGGAGCCAGGACTGGGAAATGGCCACAAAATGGTCAAGATTCGAAGAGGTGGACAAGTTTGGGACCAAAAGGGGATGTGATCTTTGGGAGCTTTGGAGCCCCCCCCAAAATTTTATGTCACATTTCATGCAAATTTTGGAGAGAGAATATGAACCATGGCGTGGAAAAATGTGGGCAGCAGGCGACCGAAATTTGTGCTTAATCTTGATGGATGCTTGATGAGACCGGCTGTGAAGAACCTATGCAACCGATGTTACCCCTGATCTTCTCCCTCTTGGCTGGTCTTATCGCCATCCTTTGCTCGTGGAATGATGGCCTGAATGAAGAGAAACAGATCTAGTCTTTCTCTCTCCTCCCTCTCTCTCTTCTCTATGGGCTATTCATGTGTGGCATCTTGATGAAGGAAGAATGAAGAAAATGGTGAAAAAGATTGATGAAGATGCTGAAGAATGAAGTGCAGCATTGGATTGAGAGCAATGGAGGCTCCGTTTGCTGGTTATGCAATCATTCAAGGCGTCTCAGGTTACGTAAAAACACGGTATGATCATTTTTATGAAGAAAATGAAGGATTTTTTATAGTTTATGATGATAATTATGTTCTTATTGGATGAAAACTTATTTGTGGCCTGTTTGCATTATGAGCAATTGCTGTTTATGAGAAAATGTTGGTTGTACAATGATTTACATGCTTTATTTAATTCCCATAAGTCCGAAAAGCAAGTTTTAAGTGGCAAAATGGTGTTTTTTCCGTTTCGGGTGGGGAAAATATGTTCCCATGGGGAAAATATGAAAGATAAATTGATTGTTAACATGTTGAAGTGAGTGGAATAAGAAAAACCAGAGAATGGCCTATTTTATTAACAAATAAATCAAGAAAATAGGAAAAATGAGTGGAAAAATAGAAATACGACTTGGAAAAATAAGAAAAAAAATATAATAATTGTTTGTGAATATGTGGTAGTGGCAGAGCATGAGTTTTAGCCTTAGTTTTCCCTATCTCTTTGTTAAAGTTTGTGGTTTATTACTTTCTCTACATTTAAAAAAATCATAAAATGAATCTCTACACCTATGCAACGCAAGCAATACCTAAGCGTAGGGGGTTGGGAGGTTTGAATGGTGTGATTTGCGTGCTGATTGTTGCTGATTTTTTGATACATTTCATGTCATAGAGTCTGTGTTATGTTAATTAAGAGGATAGTAGCACGAGTGTTATCTCGGTGCTATCCTTTCATCACCACAATACGTTAGAAAATAAGCATAAAAAGCCTAGTTGTGCACAAGCACGTTGCTGATTTGAAAATGATGTTTGAGCACTTTAGAATCATTCACTTTGCATGTGCATGATGATCATGGTATCAAAGAATATAAATCCTGGATTCATAGCACTTATTTTCAATGACAATGACCCACATTGAGTGTGAAAAGGCATCCTATGCCGTAGGATAGACGTTCGGTTCTTGGGGGATTATTTGGTGAGGAAACATGGTATATCTCCTGGATTACTTTTGAAAATGAAGAGTGGAGTTTGTTTGTTTGTTTTATATGTTGAGCAGCATATCAAGGGGCCAATCCCTGTGATGTACGAGAGCTGCAGTGGGGCCACGGTGTTTCTACCGAGAGGTTGCCTCCATGTATGTGATTATCATGGCATTGCCAATGTGTAAGGGTTCTCCCTCTGAGGAGTTTGTAGAAAGGGAAACGTTGGACTACAAAACTATAAAACTATAAATGCATAGATTAGGCTTTACGGCAGTTTGTCCTTTAGCAGTAGATTGACGCTCCTGGTCCGCGAGGCCGTGACGGTGTGTTTGTCTGTCATGAGCATGAGGTCCGGCTAGTGCCATAGCCAGTGCTGGCCCATTTTAGGTCCCATCAGTGGTGTATCTGCTGGGAGCTGCCAATAAGAGGTGGTTCTCGAATCTAGGGTTTTTAGGGACCAAAAAGTTGGTTTATGTCCTCTAACAAGGACCGTCAAGCCAAAATACAAAAAGCAAAACGTGCTGAGAGGGCTAGACGACGATTGGAGATTGTAAGTCGCTATTCTCCTCAAAGGAGTAGCCCGATATGCATAAGAGGCAGCGGTCTTAGTAACCCAACTGCTGCACATAGTCCTTTAGGTGCAAGAGGAAGCGTAAGCTCTTCCTCTCTTCCACCAAGTCAACCCACTTCAAGTGGGGGTGTGATTCCATTAGTTCAAACTTCTATTGTCAATCTGATTGTCATCATGGCACAACCCATTGCAATTCTTGCAAGGACGCCGGATCTGCCAACTTTAGGAGTTCCTTTGCCAATTTTTAATGGGTTAGCCGAAGAAGATGTGGAGTTTTACATTTGTGAATTCGAAAGATTGATGTTTAATTACCGTATCCAAGATGAGGGATATCTTATGCTGTTCTTTAACATGATATTAAAAGGAAGGGCTACAGCATGGTATCATAGCATAGAGACTAGAACCATAACCACAATCGATCAATTTTATGTAGCTTTCCGAGGAGAATATGCCCCTGAAAGAGGTGTCGAATACTGGTTGTGTGTTTTGAGTATAACACGCCAAGACCCCCATGAGAATGTGAAAGCCTATGCCAAGAAGCTTAAGGAAGTGTTTTGTAAGTTACAAACTTACATTCCTATTCCACCAGCTGTCCAATTGCAATATTTCTTGCATTGATTGAATTTCAATATTCAGGTACAATTGAGCAATGTGGCTTTGGCTGATATAGACACCGCCATCACGTGGGCAGAAGGAGTAGAGTCACGATTACAAACGGCCTACTCCTCTTAAATAAATCTTAATGCGGGTTTAGTACCTGGAGGCAATCTACCATTGATGAATGGAAGTCAAGGGATGCCTATGAATAACCCTAATGGAAGAGGAAGCATGGTTCAAAATGTACCTTTGCTGCCAACTCCTCCCAGTGCCACTATGCCTATGTCAAGTCAGTTGGCTCCACCAAATGTTGGAGGCCAAGTTTCAAACCCTAATATTGTTCTTGTGAGTCAACAACCAATGCCCAATCAAATTGTTAGGCCAATGGAATGACGGATAGATGATCAAGGCTATGAGTCGAGTGCCTCTAATATCCTTGGCGAAGTTAAGGATATGACGAAGCATTACACCGACATGATTTCTGAACAATATCGGCAAATAGCTGTTGACGTCAATTTCTTGAAGAAGCAAGAGAATTTGATAGGGAGTCGACGCCCTGAAGAGGGTGGTCCCTCAAGATTCAGCTGTAAGTGGTGTGGCGGACAACATTTCCCTAGAAACTGTCCAAATGTTAAATGTGATATTTGTGGAAAGTCGGGCCACTTAGCTGCTTCCTGTTAGAGTAAGATTAGTTCCCTCCAACAAGGGAGTAAACAACCAGGTCCAGTTAATCATAGAGTGCAAGGTAATAACCTGTAGTAAAATGATGGACAAAGAAAAATACTGCAAAGGGAAAAGACCACTATAGAAGAGTTGCCACAAGGCAATGGAGTCAGCCTTATCGAGGCTGTACGCGTCAATGATGCTAAAACCTCTAAACTATGAGCTGTGACAAGAGGCCAAAAGGCTAAAGAGGTTGATAAAGATAATACAAAACTGGTCGAGGGAAACCCTAAGCAAGGGGATTAGAGGACGCAAGTCCTGAATCCTAGCGTGGAAGGTGGACCTCTAAGGCCTGTTGACAAAAAAGTCGATCCTAAGAAGGATGAGGAAGTGCCAAGAAAGAAGGCAAGAGCTAAAAAAGAAGCACCGAAGCCGGTCCCGAGACCAAAAGAGAGAATGGTTTGGCGAGAAAAGAGAGCTTTGGCTACCTATCGTGATTTTGATTTAGCAAGTTCTCTTTGCGAAGTCAAACCAGATGTAAACCTCTTACAGTTGATTAAATTATCTCCAAGAGTATGCAAGGAATTCAAGAAGATCTTGCGTATTGGGTATATTGTAGAACCTTTGGGCATAGCACGAGTAGGGGAAGATTGGTTTGATCATGTTGAAAAGAATTGCCCTAGGGTCCTGCATACGTGGATGGAATATTAGTGGAACATGCTATCGTAGACACTAGGTCCTCCATCAATATCATGAGTTCAAAGTTGATGGAGAGGTTCGGTCTAGGCATCCAAAAAGATAGCTCCACCCTTCTTAGAATGGCTGATGATAGTCTAAGGCAACCAGAAGGTTGCGTTACTAAGGTCCATGTTACAATTGCAAGTGTAGAATGTTTATTGGACTTTAGGGTGATAAGATTTGCAAGACGTCCTAGCTATTGAGTCTTGCTAGGCAGGCCTTGGATCTTACAAACGGACTACCAAGTCGATATACCTGCCGCGGTCGAGTGGTTCTAGGTAGAGGTGCTAATCAAGTAATAGTCGATGCTTACCCTGAGTCTCCTCAGAGTGAGAGAGCTCCTTTATCCTCTATTGAATTAGAAATAGCAGATGATCCATCTGGTAGTGAGACATCATCCAGTGATGAATCTAAAGAGGAGTCCACTACAGAGGATATTTATCAGATAACTCTAAATGAGTCGATAGAGCTGCAAGATAGGATAAGAGACACGGATGTGATTGAGTTAGACCTTGGCACGCTGAATGATTCGCGGCCAATTAAATTGGGTTCCATGCTCAGTTCAGCAGAAAGGGAGGACTATGTGTCCTTGATTCAAGAAATCCGCGATATCTTTGCTTGGATTTATGATGATCTAAGAGGCATTCCTCCCAGCTTGGCTGTTCATACTATTATTGTAAAGGAAGGCAGTTGTCCTGCGTGTCTGAAAGTAAGGCGTATGCCTTTTGAATTGAGGGACGGGCTATTTCAGGAGTTACAGAAGTTACGAAAAGTTGGTTTAATCTTCCCTGTACAGCACATAGAATGGTGTTCACCAGTTATTATCAGGAAGAAGGAAAACAACCAGATCCGCCTATGTGTAGATTTTAGAGAGCGAAATAAGCAGACGGTTAAGGATTACTACCCGTTGCCATTTATTGACCAGATTTTGGATCAATTAGTGGGTAGGGAAATATACTCATTTATGGATTGCTTTTCAGGATACAACTAGATGGCAATTGTAGAAGAGGATAAGTTGAAAACAACTTTCATTACTGTCTTTCGTACTTTTGCATACCATGTGACGGCCTTTGGTTTGTGCAATGCACCTGGATCATGGCAACGAACAGCAGAGAAGAAATTTGGTGACATCTCCCTAGATGAGTTGAAAGTATTTATCGACGACCTAGGGGCAGCCACTGTAAGGGAAAGGATGTTGATTATCTTAAGAAAGTGCATTGAGCGCTGCAGACAATTTTGTATCGCTCTTAATCCACGGAAGTGTGTCTTTGGAGTGCCTTATGGGCTATTGCTAGGCCATGTGGTCAGTTTAGTAGGGATCGTAACTGACCCTGAAAAGATCAAGGTTATAGTCGCTATGAGTCTACCACGCACTCCGAATGAGGTACATAGCTTTCTGTCTCATCGATAGGGTACTATCGGAGGTTTATAAATGCCTTGGCAGAAAGGACGTTGCCACTTACGAACTTATTATCTTTTAGCTGTCTATTTGTATGGAGCGACCCTTGTAAGGTAGCTTTCGAGGATGTGAAATAGGAGCTAGTAAAAGCATCAGTTTTAAAAGCACCTAAAAGAGGCAAGGCATTTTACATATTTTCAGCAGCTGCCATGCATAGTGTCAGCTGCTGTTTAGCCAAAATCTGGGAGGACAAGTGGTATCATCCGATAGCTTTTGCTAGTCGAAAATTGGGCATATCATAAATTAACTACACCTATATAGAGAAATTGTGTCTTGCGATGGTCTTTGCGACTAAAAAATTTAGGCACTACATCCTCTATGAGAAGGTAGTTTTCTATACGAAGGCGGAAGGGCTTAGATTGCTTATGAACAAGCTACAACCACCTGATCGTTTGGCAAAGTGGTTAATCACTTTGTAGGAGTTCCATTATGAGATTGAGAGTAAGCCACCGAGGTTGTAGGGGATTGTGGAATGCCTTGTGGAATGCTCAGTGGCGCAACCTGTTAAACGTTTCTCCTCAGGGATTGTGGAATGCCTTATGGAATGCTGAGTAGCGCAACCTGTTAAACGTTAGGAATTCCACAATCCCGAGTTGGGTCAAGTCAAATCTTTCAGTGAGCTTATGACAGGTTGCGCCACTAAGCTCCAGTTGGATCAAGTCAAATATTTGAGACTGATTTGAGGCACACACTCGGCCCAATTGGTCCGAATTACAGGGGCCGAGCGGGTGACTCCGATGGGCCGAATCTTGCTGTCCGAGTGCAAAAAAAAATTCATAGGCCGAGGTCCGAGTGGAGTAACTCAGATGGGCTAAGCCAGATATTGAGCTGAGGGCTAAGTATCCTATCTTGGGCCGAGTGGACTTGGGGTCGAGTGTTAGTTTGGTCAAAGGGCTGAGTCAAGTGACTCAGACGGGCCGAGTCGAGTATCCGGTCCGAGGGCGAAGTAGGTTTTTTGAGTCGACGTCCCAATGGGCGGGTCTGAGGGCTGAGTCTGGGACTCAGCTAACGAGGGCCATTTGGATGGGCCGAACGCGGCATGAAGAATGCAGTGCAATGACGATTCGATTGAATCTTCCTAGTCAGGCAATCATCCCGTGCATAAACTTCCAAATCCTGGCCAAGGCACCAAGGGAAGTGATTGGTATACCTGGGGTGAGCGGTAGGCTCTCTGACGACGTGATTGAATCGAATCCTTGCGGGCTCTCTCTCTCTCTCTCTCTCTCTCTATCTCTCTCTCACTGCAATGGCTGAAAATGAGCTCTCCCTTGGCCTCCTAACCCTTAAACCCCTTCTCGGGCAGAGATTTGACCCTCTCAATCAATAACTTCCCAACATTAAGCATCCTAAGCTAGCTTTGTGACATTTTTTGCATGTTTTATGCCCTGTTTGCAACAATAAACCCTACCCTTTCCTAGTTCGATTTCCTAATGCTATCGTACACTAAATGCAATTAGAATCGAAAGCAAATGACATGATTTCTCCCTATTTTCCAATCATCAAACAAACAAACAAACCCAAAATACTTACTTGTTTCGAAGATCAAAACACCCAACCTTCCTACCTATCTCAAGCTCCGTTTTGGGGGAGAATCCCTTACTTCGATGCTTGATATGGGATGCGCAAGTGCTCAATCTTGAATCCGTTGGTCCTGGCAATGGAACCAAAATGTGAAAGCTTTCACTCAACCGCCAAGACCCATGTGTACGGCTTATTGTTCAAGCATTCCAAGCGAGCTCTAATGGCTATCTCTCACATAGCCGATGCACCCTCGATCCTACGAGTGTAGTGAGCTTACCTTGATGCCGATATGAGTTGCCTCCTCTCTTCCACACTCCAGTAGCTCCATAATCCTAGATGATAGCTCAAGCATGCTCAAGCCTCCTCCTTCTCCAAGCTCCAACCGCCATAGCCGTGCATGCAAAAGAAGGAAAGAGAAGAGAAGATGATGAAGAGCTTCACCCCCTTGGTCCCGCACTTCCATTCACTCCCTCCCTCACTCTCACAATAACTCCCTCTCTCAAGAGCACACACAAGCAAGGAGAGGAGAAGAAGAGAAGATCTCTTGTTGGGCACACACCAAAGAATGAGCTTCCATTCACTTTTTTAACTTTATATATACAAACCCTAAAACCCCATGGGCACCCATCCTTTTTTACATGATCGGCCATTGTGGCAAGGTCCCTTTTTCTAATTCCCTCTTTTTGCTTCGTGCCCTAGGCCTATATTCGACTATTCTTTTACAGGTGGCAGAGGAGGGAGCCAGGTGCTCTTTTACAAGATTTTTGGAGTTTTTGAGGTTCCTTCTATTTAAAACTACGCTTTTGACCCGGCTTAGCTTTGGAGCCCGCCTGCATGTCCTTTCCTTTTCCATCTTCTTTCTGCTTTTTCATTCGTCTTTCCGCCTTCTCGGCTTGGGGTTAACACTGATGTACAAGAAGAGCATCACTTATTTGTGCAAGATAGTTCCATATATGCAGTGATTTTGGGATAGTCCTATATTATAGGAGTACACATGGAAACAAAGGTGTTTGATGATGGCTTTGCTTATGTGCAAGAGTTAGAAGCAAGGATAAAAGGAAAGTAGCCCAATTTCTTACCATTTGTGTTAATCATCATAGGAATCAAGATACGCTTCGAGAGTCTCCTTTGCCTCCAAATGCAAGGTAGTTTAAAGACCCAAATTTTCATTGAGCGCTACTATAATGTGGGGCTACAATAGTGCTATTCAGAGGATGTACTCACCTCTTGATGGAAAGAAGCATGTATTTGCTACTGGTTATTCTTAGTTTACAACAAACAGTTCATGTTGGTTTAAGCCTATGGAAGCTATGTGCAAGGCTCAATGCATATCTATGAAATGGGCTACTAAGGAACTAAGATCATTAGGGTTGTTAGGTCAAAATGAAGGCATTCCATGAAGTATCACCAGAGCCACTATAGTGTCCCTTGGAAGCTCATCACTGTCATTGTCACTCCAATCATCAATTCAAGTCTTTGTCAGCTACTTGTTCTACTTCTTTGAGCTATTTTAAGATTATATTCTTCCTCTTACAATATTACAAAAAGTCTTCCAAACCAAACATTCATCTATCAAAATACATATAGAAGAAAATAGGGGCTTACATACCATATACAAAAGCTCTACAGAACACTACAAAAGGTCTACAAAAGGTATAAAAACCATACAAGTCAAGCAAAACTACTTCAAACCATCAAAAACTATTCAACACACTCTCAACTATTCTACAAAAGACTCATTCACAATCCCAATCTCACAAAAAGGAAGAAAATACACTAAAACAAACTTGGCAAAACAAACCCTATTAGAACCAAACAAACACATTACACAAACTATTAGAATATCATATCCCAACCAAAAACTATTATGACCTTCTTAAACACACTTAAGACATCCCAGCAAGTCTTTAAAACACTTTCAACACATCCAAAATCAATCAATAAACCCTTAAAGTCAACCATTCATCTCACAAAATTAAAAAAAATCAACCTTAAAAATCAAGTCAATTTATCCCTCAATAATTGGATCAAGTTTGACTTGCCACCTCAGATCCTTATTTTTCTAGCTCATCATACTTGTCTCTCCATACCCTAAAGAGTAGTTCATATTACATTTGCATACAAGAAGGCACCACTCTTACATAGAATCATAAAAATATTTCAACCAAAAAGGCATCTACCACTAACCTTATCCACCTACAAACCACTAGTAGAAAGGCTCTACCAAAACCATTGTCCTAAACACTTTTGTGTAATCCTACATAAATGAATTCTATCTTCAAAAAATAAAAGAGCTCTTTTCATTATACTTTCACTTTACTTCTCTTGTACTTTTTTACTCTCTTCCTCTTATTCCCTTTTTGTATATTCAAACAATCCGTTGCCTCTTTAAGTCGAGAGCCAGATATCGTATGACTATCCTTTGTCACCATCCTATAGTCTTTTATATAGATTTACAATTGTAGATCCAACAAAGGATCACAAGGATGTTCATGTTCTTTTAATGGATTGGTCTCTTAATTTTTGCGGTGCTTAGCACATATGATCATTTTCTATGAATTTCCAAATGGAGGACACGACTATTTTTTAAATATGACCTTATATGCCACACCTAATTTAGAGGTCATCATCATGCTCATCTGTCCCTGGGTGGATATGTCATTGGAGAAAATCTCAAACAATTAAGGGAGGGGATAAATATCGTTGATAAGTCCAAAATAGTTGAGAAGAGAAGCTTTGAAGCTTGTGGAACTCTTGCATGGAATAATCACAATTTTCCTAGATATTAATTTTGTGGGAGTATATAATAATGCTTTACTATGATGTCATAGAAAATTTTCCCTATATCAAGTTAACACAATGATCAAAAACATTATTCTATCATGTAGCTTTATCTACATATAATTATAAAATGTTTCCCCCTTCCCTTCATTGGGTTGAGATCTTTAATAAGAAAAATCCTCCACAAGAGCAATTACATCTAATATCATTACTTTTTTCCGGCCACTTGAAGGTAATCCAATTCATAGAGTAGAGCACAAGTGAGATTCTCTAATGGAAGGATCGGGATTGGACAATGTCTTGTATGATAGGCTACTATAGAGTTGTATTAAAGACATAAGTGTGATTGTGCTCCTATGGGAAAAGCTCAATAACATTAACTAGTTCCATATGGAACAATTTGAAAATATGGAAAGATTTAAATATGTCATCTTCTAGTCCCTATGTGTAATATATTAAAAGGAAAAAAAAAAGAAAATCTTTTTCGCCTTTACGGCGGCGTGTCGAGTGGGAGCATGCGAGGTGGAATGGAGGAGCCAGCAAGCTCCTCGCTGGAGCTTGCTTGGCTCCCTTGCCATGCATGATGATAGGTAAGGGGGGAGGGATTCTCTCCCCCCCCATAAAAAAAAAGCTAAGACCGCTGCCGTAAAAAAAAAGGTGGGAGGTACGAGGGCCAGAAGAAGGCGCTGCCAAACGACACCAGCACCTGCCGTGAAGGGACGGAAGGAGAGAGTGAACCGCCGCCATAACGCCATGCCGTGCCGCTGCCGTAAGGAGGGAGGGCCGCCTCATTGCTGTGCTGTGGACGAGAACTGGACTGCCGATCAGCCATAGGGAGCCGCTCCCTTCCTTCCGCCGTCGATAGATGGCTCTCACACACACCCCCCCCCCCGGTAATCTTTTGGAAGTTAGAAGCTTCCAAAGGGGGGGCCTCCTTAGCCCCCCTTCCTATACCTTATTATCCCCCTCCCCGCCCCCTTTTTCCTCTGGAAAAACTAAGGCCTCAAAGGTCTTATCACCCTCCGTGTTCTATAAACCCTTAGACCCCTTTTTTTGCGTGGATATTGGAATCACCTTTTTTTTTTTTTTTTGGTTCCCTCCGTATTTATACCTTCCCTAGCCCTCCCCTTGTGGCGTATTGAAATCCCCTTTTTAAGTTTGACTTAAGGGTCCTTCGACCTTATTTATAACCTTTACGGTTACTATATCCCCTTAGAAGTTCTCTCCTGCACCTTGTGTTTTTTCCATCCCTTTTTGTTCCTCGTTTGAGCGAGTCATTAAAAGACCATTAAGCCTTCCCCATGGCTTCAATGGGTCTTAATCGTAGAAGACTTTGAAACACCCTTTCGAATTTCCCTGACTTCCAAGGAGGGAGCCTTCCAAAAACTACTATCGACAAGCGGTGCAAGGAAGCGACGGTGGAATTCCTAGGAGGAGTTGTAGAGCTGCTTCCACATTCGAAAAACTACAATTGCGATGCCTCCTAAGAAAGTCCAAGGTTTAGCCGCGGGAGGGTCATCTCCCGGTATCCATGTGGATATCTCACCCCAAAACCAGGTTTTTCTTCTTGGCTTTAATTCAGTTTTAAGTCGATCATGCAAAGAGAAATTGTTAGGGATAGGATATATTTGTCCGAGTTATTTGTAATGAAGGAGTTTAGCTTATTTGAATGAATGATAATGTATAGAACTTAGTTTTCTTCGAATTGCATCAAGCATTATAAATTACGAGCAAGATTATCCATTTACTATAGTAGTATATTTTAGTTAAATCCTAAAGGTATAGAAATTATATCTTGCACCATTAGTCTTATTCCTTTTGCAACAAATCATTGTAAATGATTAAATTCATGAAAGGTTTCTTTCGTTGCTCAAATTACTAGGAAGTTATCATTGCTAATTGCACATCTTAGCAAGGAAAATGTTTGTTATTTGGCATGAGTTCATCTGCAAGGAAAAAGGAAGTTTAAATTGAACTGTATTGACTGAAAAGTAAATTGTCACAAGGATAGCAAAACCGTGACAAGACGATTAATATTACCTTCCAAAAGATATCCAAACCAATCTAAACATAGAAATATTCATACCCTAAGCACTTGACTACTTTCCTTATTGTAGGGTCAAAAAAAAAATCGTAAAGATAAAGAACTAGGGCTGTCCCCAAGATCCTTAAAAAGAAACCCTAGGCCCGACATACGTCAGCTTAAAGGATCTAAAACGGATTTTCCATCGCAGGACTTGCGCAGCAAGTACGAAATCATTTAGTCTTGTGATTGATTCACAAGGAGAAAGGGTAAAAAAAAACCTCAACAAGGATGGCAGATCCCTACGAACACCATATTGGGGAATATGGGAATTTTCCATAAGTTTGGGACACATGGTCAAATCTTTGGATTTGTCATAACTTGAACACTATAACTCCAAATTGAGAGCTCTATAGCTCAATAGATTCCATTTTTCAAGCACTTTCCAATGATAGGTCATATCATATGGCTTTGAGAAACTTATGGGCATGTTATCCGAGTGCCACCTTTTTAGTATTCAAAAAATGGGAATTGGGAGATTCCCAAACTCACTAATATTGTGTTTACGCAAGTTATCTTGCAAAAGGACGTATTTTTGGATATCCTTCTAAATAAGGAAAGTTGTAAACCGGAAACTAGCATATCTAAGGAACTTTAGGGTTGACCAAGTTGGGTTAATAAGATACGCCCTACACTAGAATGTAAAGGATCTTTCCAATTTACAAGACACCTTGGGAACGAGTGCTGATACACTCAAAAGGAAAGAACACTTCCTTAGCAGTTTGCCAAACAACACGGTTGATTAATGGAAATGTTTGTGCTTGCTAGAGATTTTAGGGCCTTGTTTGAATTATGAATTACAAATTAAATGAGTACCTATACTTCAGGTTAAAGGCCTGAAGGAAGAGGCAGTTTCAGTTACCCCCGACTACCTGCCTAACCCTAACCAAGGGGGTTGTTCACCGCGCCGGGAACGTGGACCGAACCCACCGTGAGAGGTCTCTCCGTTGAGCTCTACTTGGAGTAGGAGGACGCTTGGGTGCCAGGGGGGGCTCTGGCCGTAAATCCCTTGCCTTCCGGGTCCTGCACAAGAGGCTAACATGACTCGGGATTGGATCTCGAGGCCCGCATACTAGTTTACGGGCGGAAGCTTGGAATAGTGATCCCTGGGGATTACTGGATAGCCTTCGGGCAGATTATGGACAAGCCTACGGGCGGAAATCCTTGTATTTTAAAAATAAAATGATGAAATGTTTAAAAAAAAAGAACTTGCTTGATATTGTTTTTCTATGTCACGTGATAAGATTACGTGAAGGAACCAGTGCTTAACAGGATTAATTAAAGAAGCTGATTGTTATATGTCAAATTAATGTGTTAGATAATTACATAACTAAAACAAACCGAGGAAAGTGCAGAGGATGGGCCATGGGTCTGTCCTACGGTTGGGTGGTCCCGGTTAGCCAAGAACTTTTCTCAAAAATCTCGAAGAACAGCGGGATGATCATCAAAACGAATAACGAGAGCGATAACCTAGAGTTACGTCTTACCTGATTTACGTTGTTTTAGGGGAACGGAATGGGACTATGCCTTATGGCAGAGAGGTTGAGCCTTGCATCCCTCTCGTTTCCCATTCTCCTTGAACCAAGTGCAGCGTGAATCCGCTTCGGACCTGGCGTTTCTACGTAAAGTAGTTCGCTCGGGTCTGACGCTAGTTGTTGTTAGCTAATGACCAATCATGAAAACCCTAATTCCAGTTGATCCTAAGTGGGAACGGCCAGGATACTTCTGCTACGTGGCAGACGCGGGAAGACCTAGATCACAAAACCCGTAACATTCCATGGGAGTGCCGGGCGGAGTTTTCTAGACATCCTTTCCGATGGACTACTAAGACGTGTCTTGGATGATACTAGTGGACACGTTACACTATGCGCCAACATTTATATCAAAAAATCTTAGTAGACTAAAGGATATGAATGCAAGAAGTGGTGACCTAGGAAAGAAATATTAAAAGCAAAGATATGGTGTTGAATAGATCTAGAGGTAGGACAAAGACAATTTATACCTACTTCATGGATGTTGATGCCTAAGGAGACATATGGATGAACCAAGCCTCTCTAACTTTAAACACATGGTTTTTGATAATTTATTAAGATGAGAAAATGTTTATGACATCACATCATTGTTTTGTAAAAATCTTTGTAGATAACTAACTTTTAATGTGATTTTTAAGCATGTATTATGGCTTGTTATTGATGGATGTTTGAAAAAGGTTATTATTTTACCATTTGGCATATCTTATAAGGTACTCGTGAGGTAACTAGAAATTTTTAATTGGAAGGTATAGATGATTCGATATGTAGTTTAAATCATTTATTTTCTTTTCTTAATAAGTGGAAAAGGTTAAAAAAAGATGATCATTCAATACTGCAAAAGGAAATCAAGTGTGGTGAGCTGCTTTGCCTAAGGAAGAATTTCTTATAACTTATTATTGATGGATGTTTGAAAAAATGTATTTTAGATACTATTTACCATCTAGGATCTCTTGTGAGGTACCCATGAGCAAACTACTAGCAATTCTTAAGAAAAAGGTCTAGATGATCCAACATGTAGTCTTAATAATTTCTTTTCTTTTCTTAATCAGTGGAAAATGTCAAAATAAATAGATGATCATTCAATAGTGCAATTAAAATGAATTGTAGTGAGCTTCTTTGTCTAAGGAAGAAGTAGTCAACATTTTTTTTGCACATTCACATTATTATACATCTAGTGCAAGAGATAGATGTTTTAGGGGTTGTAAACATTAGATGAATGCTTTGAGTCAAGAGATCAATGTAAATGCTCAAAGGAATTTTGCATTAGAGAGTAAGCATTTAACCATGGAATGGATTCTTGAGGAGTCTATAGTGACTCTTGGAGTATCATGAGTACATGGATGATGAATCTCCTTGCACATGGATATCTAAAGAGTTATCTGCTATATTAGAGGTGTTAAAAGCACATTACATTCCATCTAAAGGAATATGAGAAATAAATATAAAAGGGGTTTGTTTAGTAGAATTAAAAAAAGTCACATGTAAGTTTCATATAAAAATTGGTTTGTCTTATTGGCCGATAACATGTAAGGAAGGAGCACTTTTAAATACATGTTGAATGCATCTAATATTGATGGTTTCTTATAGGTGCACACACAAGTAGCATGCTTAGCCACGTGCCTAATACATATGGAAGATGTGATCACAGATAGGAAACCAAACCACCCTATAGTATCCAAGTCATTTTGACATAGCATATATAGTATCTTAAAGGGTATCCAATACAATAGGTTCCAAATTCCATCTAGTGCTTACATAAAAAGGAGTGAGGTAGAGGGCCCTAATAGGCTACTTCCAAGGGACAAAGGGAAAATGTGCAATCTGGGTGGAGAGTACTAGTAGCATTTCTTTGCTTAAGCATATTAGATACATGTGTGCAACATCTCTTGTATCACGATCATACTCACACTCCTATGCTTGATCACGAAGGTGTTGCACATGTATATCATTATGCTAAAACATGTACTAAAATAAAAAAAGCACATCATAGAGCTAATGATATTGATGCATTATTTAATATGAATGATTCCATTACAATGATAAATATGCATCATAATGATCAATGTCCTAAGATATGGTTGAAGTATTATTTTCAATTTACTATCCAATCGCCTATGCATGTGACTATCAATTTCCACTAGTGCTCATCCAATGTGGCTCGAAGTCTCTTGATACTCTTATATTGCATGGGATGCCTTGTATCATTTTTGCTCTATGAAGGAAGTGGAATATATAAAAGTGATAAAGGGTATGGGATTAACCTAATCTCTCTCAATTGGAAAATTTTCTCATCCAAAAGTAGGTCAAAGTCTCTCAATAAGATCATGCTAACTAAGATCCTTTTTTTCATCTACACTACATGTAGAATATGGAAATTGCAAGTGTAATTGAGGATTTAAATTAGATATAACCAATTTAAAGTAAATAGAGAAATGATTTGAATATTATGTAAGTGCTATCATGCTTGTGTAGATCTTAATAAGGCTAATATAATATCATACAAGAATATGTCTACTACATACACCTCCCTCCCCATGCATCCTTTGAGGGCTTGCAAAACTAGTGCTAGGATTTTTTGAAATGTTGCTACTTTATACCATCAACAAACTTGTGCAAGAAGTTGTTGTCCCATCTAGCCCCATCTAGCTATTGAACCAAGATGAGCATTAAGATAAACCACATATCAATCAAGAATAATTCAGCACATAACTCCATTGCAAATGCACATTCAATCTTATGGTTCTAAGGAAATTTCCCTTTAATTACAACAAGATATCTAGTTGCGCAAGTGCTGCATCGAACTATGAGACTATGGAGTCATGAAACCATCTGTTTCAGGTTCTTTAGGTTGACGTCGTTAGACCTAGGGTTTCCAAGTTTCATCTTTGTAAGATTCTTAGGGACAAACCCTAGTTCACTTTACGATTACAATTCACTATCCCTACATTCAGTGAATGTGGGCAAGTATTTAAGGTATAGGCATTTCTTGGAATTTAGCTCATTCCAAACGAGTACTCCGCAGTTTAGGTGTTTTAGGTTTATGCCAATTTGTTTAACTCTAGAAAATAATTACGGGATCATTTCTACATGACTTGTTGTCTATGCGTAAATTGATTTTTCAACCCTAAACTTATCGATTTGAGGTTAGGCATAGGTTAGGTTAATTCCAACTAATCTTCCTATACTTTGCGAACAAAATTCATGCTAAATAAGCAACCTTTTACTGGATAATTTATGCAGTTGACAAACGATATTTTCCTAGAGTTTATGCATCGTAAGAATCAATTCATGCTTGCACTTTCCATGATGATTCATTGCGAAGAGGATATAGGTTAATAGTGCAATACGTAGTTTATACATCTAGGCTTAAATGAAGTATACTATTTTAATGGATAATAATCTAGTTTATAATTCATTTCAATGCTTAAAGCTATTTGCTAGAAATGCATTTATGCTTTCTTTAATTTTCATGTTTCATTTAAAAGTATTGGTGACTAAGTTCCTCCGTTGTGAGCATCTAGGACAAAAATATATCCTATTTCTAACAATTAACCTTGCATGATTGAGTTACAACAATATCAAATCAAAATTACGAAGGAAAACCTGGGCTTGGGGTGAGATATCCTCATGGATGCTGGGAGATGACCCTCCTGTGGCTACGCCTTGGACTTTCTTAGGAGGCATTGCAATTGTAGTTTTTCCGTCGTGGGAGTAGCTTTACAATTCTTCTTTGGAATTCCACCGTCGCTCCCTTTTTGCAATAGCTTGCACCGTCCGTCGAAAGTAGTTTTAGAAGGCTCCCTCCTTGAAGTAGGGATTTCGAAAGAAGGCGTGTTTCAAAATCTTTTGCGGATAAGACCCATTAAAGCCATGGGAGGGGCTTAATGGCCTTATAATGGTTCTCACAAACAGGGAATAAATAAAGTGTGGAATCCCTTATGAGGCTTTTGAGTGGAAAAGGAAGGTGTCAACGACCCTTAACATTCCTCTTTCTTTTACGTGTGGGAAAAGAAACAAGGTGCGGGAGAGATCCAAGGGGTATTCTTGCATGGGCCAAGGAAAGGGCTAAGGTAAAATTCTCTTGGGGAAAATGGGCCCTATAGAATCTTAAGGGAAAACTTCAAGGAAAAAAAAAGTAGCCTTTAAAGGCTATACCTTTCGAAATGAGGGAAAGGGCCTAAGGGCCTTTAAAAACAAACTTGGAGGGAGGAGGGGGTAATCCTAAAACCCATAGGAAGGGGGCTAAGGGAAATTAAACATGGGGGGGGGGGGGGGGGGGGGAGGAAGGTGGTTTTGAAACCAAGGGAAAGGGGGCTAAGAAGGCCCCCCCTTTGGAAGCTTCTAAGCTTCCAAAAGCTTGTTGGGGGGTATTAAGGGTCGTCCGACGGCGGTGATATCTCGGCAGTTGGCGGCTCGGCAGCTCCACGTCCGTGTCAGAGTGGCAAGCGCTCGGCCTATCCTTGCCTCCTTCCTTGGTCCTCGACGGCAGCAGCCTACACTCCCTCCCTCACAAGTTAAATAGGGAGACTCACCCTCTCCTTTTTGCAATGGGATGGCGCTCAGCGTCCTCTCTTCACGATGTCTCCCTTCCATCCTCCTTCAACCTGCGGTCCCCCCTCAGTTATATAGGGGAGAGGATAAGATCCTCCCTCTCCTTCGTGTCAATTGGCATGGCCTTAAGGGTGAGCAAGCTCCAACAAGGAGCTTGCTGGACCTTCTATTCCCCTCTCCCCCTCCAGCACGACCGTCGACTGGGGGGAAAATAAGCAAAATAAAATTTTCCATTAACCTTAATAAATTTTCAAGATGCTACATCATTATCCCATTTCCTATAAAAGGTAGTTCATGCGAAGAAAAATTAGAACGTTACATTCTCTCCCCCTTACAGGAATTGAGATGTTCTCATCTCAAGATAAATTGGGGATATTGATGGTTGAGAATGCCTTCATCTATCCAAGTGGCATCCTCTTCGGGATAATCTTTCCACTGGATGAGGTATTCTCTCAAGGTTCTGGATCTCAATTGTCTCTCCCTAACATCTAAGATCCTGTCAAGCCTTAGTTCAAGGACTCCTTGACTGGGCATTACAACTTGTTGGTCATCAAGTACATGGTTAGGATTAGGTACATACTTTTTCAATAAGCTGATATGGAATACATTGTGAACCTTTAGGTTCTCAGAGAGTTGCAATCTATAAGCATTAGGTCCCAGGCATTTGAGGATCTTGTACGGTCCACAATACCTTGGACTTAGCTTCTTGAAATCTCCTAAAGATAAGGAACTCTTTTTAGGGCGTACGCGAATGAAGACCATGTCTCCTTGTTCGAAGACTCTATCTTGACGTATCAAATCCGCATATGCCTTCTGTCTATCCTTGGCAGCTTGGATGTCCTGTCTTATTGACTTTATTTAGTCATCCATCTCTTCCAACATCTGCCTTGAAGCTTCAACCCTTAATGTTGGATCTGAGAAGTTTAGGGGTCTTCGACAATCATGACCATATAATGCTTGGAAAGGGGTCATCTGAATGCTCTGTTGGTAAGAAGCATTGTAGGCAAATTCAACCAAAGGTAAATATTGAATCCACCTCTTCGGCTCACGACAGCAGTATGCCCTAAGCATATCCTCGATTATTTGATTTACTCGCTCTGTTTGGCCATCCATTTGGGGATGGTAAGCGGTGCTAAAGCATAGTTGAGTCCCAATAGCTTCAAAGATAGCTCTCTAGAAGTGTGACATGAAGAGAGAATCACGATCACTAATGATTCTTCTGGGTAACCCACGTATCTTGAATATCTCCTTGATAAACAATCTTGCAATGTCTGAGGCTTTATAGTTTGTCTTTACTGGAATAAGGTGTGCAACCTTAGTAAGCATGTCAACCACAACCATGATGGAGTTGTATCCTCCCTGGACTTGGGGTAGGCCTACAACAAAATCCATACTGATGAATTCCCATTTCATTTGGGGAATGTCAAGCAGTCCTGGTCGGTACTTGATTTCAAAGTCATATTCCTCCAGTACTTCAATCCACCGACGTGGCCTCATGTTGAGCTCGTTCTGGGTAAAGATCCATTTGAGACTCTTATGGTCAGTTACTAGAGTAAACTTATTACCCAATAGATAGTGTCTCCAAAGCTTTAGAGCATGGATGACAGCTAGTAATTCTAGATCATGCGTAGCATAATTCTTTTCATGACTCTTCAATTTCCTTGAAGAGTATACTACTGGATGACCTTCCTGCATAAGTACACACCCCAAGGCAAGTATGCTAGCATCAATTACTATCTGGAACTCTTTATTGAGGTCTGGAAGTTTTAGGATAGGTGCTGATATCAAACTTTGCTTCAATCTGTCAAAGCTATTTTGTTCGGGAGTTGACCATGCAATGTAAGTTTTCTTCTTCAATAAGTCCGTCAAAGGTGCTGCAATCAAAGCATGGTTTTTTATGAAGACCCTATGCCATCCTGTCAATCCAAGAAAGCTGTGTATTTCTTTGACAGATGTTGGGATTGGCCAATTTAACACATCTCTGACCTTGGTTGGGTCCACTGAGATTCCTTCTCCTGATACTATGAATCCCAGATATTCAATCTGACGTTTGAAGAATGCACACTTCTTCATCTTAGCATACAGCTTATGTGACCTCATTGTCTCAAGGGCAATCCGAAGTTGGGGTTCATGATCTTCTTCATGTTTCAAATAGACTAAAGTGTCGTTGAAGAAGACAAGCATGAAATCATCAAGATATGGCCTAAATATATCCTGCATTAACCTGTTGAAGGTGGCAGGTGCATTCATAAGTCCGAATGACATAACTAGGAACTCAAAGTGCCCATAACTTGTATTGAAAGGTGTCTTTGGGATATCTTCTTCCTTGATCCTTATCTGATAGTAACCTGACCTGAGATCAATCTTGGAGAAGATCTTTGCATCCTAAAGATGATCAAGAAGCTCATCTATTCTAGGAATAGGGTACTTGTTCTTGACCGTTGATTGATTCAATCCTCGGTAATCAATACATAGTCGAAGTGTCCCATCTTTCTTTTTCTGGAATAGTACTGGAGCTCCCCATGGTGAACTACTAGGTCAGATATAGCCCTGATCTAGTAGCTGCTTGAGTTGTTTCTTCAGCTCAATTGCTTCTGGTATGGACATTCTATAAGGTCTCTTTGCAATTGGCGCAGCTCCTGGTACTAACCTAATCTCATGATCCACTTCTCTTTGAGGCAGGAGTTCTGTCAACTCTTCAGGGAACACGTCCGTGTATTCCTTTAGCCAAGAAGGTCCTTCACTAGACTCTTGCTTCTAATCTAACTTGTTGAGTTTGATCAAGTAGACAGGTAATCCGTTTCTGACTCCTTTTATGATCCGAGATACTTTGGCCAATTGGATTCTTGGCACTCTAGCCTCACCTTGAGTTGTGACTAATTCCCTTTCAGAATTTCGAAAGGAAACTTGACCCTTTCCACAGTGAATGTGGGCATTATTAGGCTTAAGCCAATCCATTCCGAGTAGACATTCATGGATACCTAAATTCATGACTCTGAATTTGACCGAAGTCTTCTTTCCTCCCAAAAAGAATTCCACCTTAGTAGTTTGCCTGGTACAGGTAACCTCATGACCATTTGCCAATTCCACAAGCAAGGTAAGTGCTTCTACTGTGGCTATTCCTAATCTTTTTGCATAAGCTGGTGAGATAAAAGAATGTGTACTGCCACAATCAATCAAGGTCTTGAAACTTTTACCTTGATAATTCGACGGTGTCTAAATCACCGAGAACTGGCGATTCGGGCCTTTCTTATGTAGAGCAGCATGGACTGTCACCCTTTCAAATTTTTCTTCCACAGTCAGATCTTATTCTTCTTCTTCTTCGCACAATTGCCTATTAGCAACGCATGCGGTTCTTCCTTTGCCTCGGGTAGCGGCTCCTTGACCACGGCGCGTTCCTTTGAAAGGCACTTGGTGATGTCCTCCACCAAGCTTGGGACATTTCCTCTTGAAGTGATCGGGCTCGTTGCAGTGGAAACAACGGAGGTTTCGGCCATTACTTTGAGTAGGAACAAAGTTGTTGACGTTATTAGTCCTTGCTTTCTTCCTTTGTCCCTGATTATGACCTTGAACTCTCTTCATTTGAGGTCTGAGTGCTCCTCTGTTTGGGTCACTATAAGACCAAGCTTTGTTACCCCTTGGTCTAGTCTGCACCTCC
The DNA here is from genome assembly GCF_053477565.2 of Lygodium microphyllum. Lineage (NCBI taxonomy): Eukaryota > Viridiplantae > Streptophyta > Polypodiopsida > Schizaeales > Lygodiaceae > Lygodium > Lygodium microphyllum. The sequence goes on along the minus strand of NC_141140.1, from coordinate 43,042,959 downwards.
TAAAATATAGGCACAGCTCTAATGAGTGCATCCTGAAGATCCGATGGACGCATAGATTCGAGACAGGTATTTACTAGTGGATTTAAACCAGCACAAAATTTGGACACCTGCTGTGTCATGTCCATCTACGGTGCATACTTTAAAAGTGAGACGAATTTAGAGTAGTATGCGTCAAGAGTGAGTCCCAGCTGTTTTAGCTCATAGAACTCATTCATTTTCTGCGTGCGATAAGCAGGTGGTAAGTATCTTCCCTGCACAACTTTCTTCAGCTTCTCCCAGGTAACGAATCCCTCCGTGATCCCTTGATCCCTGTACCATTGCTTCCACCAAAGCCTGGCTTCGTCGGTGGCGAGCATAGCTTGATTAGCGGGTGCAGTACCGGCTGCTTCGAAGTTATCCTCCATGGATTCAATCCAAATTTCAGCATCAGCTTGGACGGACCTGCCTCTCCCGTCAAACTCGGGCGGCTTGATCTGTTTGAGAAGAAACTTCTTCTCTTGGATTACAGCAGTATTTGATGTAGGAGGCGAACTAGGAACCTGTACCAGGGGTTGTGCCTAGATAAAGGTTTCTTAACGTTATTATACGATAATTGTTATTGATTTATATTACATCTTTAATTCTGCTATCACATAAGCAATGTAGTTACTTAACTTTTTATCAATTCTCATGCACAATCAGACATTGATAAAAAGATGTCTTATTTGTATTTATATGGGCATAGCCCTTTCGGAATATAACATTTCTTGCGATGATAAGAAAACTGTTACATTTAGTTTGGGGAGAACAATGTTGTATTACATTTATCTATAGGAACTGTATAATAGTATGGTTTCGGGTCATGGATCTTCAGGAATTGGTAAATCATTGGAAGTTTAGGGTATCCTTTCCTTTGGAACCCATTCTTTTCATGGCGCCTTAACACTTAATCCTGTCGGCGGGGATTACACGGGTTACTTCCTCATATACATATGAGTTCATCTTAACCTTCCAACCTCTAATATGTAAAGTTGAGTTTATGTGAGCTTCTACAAAAATGAACATCTTCACGACTTTCAGGTCCTCCAACCACTTGATCCTTTTTAGGTTGGTTTGTAGGTAAGCAAACCGGTGGGCAGCTATATAGTAGATTCCTGAGGCACCCGTCCATCTCTGTTCCATATACAAGGGTGATGGATTATAGATTTGCTCCAGGATGTTCATCATCTCAACCCTTTGTCTATAATGTGGAGAATGCGTTGCAGTCAGAAACATGACTCGAAATACCAAGAACTTGTTCCACGCTTCGTAATTCTGCAACACAGCATTGAAGGTAAGGAAATGTTTGGAACATCAACATTTTCTTTACTTATTCTTATTAAGATTTCATAAAACAATTCCATTGTTGGTTCGCTCTGATACCAACTGTAACGTGTCTACTTGTATCTTCAGGACAGGTCTTAGCTGTCCATCGGAAAGGATGTCTAGAAAGCTCTGCACGGCACTCCCATGGAATGTTACGGGGTTTGCAATCTAGGGCTTTCCACGTCTGCCATGTAGTGGAATTATTCCAGCCGTTCCCACTTAGGATCGACCTGAATTAGGGTTTTCTTTATTGGTCATTTCCTAACGGCAACTAGTGTCAGACCTAAGCAAACTACTTTACATAGAAACGCCAGGTCCGAAGCGGATTCAGACTGCACTTGGTTCAAGGAGAATGGGAAACGAGAGGAATGCAAAGCTCAACCTCTCTGCCATAAGGCATAGTCCCATTCCGTTCCCCTAAAACAGCGTAAATCGGGTTCAGTCATAACTCTAGGTCAACGCTTTTGTTGTTCGTGTTCTTTGATGATCTTCTTGCTGTCCATCGTGATTTGAGAAAAGTTCCCGACCAACCGGGACCACCCATCCGTAGGACGGACCTATGGCCCATCCTCCGCACTTTCCTCAGGTTGTTTTAGTTATTTAATTAACCTAATACATTAGTTGGACATGTAACAATCAACTTCTTTAATTAACCTGTTAGGCACTGGTTCCTTCACGTAATCTTATCACTTGACATAGAAAAAAAATATCAGAAAAGTTTCTTATTAACAGGTTATCATATTTATCTTTGAAATACAAAGAAATCCAGCCCATAGGCTTATCCACAATTCGCCCGAAGGCTGTCGAGCAATCCATAGGGATCACTAATCCAAGTTTCCACCCGTAGACTAGTATGCGGGCCTCGAGATCCAATCTCGAGTCACGTTAGCCTCTTGTGAAGGGCCCGGAAGGTGAGGGATTTACGGCCAGAGCCCCCTCTGGCACCCAAGCGTCCTCCTGCTCCAAGCAGCGCTCAACGTAGAGACCTCTCGCAGCGGGTTCGGTCCACTTGCCCGGCGCGGTTAACAACCCCCTTGGTTAGGGTCAGGCAGGCAGTCGGGGATAACTGAAGCTGCCTCTCCCTTCAGGCCTTCAACCTGAAGTATAGGTATCCATTTATCTTTTAATTCATTGATCAAACAAAGCCAAACAGTGCTCTAGAATCTGTAGCAAGCACAAACATTTCCATTGATCGTTTTGTTGGCAAACTGCTAAGGAATGAATCCTCCCTTTTGAATGCATCCAGCACTCGATCCGGGATGACTTACAACTAGGCAAGATCCCCTATATCTTGGGTTAGGGCATACCCTATGAACCCGACTTGGTCAAACCTTAAGTTCATTGGTTACTTTAGTTTGTCGACTGGTCTTTAGTTTCTAATCAATCTTCTTTACTCAAGAAAGACTACTAAATTAGGATGATTATTCATCCTCTTGCAAGATAACTTGCATAAGGACATGCCAACTTCATTGCGAGAACTTGGCCATTCCCTTGTGATCCAATCACAAGATCATATGACTCCGCACTTATTGTGCAAGTGCTGCATCGAACTATGAGACTATGGAGTCATGAAACCATCTATTTTGGGTTCTTTAGGCTGACGTCGTTAGACCTAGGGTTTCCAAGTTTCATCTTTGTAAGATTCTTAGGGACAAACCCTAGTTCACTTTACGATTACAATTTAGTGTCCCTACATTCAGTGAATGTGGGCAAGTATTTAAGGTATAGGCGTTTCTTGGAATTTAACTCATTCCAAACGAGTATTCCGCGGTTTAGGTGTTTTAGCTTTATGCCAATTTATTTAACTCTAGAAAATAATTACTGTTGAGATATCGAGCTCCACTCGTGATATGCCAGGGTGACCGTTGTGTATTTATGTCACTGACTTGTCAGTTGCAGATGCGGTTGGTACACCGCCCATGAATAATAGCTACATGATAGCTATCCTTATCTACTCTAGTTCGTGGCTCAGTTAATATGCCACCTTAGCTAGTTGAGTTTGGTTTGAGACCCATATATAGGGTTCTTCTATTTCTTTGTATGAGAGTTCTTTTTGGCTTACACAACTAAGAAGAGGAAAACTGTTTTCAGCCTCCACCTCTGTGTGTATTCCCCCATTGTGCAAGCAAGAAAGCTACAAGTGAGACTCCTTCCTTCTCTCCCACAATCTTGACATGGTATCAGAGCCTTGTTCGTGGTAAGGAGCTCAAGAAAGCAAGCCAAGCTCGCGGTGTTCTGGTAAGAGAAGCAGTGTTGCTTTCATTTTCTGTTTTGGGAGCAGATTTCTGCAGGTAACACAGCCGGAAATTGCAAGAGTACATTGTCTCAGGTTGAGACGCCCTTCGCGGTGAAGCAAGAGGGCAGTATATGCTGCGGGCAAGGGCTTTAGCCCTTGGCGACCCTGTTTTTTTGAATTTGAGGCCATTTCGGGGCCTGTTTTGGTGGCGGAAGTTTTCTGCACACACTCAGGAAAAGGCCCAGTTTTATGTTGTGCAGCCACTGTTCTACAGGTCGGTGAAAAGTTACTGTAGAAATTGCATCGTATGCCTGTGCGCAGAGACATTGGGAGTTACAAAATTATCCCTGTTCCATGTTGATGCAAAATCGTCACTAGGAAGTGACTGTGTGGTTAAATACCACTTTTGTCAGTTTTGCAGATTTGCCCTTGTGAGGCTGAAGCTGTGTTCTTTGCAGTGACAGAATTTTTTGCAGTGTTCTGTAATGGCGTCTGATTCTCTTTCATAGATTGTCACTGAAAAGCTTGACAAGAACAACTTCCAAGCATGGAAGTTTAGAATGACGAATTTCCTTATGGGAAAAGGATATTGGAAATTTGTTGCAGGAAATGAAGAAGAACCAGTTCTTCCTGATGTTCCCAATCAACAGCAAATGCAGGCATTTAAAGCATGGCATGAGAGAGCCAGGAAAGTTATGTACTGGCTGTCTATCAGCATTTCAGACTCTATGATTGTGCATATTCAGGATGCAAGTACGCCAAAGGAGGCATGGGATACTCTGTCAAAAATGTATAGCACAAATACACAAGCGTGGAAAATGCAGCTCAAGAAAGAGTTGCATAATGTGCAAAGAGAAAATATGAGCATCAATGACTACCACATGAAGGTGAAGAAGATTGCAGATGCACTTGCTTCCATTGGGTCGCCAGTGGAAGATGATGATTTAGTTTCTGTGACCTTGAATGGTCTAGGAAAGGATTATGCACAGTTTCGGACATCCATTTCAGTTCGTGAAAGATTTCCTGATTTTGAGGAGTTGATTGCTCTTCTAATTTCTGAGGAGCAGAGAAATGGTGGTGCATCTTCTTCAGGAGGAACTTCAAAAGAAGCTGTCTTCTACTCAAATGCTGGAAGAAGTAGAGGCAGAGGTAGAGGAGGCCGATTTGGAGGCCTGGTAGAAATCAGAATATGCAGCAAACTCAAGAAAACCAGTCCTATGGAGGAGGACGTGGTAACTCTAGAGGCAGGGGGAGCCAAAGATGTCGTGGTGGATGGCAAAGAGGCCAAAATGCGGTAAAATGGGTCATATAGCTAAAGACTGCTATAAAAAGCAGAATGACATCATGAATGGAAAACTGCAACAAGGAAATTATGCATCTTCTAGTAGATAGGGTGATGACAGAAATGAACATTTGTTTATGGTGCAACACATGAACAATTCTGTGACAAGTGCAGAAGAAAGCAACAAAGTGTGGTATGTTGACTCAGGTGCATCAAACCACATGATAGGTCATGCAGAATGGATAGAGGATACAAGGAAAATGGAAAAACCAGGATTTGTGGAGATTGGGGATGATACTGCACATCCTATTGTGCTGATTGGAAAATTTCCTTTGTCTATGCAGGATGGGAAAAAGAAATACCTGTCAGATGTATTTCATGTCCCGAATATCACCAAAAATCTGGTTTCTGTTGGTCAAATGGTTGAGCAGGGCTTGTAGGTCAGATTTAATCCTCATGGATGCTTTGTTGAGGATATGAAAAATAAAGGTCGCTTGATAGCAAAAGGAAAGAAGAAGGGCAGAATGTTTACGTTGGATGCAGACAAGCCTGAATTGAGTGCAACAATGTTTGCACATGGGACCGGTGTAGTTGCAGATATTGATATCTGGCATAAACGCATTGGTCATGTTAATGTACAGTGACTTAAATCAATGCAAGCCCAAAATATTGTTGTAGGATTGCCTAAATTCAAGGTTGCAGAAATGCATAAGATATGTGAAGCCTGCCAATTTGGAAAACAGGCAAGGAAACCATTTCCTAGACATATTCAAGAGAGTGAGAAGCCATTGGAATTAATCCACTCTGATGTGTGGACTACTAAAGCTGCATCTCTTGGAGGCTGCCATTATTTTGTTACTTTTATTGATGACTATAGCAGAAAAGTTTGGGTGTATTTTATGAAAAATAAAAGTGAAGTTTTTGGGCATTTCAAAACTCTTAAAGCTATGGTTGAAAAAGAAACAGGCCTGCAAATAAAATGCCTAAGGTCAGATGGAGGGGGAGAGTACCTCTCAAATGAGTTTGCAAGGTTCTTCCAGGAGCATGGCATAAAGCAACAATATTCATGCAGTCATACCCCACAACAAAATGGAGTTGTAGAAAGGAAAAACAGGCATATTGGAGAGGTATCTCGTGCCATGCTCAACGAAAAAGACTTGCCAGATTTTTACTGGGCTGAAGCAGTTGCTACAGCAGTCTATATAATGAACAGGACTCCCACTGTAGCAATACATGGGATGACTCCAGAGGAGAGGTATACTGGTAGGAAACTAGATATTTCTCATTTGAAAATTTTTGGTTGTATTGCCTATGTACATGTGCCAGATGAGTTGAGATCCAAGTTGGATCCAAAAGCTGAGAAGTGCATCTTTATTGGTTACTCTCTGCAGCAAAAAGGGTATAGATGCTATAACCCTTCTACTCGTAAGTTTACAGTGAGCAGAGATGTTGTTTTTTATGAGATGAGTAGCTGGTATAAACCAGTAAATGTGATTGATGATGTAGATGCACAAAATGGTAATACTGCACAGAATTCACAGCAGCAGTCACAAAATATTAGTGGACCTGGAGCGTCCTCTAGCAATGGCTCAGATTCTTCACCATGGACAGGCAGATTGAGATCAAGAGAATCTTCTCAAAATAATGCAGATAGTGGTATGCAGGTATCACGAAAAGGAAAAGAGAAGGTTGATCAGCCCATGTTTGATGTGAATGCAGGTCACTCTTATGTGGATAGTGAGTCCCGTGGCTCAGAACTGAGCATTGATGATGAGTTGGGTATTCCTTCTATTGTTACACCTGGAGTAAGGAAGACCAGGGATGTTTTGAGAGCACCTGGGAGTGAACCTATTTTGCACAGGTCTACGAGAGCTAGGTATCCTGTGGATAGGCTGAAATATGATGGATTTACAGCCATTCACTATGCATATATGGTCAAAATGATACAGGAACCAGAACCCACTTCTTTTGAGAAAGCCATGGAAAAAGAAAAATGGGAGAAAGCCATGGATGAAGAAATGGATGCCTTGAAAGCAAATGCTACATGGGAATTGGTACCTTTGCCTAAAGATAAGAATGCAATTGGCTATAAGTGGGTTTATAAGGTGAAGCACAATGCAGATGGTTCTGTGAACAGATACAAGGCAAGATTAGTAGTCAAGGGGTATGCACAAACATATGGCATTGACTATGAAGAAACATTCAGTCCGATTGCAAGGATGGCAATCGTAAGAGCAATCATTGCTATGGCTGCATCAAAGGGATGGTCTTTACATCAGATGGATGTAAAGAATGCCTTCTTGCATGGTGATTTGCAAGAAGAGATCTATATGAAGCAGCCACCAGGTTATGTGCATGCTGTTCATCCTGAGTTTGTTTGTAGGTTGAAGAAAGCCTTGTATGGCTTGAAGCAAGCACCTAGAGCATGGTCTGACAAGATAGGACAGTATCTTGTCACTATTGGCTTTCAGATTTCCAAGGCAGATTTCTCACTTTATGTGAGAAAAACAGAGAAAGATATTATGCTACTTGTCATTTATGTTGATGATTTGATTATGACAGGTGACAGTGATGAAGATATCCTTCATGTGAAAATGCTATTGAAGCAGAAGTTTGAGATGAAGGATTTGGGAGAGCTGCGTTATTTCTTGGGCATTGAGGTGATTAGATCACCAAGTGGGATACAGCTCTTGCAGAGGCAGTATGGATTGGACATGCTATCCAAATATGGGATGACAGGCTGTAAACCTATTTTAGTTCCTTTGGAGCAGAATGTGAAGCTGAGCGCAGATGCAGGTGAGCTTCTAGAAGACCCTACTATGTATAGACGCATAGTAGGAAGCTTGATTTATATGACTATTACTAGGCCAGATTTGAGCTATGTTGTTGGATTGGTAAGTCAGTTTATGCAGGCTCCAAGAAAACCGCATTTGGATGCGGCTAGACGCATACTCAGGTATGTGAAGTCCACATTGCAGTATGGACTATTTTATGAGACTGGGGTTCAGATACAGCTGCATGGATACACTGATGCTGATTGGGCTGGTAGTATTTCTGATAGACGATCTACCAGTGGATATGTGTTCTCTTTTGGGAGTGCTGCAGTCACTTGGAGCAGCAAGAAACAGCCTACAGTTGCCTTGTCGAGCACAGAGGCTGAGTACAGGGGTACATCAATGGCTGCATGTGAGGTAGCTTGGTTGCATAAGCTACTTTATGATATGCATCAGTCTACAGATGGGCCAGTTGTCATTTATTATGACAACATGAGTAGTATACACTTGGCAAATAACCGAGTCTATCATGCTAGAACAAAGCACATTGAGGTGCATTATCACTATGTGCGGGAGAGGGTTTTACTAGGTCTTATTGATCTAGTTTATGTCAGCACAGAGGATCAGGTAGCTGACATATTTACGAAGGCATTGGGCGTAGAGAAGCTGCGCAAGTTCAGAGACCTACTTGGTGTACAGGAATTGGGATTGAGCTCGAGGGGGAGTGTTGAGATATCGAGCTCCACTCGTGATACGCCAGGGTGACCGTTGTGTATTTATGTCACCGACTTGTCAGTTGTAGATGCGGTTGGTACACCGCCCATGAATAATAGCTACATGATAGCTATCCTTATCTACTCTAGTTCGTGGCTCAGTTAGTATGCCACCTTAGTTAGTTGAGTTTGGTTTGAGACCCATATATAGGGTTCTTCTATTTCTTTGTATGAGAGTTCTTTTTGGCTTACACAACTAAGAAGAGGAAAATTGTTTTCAGCCTCCACCTCTGTGTGTATTTCCCCATTGTGCAAGCAAGAAAGCTACAAGTGAGACTCCTTCCTTCTCTCCCACAATCTTGACAATTATGGGATCATTTCTACATGGCTTGTTGTATATGCGTAAATTGATTTTTCAACCCTAAACTTATCGATTTGAGGTTAGGCATAGGTTAGGTTAATTCCAAATAATCTTCCTATACTTTGTGAACAAAATTCATGCTAAATAAGCAACCTTTTACTTGATAATCTATGCAGTTGACAAACGATATTTTCCTAGAGTTTATGCATCGTAAGAATCAATTCATGCTTGCACTTTCCATGATGATTCATTGCAAAGAGGATATGGGTTAATAGTGCGATACGTAGTTTATACATTTAGGCTTAAACAAAGTATACTATTTTAATGGATAATAATCTAGTTTATAATTCATTTCAATGCATAAAGCTATTTTCTAGAAATGCATTTAAGATTTCTTTAATTTGCATGTTTCATTTAAAAGTATTGATGACTAAGTTCCTCCGTTGTGAGAATCTAGGACAAAAATATATCCTATTTCTAACAATTAACCTTGCATGATTGAATTACAACAATATCAAATCAAAATTAGGAAGGAAAACCTGGGCTTGGGATGACATATCCACGTGGATGCTGGGAGATGACCCTCCCATGGCTACGCCTTGGACTTTCTTAGGAGGCATTGCAATTGTAGTTTTTCTGTCGTGGGAGTAGCTTTACAATTCTTCTTTGGAATTCCACCGTCGCTCCCTTTTTGCAATAGCTTGCACCGTCCGTCGAAAGTAGTTTTAGAAGGCTCCCTCCTTGAAGTAGGGATTTCGAAAGAAGGGGTGTCTCAAAATCTTTTGCAGATAAGACCCATTAAAGCCATGGGAGGGGCTTAATGGCCTTATAATGGTTCACACAAACAGGGAATAAATAAAGTGTGGAATCCCTTAAGAGGCTTTTGAGTGGAAAAGGAAGGTGTCAACGACCCTCAACATTCCTCTTTCTTTTACGTGTGGGAAAAAAAACAAGGTGCGGGAGAGATCCAAGGGGTATTCTTGCATGGGCCAAGGAAAGGGCTAAGGTAAAATTCTCTTGGGAAAAATGGGCCCTATAGAATCTTAAGGGAGAACTTCAATGGAAAAAAAAGTAGCCTTTAAAGGATATACCTTTCGGAATGAGGGAAAGGGCCTAAGGGCCTTTAAAAAGAAACTCGGAGGGAGGAGGGGGATATCCTAAAACCCATAGGAAGGGGGCTAAGGGAAATTAAACACCGGGGGGGGGGGAGGTGGTTTTGAAACCAAGGGAAAGGGGTCTAAGAAGGCCCCCCCTTTGGAAGCTTCTAAGCTTCCAGAAGCTTGTTGGGGAGGTATTAAGGCTCGTTCGACGGTGGCGATATCCCGGCAACTGGCAGCTCGACAGCTCCAAGTCTGTGTCAGAGTGGCAAGCGCTCGGCCTATCCCTCCCTCCTTCCTTGGTCCTCGACGGCAGTAGCCTACACTCCCTCCCTTACAAGTTAAATAGGGAGACTCATCCTCTCCTTTCTGCAACAGGATGGCGCTCAGCGTCCTCTCTTCACGATCTCTCCCTTTCGTCCTCCTTTAGCCTGCAGCCCCCTCCCTCAGTTATATAGGGGAGGGGGATAAGATCCCCCCTTAGTTATATAGGGGAGGGGATAAGATCCTCCCTCTCCTTCGTGTGAATTGGCATGGCATTAAGGGTGAGCAAGCTCCAGCAAGGAGCTTGCTGGACCTTCTATTCCACTCTCCCCCTCCAGCACGACCGTCGGCTGGGGGGAAGATAAGCAAAAAAAAAATTCCCATTAACCTTAATAAATTTTCAAGATGCTACATCATTATCCCATTTCCTATAAGAGGTAGTTCACGTGAAGAAAAATTAGAACGTTACAAATATCATATCTCAACCAAAAACTATTTTGAGCTTCTCAAACATACTTATTAAAACATCCCAACAAGTATTTAGAACACTTTCAACACATCCTAACTCAATCAATAAACCCTTAAAATCAACCATTCATCTCACAAAAATAACAAAAATCTGCCTCAAAAAGCAAGTCAATTTAGCCCTCAACAATTGGATGAAGTTTGACTTGCCACCTTAGATCCTTATCCTTCTATTTCATCATACTTGTCTCTTCATACTCTAAAGACTAGTTCATATGACATTTGCATACAAGAAGATACCACTCTTACATAGACTCATAAAAAATTTTCAACAAAAAAGGCATCTATCACCAACCTTATCCACCAACAAACCACTAGTAGAAAGGCTCTACCAAAACCATTTTCCTTAAACCACTTTTGTGTAATCCTACATAAAGAAACTCTATCTTCAAAAAAGAAAAGAGATATTTTCATTATACTTGCACTAAGTTTCTTCTCTTGTACTTCTGTGCTCTCTTCCTCTTTTTGTATATTCAAATGATTCATTGCCTCTTTGAGTCGAGAGCTAGATGTCATATGGCTATCCTCTTTGTCAACATCCTATAGTCTTTTATATCGATTTACAATTGTAGATGCTACAAATGATCACAAGGATGTTCATGTCCTTTGAATGGATTAGGTTCTTGATTTTTGGGGTGCCCAACATATGAACATTTTCCATGAAACTCCAAATGGAGGACACAGATTGTTTCTTTAATATGACCTTATACATTGTTGCACAGAAAACACACAACAGTTTGTGAAAGTCACTCGTCAGAGGGATGCTTTGTGAGATGGAAGCAAATAATGATGAAGAGTACTCAATGCCAGACAAATACCCAGAAAAAGAAGTTTAGATAGAAGGTGAATGTGAGAAAATACTCATTGATTAAAGGTATGGTCAAGATACATGTTCAAAAGACTCTTGGACAAGGGGAGTTAATGGATATTTTCAAAAGACATATGAAGAGCTTGAGATGAAATTTTTTTCATTAATATGATGCCGCTCACCGAAATGATTTCCTCCTCTTTGCTATGAATTCTTTCTCAACTTTTGTCACCAACAATAGATGGGTAGCAAAGACGATGAGACCGTTGTAGAGAAATTCACCATATCTCTTAAAAGAAAGCAAAGGATCACTAGCCAATCAGAAGTCAAGGTCATAGTATCAATCTGAGAGAGAAGAAAAGAATGTGGAATGTAAGGACTTGATGGATTGAATTTCAAGGAGGGCAAGGAGCTCAAAGCGCATACTCAATAGTCACCCCCATAGAACTTGATGGTTAGATCTTTGAGGAGGGCAAAGAGCTCAAAGCTCATACTCAATAGCCACCCCCATGCGGCAAACGAATAAGTCTAGATTTTAGGTTCTCCCCTTGAAAGTTTACTCCATTCTTAGATGGAATAATTGTTATGCATGCCCACCTATAGTTAAGAATAAATACCCGATTGCTAGGGTAGATGATCTTATGGACAAGCTACAAGGATCTGTCATATTCAGCAAGATAGATCTTAAATCTGGATATCATCAAGTAAGATTGGACAAATCTAATATATTCAAAACTGCATTTAGAACATAATTTAGACACTATGAATTCCTGGTTATGCCTTTCGGTTTAACTAATGCACGAGCCACATTCAGTCATATGATGAATCGTATATTTTTGAAACATTAGCATTGTGTCATTGTTTTCTTTGATGGCATATTAATTTTCACTAAAAATGAGAATGAGCATTATGAACATTTGTCTTTAGTTTTTAAATTATTAAAAGGCAATCAATTATATGCTAATCTAGAAAAGAGTAAATTTTTCCAAACAGAAATTGAATATTTAGGACATATTATTTCATCAGAAGGTATTAAAGTCGACCCTAAAAAAATAGAAGCAATCCTAAAATGGCCAATACCCAAAAATGTGCATGAATTACGTTCTTTCCTAGGTCTTGCTAGCTTTTACAGAAAATTTGTGAGGAATTTCTCATTATTTGCATTACCTTTGACAAAATCTTAAAGAAGGGTATCGTGTATAATTGGTCTGACAATCAATAAAAGTCCTTTGATTTGCTGAAACATGCTTTAACTAATGCTCCTATATTACAATTACTTGACTTTAATAGACCATTTTTCTTAGTAATTACTGACGGTAGTGGATCTGGAATAGGAGCAGTCCTTATGCAAGATTCTCATCCCATAGCCTACTCTAGCTGCAAACTCAAACCAACTGAACTTAAGTATTCTACCTATGACAAGGAATTGCTAGCCGTAGTACAAGCCTTACGTCAATGGAAACATTATTTAATGGGATTTGAATTCATGATCAAAACTGACCAACAAAGCATTAGACATCTCCTTAGTCAACCACAAATATCTGACTGGCACATTAAATGGGCTGCTTTTATTCAAATTTTTCATCCCCTTATACAATATCAACCTGGAAAAGAGAATGTTGTTGCCGATGCTTTGAATAGAAGACCGACAATTCACAATATTTCTGTGATATCATTTGATTCCCTTATCCCTATGAAAGATACTTATCACCAAGATCCTACTTTTCAAGCTGATTGGAATAAAATAGTTGCAAATAATTGGATTTCTATTGATTCATTGTCTTACATTAATGGATTTATGTTTTATGAAAAAAGATTATGTGTGACTGTTCCATTTCGATCATTTTTTTTGCATGAAATTCATTGTCTCCCATACCAAGGTCATAGAGGAATTATATCTACTTTGCGTACATTGACTGAAGATTTTTATTGGCCACACATGGACACTGATGTATCTAATTCTGTATATGAATGCCTAATTTGTCAACGAGTTAAAAGACACCATGGTAAACAATATGGTTTACTAATGCCATTATCCATTCCATCACGACCATGGGAACAGATTTCAATGGATTTTATCACTGGTCTACCCAACACTAAAGCTAATCATGATATGATTTGGACTATTGTAGATAGGTTTAGCAAACAAGCATATTTTATTCCATGCAAGAAAACCTTAACTGCATCTCAAGCTGCTCAATTGTTTTTTAAAACTGTTTTCACTAACCATGGTTTACCAAAAGTCATTATTTCTAATCATGATTCTAGATTCTGCAATAATTTTTGGATTACTTTGTTTGCTAACTTAGGAACAAAGATTGATTTTTCAGCCGCATTTCATTCTGAAACAAATGGTCAAACAGAAGCTACTAACAGTACCATTTTAGATCTTTTGCGTGCCTACACAATTTCAAAACCACACACATGGGATACATATCTACATTTACTTCAGTTTGCATATAATAACATACCACATACAGCTACAAAGAAAGCACCATTTGAAATTATTTATGGATATCGATTGCCTACACCTGTTACATCATTATCAAACAAAATTCAAACTGCCTGATGATATTGCTAACATGCATGCTACTATTTTTTATGAAGTTAAAGATATGATTGCCAAAGCCCAGCAATCATACACAAAACAAGTAAACAAGAAAAGAAAAGCTATGAGTTTTAAAGTTGATGATTATGTTTGGTTACGAATTGAAAAGCGAAGATTACAAAGTGTAGATAAACACCCCGTTGTAAAATTAGCACCTAGATTTTATGGACCATTCAAGATCATACACAAAATCAATGACAATGCATTTAAACTAGAATTACCACAACATTGGAAAATCCACAACACCTTTCATATCAATTTATTACGACCTTTTAGAGGACAACTACCTGTACACCCTGTCTATGAAAACCCTCCTTTGCTAGACGAAGAAACTGAAATTCTTGAGCCTGAAACTATTATAGATACTGACTTTATGACCACTAGAACTGGCCGTAGATATTCTAGATATTAAGTTAAGTTTAAAAATCATCTTGTTGAAGAGGCCCAATGGATGCACGCTAGAGACCTAAGTGCTTTTCCCACACTGTTAGCTCCACATTGAGCTGATAGCAATTGAGAACAATTGCTATCCCACCCTGGGGGTATGATGCCAGGAGGCATATTCCACAGTGGATTCCATGAGGTTTTGCGGTGGATTCCGTAAAATTTTATTACCGGGGCTCATATACAAGGTGGATTCTTTGTGTGAAAAGTCGATGGGGACACCTATCCTTTTCGGGTGTCTTGTTAATTTAATGTGTAAGTGGGTGATTACATTATAGCGGGTGATTCCGCAAAATACATATTTAAATTAATAAATATTTATGAGTTTAGAGTGTGCACTCGTAATAAATTAAGGTTAGGATTGAGTTCTAACCAATTTATTTATTTTGTAGCTGAAGGCTGCTAGGTATTCACTTTTGTCGGTTTAATTGTATTATTTTTCTAACAATTGTGAATGCTTTAGTTGATGTGTAGAGCAAGCAGCAGTGTCATTGGGAAGCATTGGAGTATAGCATGTATTCAAATTATTATCAATTTTTGATGGGCCCGCATCTTAGGCATGGCGCCAATATTTTGGCGCGCTTATTTATTAAAGCGCTTGATATTTATTTATTACTTTTGTATGTGCATGGGCGCACGATTTAAATATTTGTATTGAACATTGTATTTGGGTACCGCCTGACTCCTTGGGCGCCCAATAGCTTTAATTCTTTAGTGGCACAAAAGCAAACACAAAAGTTAAAGTGTGCTAATTGTAAATTGGGCTATTTTTTGAGCTTGAAGATGAATAATATATAAAATACATGCTTTGTGGAGCGCTCACACAAGGCGTGGGGGGAAATTGTACCCAATTAGTCTCTTGCTTCATGTCGTGCAAGCTTTCTTCCTTGTTTTTTGTGCAAAAGTAGAGTTCTTTTGTTCTTGGGGACCTTATGACGCTCACTATGCGCACACGGCGTCCGATCTGTGCACCAAGGAAGTAGGGAAGAAATGGATGCAAATACTTCATGACCTTTAGGATAAGAAATATAAATTTTCCAAGGATCAAGGTATTAAATTGTGATACCCATCGTGAGCTTTTCTTTGGCAAGGTGGAACCTAAATGCAATGTTTCTTATAAAATTGTTTGTATAGGAGAGAATGGCTCTATAACCTTTTAGTGGATTTGCAAGTGGTAGAGTTCAAAACTAAAGCAAACTTTAATAAATTGAAGCCCTATTATGTATAGGGGTGATGTCAAAATGGGTGCCTATGTGCAAGTCGTTCAGGATTTAGCTTAAACTTATAGAGTCTACCAAGACTATTGGATGGGGAAAAGCATTTCTTATATTGAGCATCCATATTTAGAGCAATGTCACCACCAAGGCAAAGTGATCTAGTGGAGTAAGGATGATCACATTACTAAGTGGCAAAATATATCTTTCATGTGGAATATTCAAGTATATTGCCAACCATGTCATAGTGGTCTTACTAGCATTCCTTATTGAGTTCAATGAGGAAAGAGGAATTATACATGTCTTATACCTCCTCTCTTGATTAAACTTTGATTATCATAAGTACCAGTAGGTTGATTTCCATGACACGTCATATTAATAAATCCTTTGTTTATACATTATATTTTGATAGATCTTCTCGAGGACCTACTAAGCATGCAAGTGTTGGGGTTGTCCTTCAAGATTCCCATTGTCAAGTGATTTTAGAAATGGGAGTGTACTTAGGCATTGCTTTTACAAATAACATGGTGGAATATAAGGCCTTACTTATGGGACTGAATCTAGCCATATGTGATGGTATTTGCCAATTTTGATGGTGAAAGGTGACTCATAGCTAGTGATCAACCAATTGAATTGGACTTATAGTGTGAGAGATCCCATTCTAAGGATGTATTATCGTGCAACCTTGGATGCCCTTGAAATTTTTGAGGCAATGAACTTCCAACTAATTCCTTGACAGTGGAATCACTTTACAGACACCTTGGATAATTATGACTTTGTTGAAGATATCTGTCTTAATTGTGATCATGAGGGGCTTTTACAATTGCCTCCTAATGCTATTGTAGGGCTACTGTGGAGATTGCTTTTGGTGACATGTCCTATTTTGGCTACCAAGGGTTAGTATGGATTATGAGTCAAGTAGTGATTCACTATCTTCCTATTCTATCATGGATGCATCCAATCATTCAATGCCATATTTGTTAAAAATCCCTAGCCATTTGTGTAGGGAGATTAGCTAATAATTTGATACATTTATTAGTGTAGGGCCTAAATGGCTTGATCTAGTCATGTGCTTCAATATGGTTTATGTGGGGGACAAGGGTTTATTTTCAGTGTAGTAGGATACTGAATGGTGTTCTTTGTTTGTTAATATCATTAAGCCAAGAGGGCCCTTTGTTCTTGTAGAGAGTTATTGGATTTTATTAGACCAAAAGGGCCGTTTGTTTTTACAATAAAATGGTTTATCTCATTTGTTTGGCACAAGTGGAATTAATGGTTTTGGTTTTCATGCTACACTAAACAAATTCAATGGAATACCTGGAGGGAGCCTCTTGCTTGCATAGAAGCTTCTTATGGCCAAGTATAAGTGATGCCCTTTGTTTTTAAGTTCTTATCCTTTGTGCTTTACATGTATATGGATATGGGATATTGTTCTTTTGTGGGAATTGGTATTCAAGGCAAGAAGTCCCAAGGTTAGGTTCTCCATGTGTCTAGGCAGGTTTGAGTAGTTGTTTGCCTTCTATAAAGACATTGTAGGGTACTCTAAGAGTTGTTTTTGAGAGTAGTCCTAGTGACCCTATTCTGCTAGCCTACTAAGAACCGATTTCTAGAAATCCCTGTTAGTTGTAAGGTGGTATAGGGAATCCTACCAAATAAAAGAAATAGAAGCAATGGATATATCTTAAAAACCCATATGAAGTATGGAGGTATGTAAAAAGGGATTCTAACCCCCTAAAACAAGAAAATACGAAAAGAAAAATTCAAAGAGCATTTAAATTATCAATATCTTGTGGAGGCTTGGTAGGTTCTTGGGGACAAGTTTAACTCGAAACAGATGCCTTGTCTTTCTAGGGGTAATGTTTAGCCAAAACAATAGAATAAGGATGGTTGGAGTGAAAAAAAAAGTGAGCGAAAGCAAAAGGATTTAGTGTTTCCTTGCAAAAGCTTGGTAGGTTCTTGGGTGCATAGATAGGACCTAAGGCCAATGTCCTATTCTCCCTAGGTCACAATCCACTCTCAACTTTCTCCTTTTTACATGCTTGAGTATGAAATACTGAAAAGGAATGTGCTTAAATAGAAATTATGTGACTTTTTATAGACCAAGATATAGGAGTCCTTACCTAGTAGGAATTCCTAGTCCAATTATCCTAGGTCAGATAAGCCAAGATAGACCACCAGTTAGGATGACTCCGTAGATAGTTTTTTTAGTCGTTCTCTGTTGGAGCAGTTGGTTAGTCACTACCTCCATATCTCTATCAGATTATGCCTGGCCTATCTGTTGTGGACTTCATGCCTTGATTTTGTTAGGGGATCAGGTGAGAGCTATGTTTGTGTTTTATTATGTATTTTTTTTGTAGCAGCTTGATGTTCTTTATAGTTTCTATTTGTACAAATCAGTTCATGGGATTTGACAACATGAGTTTCCCTATCTCATTGTTGCCAAATGAGAGAAGATTTTAAAGGCAAGACTCAAGTACAAAAGGACCCCGAGACCTATAAAAGAGGCATTTTTGGTACAAAATGTAATCGTTACGGTGTCGTGAAGTTCGTGCAAGAGCTGTAGAACACGGAGTTCAAGATGCGCCAAGGAAAGAGAGTAACAAGAAGATCTCAATTTTTTATGCCAAAGATCACTATATTGCTTGTCAAGTGAATTACAACAAAGAAACTGCCAACAAACAAATTTTGTTCAAGTCCCTTTTTTCTTATCTCTGCATGTAACTTTTGGCCTTGCTCCAAGGCTCCTAAGCAAGCTCAAGCTTTCAAGCCACTAACAAAGGTAAAAGCATTGGGGCAAAGATCTTGCAGCTTCATCAGTTCATAAAGTGTCAGAGCTTCCTGTGCAAGCCCATGTTCAATATATGCTATCAACAAAGCTGTCCATGTTACAACATCCTAATACCTTGGCTTGAATTAGAAGAGTTGATCGATCACTACTCGCAGCCCTGTCATGTGAAGAATAAAAGGAACAGCAGCTCCCTCGTCGTTTTGCTCATGTGGCGTATCTGCCGCTTCATGGTGAGGACAAACAACACTATCGAGTACAATAGCAAAATAGGCCAGAAAATAGGGACGTCGAATATAGATATAAATGCCATGCCAAATGCCACATAGAAGGCTTTGGTCAATGCATACCAGAATTTGAACTCTAGAAGCTAGCGGATAAAAGGCTTGAACTCATCACTGTCTTTGGAAGGGAGGGTAGGTCCTTCACTTTCCGGATCAACTTGTGGAGACAGGAAACCAATCAGCAGATTAAGAATGTAGATCCAAAGCCCATACATGACGACATAGAAGCCCTGTAAATAATAAACATGCAAGCAGTAGATGGATGCAGCCACGAAGGATCCAAGCCATCGTGCGAGAGGATTTGGGCCCGACTTATCAAAAAACTGTTGGAACAAGCGAGAAAGCTCGCTCCGCCAAGATCGTGTTATTCATATCAATCTGCTTGGCAGAATCTAGCTATGGCTCAGCTGTATGCAAGATACTCTGGAAGTTAAAAAGGTGAAGCTGGTTCTTTCCATCGATGGACTTCCTCAATCCTGCCTCCACTCTTCTTTAGGTGTTCGTAGAGATTAGGGTGATGGCCAATCTCGTCTGCAAGCAAGCCCCTTCCTTCCCTTTGGGTATACTTAATGCCATAGTATTAGCATGTTGGATGTCTGCCTCTAAGGATTTAAGAGACTCCTTGAGGGATTTGGACTTGCGCCCTCCAATCAGTATCATGTTGTGGTGGAACCAGACGATGAATGGAACGCTTTGCCCAAACTGATAAGAAAGCACAGATGTGGGTGCAGAAAATCAAGTGAAGAGCCTACGACAATGATGTTCCAGCTTCCTCACTACTATACAGCCTCTTCCGGTTTCAGTCAAGAGCAGCAGAAATGCAGGGTTGAAAGATCGCTTGACACGATGAAACCCATTTTTCATTGACCCTTTCTCTCAAAAACCCCAAATTTCCGCGAGCGAAATCCTCTCTTAAACTGAATGAATTAGCAGCGTTGCAGGATTAATCAGGTTCCCCCTTCGATCTTGCGAGCCTCTCTGTGCAGCTCCTCCCTTCGCTTCTGAACTCTTAATTATAGTAGCAAGTAATTGCCCGCGTGCCCTGTTATGTATCATGCTACAATATGCTTATTAGTAGAGGTGATTTCGTGATCATCCACGCACTTTTCTCCTTTGAGTCTAGCTGATTGAGATAGTGAAGAAGATTATGCTGGCTGTGATGCTGGTCACCCTGTTGCTTCGCTCGATGCCTCTTCCTCAAAAGCTCCTCAAGCAATCACTTTACTCTAACTTTTGCCCTCCCTCTATCAGTTTGTTTTTGCACCTCATAATCGTCCTCCACTCCATAAGCAGCTGCCTATTCGGTCTCAAAACAATCAGCCCCCAGGAAAAGCTCCTTCCCTCTAATATCAGCGTGTCTTCTCCTTCGACAAGTGCTGCTTTTAAATTTCCCTTCTTGAAATTCTTTTCATAGCGTTCCAGGCCCAAATTCTCCAATATTCCCTTCCCCCTCAAATAGTAGGCATCAACTGGTCGAGGTTAAGCTTATGCATGCCTCCTTGAATGAGAGCAAAAGAAACTCCTGTCATAACTGCATTGAATGCCACATTTGGGCCACCGACGCCACTAACGATAGAGAACATAGCTCTAGATCCAAAGGCAGCTACCATGCTGGTCTGAACATCTTCCACACCACCACGAGCTCTTCTCATTGCACATGATATTCCTGAATTTACACCTGTCATTACTGCAAAGTTTCAAGCTTGAACTAGAGGACCACCTGTCAAAGCCTTTTAACATAGTCTAGAATCAGAAGCCTTGGTCCAGGTGCAACCTTTGTCTTCATTGCTTAAATGTCGGCTTCTACAAAGCTTCCTTTGATTCCACGGTTTCCTGCACTTTTCTTGGAGTTCATCATTGAAATTGACAGCATGATAATATTATTTGGCATCAGTTTTTCATATTTTTCTGACACACACACAACACGCACACAAACAGAAAGACACACAAACACAAACACACAAGTGGAGTATGTACATTGGATGTGGGTACAGAAAAGGACGGAAAGATAACACAGCAATCAAACACAATGAAACACACGTGAAAGAATAACACAGATGCACAACAAAAATGGAGGCGTTTACGGCTCGGATGCGCAGCAGCACGACATCCACCCCCTCTAAACCTGCGCATCCTCTGGATGAGCCAACTATCCATGATCATCTAAGTCCACAAACAGGTCCTATTCCCACATTCGTGTTTGTCACTCTATTCACGGGCTGCATATCCTGAATAAATCTCAAGGTCCCATTCTTCTTTGAAACAATAAACCACCTGTTAGAATAGGGCGCAGAAGAGGGTTCCAAAATCCCCATCTTAATCTTCTCATTCAGCAACTCTATCAGCTTTGGCAAGTGTGCTCTAGGCACAGGTATAGGACGTATATTCCATGGCACATGAGGAACGGTGAAGATGACCATAGGCGCAACCAGTTCCGGACTAATGCAGCCAATTTCATGAGGAAAGAAAGCAAATGCCTTACCATGTCGTCCAAGCATCTCTCTAAAACATTCTTTTTCCACTGAAAGCAAGAAATCATCATTTCCAATCTTCAATTCTGCAAGAGTTTCAGCTGCAAATTCATGGCCAATATTTGCAGGATCTCTCAACATAGGCTGCTTCATAGCTTTTTCCATTTGCTCATCACTATCAGGAGGAAGCGGCCCTGCAACCGGCTTAACCTTCTTATCAACTATTTTATACTTCATGTCAACCTAGGCATCAGTCAGGCACTCTTTTCTTTGGTGCAATTTCTGTAATTTTTCAGCAACTCTCAACTCTGTTGGCTGAAAGATTTCAGCCCTTGCTCTATGGACTGCATGGGTGCAGCCTGAAACTCTGTATGCTGAAATTCTTCAGCATTAAACTCTGTTGCCTTAATGGTTTCAGCCCTCTGCTCTGTGGACTGCCAAGTTGCAGCCTCATACTCTGTATGCTAAACTATTCCAGCATTTAACTCTGCTGGCTGAAAGGTTTCAGCCCTCTGCAACTCTGAAAGCTGATCAAGATCAGCCATAGATTCGGTTTGCTGAGTTTTCTCAGCCTTTGACTCTGTTTTCAGCATAAAATCAGAAATTTCCTGATACATATCCATGGTTTGCACAAGTATGATCCTTGAACCCTTACATACATCAGTTTTCAGCATGTTTTCCATCTCAGACAAAGTATCTGCATAAGACATTCCATCATACAGCCCATCCACATGCTCTTCTGCTTGCAAAATACCTGCAGTCTTCAACTCTTTCTCCTTACGGCCAATGTACTGCCTGCCAGCTCTAGACAAATCTGAAATTTTCTGATAACTCACTGAACTATCCGAAGAAAAACCAAAAAAATTAGTGGAGAAAGACTGGCTGCCAGGAGACGAGATCTCCTCTTTTCTCCGCTTCGTACCACTGGCGTCTCGCAAGACAGCAGTACCTAATGAAAATCCAGCTCCTTCACAAGTAGTGGTGCCTTATGCAAGGAGTCCCTGTTTCTCGGATGATTTACTCCAACAGCCATAAACTGAACAGCTCACATACCATCCTTACTGCGTATCCGTGCATAGGCTGAGCCATCATCCATCACTATCGTCTCCATTCTTTCTTCTGTAATGAAAGGCTATCCAAGAATAATCGGATAAGAGCAAGAATCCTGAACAAAGCAATGATAATCCTCTTCAACATTGCCAATAGAAATTCTGATACTCGGACAAGCAGCATACATATCACCAGAAGTATTATTGGATGCTCTCATGCGCCAGCCATGCTCTGCATCCATAGGCCACTTGCCACTCTCATAAACACCTCGAGCAATAAGATTAATCTCGAAACCATGATCGACTAAAGCGACCAAAGGAATGTGTTTCTCTCCAATCCTTACCACCGTCTCAGTGGTTGCTCTAGCCCAATGACTACGTGAAAAATGGCTGCGAGGAATGAGGATAGGGGTATCATCATCCTCATACTGCATAGGCTGAACTATTTTCTCCAACTGCGGGTTGACAGAAGCATTCTCAACCATCACTGCATCATCTTGCTCTTCCCCAAGAGCTCCATGCCATAACCCTTGTAAAGCAGGTCCTTCCATTGCATGTCGTTTCCTCCGCAAAAGATCCTGCATCTGATCCTGTATTTCTCTTCTAGCAATCCCAAGAGCTTCACCAACAGTAAAAGTGACTTCACTATTTAAAATTCTTTCATGAAAAATCTTACTCATATCCATCTGCATGTCAAGGTCTGACAAGAGCTTGAATCGTGGCTCCTTTCTTGTTTGTCTCTTTTCCTTCATCTGTTTGTCTGCCATAGGTTGTTCAGGACCTGATTGTATTGGAGAACTCGTCATAGGTGGTCTGTAACATGTGGTGAAACAAACTCACCCCCTCTAGTCTTTTTGGAGGTGCTGAGACCCTCCTCATCTCTTCTTCTCTTTTCCTCAACCATGGCATCTAAACCCTGTGTTTTCGCCATATAAGCAAAAATAGAATACCTGTCAACAGGAGAATCCCATCCCGTTTCTCCTCGGATGCTGGAGTCTACACAAGTCATAGTGGATGCCTGAACTTTCCCTCTTCTCGCTATCTCCAAGGCAGAGGACCATAAGGCAGAGTCTCCATCTGATTTCTGCTCAAGCTGGACTCCATAAGCTGAAGCAACTCCTCTAACACTCACATAAGCTGATCGTGCAGCCATATCATCAACGAGCTTCTTCATGGCTCCCTTACCAAAGTTCGTGTCAAGAGGAGCACCAGTCTCTATCAGCCATATCTTTCCATCTTGTCCCCAAAACACTACGTTCTTCTTACGCGCTTCCTGAAAAGCATCACAATCTCTGCAGTGTTGGTGCTCTGTACTATCGCACCAAATATATCGTCTCCCTTTTCTTTGGCCAATTGGGAAAGCAGTCACTGGAGCAGGTGCTACAGCAGGTACTAGCATAAGTTGCTCTTTTAACTTCCCAACTTCAGCTTTGACTGCCTCTATCATCAAATCTGCCAAGCCTTTAATAACATCATCTACTGAAAAGGGCACTGGAGCAGCAGGAACTGATGGATTTACAACAGGAGGAGTAGGCTTAGGCATAGAACTTGCAGCAGGGGTAGAAGTAGAGGTCTCCAAGGATTTTTCAGAAGTAGATCCTTTATTACGATGCAATCGTACCCTCCTGCGCTGCTTCTTAACAAGCGCATTCACAGCATCAATGACATGTCTCCACTCGGTCTTTAAGCCTGAATTGGTAGCTTGATCTTCCAAAAGATCATCCAACTTTTCCTGTAAATCAGCATCAACAGCTTGTAAAAATAATTCCACCTTCTGCATCTCCAAAGCTTGCTGCTCAATCCCGTCCAACTGATCATAGCAGCTCTCAAACTCTCGCAGAAGGGCAGTAACTGAAAGTCCCTTATTAGGCATAGAAACCCATGCTAAGAAATTCCTGCGATTCATAAGACCTGTATCCTCCAGGAAATATTCATCCTTTAATGCCTTCTTAAACTCTGTCCAACCAGCATGTGTTCCTTGAATTTCTAAAATTCGGACCTCAAGTGCGCGAACCATGATCCGCAAGAAGTAGCGGCTCCAAATGTCTTGAGAAACCCCAAAAAACTTCATCTTTTCTTCATAAAAATGCAGGTAAGTTGAAACTTGTTGGCCGTTGAACTGCTTCATCTCCTGTTGGACAGCCTTCAAGGCATCCATGGCATCACTATCGCCTTTCGCATGTGCTTGCTGCTGCATATAGGATGTAAACGACTGAAATAGATGCTTCATGACATTCTCCTCCGTCATCTCTTCTTGCGAGTCTCCCATCTTGTTGGAAATTGACGCAGCGCTTTCACGTCGGGTTCACCAGAAATGTCGTGGAGTTCGTGCAAGAGCTGCAGAACACGGGGTTCAAGATGCGCCAAGGAAAGAGAGTAACAAGAAGATCTCAATTTTTTATGCCAAAGATCACTATATTGCTTGTCAAGTGAATTACAACAAAGAAACTGCCAACAAACAAATTTTGTTCAAGTCCCTTTTTTCTTATCTCTGCATGTAACTTTTGGCCTTGCTCCAAGGCTCCTAAGCAAGCTCAAGCTTTCAAGCCACTAACAAAGGTAAAAGCATTGGGGCAAAGATCTTGCAGCTTCATCAGTTCATAAAGTGTCAGAGCTTCCTGTGCAAGCCCATGTTCAATATATGCTATCAACAAAGCTGTCCATGTTACAACATCCTAATACCTTGGCTTGAATTAGAAGAGTTGATCGATCACTACTCGCAGCCCTGTCATGTGAAGAATAAAAGGAACAGCAGCTTGCTCGTCGTTTTGCTCATGTGGCGTATCTGCCGCTTCATGGTGAGGACAAACAACACTATCCAGTACAATAGCAAAATAGGCCAGAAAACAGGGACGTCAAATATAGATATAAATGCCATGCCAAATGCCACATAGAAGGCTTTGGTCAATGCATACCAGAATTTGAACTCTAGAAGCTAGCGGATAAAAGGCTTGAACTCATCACTATCTTTGGAAGGGAGGGTAGGTCCTTCACTTTCCAGATCAACTTGTGGAGATAGGAAACCAATCAGCAGATTAAGAATGTAGATCCCAAGCCCATACATGACGACATAGAAGCCCTGCAAATAATAAACACGCAAGCAGTAGATGGATGCAGCCACGAAGGATCCAAGCCATCGTGCGAGAGGATTTGGGGCCGACTTATCAAGAAACTGCTGGAACAAGCGAGAAAGCTCGCTCCGCCAAGATCGTGTTATTCATATCAATCTGCTTGGCAGAATCTAGCTATGGCTCAGCTGTATGCAAGATACTCTAGAAGTTAAAAAGGTGAAGCTGGTTCTTTCCATCGATGGACTTCCTCAATCCTGCCTCCACTCTTCTTTAGGTGTTAGTAGAGATTAGGGTGATGGCCAATCTCATCTGCAAGCCCTTCCTTCCCTTTCGGTATACTTAATGCCATAGTATTAGCATGCTAGATGTCTGCCTCTAAGGATTTAAGAGACTTCTTGAGGGATTTGGACTTGCGCCCTCCAATCAGTATCATGTTGTGGTGGAACCAGACGATGAATGGAACGCTTCGCCCAAACTGATAACAAAGCACAGATGTGGGTGCAGAAAATCAAGTGAAGAGCCTATGACAATGATGTTCCAGCTTCCTCACTACTATACAGCCTCTTCCAGTTTCAGTCAAGAGCAGCAGAAACGCAGGGTTGAAAGATCGCTTGACGCGATGAAACCCATTTTTCATTGACCCTTTCTCTCAAAAACCCCAAATTTCCGCGAGCGAAATCCTCTCTTAAACTGAATGAATTAGCAGCGTTGCAGGATTAATCAGGTCCCCCCTTCTATCTTTCGAGCCTCTCTGCACAGCTCCTCCCTTCGCTTCTGAACTCTTAATTATAGTAGCAAGTAATTGCCCGCGCCCTGTTATGTATCATGCTACAGTATGCTTATTAGCAGAGGTGATTTCGTGATCATCCACGCACTTTCCTCCTTTGAGTCCAGCTGATCGAGATAGTGAAGAAGATTATGCTGGCTGTGATGCTGGTCACCCTGTTGCTTCGCTCCATGCCTCTTCCTCAAAAGCTCCTCAAGCAATCACTTTGCTCCAACTTTTGCCCTCCCTCTATAAGTTTGTTTTTGCACCTCATAATCGTCCTCCACTCCATAAGCAGCTACCTGTTCGGTCTCAAAACAATCAGCCCCCAGGAAAAGCTCCTTCCCTCTAATATCAGTGTGTCTTCTCCTTCGACAAGTGCTACTTTTAAAATTCCCTTCTTGAAATTCTTTTCATAGCGTTCCAGGCCCAAATTCTCCAATATTCCCTTCCCCTCAAATAGTAGGCATCAACTGGTCGAGGTTAAGCTTATGCATGCCTCCTTGAATGAGAGCAAAAGAAACTCTTGTCATAACTGCATTGAATGCCACATTTGGGCCATCGACGCCACTGACGATAGAGAACATAGCCCCAGATCCAAAGGCAGCTACCATGCTGGTCTGAACATCTTCCATGCCACCACAAGCTCTTCTCATTCCACATGATATTCCTAAATTTGCACCTGTCATTACTGCAAAGTTTCAAGCTTGAACTAGAGGACCACCTGTCAAAGCCTTTTAACATAGTCTAGAATCAGAAGCCTTGGTCCAGGTGCAACCTTTGTCTTCATAGCTTAAATGTCGGCTTCTACAAAGCTTCCTTTGATTCCACGGTTTCTTGCACTTTTCTTGGAGTTCATCATTGAAATTGACAGCATGATAATATTCTTTGGCATCAGTTTTTCATATTTTTCTGACACACACACAACACGCACACAAACAGAAACACACACAAACACAAACACACAAGTGGAGTATGTACATTGGATATGGGTACAGAAAAGGACGGAAAGATAACATAGCAATCAAACACAATGAAACACACATGAAAAGATAACATAGATGCACAACAAAAATGGAGGTGTTTATGGCTCGGATGCGTAGCAGCACGACAACGCATTAAGGAGCTAAAGTTTTCCTACTTGCATTTCAACGCAAGGAATCCAATGCAAGTGTTTGCTTGTTAATTGGAGTCCATTTGATTCCCCATTTAATTGTTGCAAGGTTTACCGTTATGAAGAAGCTACTAGATTCAAAAACCGAAAAGCATGTGACGAAGGCCAAATGATAGGTTTTGATACTAAAAAGCTACCCATTGAGTTGAATCATAATTCTGAAGTCTATTTACCCTCCAACGGACCAAAATCACTTTGGATCAAATGTGAAAAGGCCAAAATCAAACTAGTTACTTTGTAAGTTATTGCTTAAGCTCAATTAGGAGGCAAAACTCAAAATTTCATCACGAGATGGAGGCGGCGCGTTTTTTTACACCTCTTTCTTTTCTTTAAAACATGATTTTTATTACTACCATCTTCCTCCTACTCTTGAACATCTAATACATCATCTTTTTTCTCTCCAATGCTTTGATTTTTGCAAAGAATGATGTATAATCGGCATGATCCAAATTTAGTCTTTCTATCTCTCTCTCTCTCTCTCTCTCTCTCTCTCTCTCTCTCTCTCTCTCTCTCTCTCTCTCTCTCTCTCTCTCTCTCTCTCTCTCTCTCTCTCTCTCTCTCTCTCTCCTATTTTCCTCTTCTCTTTGTTCCTTGTTCATATGGCTATGTATGAGAGAGAAAGTGAGGTCTCATTTGATGAATTGGTTATGCATGATGATTTGAAAGCATAATGGCAAGTAGATCAGGTGATTTGGATGCTTCACCACGGCTAGGAAATTACATCAGTAGCTCCATTTCTTTGAAATACGAGATGTACATACATGAATTATCAAGTAAGTGACCTTTTATGTAATTTTTATGATGAATCATTAGTGCATATGATGAATAAACGATTGCAAATGATTGCTTGTTGATGTTTGCAATGTCAAAAAATCATTCATTTTTCTTCACAGATGTTTAAAATCAATAAAATTACAAAACTCAAAACACGAGATTTAATGAAAAATGATTATTTTTTAAGGTTTTGGGATCACATGATGTTTGTATGGTATGAAATTGAATATGCTAATAGATTACACTTTGCATAAGCCACAAAAATTAAAAAACTTAAAAAAACTATAATTTGTGTTGAAATAAATGAAAAAACTCATAAAATATGACCTTCATCTCCAGCTTCCATGGCTTTCTTCTCCTTTCTCTCCTCTTTTCTCTCTTTCTCTCTCCCCTTCTAGTCTTCTTTCTTCTTCCTTTTGTTCTCTTTCTCTCTCCTCAGCTCTCCTTCTCTCTCCCCTCAGATTCTTTCATTACATAGAATAAGGAACATAAAAGAATGCACCATTTTTGAATGGAAATCAATCACATAGTATTCATCTTCAATGTCTTCGTAGTTCTCTCTCTTAATCTCTCATATATAGTTATATTGTTTTGATAGAATTGGCTATCTCTGGCTCTCTCTCTCTCTCTCTCTTTCAATAGTACATCATCTCCTCACTACAATACTCAATAATGACTCTCAATAATCCTTCTTAGGTCGTGGATATAACTCCCAAGAAGTATGTCTAATGTGAAGAGGCATCAGAGCCACCATACTGTCTCTTCATAGCTCACTACTATCACTGTCACTCCAGTCTTCAGCAACTGCTTCTTCCATTTGTTTTAGCTCTTTTGAACTTAGATTCATCCTTTCCAAAAGTTGGAAAACTTTTCCAAAGTCACACATACATTCTACAGAACACTTACAGGAGATCTACAGAATAGTATAGAACAGGAACATAGCAGATACAGAACAAAGACAGAGCAGAGACACACGCTCTACAAAAGGTTAATAGAGGGTTATAGAAGGTCATCAAAGAACACCAAATCCCCATAACTCATACCAAAACCATTCCAAACTATCAAAAACTATTCATTAAGCTTCCAAAATATTTCAACCTTCATCAATCATCAATTCATGCTTCATACATAAGAAAATCAGTACAAAACAAAAGCTATACAAAAGGTATACATAACCAATCAAAACCTAACAGAACATCAAAGAGCTTCATATTTCTACTGAAAATCATCATGAGATTCCAAAACATAATCAATATCATCCAAAAAACTCTCAAACACTTCCATTAACAACCATACATCACTCTAAATCCATCAAAAATCAATCATTCAGACCTTAAAAACAACAAAATCAGTCAAAAATTCAGTCTTTTTCCACTCTCAACATCCCCATAAGTGGAGATAATAGAAGACAGCGGTAGAATAAACATCTACAATTGGATTGTCATCTTGGAAGTGGTGGTGGTTCCTCCTTCAAGGCATATTTTTTGGCTCTTCAAATACGCAAGTGTTTCGTACACATTATATTGTAGCTAATAATCCAAAAAATTAGGCTCCTTCCTTGTGCTTTCTTACATATTGCACACTTCTTATTTGTTGTTGTAACATTCACCCCCACCCTAAACGAGTGCTAGTCTTATGGTACTCTCCGTGTAGATGGTATGCTTCAAATTACACCACAAAGACATGGATGCTATAGACCAACACGTGTTTTCCTTGGAGGAGGTCTTTAGTTTGTTGATGGCATAGAAGCTTATTGGTGTAAGGTAAGTTTTGGTTAGAATGATGGTATGTGACCTCATTATTAAAGTTGGTGGTATTCATTAGGATTCTCTTAAGGAGTTCCTATGGTGATTCGTCTCCTCACAAGTTCCCATTGGAAGTCAATGGTTAAAAGTATTGGGTTCCTAGGGATTTTTAGTACATACAATTAAAAACCTCTCATGCAGTTGCTCCTTAGGGGATAGTGCTAGTCTTCTTATCGTATACATGACAATTTTATTATGTTGGTTTGGGAGACAAGTCGAACTCCAAGCAAACCTAAAGTATTGTCTTGCACTTAAGAAGCCAAAGTGTGCATAACTTGTGGTGCTGATATCATGTGAATATGCCTGAATACTTACATATTACTTAGTTAGAAGAGAGTTAGACACATCCTCATAGCTATGTTGCTAATGGAGCAAGGGAAAGATAGGTTGGATAAAAGTGTTGACATTGAGAGAAAATACACTTGAAGGAGGTTCTAAAGGTGTCATCAACATGCTAGATAAGATGTGTCATAGTCAAATAGCTTGGGAATAAATGTCTTTAATAGTGATGACTACTTCCAATGATTAGGGCAGTGGTCTCCTCTTCCACTACTTTTCCACCTTGCTTTATTAGGGGATTGATTTGATACAAACAAGAAAAGGTGCAAGTAATCCAGGGTGATAAGTCTAACCATAACCAAGGCATGCTTCCTAGGTATGTATTACCCTTGATGTGCCTTGAGTGATTGTGCAAGGAGTGAAAAAAAGGGCTAGGGGATTAGGGATAGAGTTGGCTAACCAAGGTCACCAGATCTACCTCATTTGAGAACCCTTAAGTAGTGTAGTGCAATTATCATGTGCATTTGTTTATTTTGATTTTCTTTTTCAACAACAATGTAGTACAATGGGGTTTTTAGCCTTTTAAAAGGGATAGAAAAATTTTTAGGACTCCGAAAGCTAAGAATGATTAATCTCTGAGAAAGTATAATTATTAAATATTTAATCTTTGTTGTTGTGAAGAACTTGTCATCAATGAAGAGTTCAAAGTTGAGAGATGGTTGAAATTCTTTAGTCATTGCTCTTTGTGTTGTAATAGTAAAAAGCTTAAGGTAGCAAGTGAGGTTTGCTTTGACAAAGTTAACTACTTCATGTCAAATTTATTCATGTGTTCCCTTAGAGTTTGTTGAGAATCCTACATGTCCATGGCTTCAATATTCCTTGTGTCCATGGGCTCTTTCATAGCTTGCTAACTTGTTGCTCATTGGTTGTTTGTTGCCTTAAGAATATCATTCAGTACATACTTGTTTGATCTACTTAATAAAAGATTGAGAGCATATGCAATCAAGTTCAATGAGGGCTGATTTTTTAAAAATAGAATTATTGTTTAGCATCACTTACCAATTTGTATTGTTAACAATCAATCACTTCCACTTGCTCCCTCCATGTATGAAAAAATATTGCAATACTTCCGAGCATTGTGAATATACTAATAGCATGGTATGAATGTATTTTTAATGATTTTTTTTGTAAATGCTATTGTGTATAAAATTGTAATGTAAACTTGTTGTCAATTATGGTACAAGGTTACTATGCAAACATGTCAGCCATTCATAGAAGTCATGATTTTTCTGCAGTGCTATGTATGTGTTAAGAAGCTATGGGTATTTTCCAACTAGGGTTATATATCCTGCAAAATCAAGTTTTGCAGTGCTATATATGTGTTAAGAAGCTGCAGTTATTTTCCAACTAGGGTTATATATCATCTAGAATGGGGGAGGGGAAACATATCCATCTAGAATTTGGGGTCTTGTGGGTAAAGAAAAATACATATGCACTAACATTAAACACCATTCTTCCTACTCCTCGCCTACTAGCCATAAGTAGATTTTCTTCTATAATGAATTTATCATATAAGGGATGTGTTTGGACAATGGAAAAAAGCTCAACATCATGGATAATTGATAGCACTCATAGGGATGTAGGAGTGACATATGTAGGGTCATGCATGGAGGTCCAAAGAGTTTTCTTTTGTTCAAATATTATCATTAGTTAGAGGCTAATTCTGGTTTCTAGATTGTAGTTAGAATACCATTTTTGCTCAAAGGCACCTTGTCATTTCCCTTTCTATTCTAATGCTTCTAGTTTTTCCTTATTTGTCTCAGAAAGGGTGGTGTAGAAAGAGAAAATTAAATACAAATCTGTAGCTATGGCTTTTGGCATACCTTTCATGAGCTCTTCAACAATGGTCATTTAGTGAGAGCAAATGTGTTGATGCTCATCCCATGTCAAAGTCTTTTCTAAGAGTTGTTGGTACTTGTATGTTGGTTTTCCAATGTTTTTAAAACATCACTTCTGAGAGTAGAGGTCTTGTTCCTTTGTGAATGTAGTATTTGTCACAACCAAAAGCTATGATTGCTGAGATCCCCATTGGGAAGAAGTAGTAGTTGAGTTAGAGGACTAGCTACTTTCATTAGCTTATATGTTAGTTTTCCAATGTTTTTAAAACATCACTTCTGAGAGTAGACTGAAAAGGGCTTGTTCCTTTGTGAATGTAGTATTGGTCACAACTAGAAGCTATGATTGTTGAGATCCCCATTGGGAAGAAGTAGTAGTTGAGTTATAGGACTAGCTACTTTCATTAGTTGAGGTTGATTGCTTAGTCAAATCCTTATCCTTTGTGGGTGTGGCAATATCCTTAGCTAGCTTTTGTGGATTTATTTGTGTAGGTTAAGTAGCTGCATAATATGCTACTACTAGGCTTCATGTTTTTCTTAGGTGAAGATTTTTTAGGAGGCTTTGGACTCCTAAGCAAGCTAGTTGGTGCCTCTAGTGGCTACTTATTTCTTCTTTTGATGTGCTACTTTTTTCTCATTTGAGCATTCATGTGCAGCTAGAGTAGTACCATGAGGTGGGCATTAGGTACCTCTTTTGCAATTTCTCTCCCAAGAGTTATTACCAACTTTTCCTTGGATTTGGCAACTGCATCATGCAGATGTACTTTAATCAAGTTAGGTTGATTCTCCTTTTTCTGATAGGTGAAGTTTGGCAGCTTGGTTTTTATCTTGGTTGGCTCAATCTTTGCAGTAGTTTTTGTCCTACTCCTGTGTTCCATGTTTAGATCATTTCCTTGCTTTGAGTGATTTATGGGCTATGACTAACAAAGGTGGTGACACACACGTTTTGGGTAACAAAATCCATCGATTTTCCACGTAATACTTTTGATCACATAGCAACACTTTGGAAACCCATCATGGCTATATGCTAACTCTCTTTGTTAGTGTTTACGACGGTATCTCTAGGATCTTCATCTCATTTTGTGTGGGGGTTTATCTCTAACAGTGTTGAGAGATGCTTGGGAGCTATTAGATATATTGACCCTTGCACTAGGATTGGGGAACTATGTACTAATGGGAATTTTATTTTTCTCGTGTGTCTTCAAGATTTCTTTAAGAATTGCCTAATTCTCTTCCTTAAGGTTTCTAACTAGCTTAGAGATTGGCTTCTTGCCCTTGTCTTAAGCAATGGTAAGGTTGCCTTACCTCATAATTACCTTGACACTAGGTAGAGTCAAGTGTATTCTATGCACATCATGGTCTACATCACACTTAGTTACACACTTGAAAGGTCTTCCAAGCAAGATGACATTTCTAACATCCTCTCTATTAGGAAGCACACAGAATAGAGCCGGCAAGGTTTTAGTCTCTAGGATGATTAGGATCTTAGATTTGCCTAGGAGGGAGTATCGAGCTCCCCCATATGGGTTGATCATGGCATTGATTTTTTAGCACGAGTCTAGGATGTCTTGTGTGAGTCCAAGCATCATGGGTGAGGATATTATAATCACCTCCTTGGTCATCGAGAGCTTCAGTGATGTGCTCTCTTTTCACAATTAGTTTGAATCTAAGGTAAGTAGGTGACAACCTTTGCCATGCAAGTAGAAGTCTTTGGGCCAATAAGGTAGGGAAATTGCTATTGGATACAACATGTTTGTTCTGGACATTTCTGATACATGGAGGTGAGTCCAATGTATTGAATCCCATTAGCATCAATTTGTATCCTTGGGTAGTAGCAAGCTACACGGCATGACTAACAACAATTCCAACTAGCTTTAGGCTTGAAAGGCTTTGTGCTAGATGATGTATGGGGTGGGTTATGAGATGAATGCATAGCATGCAGATTTTGTTTGATT
This sequence comes from Lygodium microphyllum, assembly GCF_053477565.2. Taxonomy (NCBI): domain Eukaryota; kingdom Viridiplantae; phylum Streptophyta; class Polypodiopsida; order Schizaeales; family Lygodiaceae; genus Lygodium; species Lygodium microphyllum. The sequence goes on along the minus strand of NC_141140.1, from coordinate 43,008,981 downwards.
TGGGTATATATAGCTTGCATTTTACTCTGCAATTATATTCTTATGTTGGGAAGTTGAAAAATAAGTTTGGAATTTTAAAGCATGTGAACTCTTTTTAAGATTTGGTCATTGGAAGAATGAATGATTATTTAATCTAGGTCAAGTGATAGTTTCCATCGTGGCAATGAGAGGGCACTCATCCCTATGACTTCCTAGGATGTTTGGTTGATCATTTAGCCTTATGAAGTTTGAGATTATTATGGAGAATTCTGATGTCAAAGTGCATTGAGAAGAATCTAATGCATCCAAAAAGTTATTTAAGACTTTTCATTAGCACTAGGGTTTTTAATAGAAGAAGAAAATTGTAAGTCCTAGGTCACATTTTCAATATTTTAGGTATTCTCAAAATTTTTATTTGTTTTCATTTATGCTTGCCTAGGCATTTTTTTTCTATTGGTTCTAATTTCCATACTTATATGTTGACTATCATAAGCAAGGATTGCACTTTTTCTCAATTTTAGTTATGTGCAAGTGTGTGGTATGCAAGCAAGCTTTCACTCTTTTCAAAAACTTATGAATGCTTAAAATAGCTTGCAACAACCTAGATAAGTTGACCTAACCATAGGTCAACAATGATGTTGAGGATGGTGGTACCTCTTCTTTTATTGGTCCTTAAACTTTAAATCTCTGTTGGCACCTTGTGATTCATTTTTTGGATCCATTAGCTCCTCATATCTCAAGTCTTGCTTTGCTCGTCTCCTTGTAGTTCTGCTTTAAGATTATTATCCATGGATCATAGTTCATTGCACAACAAAGTTTTACACGTACAATGGTGCGATCTAATCTACATGCCCTAGGTCTATATGTGTTTGGACAGGAGATTCTATGTGAATGCATAGGTGTGTGGATCCTAGGGTAGATGGATGGATTTGTGTGTGTGTGTAGTTCATTGTGTGTCTTAGGGTTGTCATGATCTAGTGTGCTTATGGTGCCTTACATGCATAGGTGTGTGGATCCTAGGGTAGATGGATGGATTTGAGTGTGTGTGTAGTTCATTGTGTGTCTTAGGGTTGTCATGATCTAGTGTGCTTATGGTGCCTTAGATGCATATGTGTTTATACATTAACATGTTTTTACACTAGATCTAATGCTAGCTAAGTGCAACTATATACAAATGCAACTACAGGTGCCAAATGAAAGTATGTGGTGTACTACAAGCTAGGTTTAATCTAGTAGTATGATTGTAGGCATAAGTGGTGCAATTTGTGCTTAGCATGTGTGCACTAATGAGAGTGTGTTTAAGAATGTGTATGGTAGAATTACAAGATTCTTAATCATAAGGTGTTTCTAAGTAGATGTGTAGTGTAGTAATATGCTATGAATGGTTGGTGCATAAGCACACAGTATGTGTGAATGGATTCTATGTGCAAAGAAGTGGACTAGTGCATAGTTTGCACTTTCTTATGAGCTAGGTGCAATAAGTTATGAGTGAATGCAAGGCGTGTTAAGACTAGAGTGACTATACAAGGTGTAGTAATCCTAGTTACGGAGTCTCGAGTAAGTTACTCATGAACATATGTGTGCATTACGTGGGTTCAAACTAAGGTATTTTTAAAATACCATTTTTATACATTTTTTATATACAAAAGGGTGTAATATAATGGGATTTTTTACAAATTGAATAGAAAAGGGTTATGTTTTATTCAAGAAAACTTCACAAATAAGGATATTTATAAATAGGCCTCAAACACACATGATATAGAGAATATATATATAGTAACTTCCTTGAGTAGGGAGTTTAGATGTATGTGTGATGATAATGTACTAGGTTTTCATATGTGCTAAAATGGTGTAGTGTAGTTGTTATATGAATCTTGTGGTGGGAGGACTTACTTGAGCTATTGTGACAAACATGTACCATACACTCAAGAGGAAGTTCACTCAAGAATAAAAGAAGAGAGATGGAGGAAAAAACGTTTTGCTTTTTGTGTCTTATCCTTCTTTCACACAATATATAAAGTATAGATAAGATACAACATAATGGAATGTGGCTTATTAAGTCAAGTAGTGTATAATTGACTATACTAAACAATTACTGCTATAACTATGCCACATATAGGTAGGTAAAAAATACCAAATATAATAAGCACTAAGTTAGTGGCTATATTAGGATCATAATGACCACCAATAAACACCATATTAGAGATTTTGGAAATTTTTCGAGCCACACTTTTCATGAATGCATTACTTTTGTGAATGAAAGAGAACACGATGTTTATTTTTGTCTTTAAAGGGCACTTTGTATGTTACAAATATGAGATCACACATCATGAGAGCTTAAGTGATGAAGTGTATGTTATGTGGCTGTTAGGAGATTTGGATTTCACCTTTATTTTTTCTAGCAAACTAACAAAATGTGATGTTATATGGTTGTGGAAACATTAAGGAGGCTTAGCTAGGATATACCTAGGAAATTTCCAAGTTTAATGTAAGAATAAAAAGGTTTGAAGGAGTGCAGAGAGAATTTAGAATACAAGGGCCTTAAAAATTATATGAAGATATGCTATCATTACCAAAATTTATAATGTTATGGATTTGAAGATATTATAATATGAGTTTCTTCTTTTAGATATAGCATCATTTAAAGTGACATGTATAAGTTTCATGAAGTAGGACCTTAAAAGAGTCACTGCTAACTAGGTCTGGTTTAATAACTTGATCTAATACCATATACTTATAAGTTTGGATAACCTATGATGTGATTGTTGTTTTTTTTTGTGTAAACCAATCGAAACAAGTATTTTAAATAATTTCTCATTCCATTTACATTTTTTAAATGTATATGCATGTGATATATAAATGTCTTTTATTTAAAAGTCCTATCTATCTTAACAATATATGGACAAGATGGATATTGGCTTTGGACAAAATCAAATAGCTTAACACTTTGACTAGCTAAAGGAACTATCATATCATAAAATTAGTCCATATAGAGTCACTGCCTTGTTGCATCCTGTATATTGAAAAAATACAACTTTTGTAGATTTTGTATAAAACATTTAGCTGCACTACCATTTATGAAATGTTTGTGATATCCTAACTCATGAGCAAGTTGCATTGCTTCCATATCTTTCAAAGTAGAGACTAAAGGATTTTTCTTCAATTTGGATAATTGTGAGTTGTTAAATGTAAGAGATAGATTACATGAGACATTTGTTGAGTATGTTTTTATAATAGACGGTCATAGAGTACAAAATAGGACTTAAACCACTCTATAAGAAGTTTCAACACAATTAACTAATATTATTGAAAGAATGAAAATCTTTAAGTAGATTCTCTCATAGATATTGGTTGTGTTTAGAAACACCAAGGTAACTACATAAAACACTTTAAATTTCTAACAAGCATATATTTCATAGCCATGCAAAAGCCCTTAGTATAAGGGATATATTTATTATGAAAGTCAAAATTAGTTCATATAGAGTCACTGCCTTGTTAAATCATGTATATTGGGAAAATACAACTTTTGTAGATTTTGTATAAAACGTTTAGTTGCACTACCATTTATGAAATGTTTGTGATATCCTAACTCATGAGCAAGTTGTATTGCTTCCATATCTTTTAAAGTAGAGAGTAAAAGAGTCTGCTTCAACATGGATAATTGTGAGTTGTTCAATGTAAGAGACGAACAACGTGAGGCATTTGTTGAGGGTGTTTGTATAATAGATAGCCTCTTGAAACAAGAAGTAATTGAAGGTTGAACATATATACTATCTTTATCAATCATGGTTTCGTGCAGTGCTAATGATGAAGATGAAATACCATCATTCTCTGCTCTAGTCCATTCATCAATGACAACACTTGAATTGTGCATATAGGTCATATCCATATTGAATTGGCTCCTATCCATATTAATCAAACTTGATGACTTCACGTGTATCATGGTATTTGCTTAAGTGAGTCAAGTATGGTAGAAGTTCTTTGATCAAGATAGAGTCTCCGCATGATCAATATCAAATGTTTTTGTATGAATGCAATTTTCAACAAGATTTGGACATCCTTTGTAAGGACTCTCATCTATGAGAATAGTCTTGGTATGTTGACAAACATCTCTATATTGATCCCATACATACTTCAGAGGCTTGAACATTTCTTCTACTCCCATCTTATCTACTCTATATATGATTTTGAGTCGATGGCTATGACATTGTTCTTGGCCCCAAATCATGAAGAAAGGATACTTCCTTTTTGCATGGATCTCCAAGCACTTAATAACTTCCATGACACTCTTATGTAAAGCTATTGACCAAACTCCCACTTGGAATCTTGCAAATAAGGCTTCAAGAAACTCCATACATCCTAGTCGAAGAACAAGCCATTGCTTTTCCATTTGAAAGCTTTGAAAATTTTTTGACTTAGCAAAGCATTGTTGTAAAAGAAGACCATTGAGTAAGTATTACACATAATTGTGTTGCATTTCTTATCAAGGACACATCAATCACATCATCATGCTCTACTATTCTTGAATTTGTTAGATATCCATCCATAGATGTCTTAGTTGAAGTTTTCAAAGAAGAAAAAGAAGCACATTAGATTCATTTACTTCTTCATCATTCTACTTAATGATTGAGCCATAAAATGGCATAGAACACTAAAGCAATTTAACTTCACATTGACAGATACATGCATAGGTACTACTTAATAAATGATGTCTTAAGAAAAGAGATATTTGACCATGTGGAAAAATCTAACCAAGAGTAATATCATGAGGTGAAGAAAATGTATTTGATGATTTCTTTGAGGTAAAATGTATTCTAATAAAGTCATTTTTTCATACATACTTTTATTGCTAATTATAATTATACTTGGGATACTAACAATAGATTCTTGTAATTAGTTACAAAAATTATCTTATCATTTTAATATTAAACATACTCAGTTTCTAAAAAGGCCTTCAAAATGGCATGTACAAAGAAGGTGTTTATTAGTCCTAATAATTTAAATTTTTTTAAAACATGATAGTTTTGACCATGTGACCAAAACTATGTCACATATAAGTAACACATGATAATTTAATTGAGAAAAGTTATACTCTATTTGGATAAGCTTTAATAGTTTCTTCTTAAGGACTAACCATTCTATTTTTGAACTAGTTATATCCCATAGATATTTAAACTCATGAATTGTAACTATGATTTTACCTTAATATTCCATATACACATCTAAAAATTATATACATTGGACATGAAATCTGTGTTGCAATATTTTCTATTGAGGTAAAACTGATTTGGGAGGTGCAATGAATCTTTTTTGGGGTGTGCAATATACTTTTAGCTTTCTTGTCCTACGGCACATGCATAGATATACACTAGTGATATAGTGAAATAGGTTATTAGAGATAAGAAATTTGACAATGTGGACAAATCTAACCAAAACTAACATGACAAGATCATTACACAACACATATAAGAGTTAAATTGAAATAAGATCTAAAATATAATTAAGTAAATTTTGCATAGCTACCTCAAACTTTTCATCATGATAAGCATAGCTAGCTCAAACTTTTGATTATGATAAGTATTCTTACCACTATATTACAATTAAATAGTTATCCTTACAAAGGATGATAAATTTTAATGATCTCTTTAATACTATTTTAGCAAAAGATTACTTAAATATATTTTTAAACCAAACATGCTTGATACTTTTTGTAAAAAATTAAAAAACTAAAGACATAGTTTCTTTAAGTAATATCACCAAAGAAATAAAATATCTCAAATGCTAATTGAAGTAACTTCTCAAGAAAAAAATCAAAATTACATCAATGTGTCTTCCTTGATGAAAGGAGAAGGAACCGAGTTTAAACACCTAAATTATCCTTTAATTTTTCTTTCATAATTAGACTTGCTATATCTTGGCTTGATTCTTCCATGCCCTCGGGTGGTACTTCAAGAACTTGAACTTCAGTAGGAGGAACCTCTTGGGAGTTTGAATTTTGTTTGGCACTCTCATGGACTCTCTATAATTGTGCTTCAATCTCTCTTTGCTCTTGAGTGTTGCAAACCATTGCAATAGTCTTCATGTGATCTACCAATGCCACCTTAGATACAAGTCCACTTGCAAATACATCAAATACAACCTCATCTTCATCATTGCACTCCTTGTCCAAACCTTCAAAGTCCAAAATGGAAGGCTTGTTGACATTGTTTATATATCACTCAAAATTGATGAAGCTTTTCACCATGGTCACTAATGTCAAAACCACAAAATAATATATAGATCCAAAAGAAAAGGTTCTATCCATTGGTAGAAAGTCAACACTATCAACTAGCATGTGATACTTGCAAGAAATGCTTTCAACAATGTTTTCCAAAGCTCCCATTTGCTTTCAATCAAGAAATTATAATAGCACAAATTGTTTAGGTTCACATGTAATTTGTAGTAGAGTGGATATAACCTTTCCAAACTTTATAGAGTCCCATTTCATTCCCTCCACCCCATGTGCTATATCTATAACAACAACCCCAATGGTAATTGGATATCTGTAAACATTATGTATAAGATCAAAGGTTTCTAGATTGGATCCAACAACATATACATGCCAAGGTTAAGTAGTGGAGGATTGAAGAAAATTGTTCTTTTTTCCAATTAGGAAGTTCAAAATATATTTTGCTCCTTTTGGTAGGGACCTTGCATCAGCTCCACGTTGGTAGGTGAATTGGATAGTCGGCCTCGAACAACCCCCAAGACAACATCACAAGATAAAGACTGAGGATCTCCCTTCAACAAAACCCACAAAACAACACTACTGAACACATGATCCAAATCTTTTGATCACTTACTCCTCATTGAGACTTCAACTCAACACTTAAATAGTTCAAATCCTTTTAGATTTCCTTGGCTGCAAATCCTTTTAGATTTCCACTAACTCGAACCCGTGCATTCAACACTTGCTCATAATACATATTCTGTGTCTCATACCCAGTTTCATATGTAGAGGCCATTTGCTTCTATTCTTCTCATCATGAAGAAGACAACTAATAAATGTCTCTCTCATCATGAAGAAGAACAACCCTCTACTGTCTTTCACTCATATCCATACACCAAAATTGATTTGCAAACTCTTTGCCCCACAAAGAGGTAGAAGAAAACAAGACAAAAGGAAGACTCTTATTACCATCATTTGAAAACTGAGAGCTCGCATCAGGCCATTGACTTCAACAGTCCTGCCATCATGCTCCACGGCTCCAATTACTTCAGCTTCACAGTCTCTTTCTCCTGAAAATTTGTTCTTCTTCTTTTGAGCTTCAGATTTCTTCCTTCTTCAACCTGTAAGATTCTTCTTCTCCCTCCCCCCTCTCTCTCTCTTTCTCTCTCTCTCACGTTGATTGTCTTGTGTTGACCACTTCTCTTTAAAAAAAAAAACTCATGTTTTTGCTTTATTCCCTATTTTAGTAAGCTACCCCTTGCTTCCCCTTAATTGTTAGATGGCAAACATACCCCCTTGCCACGTAAAATTCCACTTGGGGACTCAAAATTAGAAACGAGAACACATTTTATTCTCTTCCTGCATGAAGCATGTATCTCGAAATTGAAATATCTCAACCACGTGTTGAATATGCATGATACCACTTGGGATTTCCATTTATCAATCCGAATCCCGCTACTGGTAAGTGTTAGAAAGACAAAAAAATGATACTTGCATGTGTTACCCCACTTGACTTCACACAGCATCATGTCCCTGGTCGCTCATTTTTACTCACCAACATGTGAGCTTCTTTGATATCCAATCATTGCAAATTCCTAAAATATTTGTGTAGACTTCATCATTAATATAATAGTCATCAACAAGCTCTTCCCATGTCTTCATCACAGCGCTACTTTTTGGAACTGGGGCATTGAAAAGAGTGAATAATTCCTCCTTTTTAGGACCCTATCTTGCTTGATTTGCTTACCCCTTGCTTCCATGTTAATCATATCTTATTTATCCCATTTGTTTCTAAGAAAAAGGATATGACCTTCATTGATCTCCTCTTGTAGTGTAAGGATGTTTCCATCCTTTAGACCCATAAGGCAACGAAATGGAGCAAGAGAAGGTTGCCTTCCCTTCATTCTCAAACTCTCATCTTGGGATATAAGCTCACCTCTAGAGTATCTCTTCATGATTTTGATCCAACTACCAAATATTTCTTGGGAGCTAAAAATCATAAGGAATTCTCTAGATGCACAATTTTCTCCAATGTATACCACAAATCTTTGCAAAAAAAAGGTCAAAATAGTGAGAGCATAGAATAAAAGAAAGAGCATCACACTAATCTTCACAAAAAGAGAAGATAAGCTTATATGTGATTACCTGCCATGGTACTCTTTGAGAGCTTGTCTTAGAAAGCCCTTGTTAGGGTTTTGGTAGAGAACCAAATGCTAGCCATTGATCTCTTAATTGTTGAAGTTGCTCAACATAAGGGGCATTCTTTATAACATTATGTGATTTCATATTTGTAATTTGTGAAAGCTCAATGCACATTTCCGCACAGAACAATCAATTAATATTCTAGCATTTCTCGTGGTGTATAAATGCTTGGTTGCTAGACAACGGTGTCATGTCGCTACATGCACACCATGTGAAAAATTCTAGAGTGGGGCTTTCTTATTGATCTAGAGAGACAATGCCATTTTAGACATTAGTGTTAGTATCCATGGTTCAAAAATATTGGATTTTTTAACAAGTTTAGCCAATTTTTGATATTTTAGATATTATCTCTTGTGAAAATCCAAGAGCTATAGAAAACTTCTAGATTAGGATAACACGTACAAGAAATTAGCTAGCTTTCAGCCATTTTGAGAGGATTTTATGTAAAAAGAGGGATTGGCTAAATCATGTGATGCACGATTGTTGTTTTGAGGCAGTGAATAGCACTTCAAAGTGGGAGATGAAGAAGTGATCTGGCAAAATTCTAGCCAGGCGTGCTAGTATTTTACGTCCCTTTCAGAGCCAATGGAAGCATCAGATTGGCAGTCTGAGCAGTATAGAGAAATGTATTATTTTATGCATGTTTTTGTCTACAAGAGTTTTATCTTCTCATAATGAAGAAATAAATTGACAGGCTTCATCTATGTGAGTATTCTTCTACATTTTCTATTTGTTTTTGTGAGTATTCTTCTGCATCTTCTATTTCTTTGAACCCCTTCTCTTTCATCTACTCCTCTCCCTAAATCTCCCTTCACCCTGCTATCTCTTACCCCCGCGGTAGACTTTCAACCCCAAATGCTTTGACAGTGGTGAACCCAATGTGAAAGTCAGCATCAGAGGTGTAAAGATGGGGGTATCTGCTGGATCAAGTGGTGGTGATTCTTTAAAACAAATGATTGCTTTGTTGCAACAATAACAACAACAATAGTTGTTGTTATAACAATACATGGAAACTCTGCAGGAAGTAGAAAGAATTGATTCCTTAGCCGTGAATGCATTGCAGGCAGTGGGACAAGAATTGAAGTAGTTCAAAGGTCAAAATGTTTCAGCCATCATCCATGTGTATGAAGAAAAGATGTTGTTTCATGGGGTGCCGCAGTGTGCATGGAGTTAGTATTTCTCCCATTTGGTCATGCTTACATTGCATGATCGGATTGATGAGTTACAAAGAAGAGATGCTGATTGGGCAGCTTTTAAGAAAGCTTTGAGAGAATAATTTTTCTTGGAAGATGCAGGATTGGTAACTAAAAAGACATTTATAGATTGGATTGAAAAGCCTAATAAAGGGTTGGTTGCTACAACTTTGCTCCGTGAATTTGAAAGTCCTTATGCGCAGTTGGATGCCGATGAATAGCAATCATTGGAGAGTGAAAATTTTGATTTTTTTAAAAAGGCTGCAGATCCTATTTTGCACGAGAAGCTAACTGATCATTTAGAAGATGCCTCTTCTGAAACAAGACTAAAGTCAAATTGGCCCAATGTAATTGAGGTAGTGCATATGTTGGTAAAGAGAGAGTGGATGAAATTAAGATGAGTTACAGGCACCACACTTGCCAGTGTTTATAAGGCGGCTTAAATTATAGCCAAGGTGCCTGTAGCTATGGTGGAACAATCGGCTATACCTATTGGTCTGGCTCTTAAAGGTGATGCTCTGGATGAATCAATCAAAGGCATGCATGATTTGCAGCTAAATTTGACAGAAATCTATGCAAAGATCAAAAAGTTGGATTGTACAGCTTATCGTTAAGTGGAAGAAAAAATGTTAGTTTTTGGAAAGATGGTGAAATACATGCAACAGAAACTGGTCTTCCAATAGAGCCAAATTTTGAAAATGGTGGTAAGCATAAGAGGTTGGAAGATACGGCTGCAAGGACAATATTTGTTGCCATAGATGCAGCCACATATGGATTGAGAATTGAAAGGAGGACTGATGAAGCTCGTAAAGGAGATATGGCTGAAGTAAAATCTCATGTTTGAATACAAGCATTAGATTGCATGGAAAAGGGCAAAATAGCAAAGTTTGAATTGACTGATGCAAGTTAGAGTATATGGGGGGAAAACAAGATGGAGTGTACCAGTGGATTCATTTTCAGCCTATGCTTATTGGGCTAAGGTTCATAATTAAGAAGCTCTTGTAGAAGAAAAGAGAAGAAGAGATGAGGACATTGTTGGTCCTTCCTCTTCAGGCCCATCTAAATGCATAACACGAAGTAAAATGGAGTAGCAAAAAGAGGCTAAAAAAGCCATACCTAAGGATGTTATGGAAGATGCATGTCAAGAGAAGAAACAAGAAGAGAAGAAAAGGGGCAAGGATCTGGTTACAGGTTACAATCAGATCTTGAGATTGCCAGAAACCTTTAAAAATTCTTGGAAGATCACATACTTGGTAGTAGAGTGGAATTCACACTTGGCAAAGTCCTTGGAATCGCAAAGTGTGAATTTCATGATGCAATCATTGATATGTTGAAACAAAAAAGACAGTTTGATGGTGAAGTTTTGCAAGCATTGATGCAGGTTTACAAAGACATAGAGAATCAACTTTGGATGGAATATGATGATGGATGTAATGTTGATTTGAAGTAGATTGATGTTAAAAATAAGGGGAGTATAGACAACAAGCTTGTGGCTAAAATTGGTCTTATGGGTAGCACTAAGCATAGAGAGAAGGCTATGTATAATGGGGATGTCCATCAACAAGCACATGAATAAGAAGATGCTCATTTTATTTGAAGTAGTCATTATTCACGAACGCATTGGGCTCGTGCTACAACACATACAATTGTTAAAGTGGGAGAGAGAGAGACGCCTTGCATAGCTCTCTTGGATCATGTTTGCCAAATCACTGTTACGGCATGCAATTTGTATTAGAATGGTGGATGGCCGATTGATTTAGATCTGAGATGGCACATGCAGGCAATAAATAATTCATCAAGGGATCTTTATGCGGCTTGTGCGAATGTACTCGTGACTATTGGAGATGTTAGGGATGAATATTATTTTTTTGTGCAGGATTCATGCAGTTATCCTATGATTTTGGGACAATCCTATATTTTGCAATCAAGGGTGGAAAAAAAAGCATTAAATGATGGTTCTTCATATGCTTGGGTTCAAAGTAAAGACAATACAAAGGCAGTACAGTTTCTCACTATTTGTGTGAATCATCCCTGCAATTGGGATAGACTGTGGGATAATCCTATGCCACCTAATGCATGAGAGTTTAAGGGCTTTTAGACATCACTGCTCTAAGTGGAGACTATGGAAATGCCTCTAGGAATATAATTATGCCTCCAAGAAAGGGGGAAATTGTGTTTGGTCTAGATTGCAGGAATGGACAACATGTTGTCTTCATAGTTTTAAGAATATTTCAGCCATGTGTAAGGCTGAAAAGAAATATGTAGGATGGGCTGAAAAAGAACTTAAGACATACAGTTTGATGGCTGCAAATGAAGATATTTCAAGGCTATTTTCAAGGCTAGTTAATATTGATAAAATGGTTGAAATTTTTGCAAGAATTAATACTGAAAACAAGGCAGAAAAAGAGGTTATTTATGTTGTCAACACTTTAGAGATGTATGAAGTCATTCAAGAGTTTGCTGAGCATGAATGTTATGGGCTGCAAAACAAGATTGAAGCAAGGGTGGACACAAAGTACAAAATAGTTGCAAAGAAGGTTAAGCCTGTGGCTTTGCCTTTATCACTTGAAAGTGATGTGTTGGTTGAAAAAGTGACTCAATAGCCTAGTTTACGGGATCCACATGGAGTAGGACACAAATTTACAGCCAAAAGTTTACAAAAGTTGAAAATTGGTGATACAAGCTTTCTTTTACCTACAGAAAGAGCTTTTTTCATGTAGATGTTGGTGAGGCATGGGAAAGCCATTGCATTTCCCCCCAAATGAAATTGGATGTGTTGATTCGACCCGTAGTTGCACCTATGGTGATCTTTACAGTACCTCATGTGCCATGGAATCTAAAGCATATTCCAGTACCTCAGGCATATTTGCCTAAGCTACTGGAGCTTTTGAACAAGAAAATTAGGATGGGGATTTTTGAGGCCTCTTCAGGTCCATATTCAAGTTATTGGTTTACTATTCCAAAGAAGAATGGTACTTTGAGGTTTATACATGATTTACAACCATTTAATAAGGTCACCATAAGTAATGTTGAATCATTCTCGATAGTAGATGAATTTGCACAAGCATTTGCAGGTAAGGCAATTTACTCTATGGGAGATTTATATTCAAGATATGATTAGTTCCAATTTGCATTAGAAAGCTGGGATATCAATACCATGAAGACACCACTTGGATTGGTTAGGATGTATATGCTTCCACAAGAAGCAACCGATTCAGTGGCGCATATGATGAATGCTATGGATAAAGTTTTAAGGGAGTATATTCCTCAGTTGACCTTACAATTTCTTGATGATGTGTTGATCAAAGGGTGTGATATCTTTGAGAAGAATGAAGAGTTGAAAGAGCATGGATGTAGAAGATTTTTGGCTGATCATATTGCTAATTATGACAGGATTTTGAGCTATCTTGAAGAAGTGCATTTGACTTTGTCAAGAGAAAATCCGGTTTTTGGAGTGGAGGAAGTATTAATTGTTGGGCAGATATGTGGACCATATGGAAGAAAGGTGTCACCAGTAAAGATTGATGCCATAAGTAGGATGAAGGAGACATGTTTGAATGTATCCAAGCATATTGTAGGTAAAGAAAAGCCCATGGCTGACATGCTTTCAAAAGAAAGGTTTGAAGATGAAGAGAAGTTGATGGAAGATGAAGAGGATGATGTGATAGGTGCTGAAAATGACTTTGTAATAGCAGGAAATGAGTATGCTATTACTATAGGTACAACTATTGTAATAGGGATTTTTGCAGTAAGAAAATAACTTACAGCATGAAGAAGAGATGGGAAATAAAGAGAAAGCATCATCAATGTTATGCTTCAATGAGAATACAATTTTTGGAAGAGTTGTATGAGGATGATTAGCTAAAAATAGACTAATATCTCAGCCTCATGACAAAGCAGACTGAATGGTTTGAAGTTGAATTCAAAATGATTAAAAGAAAAGATTATGGGTTTTTCTTAAAAGATGGATATTTGTGAGAGTATGCAAAGAAAAAGAGAGGAGCTCCAGTACGTGTATTGGGAGATACAACCTCTCAACAATAGGTGATGCATGAGTTTCATGAAAGCTTATGGGCTGGACATAGAGCAATCTGGGACACATTTGCCAAGATCAAAGAGAATATTGGTGGAAAAACATATATAAAGATGTGGAGCATTATGTGGAATCATGCAATGTGTGTCAGATGTATTCCATGGTAAAGCATAGAGATGGGTTGCAACCAACCTATCCATTGTCTATGAATTACAAATGGGTAGTTGATTTGGTTACTATGCCTACAGGTTTATGGAATATGAGATATCTTGTGCTTGCACAAGAAGACTTGAGAAGTCAAGTGGAAGGTCGAGCTCTTAGTACAAAGACTACTCAAGTAGTTTGTAGGTTCTTATTGGAAGAAGTCTTTTGCAGGTATGGTTGTGTTGGTAAAGTGGTTGCAGAGAGAGGAGAATTGAATGTAGATGAGGCTCATGACTTCTTTTCATGATTGGGTATCAAGCTAGCTTTAAATTCAGCCTATAATCTTGAAGTAAATGGAAAAAGTGAAAGAGGTCATCAGCCTATCATTAAGGCATTAGCAAAGTCATACAAGGGCAGGATGAAAGAGTGGCCTAGGATGTTACCCCTTTCCTTGTGGGCTGACAAGACCACTCATAGTGTAGTTATAGGGTATATGCCTATTGAATTAATGTATGGACAATAGCCAATCATGCCTATTGAGGAAACTATTGCTACTTGGAGTGTTCTTCCATGGGAAGAGGGTTTAAATAGAGAAGAGTTGTTGGTCCTATGCATTAGACAATTAGAAAGAAGGCTTGAAGACATTGACACAGCCATGAAAAAGCTAAAGACTGCAAGGATCAAGAACAAGAAGAGGTTTGACAAGTGACACACACTTCGATCATGAGCTATACAAGAAGGGGACTGGGTGATGGTTTATGACAACATCTTGGAAAATCAGCACAATGCCAGTTGAAAGATGGCAAAGTGGTGGTTTGGTCTATATGTGGTAAAGTTTGTTTTTTATAATGCTACATATGCATTAAATGAGATGGATGTGATAGCTCTAAGGGTTTCAATGGCTGGAAAATGTAAGCTCTTTAAATGAAGGGATTGTTCAACATATGAGTTGAAGGAGTTGGATACTGAGCATGAACATGAGAATATGGAAGAAGAAGAGGTAGAAGATGAAGACATTGACATGGTAGAGGATACTTCTTTTGACACTCTAGATCCGTAAGACTTTGGCACATGCTAGAGCATGTGTAGGTTAGGAGGGGGTGGATGTCATGCCGCTATGTGCACACTATGTGAAAAAATCTAGAGTGTGGCTTTCTGATTGATCTAGAGAGACAATCCCATTTTAGACATTAGTGTTAGTGTCCAAGTTCAAAAATATTAGATTTTTGGACAAGTTTAGCTAATTTTTGATATTTTAGATATTATCTCTTGTAAAAATCCAAGAACTGTAGACAAATTCTAGATTAGGATGACATGTAAAAGAAAGTAGGTAGCTTTCAATCATTTTGAGAGGATTTTATGTCAAAAGAAGGATTGGTGAAATCGCGCCATGTGCGATCGATGTTTTCAAGCAGTGAACAAAACTTCAAAGTGGGAGATGAAGAAGTGATTAGGCAGAATTCTGGCTAGGTTTGTTGGTATTTTACCTGCCTTTTGGAGCCAATAGAAGCATCAAATTGCTGGTCTAAGTAGCATAGAGAAATGTATTATTTTATGCATGCTTTTGTCTACAAGAGTTTTATCTTATCATAATATAGAAATAAACTGGTAGGCTTCATTTATGTGAGTATTCTTCTACATTTTCTATTTCTTTTTGTGAGTATTCTTCTATGTCTTCTATTTCTTCGAACCCCTTCTCTTCTGTCTACTCCTCTCCTTGAATCTCCCTTAACCCTGTTGTCTCTTACCCCCGCGATAGACTTTCGACCCCAAATGCTTCAACAACGTGTAGTATTATTCTAAATATATATCTTTGCTGTATGAATTGAGTGAAGACCTGATATAATCCAATAACTATAAGTGTCCAACTTACTAGTATCCATGTCATCATGATGCATGTGTCTCTTCTTATTGTTGTCTTATACAAAAGGCATAAATATGTTGATGTTGCTAGATTCATGGGATTCTTTATGACAGATGTGGTTAGCTTCTCTACATAATCTCAACACAGTGACCTATAAGCATACAAACGAGATGCCTCATAGCGCCTATCAATGAGAATAGGAATTTTATTGTTGGACCAAATGGAAAGAATTTTTCAAACATGTAAAATACTTATTCTTCCTTCTTTCCCTTCTTCTTAACTATCGCAACAAAATCGAATGTTCTTTCTACTCCCTTGACCTCAAGAGAAATTATTGGCTTTGGAGGTGTAACTTCCAGCATGGAAGGTAAAGTAGCATCATTCTCAATAGTGTTAGTAGCCATACTAACAACAAGAGCTTGTGACAGGGAACTTTAACGAGGTGATTTTGACTTTGAGCTTGTGGGATTTGGTGAATTATTTTCTTCTTGAGGAGCAGGTGAAGATCTCAAGTCTATTTGTTTATCTTGGAGCTTCATTATTTTGTTGGGGCGATCACCTTCTCTTGATAGGGAAAGTAGCTCACTATTTTTGGACAGCTTGGAATGCTGATATAATGTCTTTTATGCCATTTACCTCCTCAAATAAGGTCCATCCCACTTTTTTCAAAGAGTATTCTTTGTCCTCTTTAATACGCACAAAGTGAAATGACAAAGTATCAAGTTTGTATATTAGATTTTTCCCCTTGATCTTAACAAGATTACATGTTATTTCCTCTTTTCCAACACATCCATTTGTTATCTTCTCTATGACACCATCTTGTTGAAAAAATGCAATATCACTCTTTAAAGTAAATAAGAGAGCATTGTCAGTCCTTTTTCCTTGACTATCATAAACAATATCCACATACCATGGATGCACAAAATCGCCACTAACTCCATCAATGGTTTGTGTCTCCTTTTTGGATGTGCTATCTTTCTTTGCGATTGAATAGTTCTACAAAGAGAAAAAGTTGTCCAAAAATATTCGATTTACAAACAATCAAAATTCATAAAACCCAAATAAATGTATAAGATTTCTAGGTTGAAAATTGAAAATACAACAACACAAGATTTTACAAAATACAAGACAAATGTACTTCAAAGGGGCTCTTTCATAAAATGAAATATTGAAATTTGAGATTAAGTGTGGTATGAGATCTAACCATAAATATATGTACTTATGTATCAAATCTCATGGAATATTCTGGTCCTAAGTTAGCATTAATTATATTTATCTTGCAAGAATCATATAGTAAAAACTTTGCCATGGACTTCAGTGAGAATATAAAATTTTATTAATAGTGGGACTTGGTCATGGGCTTATCCAAATCGTCAAGTGATAATGAAATGTTGAGTGTGAGTGTGGTATAAGATATAGTGAAAAATCATTGTGGTTATGTAGAAAATGTCATGGATGATTGTGTCCCTAAGTTAGCATTTGATTTCTTCTCCATGTAAGTTCCCTATGCAATGATCACACTCTAGGAACTTTGCTAAGTTTGTTTGCCATGTGGTCAAATCCTATTTAATCAAAGAATGAGATTTAGTCCAATATAAGATCCACCCATATATCAAAGTGGTTATGTAGCAATATCATGACTCCATTTGGCCCAAAGTTAACATTTTAATTAGTGCACATGTAAGTTTCACTTGAAAGGAGTCATATTCTAGAAACATTGTCATTGGTTTTAGCCATGTGGTCAGATCCTATTTAGTCACAAGAATTATCTATAAGTTTAGAAACTTTGCCATGTTTTTTCACCATATGGGTTTTAAAGGCTAGTTAAACAGTAGATGCGGATTATTGTGATATGAGATTCACATATAAACAAATATGACTATGCAGCAAATTTCATAGATATCAATATAAGGTAAGGTGAAAAACACTTGAAAGGTGGAGATTTGACCTCATGGTGAAACCTACAAGATATCTATATTTTTATAAACTGGTTTTAACCATATGGCCAAATATAGCTTCATAACCATATGAAGAAAAGGATTCATTTTTTGTGTTGCAACATGTTGTGAAATTGGATTTGACTATATAGCCAAATATTGTTTTATAGTGCAATGAAAAAAGTGATCTCATGCTTTGCAATATGTATGAGATTAGATTTTATCATATGGCCAAATGAAACAAGAATGGGGGATTCTTGGATGCTAGCATTGATAACAAAATGAAATATTTGACCATATGGCCAATTTTATTTTATAGTGGAATGGACAAAGTGGCTAATTGGTGGTAAAATGATATGATATTTATATATGAACATATAGATAGGAAGTTGTATGAAAATTGAACTGAAAGAAATGGTTTATGGAAACAAAGTGGTTCATTTGTTGCACCACAAGTTTTGCCCACATGGCGAAACTTCCTATAAATATAGTAGGTAATCAAGAAGTTCCAAGTAGAACATGGTCTTCCTTTTCGAAGATAATATAGAATATGTTTGTCTCATAAGATTTTTCCATACAACCAAATCTAGCATACCCAAAATTTATGTGATCAAACCCACCATAGATTTAGTCTTAATTTTTTAGGATCAATTTCCAAAAAAGTGGTTTGTTTGTTGCAAGGCAAGATTTGACCACATGGCCAAATTATAGAAAGTAAGGAATTCTAAGTAGAAACTAATCTTTCCTTTTGGAAGTAAGTAAGGGTTGATAATATAAGAAAGCATTTTACTAAATGGTGGCAAAATGTCATTCTTGTAGTAAAATGAACAAAGTGGTTGATTTGTTGTAAGAGATTGTGATACTACAAGAATCCTTATTTTAGCCAAGAGATAGCTTAAGGAGAAGATTTGGCCACATGGCCAAATCTTAGACTATATTGGGAAAAATAATAAAAATTACATCTTATATTTTAAGAAAAGATTTGACCTCATGGCCAAATCTCAGATTGTATTGAATAAAATAACAAAAAGTACTTCTTATATTGTATGAAAGTTTTTTGCCATATGGTTGAATCTATAGATTGATGAAAGATCATGATATGTGTTGTTAGAATATCAATTACATCATATGGAAAAATAATATTGAGTATTGGTAAGTATTGTATGGCCATATGCTTATTGAAAAAACATAAGGAATGTAACCATAAAATCTTATGGAAATGCTTTTACTATGAAAATACAATATAATAGAAAATTCTATATAGTAAAGTATAATATGATGTATAAGAACTTGATAAAATGCTCTAATATTACTAAGGAATACAAGAAATATAAGGCTAGATTTAGCCTTGAGGCAAATCCTTGAGGTATATAGAATCACACAATAGAAAGAAATGTTAGTATTTTGAAAACACTCATTGCTGAAACCATTGCACAAACCATTTATTCCATATTCACATCCAAGAGAGTTTTTTCAACATTACACAAATAATATATTTCATATTCACAATAAAGAGAGTATTTTCAACAAAGTAAGAAATCGTGTTTTTCATATTCACAGCAAAGAAGCTATCATTTACAAGATAGTGGACAACAAAAAAGAAAAGCACTCTAGGAGATCAATCAAGCAATCATGAAGAAAAAGAAGAAGAAATTGAATTTTCAAGAGTCAGTGCCTAATCTCATTGCTACAAAAATAAAGATTGCATTTAATTTTCATACATGATTCTTATTTAGATAATGCTTCTGGTGTTTGATCTTAATATTATTCAATACTAATCATATGAAAGAGTAGTAGTGTGATTTGTAGTAATTGCAGGGATTGAAATGATCAAAATCAATGTAGTTTAACTCAAAAAAAAAAGTAGGGAAGAGTTGAACATCTGTTGTAGCTAGTAGTGTTAGCTATATATAGTCCGTTAGCTATATATAGTCTGTCTATATATAGCACCCCAGTAGCTATATATAGTCTGTGTTGTTCTAATGTCATTGTAACGTTTTTCTTTAAGTTTTGATGTGACATATATACTGCTTACATCCCAAGTTTAGTTGAAGGAATTTCTTGGAGATTTTATCTTTTGCAGTGGTCTCTTATAGAAGGAATTTCTTGGAGATTTTATCTTTTGCAATGATGTCGCTTATTGAAGGAATTTCTTGGATATTTTATCTTTTGCAATGATGTCACTTATCCTTATTTTACATGTTGTATATTTAGGAGTGATAAAGATCTTTTGATGCCTCTCAGTAGGATGTTGTAATTCAGGAGTGATGTAGCTCCTTCTTTGTTGAAGTTGTAATTCACAAGTGATGTAGGTCCTTTGATGCCTATGAATAGGCTCTTGTAAGTTCAACTTTGTACTTTTATATTTTGAATATTAATATAACGGTAGGCCTATATAGAGCTGTGGGTTTTTCCCTTGAGCCCCCAAGGGTTTTTTTCATCCATAGTAAGGGACCTTTATTTGAGCGGGGGTGTTAGCTATATATAGTTTGTTAGCTATATATAGTCTACCTATATATAGCACCCCAGTAGTTATATATAGTCTGTCTATATATAGCGCCCCAGGTCCCCTCTTTATATTCCTATCATGTGTGCTCAGTAGACACACTTCTGGGGTTCCACTTCCGGTGTCTCATATCTCTCTTCTCTCCTCTCTTCCTTTCGTCTCTCTCGTCTTTCTCGTAGTTTCCAACAAGTAGTAGTGAGCAATTTGTGCCAACGTCACAAAAATCTCCCGTGAAGTAGAGCAAACACGTTGTGGAGTGGTGATCATTCACTGCCCTATTGAATTGCTGAACCTTTGGAGCAAGATTTTTGATTTGAAGACGCAAGTGGTTTTGGTCACAATACCCTGATCCGGACCTAAACTTGCACTGTACAACTTGTTTCAGTTTAAGAAAATGAAACAATGAAGAGTAGTCGAAGATCAGGGGGATAGAACCGCTGAAGAGTAGGGCCGCAAAACTTGGAGATAGGAGCAGAGATAAAAATGCAAAGGATTTGAGATGCAAAACCTGCAACTGAGAAAACACTCAGGTCAAAGAGTTCTATGGAAGAGAGAGGGAGGGGAAGAGAAACTCATTTTAAAAAACACGATGATTCGTTGTAAAGACCAACCTCGTGAAAGGGATCATTTAATGTATCATGCTATTTGAATTACCATAACTTGTTACAAAATACAAGTATATTTAGATCTTAATTTGTAGCTATTTTTAAAATTTTTTAAAGATTTCAAGTCACAATTTTTTCAAAAATCACATAGCGGCTATACCATTGTCGTTGCCCCCAAACCCCCACCAAAGGCACTACCCCCCAAACCCCCATCAGGGGGGCACTGCCCCCAGACCCCCACTAGGGAGCATTGGCCCTTGAACCCCCCATTGGGAGCATTGCCCCCAAATCCCTACAAGAGGCGCTATCCTTGAACCTCGACTAGGAGCATTGCTCCCAAACCTCCACCGAGGAGGACGTTGTAAAAGCTGGACCTTCCACTTGATTTCTCAAGTCTTATTGTGCAAGCACAAGATATCTCGTATTCCACAAACCTGTAGGCATCGTAACCAAATCAACTACCCATTTTTAATGCATCAACAATGGATAGGTTGGTTGCAACCCATCTCTATGCTTTACCATGGAATACATCTAACAGACACTGCATGGTTCCATATAATGCTCTACATCTTTATACAAGTTTTGCCACCAATACTTCTCTTTGATCTTGGAAAATGTGCTCTAAACGCTTCTATTTCCAGCCCATAAGCTTTCATGCACTTCATAACTACATGAATCTTGCACAAAAAAATGATATTCATCCCTAACATCTCCGTCATGGGGGTACATTTGGACAAGCCGCATAAAGATTACCTGATGAATTGTTTGTTTTTCGCATGCGCCATCCGAGATCTACATCAATCATCCAACCTCCACTCTCATACAAGTTGCATGCCATCAATCAGCCAACCTCCACTCTCATACAAGTTGCATGCCATATTATTGATTTCGGAACCATGATCCAAGAGAGCTATGTAAGGCGTGTCTCTTTCTCCCACTTTAAAAATTGTCTCTATTGTAGCCTGAGCCTAATGCATTCATGAATAATGACTGCTTGGAATAAAATCAGCATCTTCTTCTTCATGTGCTTGTTGATGGACATCCCTATTATACATAGCCTTTTCTCTATGCTTTGTGCTACCCCCATACCATTTTTAGCCACAAGATTACTATCTATACTCCCATTTAGCCCATTTTTAGCATCAACATGTTCCAAAACAACATGACATGCATCATCATATTCCCTCTGAAGATGTTTCTCTATATCTTTTTCAACCTGCATTAGTGTTTGCAAAACTTCACCATCAAACTATCTTTTTCGTTTCAGCATATCAATGATTGCATCATAAAATTCATGCTTTACCATTTCGAGAACTTCGCCAAGTGTGAATTCCACTCTACTGCCAAGTATGTAATCTTCCAAAACTTTTTTAGGGTTTGTGGCGGTCTCAAGATTTGATTGTAACTTGTAACCGGGTTGCTTGCCCCTTTTCTTCCCTTTTTGTTTCTTCTCTTGGGATGTATCCTCCATGACATGCTTAGGTATGGCTTTTTCAACCTCTTTCTATTGCTCCATTTTACTTCATGTTATGCATTTAGATGGGCTTGAAGTGGAAGGACCAACATTGTCCTCATCTCTTCTTCTCTTTTCTACCACAAGAGCTTCTTGATTATGAGCCTCAGCCAAATAAGCATAGGCTAAAAATGAATGCACTGATGCACTCCATCCTGTTCTCCCTCGTATACTCTAACTTGCATCAGCGAATTCTAACATTGTTGTTTTTCCCTTTTCCATGAAATCTAGTGCTAAACACGAGATTTTGCTTTAGTCATGCCTCCTTTATGGGCTTTATCAGTCCTTTCAATACTCAACCCATATGTGATTGCATCTATGGCAAAAAATCTTGTCCTTGCAGCCATATCTTCCAACCTCTTCTGCATGCCACCATTTCCAAAATTTGGCTCTATTGGAAGACCAGTTTTTGTTGCATGTATTTTACCATCTTTCCAAAAGACTATTCTTTTTGCTTCCACTTCACAGTAAGCTTTACAGTCATGTTTTTCATGTTGTAAATTGTCAGACCAAATATATATTCTCTTCTATCCTTCTCTATATGGTCTTTGGTGGGTTGTTGCCCTCAACCCTTCTCTTCTACCTTGGCATTCAACTTTTTGGCCTTTGCATAGATTTCTGTCAAATTCAATCTCAAATCACACATGCCTTTGATTAATTCATCCACCATAGCATCACTTTTAAGAGCCGGACCAACATGTATAGCCAGTTGTTCTATCATAGCTATAGGCACCTTCACTGCAGTTTCAACCCCCTTTTGAGCACTGGAAGGTTTGGTGCATGTACCCCATCTTAATTTCATCCACTCTCTCTTTACTAACATATGCACTGCCTCAGTTACATTTGCCCAATCTGACTTCAGTCCCATTTTAGAGAAGAGGCATCTTCTAAACAATCAGGCAGCTTCTCCTACAATACAAGATCTACAACCTTTTTAAAAAAATCAATTTTTTGACTCTCCAAGGTGTAATGAGCGGGGATTACGGGAACATGGCATGGGAGCATACCAATCACACTAATGGTATATAAGGTATATGAGGGTATTTTGAGGGATCACAAAAATTATCAAGAAACTCTCTTTTCACCTTCTCAAGCTTCCATGGCTTCTTCTTCCTCTTCTTCTTCTTCTTCCCTTTCCTCTCTTTCTCTCTCTTCTTTCTGTCTTTCTCTCTCCTCTCCCCTTCTCCTACAGTCCTTCTCTCTCTTCTCTCCCTTAGTTAGGATAGTTAGGTCTCTTTCATTACAAGTGGTATCAGAGCTTTGTCCTTGATCCTTCTCTTTTCCCATAGATCTAGGGCTCTCAGTTAGAAAACCCCAGTTACATCTCTCTCACAGGTACACAGGAGTACTCAGGCAGGCTAATAGCCCTTTTGAAGACTATGGCAGCTTTTCTTGGAGCTTTCCCAAGAACCATGGACACATCTAGAGGTGGGTAGAAAAATTTGGCAAGTAGTCACTAATTTTCATGTAAGTTTCTTGAGGATTTTGGGCAAAAAGGAGTGTAGCACAATTAGAGAAGACCAAAAGCTCAATTACTTTTCAAGAGGACCTTCTCTCTCCTCCTTCCTTCAAGCTACCATGGAACCTTCAGCCCAAGAACCTTAGAGATCTTGCTCCCTCCTCTTCCTCAGCATGAATGGTTTGTCCCAGTGCTTCCCCTTCATCTTGCTCAGCATCTAGAGCAGCATTGAGCCTTGCTTACCTTGTCTAGAGCCTCCATGAAGCAGCCCGAAAAATGCGACGCATTTTGCGCTGGTCTTCCTGGCCTAATCCCTCTGCTCCAGTTTAGTCCCAGCCCTCCCTTGCTTCACTTCTCAGTATTGGCACACCCCTGGGCAAGTTTGAGCAGGGGTATTAACCCCCCCCATTAGTTCTTGGCAGCACCTCAAACCCTACTGTGGGCAGCAGCCATGGCAGCCATGGAACCTTCAGCCCTGCTCATAACACACTAAATCCCCTTCGATTTACTCTTCCCAAGAGCCTTGGGAGCAGTCACAAGCTTCAACAAGTGAAGATATATGACATTAAAGACCCCCCCATACAACCACGGAGATCAAGAAGATGGGCAACCACAAAGCTCTTGAAGGAGGCAGCCAATAACTCTTCCCCAGGCTTGAACAAGGTATATCAATCAGTTCTTCCTCTCTCTTTTACATCCAATTGTTGAGCTCAGCCAGTTGATGAGAGAGATGGAATAAATGCTTGGGTTGAGATTGCCAATGGGATTCCCACTCTCAGCCCACGCCCTGGGAATGCATGCATAGCTGGATAATCTTCAATTTCTTTCCCATTGATCAAGATTTTACTCTAATCCTTAACCATGCTCTTGTTTTATTCCTATTGATAAAAAAATTTGTAAGAAGGATAAGACATGCAATCAATGAGTCACTGAATTGCAGAGGTAACCCCTTCCCCATCCCATTTCCTTATTGATCATGCATATTATGAAAGGCCCAATCCTCAATTTGTAAATGCATATCATGTTGGTTGCTTAATAATAAATGTCTGCCATGTATATTCCGGGTGAGAAAAAGCTCGATGTCAGGCGAGGTGGCAAGACAAAAGAGGGGTGACCCCCCCTTGCCATCAAAGACCCTGAAGGGGTGCACAACCCGGCCCGGGGGAAACTTTGCCCACCTCCCGGTGATCCGGAGCCCAAAGATTATTGCACGTGTAAGTGCATTTTAAGGAATAGCCCAAGCCCTGATCATTTGAGTCTACAGCCCTCTACATACATTTGTAATTTCATGTATCACTTGGAAAAGCTCGATGTCAGGCGAGGTGGCAAGACAAAAGAGGGGTGACCCCCCCTTGCCATCAAAGACCCTGAAGGGGTGCACAACCCGGCCCGGGGGGAACTTTGCCCACCTCCTGATGATCCAGAGCCCAAAGATTATTGCACGTGTAGGTGCATTTTATGGAATAGCCCAAGCCCTAATCATTTGATTCTACAGCCCTCTACATACATTTGTAATTTCATGTATCACTTGGAAATGTATGGTGGATGCATGCAAGAAGGGTAGGGTATACAGTCATGGAAATTATCTCAACGATAGAACTATGAATGCAAAGGATGTATGGCTCTATGTGGCATTCAGAACCACCGTTGAGGCCTTGGATGTCTTGTAATAAGCTCCTCACCATTGGGATAAGGTATGCTCCTTAAGGGAGTCTTTGCAGGGTATTGCAGATAGTCAGTCCCACACAGTGAGCCCACAAAAGTTGATTATAGCAAAGCCTTCTTGTGTGATTAAGCATGGGTTCTATAGCTTGATTCGAAGAGGGCATCCCCCCCTTTGATCTGAACTAAAAATCTCCCCATTCCGCCCTATGGTTTGGGAGATACGCTCAGTTTTGTGCTCAAAGATATTGTGGGACAGGCAGTAGTCCTACACAGTCAGCCCATAAAAGTCTATTCAGCAAAGCCTTCTTGTGTGAGCAAGTGCGGATCCCATAGCTCAATTCAAAGAGGGCATTCCCCCCTTTGATTTGAAAAAAAAATCTCCCCATTCTACCCTATGGTTTGGGAGATAAGCTCAATTTTGTGCTCAGAGGTACTGTGGGACAAGCAACAGTCCTACACAGTCAGCCTACAAAAAGTGATTAGAGCAAAGCCCTAATCATTTATTGTCAGAGATATTTTTATACAGCATCATAGAGGGGATCGAGGGCTTTAATTTTAATCAAAAATCTTGGTGATCAAAGCTTCCTAGCTCAAGATATTATCATTTTTGTAACAAGGGGTTTGGTGGACTGCACTTGGGATGGTAGGCCACAAGGGTAAAGCAAAGGCCCAGGAGGACTTCCAGCGTGAAAAAGGGACTCCCGTGCCTCAATGAATGATCCTAGCTCAGCCCAGGAGGATCATGAAGACATTTTTGAAGAGGGTTCCCCCGAGATGAACCACTTATCTATGCTTAACCAAACCCTATGCCAACATGAGACCCATCATGCTGAACGACATCGAGAGATGGAAGAACGCCATAGGGAGATGGAAAACCGCTAAGATCACCGTCATTCCCAGATGATGACCAAGATGGACTTATTCATAGAACGCATGGGCGCCCTCATCCCCGCCCATCCCCCCTCGGAGTGACCCAAGGAGTATGTCCCTCCCCATGAGGCTAACCGCCCTCCCCACTTGGAGACCGGGTGTAGCCCACAAGGTCTTGGTGGTACCCATGGCATTCCCCATAGCACTTATGATAAGGGTGAGCCTTCCAACTGACATGATGAACCCCTCCTTCCCTCCCCCATTACGAATGCTTCAAGCCCATCCTTGGCACCATAACTCCCCCATAACGGAAGTTATATGCACACTCATGGGAATGGATCCAATGCAAATCTTGGGGAGCATGGAATGCAAGGAGTACATGGGCAGCATGCACATGGCAATGGGCAACATGCATATGGCAATGGGCAGCATGCACATGGCAATGGGTAGCATGCACATGGTAATGGGCAGCATGCACATGGCAATTTTGGGCAGCATGGCCATTTTGGACAATAAGGTCCTAATGTGCAATTTGGTCCTCATGTAATGTAGGGACAGCATGGCCCCCATGGGAATTTTGGGCAGCCAGGGATTGGACAGCAAGGCATGTATGGGCAGCATGTAGCACATGGCATTCATGGATAGCAAGGCCCAAATGAGCTGCGTGACAAGATTTTGTTTACTAAATATAATGGGCAGTCCTCATCCCCAGCTGAATTAGAGGAATGGACCTCTAAATTGGAAGCCTATTTTCTCATCTACCCCCATAGTGATGAGGCGAAGATTATTTTTTTATCCCTTTATTTAGAAGGTTTTTCCCACACATGGTGGAGATTCGTTCAAAGAGAAAATCAGCAGTTTCATAATTGGGAAGAGTTCAAGATGCATATGATCCAAGTTTTTGTCTCCCCGGTAGAAAAAGAACGTTTGGCTAGGCAATGGTATCAGTTTGATAAGCAAAATCTCATTGTGAGGGAGTACACCAACAAGTTTATGAACCTATCCATGTATGTTGAGGCAGTCAGTGATGAGGCCAAATTACATAAATACATTTATGGGATAGATGCGCATCTCTCAGCTGATAAAATGGCTCAAAAGCCAACCACCCTGTTTGCAGCCATAGAATTGGTTGAACGCTATGGTCAGAAATACCGTCGCAATGAGGGCATGCAGCCCATTGCACAACAGCAAAGATACCCTATCAGGCAACCCCTATATGCCGGTAATTATCGTAGCAACAATGCAAGGAATGGCAGCCCCAAAATCTCCACTTATCCCACTTTTAATGCTGAAAGGAAATATGACAGTTTTGAGACAGCACCCCCCCTCCAAAAGTGACCCAAAGTATGTTGAAAATAAGACACGGAATGGCTTCAATCCTAACGGTCAAAAATTCATTCCTCCTGAGGTTGTCAAGGATCTCAAGGCTAAAGGCTTGTGCTTTAAATGCGGGGATAAGTACATGACTGATCATGCATCCAAATGCCCCTTTAAGAACGCCATTGTCAAGTTTAATAGCATGTATGTGCTAGAAGATAGTGACAAGTTGGAAGAGGACTTGCATGACAACTCTCCCATGATGACACTTGCTAAAAATGCTGAATATGAAGAGGATCTTGACACCAATCAGTTTTATGACTCACCGAACGGGTTCCCTTTTGACCTCGGTGGCTGCCCCATCGATGACATGCTTGGGAATGACCCTTTGCACCCCTCATTCACCACTATATCAGCTTGCTCGATCTCCATGGATGCATGGACTGGCTCTAGGAGCCCGAATACCCTATCAGTACATGTTAACATTGATGGCAAGAGTGTATACATTCTCATAGATAGTGGCAGCATGCATAATTTTGTGAATAAATTGACTCTTGGCCGTTTGACATGTGTTCCTACTGAATTACAGCAACCTCTTAGGGTTCAAGTGGCCAATGGAAATGAGGAAGGGAGCTTCCACGTTGTCGTAGAGTTCGTGCAAGAACTGCAGAACACGGGGTTCAAGGTACAGCAATGGAAGAGACTAACAAGAAGAACTCAAAAATTTGATGCCAAAGTTTACTATATTCCTTGTTCAGTAAACTACATGAGGTCCATGTTTAGAAAAATCTGTAGTATCTCATTATCTGTGCTGTTTTCACAATTAACTCTACACATCTTCAAATCAAACAGTTTTCTTTCACCATTACAGGCATGTTCAGCATCTCTAAATCCCAAATATAAAGGTTGTCTTTGAAGTTTCCAGCTGATTGGACAGATTTAGGGACTCCAGGTTGTACAATCAAACACAGCATTCCAAACCCCCACACCTGTGAAAAAGTCAAGGAGTTCCTTTGACATTAGCAGCAGTTCATTCCTCTCTGTCGGCGTAAACCAGTCAAAGCAGATAACATTCTTTACTGACATAAGAAGAACCATGATAGCAGGTTGAAAACTCTCATTCTCCTTCTGCTCACAAATCTTCTTCAAAAGGGTCGTAAGTTCCTATTGGATGCAAACATCCTGTTGAATACCAGCTTTGTGACTCCTTGACACAGCCAAGTCAATCAATGGTAGTCTGCCTTTGAGCTGCCCTTGATACACTTGTACAGGCGATCAATCAAGCTCCTCATAGATATTGCGAGGGAGCTCATGGCCGAACCTCCAAGCAACTTGGTGTTGTATTAGTGAGACCAGCTACTGTGAAAGGGCTCAATTTTGCACTGAGGTCCAAAGAAAAAGTCTGCTTTTATGGAGCTTGTGGCCTAGTTACACTAACAACGCTTTTGTTGCACTGGCTTCCCCTTGGATCAGTAGAAGGAGCTACTGTAGCTCAACTTGAACTGAAATTTCAGAAAAAGTCTCCTTTTACGAATTTTGCGGCCCAGTAATCGTAACAAAGGCCCCTCTTTTTGTTCCAACTGCTTCCTGTTCAGGGTTTCTCCCTGTTATTTCGGGGAACACCATGTCTGTAAACTGCAAGCTCTGCGTCTGTGCAGGAAAATGTTGATATATTGAGAAGCCCCAGTGAGATGGAACGAGAGGTGCAAACTGGTAGCCCGGAATTCCTTCCTGTCGCACAAAACCCTTATTACTGGCAGTCGAGCTCGTCCTGTGGAACGGCAGTTGGTGGTCTCTGGCCCAAACAGAGCCATGCAGGAAAATTTTCCATAAAGAAAAGTGCACACTTCCAGCATTTATCGGCAATTTTAAGGTCCATGCTGCGTCAGGAGATCTTGGATGGAACGATCACGGGCCTCCCAATAGAGAGCTAGAGACACCAAAAGAACAAGTACCACAGTGCCTCAAGCGGCTACAATACCAAGCTAGCCTCTGAAGAATCTGTGACTGCCAGACGACGCACAAAAACAACAGAACATCAGAAG
Organism: Lygodium microphyllum; assembly: GCF_053477565.2. Lineage (NCBI taxonomy): Eukaryota > Viridiplantae > Streptophyta > Polypodiopsida > Schizaeales > Lygodiaceae > Lygodium > Lygodium microphyllum. The sequence continues at coordinate 42,979,441 of NC_141140.1, read as the reverse complement.
CTCTCCCTCAGAACACCTAGGACATGATCCGCACACTTCAAGAAACTCAGATAGAGCTAATATAACAGCAGCATCATAGGGAGAAGAACAAAGACGAATCGGATCTCAGAAGCAATGATGGCCTCAGACACAAAGATTGGTGATCGTCTTCTATTATTTAGCATTATCGGAGTGGTGCACGACGACAGTGTCTCATCACAGGCCATCATTAGTCACCGCAGAGCTGACGTAGCAAAAAGAAAATCGATGTTGAGAAAGAGATGGACTTCTTGAGGCAGATCTTCTGCTCCTCTCAATGAGCTTTGCTAAGATTGAAGGCAGGATCGTTTGGAGCTGCTAGACGATGTCCAAACTGATCACAGGCGCCATCTTCCCCTCAGCTTCGTCTTCTGCAGCTTTGTCATCACCTTTAGTTGTCACCTCGCTGAACGCTGAATTGATGATTCATTCAGTCCACATTGATCGTCGATTGATGGCAGCCCCCAGATGGCAATCACGACCAGCAGAGCAACTGTACATGAGACGTATTGGCCGTGCCTCCTTTTTCCTCTCTGTCCATCATCTTCATGTTTTTCTTCCACTCTCCACACTTACTCTGCATAGTGCCCTCTTCACTCTCTCTCCTTTCGCCATATCAAGCTCCAGCATTCGTCCGGCCCTTTGGTCCTCTCGTCCCCCACACAGCCCGCCATTCTTCCTTTTTCAAAAATATCCCCCTATCTCCCCAGAATAGGCTAGCACTTTGTGACTTTGCTATCTTTAGAGAGGGAAATGGACCCTTTAAAGTTTCCAAAGAGGAAGAGGGGATTGAACCTTTTGAATTTTCTTGTGTAAGAGGTCCAACCTCTTTTATTGCTGCAGCCATTTCTGCAGCCTTTTGAGGCATGCTTGAAATATTAGTGTTGATGGCTCGAATTACATGACTGAACGTTACCTCTTTCTGTTGAGCATTATGATCTCTGTTTCCAGCAGAATGAGGTAAGTGGGTAGTAATTACGTCAGCAGAAGTAGCAACATGATCAGGAATTTGAAGAATATTCTCAATGAGATCAGCATCGCCCCAAGCAGCAAAATATTCATCTTGTTCACAAAAATCTCCAAGAAGATTATAAATATGGGCAGCCTGGTTAGTGGCTTCAACATAGTCAAAAATGTCATCACCAGAATGAACGTCTAGATTAGGCGCATGCATTAAGGAAATATATACATTGGATGCGAATTATTAAAATGCTAACACAAATGCACAACAAAAGAAATGGAGGTGTATACGACTCGGATGCGCAGCAATACGACATCCACCCCCTCTAAACCTGCGCATCCCGCGGATGTGCCAACTATCCAGGATCATTCAACTCCACAAACAGGTCAAGTCCATCTTCTGATTCTAGTAAACCTGTTTCTCTATCAGCTTCATCATCTATGTCTTCTGTCTCATCTGCTTGTCTTTCTCCTATCTGCTCTTCTTCTGTCAATGCTTCAAGTGCATATTCTTCATCTTCTCTTCTCTTGAAAATCTTGACTCGTTTTCCAGCAATAGGCACCCTCAATGTTGTTCCATCTAATTCAGCCAGCTCATAGGTACCATTGTCAAAAACCTGCTTCCCTTCATATGGTCCAAACCATCTTTGAACCATTTTTCTCATACTACTATGCTGATTTTCTAGACTACTGTCGTAGACTAGAACCCAATCTCCTTCTTTTATGGCTCTAGGCCTCAAGCGATGCCTTAAATCAAACCTGTCCTTATTTCTGAGATGGGCTGCCTTCAAACGGTCAACGGCTAGCTGCACATCTTCTGTCCTTCTCTCTAGTTGACGAATCCGAAGGGCTAACAGCTCTTCCCTTGATAAATTCTCATGCCACGGAAGAACACTCCAAGTGAGAGCACAAATTTCAGTAGGCATAACAGGTTTTTGCCCATACATCAACTCCGCAGGCATGTATCCAATAGTCACACTATGTGTAGAGCGATCAGCCCACAATGCAAAAGGTAGTAATCTCGGCCAATCTCCAATCCGACCTCTACAAGCTTTTGCCAATGCTTTAACTATTGGCGGATGTCCTCTTTCACTTTTGCCATTTCCCTCTGGATTATAGGCAGTAGTAAGAGCCAATTTAATCCCAAGCCGTGAGAAGAATTCTCTAGCTTCATCAGCATCTAGCTCTCCACGATCAGCTGTAATCTTGCCTATACATCCATACCTGCAAAATATTTCTTCCAACAAGAATTTACATACTGTAGTGGTGGTCTTCGTCCGCAACGGTCTACCTTCAACATAGTTTGTAAGATCCTCCCTAGCCAAGACAAGATATCTCATCTGCCAAAGTCCCACTGGCAAAGTAACCAAGTCTACCACCCACTTGTAATGCATACATAGTGGATAAGTCGGATGCAACTCATCACGATGTCGCACTAAAGAGTAAAGCTGGCAGTCCTTGCAAGTCTCCACAAAGTGAGAAACATCTTTATACATTCCTTTCCACCAGTATCTTTCTTTGATTTTCTCATAGGTAGCCCACACACCTCTATGTACAGCCCATGAGCTCTCATGAAACTCTCGCATAATCTGTATTTGCATCGCTACATCACAAACTACTCTCAAGGGCAAACCTCCTCTCTTTCTTGGATGCTTCCAAAGAAAACCATCCTTCAAGAAATACCCATAAGCCTTCCTTCTGATTTTCTTGAATTCATCATCTGTCCAATCAGCTCTTCGAGTCAATGAACTTAGATATTGTCCAATTTGCAGCCATTCATCAACATAAAGTTCTTCAATAAAGGCTTCAATAGTAGATACATGACAATCATGAATAAGGACAGAAGCAGCAAACTCTGTCTCATCATCTTCTGCAAGCATTGACTCCTCATCCTCATATCTCGCTCTAGAAAGCATGTCAGCAACTGGGTTATCTTTCCCTGCTATGTGTCAAAATTCTGGATTCAATGATTTGATATAGGCAATCCACCGAAGCATCGCTATATCTGGAGTCGAGCAACTAGTAATCATGCCAAGCAAAGGCAAACAATCTGTTTCCACAATAACTGAAGCTCCAATAAAATATCCTTTATCACACTTCAGTGCAGTGACTACTCCCCACAACTCTCTTTTAATATGCGGATATCTCCTTTGTCGCTCATTAAGAACTTTAGCTCCAAAGCGGATTGCATACCTATTTCCATCAGCATCATCCTGTCCCACAGCCCAACCTATGCCAATAGGGCTAGTATCAACTGTCAACATGATCGGCCGACCACATTGATAATCCGCCTTGCGTAGAGTAGGAGCTGATTGCAACAGCTTTTTGAGCTTACGCATGGCTTTTGAATGCTTCTCATCCCAATGAAATTTCTGCCCCTTTCGAAGCAGCTGATAGAGAACATCTGCAATATGACCAAAATGAGGAATCCAAATCATGTAAAATACACAAGCTCCCACAAATCTCCGCACCTCTGAAGTAGTCGAGCAATACTCTGCAATCCTGTTTATGGCATCCACCTTTGCAGGAGAAGGCTTTCTGCCATAATATCCAACCATATGCCCAACTATGATGACTTCATTAACAGCAAAGACAGATTTCAGCCCTGAAAGTGTCAAATTTACCTCCTCTAATCGTGTCAATATTTGCTCACAAGCAATCAAGCGGTCAGCCACAAACTGTCTACATCCACGCAAATCAAGACTTTCATTCTTTTCTTCTTCTGCACAACCCTTAATAGGCACATCATCTAGAAAAGGCATGGTAAACTGCGGAATATAGTCTCGAAGAACTCTATGCATAGCATTCATCATATGAGCAACTGAGTTTGTAGCACCTTGAGGCAAGGTACACATCCTCACAAGACCAATAGGTGTCCGCATAGTAGTAATATCCCTGCTTTCCAAGGCAAGCTGAAACTGATCATAACCTGAATACAAGTCACCTAGTGAATAGATGGCTCGTCCTGCAAAAGCCTCAACAAATTCATCCACAACTGGACCTGTTCCCACATTCCTGATTGTCACTTTGTTCACGGGCTGCATATCCTGAATAAATCTCAAAGTACCATTCTTCTTTGGTACAGTAAACCACCTGTTAGAATAGGGTGCAGAAGAGGGTTCCAAAATCCCCATTTTAATCTTCTCATTCAGCAATTCTATCAGCTTTGGCAAGTGTGCTTTAGGCACAGGTATAGGACGTATATTCCATGGTACATGAGGAACAGTGAAGATGACCATAGGTGCTACCAATTTGGGACTAATACAGCCAATTTCATGTGGAAAGAAAGCAAATGCCTTACCATGACGTCCAAGCATCTCTCTAAAACATTCTTTTTCCATTGGAAGCAAAAAATCATCATTTCCAATCTTCAATTCTGCAAGAGTTTCAGCTATAAACTTATGTCCAATATTTGCAGGATCCCTCAACATAGGCTGCTTCATAGCTTTTTCAATCTGTTCATCACTATCAGAAGGAAGCGGGCCTGCAACCGGCTTAACCTTCTTATCAACTGTTTTATATTTTGTGTCAACCTTGGCATCATTCAAGCACTCTTTCCTTTGCTGCAATTTCTGCAAATTTTCAGCATCTTTCAACTCTGTTGGCTGAAAAATTTCAGCCTTTAGCTCTTTGGACTGCATGGGTGCAGTCTGAAACTCTGTATGCAGAAATTTTTCTGCATTCAACTCTGTTGGCTGAATGAATTCAGCCCTCGGCTCTATGGACTGCATAGATGCATCCTGAAACTCTGTATGCAGAAATTTTTCTGCATTCAACTCTGTTGGCTGAATGGATTCAGCCCTCTGCAATTCTATTAGCTGATCAAGATCAGCCATAAATTCAGTTTGCTGAGTTTTCTCAGCCTCTAACTCTGTTTGCAGCATAAAACCAGAAATTTCCTGAAACATATCCAAGGTTTGCACAGGTATGACCTTTGAACCCTTGCATACATCAGTTTTCAGCATTGCTCTTATCTCAAACAATGTATCTGCATAAGACATCCCTTCATACAATCCATCCACATGCTCTTCTGCTTGCAAGATACCTGCATTCTTCAACTCTTTCTCCTTACGACCAATGTACTGCCTGGCAGCTCTAGGCAAATCTGAAATTTTCTGATAACTCACTGAACTATCTGAAGTAAACCCAACAAAGTTATTGGAGAAAGACTGACTGCCAGGAGGCGAGATCTCCTCTTTTCTCCGCTCCGTACCACTGGCGTCTCGCAAGACAGCGGTACCTAATGAAAATCCAACTCCTTTGCAGGTAGTGGTGCCTCATGCAAGGAGTCCTTGTTTCTCGGATGATTTACCCCAACAGTCATAAACTGAACAGCTCGCATACCATCTTTACTGCGTATTCGCGCATAAGCTAACCCATCATCCATCACTTTTGTTTCCATTCTTGCTTCTGTAATGAAAGGCTGTCCAAGAATAATCGGATAAGAGCATGAATCCTGAACAAAGCAATGATAATCCTCTTCAACATTACCAATAGAAATTCTGATACTCGGACAAGCAGCATACATATCACCAGAAGTATTATTGGCGGCTCTCATGCGCCAGCCATGCTCTGCATCCATAGGCCACTTGCCACTCTCATAAACACCTCGAGCAATAAGATTAATTTCAGAACCATGATCAACTAAAGCAATCAAGGAAATTTGTTTCTCTCCAATCCTTACCACTGTCTCAGTGGTTGCTCTAGCCCAATGACTTCGTGAAAAATGGCTGCGAGGAATGAGAATAGGGGTCTCATCATCTTCATACTGCATAGGCTGCACTATTTTTTCCAATTGCGGATTAACAGAAGCATTCTCAACCATCACTGCATCATCATGCTCTTCCCCAAGAGCTCCATGCCACAATCCCTGTAAAGCAGGTCCTTCCATCGCATGTCGTTTCCTCCGCAAAAGATCCTGCATCTGATCCTGTATTTCTCTTCTAGCAATCCCAAGAGCCTCTCCAACAGTAAAAGTGACTTCACTATTCAAAATTCTTTCATGAAAAATCTTACTCATATCCGTTTGCATATCAAGGTCTGACAAAAGCTTGAATCCTGGCTCTTTTCTTGGTTGCTTCTTTTCTTTCTGCTTGTCTCCCATTGATTGATCAGAACCTGTTTGAGCTGGAGAATTTGGCATAGGTGGAGCTGTAACAGGTGGTGAAACAAAGTCACCCCCTCTAGTCTTTTTGGAGGAGCTAGGACCCTCCTCACCTCTTCTTCTCTTTTCCTCAACCATGGCATCTAAACCCTGCATTTTAGCCATATAAGCAAAAATAGAATACCTGTCAACAGGAGAATCCCATCCTGTTTCTCCTCGGATGCTGGAGCCCACACAAGTCATAGTAGAAGTTTGAACTTTCCCTCTTCTCGCTATCTCCAAGGCAGAAGACCATAAAGCAGAGTCTCCATCAGATTTCTGCTCAAGCTGGACTCCAAAAGCTGAAGCATCTCCTCTAACACTCACATAAGCTGATCGCGCAGCCATATCATCAACAAGCTTCTTCATACCTCCCTTACCGAAGTTCGTGTCAAGAGGAGCGCCAGTCTCTGTCAGCCATATCTTTCCATCTTGTCCCCAGAACACTACATTCTTCTTACGTGCTTCCTGAAAAGCATCACAATCTCTGCAGTGTTGGTGCTCTGTACTATCACACCAAATACATCATCGCCCTTTTCTTTGACCAGCTGAAAAAGCAGTCACTGGAGCAGGTGCTACAGCAGGTACTGACATAAGTTGCTCCTTTAACTTACCAACTTCAGCTTTGACTGCTTCAATTGTCAAATCCGCCAAGCCTTTAATAACATCATCTACAGATAAGGGCACTGGAGCAGCAGGAACTGGTGGATTCACAACAGGAGGAGTAGGCTTAGGCAAAGAAGCAGCAGGGGTAGAAGAAGAAGTCTCCAAGGATTTTTCAGGAACTGATCCTGTATTTCGATGCAATCTTACTCTCCTGCGCTGCTTCTTGACAAGAGCATTCACAGCATCAATGACATGTCTCCACTCAGTCTTTAAACCTGAATCAGTAGCTTGATCTTCCAAAAGATCATCCAACTTTTCCTATAAATCAGCATCTGCAGCTTGCAAAAATAACTCCACTTTCTGCATCTCCAAAGCTTGCTGTTCAGTCCCATCCAACTGATCATAATGGCTTTCAAACTCTCGCAGAAGAGCGGTAACAGAAAGTCCCTTATTAGGCATAGAAACCCATGCTAAAAAATTCCTGCGATTCATAAGACCTGTATCCTCCAGGAAATATTCATCTTTTAATGCCTTTTTAAATTCAGCCCAACCTGCATGTGCCTCTTGAATTTCTGCAATTTGACCTTCAAGAGCGCGCACCACGATCCGCAAGAAGTAGCGGCTCCAAACATCTTGAGAAACCCCAAAAAACTTCATCTTTTCTTCATACAAATGCAGGTAAGTTGACACTTGCTGGCCATTAAACTGCTTCATCTCCTGTTGGACAGCTTTCAAAGCATCCATAGCATCACTGTCTCGTTTTGCATGAGCTTGCTGCTGCATATACATGCTAAATGACTGAAACAGGTTCTTCATGACATTATCATCTGTCATCTCTTCTTGCGAGTCTCCCATCTTGCTGATGACGCAGCACTTTCACGTCGGGTTCACCAGAATGTCGTAGAGTTCGTGCAAGAACTGTGAAAAAGTCAAGGAGTTCCTTTGACATTAGCAGCAGTTCATTCCTCTCTGTCGGCGTGAACCAGTCAAAGCAGATAACATTCTTTACTGACATAAGAAGAACCATGATAGCAGGTTGAAAACTCTCATTCTCCTTCTGCTCACAAATCTTCTTCAAAAGGGTCGTAAGTTCCTGTTGGATGCAAACATCCTGTTGAATACCAGCTTTGTGACTCCTTGACACAGCCAAGTCAATCAATGGTAGTCTGCCTTTGAGCTGCCCTTGATGCACTTGTACAGGCGATCAATCAAGCTCCTCATAGATATTGCGAGGGAGCTCATGGCTGAACCTCCAAGCAACTTGGTGTTGTATTAGTGAGACCAGCTATTGTGAAAGGGCTCAATTTTGCACTGAGGTCCAAAGAAAAAGTCTGCTTTTATGGAGCTTGTGGCCTAGTTACACTAACAACGCTTTTGTTGCACTGGCTTCCCCTTGGATCAGTAGAAGGAGCTACTGTAGCTCAACTTGAACTGAAATTTCAGAAAAAGTCTCCTTTTACGAATTTTGCGGCCCAGTAATCGTAACAAAGGCCCCTCTTTTTGTTCCAACTGCTTCATGTTCAGGGTTTCTCCCTGTTATTTCGGGGAACACCATGTCTGTAAACTGCAAGCTCTGCGTCTGTGCAGGAAAATGTTGATATATTGAGAAGCCCCAGTGAGATGGAACGAGAGGTGCAAACTGGTAGCCCGGAATTCCTTCCTGTCGCACAAAACCCTTATTACTGGCAGTCGAGCTCGTCCTGTGGAACGGCAGTTGGTGGTCTCTGGCCCAAACAGAGCCATGCAAGAAAATTTTCCATAAAGAAAAGTGCACACTTCCAGCATTTATCGGCAATTTTAAGGTCCATGCTGCGTCAGGAGATCTTGGATGGAACGATCACGGGCCTCCCAATAAAGAGCTACAGACACCAAAAGAACAAGTACCACAGTGCCTCAAGTGGCTACAATACCAAGCTAGCCTCTGAAGAATCTGTGACTGCCAGACGACGCACAAAAACAACAGAACATCAGAAGCTCTCCCTCAGAACACCTAGGACATGATCCGCACGCTTCAAGAAACTCAGATAGAGCTAATATAACAGCAGCATCATAGGGAGAAGAACAAAGACGAATCGGATCTCAGAAGCAATGATGGCCTCAGACACAAAGATTGGTGATCGTCTTCTATTATTTAGCATTATCGGAGTGGTGCACGACGACAGTGTCTCATCACAGGCCATCATTAGTCACCGCAGAGCCGACGTAGCAGAAAGAAAATCGATGTTGAGAAAGAGATGGACTTCTTGAGGCAGATCTTCTGCTCCTCTCAATGAGCTTTGCTAAGATTGAAGGCAGGATCGTTTGGAGCTGCTAGACGATGTCCAAACTGATCACAGGCGCCATCTTCCCCTCAGCTTCGTCTTCTGCAGCTTTGTCATCACCTTTAGTTGTCACCTCGCTGAACGCTGAATTGATGATTCATTCAGTCCACGTTGATCGTCGCTTGATGGCAGCCCCCAGATGGCAATCACGACCAGCAGAGCAACTGTACATGAGACGTATTGGCCGTGCCTCCTTTTTCCTCTCTGTCCATCATCTTCATGTTTTTCTTCCACTCTCCACACTTACTCTGCATAGTGCCCTCTTCACTCTCTCTCCTTTCGCCATATCAAGCTCCAGCATTCGTCCGGCCCTTTGGTCCTCTCGTCCCCCACACAGCCCGCCATTCTTCCTTTTTCAAAAATATCCCCCTATCTCCCCAGAATAGGCTAGCACTTTGTGACTTTGCTATCTTTAGAGAGGGAAATGGACCCTTTAAAGTTTCCAAAGAGGAAGAGGGGATTGAACCTTTTGAATTTTCTTGTGTAAGAGGTCCAACCTCTTTTATTGCTGCAGCCATTTCTGCAGCCTTTTCAGGCATGCTTGAAATATTAGTGTTGATGGCTGGAATTACATGACTGAACGTTACCTCTTTCTGTTGAGCATTATGATCTCTGTTTCCAGCAGAATGAGGTAAGTGGGTAGTAATTACGTTAGCAGAAGTAGCAACATGATCAGGAATTTGAAGAATATTCTCAATGAGATCAGCATCGCCCCAAGCAGCAAAATATTCATCTTGTTCACAAAAATCTCCAAGAAGATTATAAATATGGGCAGCCTGGTTAGTGGCTTCAACATAGTCAAAAATGTCATCACCAGAATGAACGTCTAGATTAGGCGCATGCATTAAGGAAATATATACATTGGATGCGAATTATTAAAATGCTAACACAAATGCCCAACAAAAGAAATGGAGGTGTATACGACTCGGATGCGCAGCAATACGACAACGTATGCACACAAGTGTCTGTTATGCTGGCTGAAAATTATACAATAAAGGTAGACTTAATTACCCTTGATATGGGCCCCATGGATGTTGTTTTGGGATGTAATTGGCTTCAACAGTTGGGAAAATTTTCTATGGACTTCTCTCAGTTGTATATGGAGTTTGTAATGCATGGCAGCTTGTACATTTGGAGGGACTCAAAGAACTTGTAGATTTTTAGCTTATAACAGCAAGACAACTCAAAAAGGAAATTAAGAAATGCTCCCAGATCTTTGTCTTGCATTTGCATAAGAATAATGACGACCAGCACACCTTGGGGAAGCAAAATGCAGCACTAAAAACGCTTTTGGCTGAATATGAGGACCTATTTCAGTCCCCCCACCACCCTCCCTCCTCAGAAGTCGGTGGATCACCTGATTGACTTGAAGCCCCATGCCAAGCCCATCAATAAACCCCCATATCGACTCTCAAAATGTGAGAGAGAGGAAGTAGCTAAGCAAGTCAAGGAACTCACTGAAATGGGATTCATAGAGCCTAGCTCTTCCCCTTATGCCTCCCCGGTTCTATTGGTTAAGAAAAAGGATGGATCCTTCCGGTTGTGCATTTACCACCGTGATCTCAATAAGATCAGCGCCAAAAATAGATATCCCATCCATCGAATCGATGACTTTCTTGATGAACTCAAGGGAGTACGCTACTTGACCAAGATTGATTTGCGATCTGGTTACCACCAAATTAGAATGAGGGTGGGTGATGAAGTCAAAATAGCTTTTCGGAGTGATCGTGGCTTGTACCATTTCCTTGTCATGCCATTTGGTCTCACTAATGCACCCGCCATGTTTCAGAGCTTAATGAACAAAATGTTGCAGCCATGGCTTTTCCAGTTTGTGTTGGTATTCTTTGATGATATGCTCATTTACAGCAAGTCACTGCATGAGCATTTGAAGCATGTCAGACAAATTTTTGATATACTAAGAGAGCACCGGTTATTTGCCAAAGAAAGCAAGTGTGTATTCATGCAAACAGAGGTTGAGAGACTTTTAAATTCACGGAGCAAAGTTGCAGTAGCTAACCCTTTATTGAGCTTTTCAATCCAATATATAAATGTCTTTTTAGTTACCAATCCTACATCTTCCAAGAAAAACTCTTCTCTCAAAGCTTTCTTGAAAGTTGACCAATCAGCATCTCTTCTATGTAACTCATCAATCCGATCATGCAATGCATGCATGGCCAAATGAGAGAAAGACCGACTCCATGAATACTGTGGTACCCCATGACACATCTTTTCTTCATACAATAGGATAAAGGCCGAAAAATTTTGACATTTGAACTGCTTCATTCTTGTCCCATTGCCAGCAATGCATCATAGCTAAGGAATCAATTCTTTCTACTTCTTGCCAAGTTTGCATTTGTTGTTTTAACAACAACTGTTGCTATTGTTGTTGCTGCAACAAAGCAATCATTTTTTGTAAAGTAGCAACACCACTTGATCCAATAGAATCTCACATCTTTACACACCTCTACTGCTGACTTTAACGTTGGGCTCACCACTTGTCAGAGCATTTACGGTCTAAAGTCTATCGCGGGGATAAGAGACAGTAGGGTGAAGCGAGATTTAAGGAGAGGAGTAGGCAGAAGAGAAGGGGTTCGAAGAAATAAAAGACGTACAAGAATACTCACAGAAAGAAATAGGAGATGTAGAAGAATACTCATAGATATGAAGCCTATTAGTCTATTTCTACATTATGAGAATATAAAACTCTTGTAGACAAAAATGTGCATAAAATATTTCATTCCTCTATGCTGCTTAGACTGCCAATCTAATGCTTCCATTAGCTCTAAAAGCGGGGTAAAATACTAGCACACTTAGCCAGAATTATGCCAGATCACTCCTTCATCTCCCACTTCGGAGTGCTATTCATTGCCTGAAAACAGCAATCGTGCATCGCGCAATTTTTCCAATCCCTCTTTTTACATAAAATCCTCTCAAAATGGCTGAAAGCTACATGCTTTCTTTTACATGTCATCCTAATCTAGAAGTTGGCTACAGATTTATGGATTTTTACAAGAGATAATATCTAAAATATCAAAATTTGACTAAAACTTATCCAAAAATCTAATATTTTTGAAGCATGGACACTATAGACACTAACACTAATGTCTAAAATGGCATTGATTCTCTAGATCAATAAGAAAGCCACACTCTAGAGTTTTGCACACGTGGTGTGTACGTAGCGGCATGACAACGTTGTCCTCAAACTCTCACTAGAGGCATTTCTCCTAGACTTGCTCCTTCTCCTTGGCCCCCTCTTAAGAACCCACCATTGGGATATTTCCCCTATTTCCACAGCTAGAGATTTTACTCTCGAACTATCACTAAGATGGCTTCAAAATCCTCAATGATATTACACATTACATATTAGACACATTAAATATACATAATCTTACAAAATATGATTTTATATTTTAATTATATTTATTAATTACTACTAAATTAAATATAAATATATTTTGATATTATATTCCATAATATGCACATAGTACAATATACTAATATAAAACGATTTAGATTAAAATAGTATAACTTAAAAATAAAATGTAATATGATAAATTTTACTATTTTCAAAGATGGAGTTCTTTATGTACCTACTCACATGATGAGCCATTTACTTATTCTTTGAAGTCATGCATCAATCAATTGTATGATCTAAGTCCTAGTTTGGCTGCTTTTAATAAATGTTTGAAGGGGGAATATTTTCTAGAGGATCTTAGGAAGGATATGAGACAAAGCTTTCACAAGTGGGCCTATTAGCCAACTAAGCTTCTTCAAAAGTTATGAGTCCAAATTCAATGAGAAGGATGCTATAGGATGAGCAACCTTAGAGCTTCAAAAGGTGGAATTTTTCTTACAAGAAACGAATCCCATGCTAGAAGCACAACTAGGAGAGCTTTAGGAGGACAAGATGCAATCTATGGGCTTGAAGGCTGACTCCTAGGATGGAATGGACACTACCACCACTTTGGGAGCACTTTTGTGAAGCGATAGATGTGGAAGTTGCAACTACAGAGTGGCATTATCTAACTTACAATCCCTACTACTACCATGCATTGTGCCACTCCACCGGTAGCTCCAGTCTTTCTATCTACAATCACTCATGTTCCTTCTCTTGCCATGCCTATACCTCCTATGCATACAAAGTCATCTCTAGCTAAGGTGGATGCATAAGGAAGATTGCAGAGCTTTGTACATTAGTTTTGAGGTGAAAAGATTTGTTGGAGCATTGTGTTTTATATTATATGGATTTGGCATTTTTCCCATGTTTCAAATGTTTTGTACTATTTGCTTTGCAAGGGGAAAATTTTTTTTTGGAATGAAAGTCATGCAAGAGATATGAGAAAGATCAAGTAGTTATTACAACTTTCTCCAACTCTCAAGAAGGTAGATTATGATTGTGGGAGACCTATTGTGATCATAATCGACACTAGCCCTATTGGGATAGCTATTGTTCAAGATGATGAGAAAGGACAGAGCTATGCAATTCACATTGGAGCAAAGGTTTCAAATGAAAGGCAACAAAGGTATCCACAAATCAAGCATGAGCTTTGAGATATTGTGGCCACACTCAAATGTAATAAATATTATTTTATTGGTGCTTCAGTGGTTGTGGAAACTAATTCACTACAAGATACAGACCACATACTAACATTCAAAGTGATGCAAATATTCATTAAAAAAATTTCCCTTCTCATTACTAAAAGCATCACTATAAGCGTCTCTACAAAGTTGTTGTAGGTAGATCATTATTTGTGTCACTATCTACATTACTATTACTGCCACTTTTACGTCACTAATAGAGACATTGCTATATTACATCACTTTTGTGACACTAATAGAGATGTAGATAGAAACACAAATAACAATTCTTTGAGACAAAAATAGTGATATGTGCAATAAATTATTGATGCAAATAGCATTGTTTATAGAGAAAAAAAATTGTTTTGCTGCCCTACCACCCACATCACCATGTGCTAAATAGTATTCTACGAAGCTATAACATATTAGATATGCAATTGTCATTAAGAGGTGCACAAAAACTACTTAAAACCACAAGACTAATAACTCATAAAATAAGTACAAGACTGGTGATGAAAACTTATAAAATTACTGGAACCATGGCGAGAAGAGTAGAAAAAAACATGAAAATCTAACCGTGAATATCACAAAGTGTGATTTTATACAAAGCATGATAAGTATATTTGAGGAATGCTACACGAAAGAGGACTCCATGATCACACGACCAAAAAAGAAAATGATGTGTGCTCCATGAATCTAAGCGCATGCTACAGATCCTCGCCATCTGAAAGTGCATCCTGGCACAAAGGTGTATCGAACAAACTCTACAAAATGAACAAACAGACATTGGTCCACCATACATAATGCATTACCAAAAAAAAAAAGACTATAGACAAGAAAGAGGATTGACTTATTGGGCTATGGCACATGCACAATCTATCAATAAGTGTAGTGAGACTATATCTCTCCACATATCAAGTCTCCAAACACATGTGGGATATTGATTTGTGAGGGAGTGTTGCAAAGAAAAAATAATAGCATTGTTAGAAACAAGGTTGCTAGTACAAGTGATTACAAATAAGAAAGCGAGAAGAACCAAAAGAAAACTTACAAAGTCCTTCAAAGAAGTTTCGTTCCTACCACTCCTGACATGATGCACAATCCCTACCTCCAATTGTGACCTCATTGTCTCCCAGTATTGCTGCCATCAACCTAGAGCATTTATGGCATTCCCCATGAGTCTTTGACAATCCTATGTGTCTAGCTACTCAAGCTTTGAGACACCACTCTTGATTGCCTTGTGTGCATCTCATCATCTATGTGTGACATGTATGCACGTATACACTCCATTATCCACCTAGTGGAAAATCTCTTTACCGTCATGGGGTACTAGAAACTCATCATGCAAAGATGCCACTACATAGTCCTTGCTCCCTTTTGGTATATTCTTTGAATGGTCCAGAACATTGTGCCTAAATACTTATTGGCACAACTCTATCATGTGAGACATCAGCCTCATCATTCATGATCATAGCACATATCCTATCATCTACGAGGTATCCATACCCTACTAGGATATCTCTAAGGTGTGGCCTCTTCTACCTACAACCACACTATCGTGATGTTGCGTATCCACCACTAGAATCTAAGGCAGACATTTTCGCCAAGATTTTTACACATTAGTCAGCGTTATTAGGAATTTATTTTCCATTGTGTGTGCCTCTTTGTTTGCATTTGTATGACACACAAGCACCTGTAGCTGCAGTTGTCGATTTTTATGATGGAGCTCGCTTTGGCCTTGGAAGTTGGAACTAAGGCTGGGATAAGTACCAACAGAATACATGCACGTGATAAGTACTAGGCCGTAAAAGATTTGCCACCACCGCAGGTACGAGATTCTTCCAATGGGGCTGTTGCAAAAGCTGAGGGAGATGCAAAAGTTGTTCTTCTAGCTGCCAACGAAGCTCAAATCAGGAGACAAGAGAGCCGGTGTATAGAAGAGTATTCGTCTTCAAGCTCCAAAAGAAGAAGCCGTTGTTATACCGTCTTAACTACATTACATATGGCCCATCAGCAGGCTCAACATCAGATGGTCTCATGATCTTAGTAGGCAACTTTTACAAAAAGCAAAATTGATAAACATGGCAAATTGATTGACAAAAGATACGGCATACGCGTTGAAGATTCAAGAAAGGTGGCAAAAAACCTTCGTT
The DNA here is from genome assembly GCF_053477565.2 of Lygodium microphyllum. Lineage (NCBI taxonomy): Eukaryota > Viridiplantae > Streptophyta > Polypodiopsida > Schizaeales > Lygodiaceae > Lygodium > Lygodium microphyllum. Next base: position 42,963,662 of record NC_141140.1, on the reverse strand, counting down.
ACAGCTAGCTTTAAAGCTTTAAACCTAAAAGCCATTATTTTTATGATGCTTGCTTTAAAAACAACCTATGAAAGAAAAGAAAAAGCCTCTCAATGAAAAATCTATATAAAGGATTATGAGGAGATTCGGAGGGACATATTCCTTGAACACTCCTTGTTATCTCCAAGAAGACCGTGAAGAGAAGCTCTTGAGTTGAGCTTAATGCTCCTCACTTTTTCAACATGTTCGTGAGATCTCGCCCATTGAAATCAAGTGTGAACGGCTTGAGGTTGAGAGTAAATCCCTCAATGCCTTCTTCGTAGACCATCATCGAGTTTTTGAAAAAATGTTTGAGGACGAGCTTTAAGCCCCTTGCCTACATGGAATATACTATCATCGTGAGTCGCTATGGAGATTGGCTTGATTTGAGCTTAACACTTCTCGCCTATTTTTCAAGATTGACGACAAATTTTGTACGACATCAGGCTTTTGAGTCGAGCTTTGTGCTCCTTTAAATTCTTCCATAAAATTTGTCATCCTACCTTCTTCTCTTCTCTCTCAGATTGAATATTCATCGTATCTTTTCTGAAACTCTTGTGATTAAAAATTGGGAATCTTATGAGCAAGTAACTTACCAATATTTAATAACAAGTATTTTTTTTTCTCATTCAAAATTCTTTTGGATAAATTTTTATTTCGTTGACTTCTCCCATCTCAAAGCGTCCTTGCAGCAAGCGACTTCACGAACCCTTGCGCGAATCCTGTGTGACATCTAGTGAACATGACATGAAAGTGTCACTTGTGATCATCGAGATGGAAGACTCTTCGAATAATCCACCTTCATGATCGAGTGCTTCTTTCTTTTCGACTGATGAGATGAGGAATTTATTGCAAACTCTTTCTTCATCCATTATGATTCAGAATTAGCAGATGCAGTTATCTATGCAATAGCAGCAACAGTTACATTAGCAACAATTAGATCAAGAACAAGAGCATATGCATGGTGCAACCAAGGCAATCGAGGCTGTGATTAGTGAGCACAAATTATTTTATGGTAGCTCGAATGTTTCAACCTATCTTAAAGCCTTTGAAACTTGCCAATTCACTCTTTCGGAGTTCCGTCCAACTGGAGCAACCTACGGCTTGTCGCGCCTCCTTTACAGGTTAGAGTGACCAATTTATTTGTGCAAGACTCAAACTGGAATGTTTTCAAGAAATCACTCAAAGATGAATATTTACTGGAGGATTATGGTATTGCTACATGGACGACATTCAGAGAGTGGGTTTATCTGTCCAACAAAGGACTTGTTGCTTCTTGAGTTGTTGCGGGAGTTTGAAGAGCCATATAACTAGTTCAATGCACTATTGTTTTGAACTCGGAGAAAGTGGAGTTATTCTTGTAGGCGACTAATCCTACACTTTAGGATGAGTTGGGAGAGCTTCTTGAAGATCGTACACAACCTATGGGATTGAAGACGGATTGGTAAGATGTTGTTGATGCGGTCTCTACAGTGATAAAGAGGCAAAGATAAAAGGCTCTCTTGTAGAACCGAATGCAAGCACCATCAGCAATGTCTTCTCCTACTTCTCCTATTGCACCATCCACTACTTCTCCTATTTCTCATTCTATGTCTTTACCTTCTTCTATGCCTATTCCTGTTGCGGTTGTTAGACCATCTACAAAATTGATTGTCAAAGATATGGTGGAAGAAATTTCAAAGAACTTAAAAGACCTTCAAATAAAGATGACCAAAATGGAGCAGCAGCCACTTAGTCCAGCTCCAAGTTCAGCCCCGACTTCTTCTACTCCTACAAATTCTTCCAAGAATGATCGCGTTCACTGTTGCATGTGGTGTGATAGTCCAAATAATAAGTGGAAGGACTATCAAGATTTTGAAGAGGAAAAAATGGTGAAGTTGGTAGTCGAGAAGGACAAGATTATATGTTTTGAAGGTATAGAGCAACAGATTAAACCAAATTTTGGTAAAGGTGGTATCACAAAATTGTTGGATGATTCTCTTTTACACTCTTCTTATGTGATGCGAGAGGTGGCAAGAGAAGCTGCTGCCTATGGTCTTCAATTGGAGTAGTTATCGAAGGATAAATATCCTTCATGGTCCTATGCATTGCACGTAGATGAGAAAGGAAAAGCTTCATCATCCAAACTTTCAACCATAGGAGATGCGATAAAAAAAGGGACTGGATGAAATGATCGAGTTGATGTCTTTCCTATCTATGCTTATATGGTGAAATATCAAGGATTTGAAGCGCTTGTTGAGGAGAAGTGGAAAAGAGAAAATGATCAGTCTAAAGGACCAAAGAGGGTGACTAGGAGGAATGATCCAGCTTCTCAGCCTTCTTCTTCAGACCAAAACAGAGTATGGCTGATGTTCAGAAGCCAAAAGTACATGAAGATCAAAAAGCCCCAAAGATAAAGGATCCAAAGTTAAAAAAGCAACCTAGATTCAAGTTGCTTTCCAACATTGAGATGACTACAGACTTGAAAAAGGTACTTGAGGATCTGATTTTGAATTGTAAAATTGAATTTACTATTAGAGAAGTCTTGGGGATTGCCAAAAGAGACTTCATGATGTTATCATTGACATCATTAAATGAAAATGATAGGTTATTGAAGAGCCGACACAGGATGTGATCCATTGAGAGGCTTAGCTGTTGTCGAGTCTATTATCTATGGGTTGCAAATTATGGAGATTGATTCTGATGAGGAGACTATTGAGGATTCTACAGCTGGAGCTTTATGTATGCAGTCCAAGAAGTCTCTTCAACCTTTACTTCAGCCTGTATAGTATTCTGAGAGTGACAATGTGCCTAGATTGGTGCCTCGTAGCCATTTTTCTCGTAGACACTTGGCTCCTGCAACTAGAGAGACTGTAGTCAAGCTTGGTGAGACAGAGACTCCTTTGTTGCTCTTTTAGATCATGGCTTTGCGATTAATGTCATAGTGCGAGGTCTATATGATACTAGTAGATGGCCACTTGATGTGGATCATGGTTATTGGTACATGCATGCGGCCAACAACACTGTAGGAGATTTGTATGCTACTTGTCCAAACTTGAAGATTTCTATTGGAGATGTGGGTGACTCTTATCATTTCTTTGTGTAGGACTCTTTGTTCCTATCCTCTTATTTTGGGACAGCCACTTGTTGCTAAGTCTCAGACGGAGACTAAGTTTCTGGACGATGGGTCTGCCTATGCATGGATCTGAAGCAAAGATGGAAAAAGGAATGTCCAGTTCATAACAATTTGTGTCAACCATCACCAGAATAAGGATTCTTTGAGGGATTTCCCTCTTCTAGTGGGAGAGACGGATTTTTGTTAGGTACCACTGTCTTGCAAGACAATAGTGGTATGAGTTAGGGAAAGCTCTCGCCTCTTAGCAACGACACTTTTTCCTCATGTATTTATGGTGTATCCATTGAAAGTACTTTGTGTTTTCAGCATATTTCTGATATGCCTAGAAACATCATATTCGAAAATACGGGAATTTCCCATAAGTTTGGGACACATGGTCAAATCTTTGGATTTGTCATAACTTGAACATTATAACTCCAAATTGAGCGCTCTATAGCTCAATAGATTCCATTTTGCAAGCATTTTTCAATGATATGTCACATCATACGGTTTTGAGAAACTTATGGGCATGTTATCCGGGTGCCACCTTTTTAGCATTAAAAAAGTGAGAATTGAGAGATTCCCAAACTCACCAAAATTTTTTTTAGAGGTGCTAGGCAATATGTGAAAAGAAAATAAAAAGAATTGAACCTTGCAGGTGTTTTGCAGGAAGAAGATCGGGTAGATGGTCTCTATGATGGGCTTTCATGCTCAAATACTATGAAAGAACTTTCAGTATTGCTAAATATTGACAATCAAGAGTTGTCATATGTCATATAACATGTCCATTCTCTAGCAATGTATTGGAAAATTGGAGATTTCATGCTTCAAGAGAATTTGGGTGCTGAGAATTCTCAGCAAAAAGTGTTCTTTGCTAAAATATTTTAGCAAAAAGAGTTGGATGCTGATGTTTATACATAGCCAAATTTGTATTTACCAGGATATTTTCAACAAGGGTTGAAATTTGCAGGTTGTAGCAATGAAGGAAGAGTTTAGAAAAAATATAAAACAGTTGACAAAAGAAGACCAGTTGCAAAACCGCTACCTTTGGATAGTGATGAGATGATTAGGAGAGCTGTTATGCAACCTCCTTTACGAGATCCTACTGGTATTGATCACAAGTTTTCAACTGAGATACTAAAACAGATGAAGATTGGGTCTGAAGATTTTCTACTTCCAAAAGAGCTAAGATGTTTTGAAGAGATGTTGTGTAGACATGGGACAGCTTTTGCTTTTTTCCCACATGAGATTGGATGCATTGACTCTAGGGTTATGATGCCCATGGTTTTTTTTACCATTCCGCATGTCCCTTGGAATCTACGGCCTATTCCTATGCCTAGGGCTCACTTGCCCAAATTGGTGGAGCTTTTGAATGAGTGGATCAGGATGGGGATTCTAAAGTAATCTTTAGCTCCATATTCCAATAGATAGTTCATAGTTCCTAAGAAGAATGGAACACTTAGATTCATACAGGACTTATAGCTAGTGAACAAGGTTACTATTCAAAATGTTGGTGTAGGACCTATTGTGGATGAGTTTTCCAAAGCTTTTGCTAGACGTGCTATCTATTCACTCAGTGATCTTTATTCTGGATATGACCAGTTCCAGCTTGCCCTTGAGAGGAGAGATTTGACTATGATGAAGACACCTTTAGGCCTTGTCTGAATATGTATGCTTCCGCAATGATCTACTAATTTGGTTGCCCATATGATGAATGGAATGAACAAGGTCCTTCAATATTTTATTCCAAATCTTTCCATGCCTTTCATTGATGATCTTCCTTTTAAAGATTAATTAGAGAAAGAAAATGATGAGACTTTAGATTATCATGGATGCAGGTTTTTTGTGGCTTCACATATTATAGATGTTGAGAGGATTCTTTGCAAGCGAGACGAAGTAAATTTGACCTTCTCATGGATGAAATCTATTTTTGGAGCTAGAGAAGCTTTGATTGTTGGACAAATGTGTGGATATTATGGCAAGAATCCTTCCCCTGCGAAGGTTGATGCCATAGAGAAGATTGTGTATACTTGCTCTTCTACTTCTGAGGTTCACAGGTTTCTTGGAGCTTGTGTGTTTTATCTTATTTGGATTCCTTATTTTGCTCATATTGTAGATGATCTCTACCAGCTCTTAAGGAAAGGGCAATGTTTCTCTTGGGAGATGAGACATACGAAAGCTATGCAGAAATTGAAGAAATTATTGAGAGTTGCTCCGACTCTTCAAAAAGCAGATTATGAGTGTGGGAGACCTATTGTTCTTTTTTTGATACTATTCATATCGGCATTGGATGGGCTATTGGCGAAGATGATGCAGATGGGAATAGATATGCTATTTGGTTTGGGGCAAAACTCCTAAACGAGCGGCGATGCAGGTATCCACAAATTAAGAGGGAGCTCTTAGGAGTTGTCACTGCTCTCAAGAATGACAAAGAGTACTTCATTGGAGCTGCTGTGGTGGTTGAGGTTGCTTTTTTGCCTCTTCTAGGTATGATCATGAGTTGTTTTACTCCAGATATTGCCATGCTTAGGTGGATTGGATACATAAAATCCATGAATCTTGAGTTCAGGAACATAGCAAGTAAAAACAACCTAGTAGCTGATATGCTTTCATGAGCGAGGTATGATGATATGGATTTTTCTTGCATTGATGATGTTGATGATGGGGCTGATCTTTTAGCCATGTATGCTAATCATATTTGTTATGTGTCTGCTTTGGAAAGCTTTGATGAGTCTTTGTATATAGAAGAGTATTTACAGATTGGACGTTATTTGAGTACCATGTCTAGACAGGATGGATGGACTGATGAAAACTTCAAGAAGATTAGGAGAAAAGCTTATGGTTTCTCCTTGCAAAGCGGGCTACTTTGGAAGCATCCACGAAAAGTGAGGAGGATAGCCATTGAGAGTTGTTGTAACGTGTCCACTAGTATCATCCAGGACACGTCTTAGCAGTCCATCGGAAAGGATGTCTAGAAAGCTCCGCCCGGCACTCCCATGGAATGTTACGGGATTTGCGATCTAGGTCTTCCCGCGTTTGCCATGTAGCAGAAGTATCCTGGCCATTCCCACTTAGGATCGACCGGAATTAGGGTTTTTCTGATTGGTCATTACCTAACAGCAACTAGTGCCGGACCCAAGGGAACTACTTTACGCAGAAATGCCAAGTCCGAAGCGGATTCACGCTGCACTTGGTTCAAGGAGAATGGAAAACGAGAGGGATGCAAAGCTCAACCTCTTTGCCATAAGGCATAGTCCCATTCTGTTCCCCTAAAACAGCGTAAATCGGGTAAGACATAACTCTAGGTCATCGCTTTCGTTATTCGTGTCCTTTGACGATCATCCCGCTGTTCTTCGAGATTTGAGAAAAGTTTCCGGCCAATCAGGACCACCCAACCGTAGGACGGACCCATGGCCCATCCTCCGCACTTTCCTCGGTTTGTTTTAGTTATGTAATTATCTAACACATTAATTTGACATGTAACAATCAGCTTTTTTAATTAATCCGTTAAGCATTGGTTCCTTCACGTAATCTTATCACGTGACATAGAAAAACAATATCAAACAAGTTCTTTATTAACTTATCATCATTTTTATCTTTGAAATACAAGGAGTTCCGCCCGTAGGCTTGTCCATAATCCACCCGAAGGCTATCCAATAATCCATAGGGATCACTAATCCAAGCTTCTGCCCGTAGACTAGTATGCGGGCCTCGAGATCCAATCCCGAGTCACGTTACCCTCTTGTGTAGGACCTGAAAGGTGAGGGATTTACGGCCAGAGCCCCCCTGGCACCCAAGTTTCCTCCTGCTCCAAGTAGCCTCAACGGAGAGACCTCTCGCGGCGGGTTCGGTCCATGTTCCCGGCGCGGTAAACAACCCCCTTGGTTAGGGTCAGGTAGGCAGTCGGGGGTAACTGAAGCTGCCTCTCCCTTCAGGCCTTGAACCTGAAGTATAGATATTTATTTAATTTGTAATTCATAAATCAAACAATCCTCTAAAATCTCTAGCAAGCACAAACAGTACTTCCATTAACTAATCTTGTTGTTGGCAAACTGCTAAGGAATGATTCTTTCCTTTCGAATGCATCAGCACTCGTTCCAGGGTGTCTTGCCACTTGGCAAGGTCCCTTATATTTTGGGTTAGGGCGTACCCTATTAACCCAACTTGGTCAACCCTAAAGTTCATTAGATACTTTGGTTTCCGGTTTTTAACTTTCCTTATTTAGAAGGATATCAAAGAATATATCCTTTTGCAAGATAACTTGCGTAAGGATCCACCATCCTTGCTGAGGGTACTTAACCTTCCTTCTTGTGAATCAATGACAAGACCATATGACTTCGTACTTGCTGCGCAAGTCCTGCATCGTAATATACGATGAAACAATCCGTTTTAGTTTCTTTAAGTTGACGTTTGTCAGACCTAGGATCTCTTTTTAAGAACCTCAGGGACAAACCCTAGTTCTTTTTATTACGATTTATTGACCCTACAATCAGGGAAGGTAGGCAAGTATTTAAGGTGTAACGTTTCTTGGTTTTTAAATCATTTCCAAGGCATATTTAACTTTTAGAAGGTAATATTGAGATCACCTCGGCATGATTTGTTATCCTTGTGACAATTGATTTTTCAATCCTAAACTTTATTGCTTTGGGGTTAGGTAAATTCAATTAATCTTCCTTTTTCCTTGCGAACGAACTCATGCCAAATAACAATCTTTTCCTTGCTAAGATATGTAGCTAGTAATGATAACTTCCTAGAGTTCAAGCAACGTAAGAAACCTTTCATGAATTTCATCTTCTATGATGATTCGTTGCAAAAACGAATAGGGTTAATGGTGCAAGATGCAATTTTTATACCTTTAAGATTTAACCGAAATATACTACTATAGTAGGTAGATAATCTTGCTCGTAATTCTTTTCAATGCTTGATGCTATTTGAAGGAAACTATGTTTTATACATTATCATTTTTGCATGTTCAATTAAACTAAACTCCTTCATCGTAAATAACTAGGACAAGATATATCTTATCCCTAACAATTCATCTTGCATGATTGAATTAAAACCGATATAAAACCAAGAAGGAAAAACCTGGTTTTGGGGTGAGATATCCACATGGATACCGGGAGATGACCCTCCCGCAGCTACTCCTTGGACTTTCTTAGGCGGCATCGCAGTTGTAATCCTTCGAACGTGAAGGAAGCTTTTTACTCTCCTTTTCGGATTTCCACCATCTCTCTTTCGAGGCAAGGAGCCGTTTAAAGGATTGACCACGAGAAGGGATAATAAGACCTTTAGGGTCTTAGCTTCTTCGGAGAGGGAAAGGTTTATAAAGCCTAAGAAGGCCCTATAGGGTATATACATGGCAAAAAGGTTATGGGTGAGTGTGGCTTCGCAACCATATGAACCTTGGGAGAACTTTGGGCTTGGGGTAAAAGGTATAGGAAGGGGGATTTTTAGAGAGGTTTTAGGATACGAAGTAGTAAAGGTTTTAGGGATTTTAACCCGGAGTGATAGGGGAAAGGTGAAGGGTGAAGGCTTATAGCACGGGGAAGGAAAAGGGTGGGTAAGGAAAAAGGGGACACGGGGGTTAGAAAGGGCTTAGGGGGTGTGTTAAGAAAGAAGGAATATGCGGGGGGGGTGAAACACGGGGTTTCAACACAAGATGGGACTTATAGATTTAGGCACGGGGGGGAATTTGTGGGTTATGAGGCCAAGAGGTGTGGGGTTTAATGGGCCCACGGGAAGGGTTAAGGCCTTAAGATCCGGGCGGGGTGAAAGGATTTCTAATGGGGTAGAACCGGGAGGGGGTAAAAGGGTTCTAAGAAAAACCGGGGAAGGAGGGGGTTTAGTGTAAAAAGGGATATGGGGGGTGAAAGGGGGCTTAATTAGCTCCCCCCCTTAGGAAGCTTCTTCAAGGAAGCTTCCATACCCATGTGATAGGAGGGGGGGTAACCAGCCATCCGACGGCGGTAGAAACTACGACCGGGATCTTCCGCACCACCCTCCCCCCACTCTATCCGACCGAAAAGGAGAAAGGGATTGCTATCACTATGGCTTCCTCCTATAATAGAAGTTGAGTCGTATCCAAGCTTTATAAAGTATCGATTCGTTCAACATGTATGGGATGAGACCATATTTGGAAAGCTCATACTCCTCAGTCATTGACAAGCAATTTGTCGGACAGTATTCAACGCAGTTTCCACAGAAGATGCAGACTCCAAAATCAATGCTATAATTTTCTAATCTTTTTTTCTTAATGCCATTGATGGATTCTGCAAGATTAGGGAATTTAGGAATGCCTTGCGACTGAGTGCATCGGCAACTACATTCTCCTTTCCTGGTCGGTACTTGATTTCAAAATCCTATTCCTCCAATACTTCAATCCACCGACATTGTCTCATGTTGAGCTCGTTCTGGGTAAAAATCCATTTGAGACTCTTATGATCGGTTACTAGAGTAAACTTGTTACCCAACAGGTAGTGTCTCCAAAGCTTTAGAGCATGGATGACGGCTAGTAATTCCAGATCATGCATGGCATAATTCTCTCCATGACTCTTCAATTTCCTTGAAGAGTATGCTACTGGATGACCTTCCTGCATAAGTACACACCCCAAGGCAAGAATGCTAGCTTCAGTTACTACCTCGAGCTCCTTATTGTGGTCTAAAAGTTTTTAGGATCGGTGCTGATACCAAACTTTGCTTCAATCTATCAAAGCTAGTTTGTTCGGCAGTTGACCATGCAATGGACGTTTGCTTCTTCAGTAAGTCTGTCAAAGGTGCTGCAATCAAAGCATAGTTTTTAATGAAGACCCTATACCATCTTGTCAATCCAAGAAAGCTACGTATTTCTTTGACAGTTGTTGGTATTTGGCCATCCTAGAACATTTCTGACTTAGGCCAGCTCTACTGAGATTCTTTCTGTTCAATTTCTTCCAGTATAGACATTCTATAGGGTCTCTTTGCAATTGGCGCAGCTCCTATTACTAGCTTGATCTCAGGATCTACTTCTCTTTGAAGCGGGAGTTCTATTATCTCTTCAGGAATTACATTCGTGTATACCTTTAGCCAAGTGACCAAATCACTTTACTTCATTATCAATATTCACAGTCAAGACAATCGTTGATTTAAAAAAAATCTTTATTCCATTCATATCAGCATAGCCCTTTCGAGGTACAATTATTTCTTGGGGCGATGGAACAAGTTGCTACATTAACTCGAGGGGAATAAGATGTTGTTGCATTCAGCTATAGGAACTGAATAGTAGTACGGATTGGGGTCATCGATTTTCAGGAATCGATAGTTCATTGGAAGATTAGGGTATCTTTTCCTTCGATATCCATTCTTCTCATGACGCCCCAAAACCTTGATTTGGTCGGCAGGGATTCTTTGAATCACTTCCCCGTACACATACTTATTCTGGTTAACCCTTCGACCCCCGACCTGTAGGGTCGCGTTTGCATGAGCCTCAACAAAGACGAACAGCTTCAGGATCTTCAAATCCTCCATCCACTTGATTCTCTTCAAGTTAATTTGAAGGTACGCAGGTCGATAGGCAGTTATGTAATAGATTCCTGAAACACCCATCTATCTCTGTTCCACGTATACAGGCGATGGATTGTAAATGCGGTCTAGGATGTTCATCATCTCAACCCTTTGTCGATAATCCGTGGAATGCATCGCGGTCATAAACATGACTCGGAACAATAAGAACCTGTTCCATGCTTCATAATTTTGCAAGACAGCTTTAAAAGTAAGGAAATGTTTGGGATAGTAACATTTGCTTTACTTCTTCTTATTAAAATTTCTTAAAAACAAGTCCTTTGTTGGTTGGCTCTGATACCAACTGTAACGTGCCCACTAGAATCATCCAGGACACGTCTTAGCAGTCCATCGCAAAGGATGTCTAGAAAGCTTCGCCCGATATTCCCATGGAATGTTACGGGACTTGCGATCTAGGTCTTCCCGCGTCTGCCACGTAGTGGAAGTATCCTGGCCGTTCCCACTTAGGATCGACCTGAATTAGGGTTTTCTTGATTTGGTCATTAGCTAACAGCAACTAGCGTCAAACCCGAGCGAACTACTTTACGCAGAAACACCAGGTTTGAAGTAGATTCACGCTGCACTTGGTTCAAGGAGAATGGGAAACGAGAGGGATGCAAGGCTCAACCTCTCTGCCATAAGGCATAGTCCCATTCCGTCCCCCTAAAACAGCGTAAAATAGGGTAAGACGTAACTCTAGGTCATCACTCTTGTTATTCGTTTTGATGATGATGATCATCCCGCTGTTCTTCGAGATTTTTGAGAAAAGTTCCCGGCTAACCGGGACCACCCAACCATAGGACGGACCCATGGTCCATCCTCCGCACTTTCCTCGGTTTGTTTTAGTTATGTAATTATCTAACACATTAATTTGACATATAACAATTAGCTTCTTTAATTAATCTTGTTAAGCATTGGTTCCTTCACGTAATCTTATCACGTGACATAGAAAAACAATATCAGACAAATTCTTTATTATCATTTCATCATTTTATCTTTGAAATACAAGGAGTTCCGCCCGTAGGCTTGTCCATAATCCGCCCGAAGGCTATCCAGTAATCCGCCAGGGATCACTAATCCAAGCTTCCACTCGTAGACTAGTATGCGGGCCTCGAGATCCAATCCCGAGTCACGTTAGCCTCTTGTGCAGGACCCGGAAGGCGAGGGATTTATGACCAGAGCCCCCCCTGGCACCCAAGCGTCCTCCTACTCCAAGTAGAGCTCAACGGAGAGACCTCTCACGACAGGTTTGGTCCGCGTTCCCCGTCGGTCAACAACCTCCTTGGTTAGGGTCAGGCAGGCAGTCGGGGGTAATTGAAGCTGCCTCTCCCTTCAGGCCTTCAACCTGAAGCTTTAGTTATCTTTTCATCCTTTAGTTCCTTGAGCAAAAAATGCAAACAGTGCTTTCTAAACTGTTACAAGCACAATCAATTCTAGTGGTCGTTTATTTGGCCAATTTCTAAGGAGTGAATCCTTCTCTCCGAATGCATCGAGCATTCGATCCGGGATCAATTGCGACTTGGCAAGATCCCCAAGGGTTTGTTCATTCACCCTATTGTCCTTGGTTTAGGGCTATACCCTGTTAACCCAACTTAACTAATACCTTAGGTTTTATTAATAGTAAATCCTGGGGACCATGTCGCTCCAATTTATTAATTGATCATTTGCTTCCAAGCAAATACCTAACTTCCCTTTACTGTGCACTCTAAACTCATAAACCTCTATTAATTTAAATATATATTTTGCGGAATCACTCGCTATGGAATCACCCACTTGCACATTAAATTAACAGGACGCCCGAAAAGGACAGATGTCCCCATTGACTTTTCGCACAAGGAATCCACTTTGTGTATGAGCCTCGGCAATAAATAAAATTTTACAGAATCGATCGCAAAACCTCACAGAATCCACCGTGGAATATGTCTCCTGGCATCATACCCCCGGGGTGGAATAACAATTGTCCTTAATTGCTATTAGCTCAATGTGGAGCCAACAGTGAGGGGTAAACACTTAGGTCTTGAGCGTGCATCCATTGGGCCTCTTCAACATGATGATTTTTAAATTTAACCAAATATCTAGAATATCTAGGGCCATTTCTAGTGGTCATAAAGTCAGTATATCTAGAATAGTTTCAAGCTCAAGGATTTCAGTTTCTTCTTCTAGGAAAGGAGGGTTTTCATTAACAGGATGTATAGGTAATTGGCCTCTAAAAGGTCGTAACAAACTAATATGAAAAGTGTTGTGGATTTTCCAATGTTGTGGTAATTCTAGTTTAAATCCATTGTCATTGATTTTGTGAATGATCTTGAAAGGTCCATAAAATCTAGGAGCTAACTTTACAATAGGATATTTGTCAACAGTTTGTAATCTTCGCTTTTCAATTCGTAACCAGACATAATCATCAACTTTGAAACTCATAGCTTTTCTTTTCTTGTTGGCTTGTTTTGTGTATGGTTACTGGGCTTTGGCAATCATATCTTTAACTTCATCAAAAATAGTAGCATGCATGTTAGCAATATCATCTACAGCTTGAACTTTGTTTGATAATGATGTAACAAGTGTAGGTAATCTATATCCATAAATAATTTCAAATGGTGCTTTCTGTGTAGCTGTATGTGGTGTGTTATTGTATGAAAACTGAAGTAAATGCAAATGTGTATTCCATGTTTGTGGTTTTGAACTTGTGTATGTATACAAAATATCTAAAATGGTACTGTTAGTATCTTTTGTTTGCCCATTTGTTTCAGGGTGAAATGCTGATGAAAAATCAATCTTTATTCCTAAATTAGCAAAAAAGTAATCCAAAAATTATTGCAGAATCTAAAATCACGGTAAAAAATAATAACTTTTGGCAAACCATGATTAGTAAAAATAGTTTTCAAAAACAATTGAGCAGCTTGAGATGCAGTTAGCATTTTCTTGCATGGAATGAAATCTGCTTGTTTTCTAAACCTATCAACAATAGTCCAAATCATGTCATGATTAGCTTTAGTGTTAGGTAAACCAGTGATAAAATCCATTGAGATGTGTTTCCATGGTGGTTCTAGCATTGGTAAAGGCATTAATAAACCATATTGTTTACCGTGGTGTCTTTTAACTCTTTGGCAAATTAAACATTAAGATACAAAGTTAGATACATCACATTCCATGTGTGGCCAATAAAAATCTTCAATCAATGTACGCAAAGTAGAAATAATTCCTCTATGGCTTTGGTATGAGGGACAATAAATTTCATGCAAAACAAATTATCATAATGGAACAATTACACATAATCTTTTTTCATAAAACATAAATCCATCAGTGTAAGACAATGAATCAATGGGAATCCACTTATTTGCAACTAATTTATTCCAATCAGCTTGAAAATTAGGGTCTTGGTCATAAGTATCTTTCATAGGGAGAAGAGAGTCAAAAGATATCATAGAAATATTATGAATAGTCGGTCTTCTACTTAAAGCATCAGCAACAACATTCTCTTTTCTTGGTTGATATTGTATGAGTGGATGAAAACTTTGAAAAAAAGCAGCCCATTTAATGTGTCACTCAGATATTTGTGGTTGACTAAGGAGATGTTTAATTGTAATATATTAAATATATAAAAACAAAAAAAAATTTGCACCTTCATGGTGGCGCATGTGCTGTAGCCGTGATGCCGCGAGAGGTACGGGGATCGATAGGGGATAGAGGGGGGGGCCAGCAAGCTCCTCGCTGGAGCTTGCTCAGGCCCCTCGCCATGCATACTGACAGGCAAGGGGGGGAGAATTCCCTCCCCTCTCCTATATAAAGAGGAAGGGCCGCAGGTACAAGGAGGAAGAGAGGAGGTGAGGAAATTAATGTTGCTGCCATCGATGTCTGCCATGAGAAGAGGGGGGGTCCGCCATATCGCCACCGCCGCGCTGAGGAGGAATCGCCCTCCATCCAATCGACAGGCCGCAACACCGACTCCATCAACATTCGACGTCATCTCCCGACATGGCATCGGAGATTCCAGTGAAGCTTCAATAAGCTTCTTGAAGCTTCTAAGGGGACCACCTCAAGCCCCCCTTCCTGTGCTTTTTCATTCCCCCTCCCCCGGGTTTTTAAAACCCTCAAGTTCCCCTTCCTATACCCTTTCTTACCCTTTTCATTCCCTCCCGGTTCTAACCTCTAGAAACCCTTTGCCCCCCTAGCATCCCTCGGAAGCCACCTTAGCCCAAATTCCCTTGACCTCAAAAACCCTTAATCCCCGTGCCGAAATCCATAAGTCCCATCTTTCTTTGAAACCCCGCGTTTTAACCCTCATATTTCTTTACTTCATACACCCCTAAGCTTTTTTTTAAAACCCCGTGTCCCCTTTCTACTTACACGCCTTTTCCCCCATACTGTAAACCCGTATATTATCTTTCAAATTTTCCTTTGGTTTTGAAAAACCCCTAAGTCCTTTCACGCCAGTGCCAAAGATCTCCCAAGGGCTTTCATAGATGTTGTGAAGCCACATTCACACATAACTTTTTCCACCATGATTATATCCTATAGACCTTTTTTCTCTTAAGCTTTATAAATCTTTCCCTCTTCGAAGAAGCTAAGATTTTAGAGGTCTTATTATCCCTTCTCGTGGTCAACTTTTTGAACGACTTCTTGCCTCGAGAGAGAGACGGTGGAAATCTGAAAGAAAGAGTAAAAGCTGCCTTTATGTTCGAACTGCGATGCCGCCTAAGAAAGTTCAAGGAGTAGCTGCGGGAGCGTCATCTCCCGGTATACATGTGGATATCTCACCCCAAAACCAGGTTTTTCCTTCTTGGTTTTTTATCGGGTTTTAAGTCAAATCATGTAAAGATAAATTGTTAAGGATAGGATATATTTTTTCGAGTTATTTACAATGAAGGAGTTCAGTTTAATTGAACAAATGAAATGTATAGAACGTAGTTTCCTTCGAATAACATCATGCATTTATAACGAATTACGAACAAGATTATCTACTTTCTATAGTAGTATATTTCAATTAAATTCCTGAAGGTATAAAAGATGCATCTTGCACCATTAACCCTATTCTTTTTGCAACGAGTCATGATGAAATTCATGAAAGGTTTTTTTTTTAAAACGTTGCTCAAATTACTAGGAAGTTATCATTGCTAATTGCATATCTTGGCAAGGAAAAGAATGTTAATTGGCATAAGTTTCGTTTGCAAGGAAAAAGGAAGATTAAATTGAATTTACCTACCACAAAGCAATAAAGTTTAGGACTGAAAAATCAATTGTCACAAGGATAACAAATCGTGCCGGGGTGATCAATATTTCCTTCCAAAAGATAACCAAATCAATCTAAATTTAGAAATACCATGCTGCAAAATATGCCTTAGAAATGATTTAAAGACCAAAGAAATGTTTATACCTTAAGCACTTGACTACCTTCCCTGATTGTAGGGTCAATTAATTTCGTAAAGGTAAAAGAACTAGGGTTGTCCCTGAGGTTCTTAAAAAGAGACCCTAGGTCCGCTAAAAGAATCTAAAACGGATTATTTCATCGCAGGACTTGTGCAGCAAGTACGAAGTCATTTAGTCTTGTGATTGATTCACAAGGACAAAGGGTAAATACCCTCAACAAGGATGGCAGATCCTTACGCAAGTTATCTTGCAAAAAGATGTATTCTTGGATATCCTTCTAAATCAGGAAAGTTATTAACCGGAAACTAAAGTATCTAATGAACTTTAGGGTTGACCAAGTTGGGTTAATAAGGTACGCCTTAACCCGGAATATAAAGGATCTTGCCAAGTTGGAAGACACCTTGGAACGAGTGTTGATACATCGAAAGGAAAGAATAAGTCCTTAGAAGTTTGCCAAACAACACGGTCGATTAATGGAAATGTTTGTGCTTGCTAGAGATTTTAGAGCACTGTTTGATTTATGAATTACAAATTAAATGAATACCTATACTTCAGGTTGAAGGCCTGAAGGGAGAGGTAGTTTCAGTTACCCCCGACTACCTGCCTGACCCTAACCAAGGGGGTTGTTGACCGCGCCGGGAACGTGGACCGAACCCGTCGCATGAGGTATCTTCGTTGAGCTCTACTTTGAGCAGGAGGACGCTTGGGTGCCAAGGGGGCTCTGGCCGTAAATCCCTCGCCTTCCGGGTCCTGCACAAGAGGCTAACGTGACTCGGGATTGGATCTCGAGGCCCCATACTAGTTCACGGGCGGAAGCTTGGAATAGTGATCCCTGTGGATTAGTGGATAGCCTTTGGGCGGATTATGGACAAGTCTACGGGCAGAAACTCCTTGTATTCCAAAGATAAAAATGATGATATGTTAATAAAGAACTTGTCTGATATTGTTTTTCTATGTCACGTGATAAGATTACGTAAAGGAACCAGTGCTTAACAGATTAATTAAAGAAGCTGATTGTTACATGTCAAATTAATGTGTTAGATAATTACATAACTAAAACAAACCGAGGAAAGTGTGGAGGATGGGCCATGGGTCCATCCTACGGATGGGTGGTCTCGGTTAGCCGGGAACTTTTCTCAAAATCTTGAGGAACAGTGGAATGATCGTCAAAAGACACGAACAACGAAAGCGTGGACCTAGAGTTATGTCTTAACCGATTCACGCTGTTTTAGGGGAACGGAATGGGACTATGCCTTATGGCAGAGAGGTTGAGATTTGCATCCCTCTCATTTCCCATTCTCCTTGAACCAAGTGCAGCGTGAATCCGCTTCGGACCTAGCGTTTCTGCGTAAAGTAGTTCGCTTGGATCTGACGCTAGATGCTGTTAGGTAATGACCAATCAAGAAAACCCTAATTCCAGTCGATCCTAAGTGGGAACGGTTTCCGCTACGTGGCAGACATGGGAAGACCTAGATCGCAAGTCCCGTATCATTCCATGGGAGTGCCGGGCTGAGCTTTCTAGACATCCTTTCCGATGGACTGCTAAGACGTGTCCTGGATGATACTAGCGGACACGTTACAGTTGGTATCAGAGCCGACTAATAACGGAATCACTTTTATAAAATCTCAATAAAATGAAGTAAAGAAATTGTTGTTGTCCAAACATTTCCTTACCTTCAATGCTGTCTTGCAGAGTTACGAAGCGTGGAACATGTTTTTGGTATTTCGGGTCATGTTTATGACTGCTATGCATTCTCCGCTTTATAGACAAAGAATTGGGATGATGAACATTCTAGAGCAGATTTATAATCCATCATCTCTATACATAGAACGAGGATGGACAGGGTCTTCTGGAATCTACTATATAGTCGCCCACCGGTTTGCTTATCTACAGACCAACCTAAAGAGGATCAAGTGGTTGGAAGACTTGAAAGTCGTGAAGCTGTTCATTTTTGTGGAAGCTTACGTAAATTCGACTTTACATATTCAAGGTCGGAGGGTTGAAATGAACTCATATGTATATGAGGAAGTAACCCGTGTAATCCCCGCAGACAGGATTAAAGTGTTGGGCCCCCATGAGAAGTATGGACTCCAACGGAAAGGGTATCCTGAACTTCCAATGACTTATCGATTCCTAAAGATCCATGACCCAAAACCCTACTATTACACAGTTCCTGTAAACAAATGCAATACAACGTTGTTCTCCCCAAACTAAATGTAACGATTGGCTTATCATCACATGAAACGTTGTATTCCAAAGGGCTATGCCCATGTAAATACAAATAAAGACTTCTTTTTATCAATATCTGGCTATGCCCATGTAATTACTTTGAAGTAGCCGGTACTGCACCCGCCAATCAGGCTATGCTCGCCAAGTTAAAGCTCACCGGCGAAGCCAGACTTTGGTGGAAGCAATGGTGCAAGGATCAAGGGATTTCAGAGGGATCCGTTACCTGGGAGACGCTAAAGAAAGCCGTGCAGGGAAGATACTTACCGCCTGCATATCGCACGCAGAAAATGAATGAGTTCTATGAGCTAAAACAGCTAGGACTCACTCTTGACGCATACTACTCTAAATTCGTTTCACTTTTAAAGTATGCGCCACAGATGGACATGACGCAGCAGGTGTCCAAATTTTGTGCGGGCTTAAATCCACCAGTAAATACCCGTCTCGAATCTATGCATCCATCAGATCTTCAGGATGCACTCATTCGAGCGGCACCTATAATTCAGGAGGTGCAAGCTAGACCAAGGGGTAACAAAACTTGGTCTTATAATGACCCAAACAAAGGTGCATTCAGACCTCAAATGAAGAGAGTTCAAGGTCATAATCAGGGCCAAAGAAAGAAAGCAAGGACAAATAACGTCAACAACTTTGTTCCTACTCAAAGTAATGGCCGAAACCTCCGTTGTTTCCACTGCAACGAACCCGGTCACTTCAAGAGGCAATGTCCCAAGCTCAGCGGAGGACATCGCCAAACGCCTTTCCAAGGAGCAGGCCGTGGTCAAGGAGCCGCCACCCGTGGAAGAGGAAGAACCACCTACATTGCCAATAGGCAAAGATGAGAAGAAGAAGAAGAGGAAGATCCGACTATGGAAGCAGAATTTGAAAGAGCGATTGTCCATGCCGCTTTACACAAGAAAGGGCCGAATCGCCAGTTCTCGGTGATTCAGACACCGTCGGACTATCAAGGTAAAGGTTTCAAAACCTTGATTGATTGTGGCAGTACACATTCCTTTATCTCACCAGCATGTGTAAAAAGATTAGGAATAGCCACAGTAGAAGCACCTACCCTGCTTGTGGAATTGGCAAATGGTCGTGAGGTAACTTGTACCAGGCAAACTGCTAAGGTGGAATTCTTTTTGGGAGGAAAGAAGACTTCAATCAAATTCAGAGTCATAAATCTAGGTATCCATGAGTGTCTACTCGGGATGGATTGGCTTAAGCCCAACGATGCCCACATTCATTGTGGAAAGGGTCAAGTTTCCTTTCAAAACTCTGAAAGGGAATTTGTCACAACTCAAGGTGAGGCAGGAGTGCCAAGAATCCAATTGGCCAAAATATCTCGGATCATAAAAGGAGTTAGAAAAGGATTACCCATTTACTTGATCAAGCTCAACAAGTTAGATCAAAAGCAAGAGTCTCATGAAGGGCCTTCATGGCTAAAGGAATACGCTGACGTATTCCCTGAAGGATTGACCGAACTTCCGCCTCAAAGAGAAGTAGATCATGAGATTAGGTTAGTACCTGGAGCTGCGCCAATTGCAGAGAGACCTTATAGAATGTCCATACCAACCAACCCTAACCATGTACTTGATGACCAACAAATTGTAATGCCTAGTCAAGGAGTCCTTGAACTAAGGCCGGATAGGATCTTAGATGTTGGGAGAGACAGTTAAGATCCAGAACCTTGAGAGAATGCCTCGTCCAGTGGAAAGATTATCCCAAAGAGGATGCCACCTGGGTAGATGAAGGCACTCTCAACCATCAATATCCCCAGTTTCCCTCGAGATGAGGACATCTCGATTCTTCTAAGGGGGAGAGAATGTAATATAGTAAATATATAAAAACAAAAAAAATTTTGCGTCTTCATGGCGGCGCATGTGCTGTAGCCGTGACGCCGCGAGAGGTACGGGGATCGATAGGGGATAGAGGGGGGGGGGCCAGCAAGCTCCTCGCTGGAGCTTGCTCAGGCCCCTCGCCATGCATACTGACAGGCAAGGGGGGGAGGATTCCCTCCCCTCCCCTATATAAAGAGGAAGGGCCGCAGGACAAGGAGGAAGAGAGGAGGTGAGGAAATTAATGCTGTTGCCATCGATGTCTGCCATGAGAAGAGGGGGGGTCCGCCATATCACCACTGCCGCTGAGGAGGAATCGCCCTGCATCCAATCGACAGGCCACATCACCGACTCCATCAACATTCGATGACATCTCCCCATGTGGCATCAGAGATTCCAGTGAAGCTTCAAGAAGCTTCTTGAAGCTTCTAAGGGGGACCACCTCAAGCCCCCCTTCCTGTGCTTTTTCATTCCCCCTCCCTCGGGTTTTTTAAACCCTCAAGTTCCCCTTCCTATACCCTTTCTTACCCTTTTCATTCCCTCCTGGTTCTAACCTTTAGAAACCCTTTGCCCCCCTAGCATCCCTCGGAAGCCACCTTAGCCCAAATTCCCTTGACCTCAAAAACCCTTAATCCCCATGCCAAAATCCATAAGTCCCATCTTTCTTTGAAACCCCGTGTTTTAACCCTCATATTTCTTTACTTCATACACCCCTAAGCTTTTTTTTAAAACCCCGTGTCCCCTTTCAACTTACACGCCTTTTCCCCCATACTGTAAACCCTTATATTATCTTTCAAATTTTCCTTTGGTTTTGAAAAACCCTTAAGTCCTTTCATGCCAGTGCCAAAGATCTCCCAAGGGCTTTCATAGATGTTGTGAAGCCACATTCACACATAACTTTTTCCACCGTGATTATATCCTATAGACCTTTTTTCTCTTAAGCTTTATAAACCTTTCCCTCTTCGAAGAAGCTAAGATTTTAGAGGTCTTATTATCCCTTCTCGTGGTCAACTTTTTGAACAACTTCTTGCCGAGAGAGAGAGAGACGGTGGAAATCTGAAAGAAAGAGTAAAAGCTGCCTTTACGTTCGAACTGTGATGCCGCCTAAGAAAGTTCAAGGAGTAGCTGCGAGAGGGTCATCTCCCGGTATACATGTGGATATCTCACCCCAAAACCAGGTTTTTCCTTCTTGGTTTTTTATCGGGTTTTAAGTCAAATCATGTAAAGATAAATTGTTAAGGATAGGATATATTTTTCCAAGTTATTTACAATGAAAGAGTTCAGTTTAATTGAACAAATGAAATGTATAGAACGTAGTTTCCTTCGAATAACATCATGCATTTATAACGAATTAAGAACAAGATTATCTACTTACTATAGTAGTATATTTCAATTAAATTCCTGAAGGTATAAAAGCTGCATCTTGCACCATTAACCCTATTCTTTTTGCAACGAGTCATGATGAAATTCATGAAAGGTTTTTTTTTTTAAATGTTGCTCAAATTACTAGGAAGTTATCATTGCTAATTGCATATCTTGGCAAGGAAAAGAATGTTAATTGGCATAAGTTTCATTTGCAAGGAAAAAGGAAGATTAAATTGAATTTACCTACCACAAAGTAATAAAGTTTAGGACTGAAAAATCAATTGTCACAAGGATAACAAATCGTGCCGAGGTGATCAATATTTCCTTCCAAAAGATAACCAAATCAATCTAAATTTAGAAATACCATGCTGCAAAATATGCCTTGGAAATGATTTAAAGACCAAAGAAACGTTTATACCTTAAGCACTTGACTACCTTCCCTGATTGTAGGGTCAATTAATTTCGTAAAGGTAAAAGAACTAGGGTTGTCCCTGAGGTTCTTAAAAAGAGACCCTAGGTCCGACATATGTCAGCTAAAAGAATCTAAAACGGATTATTTCATCGCAGGACTTGTGCAGCAAGTACGAAGTCATTTAGTCTTGTGATTGATTCACAAGGAGAAAGGGTAAATACCCTCAACAAGGATGGCAGATCCTTACGCAAGTTATCTTGCAAAAGGACGTATTCTTGGATATCCTTCTAAATAAGAAAAGTTATAAACCGGAAACTAAAGTATCTAATGAACTTTAGGGTTGACCAAGTTGGGTTAATAAGGTACACCCTAACCTGAAATATAAAGGATCTTGCCAAGTTGCAAGACACCTTGGAACGAGTGCTGATACATCGACAGGAAAGAATAAGTCCTTAGCAGTTTGCCAAACAACACGGTCGATTAATGGAAATGTTTGTGCTTGCTAGAGATTTTAGAGCACTGTTTGATTTATGAATTACAAATTAAATGAATACCTATACTTCAGGTTGAAGGCCTGAAGGGAGAGGTAGTTTCAGTTACCCCCGACTACCTGCCTGACCCTAACCAAAGGGGTTGTTGACCGCGCCGGGAATGTGGACCGAACCCGCCGCATGAGGTCTCTCCGTTGAGCTCTACTTGGAGCCGGAGGACGCTTGGGTTCCAAGGGGGGCTCTGGCCGTAAATCCCTCGCCTTCCGGGTCCTGCACAAGAGGCTAACGTGACTCGGGATTGGATCTCGAGGCCCGCATACTAGTTCACGGGCAGAAGCTTGGAATAGTGATCCCTATGGATTACTGGATAGCCTTCGGGCGGATTATGGACAGGCCTACGAGCAGAAACTCCTTGTATTCCAAAGATAAGAATGATGATATGTTAATAAAGAACTTGTCTGATATTGTTTTTCTATGTCACGTGATAAGATTACGTAAAGGAACCAGTGCTTAACGGATTAATTAAAGAAGCTGATTGTTACATGTCAAATTAATGTGTTAGATAATTACATAACTAAAACAAACCGAGGAAAGTGCGGAGGATGGGCCATGGATCCGTCCTACGGATGGGTTGTCCCGGTTAGCCAGGAACTTTTCTCAAAATCTTGAGGAACAGCGGAATGATCGTCAAAAGACAGAACAACGAAAGCATGGACCTAGAGTTATGTCTTAACCGATTTACGCTGTTTTAGGGGAACGGAATGGGACTATGCCTTATGGCAGAGAGGTTGAGATTTGCATCCCTCTCGTTTCCCATTCTCCTTGAACCAAGTGCAGCGTGAATCCGCTTCGGACCTGGCGTTTCTGCGTAAAGTAGTTCGCGTGGGTCCGACGCTAGATGCTGTTAGGTAATGACCAATCAAGAAAACCCTAATTCCGATAGATCCTAAGTGGGAACGGCCAGGATACTTCCGCTACGTGGCAGATGCGGGAAGACCTAGATCGCAAGTCCCGTATCATTCCATGGGAGTGCCGGGCTGAGCTTTCTAGACATCCTTTCCGATAGACTGCTAAGACGTGTCCTGGATGATACTAGCGGACACGTTACATTAATGCTTTGTTGGTCAGTTTTGATCATGAATTCAGATCCCACTAAATAGTGTTTCCATTGACGTAAAGCTTGTACTAAAGCTAGCAATTCCTTATCATAGGTAGAATACTTAAGCTCAGAGGGTTTAAGTTTGCAGCTAGAGTAGGCTATGGGATGAGAATCTTGCATAAGGATGGCTCCTATTCCAGATCCACTAGCATCAGTAACTACTACGAAAAATGGTCTATTGAAGTCAGGTAATTGCAATAGAGGAGCATGAGTTAAATTATGTTTCAGTAAATCAAAGGACTTTTGTTGATTGTCAGGCCAATGATACACAATGCCTTTCTTTAAAAGTTTTGCCAAAGGTAATGCAAGCAATGAAAAATTTCTCACAAATTTTCTGTAAAAGCTAGCAAGACCTAAGAAAGAACATAATTCGTGCACATTTTTAAGTATGGGGGCCACTTCTAAATTGCTTCTATCTTTTTAGGTCAACTCTAATACCTTCAGATGAAACAATATGTCCTAGGTATTCAATTTGTGTTTGGAAAATTTCACTCTTTTCAGGATTAGCATATAATTGATTCTCTTTCAATAATTTTAAAACCAAAGATAAATGTTCATAATGCTCGTTCTCATTCCTACTAAAAACCAATATGTCATCAAAGAAAACAATGACACAATGCTGATGCTTCAAAAATATGCGATTCATCATACGATTGAATGTGGCTAGTGCATTAGTTAAACCAAAAGGCATAACAAGGAATTCATAGTGTCTAAATTGTGTTCTAAATGCAGTTTTGAATATATCAGATGTGTCCAATCTTACTTGATGGTATCCAAATTTAAGATCTATCTTGCTAAATATTGCAGACCCTTGTAGCTTGTCCATAAGATCATCTACCCTAGGAATTGGATATCTATTCTTAATAGTGATCTTATTTAGGGCACGATAATCAATGCACATGCGATAGGTGTTATTTTTCTTCTTTACTAATAAGACACATGCACCAAATGGAGAACTACTAGGTCTAACGAGTCCTCGGGTTAACAATTCTTCAACTTGGGCTTGAATTTCTTTCTGTTCAATTTGGTTATGTCTATATGGTGCTTTACATGGTTGTTGTGATCCAAGAATTAGGTCTATTTTGTGATCTTTGCGACGTATAGGTGGTAAGTCAGCAGTAAACAATCTTGAAATTGTGAAAGAAATTGTATGTGCCTAGGATGCATTTGATTTTCTTTAGCTTCGATTTCATTCACCCATATTAAATAGGATTTGCTACCTTTTTCATAATGCACGTTTAGCCTGAGTATGACTAAGCAATGGAAAATTATCGAAAGTGTGCATACCATATAATGTGATTTGTTTCCCGTTAGAATGAATCTTCATTGAATGAGTGGAATAATCTATTTCAGGATTGTACTGATGACGCCAAGGCATTCCTAGGATAATGTCACTAGATTGCAAAGGCACAACTAAGAAACTTCTAAGTTCAACATAATCACCAATTTTAATTTCTAAGTCATGCACTTCTTGTGTTCCATTGTATCTAGTGCCTAGGAATGTAGCCTTGATGCGATAATGTGTAGAAATAGTAGGTAAATTCAATTCTTTGACCAATTTTGCAGAAATAAAGTCGTGTGTGCTCCCATCATCATGTGAAATAGTCTTTTCTTTACCATGCACAAGAGACTTCATTGTTAATAAAGAATGGGAATTTTGTGTACTTGGTAAAGTATCTGAAGTAGTACCAATATCATCATCGTCTTCCGTAAAATCAGGCATTTCTTCATGTTCTTCATCTTTTGTCGCTCCCAAATAATTGATATGAATAGCTGGCTTTTTGGTTTGACAATTCGCTGCTAGATGTCTAGGTTGATGACATTTGTAACAGACTATGGGTTTGGCTTTAGATTCATTATTGGTAATAGCAGGGAGTTTAGGAATGTTGGGATTTGGCTGGAGAGATGGCTTAGGGTTGGTATTTGTGTTTGATGGTAAAGCAGGTGGTCGTTTCCAAGATTTATAGAATGAAGATGGAAGGAAACGATTTTGATTGAATCTTCAAAAATTTGAATTGAATTGTTTTGAACCAAAGTTACCATTAGTTTGAAATCGTTGTGGTTGCTTCTCTTGTCCTCGAATTTTGTCTTCAGTATCATGGACCAAGAAAATTAGATCTTCGAGAGTCGTGAGCTTGAACATGTTAACCTCCGCATAAAAATGTCCAAGTAAGCCAGACATAAACTTGTGTTTATGGGTTGCCTCAAGTGCATCTTAAAGCATTCCTAGTTGCAATAAAGCATTCCAAAAATTGTGAAATAGGCTCACGATCCCTCTATTGCAGAAGATCCCATTGTTTGATTGCTTTTTCTTGGAATTGGGGTGGAAGGAAATTATGTAAAAATTTCTTTTGGAAAGTCTCCCAAGTAGTAGGACAATCAATGCTCTTGCAGACAACAATCCAACCATAGGGATGCTCGGTCCACTAGATGATTAGTGACACACTTAATTTTTTCTTTCTCAACATATTGTTCTTCATGGAAATAATCATCAAATTAACTTATAAAAGCAAGTACAATCTTTCCATCGCGTGACCCATTGAAAGTACAAAATTTGAAATTTCTTTTACTTATCTTTGTTTCTTTCTGAATAGATTGTACCTCAAGTGTTGCATCAATCCTATGTCACATAAGATCTTCATATTGCGGTCCATCTTGGTTGGTGGTAGATCGTTTCCAGTTGGCCGATTGAGCTTACAAAGTTTGACATGCTCTTCGTTTCTATTGAAGCTGCATCATAATCAAATCCTGTTTTTGCTCCATCGTTGGTTCGGATAGGTCACCTTCACCCATAAAATCTTCCATGGTTTGATCGGACATCCTGCAAAATTCCAAAAGACCTCACACACTCGAAATCTTGTTAGTAGGATGAGCGTAGCTCAAAGTCGGGTTTACAAGGCTTATTTCTTATTTTTTTTCTTTTATGGCTTTTTGTAGTATTTCTTTTTTTTGCGGATGTGGAATTTGATATCACGGTTGTCTTTCAAGAAGATATTTCGTGTGTGCAGACTGTGTGTTGCAAACTGTTTGCTGGAATCGAGCTCTGTTAGTCCACAAGTGTGAACAGGGGCTTGCAGAGGGTTGAAGACAAGTTCGTGTTTAATCCAATGGGAACTACCGCTATGGAACAGAGTTGAATCTTGACCTTTGTGACTTAGTAAGTTGGAACTTAAGAAGCTTAAATCTTAAAGCTTTAAACTTAATCGTTTTTTTTTTTAAATTAGGACATCGATATGTCATTCTGAACGGCATCGACGGCAAGTAGTACATCTTACCGCCACGGACGTTGAAATTTTGAAAAAATAAGCTTTCTTTTAGAAAGCTTACTAAGCTCTCTAATGAAACTTTAGGAAATTAACTTATCTACTTCTCTGGTCTTTGAAAAAAAAGGTGTTGATGAAGAAGATTTATGTGTGGTCCTCCGCCTGCAAAGGCCGGTCCTTTGCGATCCAAGTGCGTATCAGGGGGTTCTTGACTACAAGGAACACACTGGTATTGACGGATTGCCACGAGACTGACTATAGACCTCGATTGTTCCAAGAGCTCTGTCTTCGTGCGAGATGATAAGCGATTGGAAGCTCTCGATCTCAGCTTCGCTCTGATACCACTAGTGCACAGATCGAATGTTTGTATGTGCGCGGCGTAGTGAGCACCGGAAGGTCCACAAGAACAAAAGAACTCTACTTTTGCACAAAAAACAAGAGAGAAGGCTTGCACGACATGAAGCAAAAGACCAATTGGGTACAATCTCCCCCATGCCTTGTGTGAGCGCTCCACAAAGCATGTATTTAATATATTATTGATCTCCAAGCTCAAAAAATAGACCAATTTACAATTAGCATGCTTTAGCTTTTGTGTTTGCTTTTGTCCCACTAAAGAATTATAGCTATTAGGCGCTCAAAGAGTCGGGGGATACCCAAATACAATGACCAATAACAAATATTTAAATCATGCGTCCATGCACATACAAAATAATAAATAAATATCAAGCGATTCAATAAATAAGCATGTCAAAATAAATATTGGCGCCATGCCTAAGATGCACGCCCATAAAAAATTATAATTTCTTCTAAATAACTTGAATACACGCTATCGCCCAGTGCTTCCCAATGCCACCGTTGCCTACTCTACATATCAACTGAAGCATTCACAATTGTTAGAAAATAATAAAATTAAGCTCACAAAAGTGAATACCTAGCAGTCTTTAGCTACAAAATAAATAAATTGGTTAGAACTCAATCCTAACCTTAATTTATTACGAGTGTGCACTCTAAACTCATAAACCTCTATTAATTTAAATATGTATTTTGTGAAATCACCCGCTATGGAATTACCCACTTGCACATTAAATTAATAGGACGCCTGAAAAGGACAGGCGTCCCCATCGACTTTTCGCACAAGGAATCCACCTTGTGTATGAGCCCCGACAATCAATAAAATTTTACAAAATCCACCGCAAAACCTCATGGAATCCATCGTGAATTATGCCTCCTACCATCAAAATATAACAACTAGAGAAGTATGAAGCATGAAAAAGTTAAATCTTATTGTTTGAGATTGGAGCAATGGGGGAAGAATTGTAACGTGTCCACTAGAATCATCCAGGACACGTCTTAACAGCCCATCGGAAAGGATGTCTAGAAAGTTCCGCTCGGCACTCCCATGGAATGTTACGGGTTTTGCAATCTAGGTCTTCCCGTGTCTGCCACGTAGCGGAAGTATCCTGGCCGTTCCCACTTAGGATCGACCGGAATTTGGGTTTTCCTGTTTGGTCATTAACTAGCAGCAACTAGCGTCAGACCCGAGCGAACTACTTTACGCAGAAACGCCAGGTCTGAAGCGGATTCACGCTGCACTTGGTTCAAGGAGAATGGGAAACGAGAGGGATGCAAGGCTCGATCTCTTTGCCATAAGCCATAGTCCCATTCCGTTCCCCTAAAACAGCGTGAATCGGGTAATAGGTAATTCCAAGTCATCGTTCTCGTTATTTGTTCCGGCGATGATGATCATCCCTCTGTTCGTTGAAGATTCTTGAGAAAAGTTCCCGGCTAATCGGGACCACCCATCCATAGGACAGACCCATGGTCCATCCTCCGCACTTTCCTCGGTTTGCTTTAGTTATGTAATTACCTACCACATTAATTCGACATATATCAAACAGCTTCTTTGATTAACCCTGTTAAGCACTAGTTCCTTCACGTAATCTTATCACAGGACATAAAGAAAACAATGTCAAACAACTTCTTTATTATCATTTTATCCTTTTATCTTTGAAATACAAGGAGTTCCGCCCGTAGGCTTGTCTATAATCCGCCCGAAGGCTATCCAGTAATCCACCAGGGATCACTATTCCAAGCTTCTGCCCGTAGACTAGTATGCGCGCCTCGAGATCCAATCCCGAGTCACGTTAGCCTCTTGTGCAGGACCCGGAAGGCGAGGGATTTACGGCCAGAGCCCCCCTGGCACCCAAGCGTCCTCCTGCTCCAAGTAGAGCTCAACGGAGAGACCTCTCACGGCGGGTTCGGTCCACGTTCCCGGCGCGGTCAACAACCCCCTTGGTTAGGGTTAGGCAGGCAGTCGGGGGTAACTGAAGCTGCCTCTCCCTTCAGGCCTTCAACCTGAAGCATTTAGATATCTTTTCATCCTTTAGTTCCTTGAGCAAACAATGCAAACAGTGCTTTCTAAACTATTACAAGCACAATCAATTTCAGTGGTCGTTTATTTGGCCAACTGTTAAAAAACAAATCTTTCTCTCCGAATGCATCCAGCATTCGATCTGGGATCAAATTGCGACTTGGCAAGATCCCCAAGGGTTTGTTTGTTCATCCTTTTGTCCTTGGGTTAGGGCCATACCCTGTTAACCCAACTTAACCAATACCTTAGGTTTTATTAATAGTAAATCCTGGCGACCATGTCGCTTCAATTTATTGATTGGTCATTTGCTTCCAGGCAAATACCTAACTCTCCTTTTTCTTGGCAGTTATTCCCCAAGAAAGGTGATGTAACAGGATGATTACTCATCCTCTTGTAAGTTAAATTTGCGCAATAACTTGCCAACCTCATTTCAAGAAATGACAAACTCTCTTGTGGACAAACCACAAGTCTATACGATGTTGCAACTTTTTGCACATGTGTTGCATCTATTCCACGGGATCATTTCACCCATTGAATGGCGTTTTCTGGTCACGGAATTACCTCCAGCCGAGTAGCAGGGTTTAGGGTGTCTTCTTACCCAACCCATTCCTAATTATATTGGCCACAGTCCTAGGAATTTCCAACTCAGTCGGAGTTTCATCATTTGAACGAGTGATCCTTAGGATAGAAACCTTAGGTCATTTTATGCATGGGCATCCAATTGACTCAACATTTAGTGAATGTGGGTATGATCTTTGGGTTTGAGGGTATTGACTTGGCGACAAGTGTAAAACTAGGTCGACTCCTTATCGCGCTAAACCCTAGCTAGCACTTGGGATATTTGTCATATCGACTGAACCATGTCCATATGAGTCCCTTGCGGCTAGGTGATTTGGGTAATTCACTATGCTTGTCTCGCGACAAGGATGAATCCTTCCCTAGAGATAATAAACTAGATCTAAAGAAGAAAAATAGTTTCGACTACCACCATACATGTAAACATGCGACTCACTCTATCTTTCATTGGTAAAGTAAAAATACATGATAAGCTGGATACCAACTTTCTTAGGACCTACTAGGACTTACTTCAAATAATCATGTCTACTACCTTGTTATCTACACTTTAGAATCTCATGCTTTGTTTAAATCCTGCAACCTTTCCCAAAGGCAACACTTGATGAATGAATTTTTATGCACGATGAAAGTGCAACATGCAACCTTTACATAACTACAACGTAGTTAAATGAGATTATTGTAGAGTTAGTGTTGGTATATTCTTTCTTGCAAGCACATGCCACATGCCAATCCCTAGATTCAATTTTTGATATGCCATCATTACTTTTCGGATAACCTCCTACGGGTGTTAACAATTTTTCGCCATGAACCATTACAATAAAGATTTTCCCTAAATTGTGACATAAGCTTATTCTTCCCAAGTCTAGTAAAAAAAAATACACTTAAACTTCGCCTTATAACGATAGGCGGTAGGTGTTCTAGGCTCGTTCTTTGAAATGCATGATAAGGCAACATAATTCTAAGTCGTAAGATGGAAAGACAACTCACGTTCATCATATTGAAATTACTAATAACTCCATTTCATGTCACGAGATAATAGACAAATTTTCCTCAATTTCCTTTTATTCGGCTTGATAAATTTGAACATGCATAGGTGCTTTCTATCCCGTAAGAGTTATCATACCTAATGCATTACTTTTGCGTAGAATCAAAAATCATAAAAACCTGGGTCTGTGGGCTCGGGGAGATATCCACTTGAATGCTTGGAGATGAACCTCCCGCAGCCGCGCCTTGCAACTTCTTGGGAGCCATTGTAGTCGTGGTTACGGACTCCTTTACTCTCGCTTTTCGAGACGGCTAGGAGATCGATATCTTCTCCTCGCTTGGGAATAGGAATTTCCCTAACCGGACTCAAAAACCGAGAAGTCGCAAGGCCTATGGCCTTAATCCTTAGAAGCTTCTTAAGAAGCTTCTGGGCCTGCAGCAACGTCGAGGGGGGGGGGTACCAATGATTGGGAAGGGGTCGTAAAGAAGGCGAGGATGGCGGCGGACTGTGGCGGCTGGCGGACTGTGGCGGCCTGGCGGCTTCCTGCTCGGCGGCGATGGCAGCCCTAGTCTCCCTCCTTTCCCCAAACGACGGAACAGCAGCGTCCCTTCTTCCCTCTCACAGCACCGTCGCTTCCTCCTCTCACACTACTCCTTCTCTCTCAGACTTACTAGGGAGGGGGTTTTTATAGGCCTAGGGGGGAGAGAGAAGGCCTCCACACACGTGGCCCCTTGCATGGGTTCCCCCCCTCCCATGCAGGCCACGACTCCTCCATGGCCCATCCCCCCACACTCCCTCTTCTCCAGCCATGCATCGGCTGGGGAAAAGGGATTAAAGTAAAAAAATTTGCCTTGAATATTCAAATTGCCCCTCCCAAGAGGGTGTTTACGCGGAATTTCGATTTTGAACCTCGGCTTGCTTTGCCAATGCGAATGGTCTCGATTTCTCACGTGCAGGTTACACATTAAACTACAGGTAAATCCAATATTTGGGATAACCTTGGTACAAGTGTTTACGTCGTGTGCGGGACGTCAATATTCACGGGTGGGAATATTACAAGAATGAAGATTGAAAAGGTAGAAGTGTGGATACACCTAGATAGATTAGCAGCTCCCTTACAAAAGTTTAGGTTTAGGGATGGTAATGCCAATAAATTTAAAGAGAGAATTGCTAAATTTCACAACTCTATGGTGGAGGCACGAAATTCAAATAATATAATACACTACATGGTCAATATTGTCACCATCATTGTGAGTTATTTTGTATTTCTAATCTCTCTTTCTTATGCAGTACATACTTAAGGCACATAGTCCATACTTTGCAGATCAAGGGAGTTTAGCAGTATGGTCAACTTAAGGCATGGAATGATCCCTTTGGCAAGCTTGTTGTGCTTTTCAAAAGGAAACTAATCACGGAGGTAGCATCATTGATTCCAATTACATGAGGCAATTATTCCAATGGTGGTATAGGAGATTAGAGATACGATACAAGGAAAAAAAGAAGAAGTCCAAAACCTCCCAAACAGAATCTATAAGTAGGGAAATATTTGAAGTGAGGAAAGCAAGATATGAAAATAGCACAACAAGACAACACCATGCATAATGTTGGCAACCCAAAAGAGAGATGTCAAGAAATGGAGACCTAGATAAAGAGTATAATTTTGATGCATTTAGAGTCTAAGAGAGAGTAGGCATACCAAGGATACAACTCATTAATACTCCTATTTTAAACACAAGATATCTTTAACACTCTTATCTTAAGGTTTATATAGTTTGTCTATTTGAATTTGGCTAAAAGAGTATTTTGTAAATTTTGTTTTAAATTTCAAAGGTTTAAACTATGTTTTTCAAAGTTTTGATATCGATTTCTCTATCTTTTGGGTCTATTAATCTTCAACCATACTTCCTGGGAGAAGGGACAATATAACAATGCCTATATTAGAGAGTGAAGTTTAAGATTATCTCTATTTGAGTCTTTTATTTTACTATATGTACAATATATGTACTATATGTACAATGATGAAAAGTTGATTTTGAAATCCTAAAACAACAAATATTTGAAAATTCCAAACCTTGAAATATTTACTACCCTATAAAGAGAGGGGGCATGAGGGGGGGCCGCAGCAAATAGAGAGAGGGATGGATTTGCCTATAGTCTGGTATTTTTTGATTTTGTAATGCTATATCTGATATGTGATATTCTATTTTTCCTATGACTTGCATTGTGTAAATTTTTAAGTCTCCAAGTTTGCAAGTAGTTTAATTGAGGATAAATTTTATATGCAATCACGCACACATCAGTGATGAACAATTGTACTTGGACCAATGCACTATATCTTTATTGTATTTTATGGTTTGGAAATACTATATCCGATATATGATATTTCCTTTTGCCCATGATTTATATGTTGTGAGCTTTTAAGTTTCCAATATTGCACGTAGTTTGATCGAGAATACATTTAATATGAAAGTACATACACTTAATGAATTTTTTTTGTTCTCAGTGAAGTATAATCTAGTTAATGCATTTTCCACAAAAATATTCAATCATCAATTTCATAAATTGAAATCTAGTGAAACTTCACCCATGTGCCAGGCATCATAAGAACTCATGAAAAATAAAAAATTAGCCCCATCAAAAGTCTCTGGGAGGCTTGCATGTGGGGCCTTGATTTCCTAGATTTAGGGCCCCACATGTGAGCCTTTGGCTAGCAAGTGTCCTAATAGAGGCTTCTAATGGGGCTAAATTTTTTTGGGTGGTTGCTATGTCCCAGAAGAGTCCACATGTAAATTTTCAAGTCAAAATCTGATCATTGGTCATATTTTAAAAAAAATCTGAATACATTAGTTCAAGTTTATGGATTTTTTCAAAGTTTGGCTATAAGTGAAAAGTTTCACCTTATTTTATCCATTTTAGTTTTGTGCTTCAAGTTATCACTCGTGGAAGACATGGAACACACCAAGCAAGCAGCTCAAAGATTCCCCCCAAGAACTTCGGCGCAAAGGTAACCTCCCCCTACTCCAACAACACCACCATGACCACCATGCCACCATCACAAGCATAGATGGAAGCTAGAGGCACAATGGCCCTCTGAGAGATTTTCCATTATCAGAAGACCATGCACCTCTTGATACCAAAGGCTACATTCCAAAAGGTGGTGTGGGAGACAATGTAGAACATACTGATTAAAAATACTAGGAGGCACTTCCCCAATAGTTCAAGTATAGATAGACTTGATCAGTGGATTACCCAAGCCCTCCTTGCACTACAAGAAGCTATTGAGGCTTTCCTCATTAACTTGTTCCAAGACTTGGTCTATGAAACAATGCATGCAAGGAGGGTCACCGTTCACTGACACGGATCTACAGATGGTGAGATTCTTTTGGTGATGAAAGGACAGCAGTCCTAGTAGAGAGTAACAACAATAGGAATCTACTAGTGAAACATCTATGGAATCTAGCTTCTGAAATAAATTTGTAAAACCCTACATGTATCAAATCCTGTGTAAATTGTTATGAATATGAATATAAATTTTTGGTGCATCTTATTTTTGTTTAGTCACTTGTTATTTGTTTTTTTAATTTATTTAAGGTATCCTTACGTGCCTTTGGATAAATAAATGTTATGCAGGAATTCGATAAAGCACCCTATCTTAAATTTAAATAATGAATCATGTTGCATATAAATCTAAAAAATAAGAACTACATTCAAATGTAAATAATAATAAATGAAATATATAAAAAACTATATTATAGACAAAAGCAACAACATTGATTTTTATTAGTATAAGAGAAGATTACAAACTACATTACATTGCAAAAGATACATCATTAGGTAGTAAGTACATCTAATGTGTCCTAGGCTTCTTGAAGCTAGGCTCCCCATGGTCAGCGCTGCTCTTTATGATAGGCAAAAATACATTTTTCCCCACAAGTTTCTGCCTAATGATAGTGAGGTCTTCAACTCTAACAACCATACCACGAGCCACCATGGAGAAAGTGGGCTAGACCTAGTACTTATGAACAAGTAGAACAACATTGAACATTAAGTAACACTAATTTCTCCAAGTTGAAGTTTTTTTGGTGTCGAAGCGCTTGGGATTGAAAGTCTACAACAAGGGTGAGAGACAGTAGGGTGAAGGGAGATTCAAGGAGAGGACTAGACAGAAGAGAAGGGGTTTCAAGAAATAGAAGATGTAGAAGAATACTCGTAGAGGTGAATCCTGTCAATTTATTTCTGCATCTTGAGAAGATAAATCTCTTATAGACAAAAACATGTGTAGAACAATAACTTCCTCTTTGTTTCTCAAACCACCAACATGATGCTTTTTTTAGCTCCAAAAGGGGGGCAAAATACCAGAATATTTGGCCAGAATTCTCCCAAATCACTCCCTCTTATTCTCCTAGTTCAAAGTGCTATTCACTGCTTGAAAAATGCGATCGCACATCGTGCGATTTCACCAATTCTTCTTTTTGCATAAAATCCCCCTAAAATGGCTAAAAGCCACTTGCTTTTTCTTACATATCATCCTATTCTAGATGTTGTCTATAGTTTTTGGATATTTACGAGAGATAATATCTAAAATATCAAAAATTTGATAAACTTCTCCAAAAATCCAGTATTCTTGAACCATCCACACTACAGACACTAACATTAATGACTAATATGGTATTATCTCTCTAGATCAATAAGAAAGCCAAAATTACAATGCACTCTAGAGTTGTTCACACAGTGATTGTGTAGCGGCATGACATCCATTCCCTCCTAACCTACACATCCTCTAGCATGTGCCAAAGTCTTACGGATCTGTAGTGTCAAAAGAAGTGTCCTCTACCATGTCAATGTCTTCATCTTCTATCTCTTCTTCCATATTCTCATGTTCATGCTCAATATATCCAATTCCTTCAACTCATATGTTGAAGACTCCCTACATTTAAAGTTCTTGATATGCTTTCTAGTCATTGGAATCCTTAGAGTTGTCCCATCCATCTCATTTAATGCATAGGTAGCATTATCAAAAACAAAACTTACCACATATGAACCAAACCACCGCTTTGCCATCTTTTGACTGGCATTATGTTGATTTCCCAAGCTGGGGTCACAAACTAGCACATAGTCCCCTTCTTGTATGGCTTGTGGTCGAAGTCTTTGTTGCTTGTCCAACCTCTTCTTGTTCTTGAACTTGCAGTCTTCAGCTTTTTTATGGCTCTCAATGTCTCGAGGTCTTCTTTCTGATTGTCTAATGCATAGGACAAGCAACTCTTCTCTATTCAAACCCTCTTCCCATGGTAGAAAACTCCAAGTAGAAATAATCTCCTTTTAATAGGCATGATTGGATGTTGTCCTACATTTATTCAATAGGAATATACCCTGTAACTACACTATGAATGGTTATCAGCCGATAAAGCAAAGGGTAACATTCTTGACCACTCTTTCACCCTACCCTTGCATGACTTTGCTAATGCCTTAATGATAGGCTGATGACCTCTTTCACTTTTTCCATTTGCTTCAGGATTGTAGGTTGAATTTAAAGCAAACTTGATACCCAATCATGAAAGGAAGTCACGAGCCTCATCCGCATCCCATTCTCCTCTATCTGCAAACCAGTTTACCAACACAACCATACCTGTGAAAGACTTCTTTAAGAATCTACAAACTACTTGAGTATTCTTTGTACCAAGAGCTCAACCTTCCACTTGATTTTTTAAGTCTTCTTGTGCAAGCACAAGATATCTCATATTCCATAAACATGTAGGCATTGTAACCAAATCAACTACCCATTTGTAATGCATAGACAATGGATAGGTCCGTTGCAACCCATCTCTATGCTTTACCATGAAGTACATCTAACAGACACTACATGATTCCACATAATCCTTTGCATATTTATACATGTTTTGCCACCAATACTTCTCTTTGATCTTGGCAAATGTGTCCCAATCTCCTCTATGTCCAGCCCATAAGCTTTCATGAAACTCATGTATCACCTATTGTTGAGAAGCCCTATCTCCCAATATACGACTGGAGATCATCTCTTTTTCTTTGCATGCTTCCATAAATACCCATCTTTCAAGAAAATCCCATAAGCTTTTCTTTTAATCCTTTTGAATTCAGCTTCAAACCACTCAGTCTTCTTTGTCATGAGGCTCAAATATTGGCCTATTTTTAGCCAATCATCCTCATAAAACTCTTCCAAAAATGGTGTTCTCATTGAAGCATAACACTAATGATTCTTTCTCTATACTGTCCATCTCTTCATGGCTTAAGTTCTTTTCTTACTGCTCAAATCTGTGTTACAACAATTGTACCTATAGTAACAACATCTACATACTCATTCCCTTCTACATAAAGTTGTTTTCAGCACCTATCACATCATCCTCTTCATCTTCCATAAACTCCTCTTCATCTTAAAGCCTTGGTCATGAAAGCATGTCAGCCACAGGGTCTTCTCTACCTGCAATATGTTGAAACTCAGGGTTAAGTGACTTTATATATACAATCCACCGCAACATGGCAATTTCACAAGTTGACCAATTTACTATCATGCCTAATAGAGGTAGACAATTAGTCTCTACCACTACATGAGCTCTCATAAAATAGTCCCTATCACAATTAAGGGTTGTCACTACACCCCAAAGCTCTCTTTTGACTTGAGGATACCACCATTGATGCCATCCATTAAGGACCTTTGCTCCAAACCAAATGACATATATATTCTCGGGTAAGTTACTCATGAATATATGTGTGTATCATGTGAGTTCAAAATAAGGTATTTTTAAAATACTATTTTTATACTTTTTTTACATGTACAAGGGTGTAATATAAAGGGGTTATTTACAGATTGAATAGAAAAGTGTTTTTTTTAATTCATGAAAAATTCATAGATAAGGATATTTATAAATAGGCCTTGAACGCACATGATGTAGAGGATATATATACAGTAACGTCCCTGAGTACATATTCCCATCATCATCATCATGAGCTAATGTCACACCAATGCCGATTGGGCTTGTATCCACAGTGAGAATAATAGGCTGCCCATTCTCATGATTTGCTCTTTTTAGTGTTGGGGCTGAAATCAATGAGCTCTTCAACTTCCGAACTGCCTTCATATGCTGTTTATCCCAGCAAAACTTTTGCCCTTTTCTCAAGAGCTGATATAGACTTTCAGCCACATGAGAAAAATGTGGAATCCATATGAAGTTAAAGACACATGCACCCAAAAATATTCTCACCTCGGATACATTCAAACATGTCTCCCGCCCTGCTTACGACATCAATCTTACTAGCGAGGGCTTTCTCCCATATGGTCCACACATGTACCCAACAGCTAATACTTCCTCCACTCCAAAAATGGACTTTTCTCCTGACAGAGTCAAATGCACTCCTTCAAGGTGGCTCAAAATCTTGTCACAATTAGCAATATGATCAGCCACAAATCTTCTACATCCATGCTCATTCAAGTCTTCACTCTTCTCACAGATATCATCTCCTTTGATCGAAACATCATGAAGAAAGGGTAAGATGAACTTAGGAATATACTCCCTCAAAAATTTATGCATAGCATTCATCATATGCACCATTGAATTGGTTGCCCTTGCCCTCTCTAGTAATACCCCCACTTTCTAATGCAAGCTGGAACTAATCATATCTTGAATATAAATCTCCCATAGAGTAAATTGCCTACCATGAAAATGCTTCTGCAAATTCATCCACTATTGGGCTTGATCCAACATTCCTTATGGTGACCTTATTAATTGGTTGTAAATCCTATATAAACCTCAAAGAACCATTATTCTTTGGAATAGTAAACCACTGATTTGAATATGGAGCTGAAGAGGGCTCCAAAATTTGCATCCTGATCTTCTCATTCAAAAGCTCTAGCAGCTTAGGAAAATATGCTTGAGGTACTAGAATAGGCTTTAAATTCCATGGAACATGAGGTACTACAAAGATCACCATAGGTGCAACACATCCTATTTCATCTAGCTGAAACATAAACGCTTCTCCATGCCTTGCCAACCTTTGCAAGAAACAAGCTCTTTCTATACGCAAAAGAAATCTTGTATCACCAATTATTACCTTTTGTAAAGTTTTAGCTATAAATTTATGTCCTATTCCATGTGGATCTCGTAAACTAGGCGGTTGAGTCACTTTTTCAACCAACCCATCACTTTGAGGTGGTAAAGGCAAAGCCACATGCTTAACCTTCTTTGCAATTGTTTTGTACTTTGTATCCACCCTTGCCTTAGCCCTATTTTGGAGCCTTCCGATTGCGGGGATGATTCACACAGATAATGAGAAACTATACCGCCATTGTATTGTCTTTACTTCGAACTGGAGCATATGAAGAAACATCAACCAAGGCTTTTGTTTCTAGCCTTGTCTTCGAAATATAGGGCTGTCCTAAAATCACCAAATAACTACATGAATCCTGCACAAAAAAATGATATTCATTTGTACCATCTCCAATAGTCACCGGTACATTCGGACAAGCCGCATAAAGATCTCTTGATGAATTGTTTGTTTCCCGCATGTGCCATCCCAGATATACATCAATCGGCCAACCTCCATTCTCATACAAGCTGTGTGCCATAACATTGATTTTGGAACCATGATCCAAGAGAGCTATATAGCAAGGCATCTCTCTTTCTCCCACTTGAACAATTGTCTCTATTGTAGCGCGAGCCCAATGCATTCATGAATATTGACTGCTTGGAATAAAATGAGCATCTTCTTCTTCACATGCGTGTTGATGGACATCCCCATTATACATAGCCTTCTCTCTATGCTTACTGTTGTGCCCATGAGACCAGTTTTACTCATAAGCTTACTTTCTACACTCCCATTTAACCCATTTTCAACATCAACCTGCTCCAAATCAGCATTGCATGCATCATCATATTCCCTCTAAAGTTGTTTTTCTATGTCTTTGTCAACCTGCATCAATGCTTGGAAAACTTCACCATCAAACTATCTTTTTCATTTCAGCATATCAATGATTGCATCATGAAATTCACGCTTGATGATTCCAAGAATTTCATGGAGTGTGAATTCCACTCTACTGCCAAGTATGCAATCTTCCAAGACATGTTTAAGGTTTGTGGCAGTCTCAAGATTCGATTGTACTAGGTTGCTTGCCCCTTTTCTTTCCTTCTTATTTCTTTTCTTGAGATGCATCCTCCATAACGTGGTTAGGTATGGCATTTTGAGCCTCTTTCTTCTGCTCCTTTTTACTTCGTGTTATGCATTTAGATGGGCATGAAGAGGAAGGGCCAACAATGTCCTCATATCTTCTTCTCTTTTCATCCACAAGAGCTTCTTGATTATCACCTCAGCCAAATAAGCATAGGCTGAAAATAAATCCACTGGTGCACTCCATCCTGTTCTCTATTGTATACTCCGAATTGCACCAGCCAATTTAGACGTTGTTTTGTCCTTTTCCATGCAATCTAATTCTTGTATCCAAATGCAAGATTTTGCTTCAGATATGCCTCTTTTACAAGCTTCATCAATCCTTTCAATTCTCAACCCATATGTGGTTGCATCTATGGCAACAAAT
This sequence comes from Lygodium microphyllum, assembly GCF_053477565.2. Lineage (NCBI taxonomy): Eukaryota > Viridiplantae > Streptophyta > Polypodiopsida > Schizaeales > Lygodiaceae > Lygodium > Lygodium microphyllum. The sequence continues at coordinate 42,923,407 of NC_141140.1, read as the reverse complement.
GTTGTCTTTGCAACCATCTCTTCCAACCTCTTTTACATATGCCACCATTTTCAAAATTTGACCTTATTGGAAGACTGGTTTTTGTTGCATGTATTTTTCCATCTTTCCAAAAGACTAACCTTTTTGCTTCTACTTCATGGTAGGCTATACAGTCTCACTTTTCATGCTATAACCTATCACACCAAATGTATCTCCTCTTGTATCCTTCTTTGTATGGTCTTTAGGCTATTGTCCAACCCTTCTCTTCTACCTTAACATCCAAAATTTCAACCTTTGCATAGATTTTTATCAAATTCAACCTCAAATCACATATGCCTTTGATTAATTCATCCACAGCACCACCTTTAAGAGTCAGACACCAGTAGGTATAGCTAGTTATTTTACCATAGCTAGAGGCACCTTGGTTGCAATTTTAGCCCCCTTCTAAGCACTGACAGGTGTGGTGCTTGTATCCCATCTTAATTTGATCTACTCTCTCTTTACCAACATATGCACTACCTCAGTTACATTAGCTCAATTTGATTTCAATCGCGTTTCAAAAGAGGCATCTTCTAAACGATCAATCAACTTCTCCTACAAGACAGGATATGCAACCTTTAGAAAAAAATCAAAATTTTGACTCTCCAATGATTACTTCTCACGTCGGCATACAACTGTGCATACTGACTTTAAAATTTTTAGAGCGAAGCCATAGCAACCAACCCTTTATTGGGCTTTTCAACCACTACTTAAACTTGCACACTGAATCCCCCATCTTTACACACCTGTTGTCAACTTTCATATCGGGCTCACCACTGTCGGAGCATTTGGGGATGAAAGTCTATCACAAGGGTAAGAGACCGTAGGGTGAAGGGAGATTCAAGGAGGGGCATAGATGGAAGGGAAGGGGTTCAAAGAAATAGAAGATGTAGAAGAATACTCATAAAGGTGAAGCCTCTCAATTTATTTTTGCATCTTGAGAATATAAATCTCTTTTTTGTAGACAAAACGTGCATAAAACAATAACTTCCTCTTTGCTCCTCATACCATCAATGTAATGTTTCTATTGGCTCTGAAAAAGGGGAGTAAAATACTAGGACCCCTAGCAAGAATTCTCCCAGATCACTCCTTTCCCATCTTAGAGTGTTGTTCACTACCTGAAAACTGCGACCGCGTATCATGCGATTTTGCCAATCCTTCTTTTTGCATAAAATCCCCCTAAAATGGTTGAAAGCCACTTTCTTTTTCTTACATATCATCCTATTCTAGAAGTTGTCTACAATTTTTTGATATTTACAAGGGATAATATCTAAAATATCAAAAGCTGGCTAAACTTGTCCAAAAATCTAGTAATTTTGAACCATCCACACTATGGACACTGACATTAATGACTAATATGTCCTTGGCTCTCTAGATTAATAAGAAAGTCGAATGACAACGCACTCTAGATTTTTTCACATTGTGAGCACGTAGCGGCACAACATCGGGATGGCCTTGAAGGGGCCAATCTTCATCATCAGTGCCCTCAGCTTCAAGAAGTTCTCAATGAAAGCAGGAGAACATGTCTTATGAAATACTACTATGTCCTTGGTAAGTTGACCAATGTACTCTTTCAATAATGGAAAGTCCTATATCCTTCCTTGTCAACCAAATCATGCACCTTGCCTAGATGAAAACTCATATATATATATAATATATTGCATCACATAAGTTCAGTAATAGACTCGCTATTCATGGAGTGTTAAACATATATACTTTACTTTTGCGTGCAACTTCATCCTTAGGGATTCAGGCCTTGAGATACAAGTCTAGGGACAAGGCTTCTACAGGGGTCCGCGATCCCGATCAAATTTTATCTTGTGGGTCCACATGCCCTAGAGGCGCTATGGGTGAAGTTGCGTTGAAAATCAGAAAAATTACCTTCTTTGTCATATATCCGCCGTTATAATGGAGCATCCAGGTGGTCTGGTCGTGCAATCGGCCCGCCCTCATCTCTCTCCTAGGAAGGTACCGTGCAGTTGGGTCAAGGACCAAAAGGGCCTTCTTGCAAGTGCTCAAAGTCCTAGTAGGATATGTCATACTCTGGTGCTACATCCTTAATTTTCTTTTGGATGCTTACAATGGCAAAGATGTCATTGATGCTCATGCCATCATATCAAGCTACCTCATCAACATGTGGTGGGGCATCTTATACATCAAAATCTATAAAGTTATATGCTACATCATGCACCATGATACACTATAGTTATTATTCTCTTATCTCCAAAATCTCCAATATATCTTTTATGAATAGGTATTCAAATTCCTTGATGGTGACAATATGGAGAGAAGCAAGGGTTGGCTCATTGCTCAACATCTCAGTAGTAGGGCAGGGAGGTTGGTGTACAATAGCATTAGTACCCATTGTAAGGATTAAGAGCATTGATAAAACAAGAAACAATGGCTAACTATGGAGAAAAATCCATATCTTCCTATCATAATATCTAAATTAATATTCAACATCAAGAGTGAGGAGAGTGTGTGTTTGTGTGTTTATACGTATGTTTTTGAGACAATTTATGTATATCTAGTTAGATAGACACTAGGAATTTAGCTATGAGAGTTTGGGAAAAGATGGACTCATGAAATCGAAGAAAAATGATAGGAACAAATATGCTTACAAAAAATTGTAAATCTATTCCACATTGTAAATTGTACAAAAGTTTATAAATCTAATGTGACAACCAACTATATAACGCCCAAAAAAGTTTAAAAATCACTATTGATTCACTCAAATCAAATGCTATATGAGGAAGATATGGTATTTTTTTATTTTTTTCTAAATGTAGATCTTTTAATGTTGTCGAAGTTGCTAATACCATGTTCAACTAGGTATGCAAGGTGAGATCTCTACGGAGGGAGAGAGAGAGAGAGAGAGAGAGAGAGAGAGAGAGAGAGAGAGAGAGAGAGAGAGAGAGAGAGAGAGAGAGAGAGAGAGAGAGAGAGAGAGAGAGAGAGAGAGAGAGAGAGAGAGAGAGAGAGAGAGAGAGAGAGAGAGAGAGAGGGTTTTAAGAATCCTATAATTGTATAAACTAAGCACACAAGAGAGGATTATATAGAAGGGACCAAGGTACTATTTATAGGAACATCATATGTAGCACAATAGTTGATTTGATCTACATTGTCTTCTCCATATCGAATTGTGTTGAACCAAGAGAACACCTTCATGAGCTTAGGTGGTTTGCTTGTAAAGAATATGAGTGATGGTTTTGAGTTGAATCCAAGTAATCCTCTTTCTTCAATATATTCATGCTGATGTAGAGCGAGGAATACTCTTTTAAGTAGCTCCTCTATCATGTATCTTCCTTCTCGTTAAAAAGAGATGCATATAACCACTTTATAACATACATGTGCAATCATAACAAGCAAGCATGGGGGAAGCCTCATAGCCATATTCTATCCATCATGGTGTTCTTATTAATTTTTCAACATTGTACATTATTATTATTAATTATTTCTTGCTTAATTTATTTTATAAACAATGACTATTGCTTATAGGCTTTCACTTGTGTGGTTTATTGATGGTCTTATATGCTCGAGTTTTCATACTAAATTTAGTGAAAATTTGTGATGTGAGTGTAGGAGTAGTTTATCGAAAAGAAAGGAATAGATTCACTGCTAGGTTGTATAAGTTTATTATGCAAGAGCATAGATGTAATACATAATGGTCACAAAATCTCCCTACATTTATGCAAGCAATTTAAATATAAAGGGTACAGGATATGGGATTGAAATGGAAAGATATTTGATTAAGTTACTAATTTGTTTTCACATCTTAGCATATAAGATGTAGTTTATATAATTTTAAGAGGTTCAATAGCACTTGTTAGCCCGGTGTTGCTCATTAGCAATGCAACACAATGTTAGTAGAAAAAAATGATGAAAAGATTGTTTGTGCACGTCATATTGGTTGGTTTTTACTTATGTTGTTTGAACACGGAGTGCCATACACTTTTCTTATGCAATCTAAATATGATATCACAAGATAAATTTGTGGATGCATGGCAATTGTATATCTAGGTGATAATCAATGTTGAGAGTATAAGAGTTCCCTTTACTATAGGATAGTGCGATATCTTGGGGAAAAAACCAATTAAGTGAGGAATATATATAGTCTCCTAGATCAATATGTTTATGTTATGAGAGGACTCTTATAGGTTCATCTTCCTTCATGTGTGAATCAAAGGAATATAATTATATGATTTGAATGTTAATCAAAGTCAAAATTGTCATACATTTTTCCTTACAAAAAATAGAGGTGCAAGGACATACTAAGAGAAAAGGAGATATTCACTTCCAATTGGAGGATGAATATACACTACTATTCAAAAGAACTATGGAAAGGGATGATGCAATAAGATACATGATGCAACAAGAAAGAAATGAAAAAAAAAAATTGGATCTTTGGGTTGATGGTTGCATTCATCCACCTGATCCATAACTCAAAGGTTATCACAATTTAATGTGCTTATATAATTTGCAAAGCTTGTTTGTGAAGGCAATGAAGGATTGTATGGATACACATGCAGACTTGTGATATAAGGATCAACAGAGGTTCATCAAACCTTAACAAATATGTGAACAAGATTACAAGGGTGTGTGTAGTCTTTGATAGAAAAAGAAAGATTGTTGGCTAAGAAGGATAGGGAGAATCAGAGTCTACAACAAGCAATGTCTATCACATTGAGGATGTTATACATGCTACATAGGTACATAATATTGAGTTATATTCTAAAATTATGAGTTGGAGAAGGATAATAGAAACTTAAAGAGGAATCTCATAAAAAATGTTGAGATTGGGTCCACTTTGAAAACCAAAGAAGCACGGCATCACATCTGAGTAGTTAAACCAATTCACTATTTTGTATGGATGTAATCAACTTGTTTATTGCTATAGATGCTTACCAATTATGTGAGAAGGTAAGATTGAGTTCTAAGTCATATAGTATGCTCTATCAACAATCGAATATAGGTAGATCTTCTCAAAACTAAGCAAGTAGTGCCTCTACCATTTCATGTGAAGAAGGCATAAAAAAAACTAAATGAGAAAGTTTTAGAACTGATTGGTGAGCCTACACATCTGAAACACACACACACACATTGGAGTATGGTTCCAAAGAAGTTACCTTTGTATTGTATGCATCCAAAAACTTTGTATTGGATATATGTATGTTGCAGGTTCGATATGTCTTTGGAAGAATATAAATGCAGGACTAAGTTTGTCCTTAAACTTGACAAGAGTGAGATTATCATGGTTCGAGCATTGGATCCTAACATAAATGAGAATCATCCTTTATACTTTAGTGTGCAATCAGAGAATAAAATATGGTGGTTTGTAGAATTTGAAGTACCAAAGTAGGACCATGAAGTACTTAAAGTTTTTTTAAACCTCACTAATATACCCAGTGTTATTCAATAGCAAAATAATGGATCAACTTTACATGTTGAAGGATTTGGGGACTATCAAGTTGAATGGCATTTTACAGGTGATTTAGAAACAAAACGAACTGTATGTTTGGTTTATCAAATGCAACAAAAGTAAAATTTCCATGCATATATCATATGAAAACTAGGAAGAAAGGGAAAGATGGAAAGAAGAAATGGCTTGCCAAGGTAAGACAACAAGGTGCTCCAACATGTGATCAGAAAGTCATGCGAATTTGAGTGCTAGTCCCAATGGATCCAAATTGATGCCCTATTTTGGAAACACCATTGACAAGGGTTCACTTTTGCACATTGCATTATTTGGTTAGAATAATTAAGATCCTAGTATATGAATATGTATGCTGTGCATACAAGATACAACCTATTTTAGAAGGTGATGCTACATGTAAGAAGGTAGAAGAAATCCCCTCTGAAGTTGGATTGCACGGGAGCCAAGTAGAAATAAAAAACAATGAGAAAAAATTGGACAAGAGTGAAAACATCCCTTAAAAACTATGATTTGGTAGACACAAGGCTAGGAAGTTTGTATCTCCACCTCGAGATGAGGAAGGGAATATACTTGTGAAACAACCAGAGACGTATGAAGTATGAAAAAAGTTGCACCTTACTGTTTGAGATTGGAGCAATGGGGGAAGAATGAAGATTGAAAAGGTAAAAGTGTGGATACACCTAGATAGATTAGCAACTCTCTTACAAAAGTTGAGGTTTAGGGATGGTGATGCCAATACATTTAAGGAGCCAATTGCTAAATTTCACAACTCTATGGTGGAGGCATGAACTTCAAACAACATAATACACTACATGGTCAATATTGTCACCATTACAAAAAATATATCATCATTGCGAATTAATTTGTATTTATAATCTCTCTTTCTTATGCAGTACATACTTGAGGCACATAGTCCATACTTTGCAGAACAAGGGAGTTTAGCAGTATGGTCAACTTAAGGCATGGAACAATCCCACTGGCAAGCTTGTTGTGCTTTTCGAAAGGCAACTCATCATCGAGGTAACATCATTGTTTCCAATTCTACGAGGAAATTATTCCAATGTTGGTATAGGAGATTAGAGATATGATACTAAACCTCCCAAGTAGAATCTATAAGTAGGGAAATATTTGAAGCGAGGAAAGCAATATATGAAAATAGAACAACAAGACAACACCATGCATAATGTTGGCAACCCAAAAGAGAGATGGCAAGAAATAGAGACCTAGATAAAGAATATAATTTTGATGCATTTAGAGTCTAAGAGAGAGTAGAGGTACCAAGGATACGACTTATCAATACTCCTATCTTAAACATGAGATATCTTTAACACTCTTATCTTACGCTTTAGATAGTTTGTCTATTTGAATTTGGCTAAAAGAGTATTTTGTAAATTTTTTTTAAAGTTTTTCAAAGTTTTTAGATCAATTTCTCTATCTTTTGGGTCTATTATTCTTAAACCACACTTCTTGGGAGAAGGGACAATGTAACAGTGCCTATATTAGAGAGTGAAGTTTAAAGTTATCTCTACTTGAGTCTTTTATTTTACTATAGATACAAGATATGAAACTTTCAAAAATATAAATTTAAATGGTGAAATTTTGATTTTGAAATCCTAAAACAAAGATTTGAAAATTTCAAACCTTGGAAGATTCACTACCCTAGAGAGAGGGGACATGAGGGGGGCCGCAGCAGATAGAGAGAGGAGAGGGATGGATTTGCCTATAGTCTAGTATTTTGTGATTTTGTAATGCTATAATTTATATGTGATATTCTATTTTGTCTAGGACTTGCATTGTGTAAAATTTTAAGTTTCCAATTTTGCAAGTAGTTTCATTGAGGATAAATTTTATATGCAATCACACAAACATCAGTGACTGAACAATTATACTTGGACCAATGCACTATATCTTTATTGTATTTTATGGTTTGGCAATACTATATCCGATATATGATATTTTCTTTTGCCCATGATTTATATGTTGTGAGTTTTTAAGTTTTCAATATCATACGTAGTTTGATGGAGAATACATTTAATATGCAAGTACACGCACTTATTGAGTTTTTTGTGTTCTCAGTGAAGTATATTCTAGTTAATGCATTTTTCACAAAAATACTCAATCATCAATTTCATAGATCAAAATCCGGTGAAACTTCACCCATGTGCAGGGCATCATAAGAACTAATGAAAACTAAAAAATTGGCCCCATCAGAAGTCTCTGGGAGGCTCGCGTGTGGGCCCATGCCCCACACGTGAGCCTCTGGCTAGTAGGTGTCCTAGTAGAGGCTTCTAATGGGGCCTTTTTTCCAGCCTTTGGCTAGCAGGTGTCCTAGTAGAGTCTTCTAATGGGGCCTTTTTTTTTGGGTTGTTGATGTGTCCTAAAAGAGACCACAAGTAAAATTTTAAGTCAATTTGATTACTGGTCATATTTTTTTTTAAAATCTGGATACATGAGTTCAAGTTTATGGACTTTTTAAAACTTTGGCTATGAGTTGAAAGTCTCACCTTATTTTATCAATTTGAGTTTTGTGCTTCAAGTTCTCACTTGTGGAAGACATGGCACACACTAATGAAGTGGCTCAAATATTCCCCCCAAGAACTCTTGCGCAAAGGTAGCCTCCCCCTACTCCACCAACACCACCACCACCACCACGCCACCATTGCAAGCATCGATGGAAGCTAGGTTCAGTGGCCCTCTAAGAGATCCACCATTATTAGAAGACCATGCACCTCTTGATACCAAAGGCTACATTGCAAAAGGTAGTGTGGGAGACAGTGTAGAACATATTGATTAGAAATAGTAGGAGGCACTTCCCCAATAGTTCAAGTGTAGATAGACGTGATCATTAGATTACCCAAGCCCTCCTTGTACTACAAGAAGCTGTTGAAGCTCTCCTCATTGACTTGTTCCAAGACTTGGTCTATGCAGCAGCATGCAAGAATGGTCATTGTTCACTGATAGGGATCTACGAATCATGAGATTCTTTTGGCGATTGGTAGAGAGTAACAACAATAGGGATCTACAAGTGAAACATCTATGGAATCTAGCTTCCAAAATGATTTTGTTAAACCCTACATGTATCAAATCCTCTATAAATTGTTATGAATATGAACATAAATTTTTGGTGCATCTTATTTTTGTTTAATCTCTTGTTATATGTTTTATTTATTTATTTAAGATATCCTTACGTGCCTTTGGATAAATAAATGTTATGCAGGAATTCGATAAAGCACTCTTTCTTAAATTTAACTAATGAATCATGTTGCATATAAATCCAACAAATAAGCACTACATTCAAATGTAAATAATAATAAATGAGACATATCACAAACAAATAAGCACTACATTCAAATGTAAATAATAATAAATGATACTCCCTATTCTTCTCCTAGTTCGGAGTGATATTCACTGCTTGAAAACTGCGATTGCACGTTGCGCTATCAAGCATTTTTTGAAAACTAAAAATCCCTAGTCAAATTGTAGTTAGGTTTGATTTCTGTTAGCTTAGTTATTTGCATGATAGTTTTTTTTGTCATTTGAAAATTGAATTTCTTGTGTTTGAATATCTTAGGATTTGTTTCTGTCATTTTGTTTTATTTTTTGAGTGTGAAACTTGATAGCCTTGGTCAAGCTTGGTATTTTTTTATACAGGTTGAAGTTGGAGTTTGCTAGAAGCTGCCAAACATTAAGGAACAATGTATATTTTCTTGTCAAGACTCTTGCACATCACAGATATTATGGGTTCACAAGCACTTTACATTGCACTTATCGATAAACTCCAATCGAGGGTCATCTCCTAAATTGTTCAAATATTTCCATGCCATGGGTTGGGTTTATGCACATTTTGCACCATCATTGAGCACTTGCACGGCATGAGGCCTGCTACAGCTATGTGCAGTAAATCTTAGTTGCACGCGCTGTCATCGTGTTGGGGGTCGAAGGTCTACAAGCGGGGTTTAGAGCAGAAGAGGAATGAGGGATTCAAGGTTAGGAGAGAGAGAAAAGAATGGGGTTTGATAAGTCTTGGGTTTTAGAGATGATTCAGTTGGAGAAGAAGACCTGAAGCTTTTTCATATACTTAGCATTCATGAATGGTATCAAAGACTTTGACTCAATTACATCAAATGCGTATGAGGTTAATAGACCAATACATGTAGAGATTTTATCTAAGATTTAATCCAAATACATATTTCAAATGCAAGCCCAAACAGTTTTCAATTTCATGAATGCCAATGAACAGGAATGCCAATATACAAGTATTTGAGTGGTAGACTCCACTACTTCCAAGACATAAACCAAAAACTCTTGAAATGCACTGACAAAGCTTTTAATTCACTTCAGTCCTATTTTGTAACAGTAATTTCCAGCCCATAATCAAGCTCCAAAAATGCACATAAACTCAAGAATAAGCCTCTCTAATCACTCTCAAATGAAGCCCTAATGTTTAGAGGTCAATACCATCACTTGCAACCACATAGATCACTTGATTTCCCTTCAAGAAGACAAGAACAGTGGGCTGCCCTGTTTATAACAGGTTTTAGCAGTCCAAAACAGCCCCATACACCTCCAAGATCTCCCTTTTACTTGCCCCAAAGTCACTCAAGTACTTGGGCACAAGAGGGGCTTCAATGGTCCATGAATACAGTAAGAGAATGGAAGAAGACATACATAAGAGTAGGCTGAATACTTTATCTCTGTTTTTCCCTTTTATGGACTATCATACCACTCATTTTCGTGATACCAAATGGATGGGAAAAAAAGACTCTTAACTTCTTTGTTTGTATCTCCTCTCTTTCTTCAGTTTGCTCTGTGTTTGCATGCTTTGGAGCATGCACCATAGCCTTCAGCTCTCCCTCCATCTGCCATAGATGTGCAGGCCCAAAAATTGCACCGAAAAATATGGGCTGCACTTCTCTTCTACTTCCACACAAAAGTAGACCATATAGGTCACTTACAAGTCACACAAGTTCATTACTTCAGGTCTCATACAAACCAAGTGGACTTTTGGGCACTCTTCTTGATTTCCAAGCAAATACACCTCATGAACCAATGTGACATAACTTGTAAACTGTCAATTACCTCTTGTTGATCAAGTAAATGGTCCCCATAGACTTAATTTTTGTCAATTTACATGATACAAACTGAAAATTGCATGTCAAGTTACAAAGGAACTTATGAGATTAAATGGTATCTAGGTCAAATGTTGGGAAATAATGATTGAATTATGTATGAAAGTTTCTCATGTGAATCCTAATGAAGTTCTTCTGCAAACATAAGAACTCCATGATTTATGCCATGAACAGAAAACTCTTTGACAGCGCACATGAGAGAGCACCTCTCATTGAGCACGCACATTTCTTGCACGCAGGATATTTGGGATGTTCATCATAAAGTTAGGAACCTCTTGATGAGTGTGTAACGTGGTTGGATGAGTTAGAGGGTCATGAAGGACATCTCCAATTGTGAGATGGGTTGTTCTTATTTGGTCAACATCTTGAGGACCATGATTTCCAGAGAGATTGTGAGATTTTGGATGGGTGGAGCGGAGATTGACATATTTTCTTGCTGAGAGTTGAGATGTGAGGTTAAGGATTTAAATAATCAAGGAACTTTGTTTGCATTATGCATGATGCACGAGCACATCTAGATAGGCTAGGCACAATGTCTTCAAGTGCATCCATATTTTTTCATGTGAGCATTATATGAATGGAAGCATATAATGGATTGGACCAAATGCATGTTTTCTCAAATCATGGATGATTGGGCATGGAGTTCATTGTAAAAAACCATATTTCATGCCACGATACCTTACATAAAAAACAAGTTCATATCCAGAGAATGTTTATTTTGAAGACTCAAGGATCAAAGGAAAATGTCATAAGTTTTACATCATCATCGAGTATTTATTGAAGAAAAAGAGGACATGTGTACTGAAAGTGTGTGCAATTATAAGAACAAAAGGCGAAGGAAGGGAATAAATCGTCCAAGATAAAAGATGGTGAGAAATGATGGGATTTACAATAATCAATATTTTTGCCCATTTTTTATGGATTTTTTCAATTCTGTCTGCGCTGGCTTTTCGACTAGATGTGTCTTGATCCTTTTGAGTACCCAAATGACTATATTCAGAGTTCATATGACAAAATTATGATCCAAACAAGTTGCAAATAGCCATAGGCAAAAAAAAAGAAAATAGTAAAAATTAGTAGAAAAGATAAAGCCAAAAGCTAAAAGCAAAAATCCTAATGTATGTGAGAGAACTTGTGAAAAATATATAAGGATGAGGAAGAGAAGAGCAAGGGCCTTCCCCCTAAATTCCAATTGTACCTTGTGAGAGAGGTGAGAGGAGGGTTGCATGTGAGAGTGTGAACTCTTGTTGTGCTAGTTGTGAAGTTGGAGAATTTGGATGTCGAAGCACCTAGTGTTGGCCCAAAGTTATCAAGGTATGAAATTTCCGTGATGTTGGATTTGTCTTCAAAGTTTGTTTTTGACCTTTAGTGCAAAGTGTTGGTGTTTCTGAAATTGTTGAAAGGTTGTGTGATGCTCTACCCGGATTTGGGTTTTTTACTTATTTGAGCTATAAGAGGCATTGTGTGTTGTTTTGTTCTCGTGTGTGGTTCCTGTGGTGGTTGTTGAAATATTTAAAAAATTTGAGTTGTTTTGTGCATCCAACAAAGTCAATTTCCCCAATCGGCACTTCTTAATGTCTTGTTATTGGATTGGGAGTGAGGGTTTCTCCTGGATCACTGCTCGCGTAACATCTCTTTTTTTGTGCTCCCATTGAGGAGTGCCGAAATTGACTTTGTCTTGATTATTTTACTTGTATGTGACCTAGTTTTGATTTCTTGTGATTGTTGAAAATGACTGATGATTTTCTTGAGTTCCATGGTAATCATACGGAAGATCCCGAAAGAATTTTAGAAAAACTAGAGCTATGTTGTTTGATAGGAAGAGTGACCAATCTTGAGGCTAAACTCCAGATTCTTAGGTATCAATTGTAGGGAGAAGCACGAAATTAGTTGCTTGACTTTGAGAGAAGCTTGAAATTTAAGGGACAAAATTTTAGCTATGACACCATAAAAAATGTGTTTCTATCTAGGTTTAAAAAAAGAGAAAGTCAGAGTGAGATTTGGGCGAAAATAGAAACTTGTGCTCGAAAATAGGATCAATGTGTTAAGGACTTTGCTAGGGAGTTTGAAAAATTGTGGAATCGATGGAGTTTGACATTGTCAAAAGGGGAGATAGCCCCAGTTATGTTGAAGATAATGTATTTTGTAAATGGATTGAAATTAGAAGATTGGAGAGTGAAATTAGAGGCTAAGAACCCTAAGACTTTTGAGGAAGCGGTGAAGATAGGTCAATATCCAGAGAGGAAGACCAAAAGAAAAAAAACAGTTAGGGTTTGATGAACCAAGGGAAAGGTTGAGTTGAAGGTGAGTTGAGAGAAAAGCTTTTGAGGAGAAGAGAGTTAGCTATGCCTATCCTGAGAGAGGTTTACTATATTCCTTGTTTAGGAGAGATGAGTTGACTTGTGAGGAATCAATCGAAGTCTGTGAGGAGAATCTCCCTAGGGTGGTTGAGGAGAAAAATACTTGTTTGACTGATTAGAGTGAAGAATCTAGGAGTGTGAGTTCAAACCCATTGACCACGGATACTTCAAGTCCAATGATTAGTGATTTAACTAAAGAAGGGATCAACTAATGATACTTTGGAGCTTGAGGACTATAGAGATGAGCAAGAGATGGATCTGAGTCATTGTAAGGAAGAAAATGAGAGACTAGATTGTTTTAAAGAGTTTTCATGTTCTTTGAGAGAGGATGAGAGTCAAGAGATTCTTGATAGTTTTGATGAGGAAAGGAGTGATGGAAGTTCTGAAAGTCTTGGAAGTACTGAAGAAAGTAGTGACAACTTTGAGAATGAGTGTATTTTTCTTGATGGACCTAAGTGTTTTAGAGACTAAGAGAGAATAGAGGATGAATTTTTAAGTTTGTTAGAACACCAAGAGGGGGAGGGCTTAGAAACTATAATTTTTCAAGATGAAGTTGAGGGTTTGAATTTGTTGCCTGATGAGTTTGTTGAGATTTGTTGTGAGTTTTTTTTAATCAAGAAAGTATTGAGCTTTTAGGTTTTGACTCTTGTTGTGATGATTTTGGTGTTGGTGTTGTTGACTCTAATGAGTCTTGCCAGTTGGTTGTTGATGGTTTGAGTAGCCCTGGAGAGGCTTTTGTTTATGATGTTGATGATGTTGTTTTGAGTAGACCTGACCTCATACTTCTTGATAGTTGTGTGGATGATTGTTTGGTTGATTTTGGCAACAATGACGAAGAAAAAACTTCATTTGATAGTTTCTTTGAGTTCTCGTGAAGGCTTTGATGTTTTTTGTGATGATGTAGATGTGGAAGTTTCTTTAGTTTCTTGTGAGGTTGCTTGTAAGGATACTATGGAAGGTGTTCACCACTCTTTGTGTGTGAAAGACTTGATGGACTCTTGTATTATTGATGAGCTGAGTGATGTGGGTGGGTGTCCTGGAGTGACCCCATGTGTTGATGTTGTTGGTTCTTGTGGTATTGTGAGTCCGGAGTCGACTCCTTTTGATGTTGTGTTTGATCTGGATATTGAGTTGGGAGATCCTTGCATAGTATCTTTAGGAGAAGTTATTCATGATTGCATAGATGAATCAATGGATGAGTTTGAATTGAGCAATAAAAAAAGGGTCAAAACTTTATTTAGAGACTCTAGAAGTAACATGGTTTTTCGTAGGAAGGATGGGTGGGATTTGATTATTTTTTAGTGTGGTTGCGATTTGAGGGGTTTGAAGATGTTGGATTATGGTTGGGATTTGAAGAATTTGGAGAATGATGTATTTTCCTTAGATGGTGAGGATTGTCTCGAAGGATTTCAATTGAAAAATTTTAGTGATTTTGATGAAATTTTCATGGATGAATTTTGTTTACCTGTAAAGGAAATGTTTGAGAGAGATGTGCCATTTGAGTTGTAGAGAAGATTGTGGATAGATCGTTGGATTTGATTTTTGATTGGCTCATATATGTTGCATCATTTTATGAGAAACTACTGCACATGAATGTTTATAGACTAGCGGGAGGGCTAAATATGTCAAGTGTTTTTTTGAAAACTGAAAACCCCTAGTCAAAATGTAGTTAGGTTTGATTTCTGTTAGCTTAATTATTTGCATGACAGTTTGTTTTGTCATTTCATAATTGGATTTCTTGTGTTTGTCTAGCTTAGGATTTGTTTGTGTCATTTTGTTTGATTAGTTGAGTGTGAAACTTGATAGCCTTGGTCGAGCTTGGTAGTTTTTAGGACATCTCAAAGCTGGAGTTTACTAGAAGCTACCAAACATTGTGGACCAATGTATATTTTCTTGTCGAGACTCTTGCACATCATAGGGATTATGGGTTCACGAGCACTTCACGTTGCACTTGTTGATACACTGCACTAGGGGGTTGTCTCCTGAACTTTTTAAATACTTCCATGCCATGGGTTGAGTTTATGCACATTTCGCATATCGTTGAGCACTTTTACGATATGAGGCCTCCTGCAACTATATGCAAATAATCTTAGTTGCACGCGTGTCATTGAGCACATACATTTCTTGCACGCACGATATTTGGGATGTTCATCACAAAGTTAGGAACCTCTGGATGAGTGCATAAGGTGTTTGGATAAGTCAGAGGGTCGTGAAGGACACCGCCAATTGTGAGATGGGTTGTTCTTATTTGGTCAACATCTTGAGGACCATCATTTCTAGAGAGATTGTGAGATTTTGGATAGGTGGAGCGGAGATTGACATATTTTCTTGCTAAGAGTTGAGAGGTGAGGTTAAGGATTTAAATAACCAAGGAACTTTGTTTGTATTATGCATGATGCACGAGCACATCTAGATAGGCTAGGCACAATTTCTTTAAGTGTATCCATAGTTTGTCATGTGAGCATTGTATGAATGGAAGCATATTATGGATTCGACCAAATGCATGTTTTCTCAAATCATGAATGATTGGACATGGAGTTCATTGCAAAAAACCAGATTGCACGCTAGGATACACTACATAAATAACATGCTTATATCCAAAAAATATTTATTTTGAAGACTCAAGGATCAAAGGAAAAGGTCGTAAGTTTTACATCGTTATCAAATATTTCTTGAAGAAAGACATGTGTGTTGAAAGTGTGTGCAATTACAAGAACAATAGGCCAAAGAAGGGAAGAAGTCGTCCAAGAGAAAAGATAGTGAAAAATGATATGATTTACGAAAATCAATATTTTTGCCCATTTTTGAAGGATTTTCTCAATTCTGCCCGTAATAACTTGTCAACCACATTTGTTCATTCACGGAATGTAGGGACAGTAGGACCTACTTGTGAGAAGTGATCTAGGGTTTTCCTATGAATCTCTTGCTAAAAAGATGAAACTCAAAACCCTAGGACTGACAAGTCGGCCTAACGCCATCAGGAACAGACTATTTCGTGACTCCATTCAATGGGTAAATAGTCCCATAGTTGATGCGACACTTGTGCAACAAGTGGTAGAGTCGCATGATCTTGTGATTTGATCACAAGGGAATGGCCAATTCCTCGAAATGAGATTGCCAGATTCTTACGCAAGTTATCTTGCAAGAGGATGAATAATCATCCTAATATAGTATCTTTCTGGGGTAAAGATAATTGCTTGGAAGCAAAGGACCAACCAATAAATTGGAAAAGCATATGAACTTAAGGGATTGATCAAGTCCGGTTAATAGGGTACACCCTAACCCAGGATGTAGGGGATCTTGCCAAACCACAATTGATCCTAGATCGAGTGCTGGATGCATTCGGAAAGAAGGATTCACTCCTTAGCAGTTGGCAAACAATAATGACCAATATAAATGATTGTGCTTGTTACAAATTTAAGAGCACTGTTTTGCTTTGTTTGATCAAAGAATTAAAGGATAAATGGATATCTAATGCTTCAGATTGAAGGCCTGAAGGGAGAGGCAGCTTCAGTTACCCCCGACTACTTGCCTGATCCTAACCAAGGGGGTAGTTTACCGCTCCGGGAAGGTGGACCGAGCACGCCGCGAGAGGTCTCTCCGTTGAGCGCTACTTGGAGCAGGAGGACGCTTGGGTGCTAGGGGGGGTTGTGGCCGTAAATCCCTTACCTTTCGGGCCCTGCACAAGAGGCTAACGTAACTCGGGATTGGATCTCGAGGCCCATATACTAGTCTACAGGCGGAATCTTGGATTAGTGATCGCTGTGGATTGTTGGATAGTCTTCGAGTGGATTGTGGATAAGCCTATGGACTGGACTTTATGTATTTCAAAGATAAATATGATAACCTGTTAAAAAGAAACTTGTTTGACATTTCTTTTCTATGTCAAGTGATATGATTACGTAAAGGAACCAGTGCCTAACGGGCTAATTAAGAAAGCTGATTGATATATGTCCAACTAAATGTGTTAGGTAATTAAATAACTAAAACAACCTGAGGAAAGTGCTGTGGATGTGGCCATAGGTTCGTCCTATGGATGGGTGGTCCCGGTTGGCCAAGAACTTTTCTCAATCAAGATGGACAGCAGGAAGATCGTTCAAAGAACACGAACAACAAGAGCGTTGACCTAGAGTTATAACTAATCTCGATTTATGCTGTTTTAGGGGAATGGAACAGGACTATGCCTTATGGCAGAGAGGTTGAGCTTCGCATCCCTCTCGTTTCTCATTATCCGTGAACCAAGTGCAGCGTGAATCCGCTTCGAACCTGGCGTTTCTGCGTAAAGTAGTTCGCTCGGGTTCGACGCTAGTTGCCGTTAGGAAATGACCATAGGAAAAACCCTAATTCAAGTCGGTCCTAAGTGGGAACGGTCGGAATAATTTTGCTACATGGCTGACGCGGAAAGTCCTAGATTGCAAACCCCGTAATATTCCATGGGGGTGCCGGACAGAGCCTTCTAGATATCCTTTCCAATGGACTGCTAAGATGTGTCCTGAAGATAACAGGTGGACATGTTACAGTTGGTATCAGAGCCGACCAAGAACGGAATTGTTTTTATGAAATCTTAATAAGATGAATTAAGAAAATGTTGTTGTTCCAAACATCTCCTTACTTTCAATACTGTCTTGCAGAATTACGAAGCATGGAACAGGTTCTTAGTGTTCCGCGTCATGTTTATGACTACGATGCATTCTCTGGATTATCAACAAAGGGTTGAGATGATGAACATCCTAGAGCGAATCTATAATCCATCACCTTTGTACATGGAACGAAGATGGACAGGTGCCTCAGAAAATCTACTATATAGCTCCCCAGTGGTTTGCATACCTACAGACCAACCTAAAAAGGATCAAGTGGTTGGAAGACCTAAAAGTCATGAAGCTATTCATTTTTGTGGAAGCTCACGTAAATTCAACTTTACATATTCGAGGTCGGAGGATTGAACTGAACTCATATGTATATGAGGAAGTAACACGTGTAATCCTCGCCAACAGGATTAAAGTATAAGGGCGCCATGAGAAGAATGGGTTCCAAAGGAAAGGATACCCTGAACTTCCAATGATTTACTGACTCCTGAAGATCCATGACCCAAAACCATACTATTATACAGTTCCTGTAGATAAATGTAATACAACATTATTCTCCCCAAACTAAATGTAAACAGTTGGCTTATCATTCCAAGACATGTTGTATTCCGAAAGGGCTATGCCCATATAAATACAGTAAGACTTCCTTTTATCAATGCCTATTTGTGCATGAGAATTGATAAAAAGTTGAGTAGTTAGATTGCTTGGTTGATAGTGGAAATGGACATGAAATATAAATCATAACGATTATCGTGTAATAACGTTAAAGAAACCTTTATCCAGGCACAACCCCAAGTACAGGTTCCCAGTTCGCCTCCTACATCAAGTACTGCTGTAATCCAGGAGAAGAAGTTTCTTCTGAAGCAGATTAAGCCGCCCAAATTTGACGGGAGAGGCAGGTGCAGATGCTGAAATTTGGATTGAATCCATGGAGGATTACTTTGAAGAAGCCGGTACTGCACCCACCAATCAAGCTATGCTCGCCAAGCTGAAGCTCACTGGCGAAGCCAGACTTTGGTGGAAGCAATGGTGCAGGGATCAAGGGATCACGGAAGGATCCATTACTTGGGAGAAGCTGAAGAAAGCCGTGCAGGGAAGATACTTACCACCTGCATATCGCACGCAGAAAATGAATGAGTTCTACGAGCTAAAATAGTTGGGACTCACTCTTAACGCATACTATTCTAAATTTGTCTCACTTCTTAAGTATGCGCCCCGCAGATGGACATGACACAGCACGTGTCTAAATTTTGTGCTGGTTTAAACCCACCAATGAATACCCGTCTCGAATCTATGCATCCATCAGATCTTCAGGACACTCTCATTCGAGCTGCGCCTATAATTCAGGAGGTGCAGGCTAGACCAAGGGGTAACAAAACTTGGTCTTATAATGACCCGAATAGAGGAGCATTCAGGCCTCAAATGAAGAGAGTTCAAGATCAGAATCAGGAACAAAGAAAGAAAGCAAGGACTAATAACATCAACAACTTTGTCCCTACTCAAAGCAATGGCCGAAACCTCCATTGTTTTCACTGCAACGAGCCCGGTCATTTCAAGAGGCAATGTCCCAAGCTTGGAGGAGGACATTGCCAAGCACCTTTCGAAGGAATGGGCCGTGGTCAGGGAGCCGCTACCCGAGGTAGAGGAAGAACCGCCTGCATTGCCAATAGGCAAATGTGCAAAGAAGAAGAAGATCTGACCATGGAAGCAGAATTTGAAAGGGCGACAGTCCATGCTGCTCTACACAAGAAAGGGCCGAATCGCCAATTCTTGGTGATTCAGACACCGTCAAACTATCAAGGTAAAAGTTTCAAGACCTTGATTGATTGTGGCAGTACACATTCCTTTATCTCACCAGCTTGTGCAAAAGGATTAGGAATGGCCACAGTAGATGCACCTATCTTGCTTGTGGAATTGGCAAATGGTCGCGAGGTTGCCCGTACCAGGCAAACTGCTAAGGTGGAATTCTTTCTGGGAGGAAAGACAACTTCAGTCAAATTCAAGGTCATGAATTTAGGTATCCATGAGTGTCTACTCGGAATGGATTGGCTTAAGCCTAATGATGCCCACATTCATTGTGGAAAGGGCCAAATTTCCTTTTGAAACTCTGAAGGGGTGGAGTGCCAAAAATTCAATTGGCCAAAGCATCTCATATTATAAAGGGAGTCAGAAAAGGACTACCTGTCTATTTAATTAAGCTCAACAAGTTAGATCAGAAGCAAGAGTCTAATGAAGGACCTTCTTGGCTAAAGGAATATGCAAATGTATTTCCTGAAGAATTAACAGAAATCCCGCCTCAAAGAGAAGTGGATCATGAGATCAAGTTAGTACCAAGAGCTGCGCCAATTGCAAAGAGACCTTATAGAATGTCCATACCAGAAGCAATTGAGTTGAAGGAACAACTCAAGCAACTGCTAGATCAAGGCTACATCCGTCCTAGCAGTTCACCATGGGGAGCTCCAGTACTGTTCCAGAAAAAGAAAGATGGAACGCTTCGATTATGTATTGATTTTACAGAGGGTTGAATCAATCAACTGTCAAGAACAAGTACCCTATTCCTAGAATAGATGAGCTTCTTGATCGTCTTCAGGGTGCAAAGATCTTCTCCAAAATTGATCTTAGGTCACGTTACTATAAGATAAGGATCAAGGAAGAAGATATCCCCAAGACGGCCTTCAATACAAGATATGGACAGTTTGAGTTCCTAGTTATGTCATTCGGGCTTACGAATGCACCTGCCACCTTCAATAGGTTAATGCACGATATTTTTAGGCCATACCTTGATGTCTTCGTGCTCGTCTTCTTCGACGACACTTTAGTCTATTCTAAACACGAATTGTCCTTGAGACAATGAGGTCACATAAGCTGTATGCTAAGATGAAGAAGTGTGCATTCTTCAAGCGTCAAATTGAATATCTGGGATTTATCATATCAGCAGAAGGAATCTTAGTGGACCCAGCCAAGGTCAGAGATGTGCTAGAATGGCCAATACCAACATCTGTCAAAGAAATACGTCGCTTTCTTGGATTGACAGGATGGTATTGTATTTCAAAGATAAAAATGATGATATGTTAATAAAGAACTTGTTTGATATTGTTTTTCTATGTCACGTGATAAGATTACGTGAAGGAACCAGTGCTTAACGGATTAATTAAAGAAGCTGATTGTTACATGTCAAATTAATGTGTTAGATAATTACATAACTAAAACAAACCGAGGAAAGTGCGGAGGATGGGCCATTGGTCCGTCCTACGGTTGGGTGGTCGCGGTTAGCCGGAAACTTTTCTTAAATCTCGAAAACCAGCGGGATGATCATCAAAGGACACGAACAACGAAAGCGATGACCTAGAGTTATGTCTTACCCGATTTACGCTATTTTAGGGGAATGGAATGGGACTATGCCTTATGGCAGAGAGGTTGAGCTTGCATCCCTCTCGTTTCCCATTCTCCTTGAATCAAGTGCAGCGTGAATCCGCTTGGGACCTGGCGTTTCTGCGTAAAGTAGTTCACTTGGGGCCGACGCTAGTTGTTGTTAGGTAATGACCAATAAGGAAAACCCTAATTTCGGTCGATCCTAAGTGGGAACGGCCAGAATACTTCCACTACGTGGCAGACGTGGGAAGCCCTAGATTGCAAAACCCGTAACATTCCATGGGAGTACGAGCGGAACTTTCTAGACATCCTTTCCGATGGACTGCTAAGACGTGTCCTAGATGATATTAGTGGACACGTTACAGTTGGTATCAGAGCCGACCAACAACGGAATTGTTTTTATGAGATCTCAATAAAATGAAGTAAAGAAATTGTTGCTGTCCAAACATTTCCTTACCTTCAATGCTGTCTTGCAGAATTACGAAGCGTGGAACAAGTTTTTGGTATTTCGGGTCATGTTTATGACTGCAATGCATTCTCCGCTTTATAGACAAAGAACTGGGATGATGAACATCCTGGAGCAGATTTATAATCCATCACCTTTGTACATAGAATGAAGATGGATGGGTGCTTCAGGAATCTACTATATAGCCACCCAGGGGTTTTCCTATCTACAGACTAACCTAAAAAGGATCAAGTGGTTGGAAGACCTGAAAGTCGTGAAGCTATTCGTTTTTGTGGAAGCTCACGTAAATTCGACTTTACATATTCAAGGTCGGAGGGTTGAGATGAACTCATATGTATATGAGGAAGTAACTCGTGTAATCACCGCCGACAGGATTAAAGTGTTCGGCCGCCATGAGAATTATGGATTCCAACGGAAAGGGTATCCTGAACTTCCAATGACTTATCGATTCCTGAAGATCCATGACCCAAAACCCTACTATTACACAGTTCCTGTAGATAAATGCAATACAACTTTGTTCTTCCCAAACTAAATGTAACAATTGGCTTATCATCACATGAAACGTTGTATTCAAAAGGGCTATGCCTATGTAAATACAAATAAAGACTTCTTTTTATCAATGTCTGGCTGTGTATAAGAGTTGATAAAAAGTTAAGTAGCTACATTGTTTACGAGATGGATGAATTAAAGATAAGCTAACGTCGATTACCATATAATAACGTTAAGAAAACCTTTATTCAAGCACAACCCCAGGTACAGGTTCCAAATTCGCCTCTTACATCAAATACTGCTGTGATCCAGGAGAAGAAGTTCCTCCTCAAGCAGATTAAGCCACCCGAGTTTGACGGGAGAGGCAGATTCGTCCAGGCTGATGCTGAAATTTGGATTGAATCCATGGAGGATTACTTCGAAGCAGCCGGTACTGCACCCGCCAATCAAGCAATGCTCGCCAAGTTAAAACTCACCGGTGAAGCCAGACTTTGGTGGAAGAAATGGTGCAGGGATCAAGGGATTGCAGAGGGATCCGCTACATGGGAGAAGCTGAAGAAAGCCATGCAGGAAATATATTTACCACCTGTATATCACACGCAGAAAATGAACGAGTTCTATGAGCTAAAACAGCTAGGACTCACTCTTGATGCATACTACTCTAAATTCGTCCATTCGGGCTTGCAAATGCACCTGCCACCTTCAATAGATTAATGCAGGACATCTTTAGGCCATATCTTGATGATTTCGTGCTTGTCTTCTTCGATGACACTTTAGTCTATTCTAAACAGGAAGAAGATCATGAACCTCAACTGCGGATTGTCCTTGATACAATGAGGTCACATAAGCTATATGCTAAAATGAAGAAGTGCGCATTCTTCAAGCGTCAGATTGAATATCTGGGATTCATAGTATCATTAGAAGGAATATCAGTGGACCCATCCAAGGTCAGAGATGTGCTTGAATGGCCAACACCGGTATCTGTCAAAGAAATACGCAGCTTTCTTGGATTGACAGGATGGTATAGGATCTTCATAAAAAACTATGCTTTGATTGCAGCACCTCTGACGGATTTACTGAAGAAGCAGACTTCCATTACATGGTCAACTCCCGAGCAAAATAGCTTCGACAGATTGAAGAAAAGTTTGGTATCAGCACCTATTCTAAAACTTCCAGACCTCAATAAGGAGTTCGAGGTAGTAACTGATACTAGCATTCTTGCCTTGGGGTGTGTACTTCTGCAGGAAGGTCATCCAGTAGCATACTCTTCAAGGAAACTGAAGAACCATGAAAAGAATTATGCTATGCATGATCTGGAATTACTAGCTGTCATCCATTCTCTAAAGCTTTGGAGACACTACCTGTTAGGTAATAAGTTTACTCTAGTAATCGACCATAAGAGTCTCAAATGGATCTTTACCCAGAACGAGCTCAACATGAGGCAACTTCAGTGGATTGAAGTGTTGGAGAAATATGATTTTGAAATCAAGTACCGACCAGGGAAAGAGAATGTAGTTGCCGATGCACTTAGTCGCAAGGCATTCCTAAATTCCCTAATCTTGCAGAATCCATCAATGGCCAGATCTCTAGCTACAAAAGTATCTATGCCAAACAACCCTATACTTGAGTTAGCTAGAGAGGAAGCATGCCATGATTTGCCCTACCAAGCAATGCTAAAGGAGATCTCTATCAAGGATCAGAATCAAAAGTTGCAAGCTAAGTATCAGGAATTTTCCATTGATAATGGACTTGTCTACTACAGAACAAGGCTGTGTATACCAACAAGCCAGTCACTTAAGCAGAAGATAATGTGGGAAGCTCATGATTCCCCTTTCTCAGGACATCCTAGCTATGCCAAGACTCTTAATGCAGTTAGGAAGAGCTACCATTGGGAGAGGCTCAAAGGTGACGTTCTCAAATATGTCACTGAGTGTTTGTCTTGCCAACGTATCAAAGCTGAACATTTCATGATGCTAGGGAAACTGCAACTGCTTGACATTCCCCAAATGAAATGGGAATTCATTAGTATGGATTTTGTTGTAGGCTTACCCCAAGTCCAGGGAGGATACAACTCCATCATGGTTGTGGTTGACATGCTTACCAAGGTTGCACACCTGATTCCAGTAAAGAAAAACTATAAAGCCTCCGACATTGCAAGATTGTTTATCAAGGAGATATTCAAACTACATGGTTTACCCAGAAGAATAATTAGTGATAGAGATTCTCTCTTCACATCACACTTCTGGAGAGCTATCTTTGAAGCTATTGGGACTCAACTCTGTTTTAGCACCGCCTACCATCCCCAAATGGATGGCCAAATAGAGCGAGTAAATCAAGTCATCGAGGATATGCTTAGGGCATACTGCTGTCAAGAGCCGAAGAGGTGGATTCAATTCTTGCCTTTGGTAGAATTTGCATACAATGCTTCTTATCAGCAGAGCATTCAGATGACTCCTTTCCAAGCATTGTATGGTCATAATTGTCGAAGTCCCATAAATTTTTCCGATCCAGCCTTAAGGGTTGAAGCTTCAAGACAGATGTTGGAAGACATGGATGATCAAATAAGATCAATAAGACAGGACATCCAAGCAGTCAAGGATAGACAGAAGGCATACGCAGATTTGAAGCGTCAAGAAAGAGTCTTCGAAGAAGGAGACATGGTCTTCATTCGCGTACGCCCTAAAAAGAGTTCTCTATCCCTAGGAGATTGCAAGAAGCTAAGTTCAAGGTATTGTGGACCATACAAGATCCTCAAGTGCCTAGGACCTAATGCTTATAGACTGCAACTCCCGGAGAACCTAAAGGTTCATAATGTATTCCATATTAGCCTATTGAAGAAGTATGTGCCTAATCCTAACCATGTACTTGATGGACCAACAAGTTGTAATGCCTAGTCAAGGAGTCCTTGAACTAAGGCCTGACAGGATCTTAGATCTTAGGGAGAGACAACTGAGATCCAGAACCTTGAGAGAATGCCTCGTCCAGTGGAAAGATTATCCCGAAGAGGATGCCACTTGGGTAGATGAAGGCACTCTCAACCATCAATATCCCCAGTTTATCTTGAGATGAGGACATCTCAATTCCTCTAAGGAGGAGAGAATGTAATATATCAAATATATATTTTGAATTTCTCCTTCTCAGGCGGCGGCACATCGTGCTGGAAGGGTAGAGGGGGGATAGAGGAGCCAGCAAGCTCCTCACTGGAGCTTGCTCGGCTCCACGAGCATGCCCAACGACACGTCGAGGAGGGGAGGATTTCCCCCCCTATAAAATGGAGAGAGGGCCGCAGGCTACATGAGAGAGGACGTGAGGACGAAACCATGGCCGGGTTGGTGTTGCTACCGAGCTGTAGGAGGGAGGACCATGACGAGGAGGACGCCGCCTGATGCTGCCGAGCTGCCGCTGCCGCCTGCCGCCTGCCGCCTCTATCCTCTCTCCCCACGTGCGCCATCACCGCCACCTGCATCTCCAATTACTGCCGCCGTCGGATGGCTGGTTACCCCCCCTCCTGCCACGTGGGATATGGAAGCTTCCTAAGGGAGGGGCTAATTAAGCCCCCTTTCACACCCCCATATCCTTTTTTTTTTTACACTAAACCCCCCCTCCCCGGTTTTTTTATCCCCTTAGAACCCTTTCACCCCCCTTATATCTTTTTTTTTTCTCACCCTTTTCTTTCCCCTAGGTTTTAATCCCTTAAGCCCTTTTTCTCCCTTAAAGCACCTTCCCGTGGAAGCCTTAACCCCTTTTCCAAGGAACCCTTAAGCCTTCCCGTGGAGCCCCCATAAAACCCATCCCATGGATGGAATCCCCAAAATGACTAAGGCTTGAAAAGCCTTATTACCCTTCCCCCCCCCCCCCCCCCCCGTGTTGCACCCCCTCATATTCTTTTCTAACACACCCCCTAGGCCCCTTTTTAACCCCCATGTCCCCTTTTGCTTTACACCCCTTTTTCCCCCGTGCTATAATCCCTTGTGTTACCCTTCAAATTTCCCCCCCTGGGTTTGAAAACCCCTAAGTCCTTTCATTCCCATGCCCAAAAATCTCCCAAGGTTCATATGTTGCGAAGCCACACTCACGCACAACCTTTCTGCCGTGTATATACCCTATAGGGCCTTTTTAGGCTTTATAAACCTTTCCCTCTCTAAAGAAGCTAAGACTTTAAACGTCTTATTATCCCTTCTCGTGGTCAATCTTTTGAACGGCTCCTTACCTCGAAAGTGAGATGGTGGAAATCCGAAAGGGAGAGTAAAAGCTGCCTTGACATCCGAAGGATTACAACTGCGATGCCGCCTAAGAAAGTCCAAGGAGTAGCTGGGGGAGGGTCATCTCCCGGTATCCATGTGGATATCTCACCCCAAAACCAGGTTTTTCCTTCTTGGTTTTATATCGGTTTTAATTCAATCATGCAAAGATGAATTGTTAGGGATAAGATATATTTTGTCCTAGTTATTTACGATGAAGGAGTTTAGTTTAATTGAACATGCAAAAATGATAACGTATAAAACATAGTTTCCTTCAAATAGCATCATGCATTGAAACGAATTATGAGCAAGATTATTTACCTACTATAGTAGTATATTTCGACTAAATGTTGAAGGTATAAAAACTGCATCTTGCACCATTAATCCCTATTCTTTTTACAACGAATCATCATAGAATGTGAAATTCATGAAAGGTTTCTTACGTTGCTTAAACTCTTTAATACTTACATCTTTATGCAATGTATTGAGTCAAATTAGACCCCTATTTATTATAATGAAATTTCTTTTTGCAAAATTCTTAATGTGTTCTTGTACTATTTCCATTCTATTTCATGTACATGGTATGATTAAAGTGATGCCTTGAAACTCAATCCTTACTTTATATTGATGTTGGTGCGCAGATCGGACGCAGGTAGCTCACGTAGTGAATTCCCAAAGGTCCCCAAGAACAAAGTACTCTACTTTTTAGCACAAAAACCAATGTAAAAGCAAGCACGACATGAGACAAGAGACAAATTGGGTTCAATCTCCCCCATGCCTTGTGTGAGCGCTTCACAAAGCATGTATTTAATGTATATTTCCAATCTTTTTGCTCAAAAATAGCCCAATTACAAAAATATGACAAGCTTTTAGCTTTTGAGTTTGCTTTCTACCAAAAATAGGAAAATAAAGCTAATGGACGGTGCCCAAAGAGTCTGGCACGCCCAATCTCAATGTCCAAATAAAAATAACATATCCAGGCACATAAGCGCATACAAAATAATAATAAATAATCGATGTCTCTATAGACATAACAAAATATAGGCGTGGCGCCTATCAAAATATAGTCCAAAGGTCGAAAACCCGCTAGACTCCAATGCTTTCCTCCGCCACTGCTGCTATCTCTACACATCAACTGAAGCATTCACAATCGTTAGTAAAATAACACAATTAAACCGACAAAAGTGAATACCTAGCAGTCTTCAGCTACATAAATAAATCAACTGGTTAGAAATAAATCCTAACCTTAATTTATTATGAGTGCGCACTCTAAACTCATAAACGTTTATTAATTTAATATGCATTTTGTGGAATCACCCGCTATGGAATCACCCATGTACACACTAAATTAATGAAACGCCCGAAAAGGACAGGCGTCCCCATCAACTTCTCGCACAAAGAATCCTCTTTGCGTATGAGCCCCGGTCATCTAAGTTTACGGAATCCACCGTAAAACCTCACGGAATCCACCGTGGAATATGTCTCCTGGCATCATACCCCCAATGAATGTAAAGTAGGCATACCTGGTAAAGTGTCGGAAGTAGTAGTAGGATCATCTTCTTCTTCAGTGAAGTCCGGCATATCCTCATGCTCGTCTTCGTCCATAGCTCCAAGGTAGTTGATATGTGCTGATGGCTTCTTTGAATGACAATTTGCTGCGAGATGGCCTGGCTGGTGACACTTGTAGCATACGATGGGCTTGGCTTTGGTCACATTATTTGCAATGGCTGGGAGTCTGGGTATATTTGGATTTGCTTGTTGGATAGGCTTAGGATTTGGATTGACAGTGGATGGTAATGCGGGTGGTTTAGGCCAATTCTTGCGGAAAGATGGTGATGAAAAACGACCTGGATTAAATCTTCTGAAATTTGAATTGAATTGTTTAGATCCATAATTACCGTTTGCTTGGAATGGCTGTGGTCGTCGATCTCTTCCACGTAACTTATCTTTAGTGTCGTGAGCTAAGGAGATGGCATCTTCAAGGGTAGCAGGCTTGAACATATTCACCTCAGCGTAGTAATGTCCAAGAAGTCCAGACATGTACTTCCGCTTATGTGTCGTCTCTGGTACGTCTTCAAGCATGCGTAGCTGTAAGAGTGCATTCCAAAAACGCTCTGTATACTGTGGAATAGGCTCACGGTCACGTTGTTGAAGTAAATCCCATTGCTTGATTGCCTTCTCATGAAATTGCGGTGGTAGGAAATTTTGCATGAACTTCTTCTTGAAATCTTCCCATGTAGCAGGACATTCTATGCTCTTGCGGACGACAGTCCACCAAAGTGATGCTCTATCTATCAGATGATTAGTAACACACTTGATTTTATCTTTCTCAGGATAAGTTTCCTCATGGAAATAGTCATCAAACTGGCTAATGAATGATAAACCAGTCTTTCCTTCTCTTATGCCATTGAAAGTGCGAAACTTGAAACTTCGTTTACTTATCTTGGATTCCTTGCGAATGGTTTGTGCTTCAAGAGTGGCGTCGATGGTACGGCGAATCAGATCTTCAGCTTGGGGTTCTTCTTTATCAGTGGACGCTCCTTGTAGCTTTGTCAATTGCGCTTGCAAGGCTTGCCTAGCTCTTCGCTCTTCGTCCAATTATAACATGATAAGATCCAACTTTTGTTCCATGGTAGGCTCGGGTAGATCGTCTTCAGCCATAGGATCATCCATATGTGGGGTAGTCATCCTGTAAAACTCAACAAACCTTTCTCACTCAAAATCAGTTAGCGGGATGAGCGTAGCTCAAATTTTGGGGTTACAAGGCTATGTATTTTTGGGTATTTTCTTCTTCAATTTTCAGAAATTCTGAAATATTTCTGTCTCCGTTTGCTGAAAGTACTTCAACGAACTTGTAGATAGGTAAAACAGCTTGCTGCGAACAACTTTCCAGTTCTGAGTTTTTGCAAACGAACAAGTCTTCTAGGAGTTTCGAGCGTTAGTCAGTTCTGATTTAGTCTGACTTGCAGAGTTGCAGACTTAACAGACTTGCAAGGTTGTTGACTTGCTGGACTTAGTCGATTTGCAGGACTTGCAGGACTTGATTCCAAGTGACTTGCTGAACTTGTCTTCTGGAGTGCGTGACCGAGAGTTTGCCGACTTGTCTGCCCAGTAGAACTTGCAGAGTATAGAAGGACTTAAGCTTAATAAATTAAGCTTAAGCTTAATAGGCTTAAGAAGAAGGCGCCGTTTTCTGATCATGAGGGGGGGGGGGCGTTTTTTGACAGCGCGGAATTTTCGGACCTCCCAGGATGCATCGATTTGTTGATTATGAAGCTTATAAGCTTCTTAAGCTTGAAACTAAGCTTTTTAATGAAGAGGATTAGAGATTTCTCACTGTTTTATCACGACTTGTTCATGGAGTTGAGGGAGTGGTCCTCCGCCGACAGAGAGTGGTCCTTCGCGATCTGAGAGTGGAAACAGGGGTTCTTGATCGCCAGAAGTCTGCCTGTATCGACGGTTCGCGACGAGATTGACTGTAGAGGCCATTTGTTCCTGGAGCTCCGCCTTCGCCCGAGATTGGTAGCGATTGGAAGCCCTTGATCTCTGCTCCGCTCTGATACCACTGGTGCGCAGATCGGACGCAGGTAGCTCACGTAGTGAATTCCCAAAGGTCCCCAAGAACAAAGTACTCTACTTTTTAGCACAAAAACCAATGTAAAAGCAAGCACGACATGAGACAAGAGACAAATTGGGTTCAATCTCCCCCATGCCTTGTGTGAGCGCTTCACAAAGCATGTATTTAATGTATATTTCCAATCTTTTTGCTCAAAAATAGCCCAATTACAAAAATATGACAAGCTTTTAGCTTTTGAGTTTGCTTTCTACCAAAAATAGGAAAATAAAGCTAATGGACGGTGCCCAAAGAGTCTGGCACGCCCAATCTCAATGTCCAAATAAAAATAACATATCCAGGCGCATAAGCGCATACAAAATAATAATAAATAATCGATGTCTCTATAGACATAACAAAATATAGGCGTGGCGCCTATCAAAATATAGTCCAAAGGTCGAAAACCCACTAGACTCCAATGCTTTCCTCCGCCACTGCTGCTATCTCTACACATCAACTGAAGCATTCACAATCGTTAGTAAAATAACACAATTAAACCGACAAAAGTGAATACCTAGCAGTCTTCAGCTACATAAATAAATCAACTGGTTAGAAATAAATCCTAACCTTAATTTATTACGAGTGCGCACTCTAAACTCATAAACGTTTATTAATTTAATATGCATTTTGCGGAATCACCCGCTATGGAATCACCCATGTACACACTAAATTAATGAAACGCCCGAAAAGGACAGGCGTCCCCATCAACTTCTCGCACAAAGAATCCTCTTTGCGTATGAGCCCCGGTCATCTAAGTTTACGGAATCCACCGTAAAACCTCACGGAATCCACCGTGGAATATGCCTCCTGGCATCAGATGTACAGATATATATTGTTGAGAAATAGAAAAATGATGTATGCTCCAAGAAGAGTTGTCCTGAATCCCATATGTACAATGAGGAGAGTGGAGAAGCTGAAAGGCTATAAAGACACGTACTTGGTTCACTTTTCATACAATGCTATTTTGTACTTTTGTACTTTACTATGAGTCTCTGTCATGTCCTACTTGGGATTATGTTTATGAGCCCAAGTATTCTAACTTGGAACCTAATTCAATCGAGTAACAGTGAGTGTTAGTTACCTACATTATCATGGTTCTAGTCAATACATTCAAACCTCCATAGCTATAGCCATGCTCAAGATTCATGTTTTGTCACATGGTATCAAATCCATGGTGGGCATGGTCTAGCTTTTCTCACTCCTCTCTCAGTCCATTATAATCTCTGTTCAACTCAGTTCAAACATTTGAGCCATCTCCTACTTCATCTTCACACTATCTACTTCTGTCTACCATAGCCAGCCAGATCTTGTCACCTTTGAGCTTCTGGATCTCACACTACAGACCATATCTTCACAAGCTTTCTTTTGTGACTAACTTCCCTAAATCTGGGCTCTTCTGCATGGCACATTGAACCTCGACATTGGTTCTCCTAGAAGGCGGCATTGCGTGATCTTTAGAAACTGTGCAATCTACAACATCATGATGATTGGTACAGCTGTGCTGACAGTACACAGTGCAATTCTTGCAATCACCATAGGGATTTTTTAGAGCTTGAAGAAAGCTACATTTCCATTAAATTTTTTTTGGAAAGGATCCACTATAGCTCATGAAATCAATAAGAACCAAACCTGGGTCTAAACCCTAATCCAGGAAGCCATAGCCAAAGCTTCAAAATTTGACATTTTTTCACAGTTTCTTCTCACTGAAGTCGTCAACACTGATTTTAATCACTGAGTAGCACTCTCTAAAAGTTCATTACAATTTTGGACGTACACGAGGATGCTTAGATGCCATCCATGAAGTTCGTGAGAGAAAGCAGATCAAGTACGACTAGTATCCATTAATACTCAACTACTGTCAATTTGACACTAATGCTCTTGTGCTCTTGACACATTAAACTACAATCTTTTGCTGGTTAACTGAATTTTAGAAACATGGCAGAGATTTAGCAAATAGCTAAATTAAATGGTGAAGGATTTCATGCTTGGAAGGAGAAGACCATGTATCATCTGATGCGAAAGGACTTGTGGGACCTGTTTGAAGATGATGAAGACATGTTCGTTGAAGAAGACTAGCTCAAAACCAAAGAATGTATGAAAATGAATAACAAGTCACTAGGCATCATTGCATGGGGAGGACTAAGTGATGATGCACTACATCATATATCTGACATTAGAAATGCTAGAATCGCTTGGGAGGAACTTGACAGAATGTTTGGTACCCAAGCAAAGAGCTCAAAGGTAAAATTACTCATGTAATTTTATAAATTAGTGTAATATATCAAATTGATTAACATAAGGGGAATTTTTTTTTTTCCCCTATCCTCCCATCCACGGCGCGTCGTGCTGGAAGGGGGATGGGGGTAGGGAGCCAGCAAGCTCCTCGTTGGAGCTTGCTCAGCTCCATCGCCATGCAGGTGGACACGTCAAGGGGGGGAAGGATTCCCTCCCCTCCCCTATAAAATCAGGGGTGGGCGGCAGAGACAGGGAGGCCGGGAGAGAGTAGAACGGAACCTTGGCGCTGCTGGTACTGCTATCGACGGAGGTCGAAGAGGAGGAGAACGCTGCCTAATGCTACCGAGGGACCACTGCCGCGTGTCACCTCCATTCTCTCTCCCCACGACGCCATCGTCTGCCACCTGGGGACTTTTCACCCCCATCGCCCACCAGATTTTCCCCCCTCTTGCAACGTGGGATAGGGAAGCTTCCTTGAAGAACCCTTCCTTGAAGAAGCTTCCTAAGGGGGGGCTAATTAAGCCCCCTTTCACCCCCTCATATCCCTTCTACTCTTTCATTTTCTCCCCCCCCCTGGGTTTTAAAAAACCGTCAAGCCCCTTCCTATACTTTACCCTTTTCACCCCCTCCCCAGTTTTCTTAAAACCCTTCACCCCCTCCCAGTTTTACCCCATTTGGAATCCTTTCATCCCGCCCCGGTCTTAAGGCCTTATCCCCTTCTCGAGGGCCGTTAAACCCCCACAACCCTTGGCCTCATAACCCACAAATCCCTTCCCCATGCCTAAATTTGTAAAGTCCCTTCTTGTGTTTCCTTGAAACCGTGTTGCACCCCCCCTCATATTCATTTTAACACACCCCCCCTTAAGCCCTTTCTAACTCCCTTTTTCTTACACACCCTTTTCTCTCTCCCCCCTACTATAAGCCTTCACCCTTCACCTTTCCCTCTCACTCCGGGTTAAAATCCCAACAACCTTTACTACTCTAAAAATTTCCTTTCTATACCTTTTACCCCAAGCCCAAAGTTCTCCAAAGGTTCATGTGGTTGCGAAGCCACACTCACCCATAACCTTTTTGCCATGTATATACCCTATAGGGCCTTCTTAGGCTTTATAAACCTTTCCCTCTCCGAAGAAGCTAAGAACCTAAAGGTCTTATTATTCCTTCTCATGGTCTATCATTTAAACGGCTCCTTGCCTCGAAAGAGAGACGGTGGAAATCCGAAAAGGAGAGTAAAAGCTGCCTTCACATCCGAAGGATTACAACTACGATGCCGCCTAAGAAAGTCCAAGGAGTAGCTGCGGGAGGGTCATCTCCCAGTATCCATGTGGATATCTCACCCCAAAACCAGGATTTTCCTTCTTGGTTTTATATCGGTTTTAATTGAATCATGCAAGATGAATTGTTTGGGATAAGATATATTTTATCCTAGTTATTTACGATGAAGGAGTTTAGTTTAATTGAACATGCAAAAATGATAATATAATAAACATAGTTTCATTCAAATAGCATCAAGCTTTGAAACCAATTACGAGCGAGATTATCTACCTAGTATAGTAGTATATTTCGGTTAAATCTTGAAGGTATAAAAACTGCATCTTGGACTATTAACCCCTATTCTTTTTTGCAACGAATCATCATAGAAGATGAAAATTCATGAAAGGTTAATTATGTTGCTTGAACTCTAGGAAGTTATCATTGCTAACTGCATATCTTAGCAAGGAAAATATTGTTATTTGGCATGAGTTCATTTGCAAGGAAAAATGAAGTTTAATTGAAAAAGTTTAGGACTGAAAAATCAATTGTCACAAGGATAACAAATCATGCCGAGGTGATCTCAATATTACCTTCTAAAAGTTAACCGAATTAATGTAAATCTAGAAATACATATGTTGTGAAATATGTCTTGGGAATAATTTAAAAACCAAGAAACGTTTATACCTTAAACACTTGACTACCTTCCCTGATTGTAGGGACAATAAATTCGTAAATGTAAAAGAACTAGGGTTTGTCCCTGAGGTTCTTAAAAAGAGACCCTAGGTTCGACAAACGTCAGCTTAAAGAAACTAAAACGGATTGTTTCATCATATATTATGATGCAGGACTTGCGCAGCAAGTACGAAGTCATATAGTCTTGTGATTGATTCACAAGAAAAAAAGGTTAAGTACCCTTAACAAGGATGGCAGATCCTTACGCAAGTTATCTTGAAAATGGATGTATTCTTTGATATCCTTCTAAATAAGGAAAATTAAAAATCGGAAACTAAATTATCCAATGAACTTTCGGGTTGACCAAGTTGGGTTAATAGGGTATGCCCTAACCCAGAATATAAGGGATCTTGCCAAGTTGCAAGACACCCTGGAACGAGTGCTGATGCATTCGAAAGGAAAGAATCATTCCTTAGCAGTTTGCCAACAACAAGATCGGTTAATGAAAGTGTTTGTGCTTGCTAGAGAATTTAGAGCACTGTTTGATTTATGAATTACAAATTAAATGAATCTCTATACTTCAGGTTGAAGGCCTGAAGGGAGAGGGAGCTTCAGTTACCCCCGACTGCCTGCCTGACCCTAACCAAGGGGGTTGTTGACCGCGCCGGGAACGTGGACCGAACCCGCCGCGAGAGGTCTCTCTGTTGAGCTCTACTTAGAGCAGGAGGACGCTTGGGTGCCAGTGGGGGCTCTGGCCGTAAATCCCTCGCCTTCCGGGTCCTGCACAAGAGGCTAACGTGACTCGGGATTGGATCTCGAGGCCCGCATACTAGTCTACCGGCAGAAGCTTGGATTAGTGATCCCTGTGGGTTACTTGATGGCCTTCGGGCGGATTATGGACAAGCCTACGGGCGGAATTCGTTGTATTTCAAAGATAAGAATGATGTTATGTTAATAAAGAACTTGTTTGATACTCTTTTTCTATGTCACGTGATAACATTACGTGAAGGAACCAGTGCTTAACGGATTAATTAAAGAAGCTGATTGTTACATGTCAAATTAATGTGTTAGATAATTACATAACTAAAACAAACCGAGGAAAGTGCGGAGGATGGGCCATGGGTCCGTCCTACGGATGGGTGGTCGCGATTAGCCGGGAACTTTTCTCAAATCTTGAAGAACAACGGGATGATCGTCAAAGGACACGAACAACGAAAGCGATGACCTAGAGTTATGTCTTACCCGATTTACGCTGTTTTAGGGGAATGGAATGGGACTATGCCTTATGGCAGAGAGGTTGAGCTTTGCCTCCCTCTCGTTTCCCATTCTGCTTTAACCAAGTGCAGCGTGAATCGGCTTCGGACTTGGCGTTTCTGCGTAAAGTAGTTCGCTCGGGTCCGACGCTAGTTGCTGTTAGGTAATGACCAATCAGGAAAATCCTAATTTTGGTCAATCCTAAGTGGGAACGGCGAGGATACTTCCGCTACATGGTAGACGCGGGAAGACCTAGATCACAAATCCCGTAACATTCCATGGGAGTGCCGGGTGGAGCTTTCTAGACATCCTTTCCGATGGACTGCTAAGACATATCCTGGATGATACTAAGTGGACACGTTACAGTTGGTATCAGAGCCGACCAACAACGGAATTGTTTTTATGAGATCCCAATAAAATAAAGTAAAGAAATTGTTGCTGTCTAAATATTTCCTTACCTTCAACACTGTCTTGCAGAATTATGAAGCGTGGAACAAGTTTTTGGTATTTCGGGTCATGTTTATGACTGCAATGCATTCTCCGCTTTATAGACAAACAATTGGGATGATGAACATCCTGGAGCAGATCTATAATCCATCACCTTTGTACATGGAACGAAGATGGACGGGTGCTTCAGAAATCTACTATATATCCGCCCACCGGTTTGCATATCTACAGACCAACCTAAAGAGGATCAAGTGGTTGGAAGACCTAAAAATCGTGAAGCTGTTCGTTTTTGTGGAAGCTCACGTAAATTCGACTTTACATATTCGTGGTCGGAGGGTTGAGATGAACTCATATGTATATGAGGAAGTAACTCGTGTAATCCCTGTCGACATGATTAAAGTGTTGGGCCGCCATGAGAAGTATGGATTCCAACGGAAAGGATATCCTGAACTTCCAATGACTTATCGATTCCTGAAGATCCATGACCCAAAACCCTACTATTACACAGTTCCTGTAGATAAATGCAATACAATGTTGTTCTCCCCAAACTAAATGTAAAAATAGGCTTATCATCGCATGAAACGTTGTATTCAAAAGGGCTATGCCCATATAAATACAAATAAAGACTTCTTTTTATCAATGCCTGGCGGTGCATAAGAGTTGATAAAAAGTTAAGTAGCTACATTGTTTACATGATAGCTGAATTAAAAATGTAATATAAGCTAACGTTGATTATCGTATAATAACGTTAAAAAAAACCTTTATTCAGGCACAACCCCAGGTACAGGTTCCAAATTCGCCTCCTACATCAAGTACTGCTGTGATCCAGGAGAAGAAGTTCCTTCTCAAGTATATTAAGCCACCCGAGTTTGATGGGAGAGGCAGACTCGTCCAAGCTGATGCTGAAATTTAGATTGAATCCATGGAGGATTACTTCGAAGCAGCTGGTACTGCACCCACCAATCAGGCTATGCTCGCCAAATTAAAACTCACCAGTGAAGCCAGACTTTGGTGGAAGCAATGGTGCAGGGATCAAGGGATTGCAGAGGGATCCGTTACCTAGGAGAAGCTGAAGAAAGCCGTGCAGGGAAGATACTTACCACGTGCATATCGCACGCAGAAAATGAACGAGTTCTACGAGCTAAAAGAGCTAGGACTCACTCTTGACGCATACTACTCTAAATTCGTTTCACTTTTAAAGTATGCGCCACAGATGGACATGACACAGCAGATGCCCAAATTTTGTGCGGGCTTAAATCCACCAGTAAATACCCATCTCGAATCTATGCATCCATCAGATCTTCAGGATGCACTCATTCAAACGGCGCCTATAATTCAGGAGGTGCAAGCTAGACCAAGGGGTAACAAAACTTAGTCTTATAATGACCCGAACAGAGGAGCATTCAGATCTCAAATGAAGAGAGTTCAAGGTCATAATCAGGGACAAAGAAAGAAAGCAAGGACAAATAACATCAACAACTTTGTTCCTACTCAAAGTAATGGCCAAAACCTCCATTGTTTCCACTGCAACGAACCCGGTCACTTCAAGAGGCAATGTCCCAAGCTTGGTGGAGGACATCGCCAAGCACCTTTTCAAGGAACAGGCCGTGGTCAAGGAGCCGCTACTCGAGGAAGAGGAAGAACTGCCTGCATTGTCAATAGGAAAATATGCGAAGAAGGGGAAGAAGAAGATCCGACCATGGAAGCAGAATTCGAAAGAGCGACAATCCACGCCGCTTTACACAAGAAAGGGCCGAATCGCCAGTTCTCGGTGATTCAGACACCGTCGGACTATCAAGGTAAAGATTTCAAAACCTTGATTGATTGTGGCAGTACACATTCCTTTATCTCACCAGCATGTGCAAAAAGATTAGGAATAGCCACAGTAGAAGCACCTACCCTGCTTGTGGAATTGGCAAATGGTCGTGAGGTAACTTGTACTAGGAAAACTGCTAAGGTGGAATTCTTTCTAGGAGGAAAGAAGACTTCAGTTAAATTCAGAGTTATGAATTTAGGTCTCCATGAGTGTCTACTTGGAATGGATTGGCTTAAGCCCAACGACGCCCACATTCACTGTGGAAAGGGTCAAGTTTCCTTTCGAAACTCTGAAAGGGAATTTGTCACAACTCAAGGTGAGGCAGGAGTGCCAGGAATCCAATTGGCCAAAGTATCTCGGATCATAAAAGGAGTCAGAAAAGGATTACCCATTTACTTGATCAAACTCAACAAGTTAGATCAAAAGCAAGAGTCTCATGAAGGACCTTCTTGGCTAAAGGAATACACAGACGTATTCCCTGAAGAGTTGACTGAACTTCCGCCTCAAAGAGAAGTGGATCATGAGATTAGGTTAGTACCTGGAGCTGCGCCAATTGCAAAGAGACCTTATAGAATGTCCATACCAGAAGCAATTGAGTTGAAGGAACAACTCAAGCAACTGTTAGATCAGGGCTACATCCGGCCTAGCAATTCACCGTGGGGAGCTCCAATACTATTCCATAAAAAGAAAGATGGGACACTTCGACTATGTATTGATTACCGAGGGTTGAATCAATCAACAGTCAAGAACAAGTATCCTATTCTTAGAATAGATGAGCTTCTTGATTGTCTTCAGGGTGCAAAGATCTTCTCCAAGATTGATCTCAGGTCAGGTTACTATCAGATAAGGATCAAGGAAGAAGATATCCCAAAGACGGCCTTCAATACAAGATATGGGCACTTTGAGTTCCTGGTTATGTCATTCGGGCTTACGAATGCACCTGCTACATTCAATAGATTAATGTAGGATATTTTTAGGCCATATCTTGATGATTTCGTGCTTGTTTTCTTCGATGACACTTTAGTCTATTCTAAAAAGGAAGAAGATCATGAACCTCAACTTCGAATTGTCCTTGAGACAATGAGGTCACATAAGCTGTATGCAAAAATGAAAAAGTGTGCATTCTTCAAGCGTCAAATTGAATATCTAGGATTCATAGTATCATCAGAAGGAATATCAGTAGACCCAGCCAAGGTCAGAGATGTGCTTGAATGGCCAACACCAGTATCTGTCAAAGAAATACGCAGCTTTCTTGGATTGACAGGATGGTATAGGGTCTTCATAAAAAACTATGCTTTGATTGCAGCACCTCTGACGGATTTACTAAAGAAGCAGACTTCCATTACATGGTCAACTCCCGAACAGAATAGCTTCGACAAATTGAAGGAAAGTTTGGTATCAGAACCTATTCTAAAACTTTCAGACCTCAATAAAGAGTTCGAGGTAGTAACTGATGCTAGCATTCTTGCCTTGGGGTGTGTACTTATGCAGGAAGGTCATCTAGTAGCATACTCTTCAAGGAAATTGAAGAGTCATGAAAAGAATTATGCCACGCATGATCTCGAATTACTAGCTGTCATCCATGCTCTAAAGCTTTAGAGACACTACCTGTTGGGTAACAAGTTCACTCTAGTAACCGATCATAAGAGTCTCAAATGGATCTTTACCCAGAATGAGCTCAACATGAGGCAATGTCGGTGGATTGAAGTGTTGGAGGAATATGATTTTGAAATCAAGTACCGACCAGGGAAAGAGAATGTAGTTGCCGATGCACTTAGTCGCAAGGCATTCCTAAATTTCCTAATCTTGCAGAATCCATCAACGGCTAGATCTCTGGCTACAAAAGTATCTATGCCAAACAACCCTATACTTGAGTTAGCTAGAGAGGAAGCATGCCATGATTTGG
The DNA here is from genome assembly GCF_053477565.2 of Lygodium microphyllum. Lineage (NCBI taxonomy): Eukaryota > Viridiplantae > Streptophyta > Polypodiopsida > Schizaeales > Lygodiaceae > Lygodium > Lygodium microphyllum. Next base: position 42,884,115 of record NC_141140.1, on the reverse strand, counting down.
CCTACCAAACAATGCTAAAGGAAATATCTACCAAGGAGCAGAATCAAAAGTTGCAAGCTAAGTATCAAGAATTTTCCATTGATAATGGACTTGTCTACTACAGAACAAGGCTGTGTATACCAGCAAGCTAGTCACTTAAATAGAAGATAATGTGGGAAGCTCATGATTCCCCTTTCGCAGGATATCCTGGCTATGCTAAGACTCTTAATGCAGTTAGGAAGAGCTATCATTGGGAGAGGCTCAAAGGTGACATTCTCAAATATGTCACTGAGTGTTTGTCTTGCCAACATATCAAAGCCGAACATGTCATGATGCCAGGGAAACTGCAACCACTTGACATTCCCCAAATGAAATGGAAATTCATCAGTATGGATTTTGTGGTAGGCTTACCCCAAGTCCAGGGAGGATACAACTCCATCATGGTTGTGGTTGACATGCTTACCAAGGTTGCACACCTGATTCCAGTAAAGACAAACTATAAAGCCTCCGACATTGCAAGATTGTTTATCAAGGAGATATTCAAGCTACATGGTTTACCTAGAAGAATCATTAGTGATCGAGATTCTCTCTTCACATCACACTTCTGGAGATCTATCTTTGAAGCTATTGGGACTCAACTCTTTTTTAGTACCGCCTACCATCCCCAAACGGATGGCCAAACAGAGCGAGTAAATCAAGTCATCGAGGATATGCTTAGGGCATACTGCTGTCGAGAGCCAAAAAGGTGGATTCAATACTTGTCATTGGTTGAATTTGCCTACAATGCTTCTTACCAGCAGAGCATTCAGATGACTCATTTCCAAGCATTGTATGGTCATGATTGTCGAAGTCCCCTAAATTTTTCTAATCCAACCCTAAGGGTTGAAGCATCAAGAGAGATGTTGGAAGACGTGGATGATAAAATAAAGTCAATAAGACAAGACATACAAGCAGCCAAGGATAGACAGAAGGCATACGCGGATTTGAAGCGTCAAGAAAGAGTCTTCGAAGAAGGAGACATGGTCTTCATTCGCGTACGCCCTAAAAAGAGTTCTCTATCCCTAGGAGATTGCAAGAAGCTAAGTCCAAGGTATTGTGGGCCGTACAAAATCCTCAAACGCCTAGGACCCAATGCTTATAGATTGCAACTCCCTGAGAACCTAAAGGTTCACAATGTATTCCATATCAGCCTATTGAAAAAATATGTACCCAACACTAACCATGTACTTGATGACCAACAAATTGTAATGCCTAGTCAAGGAGTCCTTGAACTAAGGCCGGATAGGATCTTAGATGTTAGGGAGAGACAGTTAAGATCCAGAACCTTGAGAGAATGCCTCGTCCAGTGGAAAGATTATCCCGAAGAGGATGCCACTTGGGTAGATGAAGGTTATCCCCAGTTTATCTCGAGATGAGGACATCTTGATTCCTCTAAGGGGAAGAGAATGTAATATATCAAATTGATTAACATAAGGGGAAATTTTTATTTTTCCCCTATCCTCCCATCCACGACACATCGTGCTGGAAGGGGGATGGGGGTAGGGAGCCAGCAAGCTCCTCGCTGGAGCTTGCTCAGCTCCATCGCCATGCACGTGGACACGTCAAGGGGGGGAGGATTCCCTCCCTTCCCCTATAAAATCAGGGGTGGGCGGCAGAGACAGGGAGGCTGGGAGAGAGTAGAACGGAACCTTGGTGCTGCTGGTACTACTATCGAGGGAGGTCGAAGAGCAAGAGAACGCCGCCTGGTGCTACCGAGGGACTGCTACTGCCTGTCACCTCCATTCTCTCTCCCCACGGCACCATCGTATGCCACCTAGGGACTTTTCACCCTCATCGCCGCCAGATTTCCCCCCTCCTGCCACGTGGGATAGGGAAGCTTCCTTGAAGAAGCTTCCTAAGGGGGGGGCTAATTAAGCCCCCTTTCACCCCCTCATATCCCTTCTACTCTTTCATTTTCTCCCCCCCCGGGTTTTTAAAAACCCTCAAGCCCCTTCCTATACTTTACCCTTTTCACCCCCTCCCGGTTTTACCCCATTTGGAATCCTTTCACCCCGCCCCGGTCTTAAGGCCTTAACCCCTTCCCGAGGGCCGTTAAACCCCCACAACCCTTGGCCTCATAACCCACAAATCCCTTCCTTGTGCCTAAATTTGTAAAGTCCCTTCTTGTGTTTCCTTGAAACCGTGTTGCACCCCCCTCATATTCCTTTTAACACACCCCCCCCCCCCCATAGCCCTTTCTAACCCTGTGTTCCCTTTTTCTTACACACCCTTTTCTCTCTCCCCCCTACTATAAGCCTTCACCCTTCACCTTTCCCTCTCACTCCGGGTTAAAATCTCAAAAACCTTTACTACTCTAAAAATTCCCTTTCTATACCTTTTACCCCAAGCCCAAAGTTCTCCAAAGGTTCATGTGGTTGCAAAGCCACACTCACCCATAACCTTTTTGCTGTGTATATACCCTATAGGGCCTTCTTAGGCTTTATAAACCTTTCCCTCTCCGAAGAAGCTAAGAACCTAAAGGTCTTATTATTCCTTCTCGTGGTCAATCATTTAAACGGCTCCTTGCCTCGAAAGAGAGACGGTGGAAATCTAAAAAGGAGAATAAAAGCTGCCTTCACATCTGAAGGATTACAACTGCGATGCTGCCTAAGAAATTCCAAGGAGTAGCTGCGGGAGGGTCATCTCCCGGTATCCATGTGGATATCTCACCCCAAAACCAGGTTTTTCCTTCTTGGTTTTATATCGATTTTAATTTAATCATGCAAGATGAATTGTTTGGGATAAGATATATTTTGTCCTAGTTATTTACGATGAAGGAGTTTAGTTTAATTGAACATGCAAAAATGATAATATAATAAACATAGTTTCCTTTAAATAGCATCATGCTTTGAAACGAATTACGAGCGAGATTATCTACCTACTATAGTAGTATATTTCGGTTAAATCTTGAAGGTATAAAAACTGCATCTTGCACTATTAACCCCTATTCTTTTTTACAACGAATCATCATAGAAGATGAAAATTTATGAAAGGTTTCTTACGTTGCTTGAACTCTAGGAAGTTATCATTGCTAACTGCATATCTTAGCAAGGAAAATATTGTTATTTGGCATGAGTTCGTTCGCAAGGAAAAAGGAAGTTTAATTTAAAAAGTTTAGGACTGAAAAATCAATTGTCACAAGGATAACAAATCGTGCCGAGGTGATCTCAATATTACCTTCTAAAAGTTAACCGAATTAATGTAAATCTAGAAATACCTATGCTGCGAAATATGTCTTGGGAATAATTTAAAACCAGGAAATGTTTATACCTTAAACACTTGACTACCTTCCCTGATTGTAGGGACAATAAATTCGTAAATGTAAAAGAACTAGGGTTTGTCCCTGAGGTTCTTAAAAGGAGACCCTAGGTCCGACAAACGTCAGCTTAAAGAAACTAAAGCAGATTGTTTCATCGTATATTACGATGCAGGACTTGCGCAGCAAGTATGAAGTCATATAGTCTTGTGATTGATTCACAAGAAAAAAAGGTTAAGTACCCTTAACAAGGATGGCGGATCCTTACGCAAGTTATCTTGAAAATGGATGTATTCTTTGATATCCTTCTAAATAAGGAAAATTAAAAATCGGAAACTAAAGTATCCAATGAACTTTAGGGTTGACCAAGTTGGGTTAATAGGGTACGCCCTAACCCAGAATATAAGGGATCTTGCCAAGTTGCAAGACACCCTGGAACGAGTGCTGATGCATTCAAAAGGAAAGAATCATTCCTTAGCAGTTTGCCAACAACAAGATCGGTTAATGAAAGTGTTTGTGCTTGCTAGAGAATTTAGAGCATTGTTTGATTTATGAATTAAAAATTAAATGAATATCTATACTTCAAGTTGAAGGCCTGAAGGGAGAGGCAGCTTCAGTTACCCCCGACTGCCTGCTGACCCTAACCAAGGGGGTTGTTGACCGCGCCGGGAAGGTGGACCCAACCCGCCACGAGAGGTCTCTCCGTTGAGCTCTACTTGGAGCACGAGGACGCTTGGGTGCCAGTGGGGGCTCTGACCGTAAATCCCTCGCCTTCCGGGTCTTGCACAAGAGGCTAACGTGACTCGGGATTGGATCTCGAGGCCCGCATACTAGTCTACGGGCAGAAGCTTGGATTAGTGATCCCTGGGGGTTACTTGATAGCCTTTGAGCGGACTATGGACAAGCCTACGGGCAGAATTCCTTGTATTTCAAAGATAAGAATGATGTTATGTTAATAAAGAACTTGTTTGATACTCTTTTTCTATGTCACGTGATAAGATTACGTGAAGGAACCAGTGCTTAACGGATTAATTAAAGAAGCTGACTGTTACATGTCAAATTAATGTGTTAGATAATTACATAACTAAAACAAACCGAGGAAAGTGCGGAGGATGGGCCATGGGTCCATCCTACGAATGGGTGGTCCCGGTTAGCCGAGAACTTTTCTCAAATCTTGAAGAACAGCGGGATGATCGTCAAAGGACACGAACAATGAAAGTGATCACCTAGAGTTATGTCTTACCCGATTTACGCTATTTTAGGGGAACGGAATGGGACTATGTCTTATGGCAGAGAGGTTGAGCTTTGCCTCCCTCTCGTTTCCCATTCTTCTTGAACCAAGTGCAGCGTGAATCGACTTCGGACCTGGCGTTTCTGCGTAAAGTAGTTCGCTCGGGTCCGACGCTAGTTGCTGTTAGGTAATGACCAATCAGGAAAACCCTAATTTCGATCAATCCTAAGTGGGAACGGCCAGGATACTTCCACTACGTGGCAGACACGCGAAGACCTAGATCGCAAATCCCGTAACATTCCATGGGAGTGCCGGACAGAGCTTTCTAGACATCCTTTTCGATGGACTGCTAAGACATATCCTGGATGATACTAAGTGGACACGTTACAATTAGATATCAAAGATAGTGCTTCTATGACCACACACATTAACAAGTTCAAGAGCCTGAAAACCCAACTTGAAACTCTTAAGAATAATATTGATGAAGATGAAGTAGTAGTTGTATTGCTTGCAAGTGTAAACAAGGATCCATATGAGAACCTTGCGTCCACTCTAAGTAATGTTCCCAATCTCTCACTCAAAGATATTGAGCACTCACAGCTTGAGGGAGAAAGCAAATTTAAAAGCAAAGATGTAAAAGAGACCAGCTCAAGGGGAAATCTCCTATACACCAAAGGAGCTACTAGACCCAAAGGAAGAGGTCGAGGATTCAACACCGACAATAGAAGTTGGATGATGCAATGTCATTATTGTGGTAAGACTGGCCATATTTCTAGTGAATGTTTTCACAAGAAAAGAGCACAGCATATGCAGAATGACCACCATCAAGGTCAATTCATGAATGAAGAAGAAGAAAAAGATACTTCCGCTACCATCAACAACTCTCACATATATTTTTAAGAAATTTGGTTCCCATAGTGGATGTAAAAACCCTACCAAGGTGTAAAGTTTCAAGCCTTAACTTGACTAGGCTGCCAAAGAGCTAGTCTCATGGTCCATGTACACATGCAGGGGGGCAAAAGCTAGCAAGGGTAGAGACTCATCATTTGAGGGGGGTGTTGAGAAATAAACAAATGATGTATGCTCCAAGAAGAGCTGTCATGAATCCCATACGCACATTGAGGAGAGTGGAGAAGCTGAAAAGCTATAAAGTCATATACTTGGTTCACTTTTCATACAATGCTATTTTGTACTTTGTACTTCATTGTGAGTCTCTATCATTTCCTACTTGGGATTGTGTTTATGATTCCAAGTATTCTATCTTGGAACCTAATTCAACTGAGTAACAGCTAGTGTTAGTTACCTACATTGTCATGGTTCTAGTCAATATATTCAAACCTCCATAGCTATAGCCATGCTCAAGATCCATGTTTTGTCACATATATATGCATTTTGATATCAATGTTTATGTTCATTTAAAAAACTATAAACATCTCTTAATGCCATGTTGATTTGTATGGCATATTGGTTGGACCAAAGATGCCTACTATTTAGGGCTTAACACATAGTTCTTTACATTTATTACCTAGGTTTTAATGCTTGAGAGGAGGAAAAGCATTCTTTCAATAGAAGTATATAACAAAAAAGATGAATAAGGGAATTAGATCATAGATACATATCATTACTTATATTGGATACATATACATCCAAGTATGAAGCAAGCTTTCAAGGTAAAAGCATCTGCAATTGTAGATATATCAAAGCACTAGAAGGGAAAAATTTTAGATCTTAGTCAAAGAAAGATTAAGTCTCACCTTGTAACAAAGGTGTTGGTAGAAAATGTATTCATGAAAAAGCAATTACATGTTGCACCCACTCTAGCCATTCAACAAAACATTGCAAACAATAAGTCTTTGCAGCACATTGAGAATGAGCAATTTCATGATATCTATGTAACTTATTATATTGGGCATACAACTAAGCAGCTCACAGAGAACCTTATATTTTTCTATGATTCCAAGTACATATTTCTTGAGGGGGTTCAGAATATGGAATTCTAGACTTTATACATACAGATATCGAATCTCAATGGCATAGAATGGCCATTGTGTAGTAGTGACATTTTGCACATGTGTAGTGCAAAAATTTTGAGTTGTATCGAACTCTATGATGCAAAGAGAATATACACCTAAATTTGATCATACCAAATGTAGGTTTTACATATATGTTCAAGGAATGTGAGGGTATGAGATATACCAAAAGCATGTACATAATGAAAAGTGAATCAAAGGATTATATAACAAGGATTCTATGCAAAACTTAATGTTAAATTTTACTTAGTAGTCTTGACATGGTAGATTGTCAAGTAACAAAAAGGAATACGACTTTCAAGTAGAATTTTACTGTCTTAACTAGCTATTTTCTTAGTTTGGGATGTATCACTAAATTTTCTTCCCAATTGCAAGTACTTTGTCACATGACAAACATTATCCTCTAGTGTTTAAGTATTGTAGATAGAGGATGCTCAAGGGTGAATGGTTGTACCTTCATGAAGACATACATGAAAGTATAGTTGTGGATGTTAATGTCATCTATGAGAGCTTTAAGTCCTAAGTGTTGCATATGGCGGATGATTGGCCCTTGAGTATAATGCGCCAATAAATCACAATATTAATGGAGAATCCACCACCTAGCTTCTATTTTGAATTAGATGGTAGGAAGATTTAAGCCAAGTTGAGGATGACATTCCTAGTGCAAACTTCATGGTTCCACATATTTAGAAATTGTAGTCTCCTTAAAATTCAAACTCCAGAAGTCATAATATCCAACACTTGTAAAATTTTGGATCTGTTTGGCTAATGGAATATTATCTCTTTGCAAAATCATATACTTATAATATTTTGTTGAGATGACAAGCTCAACACATGCGGACATTGATGATGGACCGCCTGGTTAGATGGGTCCACACGTCTATACTTAGCACGTCGGTGGTCATTATGACTCTCACATGGCCACTGACTCATTACTTATTATATTCAGGTTGTTACACCTATTTACAGCTGGCATAGTTATAGCACCAACAATCGACTAGTGTAGTTGGTTATGCATTGTTTGACTTAGTAGGCCACTTTCCTTTAAGTTGTATCTTATCTATACTTTGTGTACATTGAAAAGAGTTTGGAAGAAGAAGAAGAAACCAGCAAGAAAATGTTTTGGCCTCCATCTCTCTTCTTGTCTCTTGAGTAAGCTTCTCCTTGTGCATTCTATGTGTGTTCGGTGCAACATCTTGAGCAAGTTTCCCCACCACACGATTCTTGACATGGTATCAGAGCTGCGCCACTAAGAGAGGCTGATTTCGAAGGCTGAAGTGAAGGAGAAGAAGCAAGGTTTGAGCAAGCAAGCCGCGGGTAAGAAGCTCTCCCATCCTTCCACTCTTTTTCTTGGATAGTGCCTGTGGAGGCACCAGAAGCAGGGCAGAGCAAAAATCTCAGATTGCAGTGAGATTTGGTGGGCACAAAGAGCGCTATGTATTCTGCAGATTAGTCCTTCAAGGCTTTTCCGCAGTTATTTTGGGCATCTGAGGCTGTTTCAAGCCCTGTTTTTGAGCCGCAAGGTTGTGAACAGCAGTTTCAGGGTACATTGTGATTTCGGCTGTTTTGACCGAAAGTGGGTGCGCAGGTTACATATTGTGAATCTGTAATTCTTGAGGTGTTTTCAGGAAGCAAACAAAGGTTTATCTACAAATAAGTTGTAGATTGCATGCATTGTTGAGCAGACAGTGAAAAAGGCTCTCTGATGTATTGCTGTGCACTACAGGTTGAGGGTTGCAGAAGATTTGCTTGCTATTTGGTACTAGTTTTGTGATAATGGCAGAGAATAGTGGAAGCCCCATCATTGAGAAGCTCAACAAGAATAACTACCCTTCATGGAAGTTCCGTGTCACGAACTTCCTTATTGGAAAAGGCCTCTATGAGTTTGTGTCAGGTGAAGAAAAGGAGTCGGAGGTGAGTGATCCTCCAACTGCAGAAGAGACAAAGGCACGGAAGGAATGGAATGCAAAAGACAAAAAGGTCATGTATTGGCTGTCTGCAGTAATTGACAATAATATGCTAGGACATATCAGAAATGCAGAGAATTCATATGCAGCTTTGACCATACTTGAAAGTATGTTTTCCGTAAATACAAAGGCACGAAAGATTCAACTCAAGCAAGAGTTGAATACATCGAAGAAAGGGAAGATATCTATCAATGAGTATGCATTGAAGGTAAGGAGCATTGTAGATGCATTGGCAGTGATTGATGCAATGCCTGATGATGATGATGATGATGAATGCTGTTATAGGAAAGGGAACACATGATGATGTTTGGTATGTTGATTCAAGTGCATTCAATCATATGACCAGCCATGCAGAATGGTTTGGAGAGATGTAGGATTTGCAAAATGCAGGTTATGTGTAGAGGGGTGATGATTCATGCCACCCAATTTTACACATTGGAAAAGTTCCCTTGTCCTTGCATGATGATAAGACAAAGAGTCTTTTAGATGTATTACATGTGCCATCTATTACAAAGAACTTGGTGTCAGTTGGTCAGATGGTAGAGCAAGGGCTACAAGTTAGATTTAATGAAAAGGGTTGCTTTGTAGAAGGCTTCAATGACAAGTGTAGGTTGGTAGCAAAGGGAAGTAGAGTTGGACGTATGCTTACTCTGGATGCTGGAATTCCTACTATGAATGCTGCTATGTATACTAAAGGAAAAGGTGTTGTTACAGATATTGAAATTTGGCACAAACACATTAGACATGCAAATGTACAAAGGCTAAAATTAATTTCATAAGGTATGCCTTTGTACAGAATTTCATAAGGTATGCGAAGCATGTCAGTCTAGTAAGCAGGCAAGACAACCCTTTTCACATGACAAAGATGTAAGCAGAAATATCCTTGATGTTGTGCATACATACATTTGGGGGCCTACACAAAATGTATCTCTTGGAGGCAGTTCATACTTTGTCACATTCATTGATGATTGTTCTAGAAAGCTGTGGGTATATTTTATGAAGGAAAAGAGTGAAGCGTTTGAGCACTTTAGAAATTTCAAGGCTGCAGTTGAAAGAGAAACAGGCTTGAAAGTAAAGTGCTTGAGGTCAGATGGAGGAGGAGAGTACCTCTCGAATAAGTTCAATGATTTTTTGAGGTCTCACGGGATAAAGAGACAGTTCACATGCAGATATACCCCACAGCAAAATGGGGTTGCAGAAAGGAAAAACATGCATATTGTAGAAGTTGCACGTGCCTTGATGGCTGAAAACAATATGCCTAAGCATTTTTTGTCTGAGGCTATTCATACTACTGTTTATATTATGAACAGAACTCCCACAGCTGCAGTTCATGGGATGACTCCTGAAGAATGCTTTACTGGCAAGAAGCCTGATGTATTGCACTTGAAGGTATTTGGCTGTGTTGCATACATTCATGTGCTAGATGAGCTATGGAAGAAGCTTGATCCAAAGGCAAAAAAATATGTTTTTATTGGATACTCTTTAGAGCAGAAAGGGTATCACTGTTATAACCCTATCACATGTAAGTTCAGAGTGAGCAGGGATGTCATCTTTGATGAAATGAGCAGTTTGGTATGCATCTAGTGGTGATGCATTGGATGATGATGATGATCATGACACTCATGTGCATGCTAAAAAGCAAGAATCATGGACTCTTAGTGGACCAGAGACATCATCTGGTAGTCCATGGTCTGGGAGACTAAGGAGTAGCTCTACATCCTCAGGTGCATCTAGCAGCACTACAGGTAAAGACAAAGGAAATAATAAAGTGTCAGATGGCATTGATGCAGTTCTTGATGGAGACTCCAGTGGCTCAAAGAGCTTGGATGATGAGCTTGGTATTCTTTCTGTCAGGATACCAGGTGTATAGAGAGCTCATAGTAATGTAAAGGCTCCATTGAGTGATCCAGTGGTATGCAGATCTAGCAGGGTCAGATACCCTGTTAAAAGATTTGGTTTTGAAGGTTATGCAACTTACCATTATTCTTATATGGTGAAACTAGTTGAGGATGTTGAGCCCACATGTTTTGAGGAGGCTGTTGGTCATGCTCATTGGGATGCAGCAATGGATGAGGAGATGGCTGCATTAGAGGCCAATAAGACTTGGGATCTAGTATCATTGCCGAAGGGCAAGAAAGCTATTGGATGTAAGTGGGTTTATAATATTAAGCACAATGCAGATGGTTCTATTAGTAGGTACAAAGCTAGGCTGGTTGCAAAAGGCTATGCCCAAACATATGGCATAGATTATGAAGAAACCTTCAGTCCAGTTGCTAGGATGGCAACTGTCAGATATGTGATTGCTTTGCTAGCAGCCAAAGGTTAGAGGTTGTAGCAAATGGATGTGAAGAATGCCTTCTTGCATGGTGATTTGCAGGAAGAAGTGTATATGGATCAACCAGCAGGTTATGAAGATTTAGAGCATTCCACATATGTGTGTAGGTTGAAGAAGGCACTCTATGGGCTCAAGCAAGCACCTAGAGCATGGTCTGACAAGATCACAGAGTATCTTGTCAATATTGGTTTTTATGTTTCTGATGCTCATCACTCACTTTATGTGAGAAAGGGAGATGCAGGTTTGGTCATCATAGTCATCTATGTGGATGACTTGATTATTACAGGTGATAGTGATAGTGGGATTGCTGAAGTCAAGGATTTTTTGAAGGATAAGTTTGAGATGAAGGATTTAGGTGAGCTAAGGTACTTCCTTGGCATTGAGGTGATCAGATGTGATGATGGTATATGGCTTTCCCAAAGACAGTATGGCTTGGATATATTGTCCAAGTATGGTATGGCAGCGTGCAAACCACTTTCAGTCCCATTGGAGCAGAATGTAAAGTTGAGTGCTGATGTTGGGGATGAGATAGAAGACCCTACTATGTTCAGGAGGATAGTGGGGAGTTTGATCTACATGACCATTACAAGGCCAGACTTGAGCTACGCTGTTAGTCTTGTGAGTTAGTTTATTTAAGTACCTAGAAAGCCACATTTGGATGTAGTCAGACGCATATTGAGATATGTGAAGTCCACATTACAATATGGGCTTTTCTACGAGGCACGTACAGATGTACAGGTGTTTGGATACATAGATGCAAATTGGGCTGGTAGTATATCTGATAGAAGATCTACCAACGGATACATATTCTCTCTTGGTAGTGCAGCAGTTGCTTGGAGCAGCAAAAAGCAATCTACAGTTGCTTTGTCGAGTACAGAGGCTGAGTATAGAGGTGCTGTTGTTGCAGCATGTGAGGTAGTATGGATACAAAAGTTAATGGCTGATTTGGATGTGCAGGTGGAAGGTCCAGTTGTCATTTATTTTGACAACATGAGCAATATACAGTTGGCTAGGAACCCTGTGTTCCATGCGAGGACAAAACATATTGAGGTACACTACCATTTTGTGAGAGAGAAGTACTAGCAGGTGACATTGACTTGGTGTATGTCAGCACACAGGATCAGATAGCTGACATCTTCACGAAGGCATTGGGTACAGAGAAGCTTCAAAAGTTTCGAAGCTTACTTGGAGTTACAGAGATGCAGTTGAGCTTGAGGGGGAGTGTTGAGATGACAAGCTCAACACATGCGGATATTGATGATGGAACGCTTGGTTAGATGGGTCCACACGTCTACACTTAGCATGTCAGTGGTCATTATGACTCTCACATGGCCACTGACTCATTACTTATTATATTCAGGTTGTTACACCTATTTACAACTGGCATAGTTATAGCACCAGTTGACTAGTGTAGTCGATTATGCATTGTTTGACTTAGTAGGCCACTTTTCTTTAAGTTGTATCTTATCTATACTTTGTGTACATTGAAAAGAGTGTGGAAGAAGAAGAAGAAACCAGCAAGAAAACGTTTTGGCCTCCATCTCTCTTCTTGTCTCTTGAAGAGTAAGCTTCTCCTTGTGCATTCTGTGTGTGTTCGGCGCAGCATCTTGAGCAAGTCCCCCCACCATGCGATTCTTGACATATTTTAACTTTTTTATATTTTTTAACTTGTCATGTACAATTTATGTAATTATATTCAAGACTATTTGAACACGTGTATGTGTATACATACTTTAAATTTTGAGATAAAATGCATGCGCCCAATTATACACCCCGGGAGAGAAATGCCTACCCTAACCTTGATTCTTTTGAACACATATACACATTTTTCTTATCAAGATAAGATACATATATCCAAGAATCCACTTGGGAATGGGGAGAAGGCGCCTCTCTTTCCATGTTAATTGATAGCATTGTATATTCTTGTAAATTTTTACAATGAAATTTTTGAATATATATAACACCCTTTTATTGACGTATGATATATATATGCATACACCTACATAACAAGGGGAGAGGGGGTGATTGTAGGTCGTAGTTGATATAATATGCAATTGTCACATCAACATGTTTACATATACATGTAAAATCTACAAATATGTTAAGTAAAGCCATAACTAAACATTGTATGTGAACAATATGGTTTACAACTTATGGTTTTTAAGATGAAACTACTTTTTTTCTTATTTCTTTGTTTTATTTCACACATTCTCTCTATATCTCTCTACATCCATCATATTCCTTCTTGTTACTATTGTGATGGATGCTCCCATACACTTTGATGCATGGATCCATGAGACTCGCCTTGCTAGCTAGGGTGACAAGATTTTTGAGGTCTTCTCAAAGAACCTCAACCTTGAATGTGCTCTCATTGTTGGATCCCCCCTTTAATTTTTATCAGACTTTGTGACCACCCTTACTACTTGCACATACTCCATTAAGGGATTTGACATGACTTGAGTGCCTTTGGAAGAGCTCATGGTATTTCAAGCAAAAAAAACCCCAAAAAGTGGTGAATGAGCCATGTGGATCCTTCACACAGAGTATGCACTATTCAAAAGGAGCTTTTGAGCAATTTCTATGTAGAAAAACTCATGAAATGTAGGAAATTCTATGATTTTTCCCAGGTATGTATATATAGATTCCCTATGTATAACTAGGAATTACATTTCCCACATCTCGTGGTAGGGAATCCTAGGCATGCATGTATTATTTCTTTATATATAACCATGAAATCTTATTCCGCACATCTTAAATTAGGGATTTGTATGTCATATAACTAGGAAATGTTGTTTCTCACCTAGCATAGTAGGGAATGGTAGACCACACAACTAGGAAATTCAGTTCCCCACATTTCGTACTTGAAAATTACAAATATCAATATGTAGAATATATACTTCATGGGAGATTACAAACAGTCGTACCAAGATATAATTTGTGGGAAGTGTTCATTAAACCAATTAGGCTTAAACTAAGTGATCACCCAATAGCACAACATTTCTTCTAATCCATTTTTACAAAATTTGGTAAAACTCTTCTACTTCCCTAAAGATTATCTGGTTGTGTAACAATCCCTATGATGGTAACTACATTCATAACGAATTTCATATCAAACAGCATGTGACCTAGCTCAATACTTATGGAAATCAGGAAGCTATTGTATGTGCCATTTGTGGATTTTCTTCCACACATTTCTAGTGCATGTGCATTGCAAAAAGATATGAAAAGGATCCTCTTTTCCATAAGGGTAATGTTGTAAAATAGGAATCAACATACTTATCTATCTTCATGAAAAAATTCAACATAATTAGCCTCCAAAGAAACATAGAAAACTTATAGAGAATGATGTGGCATTCTATCTTGGTAAGGTTAGGAGTTTTTCATTTTCACACACATAAATTTTGTTGCACTTACTCTAATTATCCAAAATCACTTTATAGTTTGACAAATTGCCCACCTTACATATGATCAATCATAATTTGGATTAGAAGTATCATCATAGAAAATGTGATAGATATCAAAGCCTCAAGGAAAATGCGTCGATATCTCTAGGCACACGTGTTAATGCAATAATGCTTTATTTCAACCCTTTTGTAGCTAAAGCAAGTAGCTTGCAATAATCTTTGCTACCCTTTCAATATGGTATCACCACATAGGATTTTCTTGCATGATAAAACCTTGAGAAATATGTGAGTATCTTACATTTTATGTATCACACTTGATGATAACATGGGGCATTATTTCAATATTAATGAAGGCAATCTAGCAAGACTCTCTCTCTCTCTCTCTCTCTCTCTCTCTCTCTCTCTCTCTCTCTCTCTCTCTCTCTCTCTCTCTAATGTGTTCGCTTGTCCACTTGTGGGACACATCTTAGCGGCCCATCGGGAAGAGATTCTAGAAAGTGCCACCTGGCACTCCGAAGGAATGTCACAGGGTTTGCGATCTAGGTCTTCCCGAGTCTGCCCCGAAGCGGAAGTATCTGACCGTTCCCACTTAGGACCGACCTGAAGACATGGTTTGTTTTCTTAGCACAGCTTTTTAGCTAAGTGATTTAATCACTTAACACCTTAGTTAACATTTATGATGAAGATAGACAATTGTAAAAATTCTTATTTATTCACGAAGGCATAACCCCTTGAGTGCATTTATTTTGGATAAGTGGGGCATGCTGATTGATACATCAGTTTGGGGAAAATAGGATTGTGTTACAATCGGCTACACGGACGGAATAATAATATGGAGTGGGGTCATGGATTTTCAAGAAACGGTAAGTCATAGGAAGCTTGGGGTATCCCTTCCTTTGATACCTGTTCTTCGCATAGCGCCCTAACACTTTGATTCTGTCAGCAGAGATCACCTGGGTCACTTCTTCATAGACATACTTGTTTTGCTTGACTTGCCGACCACTAATATGCAAACTTGTGTTTACGCGAGCTTGGACAAAGATAAACACCTTCACGATCTTTAAATCCTCCATCCACTTGATTCTCTTCAAGTTGATTTGAAGGTACACGAGTCAGTGGGATGCTATGTAGTATATTCCTGAGTCTCCCATCCATCTCCGCTCCTCATATAGGGGAAAAGGATTATAGATGCGGTCCACAATATTCTTCATGCCAAGCCTCTGAGGATAGTTCAAAGCATGCATTGTAGTCATGAACATGACTTGGAACACCAAGAACTTGCTCCATGCTTTGTGACTCTGCAACCCAGCATCCATAAGTGAGTAAAGAAATATTTTCAATAGAAAACACTGCTCTGTTCTACTCACCCTCCCCTGTTTATCCCCATATTCCCTTTATTTTTCTCCATTAAGTTTCCTTATAATCTTTAGATCTCGTTGGTTTGCTCTAATACCAACTATAACGTGTCCGCTTGTCCACCTATGGGACACATCTTAGCGGCCCATCCGGAAGAGAGTCTACAAAGCGCCAGGCTGGCACTCGTAAGGAATGTCACAGGGTTTGCAATCTAGGTCTTCCCGAGTCTACCTCGAAGTGGAACTATCCGGCCGTTCCCACTTAGGACTGATCTGAAGTCAGGGTTTTTTTTTTCCTATCAGCCAAGTCTCTAGGATGTGGCTAGCGTCGAGCTCTAGATGAACCACTTTGCGTAGGAACAACAGAGTCAAAGCGGATTTATATTGCACTTGGTCTATGGAGAATGGGAAACGAGAGGGATGCGAAGCTCAATCTCTCTGCGCATAAGGCATAGTCCCATTCCTCTCCCCTAAAATAGCATAAAATCGGGATTCTAACTCTATTGACTCTAGGTCTTCATAGTTTTGTTATCACGTGTTTTGAGAAAAGTTCCCAGCTAACCAGAACCACCCTTCCGTAGGACAGACCCAAGTCACATCCACCGCACTTTCCTCAGGTTGCTTAGTTATCTAATTACCTAGCACATTATGTTTGACATGCAAAAGCAGCTTCCTTAATTATTCAATTTAAACACAGGTTCCTTCACGCAACTTAAACACTGACGTAAAAAAACAATGTCAAGCAAGTTCCTTTTTCAAATAGCTGATCTTTATTATCATGGTCTTGGAATACATCAAGTATCTTTCCCGAAGGCTATCCCAGCAATCAGGATTGCTGCTCCAAGTTCGCCCGTGGACTAGCACACGGGCCTCGAGATCCCATCTCGAGTCACAACGGTCTCTTGTGCCGGATCCGGAGGCAAGGAATTTACACCCAGAGCCTCCCCTGGCACCCAAGCATCCTCCCGCTCCAAGCAGCACTATGGAGAAACCTCTCGTGGAGGGTTCAGTCCATGTACTCGGTGCGGCTAATAACCCCCTTGGATAGGGCCATGCAGGGAGTCGGAGGTAACTGAACTTGCCTCTCCTTCCAGGCTATTAACTTGAAGCATTAAGTGTTTGGCCTTGAATTAGTTCCTTGAGCAAAGAAGTTCAAACAATGTACCTAAGTGTACAATCACAATCATTTTTGTGGTCGTTCGTACGACCAACTGCTAAGGTGTGATTCCTTCTTCCCGAATACTCCCATCATTCGATCTTGGATCCTTCGCGACTTGGCGAGATTCCAAGGGCTTGGCAAGCTAGGTTGCTTGTTTCCCCTTTTCTTTGGGTTAGGGTTTATACCCTACCGACCCAATTTTCATTACCTTAGGTCTCCTTGTACTATAGTCAAATAGATCTTGGACAACCCCGTTGTCCTCGGTTGGTCAATTTGCTTCTTGGCAATTCACAATTTTCATAAGTTTGACAAATCGATCCCCAAGAGAGAGAGTTGTAGTAGGGAGAATACTCGACTTCTTAACGAATCTAACTTGTAATAAGATCTCCCCTCCCTTGGCCTAGGATGTAATAGTCGCATCTTATGATTTAGTTGCAATAGCATATGACCTTGCAGACT
The DNA here is from genome assembly GCF_053477565.2 of Lygodium microphyllum. Taxonomy (NCBI): domain Eukaryota; kingdom Viridiplantae; phylum Streptophyta; class Polypodiopsida; order Schizaeales; family Lygodiaceae; genus Lygodium; species Lygodium microphyllum. The sequence continues at coordinate 42,866,901 of NC_141140.1, read as the reverse complement.
AGTTGCTCGAGATAGGTAGCAGTGCCTATCTTGAGGAATTACATCCCTTTTTTCGTCGATATTACTAGTATTTGTGTGTCCTAAGGCCTGGTACCCTCTCTTACTCGCAACATAGAACAATCTAAGAATGAGAACGCTAGATTAACTCTGCAAGTGCAATACTAAGCAACATTTTAACTTAACTTAACCTATCTTTCACATTGAATGTAACTATTATTTCATGTGTATTGCATCCTATATGCTTTTCATGAAATATAACCCTTTTTCCCTTCATACATCTACTTATGCATGCAAGTTATGCTACGTAAATTTATAGTGCTATAAAAACATAATCTTTTATTTTCCCATGCAAGTCACGTGAATAAGAATGCAGTTGCTTATGCGAATTCTAAATAAAATATAACTCTTTTACTCCTCTCCATAGCAACTATCTATTCTTCAATTAAACATCCTTCTATGAGTTAACTTATTTATGGTCGTCAGAAGGGATTTTTATTGCACAAATGCATAATTCATTCTTTCCAACGTAAATTACCTTTCATCATGATGGTGCAACATAGAACGATCTAAGTACGAGAATGCTGGATTAACTCTGCAAGTGCAATACTAAGCAACATTTTAACTTAACCTAACTTTCATATTGAATGCAACTATCATTTCATGTGTATTGCATCCTATATGCTTTTCATGAAATATAGCCCTTTTTCCCTTCATACACCTACTTATGCATGCAAGTTATGCTACGTAAATTTATAATGCTATAAAAACATAATCTTTTCTTTTCCCATGCAACTCATGCAAATAAGAATGTAGTTGCTTATGCGAATTCTAAATAAAATATAACTCTTTTACTCCTCTCCATAGCAACTATCTATTCTTTGTTTCAACATCCTTTTATGAATTAACTTATTTACGGTCGTCACAAGGGATTTTGATTGTACAAATGCATAATTCATTCTTTCCAACGTAAATTACCTAATGCAAACCTTCCAATGCACAAGAATATCGCAATTTATATTTAACCTATATGCGAGATGCAACTAGGACATTATTGCATAAGTGTATCTTTTAACACCTGAACCATATTTTAAAAAATGCAACAACCTTTCATCATGATGGTGCGAGAAATATAGGTATCTTGTCATGCAATTTTTTCGAACATTCCTATGATCTTTCAAAGAAAAAAAACAAAGAGCTCAATTATAGTAAATTTCCAATGCGATTAAGCCTTCCCTATGCAAATTTATACTTAATGCACCCATATTATGCAGAAATGAAGAAGGTGAATTTGATGGAACTTGAACATCCGCAAGAGGGGTATTATCGATTCCTGCACTTCAGGTGGGGACTCCTACACGTGCTCCTCTTGCTCCCCTTGTGTGTCACTTTGGGGCCATCGCAATTGGGACTTGGGAATAAGTCTGGCAGGTCGAGGGTGTGCTGAAATTATTTGCAAGCTAGCAGTCCTTCCTTCCCGCAAGGAAACTCCCTTCACAGACAAACTGTGTCCTTTACACGATCCACGGCGGGTAAAGCACCCTTAAGGAGCTTTTTATGGAAGCTTCTTAAGAAGCTTCTTCAGCTTCTTCCTTTCTGTCAGTTGGCCTGACAGTGACTCCTCCTCCTCAATCGTGCTGGGAAGATGAAAATGATGATGATGAGGGTGGCGGTGGTCTTGGCAGCTTGGCGGTGTTTCAGGCTAAGCAGGGGTGACATGGCGCTAAAGACGGAGCAGGGGGCAGCACTGAAGACAACATCCAGGGGGGAGGGGGGGCTCCCCTTATATAGTGGGGAGGGGGTGGTTCATGGGGGGGAGACGGCCGTTTGACCCACACCTGGGGGGTGCATGCCCCCCTCTCCCACTCTTACTCCCTCTCTCTCTCTCTCTCTCCCTGACATGCGTCAGCAGGGAGAGAGAGAGGTAAAAAAATTTGAGTTAATTTTAAAAAAATTTGAAAGGGGGGGTTCTCATGGGGGAGACACGGGAGAGATGTTACACACACACACACACACACACACACACACTCTCTCTCTCTCTCTCTCTCTCTCTCTCTCTCTCTCTCTCTCTCTCTCTCTCTCTCTCTCTCTCTCTCTCTCATACCATAGACCATCTGGTTGCTTTACCTATGATTATGGATGAGAGTCGGCTTGAGGGAGCAACCTTGTATTGCTTCTTTGTGGATTTTAAGAAGGCTTTTGACATCTTACCAAGAGTTGGGTTATGGCAATGAGTGCAAGAATTAGGGGTCCCAAATGGTCTATGCATGGAAATTTACAAGATATAGCAACGAGTTGTGTGCCACCTCAAAGGTTGCAACAGGTTGTCACAAGTATTTGAGAGTGATATAGGAGTCAAAAAATGTTTCCCACTCTCCTCTACATTATTTGGTTTATGCATTGATAAGCTAGAGGAAATACTTCTTATGGCTATGAATGAAGAGGAAGCCAAAAGCCCGCATATTGGTATGTTTACCATCTTGCTCCTACTTTATGCAGATGATGTGGTCTTCTTTACATACTGGGGAATGTATGCAGAAACTCATGGGGATTCTTGAATGGTTTTGTCAAGATAGTGGTTTGATGGTGATACTTGGGGATTGAGATACCTGCAAACCACAGATGGCATACATGTGTGGAGCGGCGATTAGTGGTAGGGAAAAGAAAGTATTATCACTTTGAAAATGACTGCAACCGTATAGATACTAAATATTGGAAAATACATTCTATGATTTTTTATGCATATGTTCTACATACGGTATTATATGGAGTGGAAGTGTTGGGGGAGCATCTCCTCATCTACATGGAACGACATTGAGAAGCTGCAAAAAGCTTTTATTCATAGACATTTGGGCATCAAAAGCACCACACCATATGTACTTACGCTTTTGGAAATTGGTCGTCGGTCAATTGAGGTAATGCTTTGATCCGAGTACTGAGATATGCCACCCGAGTATGTCAAATGGATGACAATCAACTCCCCAAACAAGCATGGGATGCTAGCACACGCCTATAGAAAATGTGGAAAAATAAAGTGCTTTCAACATGATGGGTGTTGGATATGCAAAAACAGTTTAATGGGTAGGGAGTGGATAGATATCTAGATATGGCATCTGAAGATATATGCATGGAAACATTTCAATCAGACCTCTTACAAGCGTATCAAGAAAAATATCAAAGAAAAGGAGCATTTAATGGCAAACTTGCTTATTACAGTATGCATATCTATCCTTCATCTTGGGAATCCTTCATGTAGGCAGAGGCACACACGCAGCCATACATAGCCAAACCCGCTCTTAGTGGTATTCGCCTAACTTCGAACTTAATCGCACACTTTATTGATCAAGACATGTACATGGAATCGACATGCAAGAGAGACGAGTTTATGCAAGCTCTCTGGACTACAGAGTGTAGAATCAGAGGAGCACATGATTATGATATGCCCAACATATGCACACATATGGGCTGAATTTGATATCCCTTTACAGGGGCCACTTCACCAGTTTTTGACCACTACTCCTATATCAAAGTTAGGGGCTCTCATCACGCACATGTTGCACTTTCGAGAGAACCATGTTGCATAGATCATTCTTTCACCATAGCTACCCCTTTCCTACCATGGGGGAGGAGAATCATTGTATATCTGGATGGAAAGGTCCCATGAGTCATAATTCGGCCTTCCATGGACGATATTAAGCTACTCTACTCTACTCTACTTTGTGTGTGTGTGTGTGTGTGTGTGTGTGTGTGTGTGTGTGTGTGTGTGTGTGTGTGTGTCTCTCTCTCTTTCTCTCTCTCTCTCTCTCTCTCTGTGACAATCAATCAATCAACACATAAAGGTAAGGCATTTGATTCCTTGCAAGTTGGTGCGACAACATAGAAGCTACATACGGATCTTTGGGGAGAAAGCATAATGGAGTAGCTTCCATAGCCATAATTGCATGCACTCCTCGCATTTTCCAAGCTAGAAAGGAATAGTGAGAAGGTGTGGTGGAGCAAAATATTTCACCAACACAAATATACTCTGGTGTGAAAATAAACATTGGAGGTTGTTGCCTCTAGGTCCATGATGAGATGTTTGGGATAACAACTGGTGTTTCTCCTAGTTGATCTCACATGGTGGCACATCTCAATTAGGTGGCTGAAGATAGGGAGTCCATGGCATGTTATTCTTCAGTTGGTGTAGTTTGCATGCAAGATAGAGATAGTGCTATGTTGTTTTTCTATAATCAAGGTGTGCCTAACAGCTACATTGACATTGGTGCTTCTTTTAAGATGGTGTCTAGCAAGGGAGAGCTATCCCTACTAGCTTTCTAGAGGCTCTTTTGAGGTGTTGGCCGCCGTAAGGTGATGATGAAGCTTCTTTGTGGCTATAGTGGTGGGGGCATATTGTGGTCATCTTGACATTCTTTCCTGGGTGTTGGCATATTGTAGATGTTTAAGGATATTTTCCATTTCATTGCATCATTGTACACATTTGTGTACTATCCACCCATGATTTGAGATAGGGTGTTAGTATCATGCAACTCATTGTGGTCCACACATGCTCAATGGCTTGATGTTTTGGATTAGTTTGCTCCCAGGCAAGCATGTTTCCTTTCTAAACACTCTCATTTGTCCATATTGGATCATATTGGACTTGTCATTACTTTTAGGCAAGTCATATTAGGTTTTGGTATTGTGCTCACTTAAAGGCAAGGCATATTAGGGTTTCTCTAGAGAAGATTCTATTTTTTCTCATAAGGGCTCTATTTATAGTGCCTTAGGGTGAGTGTTCCCCATACTTTTACATGTGTGGGCTATTATTTTGAATGTCCCATTTCCTTAATGTCCTTTTACATGTGTGGGTTATTCATATAAATGCCCGATATCATTGTATTGGCATAAGATGGCTCTGTTGGAACTTGATATGGAAGTCATATTTGTAGGTGATTCCAACATGGTAACTTTTCTTCATGTTTTGATCTAACTCATGAGATGTGTACACAAGTAATATTCTTTGGGAAAAATTGACATGGAGAAATCCGTACTCTAATCAGTCATGGAGGATAAACTTAGCTTGATCACCTCTATTTCAATGATAGGGTGTGTTGGGTATTTGCAATTGTTCTATATCAAGATTGAAGGTTTCTCCTATTCATTTTTTGATTATTTTGATAGTTATATAACTAGTAATGGAACATTCGAGTGCTTTGACTGTTGAGATTAATGATAATTGTACTTGTTTTGTGGGTGTAGTGGCATTTATAATCATGGGCAAGGATTATTGGTGCAAGAGAGCACGATTGAAAGGGTGGCTTTCAATCTAATCTGTAAGAAATGGCATCTTCAATTTTATGGGCTTGGAGAACCTTGAGAAGATGATACTTTCAAAAGTGGATTTAGTGATGGAAGCATGGAAAACTACTTTAATACACTATTAAACACAAGAGAAAAGGGAAAGAGAAACACTACAAAATAAAAGAACATAAGAGAAAACTAATATAATAAACTATTGAAAACAAGAGAAAAGGGAAAGAGAAACACTACAAAATAAAAGAACACTGCATAAAGATGTCATAAGCAAAGAGATTGTCAAAAAATGGAATCCATATACCAAGATATGAGAGAGTGTAGAACCAATGTGAGTCATTGGCTGTGAAGGTGTTTAAAAAAAAAACAAAATCTTCAAGATTATAGAATGGAAGCTTGGGCTAGACTACTTTTCAATGATGTAGCTATCCATGCTTGAGGATGTTACAACTATATATATCATCTCTCACTTGACTTGGGTCTCACCTATATATACTAACTCTACATCAATAAGAATCATTCTTTGGGAGCATGTCTTGTGTATCTCTCTCGTACTCTCTCTCTCTCTCAACATGGTATCAGAGCTATGGATGTGTAGCAACAACAAGGAAGATAAGTTTTTTATACTTGATTGAATTCTTTGCACAAGTGATGATTTGATACATGAACTTGTTCAAATTAGAAGTATTCGTCGTGCTCTCGAATCTTGTCAAAACCGCTTGTCAATCGGAGTTCTGGATCAAAAGTTATGACAGTTCAGGATTCAAGACAACAATTCTACTCGAATTTGCGATTCTTTATTTAAAATTGTAATTCTAATTACAGTTCGTTAATCCCCAATTACAGTTCGTTAATCGCTCGTCTTCGTTAATGACATTGATTACGACAAGCAAACATCTTGCTATTTTTAGTGATGTTTTATTATCGTTCACGTTCTTTGTTTGACCGAAATAGCACTTTTCTTATACGCGTCATCTCGTCTCGCACGTTACATCTCTCTATTTTGGGTTGTTCATGATTTACAGATTCTGCGATCTCATCTTATTTGTTTTCTCTCGAGATACAGGCATGGCCAATTGCGTAATTGTTAATGGATATCCGTCTGGCCAATGTTCGGTTCCCTTCTTCCAAGGACAAGGCTTTCTTGGGTGGAAAGAAAAGATGATGCTAATTCTTGAAGGTGATGAATTATTTGATATTGTTTTGGGCGACGTGTCTTGCCTAGTTCAACCTATTGATGTGATGAATGACAATTCCCTGATTACTGACGGTCCGTTATTTGAACAATGGAAAATTGATCATATTGATTGGATTCACCGTGACAAAGCGGCTCGTCGTTATATATTGTCTGCACTTCCTGACTCACTTATGTTGGATGTCTTTCATCTGGAAACCTCTCATGCTGTTTGGGAGTATCTTATCTCAACGTTTGAGAAGAAATCGGTCACCAAAATTTTATATCTCCAAACTCGTTTGAAGAATCTTCAATATAAGGTTGGTACTTCTATGCACTCTCATATCAAGGCTTTTAAAGACATTATCAATTAGCTTGGTGCTGTTGGCGCTCCTGTTGCTAAAAATCAAATTGTTACTCAACTTCTTCATACCATCAAAGATCCTTTATATGACAATATCATCACTATTTTGTCTAACGAGGATGATATCTACTTTGACAAAGCATGTATATCTCTTATTGAATATTCTCAACGTCATGAGCATCATTTGGAAAAATCTGATGCTCTTTTGGTCACTCGCGAACAAAGGGATATTGATGTTGCTTTTGTTACTCGCAAGCATCCCGCTTCAAGTTTTCAGCAGGGTGGACACCCTAATCAAGGTGGTAAATCTTCTCATCTTGCTTATCCTAACAAACATTGTTCGTATTGTGATAAGAAAGGCCATGTGGCTTCTGATTGCTAGGCACGTCAATATGATGAGGAGCATGGAGTTACTACAAAGCAACCTCGCTCATCCAAAAGTTTTCCTCCTTTCGATCATTGTGCACATACAGCTCATCCATCTCATCGTTGTTATAAACGCAGATATGATGAAGAACATTCTCGAGCTTATATTGTTCCACAAACTATAACTGATGATGATCATAGTCATCAGGAGCTCAATTTCTTCCATCATGATATCTCACTAGAAAAGGTACTTCATGTTCATGATGGTTCTCTATTCATCGTTGATTCAGGTGCCACTGGAAACATGACATACCAATTGCAGTGGCTTCACAATTATCATTCTCTTCCTGTCAAGAAGTTTGTTTACCTTGCGGATGATAGGACTTGTCAAGTCAAAAGAGTGGGTGATTTATATCTGGGGACTGTTTCATCCACTAGAATATTAAGAGGAGTTCTTCATGTTCCAGATTTGCAAAGAAATCTACGTTCTGTTGCTCGTCTAGTTGATCTTCGTTTGTTTGTTGGCTTTGATCATAATCAATGTCGTATAGAGAAAGACGGACATACTATAGAAGTGGCTCCTCGACATGGTAATCTATTTGAGCTATCATTGAACAATACGGTTGCAAATGTTGTTACTCCCCCTAAAGATGCAGATTGCAAATTATGGCATCAATGATTTGCACACTCCGATTTTGCCAAAATTCTTGATCTTCATCGTCATGGTCTTGTGCAAGGTATGGATCTTAAATCTCATCCACGTATGGGAATATGTGAGTACTCTGGAAAACACCATCATTCGCCTTTCCACACTTCTACTTCATCACATTCCTGTGCTCTCTTGGATTTGGTTCATACCGATATTTGCGGTCCTTTTCTTGCCTCAAAGTCTCAATATTGATATTTTATAACTTTCATTGATGATTTCTCACGGTACACACATGTCTATCTTCTTCGACATAAGTTTGAGGCTTTATCTATATTTAAACAATACAAGATAAGTGTGGAGCTTCAAACCGGATTCTCTATAAAGACTCTTCGCAATGACAATGGCAGTGAATATGTATCCAATCTATTTGATGACTTTTGTAAGGATCAACGTATTCATCATGAGTTTTGAGTTTCTTATTCTCCTCAGCAAAATGGTGTTGCTGAGCGCAAAAATTGCACTATTCTTAATGCTATACATTGCATGCTTATACACTTTGGTTTGTCTCGAAAGTTTTGGACTGAAGCACTTCTAACAATCGTTTTTATTCAAAATCATCTTCCAACAACTGCACGTGCTAGTAAAATTCCTATAACAATCTGGACAGGGAAGACACCTTTAATCTCTCACTTTCGCACATTTGGCTGCATTGCTTATATTCATGTCCCCAAGGACACTCGACATAAGTGGATCCTCCAGGTTTGAAGGTTAGTTTTCTTGGTCATTCAGATCATTCCAAAGGTTACAAATTTTATGATCCTTCTACTCAAAAGGTTATCATTAGTTGTGATGCTATATTTGATGAGAAGACTATGGGTGGCACATGGTTGTCAGATGTTTCATATGATACAGAGTCTTTGCTTAGTGCATTTCCTTACTTTCTTTGTGAGTCTACTAATTCTGATGATCATAAACCTCCTTCACCTCCAAAGAAGATTGATGAAAATTTGGAGATATATGTCGATCTTCCTATTGAGATAGAGCATGGATTCTATTCTATTGAATATGATGTCTTTGATGATGCTATGTCTGTCCAAGAGGATCCAATATCGTATATGGAAGCTATCAATTCGTCTCAAAGGGATCAATGGCAAGAAGCTATGCAAGCTGAGTACAATTCTTTAATCTCCAAAGGTACATGGATTCTTACTGAACTCCCCCCAAATCGTGTTCCTATCAAATTTAAATGGGTTTATAAAACCAAGACCAAAGCTGATGGCTCGTTTGATAAGTTCAAAGCATGACTTGTTGCAAAAGGTTACTCACAGATTGCAGGAGTAGATTATCAAGAAACATTTTCTCCCATTGTGCGCTCCACGACTGTTCATATGCTTTTGGCTTTTGCAACACTATTTGATCTAGAAATTCACCAAATGGATGTTAAAACGGCTTTTCTCAATGGAGATCTTGAAGAAGAAATCTATATGGAGCAACCTGAAGGTTTTATGATTACAGGAAAGGAGCATCTTGTATGCCAGCTTCATTGTGCATTATATGGATTGAAGCAAGCCTCTCGTGCTTGGTATATTAAGATTGATCAGTTCCTCACATCTAAAGGTTTTGTTGCATGTTTTGTTGACCCAAATCTTTACATCAAAAGGGAGGACAAATGTTTTATTATTCTTTCTCTATATGTTGATGATACTATTCTTGTGTCAAATAATATTACTTTCTTGGATGCTATGAAGAAGCTTTTATCGACTGCATTTGAAATGGTGGATCTTGGTGAAATACATTCTTGTTTGGGTATTCAAGTTCAACGACACTGACAACAAGGCATTCTTCTTCTTCACTAGACAAAGTTTATTAATGATATTGTTAAGAAGTTTGGGTTGGCAAATGCGCACTCTCCAACACTCCCATTCTTTCGAGCTCTACCAAGGGTACATCTACAACACGCAATGAAGAATCAGCCATTCATCAACCTTTTGCTAACCTTGTTGGTTGTCTTCAATTTATTGGTTTAAACACAAGACCATATATTTTATTTGCAGCTAACTTTTTGGGACAATATCTTTCTTCCCCTTCCACTATTCATTGGAGTGCTGCAAAACGTATTCTTAAGTACCTCAAGGATATTAAGGAGTTTGGCCTTATTTATCATCGTCGAGAGGGTTCTTCTTCATCTTCTTCAACTTCTCTTGAACTTATTGGATATACAGATGTTGATTGGGCAAGTTCACATTTATCCATGCGATCTACAAGTGGGAATTGTTTCTTTGTATAAATGGATGTTTGATTTCTTGGTCCAGCAAGAAACAACGATGTGTTGCGGTTTCCATTAAGAGAAATATGGACTCTCTTTTTTGCCCCTTAAGGAGTGAATAAACAAATATAGGCCTAACCAATGAGAGAGCTGGGATTCCAGATTCATGTAACATGAATCTTCTAGCCATATCTTGGACCAAATCTTCCCTCAGCAATAAAATAAGGGAAAAGGGGAGTACAAAGCTGTCACTTCTTGGAAGTTTGTGCCTCGAATTTTCATTTTCTTATTTTTTATTTTTGACTTTTCTTTTCTCCCCTTTTCAATTTCCCCCTCTTTTTTAGGCGGAACTCAAATTTGTCATATCTCTTTCCCCGCTTCTTCTTTCCTGACGAAATTTTACAGCCTCACTGTTTCTTGCCATGTCTGTAACCCTGTAAAATTTCATTTGCTTTGCACAAGCACAAAGAGAGATTCATGTGTTTTATGAGAGCAGAGCTTGTTTTACCAAAGCCCTAAGATTCTCTTCACAAAACTCTACAGGTATATTTTTCTCTTCCATAGATGTTCTATGGTAAAGTTTTATCTCGTTTGGAGAAAACCTGTGCAAGTTATGTGCATTCTCTGACATGTAATTTCTTTTGTTTTGATGCTCTAGGAGTCTCTTACAGTCAATAATAGTGATATTTTGAATACTCAACTTCTTCTTCAATATCTTAGGGTTTCTCTGTAAACAAAGTTACAGGTATATTGTCTTGTTTTTTTGTTGCTCCACTGTTAAATTTTATCTCGTTTAGACAAAATGTGTACAAGTTACATGCATACTGAGATTTCCTTTGTTTTTTTACTCCAAGAATCTCCGAGGGTGAAGAACAATGATTTATTAAGAACTCAACTTCTACAGCATCTTTGGGATTTTGAACACTCAACTTCTTCTTCAACATCTTAGGGTTTCTCTGTAAACAACGTTACAGGTATATAGTCTTGTTTTTTTGTTGCTCCACTGTTAAATTTTATCTCGTTTAGACAAAATGTATACAAGTTACATGCATACTGAGCTTTCCTTTGTTTTTTTACTCCAAGAATCTCCAAGGGTGAAGAACAATGATTTATTAAGAACTCAACTTCTATAACATCTTTGGGATTTTGAACACTCAACTTCTTCTTCAACATCTTAGGGTTTCTCTGTAAACAAAGTTACAGGTATATTGTCTTGTTTTTTTGTTGCTCCACTGTTAAATTTTATCTCGTTTAGACAAAATGTATACAAGTTACATGCATACTGAGCTTTCCTTTGTTTTTTTACTCCATGAATCTCCGAGGGTGAAGAACAATGATTTATTAAGAACTCAACTTCTACAACATCTTTGGGATTTTTTGCAGAGAAAGCCATAGGTATATTGCCATTTTTTACTACTGTTCCATGGTTAAATTTCAACGCATTTGGACAAAGCCTATATAAGTTATATGTATGTGTTGACCCAATATTTCTTTTGTTTTTGTACTACAGGAATCTGTCAGTGAAGGAACAATGGTCTTGCTATAAGTCAACTTCTTATTCAACATATCTAGGGATCTTTGTGAAAGAAATTACAGGTACAATGTTTCTTTTTTAAATTGATCCATTTAAATTTAATTTCATTTGGAGATAACATTTGCAAATTATACACATGTTGATAGGTAACTTTTGTATTTGGTTGTTACAGATGTCTTCACGGAGGAAAAATATCAGTAGCATACTTGCAGTGGAGGTCTTCAACAGGAAAGATAATGGCGGTAATTGGATTTGTGATAAGTATTATAAGTTGGATTGGATTTTGATGCACCCAAGTACTCGAGGGAGTTTCAAGGTCAAGCACAAGGATGTTGCAAACCCTAGCAAACATTGGAAAGGTAGAATTCTAGAGTTCAGAAAAGTGTTTAATGGCACAAGTGCAGTAACAGAAGTGTTGATTCAACATGTTTATACGCATAAACAAATCTCTGTACACGACGAGAACAACATTGCAAATTATAAACAAAACAGTAATTTGTTAAATTTTATCATTGATTATTCTTTTGTATCAGAGTTGTTTTTAAAAGTCTTTGTAGTATTCTAATTCAGTCTTGTTTGATTGACAGCTCTATATCCATCGACTTTGCATGAATGGCAGAATGTGGAATGTTTAAGCGGCAAGATACATGTTTGGCATGAAGAGATAGGTTCTTTGATCTATGATAATACCTCTACAAGTCAACTTGCCACTCAAAATATCTTTTTTTATAATTCATTGTATGTGGTAGAAAGCCAGAGATTGCAGCATGTCCCATTTCCGCCACTGTCTAGTGGTGAATGGTTCATTGGTAGCTTGGAGTTGTCAGGAGCTTGCAAGTCGAAGATAAAATCTGACATCAATAGTGCTATGAAACCCACCACGGGCTCGAAAGATGTGCATCTTAATTGGTTTATTCCATTCTCATTGTTTGCACATTTGTTTGGTTCATGTGATGTTTTGAAGAAAACAAAGATTACTTATCAATGCAAGTGTCCATCCGAGGAATGGATGAGTGAGCTATTGGGTGAGTCTTGGGAAGTCAAAAGAACACATTTTGATGAGACGATTGAGTGCAAGGTCAACCAATCTGATATTACATTCAGGTAAAACTTTTTTACTACTTTGCATACCTTGATTTAATTGACATAGGTCTCGCTTAGATGAATTGTTATGTTAGTCGCATTGATCACTTATCATTATTTTTGTTTTTATTACAGGTATTTCATTGCTAGACAAACTCTGTGCGTTCGCTTTCGATATAGAAGATGGCGACTTTTGCGAGGGGAGTGGATCAGCTTGGATCAAGATATCCGAGATGACACACATACAGCGCTCGTAGATGTGGTAATCTTGTGGAGTGGTCATAATCCTTTCGTAGTCAGTGCAGAGAGTCATTGGCCCATTTATTTTCTGAGACAAGAAATCCAATTAATGTCTAGTGAGCCCCTCTACAACTTCTATTTCAAGTTAGATAATAGAAAAGTCAGGACTCGTAGTGAGCAATCCATGACATGTAAACAATGTGCTTCTCCACATATCCTTGAGATAGTGGAATCCTTGTAAAAAAACTTTATAAAGAGCGAATACATACCTTTTTTGAACTTCTGAGTACTTTAAATTTTAGTTTACTGTGATCCAAGCGTGCGATAATACATACTGTAATTACTCAATCGTGCAGTTAAAAATCATAATTAAATTGCAGGTTAGAGGTCTATAATCTAGAGAATATTGTCTTTGCACAATGATATATTGTAGCGCATCTCTGCTGCTCGTTTATTACATTTTAATATTAAATTGGATCCAAAGGGAATTTCAAGGCCTTTTAGATTTATTTTCTTTAAAAAATTATATATTTTCTCTCGTTAGACTTGAATATACTCAGCGACCCAAACATATTCGAGGATATAATAATGTAGAACGAAGCGTTTGTCTGTATGAGTAATTTTAACAGTGACTTTAAAGTACTGAAATAAAGAAACTAAGGTAAGAGTTTTAATTTGAAACTTTAGAATTAATAACTTTATAAAGAACCTTTATTTAAAACCCTAGACACATAAAAGCTATAACTCCAAACTCATTTTCGCTTTCATTCTCCACTTCCCTACACTTGTGGTCTCATTCCTTCTCTCTTTGTGTGCCATGGCTACCACTCCCGCCTTCGCCGCATGGATCAGTTCCACATGCTATGCGCACATAGGGGACCAGATATACCCTAGGTTTTGCGTGACCTTGAGTCTAGAGAACTCGCTTTCCGCTGTAGACCCTGACTCTAGTATAGTAGCATCGTTTTGTGATGCAGTGAACCCTCTCACTTGCTCTATTCTCGACTCCACTCTCAGGTGGGTTCCCATGGATTTTTTGTATAGTTTGTGTGCCGGATCCAGCCATGCAAAGGTGATAAGTCGATCCCTGGTGCATGTGGGGCAACATCTCCGCGCTAGAGCAGTGCCCACCTCGTCACAGGACCACGTCACGATGGATCTCATTGAGAGGGATGCCGCCTTTGCCATATATGTTATGTGCACTGAGGTGCAAGAGGACAGTGACGAGGACATCGACGCACCCTCTCGGCCACTATTAGAGTACTTTGAGAGGGAGCCTGAGGAGATCACTCTCGATCTGAGTGTTGAGGCAGCACAGAGCTTGGCCATTGTGCACCCACCTCCTTGCCCTGATGAGATGCCCACGAGCGAAGAGCCACCCCTCTCTTCTCTCCATGCTATCACCATCGAGGGGGTGGAATATCTACTCATGCAGGATGTGCTAGAGTTGTTGGAGCTTAGGGAAGAAGAACTATACTGTATCATGGTGCGTGATGCACCTAGTGATTTCATAGATTTTGATTTACAGGATGCCCCACCACATGTTGATGAGGTGGCTCGTTATGATGGCACGAGCATCGATGACATCTCTGCCATTGTGAGCATCCAGGAGCAGATTGAGGATGCGGCGCCACAGTATCAGATCTCTGATGAGAAGTTCGAGCGGTTGCAGGAAAGCCTTTTTGGTCCTCGACCCGACTATGCAGCGCCTACCCAGGAGAGAGACGAGGGCAGCCCAGTGGCAGGAGCAGACCTGGATGCTCCATACAACGGCAGATAGATGATGCAGAGAAGGTAATGTTCTCGGTTTCATATGAAACTTAACCAGTAGGGCCTCTAGGGCATCGGGAGCACACACATGTGTTTTTGTCGGGATCGGGCCCCCAGATGTGCCCTGGCCGGAGGCTCGTGTCTGGGGGCCTGAATCTGCACATCTGGGGGCCCGATCCCGACAAAAACACATGTGTGTGCTCCCGATGCCCTAGAGGCCCTACTGGTTAAGTTTCATATGAATATGATTTATATATCTTCAACACACTCCATGCATAATGAGTCTGATATTGAACTTGTGTGTTGCAGGAGATTGTCTATATAGATGAGTTTTCATCTAGGCAGGGTGGCCGATCTGGTAGCCAAGGAAGGGTGCAAGACTCGGCATTGAAGGAGTATGTTGGGCAGCTTGTCAACGACATTATTGTATTTCATAAGACATGCTCCCCTGCTTTTGCAGAGAACTTCTTGAAGTTGAGGGCACTAACAAAGGCTGGGCCCTTCAAGACCATCCCCACCAACTCCAGCCTAGAGAAAGTAGTGTTGCTTCGATGTTCGAAGCTTCTCTACTTATTCACGAGTACTAGGTCTGGCCCACTTTTCTCCATGGTGGCCCGTGGCATGGTTGCCGGTGTTGAAGACCCCACTTTCATTAGACAGGAACTATTGGGGCAAAATGTATTGTTGCCTATGATCAAGAATAGCTCTGACCATGGGGAGCCTAGCTCCAAGAATCCTAGGAGAGAATAGATGTACTTATTGCTTACTGATATCGCATCACTGATGTACTGCACTTTGTAATCTTCTCTTCAAGTAATGAAAACTGATGTTTGTTGGATTCGCGTGCAATGTAGTTTGTGATACGTGTCATTTACTGTTTTTTTTTAACTTGAATGTTACATTTATTTATCGAATTTATACGTAACACGATTCGTACCCTAAATTTAATACACAGTGCTTTATCGAATTCGTGCGCAACATGTATTTGTTCGAACGCATGTAACGATAACTCAACGACGTAAATAAAATAAATATCAAGTGACTAAACAAAAATAAGACGTGCCAAAAACTTTGTATTTGTATTAATAACAATTTTACATGGGGTCCATTACAACCAAGGCTTTACAAAATGTCTTCAGAAGCTACATTCCATGTGCTTTTGAGTTTGTACACCTCTATCCTTGCTGACCTCCGCGAGGACTATCTTTCCATCGCCGAAAGAACCTGACTATCTGCAGATCCCTCTCGGTGACAGTGACCCTCCTTGCATGCACCGCTGCATAGACTGAGTCTCCAAATAAGTCGATGAGGTAGGCTTCAGCAGCTTCTTGTAGTGTGAGGAGGGCCTGGGCAGTCCAGCGATCCGGTTGTTTTGCGTGTGATGTGTTTGGAAACTGGTTCCTATTGTTCATGATCAGTATGCCCTCCATGATCTCCCGCACCAACTTCTGGAATGGAGCCTTCGATATCAGGAGGTGAGTGGTCTTTTGGTAGTGGCGGATCTCGTGAAGAGCCACTGTGCCTGGCTTCCATCGACGCTTGCGATGCTGGCGTGGTGGTGGTGGTGGTGGAGCTGGAGGACGTGGCTGCCGTATGGAATTTCCAGGGGGGTATCTCCGGGCCGCTTGCTTGGTGCATACCATGTCTTCTAGGAGAGAGAACTCAGAACTCAAAAGTGAAATGTGTAAAATGAGGTGAAACTTTAAACTTATAGCCAAACTTTTCAAAAACCCTAAAATTTCAATTAATGAATCCATGCTTAGGAAAAATATCACCAGTGCTCCGATTCACATGAAATTTTACCTGTAGGCTCCTCAAGGACACATCAACCATCCAAAAAAATTTTGGCCCCAACAGAAGCCTCTGGGTCACCTGTCCGGAGGCTCGCGTCTGGGTCACCTGTCCGGAGGCTCGCGTCTGGGGCCCTGAATCTGGGGATTCAGGGCCCCAGACGCGAGCCTCCGGACAGGTGACCCAGAGGCTTCTGATGGGGCCAAATTTTTAATATAAATGAGTTTTTCTAATGCCCAGCATGAGGGTGAAGTTTCACCAGGTTCCGATTTATAAATTTGACGGTTCAATCTTTTTTTGAAAATGCGTTAACTGCATTATACTGCACTGATAATGTATTGTCAACCTCGCAACTGTAGATTAAATGTATTGATAATGAGTGTGTGCAACTGCAGATTAAATGTATTGTCAACCTCGCAATGCGAAACATTGGAAACTTAAAAATTGACAAAAAATAAATCATGGGTAAAATGGAATATCGCATCAAATATACTGTTGCCAAACCACTAAATATAGTAAGGATATAGTGCATCGGCCCATGTACAACTGATCACCGACGTGTACGTGGTTGCACATTGAATTTATCCTCAACAAAACTACTTACAAATTTGGAAACTTGAAAATTCACACAATGCGAAACATGGTCAAAATAGAATATCACATATTGGATTTAGCATTGCGAAACTATGAAATACACGGTAGATAGTGCATCGCACCAAGTACAACTAGAGCTAGGGAAAATTTAGCTCCATTTTGCAGGCCACTACTATCAAATACTTGAAGGTCTATTGGAAAGATAACCCAAAACTAAGATCCTTACAATCTACAACCAAACCTGAGCTAAAAACATAGATCCAATTACAAGGTAGCTTCTCAAAGCATATTGTTGACATTAAGATTAAATGCATCCTTGTTATTGCGGATCCTGCGAACAAGAACCAGATCTATGGGCTTAATAGTGATACGTCGGGCATGAATGGCTAAAAGTTGACCATCACTCATTAGATCAATCAAGTAGCTTTCAACTGCTTCTTGGAGAGCAAGCAAGGCTTGGCTTGACCATCGCCCCACATTCCTTGCCTGGTTCCTCGAAAAGAACTTGTGATGATGCCCTGACTGTAGATCTTGCAGTATTTCTCGCACCAACCTGGAGAATGGTGCCTTAGGAATAATCAAGTCGGCACTCTTCTGGAATTTCCTTATCTCGCGTAGCGCAGCTGTGCCTGGTCTCCATCTTCGCTTTTTATGTGTTGGAGGGCGTGTATTACGAGCTGGAGCAGTAGTGGGAGGTGGAGCAGCTGGAGCATGTGGACCACCATTTCTGGACAATGGCGAACCATCATTATCGACCATACTAGGGCCACCATTGTTGGCCACAGTAGCGCCACCATTATTGGCTGCAGTAGGGCCACCGTTATCGGTCATCAGGGGATCTTTGTCACTCACAGTACGCTCACTAGATTCGGAAGAGTGTTGAGCTCTTGCTCTCGCAGGCGCCTTTTTGATAGGAAGCTTGGAATGTGCCATGGCTGTGATGATGAAGGATAGAAAGGTGGAGGGTAGAGTGGAGAGCAATGGGAAAAAATGAAAGGAGAGACGACTTAAATACGAAACTTTCAAACTTACTGTGGTGTAAATGAATTTTAAATTTATCATTTCATTTCATTTCTCCACCCCATCCCTACCTCTCTCTATCTCCTGACACCCCCCTCATGCCCCCCCTCTCTCTCTAGGCCAATGAATGTTCCAATGTTTAGAATTTTCATATCTTTGTCTTAGGATTTCAAAATGGACTTTTCATAATTAAAAAACAAAGTTCGAAATCGACTTTGAAAAATATAGTGACAAACCTTTGAAATTTTAAAGAAAATTTATAAGACATCTCATGTTAGAGATATGAGTATTGATGTGTCATATCCTTGGGACTTGTGCTCTCTTGTGGACTCTAAATGCATCAAAATTATTATCTTTATCTAGGTCTCCATTTTTTTCCATCTCTCTCTTGGGTTGCCAACCATTCTGCGTGCCGTTGTCTAGCTGTGCTGTTTTCATATCTTGCTTTTTTCACTTCATATATTGCCCTACTTATAGATTCTGCTTGAGATGTTTTGGACTTCTTTTCTTTTTCCTCGTATCGTATCTCTAGTCTCCTATACCACCATTGGAATAATTGCCTCATAGAATTGGAATCATTGATGCCACCTCCATGATCAGTTGCC
Organism: Lygodium microphyllum; assembly: GCF_053477565.2. Classification (NCBI taxonomy): domain Eukaryota; kingdom Viridiplantae; phylum Streptophyta; class Polypodiopsida; order Schizaeales; family Lygodiaceae; genus Lygodium; species Lygodium microphyllum. Next base: position 42,848,156 of record NC_141140.1, on the reverse strand, counting down.
TTTTGAAAAGCACAGCGAGCTTGCCAGTGAGATCTTTCCATGCCTTGAGTTGACCATATTGCCAAACTTCCTTGATCTGCAAAGTATGGACCATGTGCTTCAAGTATATGCTGCACAAGAAAAGAGATTAGAAACACAAAGTAATTCGAAATGATGATTTTTTTTGCAATGGTGATAATACTGACCATGTAGTGTGTTATGCTATTTGTAGTCCATGCCTCCACCATGGACTTATGAAATTTAGCAGCTGTCTCTTTAAATGCATTGGCATCACCATCCATAAACCCCAACTTCTGTAAGAGAGCTACTAATCTATCTAGGTGTATCCACACTTCTACCTTCGCAATCCTCGTTCGTCCCCCATTGCTCCAATCTGAAACAGTAAGGTGCAACTTTTTCCATGCTTCGTACTTCTCTGGTTGTTTTACTATATGCTATATGCACGGAAATTTTGCATTTGCTGCATTTGATAAACCAAACATACACTTCAATGTTTTTAAATCACCTGCAAGATGCCATTCAACTTGATAGTCCCCAAACCCCTCAACATGTAAAACTGCTCCATTATTTTGCTGTTGAATAACACTGGGTATATTAGTGAGGTTAAAAAAAACTTTAAGTACTTCATGGTCCTCCTTTGGTACTTCAAATGCTGCAAGCCACCATATTTCATTCTCCGATTGTACACTGAAGTATGAAGGATGTTTTTCATCGATGTTGGGATCCAATGCTCGATTCATAAGTGTTATACTCACACGCTCAAGTTTTTGCCCCTTGATAATCTCACTCTCATCAAGTTTGAGGACAAACTTAAGCTTGCCTCTACATTCTTCCATAGACATATTGTAAAACTTGACCATAGCAATCTGAACCCTACATATATCCAATACAAAGTTGTTGGATGCATTCAATACAAAGGCAACTTCTTTGGAACCATACTTCAATATGTGTGTGTTCCAGATGCGTAGGCTTACCAATTAGTTCTAAAACTTTCTCATTTAGTTGTTTTCGAGCCTTCTTCACGTGAAATGGTTTTGGCAGAGGCATTACTCGCTTAGTATTGAAGACTTGCTTAAAACCTGTATCCAATTGTTGATAGAGCATACTATATGACTCAGAACTCATTCCCACCTTGTCACATAATCCCTGAGCATCTGTAGCAGTAAACAAGTTGCTCACATCCCTAAGACGTTCACTAGCAACACCATCCACAATGTCCCTGAATTTATGATTTTCCAATGCATTTTTGACCATATTCTTGCTAAGGACTTTGGCAATAGTATCATTCTCTGCATGAGGAAACATATTTCTCATTGTAGTAGATTGAGCGTATATCCGTCTATGATATTGTCCACTTCCTTTGGCTAATTGGCCAATTGGTTTAACGGATCGGATGCGCCGACGTGCCTCTTTGGTTTTTAAAGTGGGCCCAATCTCCAAAGTTTTTATGAGCTTCCGCTCTATGTTTTGATTCTCCTTCTCCAAGTCATTGACTTTAGACTGTAACTCCATATTCTGCACGTGTGTAGCATGCATAGCATCTTCAATGACAGACATTGCTTGTTGTAGGTTCTGGTTCTCTCTATCCTTCTCAGCCAATAATCTATCCTTTTCCATCAAAGACTGCATATTCCCTTGTAATCTTGTCTGCATATTTGTCAAGGTTTGATGAGCCCCTGCTATTCCTTGTGTGACAAGTCTGCATGTGTATCCATATAATCCTTCATTGCCTTCACAAGAAAACTTTACAAATGATGTAAGCCCTTCAAATTGTGGTGGCCTTCGAGTGAGTGGATCGGGTGGATAAATGCACCCATCAACCCAAAGGTCCACATTTTTTTTCCCTGTATTTCTTTCTTGTTGCATCCTGCATCTTATTGCATCATCTCTTTCCACAGTTCTTTTGAACATTGGTGCATATTCATCCTCCAATTGAAAGTGAATATCTCTCTTTCTCTTGGTACATCCTGCACCTGCATTCTGCAAAAAAAAAAGTATGCAAATGTTAACTTGGATTAACATTCAAATAGCAGAACTACACCCCTTTGATTCACTATATCTGTGTTTTTTTAAAAACCCAGTTGGTTCTTGTCTCTTTCTCTTGCTTTCAGTCTTGATAGACCCTAATCAACCCCTAATCAGCCTGTAATCTTGGCTTTTAATCTACCTCTAATTAGCATCAAATCTTATCTTCTGTTCTATCCAAAATATTCTCTCTCTCTCTCTCTCTCTTTCTCTCTCTCTCTCTCTCTCTCAACAAAAATTCATCAAGGAAACCCTAAACACATTCATACTGAAGCTTGGCTAGTGGAAAACAATAACATCATCTTATCTTCTACCCTAATTTACTATCTGTCACTCTATCACTTATTTTCTTTGTTCATCTCACACAGTCCTCTCTGTCCCCCCCTTCTCCCCTCCTCTCTCTCTCTCTCTCCCCCTCTCTCTCGCTCTATGAATTGATGCTTAAGGACTGAACAACAACTGTGAAGAATAATAACATCACAAAGATTTAAAAAATAAAGATACCTCCATTATCACTGGATTGCTTGTAGTATAGACTGTTGAAGATGGAGATTTCTTACTGCATATTTCTGAAGAGGAAGATGGCTTGTAGCAGGGTAGAGTGTGTTGTAGATAGAGATTCTTTGATTTCAACAAATGGTATCAAAACTACTCCTCAATGCTGCTTCAGAAGAACTCGTATGCAAGAAACCATATTCTGGAGGGAAAGAGAAGAATGCACAAAATTTGGGACAAAACTAGAGCTTTCTGAGGGAATGAAAAAATGCCCAGAAATAGGTATATACTTGTCCAAAAAAGACGAAAATTTACAAGGAAACTCTTGAGTCAAAAAGGTGTCTCTGGGTAAAAAATAATCTTAAAATATGATGTGTACGTCATTTTATATCGTTTTTTAACTTCCGCCCTTTTAAGAAGCGAGAATGAGAATGATTGAAAAGTCATGAGGGCACTAAAGAGGGCATTAAAGAGTCATGAGGGCATTAAAGAATGATTGGCTGCGTTTTTAGAAAAAATAGGATTGTATTTTTTTAGTTATGAGGATTTTGAGAAAAAGTGACCTTATCCTGCAGTTTGGGAATAAAATAATAGGTGAAATCTATTGAAAACACAAAAACGAGATTTTCTTGATTGTAGAAGATCTCTTTTTATAATATTATTTTGGAATCTCTTTTTAGAGAGAGAGAGGTGAGAGAAACCCCTTAAGGGGCAAAAAAGAGAGTCCATATTTCTCCTAATGCTACATAACTGAGGCCGAATATGTTGCTGCATCATTAGCATCTCGCAAGCTAGTTTGGCTTCGACAACTACTTGCAGATTTGGGACATCCTTCATCATCTAGTACACCTCTTCGGTGCGACAACCAAAGTGCTATTAGTCTTACCAAAGACTATATAAAACATAGTAAATCAAAGCATATTGCTATTCATTATCATTATGTTCGACATGAAGTCAAGAAAGATTCCATTATGGTGGAGCATTGTCCCAGTGATCAAATGGTTGTAGACATCTTCACAAAAGCTCTTAGTGAAGCTCGCTTTAGTTCATTAAGACATGCACTTGGTATTGTTCCAAGTTATTGTCTCAATGATTGAGGCATGTATCATTGTATTCAAGAAAACTTTATAGTAAATCATTTTTGTATTGTAGGTATGTGTAGGGGCTCGGGTTTTTCCCTTGTTCTCCCCAAGGGTTTTTTCACTTCCAGCCAGAGACCTTTGTTTGAGTGGGGATGTTACAACTATACATATCATCTCTCACTTGACTTGGGTCTCACCTATATATACTAACTCTACATCAATATGAATCATTCTTTGGGAGCATGTCTTGTGTATCTCTCTCGTACTCTCTCTCTCTCTCAACAGAGGACAATCACCTTCTTTATGCACCTTTTGATCATCAAGAGCATGCAAATAGTTACTCAAGAATCCACAAAAAGGGGATACGTTTGGGAGCATAGGTCTATGAAGAAGAAGAGTAGGATTCACTCCACAAGGACTTCTTGAAAACAATCCTTAAGCATCCAAAGTCTAAATCCGTATCTTGCATGAATCATGACCTTGCAATGTAGGTGCTTTTGGGTCTGATCATGGGGAAGAATTTATGTTCATACCTTTTGTTTTGATGTGGAAAAGATGGATATTCATGGGTTAAAGCTCTTAAATAATAGTGACCAAAGGTGATAACCAAAGAAATAAGTATCAAGAGAAGAGAAGGGAAGGAATGGGATGGATATAGTAGTGACAAGACCGCATGTATTGTCAGCATGTACTGGAGGTGGAAGGGCCTGATTTTGAAGAGATAAAGTAGAGAAACAAGGAGTGAGGAGAATACTAGGTTTTTAAGTACAGCCATATAACACAAAAGATCTCCTAAGATTCTAGATAGGAAGTTGAAGAAACTGTCTCCTTTAGCTCATACAATGACAAAATATTTTGTGTAGGTCTTTTGAGTCATAGTGCATATTATAGCTTGAATTGACATGCATGTCAGCCTTCACATAAGGATTGGTCCATCATTAAGGGTTGCAAGTTTTTTTGAATACAAGAAAAGAAATTGCTTACCTATTTGCCAACTCATACAAATTAAAAGTACAAGATAACTATAGTGCAGATACATGAGAAGGCAGTCATCCATAAAATACCAAGTGCAATCTATTATCATTTGCTATATCTTCATGTGGAGAAGGTTAAGGCCGCTATTATGGCATGGTTAAAATGTGGGCAACAAGTACAACTAAAAGGAAGCTTGAGTAGGTAGAGATTTTAGTCAAAAAAATCACGTGCATGTCTATTACAGAATACATTAAGGGGAGTAGCCATGAAATAAAAAATGATGAGTAGAATTTAGCTTTCCAAGTCAAGATGGAAGATTGAGATTTAGATCCAGTCTTCATACTTGAATACAAGAGGAACACTGAAGTTGGGAGCAACAATACTATAAATTGGAAAGCATTGCTACAATTAGTAGTAGTAGCAACTAACTTGGGTAGGAGAGAAGATGACCATGTTGTATGTTTTGTTTTGGCATGTCATAATTCTATCAAAAGAAGTAAGAAGAGGTCAAGTTTTTTGTGTTTGAGTTGAAGGCTCTATCTAACAAACTTGAACCCCCTTTTGCTTTTCACATTGGAACAAATTGATTATATGAAAACCCTTGTAACATCCATATGGGATAGACATTTTCCCCAACACTGACAATGCAAATTTCTAAATAAGAAACCCTATAGTCCATTTCCAAATGGAATGCTCCCCAAACCCTAAGGGCTCCATTTTTATGTAATAAACTCTTTCCATATCATCTTAAGAGTGTAGCGGTTCTTGAATGTCTTCTAACCATGCAGTTGGACCAATCGCCTTCTACCCTTATGATAGGAGATGAATTCTCTTAAAACATCCAAAACATGTGGAACCTTCTCTAGACCTACATCACACCCTATAATTGTGCAATTATATTAATCTAATTTGATGTTTCCAAATTTTCTAATTGCAGATTTGGAATGTCTACATCATGATCGCCATCATCTATCATCAACAGATTGCACAGACTTGCAATTCTCTCTACTATGATGAGGTGTATTGTTTTAGTATTATCTCAGTTTCTACGTGAACATACTCGACATTGGCAATCACTACTTTGACTAGGTAGAGCCTTAGTTAGAGCACATTTACTACTGCTTAGCCACTTCTTATATGCTTTCTCTCCTAAAACTCAAGGAAGAACTTGAAAATTACCATTCATACAAAACATATTAAATCTTGTGAAATCATATTCTTAATTTCTATAGAATAAAAGTGATCCTCATATTTCAAGGCCAATTGAAAACAAAAAAATTTATTGGGCATTGCATCATAGATATCATAACATCACTAAGCACAACTAGACAACTAGATATATTTCTAAACACAATACCAACTTTCTTTGTTGATGAAGGAGATTTAGAATCTGCCCCTGGAAGGTTTTTCCATACTTGTATTGCATCATGCACAAAGTGTCTTATTGGTTTCACCACTTGAGCAAGGAAAAATATGCGAGAAAAAGCATCAAAAGAAAATCATAGAATGGTAAAGCACAAACCTTGTCAAACCCATAAGATTCAAGGGCACTCAAGGTGGTTGACTTGAAAGGCACTAATGTGGGACCAAGATTCGAACCAATGACAGTAAGTGTTTCAATTGCTACCTTGTTGCCCAATTTTTGTTCTCCAAATCTTCATGTATGCATGGCATAAACATAGCCAAATGTTGTTGAGCAAGGGCTCCAACCTATTACATAGGATATGCATGTTGAGATGAACCAACATGTCAATGCACAAATACTAGAAGAGGAACCCTCTTCTTGACAGCAACTAAGGGTTTTTCAGTTGAAGACCTAGATCAATTCAACTAATAGTTAAAGAAACTAGGGAATCATATATGAAATTATCTATAAAGGGAATCATATAGGAGTAGAGAATTTTCCCTATATAAGATATTTCCTATGTGATTCCCTAGTTTCTATAAGTAGGAAATGTTCCATTTTTCCTATTATTTACTTTTCCTACTTATGTGTATTTTTAACTATGGAATTGATACAGAATTTCCTTTTTTTCCTATGTATAGAACGATTAAAAGGTCCTTGTATATTCTCATGGGCAATGCACTAGGATTAACACCTTTGGAGCTTGTTGAGCATGCTTGTGCATTATCGATTTGTCTCTTTGCATTGGATATACCCATAGAGAATGACAGCAATCAAGATAGAACTCCACAAGTTATTGCTATCACATATAGGAGAATAGATAATTGAAGGCCCAATAAATGTTCAAGAGGAACATCGTGTGGTGGTGGAGCAAGGGTTGGCTCTCATGGTGGCATCCTCTTTAGAAGAGCCACAAGTTGAAAAACTCAATCTCAACTACTTAACACCCATTGAAGTAGATGATATATAGTACTTGCTTCTCTTGGATGTGGTACAATACTTGGAAATGAAGGAAGAAGAGTTATTCTCTTTCCTAGTTATGGATTTGATGGAAATCCTCATCGATTATGCTTATATGGATGTGAACTCAATTATGAAAAATGTTTGAAGATATGATGGTACAAGCTTAGGTCTAATGAGTTTCATCAAAGCAACATAGGAGAACATTGCCTTGGTGGTTGAAGAAGATTACCTTGTGTGGAATGCCGACATGATCTATTTAGACTAAGCTTTCAACTTTCTACCAAAGTAATTTGTGGATTCCTGTACCCAAAGGGATGCCTTGTTGATGCACAAGAAAATGAAGATACAAGAGGATCTAAAAAAGTGCAAGAAAAGTGTCCCCAAATGCCAAACTTCAGATAATAGGGCACCTCCATGCATCATTTTTTGGACAGATCTCACCAAGGACTCCGAGGGAAAAATAGTAATGACAAACAATACGAAAATTGCTAGAAGCTTTGTTTTGCCATCCATCTCTTTCTCTAGAGCTCTCCCTGTCCCTAAAGTGTACACTAAAAGTTGCATTTCAATGAATTGCTGATTTAAACTATTTTGCTAGTTATCACTAAAGGTCCCATACATGGCATCTTGAAGAGGATCAGCCTACTTCCTTTCCCTGAACTTGAGTAAAATGCTTGGACTTGTTTACCACTTATTTTACATGATTTACCCTTTATATTGATCTATCTTTAGTGTGATTGTAACGTGTCCACTAATATCATCCAGGACACGTCTTAGCAGTCCATCGGAAAGAATGTCTAGAAAGTTCCGCTCGTACTCCCATGGAATGTTACGGGTTTTGCGATCTAGGGCTTCCTGCGTCTACCACGTAGCGGAAGTATTCTGGTCATTCCCACTTAGGATCGACCGGAATTAGGGTTTTCCTGATTGGTCATTACCTAACAGCAACTAGCATCGGCCCCAAGCGAACTACTTTACAAAGAAACACCAGGTCCGAAGCGGATTCATGCTGCACTTGGTTCAAGGAGAATGGGAAACGAGAGGGCAAGCTCAACCTCTCTGCCATAAGGCATAGTCCCATTCCGTTCCCCTAAAATAGCGTAAATCGGGTAAGACATAACTCTAGGTCATCGCTTTCATTGTTCGTGTCCTTTGACGATCATCCCGCTGTTTTTCGAGATTTGAGAAAAGTTCCCGGCTAACCGGGACCACCCAACTGTAGGACGGACCCATGGCCCATCCTCCGCACTTTCCTCGGTTTTTTTTAGTTATGTAATTATCTAACACATTAATTTGACATGTAATAATCAGCTTCTTTAATTAATCCATTAAGCACTGGTTCCTTCACGTAATCTTATCACATGACATAGAAAAACAATATCAAACAAGTTCTTTATTAACATATCATCATTTTTATCTTTGAAATACAAGGAGTTCCGCCCGTAGGCTTGTCCATAATCCGCCCGAAGGCTATCCAGTAATCCACAAGGATCACTAATCCAAGCTTCTACCCGTAGACTAGTATGCGGGCCTCGAGATCCAATCTCGAGTCACGTTAGCCTCTTGTGCAGGACCCGGAAGGCGAGGCATTTACTGCCACAGCCCCCCTGGCACCCAAGCATCCTCCTGCTCCAAGTAGAGCTCAACAGAGAGACCTCTTGCGGCAGGTTCGGTCCACGTTCCCGGCGCGGTCAACAATCCCCTTGGTTAGGGTCAGGCAGGCAGTCGGGGGTAACTGAAGCTGCCTCTCCCTTCAAGCCTTCAACCTGAAGTATAGATATTCATTTAATTTGTAAATCATAAATCAAACAGTGCTCTAAAATCTCTAGCAAGCACAAACCTTCCATTAACCGATCTTGTTGTTGGCAAACTGCTAAGGAATGATTCTTTCCTTTCGAATGCATCAGCACTCGTTTCAGGGTGTCTTGCAACTTGTCAAGATCCCTTATATTCTAGGTTAGGGCATACCCTATTAACCCAACTTGGTCAACCCTAAAGTTCATTGGATACTTTAGTTTCCGATTTTTAACCTTCCTTATTTAGAAGGATATCAAAGAATACATCCTTTTGCAAGATAACTTGCATACGGATATGCCATCCTTGCTGAGGGTATTTAACCTTCCTTCTTGTGAATCAATCACAAGACCATATGACTTCGTACTTGCCACGCAAGTCCTGCATCGTACTATGCGATGAAGCAATCCGTTTCAGTTTCTTTAAGCTGACGTTTGTCAGACCTAGGATCTCTTTTTAAGAACCTTAGGGACAAACCCTAGTTCTTTTTTTATTTACGATTTATTGACCCTACAATTAGGGAAGGTAGTCAAGTGTTTAAGGTATAAACGTTTCTTGGTTTTTAAATCATTCCCAAGGCATATTTTGCAGCATCGGTATTTCTAAGTTTACATTAATTCGGTTAACTTTTAGAAAGTAATATTGAGATCATCTTGGCACGATTTGTTATCCTTGTGACAATTGATTTTTCAGTCCTAAGCTTTATTGCTTTGAGGTTAGGTAAATTCAATTAATCTACATTTTTTCCTTGCAAACAAAACTCATGCAAAATAAACAATCTTCCCTTGCTTACAAGGATGGCAATCCGATGACATGCCAATCTGAATATGTACATTGGATTGGCATCTGAGATATTGTATGACTCAATATATTGTGCATTTTATGGATGATATGATACAAGATTTGCGCATATCTTAGCCAATTGGCATGGAGATCCAAATGGACATGTAGGATCAACAAATCAATGGATTTTTAGACCTTGACTTCTAACTTATCCATATCATCCACTACAAAAGAATTCTCTCACCATAGCAACATAGTAGAGTAGGAGATTTGTACTTTAGCTAAACCTTGCACAATATCTGCATGTCATAGATACATAGCACTTCAATAACAACTAAAATAACTAATTATTCATGATTTCTTGCAATATAAAAGAGAAAATTTACGTGTAAGGTAAAATATCTACACTATAATAATTTGAAACTTATGATCATCAAGACCTATCAAAATCATAGCCATGATGAAATTGTGAGTAGATTGTTCAATTAATGAATCCCTTTTAACAAAAAATATCTAGATAGTTGCATTTAAAAAAAGTAGCACAAAATTTGGCAAATTTACTTTAATTTGATATGTTGAAGATAAGATTGAATTGTTGTTTATCAAAACCTAGAGCTACAAAATCTTTGATCTACATTGTGTTGTGATGCAACAACAATTGATTCGAAAGTTAGAACTATAATCAAACCATATCATAAAGATAGACGAATAGGAAAAACAAAAGAGAAAGAAAGAGAGTGCGTGTGAGTGAAAGGGAGAGAGAAATCAATAACTGCATATCCAATCTTTTCCAAATTGATCACTACAAAAAGACAATAGTACAAGTTCAGATTTACATAAAGGTATACTAAAAAAACAATAGAAAAGAGAAATACATAGAGAGGGAAGAAAAGAGAGTAAGAGTGAGATGAGAAATTATGCAAACTCCAATAAACCAAAAACAAGGGTTAGAACAAACATTGTGCTATATTCAAAAGATAGCAGCAAAGAAATCCATAGAGAGGTAGAAAGATTAACACCTTTACCTATTGCTCCAAGAAGACTCTACAAAATAATAATAATAATTTGAAATAATATTAAGGTCTATTGAAAATACAATAAAAAAGAGAAACAACATATAGAGGGCAGAGAGAGAGAGAGAGAGGGAGAGAGAGAGAGAGAGAGAGAGAGAGATGAGCACCTATGTCTCTTGCTCAAAACAACCTCAAAAATAAAATAATAATAATAGTAAGAGACAATACTAGATCCTACAAAAAAAACAAAGAGAAAACCCAAAGAGATATGGTCACCTGTGTTTTGCCCAAATTCTAGAGGTGCAAGGAGAAGAAAGTAGAGAGGCATGTAAAATACTCAAAACCTTAATTGCTCTTATCAGAGAGCTTCAATGGAGATAAAAATTTACAAAAAGAGAGGAGAGAGATATTAGCCTGCTGCTAAATTTTTGGGTCTAACTGATTTAGTGAGAGAGAAAAAAAGTAAAATTGAAAATTTACCAAAAAGTGAGGAAAAATATGAGGTAAGAGAGAGTCAAATTTTTTGTACTATTCATTCACCGCTTTTTAAAATCTCCTTCTACCCTTTTTTAATCAAAAACCCAAGATTTGGAGAGAGAAGATTCATCTCCATGGATGTCAATATATAGCCTTCTTATTGTATAATCTAAAATGCCCATATCTTAAACTATATTATTTTTAAAGGCTTATCTTTTAGTTCAAGTTTTCCATAATGCTTTCCATAAGTCGAGGATAATCCCATTCCTCAAACAACATTCTCTAGTATGCAGCCATGTTTAACCCAAACTTGGCACTTCAAGGGGTTCAACGAGAGACCATATAGTTTACCTCTGAATGACTATGTAGAGTTTTTCTAGGTATTTCTCCTAGTTTATATAAATGCATAGGTCATCAACAAACACTTCATTAAACCATTTAATAAGAACTTCTTTTAAAAGTGCACTCATTAAGTGTGTTGAAAGGTAGCAAGGGCATTACTCAAGCCAAATGGCATGACTAGGTAGGCAATCACTACCCATTTTGTAACACATGTTGTTTCGTGTCTCTCTCTTTAAAATGGACTTGCACTTGACTAGAGCTTGAAAATCTATCTAAGAAGTAGTATGTTTTCTTCCCTATCACTCCCTCATGCATGTTCTTAACGTAAGGTAAATAATAATTGTCTCTCTTCATGGCTATGTTGAATTTTTTGTATTAATGTACACTCATTTTTCCATTCTTTTTTAGTACAATCAAAATGGTGACACCCAGTCTATGTGCTCAATCTCCTAAATGAATCCTATGCTCAATAAATTATCAAAGTATTATTATTGCATTGAATGACTATGCTTACAATTCATAGCATAATGCCTTTTCTTGATTGATGCCATGCAAAGAAACATAGGGATCTAATGAGTCAGTATGCTTGGATCAATGCCTTTTAGCTCATCCATGGACCATGCAAATACATCAAACAATTATTTTGAAAGGTAAATGAACTTAATCTCCTCCTCCTTGGTCAAATCATTAGCTATGAACACACATCAAGGGTTGTCCCCTTCCTATCCCAAGTTGACCTCTTGACCTTGGTAGGTCCCTTGATGGGCTCACTTTCCTAGCATTTTTGTTTGGATCCTAATAGAGCTAGTATTCAAGCACCTTTTTGAAAATTTGTGAAGCATTTAGGTAGATTATGTGGTTTATCCTACCATTGCACTTTTGAGTTCTTTGGTTTCTTTTTCCTCTCCTCCCTTAGCTTATATGCACATCACACAAATAAGAAGGTCCCCTTTGGTGTGTCAAGTCTTAGTAGAGAGTCATGGTATCTCTAGGTCACTATTGGAGCTTAACTTAAACTCTGAGTTGGACTTTATCCATCAGTGGAATAAGGGGTTTCACTAGGCGATCGGAGTTTTGATGTTGATTCTATTTTGAATTGTGTCCTTGACTCTAGTTAGGTCTGTTTGACTTGGTTATAGTCCACCATATCTAAGTGTTCCAACCAAGTCTTAGTCCACATTGATGACTTCTATCTCTAAAGCATAAGTTTTCCTAGGCTTGGATTCTATAATTATATTTTCAATTGTCTACGCATTTGTATCATAATCAATGGTCTCTACTTCCTCATCACCCTCTTAACTTCCAAAGTCATAGTTAACATATTCATTATTATAATACTCTTGTTCAGAGGGCTCGTCCTCTATTTTTCTCATCAACTTCTAGGTTTTTGTTGTCCTTAAGTAGAGCCCAATCATACAAGATATTTAATTCGTGTATTCTAGTCCATTTTCACTTTGACTCTTTCAAGAGGTCTCTAAGAGGTTTCAAGTTTGGTAAGCTAACTTCTATGCTAGATGCTCAAGGATTCTATGCAATTCCAATTGTCTTTTTGGAACATGGTCTATCATGGGCATTGACCTTTTTCTTGAGCTTCTTTCCATCATGCATAGAGGTACTATTGGTAGATCATTTCTTGTAGGAACGTGGGGTTTAGTAGCTTCATTGAATTTGGTAGCTTTCTCCTCAACCTTTTCATAATCATCCTCATCATTGGAGAACAGCAAGTCCATGGTTGGCTAGCACATGCATCCAATCACACTCATCCTGTGGACATAGGTTTTATTTTTTCAAGGCTCCATGGTTGGGCTTGCCATGGGGTTCTCCTTTAAGCATGGAAAAAATGGCATCTAGGTCAACTAATGAGGTATTGTGTCCATCTCCACTCTAACTGCCTCAATGGTGTTTTCAAAGAACATCAACCCATTTCATCAATCCTTTATCACAAAAATAGATTATTGCATCGAGGGCCTTCCCAATAAGGTATCATAGTACACACCTATAATTATGATGAGCTTCATTGAGAATTGGACTCTAGCTATCTTGATTGTAGGTTTTTCAACACTCTAAATGGGGAACTTTCATGCGGTTGGTGAGTGTCACATTGAATCTAGCAATCTCCACAAAGGGACTACCCCAAGCATGTAACATTGTGTAGTTAAGAGCACTCACTCCCACCCCTATGTCTACAAAATGCATTTTTGAGTCATGTCTCCTAATGTTAGGACTAGTAAAATAGAATGCATCTCAATCTCTTGCTAGAGGGCATTAATCTATAGTGATCTTGGTATTGGAGATGATGCCAAACTCAGAATGTGGATGCCATTTTTTGCTTCCCTTGGTACTATTTACCACTTTTTCCTTTCAACCCATGACTTAAATGTACTCCATATTTCCTTGTTTGGTCTAATTAGTTAGCCTAGAGGCAATGACACTTCTAAGGACACAAGAGTTGCTAACAATCTTGCATGAACCTCATTGTGATATTCCCTCTCATGGACACCTAAGCTTCTAGTTTTAGGTCATCTTAAGGCAAGGTGGATCATCCAAGTGTGCTTGAGGTTCTCATTCCTGGCTAGACATCTACCTAGCCCCTTACTTTCTCAATTATCTCCATTTGGTGCCCCGGGTTAGAGTATTCTCCAAGTTTAGCACTTGCCTCCTTTTCAATCGTTAGAGATAAGGTTTTGGGTTTTGTATTAGTTACTTTCCTCCCTGACAGTAGTGTTGTAGCACTATTGGTCTTTAGGTTATTTTCTCCTTCAGCTCTCTTCTTCTTCTTCTTTTTCTTCTTATATATAGAAGAAACATCCACATTACTAGGCCTAGGTATTGACACTTCGATTTCTCAACTTGTTCCCTAGTCATCATGTTTGGTGGTATATGTGTAGCCTCCTAATCTAAGGACCCAATACCAAATAGTCCTAAGGGTCTTGCCAAGGGTACACATGGCAAGTCTGATCTACTAGTTGATGTTTTTTTCCTAGGGCGCTTTGCATATAAATGTGTAACCCCACATTTAGGGTGAATCGACTTGGTTTTTTCTTTATTTGAATTTTTCTTTTTAGGGCAACAAGAAAATATATGTCTAGGATGGCTGCAATTTAATTAGGTCAAATGTTCTTGTGACTACATGCTCCTAGTCCTTCTCCTCTCACCCACCCAATGTCATGATATGGATGGGCCTATTGTCCATCAGTATATCGGATCTCCCTCTTTATTGAATGAGATGTAATCCTTCTTGATTGGTTCCTCAACATAATGCATAGGATCATCACTCTAATATATGGTTATGATTCATGTAGAAGGTCAAGGTATGCTAGTCATTAGGTGCTGGTAGAACTAGTGGAGCCCTTTGACTGAATTTGCATTCTCGATTCATGGGATATTGTTGTTGCTAAGGGTGTTGGTAAGGTTACTATCAAGAGGAAGCCTACAATGCCTTGTACCTTCCATAATTAGCACATATTTTAGATCTTGGTTCTCACAATTGTGCTAGCAAGTGATTACCCCATAGTGTACACATTGGATGGTGGTCCTTGTGAGCCTTTGCAAGGCATTTTGAAGCTTAATAATCTCTAGCTTGAGGTTAGACAGTACCTATGAGAAGTAAACTCTCATGGCTTTATTGTATGATGCTTTAGATATAGTTTCCTCACTACATATAATGGATCTTTCACTACAATGAATTGTGATGATTCCTATTGACTATTTGTCTTTACTACCCATTTCCTTTAGCAAGTTGTCAACTCTTATATATCTTCATCAAATACATTTGCTAGTACATCTCTTTCCAAGATCGAGTTGCTTATGAGGGTTTTGTATAGCTCTTTGTTTTTTATAGACTCCTCACATGCATAACATAGTCTCAAATATCCTCCTTGTCTTTTTGGCTCATGCTCTTGAGCTTGGAAATCAAGTTATCAAAGTATTCTACTTCAAAGAAGCATTTGATAAAGTTCTTGAGCATGTCAAAGTTGTTCTTTTTAGTGTTGTCTAGGCTTGTAAACCATGTTCTAAATTTTCCCCCTAGACATTGCCAAAAGGCTTTGCCCTCTTGTTCATGTCCATGATGTTGTTCACCTCATTGTCTTGTTTAAACTATTCCACAAAACTATAAGGGTCATCTTCAGCCCTATACTTGTCAACTTTCTTGGTGACTATTGGTATTTTTGTTTAACCCCTACCTCCTAATGCTAATCCTAATTTGGTCAAGAGAGTGGTGGCTAGAGAAACAATACTCTTTGTGAATGATGTTTGATCCAATAGTCACTCGAGAAGGATCTTGAAAAAGATTGATAATTTCATTGAATGCCTCATCCTTCTTTGCATCCTCCCCAACTACCATCCCTCTTGCTAGGTCCAAGATTTATTGGATGTGATTCAACTCAGTTTATTTCCTTCATTTCTTGAGTCTTTGGTTTCATGTGAGACAAGCTACTTGCTTTATGAGGTCTTTCCCTAGCCTTCTTTCAACTTCAACACCTACCAAGATGTCTACTATTGGTTTTCTAAATGTTCAATTCTCATATGCTCGTCATAAAATCAACTATTGGATGTCCATAGGGAACTCAATAGCATCTAGGGCTAGTATATCCACATGCAAACTTGACCTACAAATAGTCTCAGGTTGTTCTTGGTTGACAAGTGCCTCAATAAGGCTAATGATCTCCAGCAAACAAGGAGGGTTTCCAATTGAAATCTCTAGGGAGAGACAAGTCTTTATTCATTTTGGTTCAAAAGTTTTTGAGGCTATAGCACTTGAAGTGTTGCGGTTTGGTTGCCTTCATAGCCCTTGTTAAATGTATAGGCACACTCAACCCTTTTTATCTCTCTTCTCAATGATTTAGTTTGTGTCTCTTGATAATTGTGCTTTTGTTAATCTAGTATTTTTTTCTTTATGGTCTCTAGTTTAATGTACTTTTGACTTCAGCCTCACTCACTTCCCTCCTCCTTGTGATGAGTTCTTGAGTGTTCCACTCGTATAAATTTTCAACGTTTTTAGGTCAATGTCAACCCTCCACCTTTGTCTTATCCTAAGTGTGTTTTCCCTTTCCCTATGCTCCTAAAGCCTCCAAGTGTAATGAGTGTCTTTTCCCTTTCACTAGGCTTCTAAAGCCTCCAAGTCATCCAGGGTCTTTATTACAGTATGATTGTGAGCTATCTAGTACTAGTTTGTCTTTGATGCAAGTATTGTACCTTATCTCTCAATTCCATGGGTGACTAGTGATGTTTTTGTGGCTCAGATTATCTAACTAGCTAGATGGGTCTCCTTAGTGGTGGTCAATTGAGATGACTACCTTTCAAGTCCCACTCAATTATTTGTATTAAGGAATGTGAGGTGGTAACCTAGTGAGATATTGGTCTTAAGATGGGCTTAAGTGATTGACTCAATTGTAGTATGAATGATCTACTCTTGTGTTATCAATTGGGAGATCTAGCACTAGTTGTAATGATACTTTTCTTTCTGGAAAGAGGGTTGCTGTTGTACTTTCAAAGTCATGAAGCATCAACAAAGTGTTTGCAGGGGAGTTCTGATCCTCTAGGTTGGGTCCTTGTTGGAAATGTTAAGTTGCTTGGGCAATTGTTTCACTCAAATTATGAGGCTCTCACGATGGCCTTGAGAATTTCCTAGTGGATGAGGTGTTTTACTTAGAGAAAGGAAGTCTTGGCCCTCTAATCCTAGGTTTCTATGGTAGAGCTTTCAAGATGGGTCACCCCTTTTGCAAAGGATTTCCCATGATGTTGCCCTTTTCTCAATCTAGTTGCATTCATAGGTTTAGGTTATCAAGGCAATCCTCAAATTCTTGGGATATGGAAATGTGATGATGTACTTGAGGTTACATACCAGAATTCACCTCAATAAGTTTCAATGGTCCAAGTTCTATTAGGCTAAGCACTAGATTGAAGCTCAAGCACTGAAGTGTTGTTGAATTCTTGTGGATTCTTGATTTAGGTAGATTGTCTGTCCTACATGTGGTGTGTTACCTTGCTAAGAGAGCATTGCATGAGGCTTGATGACACTCATAAGGGTCAATGGATAGAAAGTCAAAAGGTCACTAAGACTTAGGGTCTAGCATTATTGTAGTTACTCTTGTGTGAGTTCTTATTGTGTGATATTCTTTTCAAGTGTGATTTCCACACTTGGTCAACCAATCAAGTAGTTCCTAGGTTTCTTTTTACACCATAAAGATTCTCAATGCAAGTCCTAGAAAAAAAGTTGTGCTAGGTGTTGGCTTGAGTCTCTCAGAAATCATATTTCAATTAGCTTGGAAACTCTTAAGGAAGATGTAATGATGCCTAAGGGTTTGCACACTACTTTAGTTAATTCTCTCTCAATTGATGCAACTCCAATTTGCTGATCACCACGGCAAGACAAGGCCTCTATTGTCTAGGATCTTGTTCCATGTAAGGTGGGTCACTATTTCTGAAGAATATGGCCTTTGTCCATGAGGGTGTTTTGTATTGCAACTGAGGGTTGAAGGAGCCACACTCAAACCACCCCCTCGGCGAAGGACCCCCATCTAACGATCCTCCCTACCCGAGCCTATCGTCCTGAAAGCCGTTGAGGTTTGGACTGTCCAACCTCTATGTGGCAAATGGCTCCAAAGAAGAAAGTCGTGGCAAGCGTAGGTGCCAAAGCTACCATTGGTACCGGTAATGCCAGAGAGGCAAGCGGAGCGACCAATGCAACGAATGCCTCCACGATCACGAATCAAACCCAGGTTCTTTAAGCTTTATAATTGATTATGTAAGAAATGAAGGGGTTAGTTCCATGAATAAAACAAGAACGAGTTTAGGATCTTGTTTACTCTAAGCGCTAGGTTGCATGCGTGAAATGGTAGAATATGGAATTTGCATAAGTTTAAATGCATGAAATGGTAGAATATGGGATTCGCATAAGTTTATATGCATGAAATGGTAGAACATGGGGTTCGCATAAGTTTATATGCGTGAAATGGTAGAGTGTGGAGTTCGCATCAGTTTATATATGCATGAAATGATAGCCTTTACACACATAAAATGATAAGGTTTTCGCATGACTTCACATAAGATAATAGCTTTTAAACCAGTTCAGTGCATGAATAGTCATTTGGAATTCATGCTTCGCAATCATGACTAAAAGAAACACATGAAATGATAGTTTCCATTTGCAAGATGCATTTGCACCATTGGGAAGAAACCTAGACTTTCATATACGCAAGTCACCTGTGATCCGGTGCATTCAAAATAAGCATTTGTTGCCAGGTATGAATGGAGTTAACGGTCATTTAGGATGTGAAAATATACTAAATGCACCATGTGCATGATGGGTAAGGATATTTAGAAAACTCTGCATAGTATCACCCTAAGTGAGATGGAAGGGACGCATGCATCTAGAGTGTATCCCAAAGGCCTAGATGAGGAATCTTGCATTGCCAAGTGTATTAACTAAAGGTGGTTAGAATTGGAAGAATGAAAGACCCTTGGTTGGGTTGCGAATAAGGCATGTTTGTTGCCTTGATTGACCAGCTAATGCCTGAGTTAGGGTTAAGTTACCATAAGGTAAAACCCAAGGGGAAGAGCAAGTCAAAATAAGTTAGCTTACCAAGAACATTTTCTTACATGATCTTGTTTGAGACTATTGGGATCTCGCCAAGTCATGAACGATCCAGGATCGGATGTTGGGAGCATCCGAAAAAAAGGAGTCACACCTTGGCAGTTGGTCGTAAAAACGACCTCCGAAATGTTTGTGATTGTACACTTAGGTACATTATTTGATCTCCTTTTCTCAAGAAACTAATTCAAGGAAAATCATTTAATGCTTCAAGTTAAAAGCCTGGAGGGAGAGGCAAGAACAGTTACCTCCGACTGTTTGCTTGGCCCTATCCAAGGGGGTTGTTAGCCGCGCCGGGTATATGGACCTAACCCACCACCAAAGGTCTCCTCGTGGGTGATGCTTGGAGTGGGAGGATGCTTGGGTACCAGGGGAGGCTCTGGCTATAAATCCCTTGCCTCCGGATCCCGCACAAGAGACTGACGTGACTCGAGATGGGATCTCGAGGCCCGTGTATTTGTCAATGGGCAGAGCTTGGAACAGCAATCCTGTAGATTTCTGGGATAGCCTTCAGCATGACATTGGATGTACTCCAAGATTATGATAAATAAAGAACAAATATTGGAGAAAAAGGAACTTTCTTAACATTGTTTTTGTATTAGTGCCTAAGTTGCATGAAGGAACCCAAAATTAATTTGATTAATTAAGAAAACTGCTTTTGCATGTCAAAACATAATGTGGTAGGTAATTAGATAACTAAAGAAAATTGAGGAAAGTGCGGTGGATGTGACTTAGGTCCCGTCCTACGGAAGGGTGGTCCCGGTTAGCTGGAAACTTTTCTCAAATGACGAGATAACAAGACTATGAAGACCTAGTGCCAGTAGATGTAGAATCGCGATTAATTCTATTCTAGGGAAAAGGAATGGGACTATGCCGTATGGTAGAGAGGTTGAGCTATGCATCCCTCTCGTTTCCCATTCTCCATGAACCAAGTGCAATATGAATCCCCTTCGACTCTATTGTTCCTATGTAAGGTGGTACATCTAGAGCTCGGTGCTAGCTTCTTCCTAGAGACTTTGCTAATAGAAAAGGAACCCTGACCTGAGGTCGATCCCAAGTGGAAACGGTCGGACACTTCCGCTCGGGGCAGACTCGGGAAGACCTAGATCGCAAACCATGTGTCATTCCTTGCAAGTGCCAGGTGGAGCCCTCTAGACCCTCCTCCTGATGGGTTGCTAAGATGTGTCCCACAAGCAGACGAGCGGACACGTTAGAGTTGGTATCATTGCAAAACTTCATAATAGTACATGATTGATTAATGTTCGGTTCATAGACATATCCTAAATAGAAATAATCTAAGTGGTATGGCTTGATTGTCAGGCACCTTCTGCAACCACGAATGCTGACACGCAAGAGAAGAAGTTCCTTCTCAAGAAATTTAAGCCACCCGATTTTGATGGCAAGGGAAGGACTGTTCAAGCGGACACCGAGATCTGGATTGAGTCCATGCGACTGCCTGCCTAACCCTAACCAAGGGGGTTGTTGACCGCGCCGGGAACGTGGACTGAACCCGCTGCAAGAGGTCTCTCCGTTGAGCTCTACTTGGAGCAGGAGGACGCTTGGGTGCCAGGGGGGCTCTGGCTGTAAATCCCTCGCCTTCCGGGACCTGCACAAGAGGCTAACGTGACTCGGGATTGGATCTCGAGGCCCGCATACTAGTCCAGGGGCAGAAGCTTGGAATAGTGATCACTGTGGATTACTGGATAGCCTTCGGGCAGATTATGGACAAGCCTACGGGCAGAACTCTTTGTATTTCAAAGATAAAAATCATGATATGTTAATAAAGAACTTGTTTGATATTGTTTTTTTCTATGTCACGTGATAAGATTACGTGAAGGAACCGGTGTTTAACGGATTAATTAAAGAAGCTGGTTGTTACATGTCAAACTAATGTGTTAGATAATTACATAACTAAAACAAACCGAGGAAAGTGCGGAGGATGGGCCATAGGTTCGTCCTGCGGTTGGGTGGTCCCGGTTAGCCGAAAACTTTTCTCAAAGAATAGCAGGATGATCATCAAAGAAAACGATTAACGGAAGCAATGACCTAGAGTTATGTCTTACCCGATTTATGCTGTTTTAGGGGAACGGAATGGGACTATGCCTTATGGCAAAGAGGTTGAGCTTTGCATCCCTCTCGTTTCCCATTCTCCTTGAACCAAGTGCAGCGTGAATCCGTTTCGGACCTGGCGTTTCTGCGTAAAGTAGTTCGCTCGGGTCCGACGCTAGTTGCTGTTAGTTAATGACCAGTCAGGAAAACCCTAATTCCGATCGATCCTAAGTGGGAACGGCCACGATACTTCCGCTACGTGGCAGACGGGGGAAGACCTAGATCGCAAATCCCGTAACATTCCATGGGAGTGCCGGGCGGAGCTTTCTAGACATCCTTTCCGATGGACTACTAAGACCTGTCCTGGATGATACTAAGAGGACACGTTACAGGAAAGGAAACTTATAGCTCAAATTCTTATGTATTTGATGTATTTGATGCCTATATTCTACTCGAAGATTGTATATGGACTTATGGATTCTTGCCACTAATTTACATGCTTGGATTTTGATATTTAATCTTGAGCTTGACTACTTGCATAATTGTAGTGGCTACTTGCTTTGGAGCTTTATTGAAAAGTTATGGGCTTGATCACTTATGCTATGCATATGCTCTGGAATGTACATTTGATGCTTCTTGGTTTCTGAATATTATTACATTTATGTCTTGAGTTTGCATTGCTATTTGGTATTTTGGATTTTGTTTCAATGGGAGTATCTTAGCATCTATCATTGAAAAGCTCGACGTATTAGAGATGGCAGGAGTTTCTTGTTTATGTATATCTACTCAATTGGTTTATGCATACACTATCTTTATAAACATTCATGATTTTGGGTTGATTTTGATTTGGTTTGTATAATTGCTCCTACTTCCTCTTGTCAAACAGGTTTGTTAGCTTTGAATGCTTGCTTGGTTATGTACTTGAGCTTTGTTATTCATATACAATGAGACAGTTGTAGATTGGGGGATCTTTGTTGCTTTTGGAGATCTCTTATGCAAAGTTGGCTTATGTACATGCTACTACTTTTCTTGGGCATGCATCTATGTATCTATCATTGTTGGGTCTTTAAGAATATGTGTAGAGCTTGGCCATGCACTCAAGCTTGGCACTAAGGAAAAGATAGAACCCACTCTATCTTAGAGCTCTCTTTGGGAGAGAACAGGTTGGCCATGTGCTCTAAGCCTAGTGTACAAAGAAAAAGACACTTTCAAGAACACCAACACGGTTCTACTCTCTCACCATAGCCATGAGAGCAAGATAAATCCAACCCTCTCTTAGATACTTCTATGGGTGCACAGTTTCAAGCTTGGCATTGAGGGCAAGTTAGTTCCCATGCTATCTTGGAGCTCTCTTTGGGAGCACAACTTCACCTTGTGCTCAAGCCTAGCACTAAGGGCTAGATAGTTTAAAGAGCACCAATATAGTTCTACTCTCTCATCAGGGTCCTGACGAAAAAATACTTGGAGCTATCTTTGGGTGTAAATCTTGGCAATGCTCTCAAGCCTTGCATTAGGGGAAAGATAGTTTCTACTCTATCTTGGTACTATCTTTGGAAGCATAGCTTGGCCCTATGCTCAAGTGTGTCACTAAGGACAGGATAGTTTAGAGAAATACAAATATAGCTCTACTCTCTTATTAAGATTCTCTGGAGGTAGAGCGTTTTTACTCTTGATTTAGGATCTTCTATAGAAGGGTAAATCCTTAGGAGACCTCCTTAATGTAGAGCTTGGCCTTGCAGTGATGTCTACAACATGTGAGGGGAAGATAGTTTCAATTGTATCTAGGAGAGCCCAATGTGTGCAACGCTTAGCCATGTGCTCAATTCTAACACTAAGAGTAAGAAGTTTCCTACTCTATCTTGGGAGTGCTCTAGGATCATAGCTTGGCCTTCTACTGAATCCTATTGCACTGAGGGAAAGATAGTTTAGAGGACACCAATACATTTTTTCTCTCTTGTTAGGGCCCAAGAGTAAGATAACTCTATCTTGCAGGCCTCTTTAGGTGCTATTGAGCTCTCTTTGGGAGCATAGCTTGGCTCTACATTCAAACCTAGCATCAAGGTTAAGATAGTTTAGAGAACACTAATATAGTTCCATTCTCTCGTTAGTGTTGAGGGCAAGATATTTTGAAATCTCTCTTGGAGATCTTTTGTATTTGTAGATTTGTCCATGTGCTCAAGCTTGGTACATAGAACAAGGTATTTTTAACTTTATCTTGAAGCTCTCTTGGGGAGTAGAGCTTGGCCTTCCACTTAAGCCTGGCACTAAGAGTAAGATAGTTTAGAGAACACCAATCCAGTTCTACCTTTTCATCATCATATCCTTCAGATAGAGCTCTTATCAATCTTGATTCGTGTTTTCTTATATAATGATACCAATTTTGGAAATAGTACTTTATTTCCAGAATTCACATATTCTACTTCAATGTGTTCTAAATCCAAAGAAGCTAAATATAATCCCTTGTTGGATCAAGTTTTTATTTTGGTTCCTTCCTACAAGACTACTCAATAGTCATCTTGTTTTAGATCAAGTAATTATTTAGGATCCATTGATAGTAGCAAGGAAGACTTCCATAATCTTATTAATGTCTTTCTAGGGTGCAACCCTCTTTTTATCGAATATAATAGTACTTAAAATTCATGACTCCAATAAACACACAAGATAGTTTGGAGAACTAAAATATAATTACACACTCTCATTATGTTCCTAAGGGTTAATCTCCTTAATGTAGAGCTTGAAAGTGTACTCATTCCTATAACTAAGAGAGTGAGATTACTCAAATTGTGTCTTGGAGACCTCTTTCAGTCTATAACTTAGCCATGTGCTCAAGCCTTGCATTGAAGAAAAAATAGTTTGCACTCTATCTTGTAACTCTCTGTAGAAGCATAGCTTGGCCTTACACTCAAGCCTAACACTGAGTAAAATATAGTTTAGAGAATAAATATAGATCTACTCTCTCATCAAGTTCATGAGAAAAGGATAATTCCAACACTAACTTGGATTCTTGGTCTTGTGCTCAATCCTAGCACTTGGAGAAATAGGGTTTCCATTATATCTTAGAGCTCTCTCGAGGAGTGGGACTTGTCCCTACAATCAAGCCTCACTCTCCAAAGGGAAAAAAAGTTTAGAGAATTCCAAAGTAGCTCAATTCTCTCTCATTAGGGTTGTGAGGGTAGGATAGTCCCAACAATTTCTTGGAGACCTGCTTGGGTTAAGAACTTGGCAATGCACTCAAGCCTATCACCAAGATAGTTGCTACTCTATCTTGGAGTGCTCTTTGAGAGTGGAGATTGGTCCTCCACTCAAGCATGGTGGTGGTGGAAAACTAGTTTAGAAACCACCAATATAATTCTACTCTCTCATTACAATCCTAAGAGCAAGATACTTCCACTACAAGATATAGGCCTTTTGGTAGTTGGTGGCTACTCATAGTGGCTGAAGAGTACAATGTACTTTTCATGGGCTTCCATGCCTTGCTTCCCACCACTATTGATTGCAATGGCATTGAGATGGAGTGCAAAAAAGAATTGTGTAAATGGTGTAAATGGTTTAGGGTGAGAGGTCCCCAACCATAGGCGAGATGAGCTCCCTAGGTATGTCCTGCCATTGATGTATGGCCCTGAACAATTGTGTGGGATGTGGAAAAGGGCTAGGGGATTAGGGACGAAGCTAGCCGACTATGGTCATTGGACGTACCAAATTTGAGGACCCCTAGGTGAAAACACCTAAAAACATGCCATTTTTTGCAACAATTTTTTAGCAAAACTGTATACAATTGACACCTTATTACTAAATTTTTACATGAATTCAATGCAGATGCGGTGTTCGTTGTTGTTGTCCTTGGAGGCCGTGTCCTTGCAGTCTGGCCAGGGAATGTCGGTACAAAATTTAATCTTTTGGCCTATCTACAATCACAGGAAACTCTTATATCTCATTTAGGAGGCACAGGCTTTGGAGACCTAGAATTAGAGACTATAGGACTTTGCAAAATGGAATCCTTTGAGTTTATGCAATCCACATCCTTAGAGCCACTAGAAATCATGTCATTCATGGAAGATTATGCAGTTCTCTTTGAGCTTAATGAGCCTAGGTTACAACAAAGGAGAATTGTGTTAAAATCCTCAATAGGAAATTGAGATGGCACTAAAGGTACAATCGCATTAAACAAAGATGATCCATCATTGTGGATTCCCACTCATAAGATGTCTGACCATTCCCTTAGCTTCTAAGGATATGAATAACGGCAAGAGAACCTAGAAGAACTAAAGAGAACTCACTAAAACTCAAAGTGTGCCAACTGTATGAAGCATAGTAGTAGCACTAGCTAGCAATATAGACCAAGCCACTTAGTATTTACAAAGGGCCTTTTTGGGATGGATATATCCAGAGATGTAGCTGCAGTTGCACATGAAGTACACTGGGCAGCAAGGTCATAGGATTCAAACATTGATTTGCAGAGGCCATTTGGTCCTTTAGGCAACATGAGTTTACATCCCATGGCAAAGGGGATCAAGTCAATAAATTTCTTCCAAAGCTTCAAACTCAGGCCATGGCATTTGTAAGCCATGCATGAGGGATTACCAAATGGCGTGGGAAGCAATTGCACAACCGCAACTATCATGTACCATAACCTTTTGCAAGTTAAAATGCACAAAGGAGATTCCTTCTTTGCTAGGTAAAACACACCCCACATTTTCTCTTATTAAATTAGTGTTACTATCCTTGCTAGCTATGAATATGTACCACTTTGCCTCAATACTCCAATATTTACTATAGTGTGTGCATGAACTTCAACTCTATCTATATTAATTTCCTAAAATGTGTGTGCAAAAAAATTAAAATAAGATAGGTTGGGGCTTTCAAAAAAAATGCTCTCTCTCAACCATGTATTAGAGGGGACATAAGTTCAATATACAATAATTGACACTCTTTGCACTCCTTATGATCTACTCTCTCCTTTGTCTAATCCAAAGAGAAATACACATGATATAGAAGGCAAATATGACCCTTGTCATAGGTCATAGAAGGCTACCAAGACTAAGCATACTATAATGAAAGCAACCTCTATATTGTCTATGATAAGGCATTGGACTATTCATATGGGTGTGGTAGTTAATTGTGGAAAAGGAGGGGGTGCGAACTACCGTGAGGAGGGAGAGGAGGTGCCGATTGATGAGGAGGAAAAAAAACGGTTACAAAGGGAAGAGGAAAGGAGAGAGTCACAGAGAGAGGAATGCAGCCATCGCCTCCTCTCTTTCTTCATGTCTTCCGAGAGACGAGCGCCCTCCACGTTCCATTTGTCTTCCTGTTACATTGGCTGCTGCCTATCAAGATTGAGAGTGGAGCTTAGATTTGCACGCTATGGAGGACACGGCAGCCAAAGAGATGACAGTCCGTGATGCGCTCAACTCTGCTCTTGATGAGGAGATGACGGCAAACTCCAAAGTTTTTCTCATGGGTGAAGAGGTTGGGG
Organism: Lygodium microphyllum; assembly: GCF_053477565.2. NCBI lineage: Eukaryota > Viridiplantae > Streptophyta > Polypodiopsida > Schizaeales > Lygodiaceae > Lygodium > Lygodium microphyllum. Next base: position 42,821,686 of record NC_141140.1, on the reverse strand, counting down.
AATACTAAGGTGCATATAAGGTATCTAAAGGTCTGTCGGGAATGTCAAGCCGCTCCTCACCCCGGCGTTCAAATCCACGAGAAGGACATTTAAGGGATTAGTTGGTTGGAGGAGCTATTACACGGCAGCCTTTAGGATTCCGTTTTGGCAATTGACAGATTAGCGCCGTTTCGGCGTTCTCTTCAGGCATTGTTTTCCAAACAGCCGGCTGAACATTCTGCTGGCGTGAGCCTGTTGCTCGTGGATCCAAGTTACAGGAGGGAGGCGGTCTAAAGAAACTGCAACAAATGAGTAACATGTTCTACTTGTTCTTTGCGATAAGAGTCAACCGTTCTCAGCATGGTTAAAAACAGAGAAGAGCAAAGTGTAGAGAGCGCATAGAAGGAGCTTGTAGAATAAAAATGTTGAGAGACAAGAACCACCGATGAATAAAAACGACGCAACAACAGCGAGTGGTGCACAAGAGTGGAGGTCGCAAAGCATTGCGTGCAATCGAACTACCAGCTCTCCCTCTCCTGGGTCACGTCTTTGACATCTCCCGATGGTACCCATGTACAAGAGGCCATAGAGATGAGGAAACGATACCAAGAGGCTATGCAGAGGAGGTATGAGCGAGCAGAAGCGTGGCCCTTTATGGCGTTTATCTCTCTCTCTTTCTTGTGCACATTGCAGAGTTTGTAGGTCGACAAGTTCTTTTGCAATACCTACTTTCCCTTCTCATGAAAAAATAAGAGCCCATTCACACCAAAACACACTAGAGATATGGGCATTATAGAAAACCCTTAGACTGGAGATGTTTTTTGCTGCATGTCTTGTACCGGGTGGTAGAGCTTCATCACATATTTCCAATGAGGGAGTTCACAAAATAAGTCTAAATTGCAATCGCAATCATGTCCAACACATACCAAGAGGCCATGGGAGGAGATCTTCATCGACCAAATCTTAAGTGAGGGTGTGTTGCATTGCAAAATCTTTTTATGGGGCCTTTCTTGCACAAAGCTTCAAGGTGGCAAAGTCATTCTTCTTATGTTATGGGAGATGTTCTTTTGTGGATCAAAGGCGGATGGGAGATCTTTTTTGTTTTCTATGCAACATGGAGGTTGAAGAATAAGTGTGGAAGTTATAGGCAGGAATAGCATATGGGAAACTGTGGGGAAAAGAACAAGATGATGAGCTTCCATTTGAATCGACTGGATAGAAGACAGACATTGGCTGGATTGTAAAGAGGACACGGTCTCCAAGGACGTGACGACGACCTGCAGGTTTTGCAAGTAAGTGTCTAACTGGTTTATCTAAAGTAAATGATATGGCATGATAATTTCTTTAGTTTAATATTTTTAAAACATGTCTTTTAACCTGTTTTCTTATGCTACATGGTTTTTTGCATTTATCCGAACTGGTTTTTATTTATTAAAAATAAAAAACAGTCGAAAACACTAAAAAATGACTCAAAATTATCTTAAATAAAATTTTATAAAATTACTGATTGAAAATTTATAAATTTTGATATTTTTTCTATAAATCTTATGAGTCAGGGAATTTACTGAATTTCTATTAAGATTTTTAAAGATGTTTTGTTATATTTAAAAATTAGGAAAGAGTTATATTTAGGGAAAAAGGCATAGTTTTCCTTTATGTAAAATGTGTCATTTATTGATATAAACTATGGATTCTTAGTGAAGTATTGGAAACAAAATCTTTGATTGGTTAGTGCATTTATGTTGTAAGGGTTAAAGAAAAGAAATAATGATTTAATAATATTTTACTTAAGAAATGCTTGTATAAAGATATGGTGTTTTGGTTTTGAAAAGAGAAATTATATGCGGTATGAGCATTTAGGAAACATTAGAAATTACCAATAAAAAGTTTGACAACACTTTATAATGATTTATAATGTTAGGTTGCAGTTATAACATTTAGTTTAAATTAAAACCAAAATAAAATCAAACAATTTGATGATTGGATGGCATGAGAAAAAAACCTCAGCATCTATATTAAATTTTTACATGTTATTCATTTTACAACCAATTTCTTAAATATATGGAGTGGAGGGCTACTAGGACTCATTGATAAATTAAAGGGTGCTATGGAAATTTAAAATAAATTATGAACGTGAACCATAAGAGTATGGAAGAACTTGTTTTATTCTGGTTGATGTTTAATAATAGAAAAGAAGGGAAGGACGTTATATTTGCAAAATGAATTAAGTACTTAAAAACTAATAAGCAACGACGAAATTTATATACGGAGTGGGAAATGTCTACCAAGGGAGATTAAAATTTAGGGGTTTATGGTATGTCAGAAAATTTGATTTGAATGTTTGTTTAAAATTAAACAAATAAAAAGAATTAATTTTAATCAGGTGGAGAGAAACATAAAAATGAATTTTAAACGGAGATATATAAATAGATCTAAGAGATCTATATCCTTGAAACAATCTTTCCAAAGTCAAACATTAAAAACATTTCCTGGATAAACCGCCACTAGTTGGCAGGAGAAATTTATGAGAAGCCGCTCCTGAAAGATGGAGGGAAACCGTAGTTATCTTAGGTTTAGCAATCTAGTGCCTAATACAATGTACTGAAGTGTAGAATATTTGAAGTTGGACTACTGCAAATAAAATGCCATACAATTAATGGAAGACTAAACCAAATTAGCATTATTAGTGCAATAATCACTTGTTTAGTGCAACAACTCTTAGGAGTTGGCTTGTTAACCTGGGTAAAAGTGGCTTGGTCTTTGGCCAGTCACTAGGTGCTGGTGTTGTGATTGTGGGTGCCCCATTTTTTCCTCTCTCTCTCTCTCTCTCTCTCTCTCTCTCTCTCTCTCTTTCTCTCTCTTTATTTTTCTTTTTTCTTTCTTTACTTTCTTTTGTTGTTCTTTTGCTTTTTTTTTTGGTGGATAAAATGAATACAACCATTGCAATACGTTGAGGCTATCAGTCTTTCATTTGGATTGGGAAATGTCGAGATCCAAAGGTTGTGAAAAATGGATATTACAAACATGATTGTGTTACTCGCCTCGACGCTAGAGTGAGAGTTGTTGAGATGGAGAGATAGACTTGAGATTTTGCAAACCTCTTTGTAACATGTGAGACATCGATACAATTGAGGTAGCAACTGCACTGAGCTATACATGGACAAGGGATAGAGCATCTGGTGGAAAATGGCATCCTGGTAGACAAAGAACTGTTTGCCTTGTCATTGTTGAGAGCATGGCTCCTAGTCGGCTGTTGAGTTTGGTCAAGAAAGAAAGAGTAGACAATGACTATGCTTTGGGCCATACTCAAATGCACTGCGTGCTTTTTGTATGGTTGATTTTTTCTTCGAACGGGGCTTCTATCATGGCTCTTTGCTCTTGGTATTTTTGTCACTTTCTCCGTAATGGTTCTTTGTGGGGTTGGTGGTCTTGTAGTGGCTTGGACCTTAAACACTTTTGTTACGAAGACCTGTGTCGTCCTGCATCCACTTGACGCTTCGTAAGAGTATATGAAAATCACATGCATCAATTATGATGAACAAATGCAACATAAGAAGATATTGCTTTATCTAAATCCTATGGTGTTGACCTGCGATGCATCTCATCGGCGCTTGTTAAAGACATGCCACGTATTAGTAGTAAGGGAGGTTTGTACAGTTGGGGGGAGCTTGCCGCTTTAACCACTTAAGAACAAAAAGTAATGGAAAGACGGCTTTTTTTAAGCAACTTATACAACATAGGGCCTATTCTATTTGTATGAGGCGGGGTGAGTTTGGGTGGTTTGACGACTGGGGCTGTGTCGGTGAGGGGCTCCCATTAGGTCGGTCAGGGAAGATATCGATCACGATCCCGAATGGTGTAGTCCTAGGCCGCAGCTGTTTCAAGAATGCTTTTAAATAATTCGTCAAATTTCCACTTGTTTCTAGCTGCCTTCTCCTCTTTCGAGCACCTGGTGCCTGAGCGTTTGGTGAGGGCCTACACGACCCGGTGTTGCTACACCCCGGGTGCTCCCTTGAGCCTTCGTCATCTTGGCTTGGGGAGTTTTTGGCCTACATCCTGGGCAGTGCCTCTTGGGGCCTCTTTTCAGCGTGTACCTCTTTAGAGTAGGCACGTAGCATTCTGGTGGAGGTGCTAGGCTCCTTCGACGGTAGAGAATTTCCTTGTAGCCCAACTGCACTATGTGATCCATGATGGCTACTGGTGGGGGACTTGAAAAATGTGAACCAAGGGTTAGGCCCTAAGGCAAGACATAATTATTTGCATAACAGGGATTAAACAATGGATTATCAAGCGCATGTGATGAGGGGTGTGGTGGGGCATGCAGTGTTTGTTGTCGAGGGACGACCCTCATGATGATGTTCATTCTGCTTGGAGTGCGGGGCGTGTTCCAGCTAGTAGCTTTGCTCTTAAGTGCACTTGGCTCTTAAGTTTTTATGTGTAGTTCAACTCTTCAATATGTTTTTCCTTTGTGCTATGTTTTCCTAATCACCTTACTCCCTCCCCGTCGTGGAAAGATGAAAATCCTTCCTAGGATTGAATAGGGTGAGGCAAGGGCATTAAGGCACAACGTGGTGTGTTTAATTTGACAACAACCACCATTGGTAGAAATTTGGGTTGTATTCCAATCAGGCATGATGGTCAAGTTCATGCGGTCTAGTGGATGCTTGTGTGATATACGTTAGGACGTCGTGTAGCACATCGCCAGATTTGAGGCGGCTAGCAACGTGTAGCTCTTCTTCTGTAAGGACTTGGTTGATGTAAGGATGGGCCAATAAATGGTCATCAAGCAGTTTGCTATGCAGAATGGCCATAACCCTAAAAGAAGTAGGAGCTATATACGTGGGGTCATATTCCGCAGCCTTGATTGCGTGTCTCTGCTTGACATTCATCATAATTTGGCAACATTTTCACTCCCATTGGAGGTGTAAGGTGTACCATTGCTGTAGGAATGAAGAGGTAGAGTTTGCAAGACTCACACGCTCTTCAAGCTCTTGGATTGATGCAGAGCTTTCAGTATGAGGTCAGCATCCTCTCGATGATTGCTTGCTCCTTTGAGACTTCACCGCTAGAGATAAGCTCAGCTACAACCTTGGAAATTTGATGGTCATGAGCTCGTACTCTTCCTAGGTGCATTGTAAAGCACGAACTTCAGAAGAAAGTGGCTCATCAAGAAGGCCAAGGTCTAGCCGCTCATAACTTCGAGCAAAGGTCATGAATGTGTTGTCTAGCATTTTAATGCAAGTAACCAAGGCATAAATTGAATTGACAACAAGGTCCTTGGCCATAGCAAGAAATGAGTGTCCCTCATATGAAGGCCTAAGACTTTCTAGTGGCTGTGGTGGAATAGAACTAGATGGATGCATTAGTGATGATGTTCTGCTAGATTGCTCCTTGGGATGAGCATCCGTTTGGAAGGCTAGTTGTGTGTCCTGCGGCTTGGAAGACGTGCAACCTTCATCGTGAGTTGCTTTGAGCATGCAAGGGTCAGTGGCATTGAATGAATGTGGGACATCTAGCTAGTACGTAAGTTGATAGGTTTGTGAGATCTCAAGAGACATAGTGGGTTCACATTGCACAGGACTGATTGGTCGAGTCGCTAGAGACTTCGCTCTAGCATCAGTAGTGGCTGGTTTAGAGCCAGCGGGTTGCGACTTTGGCCGATAGATGGGCTTAGGTTTTGGGGCTTAGGCCTTTATGGTTGTCATAGATTTGACAGCTTGGGTCTTAGGTATGACTGGTTGTTTAGTGAACACACTGCTTGAAGTAGGTGTGACTGCAAGCTGTGTAAGGGGTTTGTTCTTAAGGACTAATGTCTTGGGCACCCAGATCCAACTGTTTCCCTCATAGTATCCTTGAGCACATAATAGGGTTATGGGGACCCATTGTGACATAAGGGTGTGTTTACGGCTTTGGCATCTAGGCTGCTTTCTAGGCTTTGCATGAGAGTTCCTAGGTCTGCGGGGTTGTGTTTGCTTATTGTGGGAAGGCTTTCTTTGATGTTTAGGTACCCATTGAAATGTAGGTTGCTTAACCTTAAGAGTGGGTTTGGTGGGGTGGTGTTTTGTGGGCTGAGTAGGGTGTGACACATCACGACCCCCCTCCTTAGCCTTAGGCATGGCCTCTCTATTGGTGGAGTGGCAGTCTTGGAGGGACCTGCAGTGCCCTTGTTGAAAGTTGTCACGATGTGCACATTTCCTATGGCGAGGTGGATATGCTGTAGGATGTAATCGACATAACAATGGGTTTGTTTTTTGAAAGTGCACCCTAGTAGTGACGCCTTGCCTGCCTCCTTTGTGTTGGGCAACACATAAAAGATGATTGGCAAACATTCAGACTCAATAGAGACAACGACTTTGCAGTTCCCAAGGAGTGCATATGATTCACCCCCAAATGGGCTAAGTTTAGCATTAGCTGGTTGCAATTGGGGTTGACCAATGAGGGTCCAATGAGCATGGTTTAGGATATTGACTTCAGCTCCCTTGTCGATCAAAGCATCAAAAGAATGTGTCTTTTGGGCTATGGCCATGATTCGTAAATAAGCTGAAGCAACAGCTTCCTCATCATCCTCTATCTCGGTGATGGTTGCAACGCAGACATTGACAGGGGCCTCTATCATAGGGGGCTCATGTAAAGGATGTGTGGGAGGGTAGGACTTCTTCATGCGAACACCATTGAAAAATCCTATGCCCTCGTCTTCTAGTGTTTCAAGTTTCACATTGCATGTCCTACTGATGGCACACACTCTAAAAGGTCATAACCCTCAGAATTTCATTTTTTGCTTATGGCCCTTCACAAAGGACAACAACACAAGGTCGCTCTAGTCAAAATCACGTTGTTTGACATGCTTGTCAAACCACATCTTTCTTCACGCCTTTTCACAAATTAGAGCATGGGTGGCAATGAGTCTAGTTTTAGCAAGGCGTTCCAACTCGATAAGACGGTTAGTCCAAGCCTCTTTTCCTTCCCAACACTCCCGCACCTCTATCCTCAAGCTGGGGATAAAAAATTTCTAAAGGCAGTATAGCTTCAGTTCCGTATGTTAGCCTGAAGGGTATTTGTCCCACAGCCATTTTATAGGCTGTTTGATAGGTCCATAAAGTTGCCATGAGCTTGTTATCCTAGTTGCTCCGAGAAGTGGAAACCACCTTTGTGAGCACGTTGACCAAGATCTTATTCGTTGATTCTGTCTGGCCATTGGCTTGAGGATAGTACAGTGAAGACTTCCTATGGTTGATCAAGAAAGTTTAGAGTAGGTGGGCAATCACCTTATTGATGAAGTGGGTACCTTGATCACTCACTATCTCAATAGGGCAACCAAATCTCGAGATGACTTGCTCCCATAACAACTTCACTGTGGTGCTTGCGTCGTTCTTCCTTGTGGCTCTTGCTTTAGCCCATTTTGTCAAATAGTCAGTTGCTACGATGATATATCGAGCATGTGAATATTGGGCCACAGGACTAATGGGTCCAATGAAGTCAATGCCCCATTTCTCAAAAGGTTGTCATGCTATTATAGGGGTCAATTCCATCCTTTCCTTCCACGCAGGGACGTTGGTCCTTTGGCACTCATCACAGTGCTTTGACAAATCTAGTTGCGTCATGGATTAGCATGGGCCACCACAATTGAGATTGCAGCACCTTGCGGGCTGTTGTGTCTCCATTGAAAGGCCCCCCAGTGATGCCGGTGTGTGCCTCTCTCAACATATCGTGAATCTCATGTTCGTATACACACCTACGTAGCAACTCGTCTTGCCCTAACCTATAGAGTTGGCCGGAAATCTTCACAATAAGCCTCTTAAGCTTGGCCTTATCGATAGGTCTCTCGGGTAGACCGTGTTCGAGCATGTGGATGACATCATCAGCCCAGTATGGCATTAAATCAGCCTTGAATAATTCATTTTCATTGGATAGGCCAAAGGGATGTGCATCTGGAAGGTCGTCCGTTATGCCTTGTCCAGCGGCTTCACCTGTGGGTATGCGGGACATGTGATCTGCCATGTAATGTTGTTTCCCTTTGTGTACAACTATAGAGAAGTCAAACTCTGGAAGAAGCAATGACCATCGTGCAATGTGTCTTGTAGCGCAAGGCTTGTTTATTAGATAGAGCAATGCTTGATGGTCAACAAGAAAGGTGAAGGGTGTGGCCAAAAGATAATTTCTAAATTTCTTAATGGCAAACACCATGGCCAACCCCTCCCTTTCCATAGTGGAATAGTTCATCTCCATGTCATTGAGCTTTCTGCTAGCAAAGCTCACTGGGTAATCAAGGTTGTGTTCGCCAGGTTGGCCACAGAGAACAGCTCCAATGGCAAACTTAGATGCATCTATATGCACATGGAACATTCTGGTCCAATCTGGGGCTCGTAAGATGGGTGCAGTGGTAAGAGCCTTTTTAAATTCTTCGTAAGAACGTTGGCATTCTTTGGTCCACTCAAATACAATTAGCATCTTGTACAATGGTCTTGCGAGTAGTGCATAATTCAGTACAGAGCACTGATAGTACCCTGTGTGACCTAAGAAGCACTGAACACCCTTATAATTGTTGGGTGGTGGCAAGTCAACAATAACCTTGATCTTCAATAAATTTGTGGCGATGCCGTTCTTGGACACCATCTGCCCTAGGATGCATCCGTGTTTCACCCAAAATTGCCACTTTAGGGGGTTTAACGAGAGATTATCCTTTCTAGCCTCTTTCTCGTCGGTGACTAGAGCCCAATTGTATAGCAAGTTCAAGTCATGAACTTTGGTCCACTTTCACTTGTGCTCACCCAAGAGGTCTCTGAGGGGCAAGAGATTAGCGGAAGGATTACCCTCCAATCTGCCTCTCAAATACTCTAGGGTCTCTTGGAGCTCTAGCTTATTATTTGGGACATGGAAAGTGATAGGTTTGGGCCGACCACACGCACTCCTTGCCATCATGTAGAGTGGTACTGAGTGTTCCTTATCTGGTGTGCACATGGCTTGTGCGGCTTGCTTATACTCCTCCTCATTGTCTGAGAATGGGAGATCAATGGTTGCAAGAACATGCATTCGATCTCGCTCATCCTCAGGGCAGGGGATATACTTGGTCAGCGGCCCATACAATGTGGTTGGTTGCATGTCACCCCTCAATATGGTTGAGAGGGCATCTAGATCAACAGGTGTCTTCTAGGTATCCATCTCCACCCTTACTGCTTCCTTCCAATTCCCTAAGAAGATTGGACCGTTGCCCCAATCCTCGATGACTTGTGCATTCCTCATCCAAGGTCAGCCTAGCAGGATGTCGTAGTCCACTCCCTTCATAACAATGAAGTGTACAAAGAACTGGACACATGCAATCTTCACTGGCCAATTCTTTAAAAATCTTAACAGGCTTACCTTCATTCCGTTTTCTAGTGTGACATTGAACCTAGCAGTCTTGACGGGAGGGTTTCCCCAACCTTGCAAGACTGTGTGGCTCAAGACACTAACCCCTACTCCCGTGTCTACGATTCCTTTCCACGTCATGTCTCCTAGGGCCAGGATAGGTAGAAAAATGTGCATCTCGGTGCCCTCCCAAAAAGCATTTACATGCAAGGATTTAGGCATTGAGTGCAGTGTCAAGCTCAGTATCTGTGTGACTACATCATGCTCATGCAGGTCAGCAACAAATTGCTCAATTGGTTTCTCCACCCAGTGCTTCAATTCCAGCCAAAGCGTCGGATGCTGCCTAAGCAAGTCTCCTAGGCTCAGGGTTGCTCGGGTGGTTACTAATGTCGTGAGGAGGTTACTTGCCATTTTTCTCTCCTCCATTCCCACACCTATAGACCATTAGCTTTGGGTGTTTTGCTGGTCCATGGCTCCTAAGCTTCTCCTAGGTGGTGCTGCCTGTGGCTTAGACGCATCTCTTGACCTTGGTCGAGAGGGTGAGACTGGGGTGCTCACACTAGGGAAGTCCTCAGTTTCATCTTCTATGATGGCCTTAGCCTCCTTCAGGTTCTCTTGGGCTTCCTTTACCCACTCCTTGACCTTTTCAATTGCTTCTAATTGGCACTTCAGGCGGGGGTAGTCCCCAACCTTAGCACTCTCTTTCTCTGCTATTTTCGGAGCGGTGGTTTCAGCCTCAACATTAGTTACCTTCCTGCAACTCACTATTGTCGTCTCTCCGTCAGTTTTGAGAGTGATCTTAGCATTGATTTTCTTCTTTCTTTGCCTACGACTCTTCTTTCCTATTGAGGCATTGTCTAGCTTGATAGGCCCATGGCATAGTGATATGTTGGCTTACCGCATTTGTGCATGTGTCATGACATGCAGCGGGATGGGTGTATCCTCAGTGTTGAATGTCTCAACGCCAAATAGCCCCAAAGGTATTGATGGTACATTGCCTGAGCTCGAGGATGGCTTTTGTCTAGGGCATTCCCTAAAGAGATGGGTGATGCCGCACTCAGCACATCTGAGATCAGTTCTCTCTCTATTAGCCTGCTCTTTTTGTGGGCATCGTATCAATATGTGACGAGGGTGACCACAAGTCCAGCACGTGACTAGGTCTTGGGTTGCCCCTGAAAAACCTATGCCGCTTCCCCTTCCTAATGCCATCATCGATGCTGGTTGATAGTCCATGATTACCAGATTACCCTCTTCATCATACGAGATGTAAGGGTTCACATATGACTCCTCTTCATTGGGCTCTTCCACGTAGTGGATGGAAGCATCACTCGGTGGATGTGTTACGAAGGGTCCAGGTGGTCTCGGTATGCCCATGGGATTGATCTCTAATCTAGGAATGGCCGGTTTTGCATCATTAGGTGCTAGAACGGCCAATGGGCCTCCTCTTCTGAAGAAGTTAGGCAGCCTATTCCCATAGTATGGTGAGTTGTACTGCTCTGCGTAACGAAACCTTCTTGGCTATCGACAATGCATTGCGTCATGGCCAAACCTTCCACAATTTGCACAAGGCCTGGATCTTGGATCCTTGCACTCGGCAGGGATGTGGTTGCCTCCATAGTGCACACACTGGACATATAGTCTAGTGGGTGTTTTTACCAACTCCTATAACCGTGATAGCTCTATCCTAACTTCGGCTAGCTCTTCGTCTTGTGCCGTGCTCTTACCCTTATCCTACATGTCAAGGGCTGATATCTCACTATAGGTTATGTCTTTCTCTGTGGTTCTTTGGCTGGCTAGAGCCATCTTGATTCGAGCTTCTAGCACTTCTGTCCCTAAGCTAGTCATCTACCCTTATTGCCTCATCGAAAACCCTAGCAAGCACATCTCTCTACAAGCTTAAGTTGCTTGCCAATGCCTTGTAAAGTTTCTCACTGTGGATTCTATTTATAAAAATGGTAGAGACCACTCTCTCGTTTGGTCATTCGTTGGTAGGGATTCTCTTAAACAGGCTATGTACATGATTGACATAGTCTCTAATGTCCTCTTTGTCCTTCTGACTGACATTCATTAGTCAGATGATGAGGTTGTCCGAATATCCTATCTCTGAAAATCTCTTGATGAAGAGATCCTTCAAGTGATTGAAGCTCGTTCGCTCTACTGCATCTAGCATGGTGTACCACATCCTTCCCTTATCACCCAAGCAAAGCCCGAAAGCCTGCGAGAGCATTGGGCAAGGTCTGTGAGTCCATTGGCGTTGCTAACCTGCTCGAACTGCTCCACGAAGCTATAGGGGTCGTTCTTCCTGGGATGGTACTTGTCGAGCTACTTGGCCACAGTAGGGATCTTGTTGTGGCTCTTCACCCCCTGCGTGACTCCTAAGCCTGTGAGCAAAGAGGTGGCTAGCGTAATTGCACTCTGTTCTGCAGCTGTGTTGTCTATAAAGAGCCGCTTGGTGACAATCTCACTCAGCGTCAGGTCTGCCTCTAGCTCCCTCTCTCTCTTTGCATTTGGCCATGCCGTTGCCTTACTAGCTAAGGCTATAATGTGTCGTGTCTTGTGCACTCTAAGTCTTTCCACAATTTCCTCCTCCTTTGCTCGCGGTTATATGCCGTGATGCTCTGCAATGCTTTCCTAGCTACCTTCCTCTCTTCCTCAAGGCTCGTAACTACTTCCTCGATCGGTCTGCCATGGATCACGGTCCTTGTTAGTTGGTCGTATTGGTCGACCATACACTGCAATTCCTTTGCAGTGCACAATGACAAATCAGACTTTCTCTCTTTTAGTGTACTTTAAATGATGAAATCAGCATGGGGTGTGAATACAAAATGAACAATGCAGTTCTCGCTTTTGTCCCTTTTGTTCATAACCTAATATGGCTCTAAGCGCATTTCCTGGCTGTCCTTTTGTATTGTCCAGGGTCTACGCTACAGAATCTACATCCCGTAAAGGCCGAATTGGAATTTGAGGGTCATCTTGAGCTCTAAGTCTCGTCTGTTCTATGGCCTGCTACTAGAGGTTGACTCTAGGTTGCCCAAATGCAGTTTCTCCAATTTCTGTCTTTTGAGAGCGAGATCAAGTACTCAAGGGTGTTTGGGGATGTGTTCGGAGTGGCCTTAGCCTGAGGAGGTGGCTCACTTACCAGTTTAAAATGTTCTGCCTTAGTAGTTTGATTCTGGGTGATTCGATTATCCAAGTCAAACTGTCTAATCAGACCACATGGTCCAATTGGGTGGTCCGACTATCCAAGTCATACTGTCCGATCGGATGGGTGGTTTTGAGTCTAAAAATGGGTCCTACTACCACGTGGAGTTGGTCGGACTTTCCAAGTCAGACTGTCCGATCGGATGGGTGGATTTGAGTCTTAAAATGGGTCCTACTACCACGTGGCAGGGTCCGACTTGCAGAGTTCGATGGTCTGATCGTATAGTTGGTCCGATCAGACCGGGCGGTCCGAGTCTAAGGTGGTGCATCCGATTGGAGAAGTGGTTAGGAAATGCGCTTAGAGTCATATTAGGCAACGAACAACCAAAGATTGCTGAAAATATAACCCCAGATCAAGAGATGAAAGATGCGCCACAAACAAAGAAGACCGAAGGAAAGAAGAAAGGCAAGCAGCGAGGCTACAAATTGTAGTCTGACATAAAATCTGCAACCGATCTCAAAGGAGTCCTAGAAGAACGAATTTTGGGAAGCAAAATTGAATTCACCTTAAGCGAAATTCTTGGAATTGCCAAACTTGAATTCCATGATGTTATTATTAATGTCATCAAAAGGAAAAGACAATATGTTGGTGAGAAAGCTGAAGAGACAGTGCATGCTTTTTTGCAAGTTCTTCGAGTTTTTGTGTAGAATGAAGAGAAGATGAATTCACAAGGAATTCATCTTGAAGGAGTTAAAGAATTAATTGCAGCAATTGAAGTTGAAGATAAAGAAAGCACGAATGCAAAAATTAAAGAAGTGAAAGCTGAAAATGTAATGGTCAACTGGTCCAAACCAGTTGGGCAGCCCACCTCTCAAAAAGAAGGCTGTCTCTAGCACATGCATGAGGAGAAAGAGACTCAGTTCATTCCAAGCAGTCACTACTCTTGTATTGTGGGAGCTTTTGCTCAACTGCCAAGACCCATGGACCGTTATTGTTCAAGAGTTCCAAGCTGAGCACTAATGGCTACCTCTCACATAGCCGACGTGCCATCCATATCTACCGGTGTAGTGAGCTTACCTCCATGCCGATCGAGCTACCTCCTCTCCCGCGCACTCCCGTAGCTCCACGATTCAAGTGTAAGATTCAAGAAAGCTCCATCCTCAAGCTCCATGCTCCAAGCTCCATCACCACGAGCAAGAGAAGAGAAGAGAAGAGAAGAGAACAGAACAGAAGAGAAGAAGAGAGGAGAAGATGGAGAGCTTCTCCTCCCCGGTCCCTCACCCTCACACACTCACTCCCTCACACTCTCTCTGTCAAGCACAAGCTCAAGCAAGCAAGAACAAGAACAAGAACAAGAAGAGGAGAGCCACTTTTGGCCACACACGAGAATGAGCTTCTCATTCACTTTTCAACTTTATATACAAAACCCTAAATCCCTTTTGGGCGGTCATCCCCTTATCCCCTTTTTTCCATGGCCGGATGTGGCCTAGGCCCTTTTTCCCATTTTCCTTGTATCTTCCTAGCTTCCTTTCCACCGCTCGTCTACATTTACAAATTGCACGGGTGAGAGCCCAACGCTCCTTGAATTAAACTATGATGCACTTGCACTCTTTTACAAAACTATTGACTTCCGCTTTTCCTTGTGCGTCTTGTTCCCTTATTTCGGACTTTTCTGCTCTTCTTGTGTTTCTAGATTTTTCTTGGCGCGCCTTCGTCTTCCCTTTCACTTTGCCTTGGCCTTTATCTTTTGCTTTACCTTTTCCAGACTTTCCACCTTGTTCGTCTGAGGGTTAACATTACCCCCCTCCTAGACAAGTGCCAGTCCCATGGCACTCACCCTCGTAGGTAGCAGGCTTTGGCATGCACTAAAGACATGGGTGAAAGGGACATCGATGGTTGCCGTGGAGGAGTGTTGGTGGTGGTGTGGAGGAAGGTCATTGGGGGGATGTTGGTGGCCTAGCTGGCTGGTGTTAGGGTTGTTGGAGTTGGTGGTAGGGCTGTTCTTTGTTGGGGGCTCACTGATGGCTAGCACAAGTGTTGGTTTGTTGGAGATTCTGCAGATGACGATTCCTAGCGGACTTGTAGGATGATAAAGGATAAGAGTTAAGAGTTGGGTGTCGATGAAGAGAAAACAATATTTTCGTTGGATTCTTCAATACCTGCAATTGAAAACCTCTCATAGGTGGTCTCTCCTTAGGGGTAGTGCTAGTCTTCTCTATCGTGCACAAGACATAGTTCAATTAGTTTGGGAGACAGGTGGAACTCTAAGTGAGCTGAGAGTATTGTCCTGCACTTGAGGACCCAAACTGTGTATATATTTTGGTGCAGATATTATGTGAGTGCTCGTGTATACTTAGATATTACGTAGTTAGAAGACCGCGGGCTGGTTTCTCATAACAATGTGTGGATGACGCAAAGTTGTCCATGTTGAGAAGAAGTACAGGCGAAGGTGCATGAGACATCATTTGCATTGTGACTGCACAATGTAGCATAATTGAACCCAAGGACACCGCACTTTTGGTAGTTGAGAGCTATTGGACTTGCTTGATCAGTAGGGTGTACTTTTCATGGCCATTTGTGCAGTGCTTACCACAAGTGATTGCAATGGTATTAAGGCAGAGTGCAAGAGGGAATCGTGTGAATGGGTCAGGGTGACAGGTCTAACCATAGGCAAGACAAGCTCCCTAGGTATGTCTTGCCATTCATGTGCCCTGAACAATTGTGGGTGATGCTAAGGGGCTAGGGTACTAGGGACGGAGCCAGCCGACCAAGGTCACTAGACGTACCTAATTTGAGGACCCTTAGGTGTTGTGCTGTAATCGTGGGTGCTTATTATCTTTTCGTTCTTTTCTTTTCTTTTTCCTTTTTTGTTTTTTTTTTGTTTTTTTTTTCTTATGCTTTTTTCTTTCATTCATTCTTTTTTTTTTGGACTTGTCTGAGTACAACCATTGCAATATGTTGAGGCTATCAGGCTTTCAATGGGTTGAGAAATGTCAAGCTTCGAAGGCTCAGGAAATGGATATTACAGTGATGATTGTGCCCTAGCCTCGTTGTTAGAGAAGCACTTGTTGAGATGGGGATATACACTTGAAATATTGCAAACCTCTTTGCGACACGTGATGTCGGTACAATTGAGGTAACAACTGTCGTGAGCCGACTGTAGAGCTTGACCCAGAAAGAGAGCGTAGCCCATGACTATGCTTTGGGCCATGCGATGTGGGCACTCGCAAGGGTGATTTTCGCTTTCAGCAATGTGGCTGTGTCGCGGTTGTTTGTGAGGTTGGTGGTCATGTGGTGACTTGGGTATTGAACACGTTTGCACGAAGACCTGTGTTATCTTGCATCCACTTGTCAATTCATGAGAGTATATGCAAGTCGCATGCTTCAAGTACAACGAAAAAATTCAATCATGTCAAGATATTACTTTATCAAAATCCTATGATGCTGATTGCGATGCCTATTCCAGTGCTTGTTAAAGACGTGGCATATATTAGTAATAGGTAAGGAAAGTGTGTATAGGTAGGGAGCCTGCCCCTTTAACCATTAAAAGACAAACAATTATGGCAGGATGGCCTTTGTGAAGACAAACAATTATGGCAGGATGGCTCCTGTGAGTTTGGGCAGGGAAGATGTCGGCCGGGACCTGAATGGTGTAGTCCTTGGCCACAACTGTTTCTAGAATGCTTTTGAACAATGCATCAAATACTTCCTTGTCTCAAGCTTCCCTCTCCTATTTCAAGCACCTAGTGCCTGAGCGTCTCCTGGGGGCCCACATGACTGGTGTTGCCACGCCTTGTGTGCTCCCTTGAGCTTCTATTCCCCTCACCTGGGGATTTTTCGGCCTACGTCCGAGGCGGTGTTGCTTGGGGCCTAGTTTCTTTGCATACCTTTTGAGGCTAGGTACGTAGCGTTCCGGCGGAGGAGCTTGTGTGTGCTACATGCTCCCTTCGACGCAACGGATAACATCTTTGGAAGCCAGCTGCATTGGGTGCTCCATGTCTACTACCGTAGGGGGACTTGCAAAATGCGAACCAAGGATTAGGCCTTGAGACATGATAAAACTATTCACATGGAAGGGATTATACAGTAGGTTATCAAGCACATATGACGAGAATGGGAGAGGTGAGGCATGTAGTGTCTGTTGTAGAGGGATGGCCCCCATGATGATGTTCATTTGGCCCCCAGCCATTAGGAGCTCTTGGCTCATGCTAAGTTGCATGGACTGGTTGTCGTGGAGTGGGGCAGGGCTCAACCTAGGGAGGATAGACCGGAAAGGGGGAAAGGTGTATAGAAAGAGATGGTACCCTGCCTACACCCTTAGAGATGTTGGTCAGATCTTCCTACGGTGGCGATGAGGGTTGCATGCCCTCCACCTGGAGGTAGTAATGGTCACACAACTTCTAAATGTGTGGTGAGAGGAGAACCTGAGGAGCTTAGCCTGTTGAACCTAACTCTTCTCCCTACGCTTGACTATCATTGCTTGTGTGTGTTGACATTGTCTATACAAGGTCACAAAGTTCCTTTTTTTTAAAATGTACATATTCACGATTCCATGTCACTTCTTGAGGATAGAAGCCAATTGTAGAACTCCAGAGTGTGGCACACACATCTAGTACTCGTGGCAGCTTACTCAATACCGATAGATATTTTGCAACATTGAGTAGCATGGAACCTTGTCCGAGTCTACTGGCAACATATAACTCCTCCTCAGTGAGAGAACCTTATCAAACAGAGAGTTATCTTGGCTAGTTTCAGCTAAGTCCGTAACTTGAATGGCAGCTAGCACTCGAAAGGAAGTTGCTGCCACATAGGTTGGGTCTATTTGAGACCGCCATTTGGCCAATTTCTCCTCTAAGATTTGGGCTCCAAGTTCGGCCATTGCAACGCGGTTTTCACACCAACGTTGTTCAAATTGACTTCGACCCTCTGATAGTCGCTTTAGTTGCTCTATCTCTAAGAGATTTGGTTGGCAGAGCACATCATTGAATGTTACAGTTAAGCGTAGTTTGTTGGCTTCCTCGTCAGAGATGAGTCACATGTGTTCATACAGGAGCCTGTTATAGTGCTCGTCAAGATATTCTTGCTCTTTCCAGGATAAGGGAAATGGCAAGTATTCTTCAAGCTGCTATTTAGGGAATGCGCCCATGTCTGCCAGGACATAGACACATGCAAACACTTTGAGCTTAGCATCCAACTTGATTAAGCATTCTGCGATGCTTCTTTGTTCAACGAGGGCTTGCTTGGTTGCTATCTCATGCAAGGTTCTAGGAGTTTGCCTAGGCTTTAGCATAGCTGGGGGCTCAGGCCTAGACGAGCAAGATTGGTCAACACTAGGATTTCTTATGCTCTTGGGTTTTCCATGTTTCTCTTGAGGCTTTGTCATTGCGTCATGGTTCTCCTTGGATATGACTGGTATAAATTTATCACCCTATTGTGATAGCATTGTATCCACTCTTGATTGGTCAATGCGAGTTCTGTTGTCAGTAGATTGAGTGTTGCAAGAAACCGTTGATGGTAACGACTGCTTTGATTTTTCAGAGCACACGGATGTGTGAGAGGTTTCATCGCTACTAGGAGAGACATCAATGGGGTCATTGGTGGATGGACTAGATGCTTTATTTTTCAGCTCTCCATCACTCTTGGTGTCAATGTTCTTGCAGTCCACAACCACCTGACTGATGTTGTTTTCGCAGTTTTCTCCTCTTTTTCTTGGTCAATGAAGGTGCATCTCTCAATGACTTAGGACCCTGGACTAGGTCAACCGTTGATGTGCTTGGTTGGGCCCTAGCATTCTCTTTCTCTAGTGTGTGCTTATGGGACGTAGCCGTGGCCTGCTGAATAGCCTCGCTAGGTTGTGAGGGTAAACTGTCTCCCTTTTTGGAGAGCCTAGCTCTTCCCTTCTATTTAACTCCTCCAGCCTAGACTTTAGGCACTTTGGAAGTGCTGGAGTTGTCAATGAAGTTGGTTGCGATACCTCCTCCACAGGTAAACTACTAAGGACACATTCGGCAAGGGGCATTGTCACGGCCAAGGGGGGTTGTGACTGCTGTGATCCCTGATTGGAAGTAGTAGCAGCTAGTTCAGTGGACTTGCTACTATTGGTGGATTGCGGTGTCAAGTCCTTAGGTCAATTGGAAGTGGTCGTTCCTTTTGTTGCCCTTAGAGCATTCACTTGCATAGATCAAGTATCTGTTGAGCTAGCCTCGGTGGATCGCACATGCATATCCTTAGGTTGAGAGCTAAGGGTGGTGTCTTGTCCTATCTCTTAGACATTTGGAAGCTCTGATGTAGGTAGAGATTGGGATTGAGTAGCCGCACTTGAAAACTATTGTGCTTCCTGTGTCCGTTTAGGGGAAGAGGGTGTAGGAGACTTGGGACTCCTAAGTGGCTTTGACACTGGCTGGGAGATTTGCTCGTGTGGCTGGTACATGATTTTGCTATTTGCTTTGTTGAGCATTTAACCTTGCCATGAGCAATGTTGAGCCTATGATGCCTGCTATCCTCTTGGGGAATCAAAGGCTCCTTGGGCACTAGTGGCTTTTGCGTATCCTCAACGATCACATGTGATATCTGCTTGTCAAGCACGCTAAGTTGAGGATCTACCCTTCGATTGGTCCCATTTGATTTCTTGATTTTAACCATGAGGGGCTCGGTCATTCCGCTCTTGTTGACTCGAGACTTGGTTTTTCATTTAGATCTCCTCCTACGCTTCTTTGCTCTTGATATGATCTGGCCTTCAGTTGACAAGGGAGGTTTAGCAAGGGGTTTTGGTACCCAAATCCATCGATTACTTGCGTAATACCCTTGAGCACATAGCAATGCTTTGGATACCCATTGTGGCGTTGTGCTGACCCTCCATTGATGCCTTCATCTATAAGGCTTGAGCTTCTTTTGGGGTCTTCTACGATATTTGTAAGTCCAAAGCCTCTCCTTGGCATTGTCACTTGACCTTCTTGTTTCAGGCATGGCCTCACTTACTGGTTCTTGTTGTTCGATCTGTGCCTGTATCAACTCTTCCAACAAGTCCTTACTCTCGTTAGTAGGCTCGACTGTTATGTCAGCACCTTCCTTGCCTTTCCCTCGATGTTCGATGAGGTCACCCTTACTAAAGGTTGTGACTATCCTCACACCCGGTAGTGTCAGGTGTATCCTCTGTGCTACATAGTCAGCCTCAATCTTGGTTGCCCTTTTGAAGGGTCTTCGTAGGAGGGTTTCTTTCCCGCAGCTAGCACTATTTGGAGAAACATGAAATGGGATAGGCAAGCTTTCAGTTTCAATTGTCGCAAGGATTTTTCACTTTCCCATGAGCACTTTGGGTGTCCCTCGTAAGGGCTAAGAGTTGCATTAATCGGTGTGAGCTTTGGCTGGCCTAGTAGGGTCCATGCTTCATACGTCAAGATATTAAAATCAGATCCTTCATCAATCAAAGCATCGATAGTGTGCTCTCTTTTCGCGGTGAGTTTGACCCTAAGATAAGAAGGTGGTACTATGTCTTCATCGATAGTGTGCTCTCTTTTCTCGGTGAGTTTGACCCTAAGATAAGAAGGTGGTACTATACCTTCATCTTCTGGGTCTTGGCTTGTAAATTTAAGCCTTTTGACAAATGCCCTTGAGTCCCCAACTGCACGACCAGATGTGGATTCTCCACTGATGTCTTGGATCATCAGTGCAGTGCTATTCAAGGAGCATCTATCGTCATGACTACCATATCTAGTCATTATTGCTATTGTAGCTTGATGTTTTTGCTTTTCACTTTGACTAGATGCAGTCTGAATGCGACATGTATGTGTTTTTGCAATGTGGCCTTTTTGACATTGTTGGCTAGATTGGCCCATTGAGGTTCTAGGGTCTCTATTTATCTCTGTTCGGGTATGGGATTTTGGTTGCTCTTTTGCAAGTGAGAATCTATGCTTGTGTAAAGCCATTACTACACTAGGTTCTAATTTGGAGGACCTGTCACGGCACGCATTTTCTCTCCAACCTACTTGGGGGAGGTGCGTAGGGGACAGAGCCCCCTCTACGGGGGTCCGGGGTGGCAATCCCTCTCGAGTCCCCCTGGCCCGTAGGGCCGTTATGGTAAATACCATGCGCAATTTGGAGGACCATTTATAGCCAAATTTTGAGCTACTTGCTCTAAGTTTCAGCCCAATGATGGATCTGTGATGTGCTTTTAGCTCTACGAAGCCTT
This sequence comes from Lygodium microphyllum, assembly GCF_053477565.2. Lineage (NCBI taxonomy): Eukaryota > Viridiplantae > Streptophyta > Polypodiopsida > Schizaeales > Lygodiaceae > Lygodium > Lygodium microphyllum. Next base: position 42,801,032 of record NC_141140.1, on the reverse strand, counting down.
TAAGGTCAATTTCGGGGTTTAGATGCGTCAAAATTTGTATTCTAGATACATGTCCGATTTTGACAGTTTTCTGTCTGATTCTCGGATGTTTGATTTTCAAGAGTCAGATTATCAGAATCGGACGTCCAATTTTGGTTGGTCCGATCGGCCCATTGGTCCGATTTTGGTCACGTCTGATTTTTGGAATTGGACGTCGGATTTTGACGGCCACCCGATTCTGAACTCCTTTGATTCCTTGCATCCGATTTTCATGTGTTTGATTCTTAGGGTCCGAGTATCCGATTTTCAAAATCGGACAGTCGAGTGTCTGATCGGGCAAGCAAAGGTGGTCCGATTCTGGGACTGGTCCAATTCTGGGACTGGTTCGACTCTGGGACTGATTTGACTCTGGGATTGGTCTGATTCTAGGAATCAGATAAAAAAGGTGGTCCGATTTTTGGATTCGGACGGTTTTCGGAGAGGTCCGATTTTCGGAGTCAGACGGTCCGACTCCATAGATCGGGCAATCCTATTCTGGGACTCGGACGAATTGGTCTGACAGTGCGGACGACGGCCCGCGAGTTGTACGCGATGCCTCTAGGTCAACGTCTACTCCAGTGAATCGTGCTGTACCTTCTAAATGATGCAAAGCAACAGAGGGAACCGCCTGGCATACCTGGAAACGATGTGGCGCTCGAATCGATCAGCACGTCAATGATCTCCCCGCAGCTCTCTCTCTCTCGCTCTCTCCCTGGCTCTCAAACTCACTCTCTTCTCAAAAGGTAGGATGTCAAATGTGGTCTTTCCTAGTTCCTTGGGCCTCTTATTGCCCCATCCCAGCCTGTTGTTACCTCAGAAGTTAGTCCCTCATACTCTTCCAGCCAGAAATTTGAATCTGTGCACCTATTTCCCTCTTTCAGCCTGTTATACAACAACAGAAAACCCCACTATTTACTCCAAGGTTTTGCTCCTATCCTTTCTAAATGCAAGAAAAAATTATAAGAAAAATACCTACACTACTCCATCATGCTTTCCCAAGTCCAAAACAACAAAAACCTACTTGCTATGGAGATCGAATACCTCTTCAAACTCCCTCGCTTCCTGCCTATCTACCTCAAGCACCGATTTGGGAAAAACCCTACTTCAATGCTTGATTCGAAGCGCACAAGGGCTTAAGGCTTGAATCCCGTTGGTCCCGGCAACGGACCCAAAATGTTGGAGCTTTCACTCAACTGCCAAGATCCACAGACCGCTTATTGTTCAAGCATTCCAAGCCGAGCACTAATGGCTACCTCTCACATAGCCGATGCTCCATCCATATCTACGGGTGTAGTGATCTTACCTCCATGCCGATCGAGTTACCTCCTCTCCCGCGCACTCCTGTAGCTCCACGATTCAAGTGCAAGCTTCAAGAGAGCTCCAACCTCAAGCTCCACGCTCCAAGCTCCATTACCGCGAGCAAGAGAAGAGAAGAGAAGAGAAGAGAAGAGAAGAGAAGAGAAGAGAAGAGAAGAAGAGAGGAGAAGATGGAGAGCTTCTCCTCCTCCTTCCCTCACTCTCACACACTCACTCCCTCACACTCTCACACTCCCTCTCTCAAGCACAAGCTCAAGCAAGCAAGAACAAGAAGAAGAAGAAGAAGAGGAGAGCCACTTTTGGCAACACACAAGAATGAGATTCTCATTCGCTTTTCAACTTTATATACAAAACCCTAAATCCCTTTTGGGTGGTCATCCCCTTATCCCCTTTTTTACATGGCCGGATGTGGCCTAGGCCCTTTTTCCCATTGTCCTTCTATCTTCCTAGCTTTCTTTCCACTGTCCATTTACATTTACAAATTGCACGGGTGAGAGCCCGGTGCTCCCTGAATTAAACCATGATGCGCTTGCGCTCTTTTACAAAAGTATTGACTTGTGATGTTCCTTGTGCATCTTGTTATCTTATTTAGGACTTTTCTTCGCTTCTTGTGTTTCTAGATTTTTCTTAGCGCGCCTTTGTCTTCCATTTCACTTTGCCTTGGCCTTTGTCTTTTGCTTTAGCTTTTCCAGATTTTCCACCTTGTTCGTCTAAGGATTAACATGTACACATTGGGCAAGAGCAACAACCGAGATAGTCATCAAAATTGGAGAAAAAAAAACACCATGTATTGCACTCTTAGACCATGGCTCAAAGATAAACGTCATAGCAAGAAGTCTCTATAAAAGTGGCGGATGGCCCATAGATATTGATCAAGGTTGGCAAATGAGAGCTGCAAACAACTCTTATGGAGCATTATATGCTGCATATCCTAATGTACAAGTAACTATTGGAGACATAAAAGACAATTTTCACTTTTTTCTTTAAGACTCTTGTAGCTACCCTATCATTCTTGGGCAACCTTACATTTCTGAAGCCCGCTTGGAAACAAAATCTCTTGAAAACGGTTCTTTCTATGATCGAACCCGAAGAAGCATGGATAATGAACAAGCTGTCCAATTTCTTACTGTGTGTGTTAACCATCATCGAAACAGAGATCGACTGTGTGATTATCATGTGCCTCCTAATGCTCGAGAATTCAAGGGTTTTTGAGCTGAAGTGCTATAAAAGGAGGCTATGGAAATACATCATGTAAAAAGATTGAGCCTCCTTATGCTACAGAAAATGTGTCTCTAGCAAATGCTACAGATAATGCCAATCGATATGCCAAGTCTCCCACTCTCTTGATAATCCGGTATGGTCCATAGAACCTGTGTGCCAACTTATTGCTAGACCCATCTTTAAGGGAGGCATATCTAGACTTAGGCACTTTCAAGAGCACCAAATTCCCTTCTTGGAACTCCACATCCTGTCTCTTGTTATCAACATAAAGCTTCATTTGATCTTGGGCTCTCTTCAAGTTAGCTTTACACTACTAAAATAAGGCCTGCATTCTATCCAATTCTTCCTTGCTTTGTGGATTTATTTTATCATTGAGGATAACCACAGGAAGGGGCACCTTGTAGCCACACAAGGCCTCGAAAGGTGAAACTCCAATGCTAGCATGTGTAGAGTTATTATAGGCAAACTCAGCCAAGTGTAACCATGAGTCCCAAGCATGCTGCACATCATGACAGAAATGCCTCAAGTAAGTTTCTAGCCATTTGTTAACCCTTTCTGTTTGACCATCTGTCTGTGGATGGTAAGCAGTGGAAGGGGCTAACTGAGTGCCCATAGAGCTGAAAACTGCCTGCCAAAAGTTACTCATAAACTTAGCATCTTGGTCATGCACAATGACCTGTGGTAAGCCATGTAATTTCAAAACATATTCCATGAATTGGCTGGCTACTTGAGTAGCATTATACTGAGTCTTTGTGTGAATAAAATGGGCTGCCTTTGTGAGTCTATCCACAACTACACAGATGATGTCCCAACCTTTCTTGGTCATTGTAGGCCAGTAATGAAGTCCATAGTGATGTGTGTCCACTTGCCTTTAGGCATAGGCAATGGCTGAAGTAAACCAGCTGGTTCTAAGGTACTGTCCTTGTTTTGCCGACATGGCATGCAGCCCAAGACAAAGTCTTTCACATCTTTCTAAAGGCCCTTCCAGTAAAAGATTCTAGCAATTTTTTCATAGGTCTTAAAGACTCCCAAATGACCAACTATAGGGGTTGAATGCATCTCCTGCATGATTTTCTACTTGAATGGGGAGGTATGAGGGATGGCGATTCGGCCATTATGCCATAAAAGTCCATTTCTCAGCTGATACGAAGAGTTTTCCACACATTGTCCTTGCTGTAATTTCTGAAATACATTGCTGAAATCAGCGTCTAACAGTAAGCCTCCTGAAGCTCATGTATCCAATCACTGTGTAACGCCATGATGCCCACATCCTAGACAGGGTATCAGCTACTACATTGTCCTTCCCACGAGTGTGGGTGATGTCAAAGTCATAGTTCTGTAAGGTGGCTATCCATCTCCTCTACTTCGGAGTCAGATTCGACTGAGACAAGAAGTACTTGAGTACTCTATGGTCGCTTTTCACTCTAAATTGGCTGCCATACAAATAGTGATGCAATTTCTTGATGGCATGAAGGATGGCCAGTATTTCCTGATCATAAACATTCATAACCCTCTCATTTTCAGCCAGCTTTCGACTCTCAAAAGCTATGACCCGATGTTCTTGTAGCAAGATTGCACCAATTCCTCTCCCACTAGCATCACACTAAATGGTGAATTCCCTAGAAAAATCAGGGCATACCAAGATAGGGGTTGAAGTAAGCAAATCTTTCAGCTAATTAAATCTTCTATCTGCCAGTGCATCCCAGAAAAATGCTTCTTTCTTCAACCTATTAGTGAGAGGGGCTGCAATAGTGGCATAGTGCCAAATGAATCTATGGTAAAATGAGGAGGGACCCAAGAATCCTCTCAAAGAGGTAGTATTTGTAGGTGTGGGCAAATCTCTGACACACTGCACTTTCTTTGGGTCAGCTCTAATGCCTGTCTCACTGACAATGTGTCCCAAGTACTCAACCTCAGTCTGCATGAACGAACACTTTGTCTCCTTAGCAAAGAGTCTATGCTTTCTAAGTATATCAAATATGTGCCTCATGTGCATAAGGTGAGCTTCCTTTTGTCTTTCTCAATCTATTGAGTTATTCAAATCATCTTATGTATTATAATGTTGCTTGTATTTAATAGTTGAGATGTTTGATTTGTTAGATTTTTCCACTAAGTTCTATTATGTACGTCATAAAGTTGTTTATGATTGAGATTCGATTTGCTAGATTTGCCACGTGTTCCGCTTCATAACATAAATAATTTAGTTTCATTCACATAATGTGTCATTACTAATAAATAGAAAAAAAGATATGAAAATTTATTATTACATCTTTGTTTTCTTTTCATTCATTGGTATAATCCATATGATGAAGTCAATTTACAATTTAAATAAACATGTTTTAATGAAATAGTAATATGAATGGCACAATAAAATATTCAATTTCATTCACGTAACTAATAAGCATTATCACATATCAAATTGGACAATAAAAATAAAATTGAGACACGCCAATAAACCATGTGCAACAAATAATATCCATAACATTAATATTTTAAATAAACTTGATATCTTAAAAATTGAAACACGCAACCAAATAGAAGGAATAACATTAGTAATAACATATATAATGTTAATGAGATCCAGATGTATACATATGTTAGAATGAAACCAAATAAGATTGTTTCTTAAACTAGAAGTGAGTGACTAGATCATTAGTCACCTCCATATATATGCCTCTCTATGATCTCTATCGTGGGTCTGGTACAACACTGTATTCGACTATACACCATGTAGAAGAGCTTTCAACATCTCCTCAATCAATGGATTGTTCAAGGGTTGGAGCATACATAATACCCTAGTCATCTTGGCCTCCCTCTATGCCTTAATGCACAATCTTCAAGGATCCCACAATTTTGAGAATACTAAGATTTAGGCATTAACACTATCTTGAGTAATCTCTTTTGCAGGTTTAGGTTTCTCACCATGTCCCAAACCTTTGATCTTCTCGTTAATCCACTATCTCAAGGATATGTGAATAGAAGCCTCTTACTAAACAGACATCATGTTCCCTATGCAAATGCCACATCACTTAGCATCCAATCTTCCCAAGGAAATGTACATGCCAAAATGCCATTAAGATTCTTATTCTTGAAACTCTTGCTTTGAAGTATCTTTAGGATCTCTCTAGTATACATCTCATTTTTTAGGTTACAATAACTAGAATAGATATAATACCCATTCTCAAACCTCAATAGGTAGCAAGAAGGACATGCAATCCATATAGTAAGAAAGTAGGATGCATCAAGGGGTGCACCTAAAAAATTTTAAGTGTATCATGTGCAATCAAGAGAATGGTTATTTTATTTGACAAAATTTATCAAATTATATTAAATATGTATGTTTCTTTAAGAAAAGTTTTTTAAAATTTCTCGATAATATGTAATAAAATAGTATTTTTAAATACCCTTTAAATACAACTAATATTTATGGTTTCTTATAGTTACACTCCTATATATGGAAGATATGATCACATATGGAAAACCAAACCACCCTATAGTATCAATGTCATTTTGACACAATATATATATTGTATCCTAGAGAATATCCAATACAGTAGGCTTAAGTTTGCATCTAGTGGGTGAATACCTAAAGAGGCGTGAGGTAGAGGGCCTCAATTGCAATACGACTCCTTCATAATCATAATAAATCACAAAGCTAGTCAATTCAATTAAGATATGTATGGAGAAAATAGAGAAAAATATAAAGAGATATAATATTTGATCAATTAGTCTATAGAGTAGGAATAATGAGACATCACAATATACATTCCAATATGGATCTCCAACCTCTTGACCATTCACAAGCTTATATCATGTACATGATAAGGGATCCCAATCTCACCCTCACTCATAATCTCATTCACAATCACAATCTCAAACTATTAAATGAAAATGAAAAATAAGAATTGCCTCCATCAACTATCTTTTATATAAATTTTGAAATCACATATCTTCTCAAACAATGTATTTCTTAAAAGAAGTTCATTCCAACTTGTATGATATATCAAGTTAGATGTATATGCATGACTCAAAATTAGAATCAATAATATAAAAGAAAATAATCATTCATAAATAAAAAAGAAAAGAAGTAAGAAATAAGAACTCAGTGTATTTATATAGTCTAAACTGTCATGAAGTAGTTTGAAAGTTGTTTTCGATGTAACTTTCTCACATGAAGTCAAAATATAGATGTATGGATACTCAAATCAATTAGAATAGATCAACTAGATGAGGTTACAAAGATATAATTATAAAATTAGCTTTCTGTAAGAGAAAATGATAATTTTAGATAGAGCGCCATAACAAGCATACTTTTAGTTTTTTTACGATTTATCTATACTATTTTAAGCTATTTTATGTATTTATTTAAAAATATAATAATATCTATAAAAATCCAAAATACTATTTATAACCAATATGACTATATTTAATCTCTACAAACTAGATAGTTTGAATAATACTACTTATTAACAAGTTTATAGATATGCATTTTTATTATAGTATTATTATATTATATTATATTATAACTAATTAGATAATATAATATATATATTTTCTCATAGAAAGATTGTAAAATTAATATACTTGATAGTTTTATAGAGAAGAAATTTACATTCAATCCCTTTTCAAAAGCTTTCTCTTCAAAGCTTAGCCATCTAACGTGTATTAAGAAAAACAAATGGTATCCGATCTCTCTTCAAAAAAACTTTGATTCTAAATCTCATTTATTCTTGTCACATAAAATTTAGACTCATTAAACGAAAATATCAAAGAAAAAGAAAGGGAAAATGTATCTTTTCTATTACCTCCATGTTTGTTATTGTATCTTGAATGTGATTGTAGATCTTGAGTATCACTTACATGGATATTTATGTTCAAATCCATATATATCTTCGTAAGACTAGAGTCTTCAAAAAAATAGTATTTGTTCTAAAATACCCACAAAGACTATTTTCAATATCTTGCATCATCTTTATAAAGTCTTTATAAAGAGTCTTCTTGGTAGCTAGACATCTTTTTCATGGTCCTTCACATTTGGCCTTTATAAAGTGATCATCAGAATCTTCGAGTCAATCCTTTTTGTTTATTAAGGAATTTTATTCACAATAGAGTTGAGTTCAATCATATTTTGTTTTAATTAATCTCACTCTTACTTGGAGATTATATCTAAGCATATCTAGTTAGAAATAACTATGGCCATATTTTTTCAAATTGAGATTTAGATTCCCATTCTCATTCAAAGTAGTGTCCTTTGCAAGATACTTATATGATTCCCCCTCTGAAGAGACTCAATCATCTTAAGACCTCTCAAAAGAAATATTCAATCACTATTGATAATGTAATATTGCAAATATATTCTATATTGTAGGATGAAGATTCTAATCCATGTGTTTCCATAGTATCCATCATAGTCTTTACATATAAGAGAATATCATAGAATATGAATCAACATATTAAAAATATCAATATTTTATAATAACTCTACTAAATTAAACATACTCTAATATATATATTTTATTTATTTTAGTTTTAATATAATTCATATAATTTTCAACAGAATAAATATAGAAAATATAATAATTTTATTTAGTATAAGTAAGAAAGCAAAAATTTATTTGTTGAGTATCATATAGCTTGAAGATTATTAAGAAAGTTATATCATATACTACTACTGAGAGTTATCCAAATAGTATGCATGTGTCAAAGAGAGGAATTGGGAGAGAGAAAGAGGAGAGAGAAGACTGCAGAGAAGAAGAAGCAGAAGAGTAGAAGAAAGAGAAAGACAGTTATGACGAGAGAGAAATACTAGAAATAGAGAGAGAAAGACTAGAAGATAGGGAAGGAAGACATGGAAGCTTGGAGAGCAAGGTGAAGGAGAAAGAAGACTTGTATATTTATCTGATGATAAAAAATTAAGTCTCTCTCACCTTATATACCAGCCACCAGTGTGGCTAGTATTTCCCCATTATTAAATCCCCCTCTCTTACATTCCATCCCCACCCTAAGGTTTTTGCCCTAAAAAACAATTTGGGCATGTGTGGTAACTGGGAGGGGCCGATCAGAGTACTACTCTACGGCATTATTACAAGGGTATATTGATGAATAAAGAGGTATTATTGTGTATGATGGGCCATGGGGTATGTATGATACATGGGCCTTATTGGAGAGTTATAAACATGAGTCTTCGACCCAAATATCTGGAGTAAATACGGGCTGTAGACAGTGGACAGCATGTTGTTTACTACAGGACCCTGTTGTAGTAAATTTATCATAACTTTCTGTGAGAGACTCCAAATGGGGTGTGCTATACATCAAAACGGAGCTCTCAAGAAGTACTTTCAGCCCATGTATGGTGTGCATTGCTGTCCATAGTGCATAATAAAATCTGCTTTAAAACAAAGTGCTATCTACAGTCTGTCTAGGGGAAAACAGGGCCATCGTTAGCTAGATTTCAGCCAAATCTGCTTCTAAAAGGTATGGGAACTCTTCCAAAATTGAAGCTGGCCTCCAAGAAGTAAACCTTGCCACTTAATCAAGTATTCCATGATCGAGCAAGAGTGAAGCCTTTTTTCCCTTTGTCCTATGACTTTTTCGGGCATGTATTGAATGATGCCTTCTTCTCTATCGATGGGAGTTCCTCAACATACTCCACTGCTGAGCCAATGAAGGGCTTCAACTGACTCACATGGAAGACATTATGTGATGCTAGGAGGCATATTTCATGGTGGATTCCGTGCCACGGTGGATTCCGTGAGGTTTTACGGTGGGTTCCGTAAACTTTGATGACCGGGGCTCATACACAAAGTGGATTCTTTGTGCGAGAAGTTGATGGGGACGCTTGTCCTTTTCGGGTGTTTCATTAATTTAGTGTGTACTTGGGTGATTCCATAGCAGGTGATTCCGCAAAATGCATATTAAATTAATAAACGTTTATGAGTTTAGAGTGCGCACTCGTAATAAATTAAGGTTAGGATTTATTTCTAACCAGTTGATTTATTTATGTAGCTGAAGAGTGCTAGGTATTCACTTTTGTCGGTTTAATTGTATTATTTTACTAACGATTGTGAATGCTTTAGTTGATGTGTAGAGATAGCAGCAGTGGCGGAGGAAAGCATTGGAGGATAGCGAGTATTCGATTTATTGATTATATTTTGATGGGCGTATACCTTAGGCATGGCGCCTATATTTTGTCACGCCTATTTATTGAGGCGTCGGATATTTATTATTATTTTGTATGCGCATGGGTGCACGATTATGTTATTTCTATTTGGACATTGTATTGGGCGTGCCAGACTCTTTGGGCACCGTCCATTAGCTTTATTCCTATTTTTGTGTTAAAGCAAACTCAAAAGCTAAAAGCTTGCTATTTTGTAATTTGGGCTATTATTTGAGCTTGAAGATGAATAATACATAAAATACATGCTTTGTGGAGCGCACACACAAGGCATGGGGGGAAGATTGCACCCAATTGGTCTCTTGCTCTTGTCATTCATGCTTTTTACCTTGTAATTTGTGCAAAAAGTAGAGTTCTATTATTCTTGGGGACCTTCTGGCATTCACTACGCGAGCGTACAACATCCGATCTGCGCATCAGTGGTATGAGAGCGAAGCTGAGATCAAGAGCTTCCAATCGCTACCCATCTCGTGCGAAGGCGGAGCTCCTGGAACGATCGAGCTCTACAGTCAATCTCGTCGCGAACCGTCGATACAGGCAGATTTCTGGCGATCAAGAACCCCTGTTTCCATCATCGGATGGCGAAGAACCGGTCTGCAGAGGCGGAGGACCACTCCCACATCTTCTTCATCAAGTCGTGGTTACACAGAGAGATAAGTCACCATTTTCATGTCTTCAAGCTTTACAAATTAAAGCTTGGGAAGCTTTACAAAACGCTTAGTAGCAGAGGGGACCTCCGATTTTTACGCCGGCTGCAAAACGGCCCCCCCCACGAATTTCGCCGTTGACAGTAGCATTAAGCTACCAAGCTTAATCACATAAGCTCCTTAATCAAACAAGTCCTCACAAACTTCAAGTCACACACCACCAGTCAAGTTCAGCAAGTTCTAACAAGTCAAAGTTCTGCAAGTCCGACAAAGCAAGCAAGTTCTGCAAGTCAACAAACTCTGCAAGTCACATTAGTCTGGTACTTTGCAAGTCAGACAAGTCAACTGGAGTCAAAACTGACTTCTGTCCAAAACTCATAGAAGGGTTGTTCCTGCACAGAAACTCCGAACTACAAAGTTGTTCATTGGAAGGTACTCTACCCATACGCAGGTTTGCTGAAGCATTTTCAGCATACGAAGAATGATAAAACACATATTTTTTAAAGATTGTGAAAGCCACACCCAAAAATACATGCCTTGTATTCCCGAACTTGAGCTACGCTCATCTCGCTAACTTGATTTTGAGTGCGAAAGGTCTTTTGAGTTTTGCAGGATGAGGAACCACATATGGATGATCTTATGTGGCTGAAGGCGACCTACCTGAACCTACGATGAAGCAAAAGCTGGATCTAATTATGATGCAATTGGATGAAGAACGAAGGGCTAGGCAAGCATTGCAAGTTCAATTGGCAAATTTACAAAGATCGACTACCGACAAAGACGAACATGAAGATATGCCTGATTTCACAGAAGATGAGGACGACACTACTACTCCTTCGGATACTTTACCAGGTATGCCAACTCCACATTCTTTATTGACTATGAAATGTTTGGTGCATGGAAAGGAAAAGATTATTTTGCATGATGACGGTAGCACTCATGATTTTATTTCAGCAAAATTAGTAAAGAAATTGAAGTTACAGACTGTACCTACGCATTATCGCATTAAAGCAGCATTCTTAACCACTAGGTATAATGGTACACAGGAAGTGCATGACTTAGAGATTCAAATTGGTCAATACACTGAAAGAAGAAATTTCCTAGTTGTTCCATTACAGTCGAGTGACATTATTTTAGGTATGCCTTGGCGTCACCAGCATAACCCAGATATAGATTATTCTACACATTCAATGAATATTACTTTTCAAGGAAAACCTATTACATTATATGGTATGCATGCATCTAATGTTTTTCCACTGCTTTCGCATACTCAAGCTAAACGTGCATTATGCAAGAGTAGTAAATCCTATCTCATTTGGGTGAATGAATTGCAAGTAAAAGAAAATCATATGCATCCTAGGCATAAAGAATTTCTTGCACATTTTAAAGATTGTTTTGCCGAAGACCTACCACCTGGTTTATCTCCTTCACGTCCAGAAGACCATAAGATAGATTTGATTCCTGGTACACAACCACCTTGCAAAGCACCATATAGGCATAACCAGATAGAGCAAAAAGAAATTCAGAGTCAAATTGAGGAATTACTAAATAGAGGATTGATTAGACCTAGTAGTTCTCCATTTGGTGCACCTGTTCTGTTAGTCAAGAAAAAGAATAATACTTATCGTATGTGCATTGACTATCGAGCTTTAAATAAGATCACTGTAAAGAATAGGTATCCCATTCCTAGAGTTGATGACCTTATGGACAAACTACAAGGATCTGCTATATTTAGTAAAATAGACCTTAAGTCTGGTTATCATCAGGTGAGACTAGAGAAGTCAGACATATTCAAGACTGCATTTAGAACACAGTTTGGTCATTACGAATTTTTAGTGATGCCATTTGGATTGACTAATACACCTGCTACATTTAGTAGAATGATGAACCGTATATTTTTGAAATATCAGTATTGTGTAATTGTCTTCTTTGATGATATTTTGGTATTTAGTCAAAATGAGAAAGAACATTATGAGCATTTGTCATTGGTTTTCCAGTTATTAAAAGATAATCAACTGTATGCAAATCCTGAAAAGAGTGAATTCTTTAAAACAGAAATTGAATATATAGGTCATATTGTATCATCTGATGGAATTAAAGTTGACCCTAAGAAAATAGATGCAATATTAAATTGGTCTGTACCTAAAAACGTGCATGAGTTATGCTCATTCCTTGGTCTTGCTAGTTTCTATAGGAAGTTTGTACGTAATTTTTCCTTACTTGCTTTACCACTGATTAAACTTCTGAAGAAAGGTATTGTCTATCATTGGTCCGAAAATCAACAGAAATCCTTTGACTTATTGAAACATGCCTTAACCCATGCCCCTGTCCTACAGTTGCCTGATTTTAATAGACCATTCTTTCTAGTAGTGACAGATGCTAGTGGATCAGGAATAGGAGCTGTACTTATGTAGGATAATATCCTATAGCCTATTCTAGTTGTAAGCTGAAACCTTCTGAACTGAAATATTCCACATATGACAAAGAACTATTGGTGCGCAGATCGGACGCAGAATGCTCACGTAGTGAATCCCGGAAGGTCCCCAAGAACAATGAACTCTATCTTTTTGCACAAAAAACAATGTAAAAGCATGCACGACAAGAAGCAAGAGACCAATTGGGTTCAATCTCCCCCCATGCCTTGTGTGAGCGCTTCACAAAGCATGTATTTTATGTATATTTCCATCTTCATGCTCAATAATAGCCCAATTTACAAAAATATGACAAGCTTTTAGCTTTTGAGTTTGCTTTCTACAAAAATAAGAAAATAAAACTAATGGATGGTGCGTATAGAGTCTGGCACGCCCAATCTCAATGTCCAAAATAGAAATAACATATCCGTGCGCATAGGCGCATACAAAATAATAATCAATAATCGATGTCTCAATAGACATAACAAAATATAGGCGTGGCGCCTATCAAAATATAGTCCAAAGGTCGAATACTCGCTAAACTCCAATGCTTTCCTCCGCACTGCTACTATCTCTACACATCAACTGAAGCATTCACAATTGTTAGTAAAATAATACAATTAAACCGACAAAAGTGAATACCTAGCAGTCTTCAGCTACATAAATAAATCAACTGGTTAGAAATAAATCCTAATCTTAATTTATTACGAGTGCGCACTTTAAACTCATAAACGTTTATTAATTTAATATGCATTTTGCGGAATCACCCGCTATGGAATCACCCACATACACACTAAATTAATGAAACGCCCGAAAAGGACAGGCGTGCCCATCAACTTCTCGCACAAAGAATCCTCTTTGTGTATGAGCCCCGGTCATCTAAGTTTACGGAATCCACCGTAAAACCTCACGGAATCCACCGTGGAATATGCCTCCTGGCATCATACCCCCGGGGTGGGATAGCAATTGACCTCAATTGCTATTAGCTCAATGTGGAGCTAACAGAGTGGGGAAAGCATTTAAGTCTCTAGCGTGCATCCATTGTGCTTCCTCTACAGGATGGTTCTTAAATTTTACTAGATATCTAGAATATCTTCGGCCAGTTCTAGTGGTCATGTAGTCAGTGTCTATGATGGCTTCTGGTTCAAGTATTTCAGTCTCTTCCTCTAATAAAGGTGGGTTTTCATAAACAGGGTGGATAGGTAATTGGCCTCTAAATGGTCTCAATAAACTAATGTGAAATGTATTATGAATTTTCCAATGAGATGGCAATTCTAATTTGAATGCATTATCATTAATCTTATGAATGATTCTAAATGGTCCATAGAATCTAGGAGCTAATTTGACAACTGGATGTCTATCTACACTTTGCAGTCTATGCTTTTCTATTCTAAGCCAAACATAATCATCAACTTTGAAATTCATAGCTTGTCTTTTCTTGTTGGCTTGTTTGGTATATGATTGTTGGGCTTTAGCAATCATATCCTTAACCTCATCAAAAATATTGTTATGCATAGTAGCAATATCATCAGCACTCTGAATTCTATTAGACAAAGATGCAACAGGTGTAGATAATCTATATCCATAAATGACTTCAAAAGGTGCTTTCTTTGTAGATGTGTGCGGTGTATTGTTATATGCAAACTATAATAAATGCAAATGAGTATCCCATGTCTGAGGTTTGGAGATAGTATATGCACGTAAAAGATCTAGAATGGTGCTGTTTGTGGCTTCTGTTTGTCCATTTGCTTCTGGATGAAATGCAGATGAGAAATCAATTTTTGTGCCTAGATTTGCAAACAGTGTAATCCAAAAATTGTTACAAAATCTAGAATCACGATCTGAAATGATAACTTTTGGCAATCCATGGTTAGTAAAAACAATTTTCAAAAATAAATGTGCTGCTTGTGATGCTGTTAAAGTTTTCTTACATGCAATGAAATATGCTTGCTTACTAAATCTATCTACAATTGTCCAAATCATGTCATGGTTAGATTTAGTATTTGGTAAACCAGTAATGAAATCCATAGAAATATGTTCCCAAGGTTTAGATGGAATAGACAAAGGCATTAATAATCCATACTGTTTACCATGATGTCTCTTTATTCTTTGACAAATCAAACATTCAGAAACGAAATTAGATACATCTGCATCCATATGCGGCCAATAAAAATCTTCAGTTAACATGCGTAATGTAGATATGATACCTCTATGACCTTGATATGGGGGACAATGAATTTCATTCAAAACAAAAGATCGGAATGGAATAGTAACACACAGTCTCTTTTCAAAAAACATAAATCCATCATTATAGGACAATGAATCAACAGGAATGAAATTATTTTGAACTAATTTTTGCCAATCAGAATGAAAAGTAATATCCTGGTGATATGTGTCTTTCATAGCAATCAAAGAATCAAAAGATATGATAGAAATATTATGAATTGCAGGTCTTCTACTCAATGCAT
This sequence comes from Lygodium microphyllum, assembly GCF_053477565.2. NCBI lineage: Eukaryota > Viridiplantae > Streptophyta > Polypodiopsida > Schizaeales > Lygodiaceae > Lygodium > Lygodium microphyllum. The sequence continues at coordinate 42,785,776 of NC_141140.1, read as the reverse complement.
CAGCAACTACATTTTCTTTTCCAGGTTGGTATTGAATGATAGGATGAAAACTTTGAATGAAGGAAGCCCATTTGATATGACGGTCAGAAATTTGGGGTTGGCTAAGTAGATGTCTAATGCTTTGCTGGTCGGTCTTTATCATGAATTCTGAACCCATTAAATAATGCTTCCATTGTTTTAATGCTTGTACAACTGCTAATAGTTCTTTGTCATAAGTGGAATATTTGAGCTCAGAGGGTTTCATCTTAGAACTAGAATATGCTATTGGATGATTGTCTTGCATTAGTACGGCTCCTATTCCTGATCCGCTAGCATCGGTCACAACTAGAAAGAATGGTCTATTAAAGTCAGGAAATTGTAGAACAGGGACATTGGTTAATGCACGTTTCAGTAAGTCAAAGGATTTCTGCTGAGTTTCAGTCCATTGATAAGCAATTCCTTTCTTAAGAAGTTTTGTTAATGGTAAAGCAAGTAATGAAAAATTACGTACAAACTTCCTATAGAAACTAGCAAGACCAAGGAATGAGCGTAATTCATGCACATTTTTAGGAACAGGCCAATGCAATATTGCATCAATTTTCTTAGGATCAACTTTAATTCCTTCTTTTGATACAATATGACCTAAATATTCTATTTCTGTCTTAAAGAATTCACTCTTTTCAGGATTTGCAAACAATTGATTTTCTTTCAGTAATTGAAAAACTAATGATAAATGCTCATAATGCTCTTTTTCACTTTGACTAAACACCAAAATATCATCAAAGAAAACAATCACACAATACTGATATTTCAGAAAGATACGGTTCATCATTCTACTGAAAGTAGCAGGTGCATTAGTTAATCCGAATGGCATGACTAAGAATTCGTAATGGCCAAACTGTGTTCTGAATGCAGTCTTAAATATGTCGGATCTATCTAGGCTCACCTGATGATATCCAGACTTAAGGTCAATTTTACTAAATATAGAATATCCTTGCAGTTTGTCCATAAGGTCATCAACTCTAGGTATAGGATACCTATTCTTTACAGTGATCTTATTTAATGCTCGGTAGTCAATACACATACGATAGGTATTATTCTTTTTCTTGACTAAGAGTACAGGTGCACCGAATGGAGAACTGCTAGGTCGAATTAATCCTCTATTTAGTAATTCTTCAACTTGACTCTGGATTTCTTTTTGCTCTATTTGATTGTGCCTATATGGTGCTTTGCAAGGTGGTTGTGTGCCAGGAATTAAATCAATCTTATGGTCTTCTGGACGTGAAGGTGGTAAACATGGTGGTAGGTCTTCTGCAAAACAGTCCTTAAAATATGCAAGAAATTCCTTATGCCTAGGGTGCATATGATTTTCCTTTGCGTGCAATTCATTCACCCAAATGAGATATGATTTAGTACTCTTGCGTAATGCACGTTTTGCTTGAGTATGCGAAAGCAGTGGAAAAATGTTAAATGCATGCATACCATATAATGTAATAGATTTTCCTTGAAAATTAATATTCATTGTGTGCGTGGAATAATCTATATTTGGATTATGTTGGTGTCTCCAAGGCATTCCTAAAATAATGTCGCTTGACTGTAATGGGACAACTAAGAAATTTCTTCTTTCAATATATGAACCAATTTGAATCTCTAAATCTTGTACTTCTTGTGTGCCATTGTACCTAGTGCCTAAAAATGCAGCTTTTATGCGATAATGCGTAGGTACTGTATGTAATTTCAATTCCTTTACCAATTTTGCTGAAATAAAGTCATGAGTACTACCGTCATCATGCAAGATAGTTCTTTCCTTTCCATGCACCGTACATTTCATAGTCAACAATGAATGTGGAGTAGGCATACCTGGTAAAGTGTCGGAAGTAGTAGTAGGATCATCCTCATCTTCAGTGAAATCTGGCATATCCTCATGTTCGTCTTCGTCCATGGCTCCAAGATAGTTGATATGTGCTGGTGGCTTCTTTGAATGACAATTTGCTACGAGATGTCCTGGCTGGTGACACTTATAACATACTATTGGCTTGGCTTTGGTTACATTATTTGCAATGGCTGGAAGTGTGGGTACATTTGGATTTGCTTGTGGAATAGGCTTAGGATTTGGATTGGCAGTGGATGGTAATGCAGGTGGTTTAGCCCAATTCTTGCGGAAAGATGGTGATGAGAAACGACCTGGATTCAACCTTCTAAAATTGGAATTGAATTGTTTAGATCCATAATTACCGTTGGCTTGGAATTGCTGTGGTCGTTTGTCTCTTCCGCGTAACTTATCTTCAGTGTCGTGAGCTAGTGAGACGGCATCTTCAAGGGTAGCAGGCTTGAACATGTTCACTTCAGTGTAGTAATGTCCAAGAAGTCCAGACATATACTTCCGCTTATGTGTCGTCTCTGGTACGTCTTCAAGCATGCGTAGCTGTAGGAGTGCATTCCAAAAACGCTCTGTATACTGTGGAATAGGCTCACGATCCCGTTGTTGAAGTAAATCCCATTGCTTGATAGCCTTCTCATGAAATTGTGGTGGAAGGAAATTCTGCATGAACTTCTTCTTGAAATCTTCCCAAGTAGCAGGACATTCTATGCTCTTGCGTACTACAGTCCACCAAAGTGATGCTCTGTCTATCAGATGATTAGTAACACACTTGATTTTATCTTTTTCTGGATAAGTTTCCTCATGGAAATAGTCATCAAACTGGCTAATGAATGATAAAACAGTCTTTCCTTCTCGTATGCCATTGAAAGTGCGAAATTTGAAACTTCGTTTACTTATCTTGGATTCCTTGCGAATGGTTTGTGCTTCAAGAGTGGCGTCGATGGTACGTCGAATCAAACCTTCAGCTTGAGGTTCTTCTTTATCGGTAGATGCTCTTTGTAATTTTGTCAATTGCGCTTGCAATGCTTGCCTAGCCCTTCGCTCTTCTTCCAATTGTAACATGATTAGATCCAGCTTTTGTTCCATGGTAGGCTCAGGTAGGTCGTCTTCAGTCATAAGATCATCCATATGTGGGGTAGTCATCCTGTAAAACTCAATAAACCTTTCTCACTCAAAATCAGGTTAGCGGGATGAGCGTAGCTCAAATTCGATGTTACAAGGCTATATATTTTTGGGTATTTCTTTCTCAATTTTCAAAAAATCTGCAATATTTCCGTCTTTGTTTGCTGAAAGTACTTCAACGAACTTGTAGATAGGTAGAACACCTTGCCACGAACAACTTTCCAGTTCAGAGTTTTTGCATAGGAACAAGTCTTCTAGGAGTTTTAAGCACTAGTCAGTTCTGACTCCAGTTGACTAGTCTGACTTGCAGAGTTGCAGACTTAGCCGACTTACAGAGTTGCAGACTTGCAGAAGTTAGGGAACTTGTAGAACTTGATTACTGTTGACTTGCAGAACTTGACTTTTGCGGTGTAGGACCTAGAGTTTGTGGACTTGTTTGCCTTGTCTGACTTGAGAGTAACTTGGCTTGACTTAAGTGATTAAGCTTAATAGCTTAATCTTCAGTCGTCGTCAAATTTCGTGGGGGGGGGGCCGTTTTTTCTCCGCGCGAAAAAATCAGAAGGGTCTTCTGATATCACGGCTGAAATTTATGAAGCTTGAAGCTTTTTAAAAGCTTCTAAGCTTAAGATTAAGCCTTGATGAAGCAATTAACTTGAATATGAAGGAAGCTTATCTCTGGTTTTTCCACGACTTGATGAAGGAGATGGATGCGTGGTCCTCCGCTTGCAGAGCCTGGTCCTTCGCGATCTGACAGTAGAAACAGAGGTTCTTGATCGCCAAAAGTCTGCCTGTATCGACGATTCGCGACGAGATTGACTGTAGAGCCCGATCGTTCCTGGAGCTCCGCCTTCGCCCGAGATTGGTAGCGATTGGAAGCTCTTGATCTCAGCTCCGCTCTGATACCACTGGTGCGCAGATCGGACGCAGAATGCTCACGTAGTGAATCCCGGAAGGTCCCCAAGAACAATGAACTCTACCTTTTTGCACAAAAAACAATGTAAAAGCATGCACGACAAGAAGCAAGAGACCAATTGGGTTCAATCTCCCCCCATGCCTTGTGTGAGCGCTTCACAAAGCATGTATTTTATGTATATTTCCATCTTCATGCTCAATAATAGCCCAATTTACAAAAATATGACAAGCTTTTAGCTTTTGAGTTTGCTTTCTACAAAAATAAGAAAATAAAGCTAATGGACGGTGCCCATAGAGTCTTGCACGCCCAATCTCAATGTCCAAAATAGAAATAACATATCCGTGCGCATAGGCGCATACAAAATAATTATCAATAATCGATGTCTCAATAGACATAACAAAATATAGGCGTGGCGCCTATCAAAATATAATCCAAAGGTCGAATACTCGCTAAACTCCAATGCTTTCCTTCGCCACTGCTGGTATCTCTACACATCAACTGAAGCATTCACAATCGTTAGTAAAATAATACAATTAAACCGACAAAAGTGAATACCTAGCAGTCTTCAACTACATAAATAAATCAACTGGTTAGAAATAAATCCTAACCTTAATTTATTACGAGTGCGCACTCTAAACTCATAAACATTTATTAATTTAATATGCATTTTGCGGAATCACCCGCTATGGAATCACCCACGTACACACTAAATTAATGAAACACCCAAAAAGGACAGGCGTCCCCATCAACTTCTCGCACAAAGAATCCTCTTTGTGTATGAGCCCCGGTCATCTAAGTTTACAGAATCCACCGTAAAACCTCACGGAATCCACCGTGGAATATGCCTCCTGGCATCAACTATTAGCAGTTGTACAAGCATTAAGACAACGGAAACACTACTTAATGGGTTCAGAATTTATGATTAAGACCGATCAGCAAAGTATTAGACATTTACTTAGCCAACCTCAAATCTCTGACCGACATATCAAATGGGCATCTTTTATCTAGAGTTTTCATCCTATCATTCAATACCAACCGGGAAAAGAAAATGTAGTGGCTGATGCATTAAGTAGAAGACCTGCCATTCATAATATTTCTGTTATATCTTTTGATTCTTTGATTGCTATGAAAGATACTTATCATCAGGATATTACTTTTCATGTTGATTGGAATAAATTAGTTCAAAATAACTTGATTCCTATTGATTCATTGTCATATAATGATGGATTTATGTTTTATGAAAAGAGATTGTGTGTTACAATTCCATTCCGATCTTTTGTTTTGAATGAAATTCATTGTCCCCCATATCAAGGTCATAGAGGTATTATATCTACTTTATGTACATTAACTGAAGATTTTTATTGGCCGCATATGGACACTGATGTATCTAACTTTGTTTCTGAATGTTTGATTTGTCAAAGAGTTAAGAGACATCATGGTAAACAGTATGGATTACTTATGCCTTTGTCTATTCCATCTAAACCATGGGAAAAAATTTCTATGGATTTTATTACTGGTTTATCTAATACTAAATCTAACCATGATATGATTTGGACAATAGTAGATAGATTTAGTAAACAATCATATTTCATTCCATGTAAGAAAACTTTAACAGTATCACAGGCAGCACAATTGTTTTTTAAAACTATTTTCACTAACCATGGATTGCCAAAAGTTATTATTTCAGATCGTGATTCTAGATTTTGTAACAACTTTTGGATTACTCTGTTTGCTAACCTAGGCACAAAGATTGATTTCTCATCTGCATTTCATCCTGGAACTAATGGACAAACAGAAACCACTAATAGCACTATTCTAGATCTTTTACGTGCTTATACTATTTCTAAACCTCAGACATGGGATACACATTTGCATTTATTACAATTTGCATATAACAATACACCACACACATCTACAAAGAAAGCACCGTTTGAAGTGATTTATGGTTATAGATTATCTATACCTGTTGCATCTTTGTCAAATAGAATTCAGAGTGCTGATGATATTGCTAGTATGCATAATACTATTTTTGATGAGGTTAAAGATATGATTGCCAAAGCCCAGCAATCATATACCAAACAAGCCAATAAGAAAAGACAAGCAATGAATTTCAAAGTTGATGACTATGTTTGGTTGAGAATAGAAAAACGTAGACTACAAAGTGTAGATAGACACCCAGTTGTGAAATTAGCCCCTAGATTCTATGGACCATTTAGAATCATTCATAAAATAAATGACAATGCATTCAAGTTAGAATTACCACCTCACTGGAAAATTCACAACACATTTCATATTAGTTTATTAAGACCATTTAGAGGCCAATTACCTGTACACCCTGTTTATGAAAACCCACCTTTGTTAGAGGAAGAGTCTGAAATACTTGAACCAGAAGCTATCATAGACACTGACTTTATGACCACTAGAACTGGCCGAAGATATTCTAGATATCTAGTTCCTGTAGAGGAAGCACAATGGATGCACGCTAGAGACTTAAATGCTTTCCCCACTCTGTTAGCTCCACATTGAGCTAATAGAAATTGAGGTCAATTGCTATCCCACCCCGGGGGTATGATGCCAAGAGGCATATTTCACGGTGGATTCCGTGCCACGGTGGATTCCGTGAGGTTTTACGGTGGATTCCGTAACCTTTGATGATCGGGGCTCATACACAAAGTGGATTCTTTGTGCGAGAAGTTGATGGGGACACCTATCCTTTTCGGGCATTTCATTAATTTAGTGTGTACATGGGTGATTCCATAGCGGGTGATTCCGCAAAATGCATATTAAATTAATAAACGTTTATGAGTTTAGAGTGCACACTCGTAATAAATTAAGGTTAGGATCTATTTCTAACCAGTTGATTTATTTATGTAGCTGAAGACTGCTAGGTATTCACTTTTGTCGGTTTAATTGTATTATTTTACTAACGATTGTGAATGCTTTAGTTGATGTGTAGAGATAGCAGCAGTGGCGGAGGAAAGCATTGGAGGATAACGAGTATTCGATTTATTGATTATATTTTGATGGGCGTATACCTTAGGCATGGCGCCTATATTTTGTCACGCCTATTTATTGAGGCGTCGGATATTTATTATTATTTTGTATGCGCATGGGCGCACGATTATGTTATTTCTATTTGGACATTGTATTGGGCGTGCCAGACTCTTTGGGCACCGTCCATTAGCTTTATTCCTATTTTTGTGTTAAAGCAAACTCAAAAGCTAAAAGCTTGCTATTTTTTAATTTGGGCTATTATTTGAGCTTGAAGATGAATAATACATAAAATACATGCTTTGTGGAGCGCACACACAAGGCATGGGGGGAAGATTGCACCCAATTGGTCTCTTGCTCTTGTCGTTCATGCTTTTTACCTTGTAATTTGTGCAAAAAGTAGAGTTCTATTGTTCTTGGGGGCCTTCCGGCATTCACTACGCGAGCGTACAGCATCCGATATGCGCATCATTATGGATCTTTATAGATGGGGATAATGCCAATCGATATGCCAAGTCTCCCACTCTCTTGATAATCCGGTATGGTCCATAGAACCTGTGTGCGAACTTATTGCTAGACCCATCTTTAAGGGAGGCATATCTAGACTTAGGCACTTTCAAGAGCACCAAATTCCCTTCTTGGAACTCCACATCCCGTCTTTTGTTATCAACATAAAGCTTCATTTGGTCTTGGGCTCTCTTCAAGTTAGCTTTACACTACTAAAGCAAGGCCTGCATTCTCTCCAATTCTTCCTTGCTTTGTGGATTTATTTTATCATTGAGGATAACCACAGGAAGGGGCACCTTGTAGCCACACAAGGCCTCGAAAGGTGAAACTCCAATGCTAGCATGTGTAGAGTTATTATAGGCAAACTCTGCCAAGTGTAACCATGAGTCCCAAGCATGCTGCACATCATGACAGAAATGCCTCAAGTAAGTTTCTAGCCATTTGTTAACCCTTTCTGTTTGATCATCTGTCTGTGGATGGTAAGCAGTGGAAGGGGCTAACTGAGTGCCCATAGAGCTGAAAACTACCTGCCAAAAGTTACTCATAAACTTAGCATCTTGGTCATGCACAATGACCTGTGGTAAGCCATGTAATTTCAAAACATATTCCATGAATTGGCTGGCTACTTGAGAAGCATTATACTGAGTCTTTGTGTGAATAAAATGGGCTGCCTTTGTGAGTCTGTCCACAACTACATAGATGCTGTCCCAACCTTTCTTGGTCATCGTAGGCCAGTAATGAAGTCCATAGTGATGTGTGTCCACTTTCCTTCAGGCCTAGGCAATGGCTGAAGTAAACCAGCTGGTTCTAAGGTACTGTCCTTGTTTTGCCGACAAGGCACGCAGCCCAAGACAAAGTCTTTCACATCTTTCTAAAGGCCCTTCCAGTAAAAGATTTTAGCAAATTTTTCATAGGTCTTAAAGACTCCCAAATGACCAGCTATAGGGGTTGATTGAATCTCCTGCATGATTTTGTGCTTGAATGGGGAGGTATGAGGGATGGCGATTCGGCCATTATGCCATAAAAGTCCATTTCTCAGCTGATACGAAGAGTTTTCCACACATTGTCCTTGCTGTAATTTCTGAAATACATTGCTGAAATTAGCGTCTAACAGTAAGCCTCCTGAAGCTCATGTATCCAATCACTATGTAACGCCATGATGCCCACATCCTAGACAGGGTATCAGCTACTACATTGTCCTTTCCACGAGTGTGGGTGATGTCAAAGTCATAGTTCTGTAAAGTGGCTATCCATCTCCTCTACTTCGGAGTCAGATTCGACTGAGACAAGAAGTACTTGAGTACTCTATGGTCGCTTTTCACTCTAAATCGGCTGCCATACAAATAGTGATGCCATTTCTTGATGGCATGAAGGATGGCCAGTATTTCTTGATCATAAACATTCATAACCCTCTCATTTTCACCCAGTTTTCGACTCTCCAAAGCTATGACCCCATGTTCTTGCAGCAAGATTGCACCAATTCCTCTCCCACTAGCATCACACTAAATGGTGAATTCCCTAGAAAAATTAGGGCATACCAAGATAGGGTTTGAAGTAAGCAAATCTTTCAGCTAATTAAATCTTCTATCTGCCAGTGCATCCCAGAAAAATGCTTCTTTCTTCAACCTATTAGTGAGAGGGGCTGCAATAGTGGCATAGTGCCAAATGAATCTGTGGTAAAATGAGGAGAGACCCAAGAATCCTCTCAAAGAGGTAATATTTGTAGGTGTGGGCCAATCTCTGACATACTGCACTTTCTTTGGGTCAGCTCTAATGCCTGTCTCACTGACAATGTGTCCCAAGTACTCAACCTCAGTCTGCATGAACGAACACTTTGTCTCCTTAGCAAAGAGTCTATGCTTTCTAAGTATATAAAATATGTGCCTCATGTGCATAAGGTGAGCTTCCTTTGAGCGACTATAAATGAGGATGTCATCGAAAAATACCAATATAATACCATATTGGGGAATATGGGAATTTCCCATAAGTTTGGGACACGTGGTCAAATCTTTGGATTTGTCATAACTTGAACACTATAACTCCAAATCAAACGCTCTATAGCTCAATAGATTCCATTTTTCAAGTGCTTTCCAATGATAGGTCACATCATATGGTTTTGAGAAACTTATGGGCATGTTATCCGGGTACCACCTTTTTAGTATTCAAAAAATGGGAATTGAGAGATTCCCAAACTCACTAATATTGTGTTATATAAATTTGAATAAGTAAGGCTGAAGTATTTTGTTCATGAGGCTCTGAAACGTGGCTGGTGCATTAGTCAAGCAAAAGGGCATGATGAAGAAGTGATAGAGCCCATGATCAATCCTAAATGCAGTCTTTATCTCATCCCCTTCACGCATGCGATTCTGATGGTAGCCGGATTTCAAATCAATCTTTGTGAAATACTTGGCTCCCTTCAACACATCTAACAGGTCATCCACCCTAGGAATAAGGTATCTATTCTTGATAGTTATCTTATTCAAATCTCTGTAATCAATGCACATCCTGAAAGTGCCATCTTTCTTTTTGACCAGCAAGACAGGTGATGCAAAAGGGGATGAGCTAGGTTCAATGAATCCCATATCTACTAAATCTTTGACTTGCTTGGCCACTTCTTCTCTTTCACATTTGGACAACCTGTAAGGGGGTTTATTGACCGGCTTGGAATGGGGCTCCAAATCAATGTGATGATCAACCGCTCTCTTGGGAGGTAATGTTGTAGGTAACTGAAACAAGTCACCATACTCCGCACGTAGAGCCTTAAGGGCTGAATTATCATGCATTTTCCAGGACTGATCTGCATTTTCCTTGTTTAATTGCAGCATAAAAATCTGGGAGCACTTCTTGAACTCTTTCTTGAGTTGTTTGGCTATAATAAGATGAAATTCACTGATGTTTTTAATTCCTTGCAGGTGAACAAGCTATCCAGCCCTGAAAAACTGCATGTATAGCAATGAAAAATCCATGGAAATGGTGCCCAAAGTTTTTAGCCAATCGCAGCCCAACACAATGTCTATTGGCCCCATATTGAGTACAATCAAATCCACTTTCTGCTCATAATTTTTAACAAGCTTAATAGGTACAGCTGGGCATATATGAGTACTAATTTCCTCACTCCCATTGGCCACTTGCACCCTCATTGGTTGCTGTAAATCAGAGACAACATTTCAGCCTATCCATGATTGCTCTATTTATGAAACTGTGTGTGCTACCACTATCTACCAAGACAAATACATCTTTCCCATGAATCTTGCCTTGAAGATGAAGAGTGTTGGGGCTCTTAGATCCTGTCCAAGCATCCAAGGAGATGGTACAAACAGTGGCAGCAACATGTGAATCATTCTTATCACCCATATTTACATCTACATGACCGCCGGGGTCAAATGGGAAGGTGTCAGCCGGGTCAAAGAGATCTTCTTGCCCACATTCCTCTTCAACCTCATCATTTTCGGCCATGATTGCAAAGGCACTAGCATCCTCATGATCCTCATCAAATTAATCAAAGACTAACATGCTATGTACCCTTGCTTTTGCATTCCTATAAGCACATTTAGATGCATGCTCAGCTGTATACTTTTCCCCGCATTTAAAACAAATTCTTTTTTCTTTCCTCTCTTTGTAAAGGTCAATCGAGATAGGGCATTGACCACCAAAAGCTGAAGCATTTTTCCCCTTGCTGTGCCCTTGTCTATATTCTGCTCTTCCTTGGTTTGCAGTCCTGAAATTACTATTTTGCCTAGAGGCATTAAAGATGGGGTATGTGGGGATCTTTGGTGTGCTGAATGGCATATTTCCACCACCATAACCTGCTCCAAACTACCTGGGTCTTACAGCTGCCCATGCTGAAATGAAGCATCTCGGCGGTACTTACAAGAGTACCTCTCAGCCAACTCAATAGCTTTGAACAAATCTGATGGGCTTTGGGCTGAAACATCAGCCGAGAGTTGGGGATCCAAACCATAAATGTACTTATGAAGCTTTGCATCGTCACTAATGGACTCAACATACATTGTGAGATTGAGGAATTGGTTTGTCTTGTCACACACCATCATCCCACGTTGCTCTAAACCATACCATTGCCTTGCAAGTTTCTCCTTCTCAATCAGAGATACAAAGACTTGAATCATAAGGGCTTTGAATGCATCCCATGTGTCAAATGTACCACCACCAAATGTGGGCAAAGCTCTCCAAGTGTATCTTGGCAAAGTGTATCTTTTGATCGTCATTTCTTGGCATTATGTCAAAGTAGTCTTTAAGCTTTGCGATCCATTCTTATAATTCAGCCGGGGAGGATGACTGGCCATTGAACTTTGAGAAAATGATCTTGTCTCTCAACTCCCTTTCATGGTTGGGGGGTTGTCCCATATACCCAAAGTGGGGCTAATCCATTGGGCTGCCAAGAAATGACCCATTGTTTGAGTGATTCCTTCCAAAAGATGGATGAGCACGTATAGGTGGCATGGGCGTGGTTGGTGGGCTGATAATTACTTCTTATCCCATTGTTTGTGGGCTCCTCATGCCTTTTGAGGGCTTTCCTTTCTCAAAGATGATGTTGGGAATGCCCATTCTTCCCAAAATACCTTGGGTACTTGCATAGGCTGCATTCACGGATGGGATGGTTACTCTTTTAGCTTGCATGCTTAGTCTATCCTCTTTTTCCTTGCCTTTCATTTGGGACTCCATCCACATTGAGAACTTGGCTGCAAGTGCTTCCATGGTAGAGGTCATTTGGCACATCTCCATCACCATTTGAGCTTGACCTTCCATTATTTCCCTATGCCTCTTCGCATGTCTAGTCTCATGTGAACTGAGGGTATGATTGAGTGTACTAAGACTTTCCATGGAGTGAGAGAGGTCTTCCTCTTTAACCTCAAAGTTGGTGTTATCCCTCAGGGTGCGCGCATCCCTTATCTGTTGTTGCTGAACATCTTCATTTGCTTTGTTTTTCCCCCTGTTACCTGCCATGTCTAGGTGCAGTCCCGTGAGACCACCTGTCACTGTTTTGGCTATAACTAGAGCTAGACAACTCCGATTGACTTAATTTTTTGTTCAAAATGGAGGTAGTGATGCCTTCTTTAAGACGATCATATGCACCCATTCTGAGGTTTTATACAAAAAATTTAATAATAAAAAATGTGGGACTGTTCTGTGCAGTCCAGCACCTTGCCCACACCTAGGAAAGGCCTGTTTTGGGCTGTAGGTATTTGGTATGCTCCAAGTGGGTATCCAAAACTGAATGGAGTTCTTGGCAAGGCCTGAAGGTACTCTCCAAGGTCATCACCTCAATTCTTGGGAGTGGCAATACCTCTGCAAATGCAAGCAATTTCACCAGCACTCTGAAACAGTCACACGAGGGCTGAAATTGGGTTCTCCTTCTATTGCACTATGGGATTCACTGTTTGTTGGGTATCATGCATCACTCGAGCACCCCTTAGCATTTTTGGCATCACTTCAGCATTACTGAGCACAAGAATAAGCATTCCCATGACCATATCAACAAGATAGGCTCTCATACATGCATAATCACTGCCATTAATGCATATATGGTTGAATAGGTGTATCCAATGATACATACATCCATCTTCAACCCAAGTAAGGCAATTCATTTCCATACATCACTACATACATAGCTCTATGTGTATCTAAAGATACATTTTCTTGGGTACATCCATACATCCCATGCACACAAGAGTGTGTCATGTTATAGTCATCAAAATTCCATTATGCCAAGTCGATTTCTCAATTTTCCAAGAAGTACCTGCACCTGCAAACGAGTTTTGGGCTCCGGATCACCGGGAGGTGTGCAAAGTTCCCCCGGGGCCGGGTTGTGCACCCCTTCAAGGTCTTTGATGGCAAGGGGGGGTCACCCCTCTTTTGTCTTGCCACCTCGCTTGGCATCAAGCTTTTCCTCACCCAGAATATACATGGCAGACATTTATTAATTAAACACCCAGCATAAGATGCATTTTAGGAATGGAAATTTTGGGTTTTTCATGAAGTGCATGGAATTGGAATGGGGAATAGGGATAGAGAGCTTACCGATAGTGACTCACTGCCTACTCACCCTTATACAATGGCTTTCTTAATTAATTCTTGGCTCAGCCAATTCACAAGAAGCCAAACGGGTTATGGGTAAGCAAAATATAATCTCAGTGCCATAAGATCTAATGAGAATGACTGAGATTAATATTCAGCATGCATACAATGTTTGGGACTCCTATTACCTACTTAAACTCATGCATCCTCTCAAACAAGTGGATAGGATTCAACAAGAGGCTTAATGGGATAGAATGAGAGCCAAGAATCAGTTACCTTGAGTTGTTTGATGAAGAAGGCATCCACTAATGCCACTTCAGTCCTTCATCATGAGAGCTCCAATTTGATCCTTCATGCGGGCAGTTTTCAACAATTGGTGTCCCATCATCCAAGCAAGCAGACAAAGCTTATGGAGTTGACTTCTATTGCATTAAGTACAGATTTTTGGGGCCACTCTTCAACAATTGGTGTCCCATTAGCTCACATTGGTGTACCAGAACTGGCTGAGGCTTTCCTATTGTGGAGTAGCCTGTGGAGCGCCCTCCATTAGAGGAACTCCATGGCAAGGCATTACCAGTCCATGCTACGAGTAGATCAATTGAATGCTATAATACTCTGGGAAAGTCTTGCATGTTCAATTCTGGCACGGATGATGGACTTGGATTCAAAGGTCTGATGATTGGGCACAGCAAGCACAAAGCTTGTGAGCTTTCAGAGTTTGATGCATTCTTGACAACAACCATGCATAGGACAAGATTGATTGTCAATGCTTTAGATTTCCTCTTTGCCCCAGTTTGCACTATGCAAAGGAGCTTGAGAACCTCAGGAAAGAGGATCTCGAGAGCTAGAGAACCATCATTCGTGAAGAGTTTGTGCATATAAATGTAGAGTATTTCTACAAATCTGAAGCCTGATCATGCGCTAACAGCTGAAGAGAATCAACATGGAGATCTACTGAACAAGTGTCTTTCCCTTAGTGGCAGGATGGACATGAGGATGATTGAGAAGGCTTTGTGTAGAGGTTTAGATAGGCAAAATCAGGCCCTCTGTAGAGGTTCCACGGGTTCTCTTATGCCAAAGCTAATATTTGGAGAGTAGAATGCTATTTGTTCTCCTGTGTAGCAATGTCTGAGAACCATTAGCAAGGGTTTTAGCTTCAAATATTTGTGATGAGGGAGACTGCTAGGACAGTGCAAGCTCTGTGGATCTTGTAGGCCGCTCACATGGCTTGAAACTTGCCAAAATGGTGCTCTACATCTTGTATATGATGTTTAGGATCCCTTACACAAGCCATTGCTCCAGGAAGATAAAGATCTTGAATGAAAAAATGAAGTTACTGGCATAGGTCTGCCATGGAAGCTTGAAAGAGAGCTTGGAAAGAGGAAAGGAAAGGCTTCTCTTCAAAAGTAACCCTAACTTAAGCCTTCCCTATAACTGCTGTTACCACTCTTTTCACCAAAATACCTTCAAAATTGGCCTGGAGTTGCAAAACGAGCTGCCATCTTTGCATTTCTGCCTCCATTTTTGGTCCAAGCTCCATTTAAGACTCCAAGAAAGGCTGCCATGGTCTATGTGGTCTTCAAGAAAACTGCTATTAATGCTCTTGCCTGCAGTCCTTGTGGTCTAGAGATCTTTGGAAACTCCCCTACTGCTCGCTGTACCTGTGTACCTGTGACTCAAAATTCCATGTGACTATAAAGTTGTAACTAGGTAAAATGAGGGACTAACTAGGACCAAGAACCTAGGCTCTGATGCCAATTGTCAAAGAGAGGAACTGGGAGAGAGAAAGAGGAGAGAGAATACTGCAGAGAGAAGAAGAAGAGTAGAAGAGAGAGAAAGATAGTTATGAGGAGAGAGAAAGACTAGAAATAGAGAGAGAAAGACTAGAAGATAGGGAAGGAAGACATGGAAGCTTGGAGAGCAAGGTGAAGGAGAAATAAGACTTGTATATTTATTTGATGATAAAAAATTAAGTCTCTCTCACCTTATATACCAGCCAGTGTGGCTAGTATTTCCCCGTTATTAAATCCCCCTCTCTTACAAGATGTATGCGATTCTTACTCTTTTTTTCTAAACAAGTTTTGAGATTCGATACTTTAAAAAATATAATATAATAATAACCATGTAATAAATATTTCTCATAAAGTGAGTTATTGTTCTCCACTTCTCTCATCCAAAGAAAAGCTACAAATCCAAAGGTTTTACTATCCAAGGTCCATATGTGATGTGAATATATCAATTTTATCATATTTGGAGCCCTAAGAGGAACACCAAGAAAATGGAGAATCTAATGCAAGAAAATCCATCTTGTATCATCAACAAGTATTTTCTTCATATTTTATCTCACCATAACAAGGAAAATAACACCAATATTCTCAAATCTTAATGCAACTTATTCTCCCACGGCTTTAGCTTGAACAAAATCGATTATACTCTTCATATTCTCCATAGAATTCATAAAAAGAATAAGAGAATACAAAGTAATGCTCCACTTTCAATGGAAATAATCACATAGCATTCATATGCAATAGTTTCATAGTCTTCATAGTCTCTCTCACAATCTCGCACTCATAGATACATTATTTTGCATAGATTTGTCTATCTCTCACACACACATTATGTCTCACGTGCTCTCTCTCAATAGTACAATGGAATGATCAAGAATCATCATCCACAACCCCTCTTTGGTATTCATGGGCTGAAGCTTAATTTGTGATCCTCTTCTTTAATATTGGTAAAACATGGGCCGTTCTTGGTTCTAATGAGTGACTACATGCTAATACTCTTTGTAAGAAAAAGAAAGAATAATGGTCAAAAAGTGACCTCTGACATGAGTTAATGTCCTTAGGCATTTAATGGCTGACCTCTTAAATGAATAATAAATTCTCTCATTAATCATGTCCAAATGGTCAAATTTGGAGGGTTCATTATTTTAAAACCTTAACTAATTAGTAACTTAATCATTTTCTTACAAGTGCCGTTTTTGAAACGTTTTTGGCCCTAATGCCATGTAAAAAGTATTGCAGTTGGGCAACAAGTGAAATAGGAATAGAGGTTTATAATTTGCGAAACACCCCTTTCAGTTTCTTGGCATACACTCAAGCATTCTCATGGGGCTCTTGACATGTCACATTTAGAACACACAACCAACTCTCTGACATCTTTTGGCATTGTTATGTGAACTTTCTGCCTCTTCTTCTTAGCCTAAAATAGGGTATTTCAGGACTGAAACCTATAAACATAGATTCTTCTTCAGCTACAATCAATGCAAGTACAACCTAGACTTGTAATTCCCTCTACATAGTATCTTACTTCCTCTTCATTCAAGGGAGGTTTCAAAGAAGTCTTTTGGTGATTTCTTGCCATGATTTGGAATTAATTTTGGCTGTCCATAATAGTTAATCCATAAGCTGAAGCTTTTATTCAACTGATTTATTAATGTTACATTGATCTAAGTCATGAATCTCATGATCTTTTTATGAAAAACAAGCAACAGTGATGCTAGTTCCATAACCTTGAATTGTTCAAAGGCTAATATAGGTAGCATTTATCTTGAACCTCTATCTTCATTGTACTAATTAGTTGATATGATAAAGTGTCTTGAAGATCTTCTTCATGCCTAGGCTGAAATAGGCAGCTATTTTCATAGGCAAGGAAGGGCAAGGCTCTTCTCGTATCAATTGAAGTTGTACTCCTATTTGCAAATCATCCATCTTTGTGACCATAAGTTTTAATCTCTTAACCCATTTATTCAACCGTCTTATGTATAAATCTGTCCTTCCAAGGTAAGCCAAAGTATATGGTGAACTGAAGGTTGTGAAGTTCCTCTTGAACCTATAAACATTCACTTGAATCTACTTATCCCTTGAAGACACATCTCCATCTATCTTGTCCAGTTTTCTTTTTAAACCCCTGTGGTGACCTTCAACCCTATGTGCTACGACAACATACCTCTGGAGTACTTGTGCTAGTACTTGCCTCTGTTGATCGCGTCATTCATCTAGGAGTTAGCTCCACCCAGTTTGTCTATAATCAAGAGAACAGAATAGTAGGGTTTCGACGACTCTCTTGCTAACATTTCTTATACTTCATTCTTTTCCACATCTCTGATTTCAACTTTCATTCCACTACAGATGTGAATATATTCAATTCTGAATGTATCAAAACTCATTCTTCTGAGCATCATTGTAGTGCCATCATAATAGTAATGCCAGCTTTTGATGGTTTCAACAATGTATGCTGTGAAGAACACTCTATCTATTAGCTTCCAGTGGGTTGCTAATTGGATAAACAAAAGGTTGTTAGTGCACCAAGTATCCCACATATCTTGGTGTTGAGCATCCATGAACAAATTTTAACTTTTTTCATTCTTGTTCTTGTGAACTTCAATTGACCACAACTCCTAAAGCTTCTTCACAATCTCTCACCTGATGATGTCTCAAAATGCTTCAATGAAAGCCAAATCTCCCATGGATAGTCATTCTCTCTGTTTCTACTCTTCACTTTGCTCCCAAATAACTTGCCAACACCAAGATGTGCATCTCTATTACTTTAACATGGCTAGAGGAAATAGTCCATCGCATAGAGCCTCCATTAAGATGGCAATATGTTGCTACCATTATGGGATGAAATTCTTGTAGAAAGTGGCTTTGACCATGAGAATTTCCAAGTCTTCAGTGGTAGAAGAAATTTGCAAGCATCCATTGAATTCTTCTCCTCTTAGCAATGCCATTTCCTTCATTTTAGGCCCCATATGATATTTGTTGATGGTAGTTTCCCCCAACTCTACTGCACACCAAAAGCATGGATCCCCAAGAGGAACACTAAGAAAACGGGGAATCTACTACAAGAAAATGTATCTTGTATCATCAACAAGCGTATTCTTCATATTTTATGTTACCACAACAAGGAAAAGAACACCAATCTTTTCTACAAATCTTCACACAATTTATTCTCCCACGACTTTAACTTGAACAAAATCGATTATGCTCTTCATATTCTTCATAGAATTCATCAAAAGAAAAAGAGAACACAAAGGAATGCTCCACTTTCAATGAAAATCATCACATAGCATTCATCTTCAATAATTTCATAGTCTTTATACTCTCTCTCACAATCCCTCACTCATAGATACTATGTTTTGCATATATTTGGCTATCTCTCACTCTCTTACTCACACACATGTTCTCTCTCAATAGTGCAATGGAACAAACAAGAATCATAATCCATAACCCCTATTTGGTCATGGATACCCTTTCCAAGAGGTGTGTCTAATATGAAAGGTCGCTCGAGCCACTACAAAATTCCTTTGTAGCTCAACAATGACATTGTTACTTTAGTCTTTACTTGAGCCTTCAACAGCTACTTCTTTCACTTCTTTAAGCTATTTTGAGCTTGTATTCATCTCTTACCAAGGTTAGAAAACTTCCCCAATCTACACATTTATCCAACATAACACTTATAGAGGCATACAGAAGAGAACAAAACAAAGACAAAGGCTCTATAGAAGTTCAACATAGGGTCAACAGAACCATACAAAAGGTCATTAGAAAGCCTTTAAGTCAAGTAAAATAATTAAAAACCATAAAAAATCATTCATTAAGCTTCCAAACACTCTCAAGATCCATCAATTATCATTCCAACCTCTCGTACAAAAGGGAAACATAGCAAAATTGAAGCTCAACAGACTTAATCAGAGCCAATCAGACGCTAACAGAACATCAATAAAACATATAAAAACATCATATCTCCATTGAAAAATATCATAAGCTTCTCAAACCTAATCAACATTATCCATAGTACTCTCAAACACTTCCAAAATAACTAATAATCATACAAAATCAATAAAAAATCAACCATTTATTCCTCAAA
This sequence comes from Lygodium microphyllum, assembly GCF_053477565.2. Lineage (NCBI taxonomy): Eukaryota > Viridiplantae > Streptophyta > Polypodiopsida > Schizaeales > Lygodiaceae > Lygodium > Lygodium microphyllum. The sequence goes on along the minus strand of NC_141140.1, from coordinate 42,766,475 downwards.
AACAACAAAAATCGAACAAAAAAAAATAATCAAGTCATTTCAGTAGTCAACAATATCCATGATATTGAAAAGATAAATCTATGAGTGGCAACAAAAGAGATTAGATATCTTTATTTTTCCCTCATGCTACTTTCATAATTAATTTGATTAGAGCATACATTTTATGTAAACACTAATCGTATGAAATAAGACAAATCTTTAATATAAAGTTTTTATTTACATTAAAGAAAATTCAATAAATAATGATCATATCACTCTCAAATCATGTCCTCACTAGATTTAAGAAAACAATTACCTTAAGCTTGGACCTTGCAATATCAACAAATAAATATTTATATCAATTTTTTTCTTAAGGCTTTTACAAAAAATATTTTAAAAAAGGAAGAAATTAATTTTAAAATATTTAAATTGTGATATTAAGAATTTTTAATATCTTATTTTAACTTAAAATCATTAATAAACTCATCATTATCTTCATTCTAAAAATATTTTCTTACAAATTTAAAAATAGAGTTTTAAAACTAAAATAAGACTTCAATATTTTAAATAGAGTCCAAGATATTTAAAAATTATATTTCAATACGATAAAAAGCATATTCTATAATTATACAAATAAAGAATAGAAAAATACAACCACATCTCAATCACTATGTGTTAAATACATAATTATATGCCTAATAAATATTTTTTTAACTCTATGAGAAAATTAATTTCTAAATATACTCAAATATAAGAGATATTAAAAAACTATTTTTTATGAGTTAATTTTTAAAAAGTTTAATAAAAACCTCTTTCTGTAAAAATGAACTACAAACTATCATATCTAACTAATGTGTGTGTGTGTGTGTGTGTGTGTATATATATATATATATATATATATATATATATTAACATTTGAAAATTAAGATTGGTTAAAGAGAAAAAGTACTTATCTATTTTGATTGTCGTGAAGAACCGTAGAGAAAACATCAAATCCAAAGACTACATAATCTCAAATAGTTATTGCATCACTACTGTATTTCATATAGATACTATTTTATTGTTTATCTCCATCACTTCCTTGTTAACTATCTATCTTTATCCTCCCAAACAGTTGCTAGGTGGCAACGTGGGTGATACCATTTTATCCACACGAGTATTAACATCTTCGTGAATTAACTATTGTATAGAATTCCAAATTAATTGATTTATGTGGCTAGCTACTATTATTCAATTGGTTATTATTCTAACATGATTTTTTGAATTTTTGGCAACTGACGTGTAGAGCAAGGTGAATTGAAAAGGCGTGCCATGCATAAGCATTTTAAAGATTATTTCCTCAAGAATTTATTTGGAAATTATTGAATTATTGTATTAGACGCACTGCTATTTCTTATAAAGCGTGCGATAGCCTCTATGTAATACTTATTAGCAAATAGATTTTTAGAAGATATGTCCAATAAAATATTAATGTTTTTAAAGACAAAATTAACTAATACTTCTAATTTGAACAAGTTCATGTATCAAATCATCATTTGTGCAAAGAATTCAATCAAGTATAAACAATGAAACAACTTATCTTTCTTGTTGTTGCTACACATCCATAGCTCTGATACCATGTTGAGAGAGAGAGAGAGTACGAGAGAGATACACAAGACATGCTCCCAAAGAATGATTCATATTGATGTAGAGTTAGTATATATAGGTGAGACCCAAGTCAAGTGAGAGATGATATATATAGTTGTAACAATTGATAGCCCCATGCAAAGACGGTAACTCTAGTTCAACAAGGAAGATTGCTTTTGTACCATACACTAGTTGGAAAGGGGTCTTTTCTGTAGCAGCTTTATAAGAGGTTTTGTCTACGCAGAGGGCTTCTCTAAATTAATCATCCCAATCACGACAATGTATAATAATCGACCTTGTCAAGATGATCAAGCAAAGGATGCGATTGGTAACTTCGACTTAGTTGTTCACTCTGGAATAATAACGCATGGACTTGAGATGGCAGATCTTGTACAACTCTTTCAATTCTTTCGTAATTTTGTTTAGGAAGTGAGTACCACTATCACTTACTAGCTCTAGGGGATTGCAAAAGTGGGTGATGATGTTCTCATATAGAATCAAAGCCATGTTGTTGCCTTCATCCCTCTTTAGATATTTGACTTCGCACCACTTTGTCACATAGTTCATACATACCAAAATGTATCTATTTTGCTTCCTTTTGGGGCCAACAAATCAAGTTCCCATTTCTCAAATGGATTTAGGGAAAGGATGGGCTATAATGGCATAATGCTAGATTTGGTTGGCTTTTCCATTCATTGGACAAGTATCATAACATTTGTGGTAGTCATAGGCATCTTTGTGGAGAAGGGTCGGCCACTAATATCTTGTGAGCAAGGCCTTTCTGGCTATTGCTTCTCCTACAAAGTGTCCTCCAAAGGGCTTGTCATGACATAGTTTTAGCACTATTCCAATCTCATCTCCTTCAATACATCTTTGCAATACTTTATCCTTGCCTTTCTTGTACAGAGTGCCACCTAACAAGTTGTAGGGGGCTGATTCCAATAGAAGCTTCTTCTTCCCATGGGTGGAGTTACTGTTGGGTAGCCAAGAGGTTGGCTATGTTTACATATCGTGGGGTAATGGTTTCGACTAGAAAAAGGGAAGCATCAAGGATTCTAGGCCATCTTGCTACTCTTAGTGGCTTTGAGAAATTTGCAATAGATCATTGGGGTTAGGACATGAAAGTGACTAGGTTTAGTAACCACTTCAAAGTCAAACTCTTTTCTAAGAAGAACACCATCGCCAAGCACTCAAGCTCCATCACTGTGTAGTTTTATTCTCTATTGATTACTTTTCAGCTTGCATAATAGATTGGTTGATCTAACTTTGAGGAGCCCTTTTGGCATAGGACTACACCAAGGCCTTTGACTGATGCACCCATGTGCACATGGAATTCTTTCGTCCAATCAGGAGGCTATAATATGGGTGGTGTTTCAATTAGACACTCCTTTAGAGTGTTGAATGCTTCATCACAATCAACGGTCCACGTTAACTCTTCATCCTTTGTCAGGAGCTTATGCAAGGGAGCTACCTTTGTTGCAAAGTGTGCAATGAACCTTCTATGGTAGCCCACATGGCCATGGAATCCCCTCTATTGTTTGAGATTGGTTGGCATTGTTAAAATTGCAATCTTCTCAATCTTGGCAAGGTTTGTTGCTATCCCTTGTGCAAAGACGATGTGGTCTAGAAGAACTCCTAAAGAGACTCCGAAGACACATTTGTCGGGGTTGAGAGAGATCCCATACTCTTGATATCTTTCAAAGCACTGTTTAAGGTGTCCCCAATACTCATGGATTCGGATATACACAAACAAGTCATCTAAATATACCTCAATGAAGTCATGCAAATGATTTTGAAATGTGGCCATCATCACTTATTGAAGGTTGCAGGGGCGTTACAAAGCTCAAATGGCATCACTTTTGTAAGTATAGGTTCCCCATTCTATTGTAAAGGTTGTCTTGGATTGATCTTCTTTTGTGATCTAGACTTGCATGCATCAAATTAATCCATCCAAGAGGAAATAAAGCTCATGGCCTACCATTATGTCCAATAGTTGGTCTGTGTGAAAGGGATAGGAAAATAATGCTACTTGGTCTTGGAGTTCAGCTTTCGGAAGTCCAGATATATTCACAGCTTTCCATTATTTTTGGGTACTACTAAAACCCAATCACTATTGGCCACTGGATAGATAAACTCAGCTTCAAGGAGCTTTAGTAGTTCAGCTTTCACGAGAGCGGAGTAATTTGTATTCATGCACCTCTGTTTTTTCAGGCTATAGGTTGATGTGATACTGACACATCGTGGGATCAATCCCCTTTAGATATTTGTATGACCATGCAAAAATGTCCAAGTTCTCCCTCAAAAGGTAATGCAAGATTGACAACTCTTCTTCTGGAAGACTGATACCCACCTTCAGGTGATGTTTAGTACCATCAACATCACAAACGTTAATTGCTTTTCACCTTCCACTTCATGGATTAAGGACAGCCTCTGGATGTAGATCCAAATCCTTGAAGGGAGTGGTCTTCACTTGTGGTGCACCACTCGAACCATCTTCCTCTTTCAATGAGGGCTGGATGGACTCCTTGGGATGCTAAAAGGGTATCATGGTTATTTCAGATTTGGTTTGGAAATTAGTACCTCTTGGCTTGAGGACTCTTCTTTCAAGGATGTATCCAGGAACATCACACAATATGAACATTCAAATGTCTATTTGTGGTTTGCAAGATTGGTGGTTGTTGGCATGGTGCATTGCCATCATTCTCTCTTGAGAGGGGTAGATTAGGGCGACAAGAGTCAGTGCTGAAGGAAGGCTTATTCTGCTTAATCCATTTCTTATGGATATTGTGCATTAGATGTGACCCATTAGTCAGTCCTCCAAAGAATACCATAGTCATTCTATCTAATAGGATGGGGTCTTCACACTCATTTGTATCCTCTTCAAGCTAGATGGATTCTTTCAATGTGATTTTATAATTTTCTTTTGCACTATCATCATCATCCTTTTCAGACTGTATTTTTGCCTTTGTAGGGACTCTATAAGAGAAGATCAGACTCTTTATGGTATGCCTCCCCTTGTGGTCTAGCTCTACTTCTGTGTATGTCTCTAGTTCTATGTTGTCTTTGCTTCAACCATGTGATAGGGGGAATAGTACATCCATGCCTCCATCTTAGTGTCAAAGGTGACTTCAGATGTCAATTTGGGCTCAGCAAGAGGTATTCACCCATTCACAAAGACTTTGCTTCTTTTAGAAGTTGGCATATAGTGCCCACAGTCAAGTACTATGACTCTGTTTTCTTGGGAAATATCTTGATATCTTCATCATCTCTTGATGTGCCATCTATTACTTTGTTGGAAGAGTTTGTTAAGACTTCAATGAAAGTGGATCCATTACCTTTTTGTGATTCATAAAACTTTAGCCCCACTTTGTTGGGTCATCTGCCTAGGGTTAGGGTTCCTTTGAATATATCCATTTGTGCTCTTGCTTCAAAAAGCCATGGTCTTCCCAAAAGCAAAGGAAATGAGGTTTCATAGAAATTTGGTTTTACCACCAAATAGGTTAGCCAATAGTCTCTTCCTGTGAGGGTTGTCTTCACATATGGGAGAATGCCCAAAGGCTAAATTTTGCTTTGGTCTGCCAATATGATAAGCAACTGCATAGGCTGCATACCTTGTAGACCACCTAGATCCTTTATTGATACATCCGACATTATACTTACTAATGAACCTCCATCAGTCAATGCGTTTACCTATAAATTATCCTTCAATTCACATGCCAATATTTGGGGTACCAAGATCCAAGAAGACATTAACTACATCCACTTCTTTTACATGCTTTGGGGCTTTGTTGGGCTTGGTTGCTGTTGAGAGAGAAATCCTTATGCCTCTTCTTTTGTCAGCATGCTTTTGAATTTCTTTCGACAACTAGGAGACAACATCATCAACTATAAGAATATTAGGCTTGGTTTGAATGTGTCTAGGTCTTTGACCCACTCAAATTCCTTGATAGGATCCAGTCCCCTCTCCAACCGGCTAGGGAATGGGAAAATGCCCACTTTTATCTTCTATCTTTCCTCTGGAAATGGTAACATCTACACTTCTTCTACTACTAGAGGTACTTCAGTATCCTCTATCTTCTTTGGTCTTGTCTCTGTAATTGTCTTTATAGCTCTCTGTGGCATTGTAGTGCTTTGTACTCCATTCTTCTGCGCTATATTTTTCTATTTCACCTTGGGAAGATTGAAATTCACCATTTTGGCGGGGGGAATGTTCTCTCTTGGTGCTGTGGGTTTTCCTTTCTTAGCATGTGTTATTGCAACAACTTCCAATTTCACCAAATTGGAGGTAGGTTCTTGAGTCTTCTATTGGGTATCATGGGTAGCTTTTACAGGGGCTGGATTGGGACAATCTTTTGCAGTGTGGCCTTCTCCTTTGCATTGACTGCATCAGGGTTTGTAGTCCATGGACCTTCTAGGGTTTGAACAGTTTGGCAAGATATGTCACTTTTCTCGATGCCCATAACGCTCCACCTTTGATCTCTGGCCACTGCTAGATTGTCGTCCTCTATAACTTTGAGAGTAAAACCTCCTTGGACTAGAATTAGGACCAAACTCTCTAGGCTTTGGTCTGATATCCTAGGTGGTCATCTTAGATTCCAACAAGTTGAATCTTACTTCTTTATCTTTCTTCCTTTTTTCATGCATCTCCTTAAGAGAGTAAATATTCTCTATATGGTTCTTTCTTAAACAGTACGAACAGAAGGCTCTAGGGATTGTCAGCTTTTGGGTACATTTAGTGGATAAATGTCCCACTTGATGGGATTTTCCACACCATGCATTAGATCGCATCACATCTCTTCCACCTCCTACAGAATTTGATATATTGGCGGTATTCACATTTAGTGTTTGTAGCTATTCTGTAATAACGTCTATCAACTTCTTCTTAATGCTTGCATTTGAATTGGACTAGTGGCCCAACCTTATCTCCCTCTTTTCAAAATGGCACACACACGCACACACTCACACATGCACGCACACATAGAGTGAGAGAGAGATGGTCGACATGCACAAATACAAAACAGTTAAACATGCTATCAAATAGCATATCAAATAGTTGAAACATGTCTCTTTATTGTCTTATAAATATGGAAAAAGGTATCACTCCCCATTTTTCAAATGGATATGTTCATTATAATAAAAAGTAAAAAATGTAGATTTTTAACCTAGTCCTTCAGATTTTCACCTCCTAGAGTGCTTGCACTAGGGTTTTGGGAAGCCTTTGTAATCACTGCATAGATTGGTTGGGTTGATCCTAGAGAGTCCTCTGTTCTAATTTTAATTCAAAGCTCTTGTTGAGACTAGTGGTTGTTGGTTCTAGTTAGTAGGGCTCCACTATTGTTGTTGAGTCGCCATTGGGGGAATTGTTTGAGGCCACTGTTGTGGTGGTTGAACCATCATTTGAGGTACTGCCATCTGCGAGACCACTGTGATACACTACTATAACACTATTTGTATCTCATGGTAGGGGTAGGGAGCAGTCCATGGGACTACATTTGGTGGATATACCATTCTTGGCATGGGAGAAGGTAGGACTCCTCTTCGTGAGGTCATTGATAGCCTTGCTTCGACTTCATCATACAATCTTGCACCTTCCACTGCAACTTGCAAATTGATTGGTCTTCTCAATTCCACAAAAATACGAACTTCTAGTTGTAGGTCTCTAAGAAAAACTTTCTTATGGATGCCTTCATCTAAGTGATGATTGGTCCATCTCTTCAGTATGGATTCCATTCTAGAGACATATGCTTCAATCCATTCACGAGAGGATTAACTTAAGTTCATGAACTTCTCTTGCATCTGCTCTTCAAAACCTTTGCGCTTGAATTTGGTAAGGAAGGTCAAATTTAGGTCCTCCCATGTGCCAAAATTTTGTGCTAGTTGTCTCTCATACCACTAAAATTCCGCACCTTTGAAAGTGGCAGGGAATATTGCCAATGGGGGTTTGGCATTGTTGACTACATATGCTACCATGAGCTTTCCTGCATGAAGATCATGGTCTTCATTGTACTCACCCTTAAGGATAGGCAATGGGACTACATTCGTTGGCCTCTCATCAACATCTCTAGGATGGATCTAACTACGAAGAGGACCTTGAGTCTCCATGGGGGCTTTTGTAAAGAGTGCTGCTAGGGTGTGAAAGGAGGCTTTTGTTGCTAGCTTGTTTTTTGCTTTAATTTTTTCCTTATCTCTTCTCATGTTGTCATGGGATTCCTTGCCCATGGTTTAAGAATAAAACTTTTATCCTTTACATGTATCACTTAGTCACTTGTATCCTAGGCATGCTACATAAAGACTTGCCTAGTGCAATAAATCTTAAACACTTAAGTCCACAAGCATATGACATGGCGTAATAAAGATGGGGCTCTCTACCTTAAAATACAATAAAATCATCATAGGTCCTTGACAATATGATTGGATTTTGGTTACTTACTCTTATCCTTCCTTGCATTGCTTACATGAAGTTTAAACATGAGAAATATGATCATGAGTAGATGACTTGGTAGGTTCCCTTGGGTTATATTTTCCTCGAGCCTATGATGTGGTTGTGTACTTATGATATTCAAGAGTTCTAAGTGTATTAACAAGAAACCTCACAAAGAAGATGGAGTTGTCTAAGTTGGCTAAGTGCGGGACATTGTGTTTATCATAGCCTTGCTTATGTGACCTTGTTGTGGTTCATTTGCAAGACATGAACCTTCTGATTTTTGCATTGTATTTTTCAAGCTTTCTCAGGTTGAGAACAGGGCACATCTTGGATGGGGGAGAATGAATCTCATACACTACCACACAAAGGAGATGAAGCCATGCAACCACAAGCAACTTAAGAAGACTCTACTTGACATGTAAGTACCTCTCTTTCCATGCATTGAAGAAAATGGAAGGCCACTCTTGGCTATGAGAAATAGGGTAAATGTGTATAAAGAGGAGGGCAACAACCCATTCATGGGGAATTTTTGATTCTTATTGAAGAAGAAAGAAGAAAGCTTTGAACATTGATTGTGTCTATGTCTATGAAGTAGCAACTCTCTCCTATCATGGGAGCCTCTTGTTCCACTTCTTCATCTATATTATCAAGGCTTTTGGGCTGAACTAAAAGGCCCAAGCTGGCTTCTTTTTTATGGGCAGAATCTCTATTTTACAAAGCACCTCTTGCACGGTTCAATTGGTACATGTATTTGTGAACAAGAAGAGAAGGACAATATCTTATGTACCTACCTCTTGATGTAGACTCTCTTCTCTATCAAGAAGAGATCTTTGGGAGACATAAAGCTCTTTGGACTGCCATATGCAGCCTAAAACTCTCTTTTTTGGGCTGAATCATGTCTCATTGTTGTCCTATTTCTATTCTTATGGTTTATGAAGAGAACATGCTCTACTTTCACTTTTAATTGCTGCATCTAATCACTCTTACCTTGTAAAGGCATTGAAAGTCCTCTTTGGGAGATTATTTGTGTCATCTTGGATTATCCTTTGCAGCCCAAAACATGGTATTCATGGGCTGAAGCTTAATTTGTGATCCTCTTCTTTAATATTGGTAAAACATGGGCCGTTCTTGGTTCTAATGAGTGACTACATGCTAATACTCTTTGTAAGAAAAAGAAAGAATAATGGTCAAAAAGTGACCTCTGACATGAGTTAATGTCCTTAGGCATTTAATGGCTGACCTCTTAAATGAATAATAAATTCTCTCATTAATCATGTCCAAATGGTCAAATTTGGAGGGTTCATTATTTTAAAACCTTAACTAATTAGTAACTTAATCATTTTCTTACAAGTGCCGTTTTTGAAACGTTTTTGGCCCTAATGCCATGTAAAAAGTATTGCAGTTGGGCAACAAGTGAAATAGGAATAGAGGTTTATAATTTGCGAAACACCCCTTTCAGTTTCTTGGCATACACTCAAGCATTCTCATGGGGCTCTTGACATGTCACATTTAGAACACACAACCAACTCTCTGACATCTTTTGGCATTGTTATGTGAACTTTCTGCCTCTTCTTCTTAGCCTAAAATAGGGTATTTCAGGACTGAAACCTATAAACATAGATTCTTCTTCAGCTACAATCAATGCAAGTACAACCTAGACTTGTAATTCCCTCTACATAGTATCTTACTTCCTCTTCATTCAAGGGAGGTTTCAAAGAAGTCTTTTGGTGATTTCTTGCCATGATTTGGAATTAATTTTGGCTGTCCATAATAGTTAATCCATAAGCTGAAGCTTTTATTCAACTGATTTATTAATGTTACATTGATCTAAGTCATGAATCTCATGATCTTTTTATGAAAAACAAGCAACAGTGATGCTAGTTCCATAACCTTGAATTGTTCAAAGGCTAATATAGGTAGCATTTATCTTGAACCTCTATCTTCATTGTACTAATTAGTTGATATGATAAAGTGTCTTGAAGATCTTCTTCATGCCTAGGCTGAAATAGGCAGCTATTTTCATAGGCAAGGAAGGGCAAGGCTCTTCTCGTATCAATTGAAGTTGTACTCCTATTTGCAAATCATCCATCTTTGTGACCATAAGTTTTAATCTCTTAACCCATTTATTCAACCGTCTTATGTATAAATCTGTCCTTCCAAGGTAAGCCAAAGTATATGGTGAACTGAAGGTTGTGAAGTTCCTCTTGAACCTATAAACATTCACTTGAATCTACTTATCCCTTGAAGACACATCTCCATCTATCTTGTCCAGTTTTCTTTTTAAACCCCTGTGGTGACCTTCAACCCTATGTGCTACGACAACATACCTCTGGAGTACTTGTGCTAGTACTTGCCTCTGTTGATCGCGTCATTCATCTAGGAGTTAGCTCCACCCAGTTTGTCTATAATCAAGAGAACAGAATAGTAGGGTTTCGACGACTCTCTTGCTAACATTTCTTATACTTCATTCTTTTCCACATCTCTGATTTCAACTTTCATTCCACTACAGATGTGAATATATTCAATTCTGAATGTATCAAAACTCATTCTTCTGAGCATCATTGTAGTGCCATCATAATAGTAATGCCAGCTTTTGATGGTTTCAACAATGTATGCTGTGAAGAACACTCTATCTATTAGCTTCCAGTGGGTTGCTAATTGGATAAACAAAAGGTTGTTAGTGCACCAAGTATCCCACATATCTTGGTGTTGAGCATCCATGAACAAATTTTAACTTTTTTCATTCTTGTTCTTGTGAACTTCAATTGACCACAACTCCTAAAGCTTCTTCACAATCTCTCACCTGATGATGTCTCAAAATGCTTCAATGAAAGCCAAATCTCCCATGGATAGTCATTCTCTCTGTTTCTACTCTTCACTTTGCTCCCAAATAACTTGCCAACACCAAGATGTGCATCTCTATTACTTTAACATGGCTAGAGGAAATAGTCCATCGCATAGAGCCTCCATTAAGATGGCAATATGTTGCTACCATTATGGGATGAAATTCTTGTAGAAAGTGGCTTTGACCATGAGAATTTCCAAGTCTTCAGTGGTAGAAGAAATTTGCAAGCATCCATTGAATTCTTCTCCTCTTAGCAATGCCATTTCCTTCATTTTAGGCCCCATATGATATTTGTTGATGGTAGTTTCCCCCAACTCTACTGCACACCAAAAGCATGGATCCCCAAGAGGAACACTAAGAAAACGGGGAATCTACTACAAGAAAATGTATCTTGTATCATCAACAAGCGTATTCTTCATATTTTATGTTACCACAACAAGGAAAAGAACACCAATCTTTTCTACAAATCTTCACACAATTTATTCTCCCACGACTTTAACTTGAACAAAATCGATTATGCTCTTCATATTCTTCATAGAATTCATCAAAAGAAAAAGAGAACACAAAGGAATGCTCCACTTTCAATGAAAATCATCACATAGCATTCATCTTCAATAATTTCATAGTCTTTATACTCTCTCTCACAATCCCTCACTCATAGATACTATGTTTTGCATATATTTGGCTATCTCTCACTCTCTTACTCACACACATGTTCTCTCTCAATAGTGCAATGGAACAAACAAGAATCATAATCCATAACCCCTATTTGGTCATGGATACCCTTTCCAAGAGGTGTGTCTAATATGAAAGGTCGCTCGAGCCACTACAAAATTCCTTTGTAGCTCAACAATGACATTGTTACTTTAGTCTTTACTTGAGCCTTCAACAGCTACTTCTTTCACTTCTTTAAGCTATTTTGAGCTTGTATTCATCTCTTACCAAGGTTAGAAAACTTCCCCAATCTACACATTTATCCAACATAACACTTATAGAGGCATACAGAAGAGAACAAAACAAAGACAAAGGCTCTATAGAAGTTCAACATAGGGTCAACAGAACCATACAAAAGGTCATTAGAAAGCCTTTAACTCAAGTAAAATAATTAAAAACCATAAAAAATCATTCATTAAGCTTCCAAACACTCTCAAGATCCATCAATTATCATTCCAACCTCTCGTACAAAAGGGAAACATAGCAAAATTGAAGCTCAACAGACTTAATCAGAGCCAATCAGACGCTAACAGAACATCAATAAAACATATAAAAACATCATATCTCCATTGAAAAATATCATAAGCTTCTCAAACCTAATCAACATTATCCATAGTACTCTCAAACACTTCCAAAATAACTAATAATCATACAAAATCAATAAAAAATCAACCATTTATTCCTCAAAAACAACAAAAATCGAACAAAAAAAAATAATCAAGTCATTTCAGTAGTCAACAATATCCATGATATTGAAAAGATAAATCTATGAGTGGCAACAAAAGAGATTAGATATCTTCATTTTTCCCTCATGCTACTTTCATAATTAATTTGATTAGAGCATACATTTTATGTAAACACTAATCGTATGAAATAAGACAAATCTTTAATATAAAGTTTTTATTTACATTAAAGAAAATTCAATAAATAATGATCATATCACTCTCAAATCATGTCCTTACTAGATTTAAGAAAACAATTACCTTAAGCTTGGACCTTGCAATATCAACAAATAAATATTTATATCAATTTTTTTCTTAAGGCTTTTACAAAAAATATTTTAAAAAAGGAAGAAATTAATTTTAAAATATTTAAATTGTGACATTAAGAATTTTTAATATCTTATTTTAACTTAAAATCATTAATAAACTCATCATTATCTTCATTCTAAAAATATTTTCTTACAAATTTAAAAATAGAGTTTTAAAACTAAAATAAGACTTCAATATTTTAAATAGAGTCCAAGATATTTAAAAATTATATTTCAATACGATAAAAAGCATATTCTATAATTATACAAATAAAGAATAGAAAAATACAACCACATCTCAATCACTATGTGTTAAATACATAATTATATGCCTAATAAATATTTTTTTAACTCTATGAGAAAATTAATTTCTAAATATACTCAAATATAAGAGATATTAAAAAACTATTTTTTATGAGTTAATTTTTAAAAAGTTTAATAAAAACCTCTTTCTGTAAAAATGAACTGCAAACTATCATATCTAACTAATGTGTGTGTGTGTGTGTGTGTGTGTGTGTGTGTATATATATATATATATATATATATATATATATATATATAAACATTTGAAAATTAAGATTGGTTAAAGAGAAAAAGTACTTATCTATTTTGATTGTCGTGAAGAACCGTAGAGAAAACATTAAATCCAAAGACTACATAATCTCAAATAGTTATTGCATCACTACTGTATTTCATATAGATACTATTTTATTGTTTATCTCCATCACTTCCTTGTTAACTGTCTATCTTTATCCTCCCAAACAGTTGCTAGGTGGCAACGTGGGTGATACCATTTTATCCACACGAGTATTAACATCTTCGTGAATTAACTATTGTATAGAATTCCAAATTAATTGATTTATGTGGCTAGCTACTATTATTCAATTGGTTATTATTCTAACATGATTTTTTGAATTTTTGGCAACTGACGTGTAGAGCAAGGTGAATTGGAAAGGCGTGCCATGCATAAGCATTTTAAAGATTATTTCCTCAAGAATTTATTTGGAAATTATTGAATTATTGTATTAGACGCACTGCTATTTCTTATAAAGCGTGCGATAGCCTCTATGTAATACTTATTAGCAAATAGATTTTTAGAAGATATGTCCAATAAAATATTAATGGTTTTAGAGAGTTGTGGGATGCACAACTGTTAGCATCCATTAATTCAGATTACTCTATCTCTTTTCCAATACACTCAAACTCTTCATGCAAAGAGTGATTATAAAGGGCCTAAATCTAGGGCAAAGAAGATTTCATAATATTATTATAAATACGGCATGAAGGGAGCTGCCCACTTCATGTCGGGGGGAGATTGTACCCAATCTTGTGTTGCTTCATCTTACTTTACCGTCTCTTTTAGTCTATTTTTAATTACTCATGAGTTGTATGCAATTCTATGAGTAAACGAGAGAAAGAGGGAGCTTCTTCCATTCGCTACGCGCAAACCACGCATCTGTTGTTCGCAACAGTGGTATCAAAGCCCAGCCTACCTCTTGGGCTTCCAATCGCCTACTCTCTGGCGTGAAGGCGAGCCCTCTACTGCAAATGGGCTCTACGGTCTGTCTCATCGCGAACTGACTACACGGCTGGATTCCCAAGCCTTCAAAACCCCCAACCCCTCTATCACAATCAAGAAATTATGTTATTTTCCACATCATGGCACCATGTTTCGTGAAGAACTGGAGCTTCAAGGTGATTAGCAAGCTTAATTAAAGCTTAATTGAAAGGTTTGCTTAAGCTTAATCAAGAGCTTAAGCTCAATTTCGATTTCGTGGGGGGCGCTGTTTTTTGCTGCCACGGTAACATCCACGTTTTCCTCTTGTCCTAAAACGTCAAGTTTTTTTAAAGGCTTAAAGCCTTATTAAGTAAGTTACATTACCACTTAGATAATCAAATTCATCTTCTCTTATTCCATGTCATACATAGACTCTACAAATCTTCACAAGTCACAGCTGACTATCTCTTCCATAGAGGCAGTTCTCGCGCAGTTCTTTCCAGCTTTATAAATTTCACAAAATTCCCATAAAAAATACCCACCTTTCTTGCTACTTCCATCCATAATTTCTTGTCCAAAGGTTGCTTAAAATTTTGGCCTTACATGCCAAAATTCTTCAACGACAAGCAATGCATCTTTTCATTTGCAAACATCCTAAATCTTTGAATTTTTCCCATCAAGCAATCATGGCCAATTTCGACTCTGCATCACCGCTTCCTGAGCCAACCCTGGAGCAACGTATGGATTTAATATCCATGCAACTTGAAGAAGAGCATCAACACCGCGTACAACTGAAGCAAGAACTAAAGTCCCTCAAGCGTCTTGCCATTGAAATTTCTACCAACGACGACAACCTAGTTCGCGCCATCAACGCTACTTTGGATGTCCACGCTAGTCGAAAGAAGTCCAAGATAAGCAAGTGTACATTCAAATTTAATTCTTTTGATGGTCTTAAAGATGGTCGCAAAATTTTGTCATGGTTAAGTCGGTTTGAAGCTTATTTTGACAATGAGAAATACTTAGAGAGTGATAAAATTAAATGTGCATCTCATTATTTTATTGAGAAAGCTGCACTATGGTGGGATGTCACGCGTAAAAGCGTTGATTGTCCTCTCACATGGACTTTCGCAAGAAGGTTCTTGCAAATTTTCTCTCTGCACAATTTGAGCTCCGCATGCAACAACAATGGGACCTATTCATGCAACAGGAACGTGAGTCTATCCCTCAATACACATAAAGATTTTGGAGCACTCTCTTGTAGCTCCAAATGGTGGAGCTAGTGGCCGAGTCTACCTTCAAGAGAAAGTATATGTCCGGCTTAATTCCATCCATCCAAGTAGAAGTCAACATGTTCAAGCCCAATAATCTCGATGAAGCCATATCCCTAGGTCATGACGCTGAAAAGAAGCAATCTAAATACCGAAGGCAATTTTCGGCATCCAATGGTAACAACATGGGTAACAAATTTTGTTTTAATTCTTTCCGTAACTTCAATTCTCAATATGGAAAGAATTGTTTTAACCGACGGCCATGGATGCGAAATGTTCCTAATAATCATGGTCAATCAGTTTCCAATTCTAAACTTCCCAATCTACCTTCAAATTTTCCTAAATCTGGTGAACCTAAAAATGTTAACCCAAGTGTCTCCAATGCCATTTCCAAAAATGTAATTCATTATAATTGTAAGCGTCTTGGTCATATTGCGAGTCGTTGTTCCATGGGCAATACCCATGATTTGAAGAAACCCAGAAACCCACGGTGCATCTAAATTTTCTTGGAGCTGAAGAATCCAACGAAGACCTTGAAGCAATGCCCGACTTCGATGAGACTACACTTATGGGCAAAAATTCTAACGAACCTGAAGACCTTGCTGGTAAAATTTCTATGCATGCTTTATTAAAGATGTGATGTAAAATCAATAATAATGATATAACTATTTTGCATGATGATGGTAGTACTCATGATTTTGTTTCAGAAATAGTAGTTAGAAAATTACAACTTCAAACTGTCCCATCTGCCTATAAAATCAAGACTCCATTTCTAGGATAGCGATATAATGGTACTAAAGAAGTTCATAATTTAGAAATCTGTATTGTATCTTATAAGGAAAAGAGAAAATTTTTAGTAGCACCTTTGCAATCTGCTGACGTAATTATAGGAATGCCATGGCGTCACCAATTCAACCCCAATATAGATTACAACATATATTCAATGCACATTGAGCACAAAGGTAAACAAATTATACTCGAAGGGTTAACAAAAACCGAATTATTTCCAATTATTAGTCATACACAAGCGAAGCGAGCTTTGCGTAAACAATCAAAAGCTTTCTTAGTATGGATTAATGAAGTTGATGTTACAAAAACTGAACTAACTCCAAAGCAACAACATTTTATTGCTAAATTTTTTTATTGTTTTTCTAATGATTTACCTTTACAACTTCCTCCATCACGACCTGAAGACCACCAAATTGATTTACTTCTCGGTAGTCAACCACCTTACAAAGCAATCACCATGACCAATTAGAACAAAAAGAGATTCAGAAGCAAATTGAGGAACTTCTAAGTAGAAAATTAATTCATCCAAGTAGTTCGCATTTTGGAGCTCCTGTATTATTAGTTAAAAAGAAAAATCAAACTTACCGCATGTGTATAGATTATAGAGCACTTAATAAAATAATGGTTAAAAATAGGTATCCAATACCTAGACTAGACGACCTTCTAGATAAATTACAAGGAGCAACACTGTTGAGTAAAATTGATTTAAAATCAGGATATCACCAAGTTCGTATGTCTACTCCTGATATTTTTAAGACAGATTTTCGTACACAATTTGGACATTATGAATTCTTAGTAATGCCCTTTGGACTTACCAACGCGCCAGCTACATTTAGTAGAATGATGAATAGAATATTTTTGCATTTCCAGCATTGTGTAATAGTCTTTTTCGATGACATTATTGTTTTCAGCAAAACTAAAAAAGAACACGAAGAACATTTATCTTTAGTGTTTAGTTTATTAAAACAAAACCATCTATATGCTAACCTTGACAAAAGTTCTTTCTTTCAATCTGAAATAGAATATTTAGGTCATATCGTGTCTGCCAAAGGCATACACGTAGATCCATGTAAAATTGAAGAAATTAAGTCTTGGCCAACACCTAAAAATATACATGAAGTTTGTTCATTTCTAGGACTAGCTAGCTTTTATTTAAAATTTGTTAGAAAATTTTCATTGCTTGCTTTACTGTTAACTCTTTTGTTAAAGAAAGGTCTTGTTTATCGTTGGGATGACAACCAACAACAATCGTTTGAAATACTTAAGCATACACTTACACACACACCAGTTTTGCAGATACCTGATTTCAATCGACCATTCATTCTTGTGGTTAGTGATGCAAGTGGTCGTGGCATCGATGCAGTATTGATGTAAGACAATCACCCTATAGCATATTCTAGTTGTAAACTGAAACCTTCTGAAGTTAAATATAGTACATATGACAAAGAATTATTAGTCGTAGTTCATGCATTGCGCATATGGAAGCACTATTTAATGGGTTCGGAGTTTATGATTAAAACTGATCAACAGAGTATTAAGCATTTATTGTCACAACCTCAAATATCTGATAGACACATATAGTGGGCATCATTTATTCAATCCTTTCATCCACTCATCCAATATCAACTAGGTAAGGAAAATGTAGTAGCTGATGCACTTAGCTGTAGGCCATCATTAAACAATATTTTTGTCATTTCTACTTCTTCGTTAGACACAATGAAAAACACTTATCTTCAAGATATTGATTTTCATGATGTCTGGGTAAATTTATCTAACAATCAATGGATCCCTACTAATAACTTTTCTATTTCCGATGGTTTTCTATTTTATGAAAAAAGGTTATGTATTACTAATCCTTTTCGTCATTTCATTATGCAAGAAGTACACGAGTCTCCTTATATGGGATATTGTGGTATTATCTCCACACTTAGAAATTTACACGAAGTTTTTTTTTGGCCAAATATGCAACGTGATGTCTCTAATTTTGTTTCTGAATGCATTCTATGTCAATGCATAAAAAGACATCATGGTAAGTCATATGGCTTATTACTTCCATTACCTATTCCTAATTCACCTTGGGAGCAGATTTCTCTGGACTTCATTATAGGTCTACCACAAACTTCTTCACATAATAATATGATATGGACCATAGTTGATAGATTTAGTAAACAGGCTTACTTCATTGCTTGTAAAAAGACCTTAAGTGCTGCATAAGTCCCTAACTTATTTCTCAAGCATATTTTTGTGCACCATGGATTGCCGAAAATTATTGTGTCCAACGAAGATCCTCGATTCTATTATAATTTTTGGATTACATTGTTTTCTAACTTAGGAACTAAGATTGATTTTAGCTTTGCATTTCATCCAGAGACTAATGGTGAAATAGAGGCCACAAATAGCACAATTTTGAATTTAATCCGTGCTTACACAATTTCTTCTCCAGCCACATGGGATAATCATTTGTACCTTCTACAATTTGCTTACAACAATACCACTCATACTACTACACAAAAGGTACCTTTTGAAATTGTTTATGGTCACAAATTGCCAACTCCCATATTTCGTCTAACACACAAAATACCTTCTGTTGATGATTGGATTCAAAATCATTCAAGTATTTATGCGCAAGTTAAACAAATGCTAGCAAAGGCCCAACAATCATATGTGAAACAAGCAAATAAAAAGAGGCAAGCCATGATTTATAAAGAAGGAGATTATGTTTGGTTGCGTGTTGAAAAACGTAGACTCCATAGTGTAGAAAAGAACTAGAATGTAAAATTAGCTCCTCCTTTCTATGGACCTTTTAAGATTCTCCATTGTACCAATCCTAATGCTTATAAATTAGAATTACCTCATCATTGGAAAATCCACAACATTTTTCACATTAGTCTTTTTCGTTCCTTCAAAGGTTCTCTTCCTGTTCACCCTGTTTATGACTCACCACCCTTGATAGCAGATGACCATGAAATCCTAATCCCTAAAACAATTATTGATGTTGACTATATGACCACTAGAACTGGTAATACTTATCCTTGTTATCTTGTCAAATTCCACAATCACCCTGTTGAGGAAGCTCAATGGATGCATGCTTGTGATTTGCAACCTTTTTCCAATTTATTGTCTCCACATCCAGCCAATAGCAATTGAGGACAATTGTTATCCCACCCTGAGGATATGTTGCCAGGTGGCACCTATGCAAAGGGATGAGTGCCTTAAATGGTTTTCCTTTGTGTGTATGTTGGCAGGATGAGCGCCTTAAATAGTTCTCTGTTAATGCGGGGCACGTTCCTAAGAATTGTCTTAGGCGGAAGGTCGATGGGGACGCCTATCCTTTCCGGGCATTGATGCAAGTGTGAACGTGGGTGATACAATTTTATCCATACAAGTATTAACGTCTTCGTGAATTAATTATTGTATGGAATTCCAAATTAATTGATTTATGTGCCTAGCTACAATTATTCAGTTGGTTATTATTCTAACATGATTTTTTAAATTTTTGGCAGCTGATGTGTAGAGCAAGGTGAATTGGAAAGGCACGCCACGTGCAAGCATTTTAAAGATTATTTTCTCAAGAATTTATTTGAAAATTATTGAATTATTGTATTAGACGCACCGCTATTTCTTTTAAAGTGTGCGCATAGCCTCTATGTAAATATTTATTAGCAAAATAGATTTTTAGAAGATATGTCCAATAAAATATTAATGGTTCTAGAGAGTTGTGGGATGCACAACTTCTAGCATCCATTAATTCATATTACTCTATCTCTTTTCCAGTACACTCAAACTCTTTATGCAAAGAGTGATTGTAAAGGGCCTAAATCTTGGGCAAAGAAGATTTCATAATATTATTATAAATACGACATGAAGGGAGCTGCCCACTTCATGCCAGGGGGAGATTGTACCCAATATTGTTTCGCTTCATCTTACTTTACCCTCTCTTTTAGTCTATTTTTAATTTCTCATGAGTCGTATACAATTCTATGAGTAAAATAGAGAAAGAGGGAGCTTCTTCCATTCGCTATGCGCAAACTACGCATCTGTTGTTCGCAACACAAACATCAACTTCATAGTCAAATCTTCCTTCTATCTTCAGGTCGATTAGAAAAGCTTAATAGCACATTCTTTAGTGTCATCTTTAAAAGATCTTTCTCTTCTCTTTGTTTGTTACTATGACCTAGATTCTTGACACAACTTTTTAGTCGTCTCACCTATACAAGTCATATTCACTTTACCTCCTAGATCCAGAATAATCTCTAGTATCTTTGTAGCTTCATTTTCAGCTTGTTCTCTTTTCATATCATTAAGAAAATGTTGAATAAATTCTTTTTGCTCCGTGATTCTTTGCTCTAAGCTTTCTATCCTCATGGACTAGAACTATTTTGATACCACTTGCAATATGACTCCCTTAATCATAGAAAATCACATAGCCAGTCAAACTCAATAAGGATATATATGGAGAAATAATATTCGATCAAGTCTATAGAGTAGAAATAATAGAACATCACAATATGCACTCCAATATGGAGCTCGAAGCTCCCAACCGCCCCTACGCTTATATCATGTATATGATAAGGGATCCCAATCTCACTCTCACTCATAGCCTCATTCACAATCTCAAATTGTTGGATGAAAATAAAGAATAAGAATTGCCTCAATCAACTTGCATGTCTTATCAAATAATCTATTTATCAAGAAAAGCCCATTCCAACTTGTATGATATATTAAGTTAGATGTATATGCATGACTCTTAATCTTAATTTAAATTTCAATTCTCATAATTAATATCAACAAAATAAGAGAAAATAATCATACATAACTTTCTTTCCTAAACTCTAAATATATATATATGAATACTCAAATCAACCTCAATAGATTTGGTGGATAAGACTACATGTGAAGAATTACAAAATTAGCCTTTTTGAAGAGAAAACAATGATTTTAGATCGAGCATCATAAAAATATTTTTATTTTCCATGACTCATGCATATTATTTAAGACTCTCTTATGTGTTATATATATACGTGTGTGTGTGTAATAATATCTATTAAAAAGATCAAAAATATCATTTATATCTAATATGACTATTTAATCTTTATAGAGTATATAGTTTGAACAATACTACCTATTAACAAGTTCATCGATATGTATTTTAATGACAGTACTATTTATTTATTACATTATAATCAATTAGATAATATAATATACATAAATTTTCACATTAAAGGATCGTAAAATTAATATGTTTGATAGCGCTATCTCTCCAAGTAGTGCTGCTAGGATACCATGTCAAGAATCTCATGGTAGGGAGAATTACTTGAGTTGATGTGCCAAACCCATAC
Organism: Lygodium microphyllum; assembly: GCF_053477565.2. Classification (NCBI taxonomy): domain Eukaryota; kingdom Viridiplantae; phylum Streptophyta; class Polypodiopsida; order Schizaeales; family Lygodiaceae; genus Lygodium; species Lygodium microphyllum. Next base: position 42,744,963 of record NC_141140.1, on the reverse strand, counting down.
CATACACTTAAGAGAAAGATCACTCAAGAACACAAGAAGAAAGATGGAGGCCAAAATGTTTTCTTGTTGGTTTTTTCTTATTCTTCCTCATATAATACAATGTACGAAAATTGTAGATAAGAAAAAACGTAAAGAAAAATGGCCTGCTAAGTTAAATAATGCATAACTAACTATACTAATTGATTGGTACTATAACTATGCCAACTATAGATAGGTAAAATAAACTAAATATAATAAGTGATAAGTGAATATATATATATGAGGATCATAATGATCACTAACATGCTAAGTGTAAAGTGCGGACTCATCTAGCCAAGCAGTCCATCATCAATGTCTACACGTGTTGAGGTTGTTATCTAAGCACAAGACTCTTCCTTAGAAGTATGTCTAGTTCTCCCAATTCATCTCTTCTTATGCTCTAGTGAACAAATGTGATGATGCCACTGCGGGGCTACAGATCTTACAACCAAACGCACAAGTTTGAGTCATTTCTTATGCCACTGGTATGACCATCACCTCGAGATCACTCATGTCTGTAGTCATCTCATGACCAGTGTTGGGCAATGGTGTGCCATTAATAACCTATGGGTTGATCCTACCTATCATTTTAATGTTTCACTCCATGTTATCATTTTTACTCATGAACTAGAAGTGCCATCCACTCTGCACCACCATCCATTGTTTCATAAGATTCTAACAAAGGGGTAACTCCATCTGGCTAGTCACTTTGCTAGTCCCTCTCTACTCATAGATGTTACCTCTGAATTTGTACAATTTGGCTATGCCCCAATTTGACCTCGATGCGTTTCTCAAATTGAAGTATAACCTAAAATTTTACACTTGGTCGCTATCTGCCCTTCCCCTCATCTTCACTCTCCATCTAGTCGTGTTTGGATTTTATGTGTACATAATCAATCTAGTTTGTCTTTTTTTTTTGTTGGTATTTCCCTAACATCTTTTCTAGCCCTTTGATTATTGCACTTGTAAGCAAGGAAGCTTGTTAGTCCTTTCTATTTTTAGGGAAGAAATTGGGCCAATCAATTTTGCGTTATTTTTCGATAAACAAGAAAATATATGGTTTGACTAATATTGTATTTTTTAATTAACTGAAAATTTCTCAAGATGTAGTCTTATTTTTTTGACTAAGCAGATGGCAAGTTCATAGTTTGAAATGTCTATATTGGTGCCTATCAAGGATTATCATTATGAGGACAAGGGATTATTCACTATGGAGCAATGCAAGGAGGTTGGTCTAGATACTATCATATGGAATTTTGGATCCTTGAGGTTTCGCCAACTTACCAACTTGGAGAATATTATCAACCAATATCCTAAAATTAGGGAGTTGGTGGCTAAATGTGGGCTAAATGATTGCATTACTGCAACCAACAGGCCTATTCACTTTGCCAATTGCCACATGTTTGTTCAAAACTATGATCTTAAGACTAAAACAAGTAGGATGAGTTACTAGGTAGATAAAAAATAGAGAATCGGGGAGATATCACTCACTTCCAAGTTGATAGAACAAGCCTTAGGTCTCGGTTGAGGGTTAAGAAAGCATAGTAAACCCACTAAAACTTTATTAGTGGATCAAAAGTGGGATGGTGACCCTAATGTCACTTCAAACAGATTGTTTCTCTCTGTCATTGAGGAGAAAGATCTTAGAGCCAGTGCATAGGTTTTCCACCACTTATTCCACTATAACAAAACTAGCACATGTGTAGGGAGGATACCCAAGGGCTTCATGGAAGATATCTTATGGATCACATACTTAATGAAGACTTAAATAATTTTTGGTTGGACCAAGTGTGTGAGTCTCTCCCCAAGGTACATGAGACTCTTTCCAAAACTCCTGATGGGAAGCTCACCATTGTTGAGGCCAAGATGTACATGATCAATTATGGTGGTGTATTCACTCACCTCATCACACGTAGAACCTATATTGGTGGCTCCCATAGTAGTAGAGATGGATCCAAGAAAAGACAAAGGACCAAGAGAAGAGCAAGAGCCAAGTACTAAGAAGCCCCTCAAGAAAATGAGCTAGCCCAAGAGTAATAAAGGAAAATTTCCAATGGAGCACCACATGGCCATCTAGGATTCTTTAAAGGAGGCTCTTCCAAAGGAAAGGAGGACATGATCACAATCATGCAAAAATCATCCGAAAAGGGCATGTGAAGGAAGGAAGTTTCTAACACATAGAGAGTAAATTGTTAAGAGAGTAGGAGACTCTGACAAAGGGAAGGGAAAGTCTATACTCGAGTAGACATGGATTAATCTAGGGGATTTTTAGATGTTCATGACCACATTATAGATCATGCAAGCCAAGATCAATACATGGGAAAGGGATAAATAGCATGAAGATATTATAATGACTTTTGGAATAGAAAAGCAACAACAAGTTGAGACTTCAACTAATTCAAAAGAATGCATAAATACATCAATAGATTTGGATGGTCTTGGTCCATTAGAGCTCTTATTTGAGGAGCTAAAACAAGACAAAGAACTAGCAATTCAGGAAGTGTAAAAAAAGTATGATGAAGAAAGAATGACTTATCAGAAGTTTTTTAGGTACTTAGACCAATAGCTACATGACCTATAGACCCATATCACAAGAGGATACTAAAAAACCTAGTAGTGATTCACATCCATGCAGATCGAGTAGAGTAAGTAAGAAAATGTAGCGATTGACATATGATAGCTATGTAGCTCATGATTTATTTTGAGCATGTAGTGAGTAATGAGAGTATTGGGGTCATGCTATGGATGAATAAATGGTTATACTTATGGATAAATAATGACACATGGAAGTTAGAACCTTTACTTGAAAGTAAGGAAGCCATTGGTTGCAAATTAGTTTACAAGGTCAAGCACAAGTCTAATGGATCTATTGAGTGCTATAAGGAATGAATGGTTGCCAAAGGGTATGTAAAGACTCATGGTATTGATTATGAGGAGAATTTTACTCTAGTGGCTAAAATGGCCAATATAAGGGCTATCATAGCAATGGCTATATCAGAGGGTTGGATCATGCATCAAAGGGATGCAAAAAATGCCCTTTTGCATGGGGAGTTGCAAGAGGAAGTTTATGTGGAGTAGCCACCTACTTATGTAGATGAGACTCGTCTAGATTATGTATGCAGGCTTCATAAGGCCTTGTATGGGTTGAAGCAAGCACTCAGGGTATGGAATGACATGATCACGGAATACCTTGTGAGCATTGGGCTTTATAGAGCACGGGCTTATCATTCACTCTATGTATGTTAGAGTTATGCAGGTATTGTAGTCATTACTTTATGTATAGATGATTTGATCATTGTGGGTGATAGTGAGATAGAGATTGACCATACAAAGGGTCTCCTCAAGAGTAAATTTGAGATGAAGGATGTAGAAGAGCTACACTATTTTTTCTTGACATAGAGAAAATCAAGGCTCTAGATTATACATGCTTGTCACATAGATAGAATGCATTGCATATATTAAATAAGTATGTTATGGCTAATTGCAAGCCTATTTCCAAACCTTTGGATGTTAATGCTAAGCTTAGTGCACATGTAGGTGACTTGATTGAGGATATCATTATGTATCAAAAGATTTTGCACGACCTTATCTATTTGATTATCAATAGGCCAGACCTAAACTAGAAAATTGGTTTGGAGAGTCAATTTATCCAACTTTCACAAAAGCTACATTTGGATGTAGTACATTGTACATAGCATGATGTTAAGTCCATTGTGAACCACATTGCATTATACCTTATTCCATGGGGAAAATGTACATTGGAATTGCATGGTTACATAGATATAGATTGGGTCGCTAGTATTTTAGACAAGAGATCTACCAACAGTTTTGTTTTTCTTTGGTAGTGCTATTGTTACTTAGAGTAGTAAGAAACAACTAACAGTTGCCTCGTCTAGTACATAGGCCAAGTACATAGATGCTAGAGTTGCAGCATGTGAGGTACCTTGGCCACGCAAGCTACTTGTTGATTTGGAAATGTAGGAGGAAAAAAGGTTATCATTTACTATGATAAGCTTAGTAGCATTCAACTAGATAGAAACCTAATATATCATATACATACCAAACGCAGAAGAGAAAACCATAGGAAATCATCATTGCATCAGTATTGCAACACAATAATCAAGAGATACTTTCATGACTCCTAAGCATTGAGCATCACACATTAAGGCATGAAAGGACTGCTAAGAGGATGGTGACCAGCATGATATCCAATTTTGTGCTCATAGTCTAGTTTTAGCATGAGTATACTTTGAATGGCATAGATCTCTACCACTATAAGGTATATAGAGCTGAGTGCATACACCCATAACAAAGAGGCACACATCTACTCATTCCCTCTTATCTCAATGAAAGTCCCCTTGTCACATGTCAACATAAGGAAGAGGGGATGACCACGTTGGTGGTGACATCCTGTGTCAACCATGAGAGCTTTTGTGTTCTTATTAGTCTTAGGGTGGGTGCAACTAATTAACTACATGTGCATTGCATATTTATGTTGAATCTATTTTGCTGCACTCTTTATCATTGGCCTTTAATTTTTTGAATTACAATAACTTTATTTTTAAACTTATATTCATAATTTTTTCAAATTCAAAATTGCATCTATATGAACTTGAGTATCTATACTTTGAATAACAACTTAATAATTGTTATGGTAAGGTCACCCATATATTTGTATATGTACATGTTGATCAAATAATTTTGATATATCTAACATGAGTAGGGATATAAAAGATGCAATAAATTGATGCCAAGAGGCATATTCCATGGTGGATTCCATGTGGTTTTATGGTGGATTCCATAAATTTAAAGGCATATTCCACAGTGGATTCTGTAAAACTATATGTATTTGCCGAGACTCATGCACAAGGTGGATTCCTTGTGCGAGAAGTTGACAGGGAGGTTGTCGTGCCGTTACGCACACACACTGTGTAAAAAAATCTAGAGTGTGGCGTTCTTATTGATTTAGAGATCCAATACCATTTTAGACATTAATGTTAGTGTCCATGGTTCAAATATTGGATTTTTGGTCAAGTTTAGCTAATTTATGATATTTTAGATATTATCTCTTGTAAAAATCCGTAAAACTATAGACAACTTCTAGATTAGGATGATATGTAAAAGAAAACATATAGCTTTCAGCCAATTTGAGAGGATTTTATGTAAAAAGAGAGATTGAAAAAATTGTGTGACAAGTGACCGTTGTTTTCAGGCAGTGAATAGCACTCCAAAGTGGGAGATGAAGGAGTGATTTGGTAGAATTTTGGCCATCTATGCTAGTGTTTTATCGCCCTTTCGGAGCCAATGGAAGCATCAGATTGGCGATTTGAGCAGCATAGAGGAAGGTATTATTTTATACATGTTTTTGTCTATTAGAGTTATATGTTCTCATAATGCTGAAAGAAACTGACAGGCTTCATCTCTATTAGTATTCTTCTTCATTTTCTATTTCTTTTCGGGAGTATTCTTCTACGTCTTCAATTTCTTTGAACCCCTTCTCTTTCGTCTAATCCTCTCCCTGAATCTACCTTCACCCTGCTATCTCCTACCCCTCTGGTGGACTCTCTCTCGACACCAAACGCATTGACACTATGTTAAGGGAAGTTTATGCTATCATTAGAGGTAAATTTTAGAAGATATTTGGGTTGATTTGGGACTGAAATCTTAATTTATTTGGAGGGAGCCACACGCTCAACCCCCGAGACCTACGGACTGCTTATTGGTCAAGCGTTTCAAGTCGAGCTTCCTACCACTTATTGGTCCCATTGTTCTTCTATCTTCCTAGCTTCCTTCCTACCGCCCAACCACCTTTACAAATTGTGCAGGTGAGAGCTCGGTTCTCTTAAAATAAATCATGGTGCGCCTTGCGCTTTTTTACAAAAGTATAGACTTATGCTTTTTCTCGTGCGCTTTTTTTCTTGATTTAAGACTTTTCTGCACTTCTTGTGTTTCCAAATTCTTCTTGGCATGCCTTCATCTTCTATTTTACTTTTTCCTTGGCCTTGTCTTCTACTTTAGATTTTCTGGCTTTTTAACCTTGTTGTTTGAGGGTTAACATTATTCCCATCCTAGATGAGTGCCAATCCCATGGCGCTCACTGTCATAGGTAGTAGGCTTTGGTATGCACCGTGGAAGGGGCTGCTATGGTGGGCATTGGAGAAGTTTTACTGGTGGTGCGGATGAAAGTGGTTGGTGGCACTTTGTTGGCCTGCTTGGTTGGTGATAGGGGCATTGAAGTTGGAGGTAGGATCGGTTTTTGTTGGGAGTTGGATTTATGGGTTGGAACAGGTGTTGATGTTCAGGGTATTCTGGGGCAGGCAACAATTCGTTGGTGGGCTTGCAGGATGATGAAGGATAATTATTCAGAGTGGAGTGCTAATGAAGAGCTGACGGTACTTCCGTTGGAGTCTGCAATACCTGCAATTGAAAAGCTTTATATGTGGTCTCTCCATAGGGTTAGTGCTAGTCTTCCTATTGTGCACAAGATGTAGTTTGATTAGTTTGGGAGACACGTCGAACTCTCAGTAAGCTGAGAGTATTGTGCACAAGATGTAGTTTGATTAGTTTGGGAGACACGTCGAACTCTCAGTAAGCTGAGAGTATTGTCCTACACTTGAGGACCCAAACTGTATATATATTGTGGTGGTGCAAATATTATGTGAGTGCAGGTGCATACTTAGATATTACATAGTTAGGAGACCACTGGTCTGGTTCCTCGTAGTAATGGCTAGATGAAGTAAGGGTTCGATGGGATGGGAAACATTGTCGATGTTGAGGAGAAGTACACTTCAATGCTTCTTCAGACATCATTTGTGATTTTGGTGACGCCATAGAAGAGTCGGTATCAAAGTTGCTATCAATGTCGCTATTTGCATCGGTATCAGCGATGTTGATACTAATGCAAATAACGACGCTTTGCGACACATTTTGTGACGCTGATAGCGATGCGTGCAGTAAATTTGCGACGCTAATAGCAATGGTAATAGAAAAAAAAACATTTGTGGCAAGGCAGCCACATATAGCACTATATGCTTTATTTGGGCCATACAAAATAGTTTCAGTAATGTGTACAATGCTCATGTAAATAAAGGTAAAGTGTACTTAAATCATAACACTGATACATGAAATAAATACATGATCGCATAATGAAAGCGACTAGTACAATCATGGAAAGATACTACTACTACATAGAAAATGTCTACACAGATCACGTGACCAAAAAAGAAGGATATGTGAGCTCTAGGGATCCAAGGGAGAGCTATAGATCCTTGCCATCCCAAACCTCGTCATGCCACAAAGGAGCATTGATGGTACTCTACAAAAAAATAAATAACTACACATCAGTCCACCATACAATAATGCATTCTACTTAAACATAGTAACTACGGACAAGAAAGATGAGTTACTTACAGGGCCGCCACATCCATACAATCGGTCGATCGATGCAGTGAGACTGTGCCTCTTTGCATATCGAGTCTCAAGGCCGGTGGGATCGTGATTTGTAATGGAGTGCTGCAAAGAAAAAAAAATACAACTGTTAGAAACACGATTGTTAGTACAAAGGATATTGCAAAAAAATAAGCAAGAAAAATAAAATAAAAACTTACAAGGCCTTCTAGATATGTCTTATGGCCGCCACTCCCAAGATGATGGACTACTCTGGCCTCTAGTCCTACCCTCGCCGCCTCACGCTACTGTCTCTAACATCCTGGAGAATCTATACCCTCCTCCCTAAGTCAGCGCCAGTCGTCCGTGTCTAGCCACTCAAGCTTTGAAGCCCCACTCTTGAGTGCCTTGCGTACATCCGCTGATTCTTCTCTGTGACATACATGCACGCATGCATTCCATCATCCAACCCCTAGAAAACCTATCTGCTGCGGTTGGTACCGGAAAATCCTTATACAAGGATGCTACTATGTAGTCCTTACTCCCTTCCGGTATGTTCTTCCAATGATCCAAGACATTGTGCCGAAAAACTTGTTGGCACAACTCTCTCATGCAAGCCATCACCCTCCTCCCCTCATTATTCATGATGATGGCTCCTGACCTATCATCTACAAGGTAGGCATACCCCTCTAGGGTATGCCTAAGATGGGTTCTCTCCCACATGCGACCACGCTCCTGGGCATATCCAAGAGACCCGTGTACATCTGGTGTACCTATCGGAGTAGTATCTATCGGAGTAGCACCCATAGGGATGCCACTTGCGGACGGCTGAGCAAAAGCCGAAGTGACTAGATTAGACGTCCCCAAAGGTGTGACAAATCCCAGAGGTGATGCAACTCCAGTAGAACTACGAGATAGAGACACTGCGTCCATATCTCCATAGCAACCACCTAAGCCACGCTCTCTCGAACCGCCACGAGAGTGAGGAGTAGCACCTGTATCCTAAGCCGACCATGGGCTCACTGCATTGAGATCTTTGCAAGCATCCCCCTAAACCACTCCCTCCCTCTAGCCCAAGTCTAGAGCGTCGACCTCGTCTGCTAGAAATTGAAGCATCATAGCATGTTGAAGTAGCGGCATGACGGTATCCGAGACAGCTCCTGGTCTGCCATCATATCTCTGAATCTGGCTATCTGATCTGGAGACATACGCATGACGATCTCCTCTAGCTCCTCGTCGCTCATCCCTCGACTCATCTTGATGATCTAAATATCCACAAAGGTCACCTACACGGACAAAAAACTATGTTAGCATAATCAATATAAATCATACAAAGCATAGTAATATAAATCTTTAAAAAATGATCTTACTTAAAATACATATCTTATGTACCCTTATAAGCGATTCGTCAACAAATTAAGTAGGTGGATGCTCCAAGTATGAAGTATCATATGGTCCCATGTCAATCTCCTGACACAACTTCGCATACACTAGAAGATCGATAGATATGTCACCACAAAAGGATGAGTCCACCTCGTTCTCAAAGAGTTCTTGGACTCATGTAATTCCATCATTGTTACCAATCGCTGGCTCCTCTACATGATCCAAGCTTTCGGTGGTCTCCACCCCTTGCAATATTGACCCCTCTATTTACATATTGTCCTCATCTATGCTCAGAACACCGCTTTGATCATATACTCTCGCACTTGGTGAGCTGAAGATATAACATACCACCATCGAGGTTGTCCGGGGTTTGGATAGAAAATTATATGTTCACAATCACATACAAGAGAGATTTAACTATTGTGATATATACCATGACATAATACAATTAAAAAAACACATGAGTTCATGCACCTGTTCACAATGGGCCGGCAACACAAACGTGTCGCACAAATCGGTCCATTTTTTTTTAATCTATTTCGAGAAATCTAGATGGACCTCGTCGAACTGTTGCTCCAGCTCCTTCAAGTACCACTTTGAACCACTGCACATCGAATAGGATCATGGAGAAGCTATGGTAATCCATGGTGACAATAATTTTCAAGCTCTCAAAATACTCAATCTCATCTATAACCGTGTTTGGATCCATTGCTTGTCGTCAGCTCTCTTGCTCGAACCTTGCCATGATACCATAATCTATTGTGGAGCGCATTTTGTCAATATGCTCCACGTGGAAATGCCGTCCGCGCGACCATGCTGAACTATATATTTTGTATTGTACATTGAAATACTCAATTAGTTGTCGCATATAAAATATAGATACGACAAACCCTAAACACGTCATCACCTTTGGACTACATCCCCTCGAGAATTCCCACTCCTCGGTTGAGACCTCCGCCCCTTCGTGAGACACTACGGTCAAAGCTCCATGCAACCATCGCATTGACATAAACCGCGGCATCTCCTCCATGCCCTCGGGATATCGAGTCGGTCGATGGTGCGTACTAAGTCGAAATTCAGATCGTGCTTTCTCTTGATCTTTCCTAGCTTGCTGGTACCTAGCGAGCCACGTTTCCATAGAGACATGATGCACAATACAAAAGCGATTTACTTTCTACTCCATTGCATCATCCATTCTTTTTTCTACCCCATTTCCAACCACCACATCTCCGGTCAGTCTATCATCGCCCTTCAGCGACCATAGCATACTGTTGTCTGAATCCACCATTGGTAGCCATTGTGAAATATGCACTAGTGCCTCAAACACCAACCAACCTTCAGCCATGCTACCGTCTGGCGGAGCTCATTGTCACACAAAGCCTTTTAGGGTTTTCATGAAGCACTCCAAGAAGAACATCCATCACGTATGGACAGGTCCGCAATCTCCACTTCATCTACAAGATGCACAAGAAGGTGTGTTTGTATCGTGAGCATGCTGGTAGGCAGGTATTTCTCAAAGAGACACACTGTCTCCACTGCTCCCCGCCTTGCGGATTCAATAGAGGATGCCTTAATCTCCTTTTATGAAATCCATTGCACTAAATTCGACAACCTCTAAATCGCTCCATGTATTTCTAGAGTAAGGCATCCTGCGATCACGATCGCAGTACAAACTACCACAAACGAGAAAGCATTATGAACAACGACTACACTCCAAATGGCAAAATACGCAGGCCACTTACAATCCATTCGTAGTACAAACCTAACATATCTTATGCTAATTATGGGATTTTAGCCCTGATAATTGTCGTGGACAAAACCCAAGGAGCGCGAGGTAGCTGCAAGCAACCATCAGCACTCGATTGTCGCCAAAGCGCCTCCATCTTGCCTACCTCCTTCAAATCCATTCGTGCCCCTACAATGTCTCTCTTTCCTGTGATGTGGTTCCATAGCAAGCTACCCACGTTCTTGAAAATATGCATGGGATCCAACAAGTGGTTGATCTGTAAGTGGGTCCAATATGGCAACTCGTAGAAAACTGAGAACTGTCGCATTCCGTTTGGATGTGACTCCGTGTGGACTATTTTCAGCTCGTACCAGCTTTGGGCATTCATACGTATTTGAGGTCATCCAAGAAAACCTTCCCTCAGTTCATGAGCCTCTGGCAAGAAAGTGACATGTCCTTGATATACCATCTTCTTCATGGTCCATGACCTTTGGGAGTCTAACTACGGCCCGCACAATGGACATGCATGATAACTGAGGTAACCAAACCTTTTCCAACACCTCTATCCAGTGAATACAAACTTGAATGAGATATTACCAACGAGAACAGAAGTCTACTTACTTGAGCACTCTCGGAATCCCAGAAAGTCATGCATGGTCCACATGAGAATGGCTCAAATATTGGCAAACCGTCGACCATTGCGCTTACTCACATCTTTCACGGTGACCCCCTCCTCCCACAAAATCTTAAGCTTGTCGTAATGGACGAGGATACACATACATATTTTTAACTTTGTAGCGGTTGGGAACGAGTAAGCTAAGGATGAGATGTCATTTCTTTGTAGAAAGCCATAAAGGGATATTGTAGTTGACAAGGACTATAGGCCACACACTCTAAGAAGTTTAGTGTAAGGTGTCCACCTGTTGTCTTCAGGACACGTCTTAGCAATCCATCGGAAAGCATGTCTAGAAAGCTCCGCCTGACACTCCCATGGAATGTTACGAGGTTTGCGATCTAGGACTTTCCGCGTCTGCCACGTAGCGGAAGTATTCTGGCCGTTTCCACTTAGGACCGACCTGAATCAGGGTTTTCCCTATTGGCCATTTCCTAAATGGCAACTAACGTTGAACCCGAGCGAAGTACTTTACGCAGAAACGCCAGGTTCAAAGCGGATTCACGCTGCACTTGGTTCAAGGACAATGGGAAACGAGAGGGATGCAAGGCTCGATCTCTCTGCCATAAGGCATAGTCCCATTCCGTTCCCCTAAAACAGCGTAAATAAAGATTATTATAACTTAGGTTCCAGGTCAACGCTCTTGCTGTTCGTGTTCTTTGAATGATCTTATTGCTGTCTATCATGATTGAGAAAAGTTCCCTGCTAACTGGGACCACCCATCCATAGGATGGACCCATGGCCACATCCACCACACTTTCGTCACGTTGTTTTAGTTATCTAATTACCTACCACATTTAGTTGGACATGCATCAAACAGCTTCCTTAATTAGTTCTTTAGGCACTGGTTCCTTCACGTAATCATAGCACTTGACATAGAAAAGCAATGTCAAACAAGTTCCTTTTCAATAGCTTATCATATTTATCTTTGGAATACATTTATAAAATCCAGCCCGTAGGCTTATCCATAATCCGCCCGATGGCTATCCAGCAATCCACAGGGATTACTAATCCAAGATTCCGCCCATAGACTAGTATGCGGGCCTTGAGATCCAATCTCGAGTCACGTTGGCCTCTTGTGCAGGGCCCGAAAGGCCAGGGATTTACGGTCAGAGCCCCCTCTGGCACCCAAGCGTCCTCGTGCTCCAAGTAGTGCTCAACGAAGAGACCTCTCGCAGCAGGTTCGGTCCACCTTCCCGGTGCAGTTAACAACCCCCTTGGTTAGGGTCAGGCAGGCAGTCGGGGGTAACTGAAGCTGCCTCTCCCTTCAGGCCTTCAACCTGAAGTATTTAGATATCTTTTCATCCTTTAATTCTTTGAGCAAAAAAAGCAAAATAGTGCTCTTAAAAACTATTACAAGCACAATCATTTCCATTGGTTGTTATTTTAGGCCAACTGCTAAGGAGTGAATCCTTCTTTCTGAATGCATCCAGCACTTGATCCGGGATCAATTGCAACTTGGCAAGATCCACAAGGGTTTGTCTGTTAACCCTTGTATCCTTGGGTTAGGGCCGTATCCTATTAGCCCAACTTAACCAAAACCTTAAGTGCTATTAGCAGTAAATATGTTATTTCAATTTACTGATTGGTCCTTTGCTTCCAAGCAAATATCTAATCCCCGTATCTTGGTCACTTTACCCAAGAAAGATACTATATCAGGACGATTATTTATCCTCTTGCAAGATAAACTTGTGTAAGAATATGCCAATCTCATTTCGAGGAATTGGCCATTCCCTTGTGATCAAATCACAAGGTCATGCGAATCTGCGACTTGTTGCACAAGTGTCACATCAAATCTATGGGACTATTTACCCATCCAATGGAGTCTTATAATCACAAAATCATGATTAGATATAAAAATCCGTTCCTAATTGCATTAGGCTGATATTGTCGGTCCTAGGGTTCCAAGTTCAAACCGAGTATCATCTTTTTAGCGAGAGATCCTTAGGATAAAACCCTAGATTATTTCTCGCAAGTATGTCCTACTGTCCCTACATTCCGTGAATGTCGCCAAGTATTTAGGTTTAAGAGTTTCAGCTTTAGCAATAAGAGCGACTAGGTAATGTCCTCAACATGCTAATCCTAGTTAACTCTTTGGGATATGTTGCATTGAATTAACCCTTCCTAAACGAGTACCTCCCGGTTTTAGGTGTTTAGATTTAAACCAATTTAACTTGTCTATTCTTGAAGATAATTACACTACCATTTCCGTAACCACATGATTCATTGTCTACGTATAAGTTGATTTACAAACCCTAACTTTTCAGGTTAAGATCAATGCATAGGTTAAGTTATAGCATAATTCCAATTGATCATCCTATAACATGCAAACAAGATTCATGCTACTAAGCTTTAGGATTTTATGTTTAAACATGCAGCCTTTTTCAACTTTCATTTCCGAATGAATTAGTTGTATGCTAAACTTACATAACCTTTCGTTGATTTGAGTTTTTAGGCCACTTTCCTACAGTTAAATCTTCTTCATGCAACCCTAGTAAATTCCTACGGTTGCTAGTAACTTTCTTTAAGAATCATTTCGAAAAAGATGTTCAATAATGCGATGTGCGGTTTATTCCTCCCATGCTTAATCGAAGTGTACTATCATAATTCCGTTTTGTAAAAATGGGCATTAATTAATCTAATTTCATTACTTTGCAATGCATAAAAAACACTTGCTAGAAATGCATAGAAATCTTATGCTCACTTTATTTTTTTCGTTTTATTTAAAAAAATACTAATGATCGAATCCCTCAATTGTGATCTATTACCCAAAGTATCTTCAATTGAAAAAAAAACATGCATCCTTATTCCTCAAATTATCCATGCATAATTGATTTATTACAATGTAAATCAAAATTAGGAAGAAAAACCTGGACTTGTGGTGAAATGTCCACATGGATGTTAGGAGATGATCCTCCTGCGGTTGCGCCTTGTGCTTTCTTAGGAGCCATCGCGAATTCGGCCTTTCCACCTTGGACGCAGATTTATGATGTTGGCCATCTCCTTTGCATGCAAAACTCCCTTTGTGATTTCACCATCCTTCAGAATCAAACCTTAGAAATGGAACTTATGAATTTTTCCTTCCTTTCGTAGAAGCTCCGAGGGTGCAAATTGTATACACGGAAAGGGGGAAAAGAAAATAGCTTTGTGGTATGCAAAAGGGGAAAAAGGTAGCTTAGAAATCCAAGTTATAAAGACCCCTTTGGAAAGGGTTTATAAAAGTCCCGAGGAAGGCCTTTTAAGATAACGTGTGAGGGGGGAAATCCACGAGAAGGGATTTGAGGACTTGTGTGGAAACCTCACTAGAAGGGGGTTAGGTGGAATTTGCAAGGGGATGGATGGAAAAATCATGGGGGCAGGGGGTATAAGAACCACAATAGGGGGCTTTGGACCCACATGAACAAGGGCTAGGAGGAAGCCCACAAGAAAGAATTTGTGGGCTTGCAATATGAAAGGGGGCTTAGGGAGCCCCCTTGGAAGCTTTAAGAAGCTTCCAGAAAGCTTCTGCCAACATGGAGAGCCCACGTGGAGGAGAGAAAAAGTTGATTTTGGGCGGCAGCTCTGGCGGGGCCAGGGCCGAGATGATGGCTTCGGTGGCGCTGTTGCAGCAGCTTGCGGCTCTCCTCTTCCCTCGCCTGGCAGCGTGACGGCTCCTCATCCAGCTCTCCCTCCTAACGGCAGCGTGGCGGCTTCAAGCTCCACTCAGCGGCATTCCGGCCTTCCATTTTTCTTCACTCCCCCCCACAAAGCTTTTATAGGTGAGGGGAGGGGATCCCCCCTTCCCCACGTGGATCAATGCATGGGGTTCACCCCCCTCTAGCATCCAACAAGGATGCTTAGTCATCCCGCCTTCCCTCCCTCTCCCCTAGCACGATAGTCAATTGGGGGAAGGAGGGAACAATTTAAAAAATTTCCATAATTTCAAATTATTATCCTCATGACCTCCTACTAAGAGAAGGTTCTTGTGAAGAACGTGAGAGGAATCGGAAATTGAACGTGGGAGGAATTGGAAATATTACATTCAGCGCAGACCAAATGGGTTCACGCCATCCATAGCAAGACCGAGCCGAAGATTCCTTGGCTCTCGGGGGACAAAGCCTTGGAAGATAGAGTCAATGTGGCTCCATGCGCGTGAATCCACTCATATTGGTTGAACTCCATCTGTGGGCCTATTCTGCACATGCCACGTTGTCAAGCTCGCTATGTCGGACGTAGAAAACATGTGGTTTATGCAGGGGATAACCAGAAAGTGTCTAAGAACTTGAGGGATGGTTTGCCCTTGCAAGTCCTTTCAATACCTGTGAGCACCACACTTTGGACATGTCTCCTCAAAATAGTATGCAATCGTTGATATATGCATGGATGTTGTTGTAGTCCATGTCAAGCTTTTGTAAAGCATGTCGTGCATCATCACAAGACTTAGGCATGGTATTTACAAGTGATAATATATGATACTTCAGTAACCTTTAAAAAAAATCATAAAACACCTTGAAAAAGTACAAATGTTTTTAATGGTAGTGTCGAAAAGAAATCAACGAAGCGTACGTACAAGGTACCTGAACAACTCGGTCACACTCGCATCGCTCCACCTGTATTTTGCTTGCACACTTAGGAGTGCAAGGAGTGTCTTCAGGCGAGATATTCGGCACCCATCATATAATGGTATGGATACTTCCTCTCTAAGCGAATCAGAAGTCTCGACATCCATGGGCATCAATTCATCGATCATTGCCTCCATCTCAAGATCGTAGGTAAGTTTGGAAGGATGCCTGTCTCCTTTGGTATTGACGGTATAGATTGGGTAGTACCTTCCAAGTGGTGGATTGGCTCGTGCACTCCATCCATCGCATGCCCATGAACTCTTCTAACTGGCCGCAAAGGGTGCACTCCTCCTTGGGATGAGGCGTCACCTCCCTGGATAGAAAATTTACCACTCACACTCAATGTTTTTGTATATGGTATTCAATTATCTTGCGAATACAATGCATGATTGATATACACTTTTCTTACCGTTTGCTCAAAATTTGAGATCGTCTGATCAATGATCTCAGATTGAAACTTGCCGAAGCATCGTACGTTTTCTATAGACAATTGACGTGTTTGTCTAATTGCCACCTTACATTGAGAGCAAGAACATGGGACACGCTAATTAAGATACTCCTTGCGATCTTGAACATCACGACCTTCATCATTTTCCATTTTGTCTACGTTACGACAAACCATTTG